>NC_042617.1:303162403-304585903 GCF_901001135.1 Rhinatrema bivittatum
AGGAATCCAGAGGCCATTGGAGCCAGCTATTTCAGTACACAAGGCGCATCTCCATCAGCAAGATGTCCATGAAAAACTGGCAGATGCTCCTTGTACTGGAGACAGTCTATTTGGGGCTAAAGTGATGTGAAGGACACTGTGAAGATCATAGAAAAACTGCACAACGCTATTGCTGACCCAACAAGTTCTCAAAGAAGGTAGCAACTGTAAAGGAAGCAATACTTTTATTCTCATAGGTGTTTTGCACCCTACCCTTATCAAAGGCCACATTACCAGCCTCAACAGTAACAGCAGTGGTCACAACCTAGACCAGGTGTTTCCAACCAGTGTGTCATGGCACACTGGTGTGCCTTCAGACCAGATCAGGTGTGCCACAGAAAAGTCACCACTGCCTGATGCTCAGCACCAGGCTAGCACATGCACTCTCCTTTCAGCACCTCACAGCAACAAGACACAAGCGGTGGCTCTTAAATATGTAATCATGAATGCCCAGGGGTGTAGGGTGACTGCTGAAGTTGGTAGTATATTTGCTTCTGCCATGTGACCAACTCTCTGAGCTGCCTCCCCAGCCTGACATCATCAATAAAAGCCTAGCTCAAAATGTCTCCTTTGAATGCTAACATATGGGACATTGAGCCAGCCTTTGATGTTGATGTTAGGCTGTGGGAGGCATCCCAGAGCAGAAGCAGAGCTTTGCTTTATTGGTAACTGATGCTGGCAGTTAGGAACAGCTCATGGTCTGCTGCCTGAGGCAAGGGATAGGATAGGATGAGATGTCCCCACCCCTGCCACCACCCCTGCTAAGGTACCCCCAAGGGATACACTCTCCAAGAGACAGCTCACACCAACTCACCATACAAAAGAAAATTCAAATTCTGGTATCACCTCAGTAACAGCCACACAAACACCTTTCACTGCCAGAAACTTTGTTAGGTAACACCTGGGAACTTTGATTTTCATTCACCCTGAGATTGTCATAGATTAGTAGAGAAGAGGTGGAAGGGAACAGGGAACACACAAACTTTCTCCTCTCTCAAAAAAACACACAAAACCCTTCAACCCTCTCTTCTTCTTAATCTCCTCTTCCTCTTCCACTTCCTCATTCCCCCTTCCCTCTCACTCAACTCTTCTCTTCCCTCTCACTCAGTCACCCCTCCTTCTCTCTCTCTCAGGCATACACATGCGCTGGCTCCTTCCCTTCCCTCTCAATCACTCACCCCCTCCCTCCCACTCAACCCTTCCCTCTCAAAACTAGCCCCCCCCTGCCACGCACCCCATACCTTTCCTCTCAGTCACTCAACCCATACCTCCGACTCACTAACACATGGGGTCTCTTCTCACTGTGGAGGGATGAGAACCCTCCAGTGCATCACCACAGAGCTCTGCTGTGCAGGGCCAGTGCTAGCTTATTTGCTGCCCTGGGCGAACAATTGCCATGATGGCTCCTCTTCATTCTGTTTTGGTTTTTTTTTTTACATTTAATTTTTATTATTTTTCTAATCAGGGCCACTGCACCCTAAATAAATCTTACAGCTTTGTGCCCAGGCCTCACCTACCACAGCCCTCTCCACACACAATTTAAAATTATGCATTTATAATACAAGATTTTACATAAAAAAGGACAATCAAAGTACAGTCATTTGAAGTAAAAATATCACAATATGTATATTATATTTACATGCACTGCTGTAGAGTCAACCAGAAAACCCTGCATAAAAGCCAAAATGACACTTGAAACATATGGTATTAGGGCTATTACAATGCATATTGGGTGTGGCCTTGGTCTTCAAAAAGCCAGGAGCAAACTAAAATACAATTGCAATATAGTAAAACTACCATTCCAAAACAGCACTAACTGCCAACACTCAAAACAGTAACAACCCTACCTATGAAAAAGCAGTACTACAATTACTACACCAGGCCTTAAAAAACAAATATACCACTTATCAGGAAAACTGAACAAACCAAGCTGCTATAGATCCTTATACAGAAACTACACGCTAGCAGAATACCTCACCTTGGTCACACATGCAGAACACAGACAGACCCTCACTTATTACAGAATAAAGAGACCATAAATAGTATCATGCAGACAAAAAGTGAACTGGAAATCACAATAAGTCATACATTGTATGTAGAGCACCAATGGGAAAACAGAAATATCACCATTCCTCAGAAAACATCAAGCAATAAAATCAAGAAATCTAAAGCATCAATTATAATGGTAAAAACCATACTAATAAAAATAATTAATATTTCAAAACAACTGATGAACAGAACAACATCCAATAATTAAAAATGCATATATATATATATATATATATATTTATTTTTTTTTTTACATTTCCCAACTACCAGTAAAAGATTTCAAAACATCATACAGATCAAATAACACCTGATTAATTAAAATTAATAAGAATAAAAAAAAAATCACTCACTCTCCATACCTGGAAACATTTGACTTCTGGTCCTCCTGAGATTGTCAAGGATTAGTGGGAGGGGAAGGGAGGTGCTCACTCAGGCATACACAAACACTCTTTCAAAATTCACACAAGCTCTTTCCTTCTCTTTCAGACACATATACATACACACACACACATAGGATCCCTCTCTCTCTCTCATTTGTGTGCACACATACAAACATGCTAGCTCCCTCTCTCTCAGGCATACACACACTGGTTCCCTCCCTCTTTCTCAGGCACTCACATACATGCTGGCTCCCTCTCACTCAGGCACACACACATGGGTTCCCTCTCTCTCAGGAACACACACATGGGCTCCCTCTCTCTCAGGCGTGCACACATACACACTGGCTCCCTCTGTCTCAAGCACACATAGACACACACACACACACACTTGCTCCCTAGCTCTCAAACACACACACAAGCACTGGCCTCCCTCTCTCTCAGACAGACAGACAGACATACACACACACACACACTGGCTCGAGCATACACACACACACACACACAGCCTCCTTTTCTCTCATGCAAACACATGCTGTCTCCCTCTCAAACATACACTCACTTCACTTTGGCTAACTTTAGAAAGATGTGCCTCTTCGTCCTACCTACATTATGAACTCTCGTGTGTGGAAATGAATGCACAGCATGCAGAGCATAGATAGCTGAGTGAGATGGGGACAGTGTGCACAGAGTACTGGATGTGACTTGAGTCGCAACCTATCATTTAAAACAGCCATGGTGCCAGAAGATGGGAGGGTGCCTAATGTGATGCCAATTAAAAAAAAAAAAAGGACTGCAGGGTTGATCCAGAAAACTATAGAGTAGTGAGCCTGATGTTGGTACAGGGCAAAATGATTGAAGCTATTCTTAAAAACAAAATTATTGACCACATATAGAGGCATGGTTTAATGGGGAAGAGTCAACATGAGTTTTGCAAAGCAAAATCTTGCCTTACCAATTTACTAGATTTTTTTGAGGGTGTAAAACCTGAGTCAAAGGTGAACTGGTTGATTATAGGGTATTTGGATTTTTAAAAGGCATTTGACAAAGTCTCTCTTAAGAGACTTCTCAGGGAATGTGGAGGTCATGGAATCGGAGGCAATGTCCTATTGTGGATTGGCAATTGGATAAAAAACAGGAAACAGAGGTTTTTCAAATGGAGAAAATGTATTAAGACCTCTGCTATTTAGCATTTTCATAAATGATCTGGAGAAAGGGATAACAAGTGAGGTGATCAAATTTGCAGAAGAGGCAAAATTGTTTAGAGTTGTTAAAGCAGCAGCAGATTGTAAAGAACTGCAGAAGGACCTTGTGAGACTAGGAGATTGATAAATGCAATTTAATGAACATCAGTGCAAATTAATGCATGCAGGGAAAAGTAATCCCAATTATAGGTACATGATGCCGAGCTCCGTGTCAAAAGTCACTATCCAGGAAAAGGACATCTGAGTCCCTGTGGACAATGTCTTGAAATCTTTGGCTTGGTGTGTGGTGGCAGTCAAAAAAGGCAAATAGAATGTCAGAAATTATTTGCAAAGGGATAGAGAAAGACTCTTAGACTGTCATAATGCCTTTCTATAGATCCATGGTGCGATCACACTGTATTGTGTGCAGTTCCGATCACCCCATCTCAAAAAAAGACATAGCGGACATAGAAAAGGTACAGGGAAGGGCAACAAAAATGATACAAGGGATGGAAGAGCTCCCTTATGAAGAAAGGCTAAACAAATTAGGGCTGTTTATCTTGAAAAAGAGACTGAGTAGGGGATATGATTGACATTTATAAAATCATGAGTGGGGTGGAACAGGTGAATAAACAATGGTTATTTACCCTTTCAAACACCACTAGGACTAGGGGACACTTCATGAAACTAGCAACTGGCAGATTTAAAACAAATCGCAGGAAATATTTTTTTCTCTTGGCTTCCAATAAAGCTGGAGGATGTGGCCACGGCAACTGACATAGTGGGGTTCAAAAGAGGATTGGACAAATTCCTGAAAGAAAAGTCCATAAACAGTTATTAGCCAGGAAGACTTGGGAAAGCCAGCGCTTATCCCTGGGACTGAGATACCTTGCCCTTTTCTCAGAGATTAAAGAAGTGCAGCTAGCAGCAAGAAAGCCATTCACAAGATGTTCCAATAGTTTCAAGTGGAAAAGTTGTTTTTTTTTGTGTAAATTAAGAACCAGGACTCTTCATGGCACTGCTGCAAAACCTTCTACGTCTTTGTGACTCAGGATTAAAATCAAATTCCATTAGCGTTCATTTAAGTGCTACTGCAGCAAACAGCAGCCTTCAGAGAACCTACTGATTTCCCAACTTCCATTATTCACGAGATTTATGCAATGCAGCGAGACCTTAACCTAATTTTGGTCAAGATTGATGATCTCTCCATTTGAGCCAATAGCAATGAATATTATAAACTTTTTTCCTCGAAAACACTTAAGAGTAAGTGAATTCCAAGCCTGAGTAGCTGACCCTCTGTATACTCAAATATTTAACAACAAAGTAGTTCTGAGAACTCCTCCTAAGTTTCTGCCAAAGGTGTTTAATTCCAGTTGAATCAATTTATCATCCTTCCAACCTCATGCTAAAAAGGCAGAACAAACATTCCATACTCTAGTCTGTAGAAGAGCTATTCTCTTTTGTTTAGACAGGACAAAGCTGCTCAGGAAGTGATCTTAACTATTAATTTCTTTTGATTACAGCAGACAGTGCTGTCCAGTGGGAAAACTCCTTTGTCTTGGCTGTCTGTGTCTGACTGCATTTCATTCTGTTACAAGGAAGCAGAGCTACAACTGCCTAGAAGGATAAAGGCTCACCAAATTCGATCAACTGCAGCTTCAATTACTTTTTTTTTGGTTTAAAAAAATGTTTAAGATTGCTTCAACTGATACAATACAAAAGCATAACTTTAAAAGAATTTACAGATGATTACGCCTCGTCATCTTGTAAAACAGATAATATATTTGTAACTTCTTGCTTCACTGGGTACATAAATGATGGGAGT
The DNA here is from genome assembly GCF_901001135.1 of Rhinatrema bivittatum. Classification (NCBI taxonomy): domain Eukaryota; kingdom Metazoa; phylum Chordata; class Amphibia; order Gymnophiona; family Rhinatrematidae; genus Rhinatrema; species Rhinatrema bivittatum. The sequence goes on from NC_042617.1 coordinate 303,167,878, forward strand.
GTTCCCCTTATGTTCCGCTCTCAAATTTATTTAGTGGGTTCACGTTAATGGATCATCGGGATGGCAAAGTGGACCCCGACAGAGATAGTAGGACTGCTTCACTTATCTAGACTGGACAGGGAGATCTTCCAAAATCTCCCCCTCCATGAACTCCGGCCCCAGATGACACTGTAAAAACACTAATCAGAGTCACACTGGTTTAGAACAAACTCAACGCTTACCTTTATTTCTGGTTCATAAAGCCAGTCACTATTTACAGAAGTAGGATGAGGTATACAAATAGATATTAAATATTCAAAATTCAACAGTCACCATTGCAATATGCAGCTCTCTCAGATTGGGAATAGCTAAATAACCACTTCCACTGGAGTCACTCATAACCTTCCCTCTTAGCACCTTACTCAGAGGAATATAAGGCTCACATTCTCTGCCATACCTTTTTCCGTCCCCCAAATGGGTACATTTTTCCTATTCTCCCTCATCCCATTCTAACCAAGGAACAGAGTCACCACTACCTGGATTTTGGGCAAGTGGTATCATAGTTGAAAAGGCTCCCTCCCCCTGCCATCTGATGGCACCCCCTGCCCCAGGCCTCTATTCAGCTATGGCGGGATGGGATCTGCCACAGCCACACTGCCAAGAGATGGGTGATGCTGGTAGTACCCTTGGTGCCCCCTGGCTCATGGCGCCCCAGGTGGCCACCCAGCTCGCCCACCCCAAAATCCGACCCTGACCACTACCTTTATGTTCTCTTCATCCTCCATATCAAAATTCACATCTAATGGGGTATGCAATTTCATTTCCAAGATCTACTCATGAATCCTTGATCACCCATCCTCCTTTTCAGATTCCACACTTCTCCCGTACAATAGTGTGTAGGTTTCCCCAGCATTCTCCATGAAATGGATCTCTTGGGGCACTCTTCCTTTTAGAATCATCCCAAACTCCCGCTCTCCTGGCCAATTTATTCAAAAGGGAGGCACCACCTCTTCTTTATTCCCCTGTTTCTGATCATTTCCTCGGGAGGAGGTGAGTGAGCAGCGCCTGCAGGGGCCCCACTCCCAAACTGGGAGAGTCCCCTGGCCCACCAGCTTGTAGGCTGGAGGCTGGCTACTCCAGGCCACAACATCCTGGATGTCCTTTCCCCTGCCGACTCTATCCTAGAAAGACAGCGACCAAAAAAGGGCAAACTCCCGCCACATCCTCCCATCTTTATGCCTCCCACTAAACCACCTTCCATCAATCACACACCCTGTGTTCTTAAGGGGTCACCCAGCACTCCTTAAGCCAAACTACTGAACACATCACATTATCTTGCTCAGAACCCACAAAATGCCATCCAGTGGTCATTTACTATTACTACAATTACAGTCAAAACATTTCCTAACAGATCAACTATGATAAATCCCAGGCCTCCCCCACCCAGAATATCTTTTGCAACTAGAAACCAAACACAGCCTCAGCTGTTGGGGGTCTCCCTACATATTACTAAGAACATAAGAGTCAGGTCTCATATTACCCAATCAAAACAATCTAAGACTTTTTTCCTTCTGCTAACCCCACAGACATCAACCATTGAATTACACTCAGCCACACAAACTACCCACGCACATATCCAAGCAATTTGTCATCCCTCACACAATCCAGATTATGCTGTATTATATACACTATAGGTTTACACAGCATCATAAATTATTTCCATCAAAGATTTACAATTTTCTCCCAATGCTGAATATCAGGTCATTGATATTTGTCTTTGATTCCCAGTATATTTCGTGTTTTTCCATTACTGCACATTGTTTCATTAATATCTTCCAGTTCAAAAAGAGTAGAGAGTGTAGGAGTAATGAATAGGCATCAGACAGCTTTCATGGCAGGCAGGAAGAGAGAAGGCAAAGAGGGTTTGTCCTCAGAGCCTCTTCCTTTTATTGTACATTCATACAAAGGCAGATGATGTGTCATTACATGATTGGCTACTTTCCCATAGCAACAGAAGAGTCATTACACCATTGGCTTTGGCTCAGGGGGTGTGCACGGATCATATCATTGGCTGCTGAAATCTATACCTCCTGACTTTGTCCTGCCTCTGACTAGGGAAAACCCAGCCCTACTTTCAGGCTATCAGGATTAATTATAAGCCAGAGAAATACATGAAGTCAGGTATCCTTTCCTAGGCAGAGAGGCTTAAGCACAAGTGATGCTTTTATTCAGGCAAATGTCAGGGAGAAGGGAAGTTAATGTTTAAACCCTGATGAAATGGCTTGCTGGCAAGCGCATATTTCCCACAAGAGAGTCCATCTCCCTTCCAAGATAGCAGAATTATGGGTTGGGTTTTTTTTTTTTGCTAATAGCAGGATATTGAAAGCACAGATCTTTTCCCCATTTCAGGTAGTCTTTGACCCCTTTCAACTATCTGCTTCCATATAGGGCATTTGCAAACTGGTCCTCCAATCACACATTTGTTAAGCATTACTATTTAGAACGCAAATTTTGTGCAGTTAGTGCCTTTGGTCAAGCAGTTCTAAAAATATTTTATTCAAATACCTTTGACTCTCCCATCTTCCATTTTGTTTGGCATAACCTTCCTAAAGGACACCAAACGTTTTTATGCAACTCTCAGCTTGGGAGTCCGAACTTGCATGCTGATACATATCCTGGCAAAAGCGAAGTTGCATACCTATCCTGCTATCCTCAGGTTACAATCAGCCACATAATCCCACCTGCCTCCACTTTAGAGTTGAAGCTTAGCTAGGAAGGGACCGAGGAACTCCTGTACATGCTTGGAAAAACTTTCTGAGTTCTGAGAGATCTGGTTTGAGCCCACTTGTGAGGACTAATTTGTCCTGCTGTCCCCGATGGAACACCTGTTATAGGTAAGCAATTTTGCTTTTCCAGCAGTATCCTGAGACCTTGAAAGTTATAATAATTGGGCCAAGAAGCCCTGGTAATAAGCTACAGTGCATGACTACTCCTTAAATGGGGTTTAAGCCAGTGATTCGGGTGCAGTGGACTACGAATGGAATGTGTGTCATTTCCTGACAAAATGTGTTGTATGTGAAATCATTTCAGTTGAAGAAGTTTATTTGCATTGAAGTCTTTTTCTTTCGAATGACTTCTTTGTATGGTGTGAGGCATTTTGTGCATGGGCAAGAATCTCCTGAGAAAGGGGATCTGCACAAAGAAGGTTTTCCTTACTCATTACTCTCTTTGACTCTCAGATATTGTACAAGGTCCAAGCCTTTTAAGTGCAGACTAACAGAAAACAAACACTGACTTAACCATTGACTGGATCACTAAAGATATGGGTGATTTTTTGAATGGAAGATCACTCGAGATGACCAGTGATTTGCAAAGTGCATACATTAATTGATCCCCCCAAATGTCTTATTCAGAGATCTTGTTTTGCCCCTGCCCGCGCTTCTCGTGGACAGGGCCTTACCTCCGCTGCCCGGAGGCCGCAGCTGAAACCGGGGCCTTGCCTGAGGCGGCCGACGCCGGGTGCTCCCGCGGTCCGGCCGATATCTTGTCGACACGGCAGGAGCCGTGCCGGGTCTTCGCCTCACCTGGAGGCCGCCTCCCTCATCGGGGCCTGCCTGCGGCCCAGCCTTCTTCTCCTGATGTGGCAGGATGCTGCTCTCATCATTGGGGCCTTCCTGGAGGCCCAGCTTCCTCCGCTCTGTCTCCTCCCTGCACAGTGACAGGGACGCCGCTGTTCAGGTTTCTGGACTTCCTGTTCCTGCTCCTCCTAGGGGGCAGGCCCGCGGTTCTCTTCTCTTCTTAAAGGGACAGAGAGGTGTGGTCCTTCTGGTAGCTCCTCCCAGGGAGTTGCCTCTCAGCCCTATAAGAGGGCCTTGCTTCATTCCATCTTTGTCTTCGCATCTGCTTGATGCTCCTGAAGACATCTCATCACCTGATGTCTGATTCCTGAGTTCGGATCCCGATGTCTGATTCCTGAGTTCGGATCTCGATGTCTGTTCCTGAGTTCGGATCCTGATGTCTGTTCCTGAGTTCGGATCCCAATATCTATTCCAAGTCCAAATGTCCGTGATTCCAGCTCCCGAGGTCTGCTCCAAGTCTGAATGTCCGTAAGTCCAGCTCCTGATGTCTATTCCTAGTCCGGACGTCCGTGAGTCCAGATCCTGAGGTCCGTTCCAAGTCCAGATGTCTGTGAGCCCTGATCCGAATGTCTGTTCCAAAATGTTCCATGTTACAAGATTCTGTTCCAAGTCCTGCAGTCCATTCTAAGTCCTGCAGTCCGTTCCAAGTTCTGCAATCAGCTTCAAGATGTCCCATGAGCCTAGATGTTCCTAGATGTTCCAAGTTCCTAGTTCCAAGAGGTCTGTGAGTCCTTGTCCTGTGATGTCCCTTGTCTCCCTTTTGATGTTGTCCCAGTCCTAATGCTCCAGGTCCGGTGGGACCCGTGCCTCTGGAGATTCCCTGTTTTTACTCTGAGTTTCCTAGCTCCAAGCTTTTATCTGTTCCTAGTTCTGACTCCGGAGGATCCGAGGGGTTTCCACTATCCTGCAATATGAGACTTTCTGAGCCTGTGCCGTTCTCCTTGTGGTCCACGACCAGCCATCTGGCTTTGTAGGGCGTGAAGGGGACAGTGTGATCCACGACCTGCCCCATGTGCTGTGTAGGGCGCCTGAGGGATTCACCCTCCTCGTCCTAGTCAATGTCTTCCAAGTCTACGTTCCAAGTCTTCATCTCTACGTTCCAAGTTCCAAGCCTTCATCTCTACGTTCCACGTTCCAAGCCTTCATCTCCACATCTCCACGTTCCAAGCCTTCATCTTCATGTCTCCATGTTCCAAGTCCCAAGCTCCTCGACGTCCTCTTCGAGAGTCCCAAGCCCTATGTATTTCTCTTCGAGAGTCCCAAGTTCCTCGTGACTCTTGTGCTCTAGCTTTCCTTGAACTTTCCTCTTCCAAGTTCTTAGCCAGAGATCTACATCATAGTCCTGTGTTCCAAGCTCCATCCAGCTCTGCTCCTGTGTCGCCCATTCCCGCACACACCTCACCACGGGTGCGACTCATGTCCTGACCTGAGCCGCCCTGTAGCCCAAGGGTTCCGCTCTCCCAAGAGCCACGTGATGTGCGCCGAGCCCACACCATTGGCTCCTGAAGGCTGCGCTCGCAACAGATCTGGTTTCCTGAAGCAGATTTTTCAAGTTTCTGCAACAAGAGTTAGCAAATTCTGTTGTGAATTTTGAAAAATTTGTGGCAGTTATGAGGCAAATTTGCAGAATTTTACATAAAGATTCACATATGAAAAAAAGTCAATTTTTGATTGAAAACCATTCACATTTGTTTTTAGGCAATACTGAAATAGTACAACCATCATTTTTCTTTTTTCTTGAGAAAGACCTTGCCTTTCTGAGCTTACGCCCTCAACATCAGCAGTTTGTAATGCTGTTAATTACCACAGAAATATATGTGCATATATATTAGGTACATGGTAACAGAGACAAAACAGGATTGAGTTAACACGTTTGAAATGCTTTAGCAGTATTGCCAGTTATCAAGGCTTTTATGAATTGAAATTAATGTGCCCTCTACCAGTTGTGAAACACCAGCAGTTACTGGTGTGACAAATCACATCCAGGTCTTTGATATAGGTATATGTTTGATTACATACAGGCAGATACAGTAAAAATTGCGGGAGAGCGGGCCAGCGCCTGCTCTCCTGTGCGCGCGATTCAGTAAATTAATTTATTTAAATGAGGGCTCGCGGTAAAAAGAGGCGCTAGGGACACTAGCGTGTCCCTAGCGCCTCTTTTTTGACAGGAGCAGCAGCTGTCAGTGGGTTTGACAGCTGATGCTCAATTTTGCTGGCGTCGGTTCTCAAACCCGCTGACAGCCATGGGTTCGGAAACCAGACGCCGGCAAAATTGAGCGTCCGGTTTTCAACCCGAGAGCCGCGGCCAATTTCAATTTTTTAAAACTTTTTTTTAACTTTCGGGACCTCCGACTTAATATCGCCATGATATTAAGTCGGAGGGTGCACAGAAAAGCACTTTCCCGGTGCCGAGAGAAATTAACATCTACCTTTGGGAAGGCGCTAATTTCTGAAAGTAAAATGTGCGGCTTGGCTGCACATTTTACTTTCTGAATCGCGCGGGCATAACTAATAGGGCCCATCAATATGCATTTGCATGTTGCGGGCACTTTTAGTTTCGGGGGGGGGGGGGGGGGGGGGTTGGACGCTTGTTTTCGGAGCGCTATTACCCCTTACTGAATAAGGGGTAGAGCTAGCGCGTCAAAAACGCGCGTCCAAATGCGGGTCAACAGTGTGCTACGGCGGAGCGCACTGTACGTATCGGCCCAATAGGCAGGTGCAAAAACCTTTTTATAGATGAAATTCTTCTAAAGAGACAATACTCCATGTAGGAATTATATCAAAGTTACCTTTGGTTTGATTTAAGACATCTTTGAAGGATTTAACATTCGGACTGCTTTACCTGTCCACTTCATCTTCATCTCTCCCCTCCTGGGGATTAGGGAGCAGAGAGCCCTTTCACTTGATCCAGCCTCGAATTTATACCACCCTTTGTTGCCTGCTGGCTGTTTGATAGGGGAGGGACTGGAGCAGGAGCAGAGAGATGCTGAGACTGAAAGTGGACACCTTGTTGCTTCCTTCAAATGATTGAATTAAGGGGCAAGGAAGCTTCAGTCAGGAGTGTTGATTGTGTGGCAGGTTGTCAATTATGCAGCAACAAGCTAATTATGTAGTTCCTCCTAAGTCCACACAATTGTAGAAGCCTAGGGGCACTGGTCATATCTGCTCTGGAAATACTTGTCAGTCCATTGCATAATTCTTGGACTTTTAACCTCAGACATTAGTTACAGAAACAACTCATATATTAAAAGCACTTAATTTACTATGTAAATTGACAAATATCACAGATTTTTTGGACACCATAAAATCTATACCAATATTCCTAATGATGAGAAACACTGATATCCTATGAATTTGTGTCCAGCTACTCAAAAACCAACCCCTGCTACCAAATTTCCTGCTCACCACCGAATTATAGGAAACTGAGGGTGGACAGGTGGCCTCCATTCCTATCTCCGATTCTTCCTCCTGATCTTCCAAGCTGGCTATCAAAAAGAAGAAAACGTCAGTGTCTCAGACTGTGGCCTCTTCCTTATTTATTATATTTATATTCTGCTTTTAACACTTTTTTCAGCGCTTCAAAATGGATTACATTCAGGTACTGTAGGTATTTCCCTATCCCCAGAGGGCTTCCAATCTAAGTTTGTACCTGAGGTACTGGAGGGTAAAGTGACTTGCCCAAGGTCACAAGGAGCGACAGTGGGACTCAAACCCTGGTCTCCTGGTTCTTAGCCCACTGCTCTTCCTCGTAGCCCATGTGGCTCTTCCTCTGTCACGTGGGACCCTACTTGCTGGCGTCTCATGATTCAAACTGTGAATCAGGTCCTGTCTGGCAGAGGATGTTAACATAGGCAGAAACATCACCGCTCTACTTCTTCTGCTGCTCACTCAGCACCAAGATGGGGGTGAGAGGGAGGGGTAAGTGCTTAGGGATGGGAGAGTGAGGGGATTGTTACAGGGGGGCAACTGAGGAAAGCGATAATGGTGGGTATGGATGTGTGAGAGGAGAAATCAGCAAGGGGGAGTGCATGGGAGAAAGATGAGAGTCAGAGGGGAAATTAGCTGGGGAAATGCATGGGAGAAGCAGAGTGAGAGAGGGGATCCTCCATATTCTATCCTTCCTCCCCCCTTCCCTGGATCCTCCCTTTCCTCTTCCTTTTCCCATCCCCAGTCCCTTCTCTCTCTTATTCTATCCCCATGTTCATTCTTCTTCCTCCATTTCTCTCCCCATATTCCCAGTTCCTCTCTTCCCTTTTCCCTCTACCCCCTCCCCCACCAATAAAAAAAGGATTAGCCGGACAAAGTCTGGAAAATAAGACTGTGCAACACGCTTTCAGGGTCCTCCTTGTTTTTTTATTTAAAGTAAGGGGGAGGGGGCACTTTCAGGCAATGGTGAGTCCCTACAGACGTTCTTTCAGATGGGGGGGAGCTGCTGGCTACTAGGCCCAAAGAGATCTATGACAGTCACACCAAAAACAGTCCTCACGCCATGAAATGGTCCAATAAATGTTTACTGTTGCAAAAAGATGGTAGGTAACAAAAATTCCACAACAGTGCCCTCCCCCTCCCCCCCCCCCCCAAAAAAAATCAGGATTTACACTTATAAGAGAGAGTCTAGCACTTACAGCTCCTAAGTCCCACAGTCACCTCCTTTGCCTCACAAGGTTTCTTTAAGAGCAATTTAGGGATATTTTATTTCTTTTATCAACTTTCCATCGAACACCTGCATTCTGCGGCTCCTTGGACAGGTAGGTGGCTCCCATCCATACATCTCGATGGATGCTCTCCTCTGCAAACAGATGCAGCTTTTGCCATAAAATCACATCACCAACACACCAGGCTTCCTCTGACGAAGGACAAGGAAACTCGTGTCCTATTCTCCAGTTAGAAAAAAGGAAGACGAATCTCCCCTTCCGACTCCTCAAAGGGAGCAGGCCAGCAAGTTTGCTGCCTCTCTCCACTCCACAGCTTCAAAGCAATTCAACCCCCAGTGATTGTGGACACTTTTTATAGAACCACAAAGATTCCTCTTAGCAGGGATGGATCAGGTACAGACTTTCACCTCCCATATAGTTCCAGAATATGCACCTTTGGGAAGATCCTAACATAACTTATATTTGTTTTTATAAACTAAAATAACTATAAGACATCCATTAATCACTATTACACATTTAGGAAAGATGCTACAGAAATGAGAAGTCAGAAACTGCTGCAGGGTCTACCCCTGCGATGCTGCTTGAAACTGGGTGCTGTGCTAACGATCAGGCATGCGTGCAACAAGGGATAGACTCTCAGCTCCTAGTTTTCTGCCGCAGCTCAGGGGTAGATTCTTTGGCAAGAAATAGAAAACTCTGTGACACAGTTTCTGAAACTCAGCTGCGATTATGTGGCACATTTGTATAAAATCTGAATTCTTTTGCATATTAAAAACAAATTTTATTGCATAAAAGTAGTTTTACAGCCTTGCTTTCTGTCTGAATAATTATGTTGTTCTTTTGGGAGTTTTAATGGGTGAGAAGAATCTCAGATATTGATATCAGGGAGGAGAAGAAAAGAAGATCTCAGGGATATGAAGATGACCACGTTGGGGTAAGCAGTACAATCTTCTGCTGTGCGGCTCCTTCGCTTTGGAACCCCTGATTGAATTCCTATGGAAACTGAGTATTTTATGATGCTGTAATGTAATGTTGTTTTATGATGTTGTAACGTAATGTTTGCTTAAAACAATTATGGATGTTTTTATGTGCCCCGCCCTGAACCATTGAAGGGCAGGTAACAAATTTAAAACATAGGAAAATGATGAAAATGCTTTTAATTGTTTGGTTAGAATGGGCTTCTGTTTTGTTGTATAGTATGCATGGTTTATTGTTTGTGTGTCATTTTGTAATAATTTACTGTATTGTTTTATTTCATAACTCGCTGAGAACATATTTGTATAGGCAAGATAAATAATACATTGAAATGGAAATATGGAGAGGAGGGAAGCTTGAGAATGGGAAAGGACAGAGGATTGGGAATGGGGAGGCAGGATAAAAAGGAAGATTGGTGGTTCTGGGAGCTTGGGGGGAATCAAGAGAGGGATGTGTCCAATCCCTGGCTCCTGCTCTGTTTCCCCTCACATCATCACCCCATCCCTCTCAACTTTCTACCTCCTCCATAGTAACAAATTAGAATATGACAGATGAAGATCAAATTGGCACATTCCGTCTGCCAAAGTGAGATTCTTCCACTTTGAGTAGATGAACATAAAATCTTCATATGCACCCCAACACTGACTGCCCCCCTATTCTCCACATCTCCTCCCCATTCCTTATCTGGACCTCAACTCTTTACTCACCTTTGCTCTCCCTGTCTGTCCCAAGTATGCCCAAAATCTGTTACAGTGCTGGCCTCCACCACTTACATTGCTAGGCCTTGTCATTTTCAACTTTGATTCTTGCAAGACCAAAAATGAATCCATCATCCAGGCCTCTTCAAGTCTTATAACATTTTGTAATAATCTCTTCAGACATGAAAAATTCGTGAGGTTGGGCTTCATGCAGGTTACCCCAGCCATCTTGGAGGTCCAGTACAGTCATACTACTGTTTAGAGATGCAACTGCCACTCTGTGCAGGTTATCCCATTGTCTTCTGGAAGCCCAGTGTAAACTGTCATTTTAGATTGTAGCTGCCGCCCTGCAAAAATTACCCTAGTGCTTCTTTGACATCCTCTTTTGCCACTAGGGATCTTCCGTGCTTAACCTACGATCTTCTGAATTCCATTATTGTCTCTGTCTCCACCTGGAGCCCATTCCATGCATCCACCATTCTTTCCATGAAAAAATATTTTTACATATTGCTCCTGAGTCTATTCCCTATCCTGTGACCACTTGTTCTAGAGCATTCTTTTCTTTGAAAAAGATTTGCTTTTTGTGCTTTAAGGTATTTGAATGCCTTAGTCATAATCTCCCCTCCCCTACACTTCTTTCCTCTAGGGTATACAATTTTAGGTTCCTAAGTCTTACGTCTCAGGTTGTTGTACAACCTGCACCATTTTCATTCACAAACTGGAAGAAGGATTCATCAGAGAAAAATTGGATAAAACATAAGCATTAGCAAGTTAAATGTAAGATATTGATAAGACAGATTAAGACAGAATTTGAAAATAAGTTGGCGGTACAGGCAAAAACTCATAATTAAAACTTAAAAAAAAAAATATCTGAAGCAGAAAGCCTGCGAGGGAGTCAGTTGGACCTTTAGTTGATCGAGGGGTTAAAGGGGTACTTAAGGAAAATAAGGCCATTGTGGAAAACAAAAAAAATTCTTTGCTTCAGCGTTTACTGAAGAGGATGTTGGGGCGATACCTGTTCTGGAGATGGTTTTCAAGGGTGATGATTCAGATGAACTGAACAAAATTATGATGAAACTGGAAGATATAGTAGGTCAGATTGACAAACTGAAGAGTAGTAAATCGCCTGGACCAGATGGTATACACCCCGGGGTTCTGAAAAATTCAAAAATGAAATTTCAGACCTATTAGTACAAATTTGTAACCTATCATTAAAATCAGCCATTGTACCTGAAGACTGGAGGGTGGCCAATGTAACTCTGATATTTAAAAATGGCTCCAGATCATCCGGGAAATCATAGACCGGTGAGCCTTACTTCAGTGCTGGGAAAAATCATGGAAACTATTATAAAGAATAAAATCATAGAACATTTAGATAGACTTGGTTTAATGGGACACAGCCAGCATGGATTTAGCCAAGGGAAGTCTTGCCTCACAAATCTCCTTCATTTTTATAAAAGGGTGAATAAACATGTGGACAAAGGTGAACCGGTAGATGTGGTGTATTTGGATTTTCAAAAGGCGTTCAACAAAGTCCCCCATGAGAGGCTTCTATGAAAACTAAAATGTCATTGGACAGGAGGCGATATCCTTTTGTGGCTTGCAAATTGGTTAAAAGACAGGAAACAGAGAGCAGAATTAAATGGTCTTTTTCACAGTGGAAAGAGGTAAACAGTGGAGTGCCTTAGGGATATGTATTAGGACTGGTGCTTTTTAATATATTTATAAATGATCTGAAAATGAATACGAGTGAGGTAATCAAATTTTCAGATGATACAACATTATGCAGAGTAGTTCCCATCCCTTCTTTATTCTACCAATCTCTCTTCCCCATCCCTCTTTTTCCTGTGTTGATTGGCCAGCAGGAGGATAACAGCAGCATTTTGGGCTGCATCCTAGCTTTCTGCTGCCTGGGGCCCAACTGCTCATTTGAACCATGCAGGACACTGCATTGCTTTGCATTGCTTTGCATTCTAGTGCCCCACTCTCGTGCCCAATCAGCACGAGAGTGGGGCACTAGAAATGTGCTATTGGTCAGCCTCTGCTTCCCTGGCCCTTGTTTGCTATGGTGGTTCAGCAGGAACTAGCAAATTCTATAGCAAGGATTAAATTGTTTGACACTTTCTGTGGCTGCAGAATCAAGGAAGACCAGTAGCCTTATCTTAAAGACAAAGTTTTCAAATGAAAACAACTCCATCTCTCATTAATGCTGGCATTTTTAGATGGTTGTCACTTTATGGCAACAGAATTATCGCTGCCACTGATCTTAGTTCTTACAAAGTACGAGTGTGAAAGAGGAAAATAATCTCAAAGATTAATTCTTTTAAATCTGTCAAAAGAAGGGTTGTAACAAAATATTCAACAACAAAATTAAGAAACAAGACTTGTACTTTTATTTATGAAATTTAGAAAATATTGGAAAAAGACTTTATTAAACAAGCATAAAAATGAACATATCCATACATCCCATTCATACAACTCATGTTAAAGATGTCTCACTATAAGTACGAGAGCTATAGAAAACTCTTCAAACATAAATACATAACATCTCAAATCATATAACACTATTAATACATCCTCATGGCATGCATCTCACAAATTTTTAATACCTACGATCACACTGTCGTTGGAAAACTAGGATATCGTCCTCATACTGAAGCCCAAAATGTAATCAACTTGTTGAAATGAGTGAGGCAACATCTTTCTATCAGAAAATAGATTACACAATCCAACTTTGCTATATTGTAGGGTTGGCTTTTTGCTTCTTTCTTTTAAAATTACATTAATCATTTGATCAGTATCAAATTATGTTAGAAGTCTAATCTATGATTTAAATCCTCCTTTTTCCAGAGATTACAGTGTGGAAACATAGGCTTTTGAAATTGTCCCCAGTAGACTGGAATACAGATGTGTCTCCCCATCTCTTGCCTGCTGCCTGCTCCTTTCAGCGCTCTGAGAAAAGTTCTGGGGCATTAGTGCTGTGGACTCTGCTCCCTGCAATACCAGGACTACAGCCAGGGCTGAAGCGGGGACAGCGTGCGTTGATAAAGTAAAAGGGAACGTGAGTGACACGTCCCGTAGACCAGCACTAGAGAGATGAAAGAAAATGGAAGAGATTTAGCACGGGAAGAGTAGTACAGCCAAAATAGCTTTCTCCTGTTTCTGTGGGAATTATAGGCCAAACGTATTTATCGAGCATTCACAGATGACAATTAGGCATGAATTAGCCAGAATGTGTGGGTGAAGCCATCCAACAATGCCGATATGAACCTAGTTCTCAGAGACTTTACAGAGCATGTGTAGGAGGTTCTCATAAGTGCTCACTGACTTGGGAGTCCCTCAGGCTCTCTTTGCACGAGTTACCACATGGACATGTTCCAGTCTCTCTTGCATTTTTAAAAGTTTTTTACCTTAAAACCCTTTTACTACCTCATTGCTTCCTCAAAGTTTTTTGCCACTGCTTGGCAGCCCCTCAAATAGATCTTTTAAGTTCTAAAGAAAATAAAAAGTTAGATGAGTATGGAAAAGCCCAAGACCAAGAAATTCACAGTCAGCAGTTCAAAGGTCTGCAGCTGTGGGTGCAGGATATCCATCATGAATACTCATACCCATCTGCTCTTGCTCCCTGGGCCTGGAACATTACTCCAACTCCTACAGCTATGGTTGGACATATCTTAGGGCGCAACACCATTCCTGAAAAATGGAGGCCCAATGAAACATGCCAGTGGGTAAAAGTCACATGCCTCGGCACAAAGCTGAGCAGCAGAGCCGCTCCTTGCCCAGGAGCAAGGCATTGTCACAGGAAATCGAGATGGGAACAATTCCCCTCTTACTCTTGCATAGGTAAGCTTCCTCTCCATTCCTCTACCCCCCCCCCCAGTAGCACAAGTTCCTGGATCCATCTCAAGTCAGGAGTTTAGCATGGCACAGAAGCCTGGTGCTGAGCTGCCCTTCACCGCCACCTATTTTGGAGCCAAAGAAAAGACCGGCACCATTGGAGCAGGGCTTCACTGGAGCGTGCCCCTCCTTGATGCCAAGGTGGGACATAGCCTCAATGGCACAGATCCCATCATCCTTCAGGTCTCAGAAGATTCCCATGGCACCAAGCCATTTATTTTACTTGGAACTAGGGTCGATCAGGTGCCCTCCATGTCATCAGGGCTTGCATTCCAAATCCACCATAACTTACATTTTTCATAATAGGTTGGTTTTGCAAACTCACCCCAAGTTCCTTTTGAAAGCAGTGTCTGCATTCCACATTAATCAAGCTATTGTGCTACCCACATTCTTTGTAAGACCACATGTGCACGAAGGAGAATGGGCTCTTCACCCCTCGGACTGTAAGAGATCTCTGGTGTATTACCTAAACAGGACTCCTCACCATCAAGTTTCTCAACTCTTCAATGTCTTTTAATCTCAATATATTGGGGAGGATAGTTGCCAAACAAATGCTATCCAATTGGCTAGCGGACTGTTTAGCACACTGCTATATGCTGGCTGGCTTACAGCCCACAGACTGTTAATGGTCATCAGATGAGACCCATGGCAACTTCAGTGGCTCATGGGAGAGCAACATCTCTTGAAGACACATGCAAAGCTGTTACTTGGTCATCTGTACAAACCTCCTCATCCCACTATCATCTTGACAAGGTGGTAACTTTGGAGAAGCTTTCATAGCCTGTTGACCCATTAATCCACCCCCCCCTGGTGGCACTACAACCCTAACTCACGTCCACTTGCAGACTAAAAGTAAATTTGCTTACCTATAAACGGGATTCTCCTAGACATCAGGATGAATTAGCCACACTTAATACCTGCCCACCTCCCTGGAGAGTTGATTACATTGCTAAAGTTTAAGCTTTGAAAAAGACTGAGGCACTCAAAAGGTGGTGTGCATGTGCAGGAACTCTCACAGATGCTCAGTAAAGTCTTTGCTGAGCACGGAGAGTTAGGTCTGTGTCGGTGCAGCTGGATGATGTCACCCATGCATTATGGCTAATTCATCCTGCTGTTTACAGAGAACTGTGTTTACAAATCAACAATCTTGCTAGGATAGAACAAGTGCAAAAAAAGTCTGCAAGTCCCCTTGCACATTTTTAAAACAGCACATTTCTCTCCAGCCCTCAATTTCCTGTAAGTTCTGGAAGGGAAAAGTCTGTGCCAATCAGCCAAGCTGAAATGTCTCCCATCATTTCCCTCCTGAAGGTGTACAGTGCATAATTTTTTTTTTAATTTCCTGTAATCTCTGTTCTCCAAAGATAGAATTCTAATAGAATCATGTGATCTATAAAATGTTCACAACATCGATTCGCTGGCAGTTAGCAATAAAGTCACTGGACATAATACCATGTTACATGAAATGAGGATGGTTAAGAAGGGGGGAAAATAACTCCAAGAAGGAGGGGGTGAGATGGACTCCACTAATACAAGGTTAAAGCTTGGGGGTGGGTGGAGGGAGATGAGAGGGGTGGAGTCTCTCTATACATGGTAAGGAAGTCCAGGTACAGCAGCATTAATTTAAAAATAACAAAAATGTTTTTATCCTACAGTTCAACTGTCAAACCTCACAAACAAAAAGAACCCCCCCCCCCTCACCTGCCCAACAATCCATACCACCTACCACAGAGAGGAGAGCTCCCTTCCGGAAGCAGGGATGAAAGCTCATCAACTGAGGATCAGCTTCTTTCTCACCCTGGATAAATCCGCTGCAGGAAAGAAAGCAAAATGAGGTTACCAGTATGCACTAATCTGCTGGGCAATTAGTACATTAAACAGCTGAAACCAGGAGACAGGGTCGCATTTAAGACTCTAGCAAAAATATAACAAAAATCACCAAACCTTGCGAGTCAGTTTGCTTTACACACTTTTTAAATAGTGGAAAAGTTACTTACCTGATAATTTTGTTTTCCTTAGTGTAAACAGATGTTTAAGCTCCCCTGCCAGGAGATGGAGACATCACAGTATATATAACCCTGCAGTGACCCTAGTCTGCCAGTATTCTCTTCAAAAGCAACTGTGGACAGACTAGCAAAAAACTTGATTAAATACATGATTAAAAACAGATAACCAGAACTGTACTCAACCAACCATAAACACTGAATTCACATAAGATTCTAGATACCCCAAGCTAGGGACTGGATGAACACTTACCAGTAATCCCTTGCGTCCCAGAACCCCACAGCAAGACTATTGACACACTCATGTGGCTAAGGGCAGAAAGGTGAGTCCATCTGCCTACACTAAAGAAATTAAATTATTTTTAAGTAATTTCTCCATTTCCTACTGTGTAGACAGACTCAGGACCAGTGGGATGTACCAAAGCTACTCCCCAACAGGGTGGGAGGCTGCCTACAGTCCAGTCAACACCACACGTGCAAAGGCTGCATCCTCCTGGGCCTGCACATCCAGACAATAAAACCTGGAAAAAGTACGTAAGGAGGAAACACCGCAGCGCAGCAGATATCAACGGGAGACAACAACCTAAGCTCCGCCCATGACACTGCCTGAGCCCTAGTGGAACGAGCCCTAACTTGAGTAGGCAACGACTTTCCAGCATCCACAAACCCGGCCATGATCACCTTCTTAATCCAATGAGCTATGGTAGCCCGCGAAGCCGGAGCGCCCTGCTTACTCCCGCCATGGAGAACAAATAGGTGATCTGAATTTCGAAAAGACTCAGAGACCTCCAGATACCACACGACAAGTCGCTTAACATCCAAGGAGCATAAAAGGAGAAACTCCTCTCATCTCTGACTTTATTCAGGGATGGCAAGAAGATGGACTGATTCAAATGAAAATCTGAGACTACCTTGGGCAAGAAAGATAGAACAGTACGCAGCTGTAATGCCCCTGGAGTCACCCGAAGGAACGGCTCCCGGCAAGACAATACCTGCAGCTCAGAAATCCTACACGCAGAACATATAGCCACCAAGGACACAGTCTTCAAAGTCAACAACTGTAAGGAAAAGCAACGCAGCGGTCGGAACGTAAGGCCTGCCAAAAAGTCCAGCACCAAATTAAGGCTCCACAATGGAACCAGTAATCTCAAGGGAGGCCTAAGGTGCTTCACTCCCTTCAAAAACAGGCCACCTCAGGATGAGACGACAAGGAAACACCATTCACCAGGCCTCTGAAACAGGTAAGAGCCGCAATCTGCACCTTCAAGAAATTAAGGGCCAAGCCCTTATTCAATCTATCCTGCAAAAAATCCAGAATGAGAGGGGTCTTAACTGAATGAGGAAGAACACCCCGCTCCTCACAACAGGGCTCAAAAACTCTCCAAACCTGCACATAAGCCAAGGAAGTGGGGAACTTGTGAGCACAGAGTAAAGTGGCAATCACCGTAGAGGAATTACCACACTTTAACTTGCGAGCTCTCTCAAGTGCCAAACCATAAGGCAGAATTGAGTCAGATCCTCATGAAGAACCGGTTCCTGCTGAAGCAGATCCATGTGTGGCGAAAGACAAAGGGGGGCCTCCACCAGGAGTTGTCGCAAATCCGCATACCACGGACTCCTGGGCCAGTCCAGTGCCACCAGGATTACCAGCCCCCTGTGGCCTTCGATCTTGCGAATTATCCTGTCCAGCAAGGGCCACGGAGGAAAGGCATAAAGCAATCTGTCTTCCGGCCAGACCTGTACAAGACTGTCTATTCCCAGGGACCACAGATCTCTCCTGCAACTGTAGATGCGAGGAACCTTCGCATTTTGAAATGTTGCCAGCAGGTCTAGGTACAGAAGGCCCCAGTGATTTACAATCAGCTGAAACGCCTCAGTTGACAACACCCCCTCTCCTGGGTTCAGACTCTCCCTGCCGAGAAAGTCCGCTCTTACATTGTCTTTTCCTGCAATGTGAGAGGCCGAGATCACATGCAAATGACCTTCTGCCCATTTCATCAGCTGGTCTATTTCCTGCGACACTTACTGGCTCTTGGTTCCTCCCTGGCGATTGATATAGGCCACAGTCATCGTGTTGTCCTACATCACATGAACCACTTGATTCTGCAGCCTGTGGCTGAACTGCAAGCATGCCAGCCATACCGCTCGGGCCTCCAGGCGATTGATGTTCCAGCAGGACTCTTCGGCATTCCAGCACCCCTGGGCCATTAACTGCACAGAGAGAGCCCCCCCCAACCTTGGAGACTCGCATTTGTCGTGAGTGCCACAAGGCTGGAGATGATCCTGCTGCAACCAGCACTGAAGGAGTGAGCAGATTTCTAATGGCAAGTGGAGCCGAACCGCATAATCTTGAGACTGCTGGTTCCAACTAGATAGCAGAGAGCGCTGAAGAGGATGCATATGCGTCATTGCCCACAGCACCACTTCCAGAGTAGCTGCCATTAAACAGAGTACCTGTAGATAGGATAACATTGTTAGGTGCATGGAGTTCATTAACTGATGCACTTCAGACATCAATCTATGGATCCAAACTTCTTGTAGGAAAACTCTCCTGTCCCATGTCGAACCAGACCCCCAGATACTCAGACGACTGGGATTGTTGAAGATTGCTCTTGGTCAGGTTCACCACCCAACCGAGCTCCTGCAATAAGGAGATCATCTTGTGTATCACCAGGCGGCTCTCTTCCTAAGACTTGGTTTGAATCAGCCAGTCATCCAAATATGGGTGCACCAGGATTCCTTGTTTTCACAAGGTCGCCACTACCACCACCATAATCTTGGAAAACGTTCTGGGAGCGGTGGCTAGACCAAAAAGCAGCAGCCAAAACTGATAAAGGCGCCCCAAAACTGCAAAGCGTAGAAAGAACTGGTGTTCCAATTGGATGGGAATATGAAGCTAAACCTCTGACAGATCCAAGGAGGTCAGAAATTTCCTTCACTGCACCGCCATTATTAAGGTTTATTTTTATTTATATACAGTTGTCTCAGCGAGCCTACAGAGTGTAAGGTTTCCATTTGAAAATGAGTCACTTTTAAGTGACGGTTGATCCTATTGAGATCCAAGATGGGACGAAAGGAGCCCTCCCCTTCTTGGGCACAATAAAATAAATGGAATATTGCCCCATACTTTGAGATGTAGGCACCGGAACTACAGCCTTTGAAGCATGAACTGAAGTGCCTGCTTCTTCTGTGCGGAGTGGCACGGGGACACCATGAACACGTCCTGAGGAATATTGCAAAATTCCACTGTATACTCTTCGCTATTCACCTCCAGGACCCATTGGTCCGACATGATCTCGACCCATCTCCGATAAAAGAGAGAGAAAGAGAGACCTCCCCCCTATTTCCTGTTGTGGAAGGTGGGTCCGCAAACCTTCATTGGGAAGCTTGGGAAGGTCCAGCACCCGAGCCTGTTCCTCTCTTGGGCTGCTGGAGACGAAAGGACTGAGACCTACCAAAAGGCCAAGTCCCTGAAAGGTCGTCCATCTGTAGGGACAAAAACATCTGGAACCCCAAAAACGACCCCTCATACCAAAGGGGAGCTGTAACTGTTTCTTATCCTCCAGCAACCGATGCACCGGAGGCTCGCCCCACTTATTGCCCAGTTTCTCCAACTTGCTCCCAAACAAGAGCAAGCCTTTAAAGGGCATCTTGGTAAAACTGGCTTTGGAAGCTGTGTCAGCTGATCAATTTCACAACCAGAGTTGACGCCTGGCCGCTATCACTGAAGCCACTCCTTTGGCAGAGGTCCGAACCAAATCACAGCCTGCGTCTGCTAAAAAGGTGGCAGCAGGTTCCATAACCGCTCTGGAATTCCTCCAGACTCATCAACCTCCTGAAAGAGAAGCAGACAAGATCTCACCACTAGAGTACAACAGAACACAATCTGTAAATTCATCGCCACTGCCTCAAAGGATAGCTTAAGCATAGCCTCCTTCTATCATGTTCATCCTTCAAGGCCGCTCCTCCCTCTACGGGGATAGTCGTCCGCCTAGACATATCACATACCAGAGCATTCATGTTGAGAAAATGCAAATGCTCTTTCAGGGAGGGTACAGGCCTCTGGGGCATCCCATTCCAGATCAATCAATTCCTGGATGGCATCCATCAGTGGGAAAAAACAAGAGGCTTTATGTAAGGAAACCAAAATGGGATTCTTCCTCAACCCTGACAAAGCATCTGAACCAGGAAAATCTAGCTCAGTGATGGCCAACCTTTTGAGCTCAGTGTGTCAAAATTCATAAAAAAACCGAGCATAACTCGGGTGCTGTGTCACTTCTAGAAAAATCCATAATTGTGATATTTGTAGCTCTAATTAATAACAAGTTATAATTTTAATATATGTACTGTATTTATTAATAAAGCAAAAACAAATAATTCTTTACCTTGCCTGCTTAGTGACTTTTTTGTTGCTGAATTTCGTCGGCTAAATCTTCAATTAAAACACTCTCTCCCCCTCCACCCCCCACCCCCCCTCCCACACAAACTCTTACTCCCCTGGATTTTCTCATACACACTCATGCTCTCACACTCACTGGCTCCCTCACATACACACAAACACATACACCCAGGCAGGCTCCCAGTCATTTTCACACCACTCCCGCTCCATTCTCCAGGCAGGCACCAATTCATTCTCACACACACAGACCCCCAGGCAGGCACCTATGCATTCACACACATACACCCCCAGGCAGAGTCCCATTCATTCACATGCACACATTAAAGGCAGACCCCCCTCTCTTTTGCCAGCAACTTCGGAACCTCTCTCATTCCTCTGCTGCCACTGTCACTGCTGCCACATGACTATTGGGGATGTTACTATTCTTGCACATTCCCAAAGATTACATGTGCCCGTCACTAAAAATATATATATTTTTTTTAACCTTTGCTGTCTGATCTTAGTTTTCTAATTGATTGGTCACAGGCTTTTTTTTTTTTCCACCTTCCCTTTCTTATTTTTTCCACCTTCCCTTTCTTATTTTTTTTTTTTGCCAATTCCTTTTATATTGTCTTTTTTCTGTTTCTTTTCTCTCCATCTTCTTCCCTCAAACACACAGTCAGGTTCTCATTCTCACATGCATTTCTCTCACACACACACACACACACAGCTCTCACTGGCACATGCTGTATGACTCTCACACACACAGGCTCTCTCTCACTCCCACATGCTATCTTGCTCAAGCACATGCAGTCTCTGCAAACATTCAGGTCCTCACTCTCACACACAATCTCTCAACTCATGTCATACACGCGCGCACACACACAGACCCTCAGCCTCTCTCTCACCTCTGGGCCTCCTCTTCGCGGGTCGCGCAGGATGAGCTCTGCAGCGGCCCTGCTACCGGGCTTCTTCCTCTTCTCGGGCCGCTGCGATTTGAGATTCGCGGCGGCCCGTAAGTGCAAGCGATGCTCCTCTTCTGCACGCACTGATGCTTCTCCTCCTTCCTGCCCACGCGGCTCCAGCAACATTTACTTCCGGGGCCGCACAGGCAGGAAGGAGGAGGAGCATCAGCGCGTTCAACACGATCTTTTTGTTTGGGCCGTGGTGACGTGAGCTCCACCACGGCCCTGCCTATCTGCCTGTCGCTGCGCCGCATGCGCCTCCCTGCGCCCGGGGGCATTGGGGGGGGGGGGGGGGGGCTGGAGGGATACTAAAAAGCTAAAAAACTAATTTTATAGGGTTGGCGCAGCCGAAAAAAAAAAAAAGGGCTCGGCACAGCCGATAAAAAAAAAAAATTAAAAAAAATCGATAGTCCCAAAACGCTACGCGTGTCAGCAAAAACGGCTCGGCGTGTCACCTCTGACACGCGTGTCATAGGTTAGCCATCACTGACCTAGCTGTTTCAAGGTCTGGGAAATCAGAGCCGGCAGTTCATCTCTCTGAAAGAACTGCAAAATGGTTCGATACGGTTCCGGCCCTGGAGGAATTTCCCCATTTTCCAGGGAATCATGATCAACCTCATCCTCAGTGCCATCTGGATTCCTGTCGGGAACACCCACAGGGAGCAGCAGCCAGTGCGAAGCACAGGACTGGAAGACAGAGGAGCCACCGGCTGAGGTTCCGACTGGAAAGAAAGCAGAGTTGCTTACCTGTAACAGGTGTTCTCACAGGACAGCAGGATGTTAGTTCTCACATATGGGTGACATCACAGGATGCAGCCTAATCACGAAACACTTTTGCCAAAGTTTCTAGAACTTTGACTGGCACCTACTGGGCATGCCCAGCAATGCAACAACCCTGTATCCAGCAGGGGTCCCCCTTCAGTCTCGTCTTATAGTAAAAGTACATGTGAAAAATAAAATAAGAAAACGTAAGCGAACCCAATTCCGCGGGGTGGCGGGCAGGTTTCGTGAGGACTAACATCCTGCTGTCCTGTCAGAACACCTGTTACAGATAAGCAACTCTGCTTTCTCACAGGACAAGCAGGATGGTAGTCCTCACAAATGGGTGAGTACTGAGCTGAGGATGCCCGAGGAATGCACCAAATGCACCCAAAGACGTGAAACAGACACAACAACAGGGGTGGAAATTTGGTTAGGAGGGCATTTTGAACCCTGAAAGGGTTGGTGGAAGGATGTTGGGAAGTTACACTGAAAACAAGTTGCTTAGAACAGACTGGCCAAAGATGGAATCTTGCCTGCCAGCCTTATCTAAGCAATAATGTGCTGCGAATGTATGGAGAGAACTCCAAGTAGCAGCCTTACAAACATCAGCAAGCGGCACCAATCGTAGGTGCGCTACTGATGATGCCATGGCCCTGACCGAGTCTGCTTTTACACGGTCTTGTAGCGGAATGCCTGCTTGCTGTTAGCAAAAAGAAATGCAGTACGCTAACCAGGAGGAGAGGGTCTGCTTTCCCAATTTGATGGAATCGAAAGACACAAACAATTGAGTGGATTTCCTATGGGTCGACGTGCAGTCTAGATAGAAGGCTAGAGCATGTTTGCAGTCCAAAGAATGCAGAGCCTGTTCTCCTGGGTTTGCATGGGGCCTGGGAAAAAATGTAGGTAGGATAATAGATTGGTTAATATGAAATTCCGTTACTACCTTCGGCAAAAATTTAGGGTGAGTGCGGAGCACTACCTTGTCATGCAGAATTTTAGTGTAAGGCGGGTAGGTAACTAATGCCTGCAATCCACTAACTCTGCGAGCGGACGTGATAGCGAGAAGGAAAACTAATTTCCACTTGAGATAATGGAGATCACAGGAGTGGAGAGGCTCAAACGGAGGTTTCATGAGCCGTCTCCAAATTACTTTGAGGTCCCAAGCAGGGGCCGGAGGGTGCAGTGGAGATTTTAAGTGGAGCAAGCCTCTCATAAAGCGCGTTACTAAGGGTTGTGTGGAAATAGGAACATCCCCTATGCCTTTATGAAATGCAGCTACTGCGCTGATATGCACCCTGATGAAGTTTTCAGGCCTGCCTCCGACAGGTGTCAGAGATAGTCCAGAAACTTCACTGTGGAACAAGAGAAGGGGTCTAAGGACATAGAGGTGCACATTCTGTAAACCTCTTCCATTTGGAATAATAAGACCTTCTCGTGGAAGGCTTTCGTGAAGCTACCAGGACTCGAGACACCGACTCTGAAAGGTTAAGAGGTTGAAGTATTAATCTTTCAACATCCAGGCAGTCAGAGATAGGACCTGGAGGTTGGGGTGGCGGAGGCATCCGTTGTTCTGAGTTATCAGAAGTGGGTTCTTCCCCAGAGGAATGTGGCAGTGTACCGATAAGACCTGGAGGATTGGAAACCACACCTGGCATGGCCAGTGAGGGGCTGTCAGAATCACGATGCCCTTGACCTTCCGTAACTTCACGAGAGTCTTCGATATTAGTGGAAGTGGAGGGTATGATTAGAGGAGACCGCTGGCCCACGAGAGGGCGAAAGCGTCTCTCGGTTGCGAGTGGTAGCTGCGAGTTATAGAGCAGAAGTTTTCTACTTTGCAATTGTGGACTGATGCAAAGAAGTCTATGTGAGGGTAGTCCCAACGTTGGAATATTGTGTCCGCTACTGTGGGGTTGAGAGACCACTCGTGCGGAAGAAGCATGCGGCTCAACTTGTCCGCCAATACATTGCCCATGCCTGGCAAGTAGGTGGCTGTGAGGCACATCGAGTGGGAAAGAGCCCACGCCCATATCTGTGCAGTTTCCTGACACAGGGGGTAGGAGCCAGTTCCCCCTTGCTTGTTGATGTACCACATCGCCACCTGATTGTCAGTTTGAATCAGGATGGCCTTGTTTGAAAGGCAATCCTGAAAAGCTCTGAGGGCATTATCTGATTGTCCGAAGCTCCAGGAAATTTATCTGGTGTTTGGCTTCCTCTGGAGACCAGATTCCCTGAGTCTGCAGGTCACAGACATGAGCACCCCAGCCTAGGTTGGAGGCGTCTGTCGTCAAGGTAATTTGAGGTTCCATAGCCTGAAATGGAAGGCCTTGAAGCAAATTGGAGTGTTGCATCCACCAGGCCAGCGATAGTCGGAGCTGTGTGGTAATGTGAACAATGCTGGACACTGGTTGACAAGCCTGAACCCACTGGGATTTTAAGGTCCATTGCATAACTCTCATGGCTAGGCGGGCCATCGGAGTGACATGCACCCCAGATGCCATGTGACCCAGCAGTATGAGGAAGTGACGAGCAGTTGAGGATACTCGAGTCTGTAAACGATGCACTAGGGAGACTAGGGTGAAAGCCCGATCCTGAGGGAGGAAGACTTTCGCCTGTATTGTATTTAGGTCGGCCCCTATAAAAGATAGGGTTTGAGATAGAACTATCTTGGATTTGGGATAGTTGATTAGAAACCCTAGGGAGATCAGGGTGTGAAGAGTGAGACACAAGGACGCCAATGCGGTGGTTGAGTCGGAGCCCTTATCAACCAATCGTCGAGATAAAGGTAGACATGGACACCCTGACTCTTAAAAATGGCAGCGACTACTATGAGGCACTTGGTGAATACTCGTGGAGCAGAAGCTAGACCGAATGGTAGGACACGATACTGAAAGTGACGAGGGCCGACCAAGAATCGCAGGAATTTGCGATGAGATGGAATAATTGAGATGTGTGTAAATGCGTCATGGAGATCTAGAGAGCATAGCCAATCTCCTTTTTGTAGAAGAGGAAATAGCGAACCTAAGGTTACCATCTATAACTTCTCTCTTTGTAGATACTTGTTTAGGGCGCAAAGGTCCAGAATTGGACAAAAGCCACCTGACTTTTTTGGGATTAGAAAGTACCGGGAATAGAACCCCTGCACCTGTTGGGAGAGGGGCACTGGTTCTATTGCCCGTGAGTGGAGGAGGGTTGAAACCTCCTGTTCCAGAAGGAGAGAGTGGTCGGATGATCCCCACGTCAGTTGAGGTGGGGAGTCCGCTGGTACAGTCAGGAAATTGAGATGGTAACTGTGGGTGATCACTGCAAGTACCCACTGATCGGTGGTGACCGTGTGCCAAATGTTGGTGAAGTGGTACAATCGGCCTCCGACCGGTACAGATGGTAGAGGAGGTTGGCCTATACTCTCCAGGAAAGAGTCAAAACCCTGACGCTGGTCCTGGCTGAGGAGCAGGTTGGGTCTTCTGAGGTCGGGATTGCCTGGACTGATCTTTTTGATAAGGCTCGGAAGGGCGACCTCGGGAAGCCGGAGGATAATACCTTCTTGGCTTATAAGCCGGCCTCTTAGAATCTCGCCTGAATAGCCTCTTAGAGGTAGATGAGAAATCAGCAGGCACTGAAGAAAGTTGACTCAGCATTTCATGGTGGTCTTTTAGCTGCCAATCACACAATATGGGCTCTTGCACACCTTGTGTATTCCGGGTACCTCAATTGTAAACAATACCTCAAAATATTGGTACACCCAGTACTTTCTTTCAAATATTGAGGAATAGCTACAATATATTTGTAGGACCACTACTCACAGGGTCAAGGTATTTTTACCAGACTCTTTCTTACAGTTCTTGGTCCGTTTTACTTTATATTTTTTTCAGACATTTTTTAAAATTTTTTTAAATTTTTCAATGCACTTTCAACACATTTTTTCGTGATTTTGTTCTTTTTATGCCAAGCTGGAATCGCCTTTCCAAGCGGGGATCGCGTCTACAAAAATGATTGGAGATAGCTATTGAATACTTCATTCTGGTTTGTTTGTCACAGATTAAGATGAAAATTTTTGTCCCCTGAAGCAGGACCTCAAGAGTGGGGGTCCGAAACGCGATCGTGTTGGGATATGCAGATATGTACTTTTGCTGAATTAATTGTTCTTCGGAATGAGAAAAAGTGACAATTTAAAAGACTTTCATATGTGACTGTGTTTGGAGTTTTCATCAGCTTGGCATAAAAAGAACAAAATCACGAAAAAATGTGTTGAAAGTGCGTTGAAAAATTTAAAAAAATTTAAAAAAATGTCTGAAACAAATATAAAGTAAAACGGACCAAGAACTGTAAGAAAGAGTCTGGTAAAAATACCTTGACCCTGTGAGTAGTGGTCCTACAAATATATTGTAGCTATTCCTCAATATTTGAAAGAAAGTACTGGGTGTACCAATATTTTGAGGTCTTTTAGCTGCACCACAGTCTCCTGGATCTTGTCTCCAAAGCGATTATCACCAGTACAGGGCAGGTCAGCCAACCTGTCCTGTACCTCTGGTCTGAGATCTGAAGATTTCAACCAGGCCCACCTTCGTGCACTAATCCTCGCTGCGGACACCCTAAAGGCAGTGTCAAATACGTTGTACGCAGCACGGACCTCATGTTCGCCCGCATCCAGGCCTTTTTGAGCCAGAGCATTCAGGGCATCCTGGAACTGATCAGGTAAAGACTCAGAGAAATCCTGGATCTTCTTTAAAAGGTTTCTGTTATACTGAGTCATGTATAACTGGTAAGAAGCAATGTGAGATATAAGCATTGAGCCATGAAAGACTCGTCTGCCAAAAGCAACCAGGGATTTTTGCTCCTTCCCTGGAGGTATGGAGGAATGAGGTTTGGAACGCAGTGCCTTTTTCTGGGCTGATTCCACAATCACTGAGTGATGATCCAGTTGTGATCTCTGAAATCCAGGAGCTGACTGCACAAGATAGGTGGTATCTGTCTTACGGTTGACAGGCAGAATGGAACCTGGGTGTTCCCAGTTTCTCTTTAGAAGATCAATTAGGATTTCATGAATAGGAATAGACATGGTTTCCTTAGGGGCATCAAGGAACTGGAGCACTTCCAGCATCTTGTGCCTTGAATCCTCTTCAATCTGAAGCTGAAAAGGAATTGTCTCAGACATTTCTTTAATGAAGTTAATAAAAGAGAGATCCTCTGGAGGAGAACGCCTTCTCTCTTCAGGGGGAGAGGGCTGTGAAGGCAGGTCATCTGTATCCTGGGACGAATCATCAGTCCAAGGATCATATGGTTGATCACCAGCTCCCTGAGGATCTTCTGCAGGAAGAAATGGCATTATTCCCGAAGGACCAGGCCTGGGCACCGAAGGTATCGATGGAGGTACCGCTGGCATCGATGGAGGCACCGATGGAACTGGTGACGTTGATGGATGAGACGGTGGCAGGATTCCAGATGGCGGTATGGGTATCTGTGTTCCCTCACCATCTGACAACAAAGGTATCGGCGTCGAAGGAAGAGGGCATACCAGTGCCCTTGGTTCCAGCGGTGGAAGGGCACCAATCAACGCATCCAGTTTACCCAGTAGCAATGCCAACGGCCCTGGAATCGGATCTGTGACTGGTTCGGGCACTGGTACCGGTGTCGATGGAGGCTGGAATCCCTGTAGTGCTTTTCCGATGGCCTCTTGGATCATCCGATCCAATTCCTCATGGAGACCTGGGGCGAGTAACCCTGGCTCCAGAGTAGGAGGCAATAGAGGCATAGCTGGAGGGTCCACCGGTAAAAGTGGAGTCGCGGCTCCCTGCTCCAATGAAGGTGGGGAACGCCTCTGTGACCAAGTAACAGAGGAGGATGGGGCCTTTTCTGGACGGGATTTCTTTGTTGGTGGCTCTGTCGACGCTGATGCCGAGGGCTTGCCTGGATCAGCGGTTTGAGCCTTCCGATGCCGATGTCAACGCTTTTCACGATGTTCTCCTCGGTCCTTCTCTTGAGGCAATGAGGAAGATGTCGACACCTTCGAAGTAGTCTATGCCGGCCGGGCAGCACCGGTGTCCCGCTGCTGTTCCGTGAGGAAAATTCCTGTCAGGAATCTCTAGAGAGCTCCTTTTTTCCTCGTGGCTACTGCTGCGAGGAAAAAAAGAGACTGAAGGGGGACCCCTGCTGGATACAGGGTTGGTGCATTGCTGGGCATGCCCAGTAGGTGCCAGTCAAAGTTCTAGAAACTTTGACAAAAGTGTTCCATGATTGGGCTCCATCCTGTGATGTCACACATATGTGAGGACTACCATCCTGCTTGTTCTGTGAGAAATGGGGGAAGTGGAGGACTGCGCCTGAAGAAAAGCTTGTAAGCCTTGAAAAAATTCCACCCAAGAAAAAGCAGCCGGGTCCAGACCAAGTCCACAAGGAACTGAAGCTGGTCCTACAGAACTGCCCTCGCCAGCGGAGGAGCCAATCAAGGGAGAACCAAGATCTTGCGTCCCCCCAGTCAAGGCCCTGACCAACCCATTATCAGAATGGGAAGAGCCAGGCTTAGTAAAATCCAAGGAAGACAACTCTCCCTGAGTGTCTGAGCAGCGTTGACACAGTTAGAAGCCAGGTCAGGCTGAGAAGCCCTAATATGACAGGCACCACAAAGAGAAAGGCGCTTAGGCTTCGTGCTTACCGGCGCCATCACTGCGGTAAACGTGCGGAACGGCTCGCGCTCAAAAATGAAATGCGTCCAAAAAATAAGTGCCTAGAAGAAAGCATGGCAAGGCGCACACACAACCTGTGTGCCAAGTTAAGCGCATAAAAAAGTTTGTGCGCGTAAAAAACGCACCAAAAAACTGAGCACACAATGTGTGCGCAGAGCTGACACACTGCACACACCGATGACCTACAGAGGGCAGCAGAACACGCACAAGAGCGTGCAAAAACGGCCGCTGTGGCCTACCACACAGCGTGCAAGAAACAAGCTTAAGTGCGGGCCTAGCCCACTGGGGGCCGCTCAACCTGCCAGGCTGCCCAGTTCCCCAACCTCAACGGGTGCTTGAATGATCACTGGCATGGCACACTGAGAACGGAGACCAGAGGAAGTCCTGAAACCCCTCTGTCTCTGATTCTGGTAAAACTTTCTGCCTTTTTTTTTTTTTTAAAGCTTACCTGAGCTCAGAGCTTACCAGCTGAGTATAGAGACTGTTCCAGCTGCGGGGGGAGAGGGCTTCTGCTGTCACCGCTGCACTTGGCTTCCTGCACCCGCTGCCTTTCAGCTGAACTAGCAGCTAAGTCGAATGCCGGGAAACCCAGCTACTGGACCAAGACACACCTCTGAGGGACCACGGAAATAGCCTCAGGAATTCTCAACTGGGGGAGGGCCCTTTAGGTATTAGTACAGGAGAGAGGGGCTTTCTTTTCCTGAATTTAGAATTTTAAATTTCTCCTTTCAAAAAGCTCAAAGCAATCCCCATAGGGAAATGCACGTCACCATCTGCTGGAGATGGAGAATTCTGGCAGGCTGGGGTCACTGCAGGGTTATACTGTGACATTTTTGCTTGCAGGGGAGCATAAACCTACTGGTCCTGAGTCCATCTGTCTACATGCTAGGAAATGCATCTTTTGCTCAAAGAGTTAATGCCCTGCAATTTTATGAGGGGAAAAAAAAATTCACAGAAAAATATGCAATGTGGGCCTTCAGCTCCTATAGGATACATTTAAGGATAGGGCCAACATCTGGTAGCGCTTTTCACATTTTGCTTACACAACTTTTTCCCTTCCAGAAGTCACAGGAAATTAAGTCTTTGGTCAAAAGATGCGCTGCTTCAAAACCATGCAAACACACAGACTACCTTTAATTACAAAAATCACTGAAGCAGCACAAGGACAAAATTACTTAATTTTACATCTATTAATGATGGTCATGGCAAAGACTACATTGGGGCTGCCTTTTCCTGACTTGCTCTTTGCATGTCAGCTCCCCTCTGCTTAGTCGACAGAACAATAAGTTCCAGAAGAGCAAATTGCATTCCTCTAACAAACTAACAGGACCTTTGCTGAGACAACATTGAGTAGAGAATCTAAAGAAACTTGTGTCCCTAAATTGTTCAATTAGGTAAGAGGTACAGCCCTGCTATATAGGATGGTTTACCAGTCAGGGTGCTATTTAGGCCTAAAGATTTCCGGTTAGATTACCCACTTCAGAGGTAGCTGCATGCATTCCTGTACGTTATTCCCTTATAAAGTATGTGAGAGCCTCTTTTATTCAAAGGTGCCGCTCAGATCCTAAATATGTTATTATTGGATTAATGTGGCAGAAGTTCTGAATGTGGATATGTGATCTACACACCAAGGTAGGAGCTCAAAAACAGGACTATTGCGTGTTCTGAACACAGCTAAGACTGTTCGGCTTCCCTCTATCACAGGATCCTCTGTAATAAAAAACAAAAAGTAGAGCTGTGATTAACCAGATTACCATTACTGGTTTGTTCTCATGCACATGCAATATGCCCTTGTTTCATAGAGACGTAAAACAAGCCTCAAGCAGATGAAAGCCCAAGAGATGCAGTATTTGAGAGAAAATTAAAAATATACCCCTCCAGGCAAGGCATGGCAAGCCTGCTTGGACAATGAGTGCCATGTCATCAGGAACAGGGTGATCCAACTCTGGTTTTACCCCACTGATCTGTGCACTTGCAGATATGATTTCAAGGAATGAGGGTTATGTTATAAAATCAGGATCGGCTCTGCCCATCTCTGATAACTGCTAGCAATCTCATATCCATTAGAAGCTGGCAATTAGAAGGTGACATCACAAAGAATTTCCCAATTTCAATTAATTTGTGGTTAGCAATCCTTTTAGACTAAGGGAAAATTGCAATTTGAGAAAATCAGATACCCCACTCCTGTTTATCCTCACTCACAGGCCAATGCAATATCCTGTGCTTTAAGAACCTGTGTGCTGGATTTCGGTGCACAGTTTTAATGCACAGATTAGTTAAAAAAAAATTTTTTTTTAACTCCCGATGCAGTAAGCTAATGGTAAGTTAAAGCACCACATGTTAAAATGTGTGGATAGCGAGTTAAAATGTGTGGTTAGCACAAGCTGACCGCGCATTTTAAAAGCAGGAAAATATTTTTTTTCTCCTTGTCCCTTGCTTTGAAATGTCAGCAGAGCAGTGCTGGAAACTTTCATCCACCTTTGACCAGGCGAAAATTTCCAGCATTAAAAATAAGTGAGTTCAGCTAGCGCACCTCTCTGCACTGGGAGGGAAAAATTAATGCTCTCATTTACATGGAATTTCCATGTGAGGGCAGCTAAGCTGTCCTCACGTTTTTGAACACAACAACAATGAATTAAAACAAAATATTAAATAAATCATTTAAAAGCATCTTTTAAAAGCAAAGCTTTCATACATTTCTGAAAACATTTAAAGTCCCTCTGTTGCCTAAATTCACCTGGTAACATCACAGATGGTAGGGACAAAGGAAGTAAAAACTCTAGCACGTCAGTTGATGTTTATAATCACATATAGATGGGATCAACAATGCACTGGCTGATTGCAATGAACCATTTCATCTTATCAGCCACTGTACAAGCATAATTTGGATACAGCAATTTAGGAAGAACAGCAAAATTTAAATTGTGATCTATACTTGACTGGCACCCAGTGCAGCTGCAATAATACAGGAGTAATGTGTTTATTATATCCTACCCCAGTTAATCAAGCGGCAGCAAAGTTGTACTAATTGCAACACTCAGAATAAACTATTAGAAAGACCCACACACAAGCTATTACAATAATTCAAGTGGCCCAAAACAAACTGCAGTACAGCTCTAAACAAATCTGAGGGAAGTAAAAATGTTAATAGCTCAACAGTTTTAATTTATAAAAGGCCACTTTTGCAACCTTGTGTATGTGTGGCTTTATAAGCAACCTGGAATCTAAAATGACCTGAAGACATATTTTTTTTTTTAAACTTGGCTGGCTATCCTGTTCAATGCAAAGACCGCTTAAACAGGGAAGGAACAGGGCTAAAGCCCAAATACTGGAGGAGGCTGAGGAAGGAGAGAGGTGGGAGTGGAGAGGGAGGAGGAGAAAAACATTTTGGCGATTGCCCCAACAAGATAATTGCAGTCCCCAAAGGGTTGAAGCTCCCCACAGCAATCCTGAGGCTATCTGAGTCTATATCCTCACCCCTTGGGCTACTTCAAGACCTCCAAAGGCCAGTCAACCAGTAGCCCTCCAAATGTTGCATACATCAAAATATGTCTGCACCTGCTAGAGACAGAGAAATACAGCACAAGCTCGTGCATTGTGAAAACTTGTCGGTCTCTGCCTCTGCCTTCTGGCAATTAGAACCAACACACTCATCTGGACTGGAATGGCAAGATAAGGAATGTAGACTTCAAAGAACTCTCTCCCCCTTCAATTACTATATTGCCTTTTTTCCTGTAAGTATGGGCTGTAACTGACAAATCCCTAAGAATCAAGAAAAAAAACACATTATCCTGAGACATTTTCCTCATGATTTCTAAAAGAAGGGAACACAGCTCGCTGACAGAAAGAAAATTGGTTCTTACCTGCTACGTTTTGTTCCTGAAGTACCACAGATCAGTCCAGACAAGTAGGTTTATGCATCTCTATCAGCAGATGGAGGCAGAGAACAAAACTTTGAGGCACTGCTACATAATCAGTATTGACCTGTACCCAAGCCAAGATGTCTACCTTAACAAACCCCAATAAACCTGGGGCGAACAGAGACTTAAAAGTTGGAGCCCCCTGAAAACTAGGCTTTCTTAATCTAACAAAACACACATCTCAAACTATGTACACTTCTCATTACTCCGAATATATCACATATCAGCTCAGCAACATCCAGAAGCGAGGAAGTCTTTCAAAAGACGGGGTCGGGTTACTTGACAGATCCATGGTACTTCAGGAACAAAAATTAGCAGGTAAGAAAATTTTCCTTTCCTGTTTGTACCCTGGATCAGTCCAGACAAGTGGGATGTTCCCAAGTCCCTCTATTCTGGAAAGGAACTCGAAAGACCTGCATGCAACACACTTTCCCCAAAAGATGCCTCCCCCAGCGCCCGCACATCTAAGCGGTAATGTTTGGTAAAAGTATGAAGAGAAGACCATGTCACCTCACGACAAATCTCCTGCGGAGAAAGCAGTTGACACACCACCCACGAAGTTGCCTGCGCCCTAGTGGAATGCACTCTCAATCCCTCTGGCACTGACCAGCCCTTACAGATGTAAGCAGAAGCTATCGTCTCTTTCAGCTATCGTGCAAGGTTGCCCTTGGAAGCCTTATTTCCCTTCTTAGCGCCACTGCATAGGACAAAGAGATGATCAGATCTCCGAAAGGCATATGTCACCTTAAAATATCGCAAAAGAATTCTGTGGCACATCCAACAAGTGAAGCTCACTTGCCATAGGAGCATCTGCAGACAAATTCAGAAAGGCTGGTAACTTGATCACCTGGTTAAAGCGAAAGAAGGAAACCACCTTAGACAAAAAAGAAGGAACCATATGTAAAGAAACCCCCCCCTCCTCTGAAAAACGCAGGATACCAGAGTTGCTTACCTTTAATAGGTGTTCTCCAAGGACAGTAGGATGTTAGTTCTCACACATGAGTGACTTTAGATGGAGCCCGGCACAAAACACTTTTGTCAAAGTTTCTAGAAACCTCAGTCTTATAACAGAGTTCGCAAAAATAAAATAAACCGAAAGAAACCCAACTCTGCTGGGTGGCAGGCGGGTTTCATGAGGACTAACATCCTGCTGTCCTTGGAGAACATGTGTTACAGGTAAGCAACTCTGCTTTCTCCAAGGACAAGCAGGATGGTAGTCCTCACACGAGTGAATATGTAGCTGCAGGCTGTTCCCAACATATGCAGCTTTTAACAGGTGCAAACGTGCACAACTAGAGCTGCCAGAACATAGCCTGCATCCAAAGAAAGGGCCCAAGGTAGGAAGAGTGGATTTTCGTGGATGAAATAGATAACGGAGGATCGACTGACCGAAATGACTGTCACGTCGTCCATCTTTGTCCAGACAATGAGAGGTGAATGTGTAGAGTGAACTTCAAGTCGCCGCCTTGCATATTTCGTGTACGTGTACCGCATGCAAGTGAGCAACCGATGGTTCAGACCGAATGAGCCTTGATGTGGCCCTCAAGCTCTTATCCCGCTTGTGCACAGCAGAAAGAAACACAGTCTGCTAGCCAATGGGATACGGTCTGTTTGGACACTGCAACCCCAACCTGTTCCTGTCAAGGGAGACAACATTGAGTGGAATGGTAGTGAGGTGCTGTTCATTCCAGGTAAAAAGCCAGGACCCTTTTACAATCCAGAGTATGCAGGGCGCGTTCACCCTGGTGAGTATGTGGTCTTGGAAAAAAGGTAGGCAAGACAATGGATTGATTGAGAATTCTGTGACCACCTTTGGGAGGAACTTCAGGTGGTACGCAAGACCACCTTGTCGTGAAAAATTTTGTATAAGGTGGATACAACACTAAAGCCTGAAGTTCACTGACCCTGAGTGCTGAGGTGACTGCCACCAAGATGATGATCTTCCAGGATAGGTACTTCAGATTGCAAGATCCCAGGGGCTCAATGGTGCCCTCATGGACCGCTGGCAGCCGCGTCTGAGGCTTAAGCTGCAATAAGCCTTGCATGAAACACCCTGTAAGTGGATGGTGGAAATGGAGGTGCCATCCATCCCCTGATGATATGCCTCAACGGCACTGAGGCAAACTCTCACCAAGGTGGTCTTCAAGCCAGCCTCGGAGAGATGCAAATAGGTAGTCCAAAAGCTTTCGTGTGGGATATTAGCAGGAATTAGCAGGTTCCTGTGTGCCTGATGTCGAAGGGGAGAGTCCCCCACTGCAAATCTGCATACCATGGCCTCCTGGGCCAATCCAGAGCACTATCCCTCTGTGGTGCTCGATCCTTCGGATCAATTTGCCCAACATGGACCATGGGGGTTGCCAGAGGATGTGGTTAGTGCAGTTAGTGTAGCTGGGTTCAAAAAAGGTTTGGATAAGTTCTTGGAGAAGTCCATTAATGGCTATTAATCAATTTTACTTAGGGAATAGCCACTGCTATTAATTGCACCAGTAGCATGGGTTCTTCTTAGTGTTTGGGTAATTGCCAGGTTCTTGTGGCCTGGTTTGGCCTCTGTTGGAAACAGGATGCTGGGCTTGATGGACCCTTGGTCTGACCCAGCATGGCAATTTCTTATGTTCTTATATGAAAAATGGGTTCAAATCATACCCTTCACATCAATCCAAGAACCTCTTCCACTTGAGAATGTAAGATCTCCTCGTGGAAGGTTTCCTGGACTCTAACAGAACCCAAGACATGCCGTCCGAAAGGCCCAGGGTCTGCACAGGCACCCGGTCAACATCCATGCAGTGAGGGACAAGGCTCAGAGGCTGGGGTGGCGCAGCTTGCCCTGGTCCTTCATGATCAATTCTGGAGCAGTCCCCAGCTGGATCAGAAGGCGAGAAGCCAGTTCCTGTAGAAGCAGGAACCAAATCTGACATGGCCAAAAAGGGGCAATCAGGATCATGGTGCCTCGGTCCTGTTGGAGTTTTTGAAGTGTCCTTGAGACCAGTGGCAGGGGAGGATAAGTGTACAGGAGGCCCTTGCCGGAAAAGGCATCAGACACCGATCTCCTGCCCGCTAGGACCAGGGAGCAGAACTGATCCAATTTCCTGTTCTCCGGGAAGGTGAACAGAATTATGTCCGGGATCCCCCACAGGTGGAAGATGCAGTTCGCAACACCCTGATTCAGGGACCATTTGTGGGTCGGTAGGTATGACTCAACGAGTCTGAAAGGATGTTGTCTGTCCCCGGGAGGTACATAGCTCAGAGAAAGATGCTTCTCGTGAGAGCCCAGGAACAAATTTGCACATCTTGGCAGAGGAGGTATGATCCTGTCCCCCCTTGCTTGTTCAAATACCACATCGCCACTTGATCGGTTTGAACCAGGAATACTTTGTTGGTCAAGTGCTCCCGGAATGCCCATAGGGCGTAATGGATCACCTGCAGCTCCAGGAAGTTTATCTGGAAACTCTCACCCCTCACACTCACCTCTCCCCTCTGTGTTGTGGTGGCCCGCCACGCGTTGCAGTGGCAGAGTCAGAATTTTTCCCCCCTCCCCCTTGCTCATATACTTCAGTCACACATCGTCCTCCCCCTTGGTCACTCACCCCCCCTTTCCCCACGCCAACTGTCTCTCCTCACACTCACCCCCTCTTCAATCCCCTGTCCCCACTCCAACTCTCTCCCCTCACACTCACCCCTCCCCCTTTGGTCACTAACCCCCCCTTCACTCCCCTGTCCCCACTCCAACTCTCACCCCTCACACTCACCTCTCCCCTCTATGTCTCTCCCCTGACACTCACCGCCCCCTTCATTCTCCCTCCCATCACTGTCACCTCTCCCCGCCTACTCCCTACCCTTTCGTCAGTGACAGCACACCCTCTCTGATTCTCCTTCCCTGACTCAGATCCCCTCCCGCTCGCAATGCCCTCCCAGCTGATCCCCCCCCCGGTCCCTCTCCCTCTTGTGCAGTTCTGCCGGCCCGTTCCCGAAGACGCGAGGTCAGCAAGGATCCCTTCCTGTCGTGCACGTGAGCCGTACCAGATCGCCGCGCAGCTCCTCCCAGGTGTCGAAGTTCAGCCGGCTGACACCACCATGCCCGATATCGCTGCCGGTCCGCCACTGCTGCTCCTCCCAGCACCATGTTGGACCCGCTGTGCCTGACGTGTGCTCCCGCCTGCGCATACGCAGTACAGCAGCTTCATTTCCCAAGGTAGATAGCATGTATTGCATGTCTGTCCAACAGATGTCGCTGTTTTCCCCACACACATGTAAAAATATGTTTTTCTCTGTAACCGTGTGACATCTATGTAATATAGATAGAGAAGAACCTTGCCGAAAGTGAAAGCAAGGTTGTGTCCAAATTTGAAAGCAATTGGTGCAGTAGTTTCTGAGATTATCGATTACGTCCAAACTATTTTACATTTTTATTTATATAGATTAAAAAGCACCAGTCCGACTACAGATCCCTGAGACATTCCACTGTTCACCTTTTCCCACTGTGAAAACTGACCATTTAATCTTTTCTATTTCCCGTCTTTTAACCAACTTGTCCTTAAGTGGATTGCATCGCCTCCTATCCCATGACTTTTTAATTTTTTTAGAAGCCTCTCATGCGGGACTTTGTCGAACACCTTCTGAAAATCCAAATACACCACATCTACTGGTTCACCTTTGTCAACATATTTATTCACCCCTTCAAAAAAATGTAGGAGATTTGTGAGGCTTCCCTTGGGTAAATCCGTGCTGGCTGTGTCCCATCAAACCATGTCTATGTAAATGTTTTGTTATTTTATTCTTTATAACAGTTTCCACGACTTTTCCCAGCACTGAAGTCAGGCTCATCGGTCTATAGTTTCCTGGATCACTCCTGGATCCCCTTTTTAAATAGAGGGTTACATTGATCATCTTCCAATCTTCAGGGAACACTGGATGATTTTAATGATAGGTTACAACTTTTTACTAATAGGTCTGAAATTTCATTTTTTAGTTCTTTCAGAACCCTGAGGTATTTACCATGCTGTCCAGGTGATTCACTGCTCTTAAGTTTGTCAACAGGCCTACCACATCTTCCAGGTTCACTGTGATTCGATTCAATTAATCTGAATCATCACTCATGAAAACCTTCTTCGGAACGGGTATCTCTCCAATATCCTCTTCAGTAAACACTGAAGCAAAAAAATCATTTCTGCAAAGGCCTTGTCTTCTTCTCTAAGTGCCCCTTTAACTCCTTGATCATTCAACAGTCCAACCGACTCTCTTGCAGGCTTTCTGCTTCAGACATTTAAAAAAGGTTTTTATGGTGATTTTTGCCTCTATGGCCAACTTCTTTTCAAATTCTCTCTTCGCCTGTCTTATCAATGTCTTACATTTAACTTGCCAATGCTTATGCTTTATCCTATTTTCTTCTGATGGATCCGTCTTCCAATTTTGGAATAAAGATCTTTTGGCTAAAATTGCCTCTTTCACCTCATCTTTTAACCATGTCGGTAATCGTTTTGCCTTCCTTCCACCTTTCTTAATACATGGAATACATCTGGTCTGTGCTTCTAGGATGGGTTTGTTTGTTTTTTAAACTACGTCCACGCCTGTTGCACACTTTTTACCTTTGTAGCTGCACCTTTTAGTTTTTTTCTATTTTTCTCATTTTATCAAAGTTTTTCTTTTGAAAGTTTAGTGCTAGAGCTGTGGATTTACATACTGTCCTCCTTCCAGTCATTAAATCAAATTTGATCATATGATCAAATTGCCAAGCGGCCCCACCTCCGTTACCTCTCTCACCAAATCCTGCGCTCCACTGAGAATTAGATCTAAAATTGCTCCCTCTCTCGTTGGCTCCTGAAACAATTGCTCCATAAAACTGGATTTTATACCATCCAGGAACTTTATCTCTCTAGCATGCCTTGATGTTTCACTTACCCAGCCAATATTGGGGTAATTGAAATCATTACTGTACTACCAGTTTGGTTAGCTTCCCTAATTTCTCTTAGCATTTCACGGTCCGTCTCACCATTTTGGTCAGGTGGATGGTAGCATCCTCCTATCGCTATTCTCTTCCCTAACACACAAGATTTCTACCCTTAAAGATTCAATTGTACATTTAATCTCATGCAGGATCTTTATCTTATTGACTCTATGCCATCCTAGACATAAAGTACCACTCCGCCACAAGATGCTCTTCTCTGTCATTGCAATATAATTTGTACCCCAGTATAGCAGTATCCCATTGGTTATCCTCTTTCCACAATGTCTCTGAGATGCCAATTAAGTCTGTCATCATTCACTGCTTTACACTCTAATTCTCCCATCTTACTACTTAGACTTCTAGCATTAGCATCAAACATTTCAAAGAGAGTTTTTTTTGTTTGTATTTACATTCTGCTTTTCAGTTGACAGGGATAAATTGGAATCTTTTACTTCCAGTGAAATTTAATTATAGGTACTTGGACTACTTTTCTTATTATTGGAAGCTCTCTGTTGGGATGACCTAACTGCTTCATTAGTATCCTTTGAAGATACTTCCCTCCTAACCATGCATTGCTAAGTGACTGTCGGCTTTTCCCTTTGTTCTAGTTTAAAAGCTGCGCTATCTCCTTTTTAAAGATTAGCGCCAGAAGCCTGGTTCCACCCTGGTTAAGGTGGAGCCCATCCCTTCGGAAAAGACTCCCCTTCCTCAAAAGGTTCCCCAGTTCCTTACAAAACTGAATCCTTCTTCCCTGCACCATCGTCTCATCCACGCATTGAGACTCCGGAGCTCTGCCTGCCTCTGGTGACCTGCGCGTGGAACAGGGAGCATTTCAGAGAATGCTACCCTGGAGGTTCTGGATTTCAGCTTTCTACCTAAGAGCCTAAATTTGGCTTCCAGAACCTCCCTCCCACATTTTCCTATGTTGCTGGTGTCCACATGTACCACGACAGTCTGCTTCTCCCAAGCGCTGTCTAAAATCCTATCTAGGTGATGCGTGAGGTTTGCCACCCTTGCACTAGGTAGGCATGTTACCAGGCGATCCTCTCGCCCATCAACCACCCAAGCTGCCTACATTCCTAATAATCGAATCGCCAACTATGACGGCCAACCTAACCCTTCCCTCCTTGGCAGAAGCCCTGGAAGACACATCCTTGGTGCGAGGGGACCATGCACCACCTGGAGAGCAGGTTCTTGCTACAGGATCCTTTCCTGCTGCACCAGGTTGATACTCTCCGATCATGAGACCACCCTCCTCCAAGCCAACACCAGTGATGCCAGACTGGAGTTGGGACTTGGCTAATATGTCCCTGAAGGTCTCATCTATATACCTCTCTGTCTGCCTTGGCTCCTCCAGGTCTGCCACTCTAGCCTCTAGAGATTGTACTCGTTCTCTGAGAGCCTGGAGCTTTTTGCATCGGATGCACACATACTACTTTTCACTGGTGGGTAATAAAATCATACATGTGACACTCAATGCAAAAGATTGGGAAGCCCCCCCTCTTGCTCATAGTTAAGTTTTATGTTGCTATGAGTATAAGATTGTATACGATTAGGGTTCTTTAAATGTATTAGTGTATTCACTATATATCTGGTCGTGACCTACAAGGGAATGATCAAACTCTTGATAAGGTATAGGGAATTTCTGAGTTTAAGTTAAAAGGCTTACTTTTTTATTTATTTATTTTTAAGCGTGAAAGTGACACCTGCTTATAAATTAAAGGACGAGCTGGGGTGGGTGGGAGGGTTGGGAAATACAAACTTCTGTTTGTTGCCTTTCTGACTACCTATTTAAAACAAAACACCTGAACACACTAAATAATATACCCCAATAGTTTACTTCTCCCTAATACTTTTAAGTTTTAAAAATTTCTCCAAGCAGTACTTATTGATTCTTTTCAGCCACTAGAAAGGTGATCCTTTCCTCTCAGTGCTCACGCTGGACAAATCTTCCGAACTGGAGGTCGCAGATGTTTTGCCCCCTTGAAGAAACAAACCACATCCAGATGAGATGCCAACGGTCTTCCCTGAATCCTACGTTGAAGGAACCTAAGGCTGACACCTGAACCCCGAAGGGAATTTTAGGCCAAATTCTTGGCCAAACTGCTTTGCAAAAAGGCTAGAATCTGCAGAATGTCCACCTTCAAAGGCCGCACCTTGTTCTGTAAAACACCAGGAGTCAAAGACTCTCCACACTCGAACACAAGCCAAAGACGTGAAAGGCCTCCTTGCCTGAAGCAAAGTCACAATCAAAGGCTCCGAATAACCTTTCAAGTGGAGCCATCGCCTCTCAAAAGCCAAGTCACTAGACAGAAGTGATCCTCCCAGTCTGAAAATACGGGTCCCTGCTGCAAAAACTCTTAACAGATGGGCCAAGCGAGCTACCACCCAGGAAAGAGATCTAAGCGTCATAGTGGATAACACATTGAAATCGTCGGCTCAGTGTGCTGTGGCAATCAAAAAAGCAAACAGAATGTTAGGAATTATTAGAAAGGGAATGGTGAATAAAACGGAAAATATCATAATGCCTCTGTATCACTCCATAGTGAGACCACACCTTGAATACTGTGTACAATTCTGGTCGCCGCATCTCAAAAAAGATATAATTGCGATGGAGAAGGTACAGAGAAGGGCGAACAAAATGATAAAGAGGATGGAACAGCTCCCCTATGAGGAAAGGCTGAAGAGGTTAGGACTGTTCAGCTTGGAGAAGAGACGGCTGAGGGGGGATATGATAGAGGTGTTCAAAATCATGAGAGGTCTAGAACGGATAGATGTGAATCAGTTATTTACTCTTTCGGATAATAGAAGACTAGGGGGCACTCCATGAAGTTAGCATGTAGAAACACTTAATACTAATCGGAGAAGAAAGTTCTTTTTTACTCAACGCACAATTAAACTCTGGAATTTGTTTCCAGAGGATGCGGTTAGTGCAGTTAGTGTAGCTGGGTTTAAAAAAGGTTTGGATAAGTTCTTGGAAGAGAAGTCCATTACCTGCTATTAATCAAGTTGACTTAGAAAATAACCACTGCTATTACTAGCATCAGTAACATGGGATATACTTAGTTTTTGGGTACTTGCCAGGTACTTGTAGCCTGGATTGGCCACTGTTGGAAACAGGATGCTGGGTTTGATGGACCCAATATGGCATGTTCTTATGTTCTTAAAGACACACATGGCCAGGGAAGGGAAGAAAACTGAAATTCTTCCCTGTTTCTGAAGAAGGCCAAGCATTGAGGGTGCCAGGGACCCAGAGGGGGTGAGGGAACCAGGACCCCTGGCTTTCACCCTCCCCCATTCCAACGAGGGCAGAGCCAAACCAGGGATCTCTAACCCCCTGTTCTACCAGAGGGATGACCCACGAAGGAACCTAACACCTCGGGGAGTTAAAATCTCCTTATAAATTTTTTCTTTTTGAAACTCCAGACTGCAGGTTTGCTCCTCTATCATCTGCTGGACACAGAGAAATATTGAGGGAATGTAGGTGGCACTCTGTTATGTAGCAGTGCCTCAACGTTTTTATTCTCTGCCTCCATCTGCTGGTAGGGATGCATAAACCAACTTGTCTGGACTGATCCAGGGTATGAACAGGAACCACAAATTCTGGGACTTACAGCACACACTGTCCCTCTGGCTTCTGTTTTGGTTTTTGTTCCATCTCCATCTGCTGATGGGAGAACTATATCATATAAGCTTGGGCTACACCAGGCGGAATATTCAAGAAATGAGCTTTGCTATCCTTCCAAGCATGCAGGAGGGATGCACATGGCAGTTAAGTGTACACTTAATCTGTACCTTACTTTTAATCACCACCGCAAGCCGCTCTCCACTGGGATCCCAGCACATGGAATGTACCTCCCCTCCGATCCTGCAACCCACAAACATGGTGTCAAATTTCATGCTGAACAAAAAATGATATTGCCATAATGGAAACAGCAGTACAAAGAGAAGCTGGGACAGCAGAGAGAGGGAGTTCGGATAGGGGTCCCAGGACAAATTGCAACACTTTAAAAACTTGCTTTCTGTATACTGGTCTGATACAAACATTGGTGATCATAGCCATCCATTTACTTTAATCTCTGGTAGCTTTTGTTTACATTTTCATTTTTCATCTAGCTACTGACGTTATTTATGTATTTGAGACTGTCTGCCTCTGCTGTTTTCCTTTTCGGTCTTGATAGAAAGGGAAAACAACAGAGGGAGACAGGGACACAAAATGAAGTTACTAGGCGATACATTTAAAACTAGCAAGAGAAAACATTTTTTTTACTCAATGTATAATTAAGCTCTGGAATTCGTTGCCAGAGGATGTGGTGAAAGCTATTAGTATAGCTGTGTTTAAAAAAGGTAGAGTTTCAGAAATCCACTGCTTATTCTTCGCATAAGCAGCTTGCAATCTATCTAGCCCTTGGGATCCTGCCAGGTACTCATGACCTGGATTGGCCACTGTTGGAAACAGGATACTGGGCTGGATGGATCTTTGGTCTGACCCAGTATGGCAAGTCTTATGTTCTTATATTCAAGATGTGGTTAGTGCAGTTAGTATAGATGTTTAAAAAAGGATTGGATAAGTTCTTGGAGGAGAAGTCCATTACCTGCTATTAAGTTCACCTAGGAATAGCCACTGCCATTAGCAATGGTAACATGGAATAGATTTAGTTTTTGGGTACTTGCCAGGTTCTTGTGGCCTGGATTGGCCACTGTTGGAAGCAGGATGCTGGGCTTGATGGACCCTTGGTCTGACCCAGTATGGCATTTTCTTATGTTCTTATGTCCTTTTTCACAATATGGTTATAACACGTACGTTTTCTATTCTTTATGACTTTCATAAGAGACCTGTGAACTCTCACCTTTTGTAACTTCATTTATCGTTTCTGTGTCCAAGATATTCTCAGCATCCTCCTAATATATCATGCATCCACTGCTTCTAAATTATTTTACTTGGTTTTGTTAATTGCTCAACTTTCATATCCATACAGAACAGAAATAGTAACAGTGAATGCAGAAAAAGACCAATGGTCCATCCAGTCTGCCCTCCAAGCCTTTTTT
This sequence comes from Rhinatrema bivittatum, assembly GCF_901001135.1. NCBI lineage: Eukaryota > Metazoa > Chordata > Amphibia > Gymnophiona > Rhinatrematidae > Rhinatrema > Rhinatrema bivittatum. Next base: position 303,211,415 of record NC_042617.1, read on the forward strand.
AGGGTAGTAGCTGCCGCACTGTGCAAGTTACCCCAGTTAACACAGGTTATCCCTTTTCTTCATTTGCATGTTTTAGCCATTAGGAATCCTGTGTTTATTCCACACCTTTTTGAATTCCATGACCGTTCTTGTTTTCACTATCTCGTTCAGGAGGGAATTCCATGCATCTACCACTTTTTCCGTAAAGAAATATTTCCTCATGTTGTTCTTGAGTCCACCCCCTGGAGCTTCATATTATATCCCCTAGTTCTACAGCATTCTTTCCACTGAAAAAGGCTAGATTCTCGTGCATCATTAATACCCTTCAGGGATTTAAAAGTCTGTATCGTATCTCCCCTATTCCTCCTTTCCTCTAGGGCAGTGGTTTTCAAATTTTTTTCGGCCGGGACACACCTGACAGATTGTTCTCACATGCGTGACACACTGAACATGTGACCATCACGGGGCTAAATGTAAACATGCACTCTGCATCCACAGGAATCCCCTCAAACCCCAGCAATGAGTGCAGAGCAGAACTAGGGCATTACGCTGTACAACTCGCCATACAAAAAAGATATTCTGGTTCTGATGACATCTCAGTAAAAGCAAAACAAACTCCTTTTACTACCAGGCAAAATAGCCTTCCTTATGAAAAGGCAGTAATTTACCACTAATGCATATCCTATTGAGAAAACACAACAAATAAGATTGATACAGATGCTTACATGCTAGTGAAATACCTCACCTCGGTCACACACCCTTCACCAAGTACAGAAAAACCACAAATTATAAATTTGGAGACAGAAACTGGAATGGAAAAACCAAAAAAAGCCACTCTGCATGCAATGTGAACCTGGAGAAATGGAAAGAGAAATATAGCACCTAACAGACTCTCAGGATTTGCAATAATGCACACAAACTAACCCACACAAAGTTACACCTGTATTATGGAACACACTAAAACAGATGTCGGTAAAAAACCCCCTTTTAAATAAATAAATAAAAAAGTAACAATCCTGTCTAAGAAATACAACTATTAAAACCAGGCCCTAAACACTAATACATTTCCTATTGCAAAAACAGAATAAGCCAAGCTGCTGTAGACCCCACACAGAAATAATTGTAAAGCTATACTAAAAATGTTACAAAACAGCTGCTGAACAGAATAATATCCAACAATTAAAAACTCATAAAAATGATTAAAACATGTCCAAATATCAATAAAATATTTCAAAACAGCAGACATCGCATAATACCCAATAATTAAAATGGCAGTCAATCAAGAAAAATAATTTAAAAAACCACCTTTACTTACCCTCTCCAGCAACTCTCCTACTCCTTTCCTTTCCAGGCCAATAGCACTCACCAGAAGCAGCAAGGGTTGCTGAAGCTCTGTCCTCACAGTCCTCTTCCTTAGCGCCCACAACCAGTCACTCACACAAACACACACCCCCAATTAGACCCCATGACCAGTCTCGGTCTCTCTCACACCAGTCATCTTCCTGACCAGTCTCTCTCTCAATCACACTCATGGTCTCTTATATACAAGCTCTCAATCACACACAAATGCTCTCGCACCCATTCATACCAGCTCTTACCCAGGCTTCCATTCACACCCACACACACAAGCCCTCCACCCATGCATTCATTCACACCCACAGACACAAGCTCTCACCCAGGCTTCCATTCACACCCACACACACACAAGCTCTTACCCAAGCACCCATTCACACCAGCTCTCACACATGTATCCATTCACACCCACAAGCTCTCACCAGACATCCCTTCACACCCACACACACAAGCTCTCACCAGACATCCTTTCACACCCACGCACACAAGCTCTCACCCAGGCTTCCATTCACACCCACAGACACAAGCTCTCACCCAGGCTTCCATTCACACCAACAAGCTCTCACCCAAGCACCCATTCATACCAGCTCTCACTCATGTATCCATTCACAGACACAAGCTCTCACACAGGCTTCCATTCACACCCACACACATAAGTACTCACCCAATCACCCATTCACACCAGCTCTCACCCTGGCACCCATTCACACCCATAGACACAAGCTCTCACCCATGTATCCATTCACACCCACAGACACGAGCTCTCATTTAGGCACTGTTAGTGTTTGAGGTAGTTGTGAGTGGATCCTTGGGCCAGTAGCAGATGACCACACCCCCGGCAGAGATCCCGAGAGGGACCACCGGTCAGGTTCAGAGTATGGAGACAGGACACACACTAGTTTCTTTTATTAAACCGTATATGAACCACCAGAGGGGTGGCAGTAGTGAGCTGAATTGCCCCGGCTGGGCCGTAGTCCTTCAGATACTGGAACAGTGATCCTGGTAACTGAGCTGTAGAGAAACTGAATATAGTGAGTAAGCAGGGTATGCAGACTTCAGGAACAGAACCTTGATGGTAACACTCACACAATAGTTCTTGGAAGCAGCCCAGGAGCTGGAATGAAGCAGGCCCTCGAGGAACGAGTAACTCACTGATGTTGAAGGTAGCGAAGACTTCCTGGCAGAAGTGGTATTCAGTAGCAAGTCCTGGAACGAGGGTCCCTCGAGGAGCGAGTACCGGTTCCCAGACTGATATGAAAAGCAAAGAGAAACGAGGCCCCGAGGAGCGGGTACCCCTGGTAAGTCCGTGGAGGCAGAGTAGCTTAGGTAGAGTAACCCATGTAAGGTAAAACTTTTGCTAACTCGATTAGTTAGTGTTTTCAGAGACCTTAAATATCTGGTGCGGATGACATCATCTCAGGGGACACCCCTGAGGTTCGCGCCACTGCTGGTACTTCAGTCTGAGCCGCGCCGCGCGCACGCCCCTCACCTCCATGGAAACATGGCAGTGTGCAGCGTCTAGCCAGTCCAGGGACGCCAGAGGAGGACGGCATGAGGACGCCGCAGCAGCCAAACTTCTCACAGACAAGAGGGAGTCGCCAAGGCGGGTAAGGTGGGCGTAGTGGAGACGTCAGGCAGCGACGGTCACAACAGTACCCCCCTTCAAAGGGCGATTTTCCTCTGCGGGGGTACCAGGCTTGGGTTTTGAAGAATGCGCGAGGTGGAAACTGACGAAGCATCTCTTTGTCCAGAATATTGGTCTGAGGCTCCCAAGAGTTTTCTTCAGGGCCGAAACCTTCCCACTTTAGAAGGTAAACAAATGTATTGCCTCTTTTACGAACATCCAGGACCTCTTCGACTTTGAATTCTAAGTTGTCTTCTGCACTGATGACAGGTGGAACTTGAGGGTTGGAAGAAAATTCGCTGAGTATGAGTGGTTTCAGAAGTGAAACGTGGAAAGCGTTATGAATGTTGAGCCCAGGCGGTAGCTTCAGACGGTAGGTGACATTGCAGGACTGGGAATGGTCCCACATAGCGAGGAGCAAACCGAGAGGAGGGTAGTTTAAGCCTGAGGTGCTTGGTTGACAACCAGACCTTGTCTCCTGGCTTGAAGACTGGAGCTTGCGAATGGTGCGCATCGTAGTACTTCTTAGCACGGTCACTCGCTTTGATTAGCATGTCCTTTGTCTGAACCCACAGATTATGGATATCATCAGCAGTGGATTGAGCTGCTGGGGACGTCACAGAGTTTCAGTGGAAGTGGCGGTGTTAGGGTATGTCCATAAACCACTTCAAATGGTGACAATCCAATAGATGTTGCTGGATGACAGTTGATGGCGAATTCAGCCCATGGAAGCAATTCGGCCCAGTTGTTCTGTCATGATGTGACATAAGCACGAATAAACTGCTTCATTGTACGATTCAGCCGTTCCGTCTGGCCATTCAACTGCAGATGGTAGGCTGAAATGTAGTCTAGAGTGATGTCGAACAACTTGCACAAGGCCTTCCAGAATCGTGCCGTGAATTGGGACCCACGGTCAGATATGATGTGCGAAGGCCATGGAGGCGGAATATGTGCATTATAAAGAGCTTTGCAAGCTCCAAGGCTGAAGGTATGCCAGGGAGCACCACGAAGTGTGCCATCTTGCTAAAGCGATCCACAGTCATCCAGATGGTGTTCATTCCTCCGGACGTAGGTAAATCGACTACAAAGTCAGTAGCGATGTGAGACCAGGGCCGATCCGGAACTGGTAAAGGTTGCATCTGACCCCACGGTTGTCCAGAAGCAGGCTTGTTCTTAGCACAATTGGTGCAGGATGCCACGTAGGAATAGGTATCCTTTTTGAAAGTAGGCCATCAATATAGCTCCTTTATCTTGAGCAGGGTCTGACATTGGCCAGGATGGCCAGCCAGCTTGGAATCGTGCGCCCAAAAGAGCACTTTCTTCCTAAGTCTTTTTGGAACGATGGTTTTACCAGCGGGCACAGACTGGGTCGATGCCAAGAGGATTTTTTTCGGATCAATTATGTGCTGTGGCTCATCAGGCATGTCTTCCGAGTGAAAAGAGCATGACAGAGTGTCTGCTCTGGTGTTTCTATCTCCTGGGCGAAACTTGAGCACAAAGTTGAATCTATTAAAAAATAGGGACCATCTGGCCTGTCTGTAATTCAGGCGTTGTGCTTGACTGAGATACTCTAGATTTTTATGATTCGTGAATACGGTTATTTGATGTTGAGCGCCTTCGAGCCAAGGCTGCCATTCCTCGAATGTCTCTCACCCAGGCACTCATATCACACACACTAGCTCTCACCAAAAACATATTCTTTCTTCACTGCAGGGATGGGCTCCAGTTCCGCCGCGGCTTTACTCCGGCGGACCTTCTTTTTGCGCCACCACAGGAATGGGTTCACGTGGTGGCCTCGGTCGGGGTCGGCTTTCCTCTTTGCTGCCATGGGCTGTGGCGGCCTTGCTTCGGAGTTCAACTATTCACCCCAACTCCGGGCATTCTGATGCCTGTCTCACCGGCCAATCAAAAGCTTCCTCCCTTCTTCCTACTCCCACTGGTAGGTAGAAGGGAGAAGGTTTCTTATTGGCCTGTGTGGGGGCAGGCAGAATGAAGGAGGCTTCCCACTGGGCAATGGGAGTAGGAAGAAAGGAGGCTTCCAATTGGCCCACGGGGGATGGAAAAAGGGAGAAGGGAAGTGCAAAGAGCAGTAGGACACCAGGAGACGTGACACACCTGCCGGTGTTTGGCGACACACTAGTGTGTCACGACACACCAGTTGAGAAGTGCTGCTCTAGGGTACATGTATCTAGGACCTTCAGTCTTCTCTCACAATTTATTTAGTGCAGACTCTACACCACTTTGGTTGCATCTCTCTGGACTACTTTCATCCTATTTCTATCCTTTTTATAATACGGTCTCCAAAATTGAACACAGCATTCCAGAAGGGGCCTCACCAGAGACCTGTACAGGGGCATCATCACCTCCATTTTCCTGCTAGTTATGCCTCTCTCTATGCAGCCCAGTATTCTGCTGGCCTTAGCCACCACCTTGTCACATTATTTCACCGCCTTCAGATCATAAGACATTATCTCCCCGAGATCTCTTTCCCAGTCTGTGCACATCAATCTTTCACCCCTTATTAAAGAGCTCCTTTGGGTTTCTGCAACCAAAATGCATGACACTGCACTTCTTGGCATTGAATCCCAGTTGCCAAGATTTTGACTACTCCTCAAGTTTTCTTAGATCACTTTTTCATTCCTTCTACTCTTTCAGGCGTGTCCACTCTGTTGCAGATCTTAGTGTTATCAACAAAAAGACAGACTTTTCCTCCTAACTCTTCTGCAATGTCACCCACAAAGATATAAGCAAGCCATGCTGGATTACATCATGGCGAACATAACATGGGAAAAAGCGCAGGCAGGAGGCGTTGCACGGAGGTAGGGGGAGAGGTAACTCAGGAAGAATAAGGCGGGAGGATTGAGAGGAAGGAAAAGAAAGGAGGGAGGCAGGAGATGTGGCAGTTACAAGAAATTCAAATCGGAGAAAGGGATTGGTAGATGACGTCAGAGGAGACAAGCAGCAGTTTGCCGAGGGAGAGATCAGGGAAGGGAGTGCCAGAATTTTGTGCCTGGTAGGACGAGGGCAAGGGAATTATCGCAGATACAGGTATTAAGCATGAAGGGGAGAGGTGATAGAGGGAGCTGAGCAAGCACCTCGGGAAGGGTGCCGAGAAACAAAGGAAACCGGAGCGCTGTGGCGGCAAGGTTTGCCCGTACAGTGGGGGGGCCGGGAAAGCCCGCCTTCCCCCACCCCGGGGGAGGTGAGGGAGAGAGGATACACGGTGAGCTCGGGAGAGAGTGGTCCTGAGGCGATTCCTATTCATTTCAGTACACCCACCACTGCGTCGGGGGAAGGGGCAGCCCTCCCCCTAGATTTGTCAATACATGCCTCAAGGTCAGGCAGTGAATCGTCGACCGGACACGGGCCGGTGCTTCCCCAGGCCAGCGTGACGGAGTTCAGTGGCGTGCAGGGGGTCAGCGAAGCTGCGCTGCACACAGAAGAAACCATGGGAGACATGCCCGTAGCTGAGCAACAGAGGGCCAGAGAGAGGGAGCGGTAAGGAAGAGAGCTGCACAGCACGGAGCGGAAGACATCGGCAGGACGCTCTTAAGCGCCAGCAGAGGCTGAATGGAGAGGCGGGTGGGAGGAGTGGATAGAGCTGGAATCCAAGTGGCAGGGAGAGGATGAAGCAAAAGAAGGGCAGGATCGGAGGTTTCGGCAGCGGAGACGCATGGCAGCACGATGAGGCGGCACATACATGCGTTGAGTTTGGTAGAATGCGAATGAAAAGGGAGGCAGTTAGGGATATCAGAAGCGAGCACATGGGTGTTCAGAGCAAGGCCTTGAGCTACGGTAGGGGAGACTTGGGTTTCGGAGGGTGGCCTGTGTGGTACATGGAGAAAAGAGGGGCTCACGGGGCAGTGGGGAGCGAGCAAGAGGGGAGTTTCAGCTGAGAAGGTAGGGAATATTATGGTATTCCTGAAGGAGAACGCAGACAGGGAACAGGTTGAAGCAGTGTAAGGCAGTCAAAAATGTCAGGAATGGATGCTGCGGCCAGTCCATTTGTTGTTGCAGGGTACATGGAGGAGGAGCGTCCAGGTACGTCGAGGAGCGAAGCATGGAGAGAGACACCAACGGGCCAACAGTCAGACCGACGGCAGGGCGTCCAAACAGAGCGGGAGGAGAAACAGCCAGGAGCCGGATCCTCGGATTGAAAGAAGGTACAGAGAGGTCAGGGGATCAGAGGACAAGGAATAGAGGAAAAGCTAAGCGCAAGAGGGATTCCTCATCAAGTGACACAAGTAGTAGCTCGTCGTCGTATTCCTCCATGGACTCCAACACATTGGAACGATGGGATAGGGTGGGCGGCTTAGGTCCAGAGCAGGATATGGGTCACCCAGCCCTGGCATCCCTTACAGAATTGTGGGAAGGGGTGTCAGGGAATCTACGCAGCAAAATCAAGCATCACAAGTATGTCAACATCTTTCAGTTATTAGATGGCAGGAGGGGCAGTAAGAGGAGGCGCAGGAAAGGCAGTAAACACAAGAGCGAGAAAGTGCCGGGGAATAAGGTACCTAAGAACATCCTAAACTGGATGAGGGGCTTCTTGCGTTTAACAAGTGTGGTGGGGCATTACCAGCCCGGACATCATGAGCTTTACTTGCTTATTGAGACAGCATCTTGGGAGCATTCAAGGATTATAAAGGTTGGGCCTGGCTCAATTACGATGAACAATTCCGGGAAAAGATGGCAGGGAATAGATTCATGTCCTGGGGAACGCAGGACATTAATTTATGGCTCACGCAAATGACAAATAAGGGCGCAAAGCAAGGAAGATTAGGGGCGGGAGCACCGGGAGAAGCAGGCAGCTCCGCGGTAGGCGGTGCAGGCAATACTCCAGGAGACAAAAGCGCGGGGAGCAGGAGCCAGACAGTTAGAGAAGTAAAGGGAAGCCTGGCGCACAGTGATGTTTGCTGGAGATTCAATAGGGCCACTTGCTTGTTTCCTTGTTTCAGACATGTATGTAATGGTGCCCACCCTAGCATCAAGTGCCCTCAGGCCCAAGCCAAGGAAACGCCAGGGTACCAAAACCGTAGCAGAGCCATGGGACGAGGGGTGACAGTTCGGGTAGGAGGGTTAGGGCAGCATCAGGACGGACATAGTGGAGGGGGGAGAGGGGTTTTGGCAGGGGGATTTAGGAAGAGGCGGGACGGGAGGGCACAAAGATGGTCTTTCCAGGGCACTGGGGAATAGACGAGGGGAGCATTACCAAAAAAAAAAATAAAATAAAAAAGGGGAACCATATGACTTGCAGCGAAAGGAAATTACTGGGCAGGACGTCGGTGTTAAAGTATTGAACAGGTAGACAGCTGATAATTTCTTTTATAATAGATTACAGGGTTTCCAGGCGCCAGAATGACAGCGAGATGTTTCAGGATATAATTTATGAAGACGATTGGGATTTAATACAGGATTCCGTAGCCCCCAGTACTTGGAATGCGTACCTAAAAGGAAATGCAGTGTTAGCCTCCTATTTACAGCAGCGGGGGTGGAAGGGAGAGGCAGTGCCTGAGCAATGTTTGGTGGGTTTTGTGTTGTGGGCAAAACAAAGCGGTTATTCGGTGGCCACGGTGAGAGCTCACCTGGCGGGTTTTTCATTTTTCCAGAAATTGAAGGGCTGGGGCAATCCCACACACAGTTTTCGGTTGACCAAGGTTTTGAGAGGTTGGCAAAAAAAGAGTGGGCACACTAAGGGATCAAAGATTGCCTATCAGATATAAGGATGTGATACAATTTTCAGAACTGCTACAGCAGGTGTGCTGGTCAGGGTTCGAAGTAGTACTATTTCGGGTGGCTTTCTCATGGGCATTTTTTGGTGCTATGAGGGTTAGCGAACTTATAGCACAGTCCCATAGGAGTACACGACACAGATGACTACTGTTCAATTGTGTTCAGATTACTGAGCAGTCGGTAACGCTGTTTATTCCCAAATCCAAAACGGATCAAATGGGGAAAGGCATGTTCATTACTATGTTGCCTGCTGAGAATGTAATGGCCTGTCCAGTCCACGCGGCATTAGCGTTCTCACAGGATAAGGTGGTAGGTTCTTTCTAGTACATGCGGATGGTATGCCGCTGACTAGGTACCAGTTTGCACAGGTTTTAAGATGGGTAGTCACAGAGGACGGGAGGGATGCGCAGAGGTATAGTTCCCATTCCTTCAAGATTGGTGCGGTGACATCTGCGGCTGAGGCGGGGTTGACAGACGAAGGCATACAGAGTATTGGAAGTTGGAAATCCGGAGCTTTCAGGGAGTATATTCGGATGGGAAAAGGGGAATGAAGCAACGGGGGTAGGCAGGAGAGGGAACAGGAGGGAGAAGGGGGGGCAAGTGTGATCAAGTTACTAATGCGTTTGTTTTGTTTCAGACTATACGGGGCGGAAGCGCAAGAACGGATGTGCCTGGATCGTGGGTCATTCGTATATCCACAGAGCCCAGCAAAGATCCTTAAAGCGGCCGTACAGGGAGGATTTGGAGCTGGAGCGATTGGGGTGGAAGTTAGCCTGGTTAAGCCGTCGGGGCATGCAATGGGACGAACTGCTGCCATTTCTCGCCGACAGGATTGAAATGTGGGGCATTCCGGACAATTTGCTGATTCATCTAGGGGGCAATGATGTGGGACACAAAACGTGTAGAGCATTGTTGACATGCATCAAGAAGGATTTGGCGCAAATCATGATCCGGTGGCCCAGGGTGAAGATAAGGTGGTCGGACATTATTGTCTGCCTAAAGAATAGGGAAGACGCCATTTGGTGCGCGGGTGTCAAAAAATTAAATCAACAGCTGGGGAATGGATGGGTTGGGAAGGAGGTTTTTGGATCAGGCATCAATGGGCCTGGGGGGTTGAGGAAGGTCTATTTAGCGGGGATGGAGTACATCTCTCTGAGATAGGGATGGACCTCTTTAATAATGAGTTACAAGAGGGGCTGGAGAAAGAGATAGCAAGCAGGCATTGAGGGCCGCAGTGGGGGGAACAAGCTGTATCCGGCTTGTTTGTGGCGGGAAACCCAAGCCCATTGTTATTGTTGTCATGATGGGATGGGGGAGTCAGTGGAGGAGGAAGGGGAGTGCCTGGTGTAGTTGGGGGGGCTGCTACACGGGAGGACCGGTGAACCATGGGGCGAAGTTTCACAGTAGAGCTTGCTTTCGCTGGTATGAGGCGGAGCAGGTGGAAAGGAGGAGGGTAGGGGAGGGTAACTCCACCATTGGGGTTTAAGGTGGTGGAGTTCAGGAAAAGGGTGGGGAGGGGAGGGGGGCATTGGGGGAGGGGTGTTTATGGTTAAAGCTAATTGTAAGGGCTCGGGTTTGTGATAATTAAACTGCGGCCAATTTTAAAAGCCAGCAAGTGTTTGAGTATTTATTGGGGGGGATATCGGGCAGCCTCCAAGCGCAATGTCTTTCTTTCCCATGTTATGATAGAACTAGCCCCAGAACCGATCCTTGAGTCACTCCACTTTTGACTCTCTTCTTTTTAGATTAGCTTCCTTTACCACCAATTGCTATCAAACAATTTGTAATCCAGATCAGACATAACATTTCAGCACAAGTATGTAAGAGCCTATGATGAGATTTCTGTTCTTCAGTATATTTTCTATTTTCTGAAACTCTTCCTTGCACAATATTACTCTCCTTTTAAATCTCTAACTCGCTTCTCTCATCTGAGGTAACACAGCTCCCCAAGTATTTGAATTCCTTGTACATTTTGATATTGTCCATTCTTTGGTTATTAGCACAAACTGTTTTCTTGTAATTGAAATGCCAAGTTGTTCACTTCCAGTGACAAGACTGTCAAGGCTGTTCAATTATTATTTGTAAGTTGTCTTCTGTTCCTGCTGTAAGTACAATGTCAGTGTATCAGATTGTTTATATCCTATCCATAGATCATTCCCCCCCCCACCCCACCTAGACAGTTATTTCTCTAAGGATGTGCAGAACACTGAGAAAAGATTAGCAAAAAGAATTAAACCTTGCCTGAATTCTATTGTATTTATATTTATTTCTTGCCTAATCATTATTGCACTCTAAGCAAGGTATAATGCAATGATTTTACAAACAACATAGCAAACAAAACAAATAATCATACTTAAAACCCAGCAAGTCTAAAAACATCACCATGAACCCAAGAAACATCACTGCAGCCATGCCTTTTTAGTCATTCTTGGATAAACCCTTTATCCTACTTGGAGGAGTAGCCTAGTGGTTACAGCAGCAGAATATGAACCAGGGAAACCAGGGCCCCCTGTGACCTTGGGCAAGTCACTTTACCCTCCATTGCCTCAGGTACAAAATTAGATTGTAAGCCCTGTGGGGGATAGGGAAATACCTATAGTTCCTGAAGGTAATCCGCTTTGATGTTCACTTTGAAGTGCTGAAAAGCGGAATATAAAAACAAACAAAAAAAAATAAATCTAAATCTATGGACTGAGACCTTGTCATGGTAGAGAGGCCCAGGGGGCTATGTTGTCCAAGGCTATACATGGTGAACAGGTCTGGGGAAAGCTTCTACCTAAATTATGGCCACCCCTTCCCCTTATCATTGGAATGTCTTTTATAACTCACTTATGGCAGCCATACTACTCTAGGTTTCCTGGTAAAATTTATCCTTTACGCATCTGAATTCTGACCTGAAGAAGAGAGTATTAGCTCTTCAAAACTAATCAAGAAATGTATTGTTTGTCCAATAAAAGATGCATATATTTTTTTTTTGTTAACTTTTTATTTCTCTGCTTATAGTCGGGCCGATTCAGCAAAATGCGCGCGAGAGCTGGCGCTCCGAGGTGAGCGCCCTCTCTCCCGACGCGCGCCCGGGCCACTCTCCTGGGTGCGCGATTTCGTATTCAAATGAGGGTCTGCGGTAATAAGGAGGCGCTAGGGACACACTAGTGAGTCCCTAGCGCCTCCTTATTGGCAGAAGCGGCGGCTGTCAGCGGGTTTGACAGCCGACGCTTAATTTTACCGGCATTGGTTGTCGAACTCTCTGACAGCCACGGGTTCGGAAAACGGATGCTGGCAAAATTGAGCGTCCGTCTTCCAACCCGCGAGCCGCAGGCTGAATTTATTATTATTATTTTTTTTTACGATTTTATTTGGGCAGTTTTTTCTGCTTTTCTGCACACTTTCCTGGTGCTGGCCGAAATTAACCCCTGCCTTTGGGCAGGCGTTAATTTCTGAGCGTAAAATGTGCGGCTTGGCTGCACATTTTACTTTCTGTATGGCGTGGGAATAACTAATAGGCTCAAGAACACGCATTTGCATGTTGCGGGCGCTATTAGTTTTTTGGGGGTTGGATACGTGTTTTCCTCACACTATTACCCCTTACTGTATAAGGGGTAATAATAACGCATTGAAAACACGCATTCAGACGGGGGCTAACTGTGCGCTTGGCCTGAGCGCACCGTTCTGAATCAGCCTGAGTGAAAGGATTCTGGAAGCAGTATGGGGTACCTGACAGAACTGGGACAAAGGCAAAGAAAATTAGCTCTAGTTACATGAGCACTATAGCGCTGCAGAAGGCAACAAACTGCAGCAGTATTTTTACAAGTATCTGGATAAGTTTTGGGATTTGCTGGGTTTAAATCTGGATCTCCTTTGACATGTCTTTGGGATCTCAAAAGGAAGGGTATAGGCACGAGCTATGGTCTCAGGAAGACCTTCACTGCTTAGGTAGTAGGGAGGTGGATGGGAAGTTTCTAGTTTTATGGGTGGAGTGGGGTGTTTGGGTTTATTGGGAGTATGGCAGAGGGGTCAGGATGGGGCTTTGGTTGGAGGGAGCAGCAGGTATGGTTATTGAGGCAGTGTGATTGGTTAGTGGGGGCTTATGATATATAGGAGATTGTTAGGGTTTGGTAGTTTATTTCTGTTTTATTGACAATTTTGTTGATATAAAAATTGAGATGTTTTATGTTGTTTACCACCTTGGGTTATTTATTTATTTAACAGCTTTTTTATACCGACATTAAAATGCACATCATATCGGTTTACATCATAACAGAAGGTGGAAATTACAAATAACAGGGGGGGGGGTGGGGGGGGGGAGAGTGGGACAAACAGAAAAAAGGAACAGTAAGAGACTCAAAACAGAGAGCCTGAAGAATTTGAAAATCAAATGATGCGAATAAGCAGAAAATGAACATATGTACAGAGAATTACAGGGGTGGGTGATGCTAGGATAGTTTTGCAAATAAACAGAAAGAGAGCATATGTACAGAAAATTTCAGGGGTAAGTGTTGCTAGGGATATTTGTTGAACGGAGGGCGGGCGGGGGACAGGGATTGAAGCAATTAGTCAGGAAAGGCCTGGTGGAAAAGCCAGGTCTTTAGCATTTTTCTAAATTTGAATGGGCATGGCTCCAGGCGGAGGTTGGAAGGTAAAGCATTCCAGTGAGTCGGGCCGGCGATTGAGAGAGCATGGTCCCTTGTTGCTCTTAGTCGGGCCTTTTTGAGGGGTGGGACTTGTAGTGTGGATTTGTGGTTTGCTCTGGTGGGGCGGGCAGATTGCGTGAGTTGGAACGGTTCACTGAGCCAGGAGGAGTTATGTTTGTGGATAGATTTGTGTATAATAGAGTTTTGCAGAGGATGCGGGATGAGATGGGGAGCCAGTGAAGTTCTTTGAGGATGGGGGTTATGTGGTCAGTTTTGCGTACATTGCTGATTATCCTTGCTGTTGCATTTTGCAGTATCTGAAGTGGTTTGATGGTGGAGTAGGGTAGGCCTAGGTACAGGGAGTTACAGTAGTCGAGTTTAGAGGTTAGAGTGGCATGGATGACAGTTTTGAAATCATGAGTGTGGAGAAGGGGTTTGAGCTTTTTTATAATATTGAGCTTGTAGAAACCTCCTTTTAGGACGGAGCTAATATGTTTTTTAAGGTTCAGATGTGGATCGATTAAGACGCCAAGGTTTCATACGGGGGGGGGGGGGGGGGGGTGAGAAATGAGGGAGATGGCCGTGGGGTCGTCGGATGGCGGGAGCTTGAAGGTCTGTTGGTTGTGGATGAGGAGGAGCTCAGTTTTCGATGAGTTGAGAGCAAGTTGTAGGGAGGCGAGTAGTGCGTTTATGGAAGAGAGGCATTTCTCCCAGAGTTGCGGATAGTGATTCACGGAGAGGGATGATGATTTGGACATCATCTGCATAGATGTAGAATTTGAGACCAAGATCTGACAGATGATGACAGAGGGGCAGGAGGTAAATGTTAAAGAGTGTGGAAGAGAGGGAGGAGCCTTGGGGCACTCCTTGAGAGAGTTTATTGTGTGGATTCAGAAGTGCCTAGTTTGACAGAGAAACGTCTATTAGCCAGGTAGGATCTGAACCAGAGGAGAGCTATGCCAGAGATGCCAATATCAGTTAGACGGGCAATGAGAAGATTGTGGCTTATTGTGTCAAAAGCCACAGATATGTCGAGGAAAGCAATGAGATAGTTATTACCTTGGTCTAGGCCTGTAAGGAGGGAATCGGTAAGAGATAGAAGGAGAGTTTCTGTGCTCAAATTTTTACGGAAACCAAACTGGGAGGCGTGGAGAATGTTATTATCTTCGAGATAGTCCATTAGTTGGGAGTTTACCACCTTCTCCATGATTTTTGTGAGAAGGGGGAGGTTGGAGATGGGATGGTAAATGGCTGGGTCTTTGGGGTCGAGGGATGGCTTCTTGATAAGGAGTTTGACAACAGCGTGTTTTAGGGGATCAGGAACTGCGCCTGTGGATAAGGAGCAGTTGATGATGTCTGCTATGGGTTTTGCAATAGTGTTGGGGATGGAGAGGAGGGATTTAGTAGGGATGGTATCAGATGGGTGGGATGCAGGCTTAGTTCTTTTGAGGATGGACTCAATCACCTTGGAAGAGGTAAGGTCGATTGTGTCGAGTGAATTTTTGATGTAGGAGGGGTGATTACTGGGCATAGGGGTGGTGGGAGTGAGGGTAGATGCAGGGGGGAACCTTAGGAGAATGTTGGTTATTTTGTTTTGGAAGAACTGAGTGAGTTCTTTGCACTTTGAGGTGGCTTCTTCTTCAGCGAAGATAGGGGTGGGTGGTTTGGTGAGAGCAGCAACATAAAAGAAAAGTGCTTTAGGGTTGAAAGTGTATTGATGTATCTTTGCGGCAAAGTAGTCACGTTTGGTTTTTTGAATGGTGAGGCGGTATATGTGTAGGTATGTTTTGTAGGCTGTGGAATGCTGTGTGGTTGGGTCTTTGCACCATGATCTCTCTTTAAGTCTCAGGTTGTGTTTCATTTGGTGCAGTTCTGTTGAGTACCAGGGTTTGTTATTCGAGGGTGTAGTGCGTTGCTTGCGAGTGAGGATTGGGCATAGATTGTTGGCTATGTCGTGGGTGATGCTATTCCAGGAGCTAAGTGCAGCATCAGGGGAGGAGCAGTCAAGTTTGTTAAGGGATTCAGAGAGTGCAGTAGAGAGTTCCTCCGATGAGCAGGTTTTATGGAAGGAGAAGGAGTTGGTTGGCAAGTGGACGCAGGTGGTGGTGGTGCTGATGGTGAGGTGGGTCTCAATAAGTGAGTGGTCAGACCACGGTACAGGGGTACAGGAGGCGGGTGATGTGACCTGGATACAAAAGTTGATGAAAATAAGGTCTAGGGTGTGCCCCATTTTGTGTGTAGGGGCAGATATGACTTGGGTGAAGCCTAGGGCCTGTAGGGTTGCTAGGAAGGTTTCACAGGATGATGTAAGAGGTATGGAATCTACGTGAAGGTTGAAGTCACCCATTAGTAGGGCAGGTTTTTCGTTGTTAATGTTGTTGGATATGAGTTCAATGAGGGGAGAGGGATTATGTTCCAGGAGGCCTGGGGGGGGGGGGGACGTAGACAAGCCAAATTTGGAGGTCAGTGGATTTAAATATGCCAACTTCCAGCTTGGGTGGAGGGCTGATGTTCATGGGCCTGAGTTTGAGGTTTTTTTTATTGGCGGCTAGGAGGATTCCACCTCCGCTTTTTTTTGATCTGGGAAGGGAGAAAATGTCATGAGATTGTGTGGGGAGTTGGTTCAGGATAACAGTGTCAGTGTCCTTGAGTTCTATATAATTTATATAACTGGGGAGGTGGTATATAAGCTAATAAAAAGATGTATAGTCACAAAGGTACAGATACTGGTATGGATGATCAGATGTGACAGTCAGACATCCTGCACAAGAGACTAAAGTAGGAACCTGGAACTTAAGGACCTTATATAAAATGGGTCCATTATGTTACATAATGTTTATTTATTTATTTATTTTTAATTTTTATATACCGAAGTTCTTGTAGGGACTACAAATCACTCCGGTTTACATAAAACAATGAACTGCCCAACAGAGAGCGGAGCTTTACATAGAACTGTAGAACATATGGAACAATATAACTAGATGACAATTTAACATAGTGATAAATAAATATTATAGTTTAACTGGTAATACATAAAAAATTATATTATTTAATATAAGCAGTATAACTATTTAATGTAGAATAAAGGCGAATTAACAGTGCCAAATATATATATAAAATGAATTTTTGAACTCATAGTTAGTTGAATGTTATGTAAGAGAGAGTAAACATCTCTTACATGTTATGTAAGAGAGAGTAAATATCAACATTATTGGACAGAGCAAGGATGGATGGGCAAGTACTGAGCAGCTGAAGCCTGAATATCAAGATAGATTTCTCTCATGTTTCACTTTGGTGTAGAGTTGGTATTACATTTGAAAAAAGAAAGAGCAGAATGTTTAATTGGATACTGAGTCATTACAGATACAATGCTCTTTGTAAAATTAAAAAGGTCACTCATTTGATGTGTCAATTATAATGAATTTATGCACCTACACTGGATCATTCTGAGCAAGACAGACAAGTTTTATGAGGCTTTGGACAAAGCTAAAGTTTAGTGTACCATAATAACAAAGTAACATAGTAGATGATGGCAGAAAAAAACTGAATAATTCAATCCACCCAGTTATATATATATTAAAGTTTGATTCTATGCTTCTCATCAGTGTCATCAAAGTGTGTTACAACAAAAAAATAACACCGCCAAAAAACAATATATTACCTACAACTCCTATTCATTGCTGCTAAAACAGATGATACTGAAGTTTCTGGAATCCAATGGACTGCAAGATCTGAGGCAGCCTGGTTTTATCAGAGAACATAAAATATACCATATTGGGTCAGACCAAGGGTCCATCAAGCCTAGCATCCTGTTTCCAACAGTGGCCATTACAAGTCACAAGTACCCAAACATTAAATAGATCTCAAGCTACTATTCCTTATTAATAGCAGTTTATGGATTTTTCCTCTAGAAACCTATCCAAACCTTTTTTAAATTCAGTTATACTAACTGCCATAACCACATCCTCTGGCAATGAATTGCAGAACTTAACTATGCGCTGAGTGAAAAATAATTTTCTTCAATTTGTTTTAAATGAGCTACTTGCTAACTTCATGGAGTGTCCCTTAGTTCATCTATTATCTGAGAGCAAATAACAGATTTACATTAACCTGTTCAAGTCTTTTCATGATTTTATAGACCTCTATCATATCCCCCTGTCAGTCATTTCTTCTCCAAGCTGAACAGCCCTAACTTCTTTAGCCTTTCCTCATAGGGGAGCTGTTCCTTGCCCGTTATTTTAGTCGCCCTTCTCTACACTTTCTCAAGTGCAGCTATCTTTTTTTGTGATGTGGCGACCAGGATTGCACACAGTATTCAAGATGCGGTCTCACCATGGAGCGATACAGATGCATTATGAAATCCACCGTTTTATTTGCCATTCCCTTCCTAATAATTCCTAACATTCTATTTGCTTTTTTTGATCACCACAGCACACTGAGCCAATGATTTCAATGTATTATCCACTATGATGCCTAGATCTCTTTCCTGGGTGATAACTCCTAAGATGGAACCTAACATTGTGTAAATTCAGTAAGGGTTATTTTTCCCTATATGAATCACCTTGCATTTGTCCACATTAAATTTAATCTGCCATTTGGAAGCCCAATCTTCCAGTCTCAAGATCCTCCTGCAATTTATCACAATCCACTTGAGATTTAAATAATCTGCATAATTTTGTGTCATCCACAAATTTTGATCACCTCACTTGTCATAACCCTTTCCAGATTATTTATCAATATATAAAGAGCACCGGTCCAAGTACAGATCCCTGAGGCACTCCAGTTTACTTTTTTCCACTGTGAAAAAAGACCATTTAGTCCTACTCTCTATTTCCTGTCTTTTAATAAGTTTGCAATCCACGAAAGGACATTGCCTCCTATCCCATGAATTTTTAGATTTCTTAGAAGCCTCTCATGAGGGACTTTGTTGAACGCCTTCTGAAAATCCAAATACACACATCTACCGGTTCACCTTAGTCCACATGTTTATCCACTCCTTCAAAAAAATGTAGGAGAATTGTGAGGCAAGACTTCCCTTGAGTAAATCCATGCTGGCCATGTCCCATTAAACCTTTATCTATCTAAATGTTTTGTGATTTTATTCTTTATAACAGTTTCCATGATTTTTCCCGACACTGAAGTCTGGCTCACTGGTCTATGGTTTCCCAGATCACACCAGGGCCCTTTTTAAATATCGGGGTTATATGGGTCACCTTTGAGTCTTCAGGTTCAATGGATGCTTTTAATGATAGGTTACAAATTAATTGAAATAGGTCTGAAATTTTATTTAATTCTTTCAGAACCCTGGGATGTATACCATCCGGTCCAGGTGATTTACTACTCTTCAGTTTGTCAATCTGGCTTACTACATCTTCTAGGTTCACTGTGAGTTGATTCAGTTCATCTGAATTGTCACCCTTGAAAACAGGCTCCCGAACGGCTTTCTCCCCAACATCCTCTTCAGTAAACACTGAAGCAAAGAATTTGTTTAGTCTTTCTGCGATAGCCTTATATTCCCTAAGTGCCCTTTAACCCCTTGATCATCTAACGGTCTAACCAACTCTCTCCCAAGCTTTCTGCTTCAGATAGATTTTAAAAAGTTTTTATAATGAGTTTTTGCCTTTATGGCCAACTTCTTTTCAAATTGTCTCTCAGCCTGTCTTACTTTTAACTTGCCCATGCTTTTCTGTGCACCCTCCGACTTAATATCATGGTGATATTAAGTTGAACGTCCCGAAGGGTAAAAAAAAGTAAAAAAAAATAATTAATTTAAAAATTTGAAGTCGGCCGGCAGCTGTCGGGTCGAAAACTGGACGCTCAATTTTGCTGGCGTCCGATTTCCGAGCCCGTGGCTGTCAGCGGGCTTGAGAACCGACACCGGCAAAATTGAACGTCGGCTGTCAAACCCGCTGGACAGCCGCCGCTCCGGGGCAAAAGGAGGCGCTAGGGACGCACTTGTGTCCCTAGCGCCTCCTTTTGCCCATTTCTACACCAGACTAATTTAAATACTGAATCGCGTGCACAGGCGAGTGGCCTGTGCGCGCGCTGGGAGAGCAGGCATTCGCCCGCTTTTTTGCAGACTTTACTGAATCGGCCCGTTTGTAAGCTGCACTTTTTCAGTTTTTTGTTTTTTTTTTTTTTTACAATTTTTCTCATCTTATCAAAGTTTCCCTTTTGAAAGTTTAGTGCTAGAGCAATGGATTACACACTGTCCCCCTTCCAGTCACTAATTCAAATATGATCATATTATGAAAACAATTGCCAAGCGGCCCCACCACAGTTAGTAGGGATGTGAATCGTTTTTTGACGATTTAAAATATCGTCCGATATATTTTAAATCGTCAAAAATCGTTAGGGCCACGATACAATACCAATTCCCCCGATTTATCATCAAAAAATCGTAAATCGGGGGAAGGGGGAGGGCACGAAAACCGGCACACTAAAACCCCCTAAAACCCACCCCCGACCCTTTAAATTAAATCCCCCACCCTCCAGAACCCCCCCCCCAAATGCCTTAAATTACCCTGGGGTCCAGCGGCGGGTCCATAGCTAAATCGGGGGAAGGGGGAGGGCAGGAAAACCGGCACACTAATCCCCCTAAAACCCACCCGCGACCCTTTAAATTAAATCCCCCCCCCAAATGCCTTAAAGTACCCTGGGGTCCAGCGGCGGTCCGAAACGGGCCGAAAACCGGCACACTAAATCCCCCTAAAACCCAACCCCGACCCTTTAAATTAAATCCCCCCCCTCCCGAACCCCCCCAAATGCCTTAAAGTACCCTGGGGTCCAGCGGCGGTCCCGAAACAGGCTCCTGCTGTTGAAGCGTGTTGTCTTCAGCCGGCGCCATTTTGCAAAATGGCCGCCGCAAAATGGCGGCGGCCATAGACCAACACGATTCGACCGCAGGAGGTCGCTTCCGGACCCCCGCTGGACTTTTGGCAAGTCTTGTGGGGGTCAGGAGGCCCCCCCAAGCTGGCCAAAAGTCTCTGGGGGTCCAGCGGGCGTCCGGGAGCGATCTCCTGCCGCGAATCGTTTTCCGTATGGCGGCGCCATTTTCCATATGGAAAATGGCGCCGGCAGGAGGATCGACTGCAGGAGGTCGTTCAGCGGAGGTCCGGAACCCTCGCTGAACGACCTCCTGCAGTCGATCTCCTGCCGGCGCCATTTTCCGTACGGAAAATGGCGCCGGCCATACGCGTATGCCGGCGCCATTATCCGTACGGAAAACGATTCGCGGCAGGAGATCGCTCCCGGACGCCCGCTGGACCCCCAGAGACTTTTGGCCAGCGTGGGGGGGCCTCCTGACCCCCACAGACTTGCCAAAAGTCCAGCGGGGGTCCGGAAGCGACCTCCTGCGGTCGAATCGTGTTGGTCTATGGCCGCCGCCAGTTTTGCGGCGGCCATTTTGCAAATGGCGCCGGCTGAAGACAACACGCTTCAACAGCAGGAGCCCGTTTCGGACCGCCGCTGGACCCCAGGGTACTTTAAGGCATTTGGGGGGTTCGGGAGGGGGGGGGGATTTAATGGGTCAGGGGTGGGTTTTAGGGGGATATAGTGTGCCGGTTTTCGGCCCGTTTCGGACCGCCGCTGGACCCCAGGGTAATTTAAGGCATTTGGGGTGGGGGATTTAATTTAAAGGGTCGGGGTGGGTTTTAGGGGGTTTTAGTGTGCCGGTTCACGATTTTAACGATTTTCACGATATTCTAAACACCCAACGGCAACGATACGATTCCCTCCCCCTCCCAGCCGAAATCGATCGTTAAGACGATCGAGGACACGATTCACATCTCTAACAGTTAGCACTCTCTCACCAAATCCTGAGCTCACTGAAAATTAGATCTAAAATTGCTCTCTTTCTAGTAAGTTCTTGAACCAGTTGCTCCATAAAACAGTCATTATTCCATCCAAGAACTTTATCTCCTCTAGCATGTCCTGATTTTTCACTTACCCAGTCAATATTGGGGCAATTGAAATCTCCCATTATACTGCACTACAAATTGGTTAATTTCCCTAATTTCTCTTTCATTTCACTGTTTCATCATCATTTTAGCCAGGTGGACGTTAGTATACTCCTATCACTATACACCTTTCTTAACAAAAGAAAATTATTCCTTACCTGCTAATTTTCGTTCCTGTAGTACCATGGATCAGTCCAGACAGTGGGTTATATCCCCTGACCAGCAGATGGAGTCAGAACAGAGTTTGAGAGCGTCAGCATATAGAGTAGTGCACCCTCTGCTGAAGCTCAGTATTACGCATAGCAAAGCCCAAAAGCAAAACACAACATTTTGGATCCAGATCCGTCCCCAAAAAGGAACAGAGAAAGATATAAGTAAACAAACGGTCAACGGGACCACCAACAGTCAACTTGTGAGGAGCTGTGAACAGTAACAATAATCAGAGACAAACAGAATGAAAGTTACCTGGAAGAATCCGAGCAGGACCTAATGAAACCCCTTAGTGGCGGGCGTCTGGACTGATCCATGGTACTACAGGAACGAAAATTAGCAGGTAAGGAATAATTTTCTTTTCTCTGTACGTACCTGGATCAGTCCAGACAGTGGGATGTACCCAAGCTTCCCTAAACCGGGTGGGTTCCTGAGAGACCTGCTCGGAGAACTTGATCGCCAAAAGAACCCGTGTACTGAGGCGCCAGGTGTAGTCTGTAATGTCTGGAAAAAGTGTGCAATGACGTCCACGTCGCCGCACGGCAGATTTCCTGGGAGGAAACGGAGTGAGATTCCGCCCAGGACGCCGCTTGGGATCGTGTGGAATGAGCCGACACGCTGCGAGGCGGCACCCGCCCCGCCGCAATGTAAGCCGATGAGATGGCGTCCTTTATCCAGTGCGCAATAGTCGTCTTGGATGCCTGAGAACCTCTCCTCGGTCCTGACCAGAGGACAAACAAATGATCGGATACCCGGAAGTCATTGGTAACCTCTAGGTAACGGAGCAGCACACGCTTGACGTCCAGGAGCCGGAGAGACCGGGGGTTCCTCTGGAGCGAACGCTGGAAGCTCCACCGTTTGATTCACGTGGAAGGCCGAGACCACCTTTGGTAGGAAGGATGGCACCATACGAAGGAAACCCCGGAGTCGGAGAAACGCAGATAAGGGTCCCGGCAGACAAGGCTTGGAGCTCTGAGATCCGGCGAGCAGAAGAGATGGCTACCAGGAAAACCGTCTTGAGGGTCAGGTCCTTGAGGGGGACCCCCTCAGGGGTTCAAAAGGAGGGCCCGACAGCGTTCGCAGCACCAAGTTGAGGCTCCAAGAAGGGAAAGGATCCCTGATCGGTGGCCGTAGGTGTTTGGCACCCTTCAGAAAACGTGCGATATCCGGCTGAAGGGGTAGAGAGCAGTCCTTCTGTACCAAGACATTCAAGGCCGCCACCTGAACCTGGAGCGAATTATAGGCGAGACCCTTATCCAGACCATCCTGTAGGAAATGAAGGATCAGCGGGACAGTCTCCTCCATGGTTTGGACCCCGCGATCGGAGCACCAGGCTTCGAAGACCTTCCAAACTCGAACGTAAGCGACGGAGGTTGAAGGCTTGCGGGAACGAAGCATCGTTGAGATCACTGTCTCCGGGTAGCCTCTGTGGCGGAGACGGCGCCGTTCAAAAGCCAGGCCGCAAGACAGAAGAGTTCTGCCTGCTCGAAAAATACCGGCCCCTGACGCAGAAGATGAGGAAGATGGGACAGGCGAAGTGGGCCGTCCACCGTCATCTGAAGTAGATCTGCGAACCATGGCCGACGGGGCCATTCCGGGGCGACGAGAATTACAGTCCCTCGATGATGTTCCAACCTGCGGAGAACCTTGCCGACCAGAGGCCAAGGAGGAAACATAGAGCAGTTGATCCGATGGCCACGGAAGGGCGAGGGCATCCACACCCCTCCGCGCCGCACTCTCTTCTGCGGTGAAGAAGCGTGGAGCCTTGGCGTTGAGAAAGGTCGCCATTAGATCGAGGCGTGGAGCCCCCAACGACGGACGATGAGATGCATTGCCTCGTCGGAGAGAGCCCACTCGCCGGGGTCTAGCTGTTGACGACTCAGGAAGTCCGCCTGAACGTTGTCCACCCCGGCGATGTGAAAGGCCGCTATCCGGACGAGATTGCTCTCCCGCCCACTCCATCAGGGGAGTTGACTCGAGGGAGACATGCTTGCTTCTTGTCCCCCCTTGACGATTGATGTAGGCCACGGTGGTGGCGTTGTCCGAGAGGATCCTCACCTCTCTGTGTCGCACCAGGGGAAGAAAACGCTGGAGAGCGAAACGCACGGCTCTAGTTTCCAGGCAATTGATCGGCCACTTTGCCTCTCTGGCGTCCAAGTCCCCTGCGTGGCGCTTCTTTTGCAGACGGCACCCCATCCCGCGAGGCTGGCATCGGTGGTCACCACCCACCCAATTGGGAACCTTGAGCGAGACTCCCCGAGCCAGATGCGAGGGGACAAGCCACCAATCCAGGCTTTTCCTGGCTAATGGTGGAAGCGGCAGGATCACCTGAGACTCCTGGGAGACTGGTTTCCAACGGGATAGCAGGGACGCCTGCAGTGGACGCAGGTGTGCAAACGCCCAGGGTACCATGTCGATGGTGGAGGCCATTACTCCTCCAGGAACTGCAGATATTCCAGGCGGTTGGTTCTTCCAAAGCCGAAAAACCGAGACACACGTGCTCCCTCAGGGCTTGCGCCTTGTCCTGGCGCAGGAACACCATACCCCGCCGGGTATCGAAGCTCGCTCCTAAGAAATCCAGGTGTTGCGAGGGCACAAGGGAACTCTTGGAAGGTTCACCACCCAGCCCAGAGAGCGTAGGAAATTGTACTACTCTGGCCACTGAGGTCTGGACCATGTGAGAAGGACTTCGCTCGAATCAGCCAGTCGTCTAGGTACGGATGTACTAGGATACCCTCCTTGCGAAGGGCCGCCGCCACCACTACCATGATCTTTGTGAAGGTCCGAGGTGCGGTCGCCAAACCGAAGGGAAGCGCCTTGAACTGAAAGTGTTGACGAGAATCTTGAAGCGAAGATACCGCCGGTGAGCCGCAGGATGGGAATGTGCAAGTTATGCTTCCGAGAGATCCAGTGAAGCGAGGAATTCTCCCTTGTGCACTGCGGCAATCACTGATCGAAGAGTCTCCCATGCGAACCGGCTGACCCTGAGGGCCTTGTTTACCTCCTTCAAGTCCAGGATGGGCCGAAAGGAACCGTCCTTTTTGGGAACGATGAAGTAAATGGAATAGTGGCCCCAGCCCACCTCGAAGGGGACGGGAACGATGGCCCCTATTTCCTGCAGTCGGTCTCGTGTTGTTTGAACCGCTATCCTCTTGAGATCCGAACCGCAGGGGGAGAAGATGAACCGGTTCCCTCGGGGGGCGGACAAACCTCCAAGGCGTAACCGTCTCTTATGGTGTCCAGCACCCACTGGTCCGTGGAGATAACTGCCCACTCCTCGTAGAAGTCCATGAGGCGGCCCTCCAATCCGGGGAGGTGAGAAGTGGGCTCCTTTGGCATCATTGGGAGGACTTTGTGGGCGGATTTCCCTGCCCTGGGCCCTCTCTCGCGGGCCTCCGCCCACGAAAGGAACGAGACCAAGGCTGGGATCTTGTCGGCTGTGTCCGGGAACCGGACTGCCGGTAAGACCTATAACGTCACTGTGCTCTGGCCCTGGTTTCTACCGGAAGAAAATGACCTGAAGGAACGCTGTCTATCCTCCGGCAGCCGATGCACCGAATTTTCCCCCAGTGACTTGATGATCTTGATTCCAGGTCCTCTCCAAATTAAAAACTTCCCCCGAAAGGGGAGGGAGCCAGGATCGACTTGGAGGAAGCATCCGCCGCCCAGTTGCGAAGCCACAAGAGCCGTCGGGCTGCTACAACCGAAACCATGGACCGCGCCATTACGCGAAAGAGATCATACAAGGCGTCCGCCCCGTATGCTATGGCAGATTCCAGACGGTCCCCCTGGGCGGCCTCTTCGGGGGGCAACTCCTGAGAGGTGAGAAGCTTGCTGTACCAGAGTAAGCTGGCCCTTTGCGCGAGCGAACTGCACATCACGGCCCGCATACCTAGGGCGGAGACTTCGAAGACCCTCTTGAGGAAGGTTTCTAGTTTACGGTCCTGCGTATCCCGCAGGGCCGTTCCACCCGTGGACCGGGATGGTCGTCCTCTTGGTCACTGCCGACAACCGCTGAATCCACCTTGGGCACCTTGATAATGTCCAAAAAATCATCAGGGAGCGGGTATAAGCTTTTCCATGGCGCGTGTGACTTTCAAGGACGCCTCGGGAGTGTCCCACTCCCTGGTGAGAAGCTGTAGGAAGGACTCATGGATAGGGAAAGCCCTTGCCCTAGGACGGAGGGCGGCAAATACTGGATCCCCTTTGCGAGAAGAAGGTGGCGACGGCAGGAGCCACAGGGATCGGCGGATCTGAGGTGGGTCGAGGTCCAGCTCCTGAATAATATGGTGGATGAGTTCATCAGCTCTTCTTTTTGAAAAATCCGTAGGGCTCGAGGATCGTCCCCCTCCGTATGTCCATCCGGGGGTTCCGGGGAGTCGTCTCTCTCACCGGCGAGAAGCCGCCCCCGTGGTACACCGGGGTGGCACGGGAGAGGAACCCGGCAGGGATCCAGGCGTAACGGGCAAGGCAGTGAGACCAACAGCAAGTTTAGGAACCTTGGGGGGAGGGGCCCCCAGGGGATTCGGCGCCTGCGCTCCCATACCCTGCAAATAAGCCATGTGCATTGCCAGAATAAAATCAGGTGAGAAAAACGGGGAGCTGATTGGAATCCCTGGGGGGGGACCATCCTGGGAGCCTCGGTCGGGCAAACCCCCCGCTGGGGGCAAAGCCTGTTGAGAGCCAGTGCAATCAATCCTGTCTGCATCTGGGAGCGAGTCCGTCTCACGCTGTCCCCCTAAAAATGGCCGCCGTTCCCGCCCAAAGGCGGCGTCGTGGACGGCCCGCGCCGCCCGGGCTGAGGAGGAGGCAGGTCCGAAATCGCACCGGAGGACTGCAGGATGCCTTCCCCATCGGGGAAGCACCGCTCACAAAGCCCCTCCCTCAGAAATTGATTCCCCGGTTCGCCGCAGGCCTCACGCCTCGAGGACCGCAGCATGTCAGCACCGGGAAAAAAGCCTCGGGGGGGGGGGGGGGGGGGGCCAAAACGAGATAGTGCCGCGTGGGGGGGCCTGGAATGGCCCTAACAACCCGCCGAAGGGGTCCAGGAACTGCGGGGGAAAACCCCTGTTTCAGTTGAGCACACACCCGCGGGCGGAGCTTGCGAACCGCGGGACCCACAAACGACGCGTGGAGCGGCCGGAACCACCGGCATCCACGGGGCACCACCAAAAAGAAGCAAACCTGTGGAGAAAGAAACTCAAAAAACTTCCACTTACCCCAACGGAAGAGGAAAGGAGTACAGAATAGAGAAGGCAGAGCCACAGACACACGCCTCCTCAAAAACTGAAAAGTCTTTTTTATTTTTTTTTATTTTAAGGATCCAAATGAAGAGAAACATAAGATAGGGAAATACTGTGGAGAAAAAGAAAGAAATAACCAAAAATGAAGAAACCCTGTCAATCTGGGGGAGCTAGTGGATCCCCCCACTCACATCTGCTGGAGTCAGAAGAATACTGAGCTCCAGCAGAGGGTGCACTACTCTATATGCTGGCGCTCTCAAACTCTGTTCTGACTCCATCTGCTGGTCGGGGGATATAACCCACTGTCTGGACTGATCCAGGTGCGTACAGGGAACAAGTGATTTCTACCCATAAATATTCAATTGTGCATTTAGTCTTCTGCAGGATCTTTATCCGTTGGGACTCTATGCTATCCCAGGACATAAAGCACCACCAAGTTGCTCCCTCTCTGTCAATACGATATAATTTGTATCCTGGTATAGCAATATCCCATTGGTTATCCTCTTTCCATCATATCTCTGAGATGCCAATTAAGTCTATGTCATCATTCATTGCTATACACTCTAACTGTCCCATCTTCTTTCTTAGACTTCTGGCCATTGCATACAAATATTTCAAAGTGTGTTTTTTGTTTTGTATTAACATTCTGCTTTTCAGTTGACAGGGATAAATTAGAATCTTTTAGCTCAGGTGAGTCTTAAGAACATAAGAAATTGCCAAGCTGGGTCAGATCAAGGGTCCATCAAGCCCAGCATCCTGTTTCCAACAGAGGCCAAACCAGGCCACAAGAACCTGGCAAGTACCCAAACACTAAGAAGATCCCATGCTACTGATGCAATTAACAGCAGTGGCTATTCCCTAAGTAAACTTGATTAATAGCCGTTAATGGACTTCTCCTCCAAGAACTTATCCAAATCTTTTTTGAACCCAGCTACACTAACTGCTACACTATATGCACTTGGACTTCCTTTCTTATTACTGGAACCTCTCTGTTGGGATGCCCTAATGCTTCATTAGTATCCCCTGAAGATACCTCTTTCCAAACCATGCGTTGCTGACTTTCCCTTTTGATTTAGTTTAAAAGCTGCTCTACCTCCTTTTTAAAGGTTATTGCCAGCAGCCTGGTTCCACCCTAGTTTAGGTGGAGCACATCCCTTCGGAAAAGACTCCCCCCATTTCTCAAAAGGTTACTCAGTTCTTTATAAAACTGAATCCCTCTTCCTTGCACCATCCTCTCATCCACACATTGAGACTCTGGAGCTCACCTGCGCATGGAACAGGGAGCATTTCAGGAAATGCTACCCTGGAGGTTCTGGATTTCAACTTTCTACCTAAGAGCCTAAATTTGGCTTCTAAACCTCCCTCTCACATTTTCCTATGCCATTGGTGCCCAAATATACCACGACAGCTATCGCCTCCCCAGTACTGTCTAAAATCCTATCTAGGTGACGCGTGAGGTCCACCATCTTCACACCAGGTAATGTTACCAGGCAATCCTCATGCCCACCAGCCACCCAGCTGTCTACATTCCTAATAATTGAATCACCAACAATGACTGCCGACCTAATCCTTTCCTCTTGGGCAGTAGCCCTGGGAGACACATCCTCAGTACGAGAGGACAATGCACCACCTGGAGAGCAGGCCCTTGCTACAGGATCATTTCCTGCTGCACCAGGTTGATGCCCTAACCAGGAGATTTTCCTCTTTCAAGGCACCAGAGCTGCCAGACTGGAGTTGGAACTTGGCTACTATGACCTTGAAGGTTTCATCTATATCCCTGTCTGCCTCAGCTACTCCAAGGCTGCCACTCTGTTTTCCAGAGATCAGACTCATTCTCTGAGAAACAGTACCTTTTTGCCCCGGGTGCACACATACAACCACTCACTGGCGGATTAAAAATCATACATGTGATACTCGATGCAAAAGACTGGGAGGCCCCCTTCTTGCTGCCGGACTGCTGCCTTCATCTTAAATTTGTTCAGTTCCTAGTTAAGTTTAGGTTGCTATGGGAGTAGGAATGTGTACAATTAGGGTCCTTTAAATATATAGCAGAGTTGCTTACCTGTAACATCCTAGGACAGCAGGATGTTAGTCCTCAAGTGGGTGGCATCATCAGATGAAGCTCGGCATGGAAAACTAGCACATTGAGCATGCCACTATCTGCGCATTCACATGGGGTCCCCCTTCAGTCTCGTAACACAGAATTCACGAGCAAAAAATAAAATAGAATGCAGGAGAACCCAACTTCGTGGGGAGGTGGGCGGGTTTCCTGAGGACTAATATCCTGCTGTCCTGTTACAGGTGAGAAATTCTGCTTTCTCTTAGGACAAGCAGGAAGGTAGTCCTCACAGATAAGTGAATACCAAGCTACAGGCTGTTCCCGGAAACATATATGACCAACCTGCATGAAAAAACGGGTGCTAAATGCCACCAAAACAACTGTGTTGTGATTGGGAAGACCAGGGGACAGCCTGGTTCCAAACTAAGGGCCTCAGGAAGGAAGAGTTGGGTTTAAGTCTGGAAGAGTTTGTGAAGGACAGATTGGCTAAAGTTACTAACTTGCCGACCATCCTTGTCCAAGCAGTAATGGGCTGCGAACGTGTGTCGAGAACTCCAAGTTGCAGCCCTGCAGTTTTTGGTGACGGAAATCGCCCGTAAGTTGGCCACTGACGCCTCCATAACCCTCACAGAGTAAGCTTTGCCTGAGGTAGGCAGCCACCACCACCAAGCATTTTGTGAAGATGTGTGGGGCTGAAGCCAGCCCAAATGGCAGCACTTTGTATTGAAAATGTGCCGTCCCCACCAGAAAGCGGAGGTACTTCCTGTGGTGGGGACAATAGCAATAATGGGCGTAAGCCTCCTTTAAGTAGAGGGAGCAGAGCCAGTCTCCTCTTCGGAGGAGCAGGATCAGCGTGCCAGAAGACCATCTTGAATTTTTCTCTTATGAGAAAATGGTTTAACGCCTGAGGTAGACAATGGGGTACAAGCCACCATTCCTCTTCGGAATGAGGAAATACCTTGAGTAGAAACCATGGCCCACTGCTCGCGGGGAAATGGTTTTAACAGCGTCCGCCTCTAGAAGTGCGGAAAGTACCGATTGAAGGACGACTTGATAGGCGGCCATTACCCCACGATAGACATGGAGGAGCGGTCTCTGGGCGCCTTCTGAAATTCAGGCGGTAGGCCCTGGCGGACAATAGAGAGTACCCAACGGTCTGAAGTGATTGACTCCCATGGCAGGCGAAGCAAAGAAGCCTGCCGCCAACTGGAGGAAATCAGCCGCCATGGGAACCGACGTTTGGCTCATGCCTCTTCGCTGCAGTCAAAGCCGGCAGACAGGGCCTGCTGAGGGGAGCAGACGAACCCCACAGGGCTGAAATTCAGCCGATTACCCCTGGCGAATGATTGTGAGAACCCACCCAGTCTGACGTAATGTGCGGCTAACAGTGGGCAAAATGAAGCAGTTCTGCCTCCTACAGGGGTCATGCTGCCATGGGTATGGTGGATTGACCCTGTGGCGGGGGTCTTCTGAGGGGGGGGCTGGCTGGATTCTGGGGACATGTAGCTGGCGAGAACGACCCCTGGAACCAGCTCAGGGGGTCCGAGTCTGGGAGGTGGGAGGGTAATACTTCCTTTGCCGATAGAAGGATTTTCTCGAGAGGCCTTCCTGACAGGATGGCAGATCGGAAAGGCTAGCCGATAGCTGTTGAAGAGTCTCATGATGATCCTTCACACTGGGCTACCACATCCCTGACTTTGTCCCCGAAGAGATTCTCTCCTGTACAGGGCAGATCACCTAGCTTCTCCTGATCTCCGGACGAAGGTCCGAAGTCAGGCCATCCTACAGGCATCAATGCCCACTGCAGCCACCCTAACCGTTGTTTCAAAAACATCGTAGGTAGATCTCACCTCGTGTTTTCCCGCCTCCAAACCCTGTTGTACTACATCAGAGAACGCCTCCTGCTGCTGCTGCAGCAGGCGTTCCACCAATTCCTAGACCTGTTTTCCACAGGTTCCGATTGTATTGAGTCATATACAATTGGTAGGAGGCGATGCTGGTGATAAGCATAGTGCCCTGAAATTCCTTCCTACCAAGGACATCCAGCTCCCTGGGATCTCAGCCCAGAGGGGTGGAGGCATGGGTGTGGGAGCACTTGGAGTTTTTGAAAGCGGACTCCACCACCACCGTCTGGTGAGGGAGGGTGGCACCTCTCAAATCCCAACGCCTGTTGAACCAAATAGATGGCATCTGCCTTCCTATTGACTGAAGGAACTGACACCAGATGTTCCCAAATCCTCAGAAGTTCCTTGAAGATATCATGAACTAGGACAGCCACCACCTCCTTTGGCGCATCGACAAACCAGAGAACTTCCAGCATCTTGTGTCGAGTGTCCTCTGTGAGGAGTTGTAAGGGAATGGTTTCGGCCATGGCCCGGACGAATCCTGAAAAGGACAGGTCCTCTGGCGGAGACCTGCGTCTTTCATCCGGTGGTGAAGGAGTCCAAAGTATCATCTCCCCAGTGGACAATAGGGGCCCTCTTCCCTGCTGAGGTCCCTAAAGAGCCTGCTCGGGTGGGCCCTGTCAAAGCCGCTCAGCTTGGGCACTGAGGACACCAGTGGCCTCGAGGACAATAAAGGCACCGATGGTAAGGAAGTTCCTGACGTCCCAGGCATAGGTTTGGGGAATAGTGGCCGCGGGACCACAGACCCGAGTGCCGGTGGCTGTTTATCTTCCTCCTCAGAGGACCCGATAATGGAAATCGCTCCAGAAGAGGGCATCGGTGACCGCTGGGAGGAAATAGAGGGTCTCTGGGCATCAGCTGTGTCAGAAGGACACCGAGGACGACGTCCAGACGCTCTAGCAGGGGTGCCAACAGAGAAGGTGTGGGCTCCGGCACTGTATAGGGGCCAGTGCCAGGGGCGGTTCGATGCCCCGTAGAGCTTGGAGCACCGCACTCTATACCCTGCAGTCCAATTCCTCCTGGAAGTCTGGGGAAGCCAGGACTGATTGAGGGGGATGAGGCATCACCAGAGCCTCCTCAGAGATCCTCCTCGGAGGCTCAGTGTCCAGCATGGATATCGGTGGGGAACGCCTGGGACTCCTGGGTTTATCAGAGGATGGGACCGCCTCACCAAGGGGTTGCTTCGGTGGCAGCCTGGCAGCTGCCGATGCCACACCAGATCCAGAGCCGTGCACCGACTATGACCAGTGACGGTGCTTTCGGGATTTCTTCTGATGCGCGGCCTGTTCCTTTCCCGGCACCACGGACGCTGAAGATCACGATGCCTGAGACCATTGACGTCGGAGAGGGCCTATCACCGGTTCCTCTTTCTTGGGATGATCCTGTCGGGGGTGTGGAGAAGGACAAGGTATCTAAGGGCTCCCCTCGGCCCCTGGGTGTTGACGTCCCTGATGCCGGCGTGGATGAAGTAGACTTTTTAGAACCAAAACGATGGCTTTTGGGGGTCATCTGATCACACAGATGACACCCTTGGACGTCGTGCAATGCCCCTTGGCAGAGGATACAGACCTCATATGGATCGGTAATTGACATGGTCCGAGGGCACTAGGGGCACTGCTGAAAACCGGTCGACACAATAAAAAAAAATAACCGGCGAGTGGTCAATGGCCACTGGCCACTGAGAAGCAACATGTTGGGAATCGACTGCAAGGAGGCAAAAAGAAAAAACCTACCTCCCTGCCAAGGGGCACCAATCGTAGAAGGGGGACTTGATGCTGAAAAAACAAGAAATACTTTGAAGAGCAGAGCTCAAAAACCGCAAAGCAACTAACATCATGGAAAAAAAAGAGACTGAAGGGGGACCCCGTGTGGACAGTGGCATGCTGGGCATGCTCAGTGTGCTAGTTAAAGTTTCTAGAAACTTTAACAAAAGTTTCCCGTGCTGGGCTCCATCTGATGATGTCACCCATCTGTGAGGACTACCATCCTGCTTGTCCTAGGAGAATGGTGTATTAATTATTTATCTGGTATTGACCTACAACAGAATGATTAAACTCTTAATAAGGCATGGGGGATATCTGAACTTAAGTTAAAAGGCTGATTCTTTTTTTTTTTTTTTTTTTTAGTGTGAAAGTGTCAGCTGCTTATAAATCAAAGGTTGAGCTAGGGTGGGTGGAGACGGGTGAGAGGGAGGGAAAGACAAACACACAAACTCTAGGTTTTTGCCTGCCCTCTGACTAGCTATTTATTACAGACACACAAACACATTTAATAATATACCCCAATAGTTTACTTCTCCCCAAAAGTTCTAAAATTTTCCTAAGTAGTACTTACTGAGGGGCTGATGCAATACAGTGCGCTCAGCTGAGCGCACTGTTTAACCCGCTGTCGGACGCGGGTTAAATAGGCGCTAATCCACCCCCTAATGCAATAGGGGGATTAGCGCATATTTAACATGAGGCAGGCGCGAAAAGGGGGAGTGACTGGACCACCATTATCACCCTTTTAAGCCAGGCAAGTGGTCACCAGGAAGAGGGGTCCCAGGCTGAGTACTCAAGGGGAAAATCCCCCCTGGGACCCTGTAAGAGCTGTGAGACAGAGCTGTCTCATACAGACAAGAAGTTTGATTTCCTTCAAATTCCTTTTTTTTTTTTTACATATAGAAATTAATCAATACTTGCTTGATCCTGGACACAATCAGGAGAAAGAAAGAAATCACCACAGTATGGAAAACAGAGAAAGCTAGGGAACCGCAGGTTCAACTGCCTGCCTCTGCTGGGAGACAGAGAAATACTGAAGGGACACAGGGTGAGCACTGTCCTGATATAGGACACCTTTTCAGTTTTTCTCTGTCTCCCTCTGCTGGACAGGAGGCTCAACCCACTGTCTGGACTGATCCGGGTACGTACAGGGAAAGCTGGTTTAAAAAAAAAGGTTTGAACAAGTTCCTGGAGGAAAAGTCCATAAACAGTTATTAACCAAGCAGACTTGAGTAAAGTTACTGCTTACCCCTGGAATCTATCTATCTTACCATGAAATATATCTACTATTTGGGATCCTGCCAGGTACTTGAGACCTAGATTAGCCACTGTTGCAAACAGGATATTGGGCCTGAGACCCTTGGCCTGACCCAGTATGGAAGTTCTTATGTTCTCATGTACTAGTGATAATATCACTGGAAAGTTGTTTTCTGTCTCCATCTGCTGGCTGAGCAGACTAAACCCATGTATCTGGATTGGTCTAGCAGGATAAGGAAAGTGGGACTACATGGTATAAGGAGAAAATGGCTAAAATTGTGCATAAAGCACCAACAGTCTTTAACAAATGCATTGTTTTGTCATCACTCAAGATGCCTGTGGACTTGAAGGTATCCTAGAGATGGAACAGAGAATCTGCTAGTTATGCTGACTGCAATGGTGACCAAGAGTTCTATCTATGTTATGTGAAAGGCAATAAGAAGCTAAAATTACAGTTGGATTACTGAGAAAACACAGATAACTGAGAAATATAAAAGCCACAGAAAATTGTTTTAACATACTTCAAAGTGATGCTGAAAACAGTGTGGTAGCAGTTTCGAGAAATTAAAACAAAGACAGAAATTATAGGAGGAAATGGATGACAAGAAATATTGGATTTGATGGATGAGAGATGGAACCCCCCCCCCAAAAAAAAAATAAAAAAAAATTCAAGGCAGTACAATATACTGAATACAACAAAGCAAAGGAATTCTGGTTAAAACAACAGAGATGCTGGTAACAATTTGAGAAACCAGATAATCAGAGAAAACAATTGTGGCTAACGGAGAAAAAAAAAGCAATTCTGCATCATTGGTAGATTACAGAGAGCAAAAAGATGACAAAGGTGTAAAACCACTTATAGAAAAGAATAAAAGAATATGAATACCCAATAATGAAAGAATCAAATGCTCTCCCCAATAATGAAAGAATCAAATGCTCTCAACAAAATGAAAAAGGGTAAAAAAAAAAAAAAAAAAAAGGTAGGTCAAATACAGCTGCTAAAATGCAAGCTTTAGATGACAGAAGCATAGAGAAATCACTGCTCTTGCACAAGAAATATGATACAGGAAATCAATGTTCATTGACTTTCAAAAAAAGTATTGTGCAACAGAATGTGAGCTCAACAGAACAATAAGTCTGATCAGCCATGTAACCCAAATTACACAAGAATCCTTATGATGAACATTTGCTCATAGATAAAACCATAAATAGCCAGAGAATAATATGGCTTCACAGAACATAAAGGAACTAGATATGTTAGATTCACACTCTGGGTAGCTGCAAAAGAGCAGTGAAACTGCAAAAAAAAAAAAAAAAAATTAATTAAAAATGTTTTAAAAAAATAAATAAATTAAAAAAAAATTACTGTGTTTACCTCAAGGCCTTTGGACACTCATATGAACTTATGGCTATGCTCAGCAAACTGAATATTGATGGAAAACTTTTTTATTTTACTAATCAGGCACCCTCCATCACACAGAACTTTGGGGTGGGAGAGTATGAAGCTTGGAGACTGGTATGTACATCTCAGAAATAGATATTCAAGCAGAGCTGGGTGAATGCTGTTGATTTAAGAGTCAGGACTTCCATTTCCAATCCTGGTGAAAAGTATCTTATCAGATTCTGCCCAGATTAGTCCACCTGTAATTGAGCTCATCATGGTCTCACTTTACCCCCTTTATTGCAGCACTCTACAAGATCAAGATTCTTACCTGACTGTTTTATCCTCCATCTCAAAAGTAGTTTCTGATAGGTCAGCCACAACTGTGGCAGTTTTGGCTCCTCCCACCTCTCCTTGCAGTTCTCCTATAAAAGAACAACGTGCATACTCATCAGCAAGACAACATGGTGAGTTTTCTTAAGAAGCTACAAATGCAGAGATGAACAATACTAACAATCAGCACAGGCAGTAAGAAAGAGACATATCTGTACACCCGGGAACATAGTCCCTGAAGATCAGCCTCTGAGTTTTAGTATCTTATTTGATCCTCTGCTATAGCTATATTTTCCATTATTTCCTGTTTACACTCTGGCCCTAGTATAATAGCATTTAAGCTCTTGAGGGGGAAGGGGTACTCTTATTTACACATCTATTACAAATATTACATGAAGCAGAGGTCTAACAACTACTGGTCCTGGACAGAAAATAAATGCTAATAGACCTCACACATGGGTGACAATCTGATGGAGCCCGGCACGGAAAACGTATGTCAAAGTTTCTAGAAACTTTCTAGAAACTTTGACTAGCACGCTGAGCATGCCACTATCCATGTGGAGTCCCTCTTCAGTCTCGTAACAGAGAATTACAAAAAAATAAAACAACAAAAAGGAGAAACCCAACTCCGTGGGGTGGCAATCCTGCTGTTCTAGGAGAACATCTGTTACAGATAAGCAACTCTGCTTTCTCCTAGGACAAGCAGAATGGTAGCCCTCACACATGGGTGAATCCCTAGCTCCAGGCTACTACCAGACCAACAGACACCTAACCAGGTGCCAACGGGCACAACAACAATGGTGCTGTTGGTAACAGAGGGAGACAGCCTGAACCCAATCAAAGGACCATAGCTAGGAAGAGTCAGGTTCTACAGCTGAAAGTTTCTGGAGGACAGACTGGCCAAAGCTGCTAACACGTCAGCATCCCTGTCCAAACAGTAGTGAGTGGTGAAAGTGTGGAGAGAACAGGAAAAGTAGTTCTTACCTGTTAATATTTGTTCCTGTAGTACCAAGGATCAGTCCAGACCTCTGGGTTATACCTTCCTTCCAGCAGATGGAGTCAGAGAGAAACTGAAAAGCACCTCCCACATAACCCGGGGTGCCACCTGCGATCCCTCAGTATTATAAATATCAAAGCAGAATGAATGGCCGTTGCTACAGAAAAACTTGTTTAATATAGAACATTATGCGTAAACACGCTTTTGCAACCAGTGACGAGATCAAGTTAAAACTAAAACTGCTCAAAATGAAGAACGAGCAACCAGTGACGAGATCAAGTTAAAACTAAAACTGCTCAAAATGAAGAACGAGCATGAACAAGGTAACAGAAGGTGGTTCTGCCAAAGGAAAACGGACTGGCGTTACAACCTGTCGAGAAAATATGAACAGCTGACTGGACTCTCCTGTGTACGAGCGGGTGTCTGGACTGATCCTTGGTACTACAGGAACAAAAATTAACAGGTAAGAACTAATTTTCCTTTCCCTGTACGTACCAGGATCAGTCCAGACTGCTGGGATGTACCCGAGCTGCCCTAAATGAGGTGGGACCTGGAGAGTCCCGCACGAAGCACACTGTCGCCAAAGGAAGCCACTGTCGGATCCCTCACATCTAACAGATAATGCTTAGCAAATGTGTGCAAGGATTTCCACGTGGCCGCCCGACAAATCTCTTGTGGAGAGACACACTGGCTTTCTGCCCATGAAGCCGCCTGAGACCGAAGAGAATGCGCCTTAAGACCGTCCGGCACTGGGCACCCGCAACATATGTAGGCGGAAGCAATAGCGTCCTTCATCCATCAGGCGATAGTAGTTTTAGAAGCCTGAGCCCCCTTCTTAGGACCGCTCCACAAAACGAAGAGGTGATCCGACAATCGAAACGGATTAGTAACCTCCAAATATCGCAATAGGACCCTACGGACATCCAACCTTCTCAGATCTTTATCCGCATCAGAAAATGCCGGTAACTCGACTGACTGGTTGACATGAAAAGCCGAGACTACCTCGGGCAGAAAGGAAGGCACTGTGCGAAGGGAGATACCCGAATCAGAAATACACAGAAAAGGCTCTTGACAGGACAAGGCTTGGAGCTCTGAAACCCGCCGAGCAGAACCAATAGCTACAAGAAATACCGTTTTAAGCGTCAAGTCTTTAAGCGTCGCTTGCTTCAAGGGCTCAAACGGTGGTCCACATAGGGAACGGAGAACCAAATTTAAACTCCAGGACGGACAAACCGCTCGCACAGGTGGTTTCAAGTGCTTGGCCCCCTTCAAAAACCGTATCACATCCGGGTGAGCTGCAATGGAAATACTGTCAATTTTACCACGGAGACTGCCCAAGGCCGAAACCTGAACCCTGAGCATACTGTAAGACAGACCCTTTCGCAACCCGTCCTGTAAAAAAGACAGGATGTGAACAATCACAGCTCGTCGTGGGGATAAACCGAGCTTGTGGCACCAGGAATCAAAGACCTTCCAAACCCGAACGTAGGTAAGTGACGTTTTCCTGGCTCACAGAAGAGTAGAGATAACTACTTCCGAGGAACCCTTTTTCCTTAATCGCCTCCTTTCATAAGCTAGGCCGCTAGACAGAATCGATCTGCCTGCTCTAAAAATACTGGACTCTGCCTTAGCAGGTTGGGCAGATGACAGACGCAGCGGACTGTCCACCGCTAGGTTGATTAGATCGGCGAACCATGGCCTTCGGGCCCACTCGGGGGCCACTAGAATCACCGGACCCTGGTGAGACTATGCAACGTAATACCTTTCCGATCAGCGGCCATGGAGGAAACACATAGAGGAGAACGTGTGGTGGCCAAGGAAGAACCAAAGCATCCACTCCTTCGGACCCGTGGTCTCGCCTGCGACTGAAAAAACGAGCCACCTTTGAGTTCCGACGAGTCGCCATCAGGTCTAGACAGGGAGTACCCCATCGTCTTGATATCATGCTCATCGCTTCCTCCGATAGTTCCCATTCCCCAGGATCCAATTGTTGCCGGCTGAGGAAGTCCGCCTGAACGTTGTCGACTCCAGCGATGTGAGACGCCGCAATCCGGTCGAGGTGGCGCTCTGCCCATCTCATCAGCCTGTCGGACACGGGATGGCTTCTGGTGCCTCCTTGTCCGTTTATGTAGGCCACCGCAGTCGCATTGTCGGAGAGAATCCGTACCGCCTTGTTGCTTAAAATGGGTAAGAAGTGTTGTAGAGCTAGTTGGACCGCTCTGGTCTCCAACCTGCTGATGGACCACTGTGCCTGAAACGGAGTCCAAGGACCCTGAGCCAACCTAGACTGGCACACTGCTCCCCAACCGGAGAGGCTGGCATCAGTCGTTACCACTACCCATTGGGGGCTCTCGAGGTTCACCCCCTTCAGCAGGTGATCCGGATTGAGCCACCAGGCCAGACTGGACCTGGTCGGTTCGAGCAGAGGCAAGGGGATCTGGTACTCTTCCGATTTGGGATCCCAATGCGAGAGCAGCGCCCTCTGTAAAAGCCTTAGATGCGCAAAGGCCCAAGGAACTAGCTCCAGGGTAGATGCCATAAACCCAAGAACCTGCAAATAATCCCACACCACTGAGGAAGGGAGCGACAGCAGACGCCGCACCTGGGACATCAACCTGTCCCATGCACTCGAGGGGTAAGGAGACTCTGCCCGCCAACGTATCGAATCGAGCCCCCAGGAACTCTATCACCTGAGCTGGCTCTTGGCATAGTTGACAACCCAGCCCAGATACTGCAGACGACACACAACCGATCGGACCGCCGCCCGGCAGAGTTCCTCCGATTTCGCTCGAATAAGCCAATCGTCCAGGTAGGGATGCACTAGAATGCCTTCCCAACTTAAGCTTGCCGCTACCACCACCAGTACCTTTTATTTATTTATTTATTTATTTAAAATTTTTATATACCGGCATTCATGATACAATCACATCATGCCGGTTTACATAGAACAGGGGTGTACAAAGAACAAATGAGTAACCTATTAGTGAGGAGGAAGCAGTTACAAATAACAACAATAATAACAAATAACAACAATAATAACAAACAATAATAACAATAATAACAAACAATAACAACAATAATAACAAACAACAACAATAATAACAAACAATAACAAACAATAAAACAATAACAAATAATAATAACAAACCATAATAACAATAATAACAAACAACAATAACAACAATAATACCTTGGTGAATATGCGAGGAGCAGTTGCCAGCCCAAAAGGTAGGGCACAAAACTGATAGTGTTGCTCCAGGATCATGAATCCGAGAAACCGCTGATGGTGTTCTTGGATCCCTATGTGAAGATATGCCTCCATCAGATCCAAAGAAGCTAAAAACTCTCCTTTGTGGACCGCCGCAATGACCGACCGCAACTTTTCCATACGAAAGCGAGGCACCCACAAGGCCTTGTTGACCTGTTTGAGGTCTAAAATCGGACGAAAAGTCCCATCCTTCTTTGGTACCACAAAATAGACGGAGTATTGACCGGTCCGGCGCTCCGACGGAGGAACTGGCATAATGGCTCTCCCAGAGCCTTCAACCGAACTAGGGTCTGAAGGACCACCTGATGCTTTTGCGGTGGCCCACAAGGGGATATCAGGAAAAGATCCCGGAGGGGACGAGCATAATACAAAGCATAACCGTGACTTACAATATCTAGTACCCACTGGTCGGAAGTAATTTTGACCCATTCCTCGTAAAAGTGGGACAGCCGACCCCTGATGTTCGGTATGGAGGAATGGGTCAGCGTCCCTTCATTATGCGGGTTTGCTGTTGTGTGCGAAGGCATGGGTCCCGGCTCGCTGAGGCTGCCTGCCTCAAAAGGAAGACGACCAAGACTATGCTCTCGAAGCTGATTGCCTAGGGGTATAAGCCCGAAACCCCCCTACTTGATCGAAAACGACGCTGTCCCCTGAAACGGCCTTGGTAGCTACCCGGAGAGCGGGCCACCCTGGGCTTGTCCTCTGGCAGCTTGTACACCTTGTTGTCACCCAATGCCTTGATAAGCTGTTCCAGCTCATCACCAAACAACAACTTACCCCGAAAAGGGAAGGATCAGAGCTGGGATTTAGAAGAGGCGTCCGCAGACCAGTTCCGGAGCCACATCAGGCGACGTGCAGATACAGAAGACATAGTGCATGCCGAGGTACGAAGAAGATCATAAAGGGCGTCTGCCGTATAGGCGACAGCCGATTCCATACGGGCCGCCTGTTCAGCCCTCCCCAGGGGAAAGGTCTTGGGCTGTCAACATTTGCTGAACCCATCGAAGCAAAGCCCGCTGCATAAGGCTACTACATACAGCTGCTCGTATCCCCAAGGCGGATACTTCAAATATACGCTTAAGCAATGCTTCCAACTTCCTATCCTGTAGGTCTTTAAGCGCAGTGCCCCCAGTCACCGGAATAATAGTGTGCTTGGCTATGGCCGTGACTGTGGAGTCCACTTTTGGAACCTTAAGGAGGTCAAGAGTCTCAACAGGGAGTGGGTATAATTTTTCCATGGCTCTGGTAACCCTCAAACAGGCCTCCGGGGTCTCCCAATCCCGGGATACAATCTGTGAAAGCTTTGGGTGAAAGGGGAACGTCTGTGGTGGGGCGCGGAGCCCCACTAACGCTGCATCCCCCATAGATAAATCTGACGATTCCTGAGACAGGGGGAGTTCCAGCTCCTGCAGCACGTGCAAAATCAAATGGTCCAGTTCTTCCCTATGGAACAGACGTACGACCTGTGGGTCGTCACCCTCCACCTGGGTGACGCTATCTCCCTTATTGTCCAGAGCAAGGTTGAAAGGATCTTGATAACCCGGATCCACCGGGTCCACTGGATCAGGCAACCTATCAGGCAACCTACCCCCCGAGTCCCTCGGGATCTTTGCTGGGATTGGAGACTGGGCATCCCACTCAGACTCCGCCTCCAGATAAGCTTTATGCAGCAACAATATAAATTTTGAAGAAAAGGTTGCCGTCGCTTTAAGGACCCCCCCCCCCCGAGGACTTACACGGAGGAGGAGCTGGTTCGGCCGGCAAACCACGCGGTCTGTGCATGGTTTGCCGGCCTCCTCCGAGCCATCAGCGTCCCTGTCTGAGGCAGACAAAATGGCCACTGCTCCCGCGCTAATCGGGAGCGAGCTAGGCCCCCTGCCCCTCTACCCTCGTGTGCGCCTCGCAATTGTCTGCATCGCGAAATAGCCGCCCCCCCCCGTGCAGAATTGCTGCGCTGCGAAGGCCCCTCGCCTCCGGGGAGACACCGAGAGCAGAAGCCTTCGCAGGAGAGCCGGAGACCTGGCTCTCCACAGGAGCTGCACGCCATCCCCCTAGGCATGGTTTGCAGCCGGGTTGAAACTCCACCCCCTCCGGAGGCCCGGGAGAGTGCTGGCAGGCACGGCTGAGGAAGGAAATCGCAAGCTGAAGAAAAAAAGTAAAATTCTGCGAGTTATATATATATATTTTTTAAAGAAATTCAGCCCACAGGGAACGGCGTGGGGGGGGGGGGGGGGGGGGGTAAATCAGAGGAATGAAAGTGTCTCTGAGCGAGGGGGAGAGTGACCGGTCCACCGGTAAATCCTCCTCCTCTTCTCACCGGGCCAGACTTGAACACACTCCGGGAGGTAGGGACAGGACAATACCCTGCCTTGCCTGCCTGTGGCTGGCTGCTTCAGCAAAATAGATGAGAGAAAGAAGTCATATAATTGCTTTTTTTCCCTGTTTGTTTTTTTTTTTTTAATGATCCAATCAAAGGCTCTGAAGCTGTATTATTGCTTATAAATGATAAAAAAAAAAAAAGTTAAAAAAATTAAGGTGTTCAAACCTGATGGGGCACAGCCCCAGGGAAAACAGAGATCAGGACCGCAGGGTATGCCTCTCAATCTGCTGGAGTAAGGGAAAATACTGAGGGATTGCAGGTGGCACCCCGGGTTATGTGGGAGGTGCTTTTCAGTTTCTCTCTGACTCCATCTGCTGGAAGGGAGGCATAACCCAGCAGTCTGGACTGATCCTGGTACGTACAGGGAATCCACGTTGCAGCCTTGCAGATCTCATCCAAGGGGACTGCTCTCAAGTGGGCCATTGAAGCTGTCATGGCTCTGACAGAATGAGCCTTGACATGGCCCCAAAATCACAATCCAGCTTGAGAACAGCAGAAAGAAATGCAATCTGCCAGTCAGCTGGACACAGTCTGCTTAGCAATTGCAACTCCCAATCTATTCTGTTGTCCGCTCCAGGTAGAAGGCTAAGGCTTTGTTACAATCCAGACTGTGCAGAGTCCGTTCGCCCTGGTGTGACTGAAGCTTGGGGAAAAGGTGGGCAGGATGATGGACTGATTAAGATGGAAATCTGTCACCACCTTAGGTAGGAACTTAGGGTGCATAAGCAGAACCACCCTATCATGAAAGAACTTTGTGTAGGGTGTATACGACACTAAGACCTGAAGCTCACTGACCCTGCGTGCTGACATGACCACGACCAAAAATACGACCTTCCAGGTCAGGTACTTGAGATCACAAGAATGCAGTGGCTCAAAAGGTGCTTTCATAAGTTGAGCAAGCTCCACACTGAGATCCCAGGACATGGCGGAAGGCTGCAGGGGAGGCTTCAATTGAAGCAGACCTTGCATAAAGCGTCTCACTATGGGTTGCACAGAGATGGGCGACCTATCCACACCCTGGTGGTAGGCACTAATAGCACTCAGGTGCATCCTAACAGAGTTGGTCTTCAAGCCAGCATCTGAAAGGTGCAGGAGATAATCCAATAGCTTTGGTGTGGAGCAGAACGGATCCATGTTGTGGTGCCTACACCACACTGAAAACCTCTTACACTTTAGGCCATAAGATTTCCTAGTGGAAGGCTTCCTGAAAGCCACCAGGACTCGAGACATTCTCCGAGAGGTCGAGGGGCTGCAGAATTAGGCACTCAACATCCAGGCTGTCAGGGACAAGGCCTGGAGGTTGGGATGGCATAGCCTGCCCCGATCCTGTGTGATGAGGTCTGGGGAAGTTGCCAGGACTGATCGGGTCCCAGAGGGAGAGGTCCTGCAGGAGCGGGAAGCAAATCTGCCTCTCCTGTCGAAGCTTCAGAAGAGATGGACTGATGAAACAGCAAGGGAGGCTATCTAACCAAGCTGTGGAGGCAAAAATAAAAATTAGAAGCCAAATGACCGATCTGGATTCTTTATTGGACAGAGATCGATATCTTTATACAAGCCCGACTCAGGCCGAGTTTAAGCTGAGGTAAAGGCAATACATTTCTATTGATAACACTTAATACCTTT
The DNA here is from genome assembly GCF_901001135.1 of Rhinatrema bivittatum. NCBI lineage: Eukaryota > Metazoa > Chordata > Amphibia > Gymnophiona > Rhinatrematidae > Rhinatrema > Rhinatrema bivittatum. The sequence goes on from NC_042617.1 coordinate 303,255,108, forward strand.
CCAGACACACAGTTTATATCACTTTACATGTTATACCACATATTTATATGTTACCATTTTATATGTCTATTTTTAATTATGTTTTTATGATTTCTATTTATTTATTAGTATGTCTTATTTGTTATATGTTGTAGCCCCTGATGCAGCCCCATTGTAAGAGGGTGAAACTCGGCCTGAGTCGGGCTTGTATAAAGATATCTGTCTCTGTCCAATAAAGAATCCAGATCGGGGGGGCGCTGTTGAGCGGCGAATGAAGGCAGACGCGTGAGTGCGGAGCTCCGTCCCCTATCGCACGAAAACCCTCTAAAAATAGGCGTTTTTTTTGCTTACAAGTGCCAATATTTCCACCTCGCATTGTTTGGTTTATCCGGGACGCCCTGCTATGGCCACGAAACGAAAGAACACAGATCTTAAGCAATTCGCTTATGATAAAGCGGCATCGACGCCGGGCCTGGAGGGCCGCGAGGACGCTGAGCCTGTAATTGCTGATACGGAGCCCTCGGATATGGAGGCGGACGGCGATACCTCGTTTCCTTCACAGACGACATCGGAGCTCCTTACTAAAACTGATGCCCGAAACTGGTTCATTTTGTTACGCTCCGATATGAAGCAGTTCCGCACTGAGATGATGGCGGCAGTTGCGGATTTAAAAGAAGACGTCACCTCACTCGGCAACCGGGTAGACGACATTGACGTGAGAGTGGAAGGCCACAGCGAGACTCTAAATCAAATGTCCTCCCAGCATGCGCACATAACCACTGAACTGACCTCTATATCGGAGAAGCTTGAAGACTTAGAAAACCGGAGTCGCCGCTGTAACCTCCGAATTCGAGGGGTGCCGGACACTCAGGAGTTTGAGGACGCCACGGCTGTGGCGCAGCGCATATGTGCTCACATTCTTAATAATTCGAGCGGAGGCCCCACAGCTAATACGACGCAGCCGGAGGGGATAAAATTGGAAAGGGCCCATCGAGCTTTGGGCCCCCGTAAGGAGCAGCGGGCCAGGGACCTTGTTATCTGTTTTCATAGTTATCAACAGAAAACACTGGTATATGAAGCGGCGAGACAGGCGAAGGAGGTGCAATGGGAGAATCACCCACTAGCAATCTTTCAGGACTTAGCCCCTGTCACGCTGAAGAAGCGCTATGATTTCCGCGAAGTGACCTCTAATCTTAGGGAATGCTCGATTCGTTATCGCTGGACTTACCCATTTGGACTACAGTTCCAACACCAAGGGATTACACATCGGGTGAGGACGCTGGAGGAAGCGGCTGAGGCCTTCAAACAAGCGAACCTCCCTACGCATTTTCAAGTTCCCAAAATGGCGGCGGCTACCGTGCAGATGGACACGGCACCAAGATGGCAGCGAGCTACCCAGGGGGGCAGACGACTGCGGCGTCAGCATCGCCCCTCTTCACAAGCAACCTCCGACAAGGGCTGAGGGACGCTATGCAGACCTACTGGGGTTTTGAATAGTTTTGGGATCTGTTTCATTGTTTTGAGCGTTTTCCTGTCACTCAGCGCTTTTACTGACTGTGTGAGGTCAAGTGTGACTTTGGTTGTTTTCCAGCAGCCTTGCTGTTCTAATAGCCTGGTCTCCAGGTGACATTTACTTTCCATGAGGGTTTTCTCATTTCTTTTTTGTATATTGCATATGATTCCTATAGGGGGCGGTAGTCGGCGTACCTTTGCTGGCTGCTTTGGTTCGGATGCGAAAGCTCCCTGACGTTGGGGTTTTCCGCAGGTTAATGGCGGAAGTACTTAGGAAATTTGGGGAAAGCAACGTTCTATGGTTTTGGTGGATTTTTGGGTCCTTTTTGAATCTTACCTGGGGCAGGGTTGGTCTGTGTACTGGAAACATGAGGGGTCATGGGTTGTATGTTGTTTCTCTTCTGATTACAATTAAGCGATGACATCGCGCATTATATCCCTTAATGTCAAGGGCCTTAATACTCCCCGTAAAAGACAGCTTCTAAGGAGGGAGTTGATTTCCCAGCATGCTGCGATTGCCTTCATACAGGAGACGCACGTTCGTAGACACCATACGCGTCTTTTAGCGACTCCCTCTTATGACAGAGCCTACCTATTGAGGAGTTGGATAAGTTTCAGTGTCGGTTAGTACAGCAGGTTTGTGTTGCAGCGCGCTCGGAGATAGCTAAGCTTTGGAAGCAGCAGAATCCACCTAGCCTAGCACAAGTGCACGCGCGTCTGCACACCTATTATCAATTGGGTCGCCTCACGGCCGTGCATTATGACAGACTAGGAGCCTTTCAGAAAACGTGGGCTCCTTATGGTGGGTGGTTGGGTACTCTTTCCACTCCAAGCTCTTGTTAAGGGATTACCTAATTCTTTTCTCTTCTACTTCGGCGATGTTAAAGATTCAGTAACTCATGCCCTTTGACCTATTGTTCTCCCTTTAGTGTATGTAGAGGATGCTTCACGGACCCATTATCCCCTTTTTCGTCTATCTCATTTGTTTGTATTTATCCTTTTGTTGTTGTTGTACATACGTTGCAAGGGGAGGGGGGTGGTAGGTAGGGAATGCGCTATGTATTCTAATTCAGTACATTATGTAACTAGTTAAGTGCATATCATGTTGAAAAATGTTGAAAAACGGATTTAGACGGTGTTATTGTTATACGCTTTTCTTTATTATTTTGTTGTAAGTGATGTATACATTCACCTGTTTGAGTCAATAAAAATTTTGAAATACAAAAAAAAAAGAATCCAGATCGGACATTAAGCTTCTAATTTTTTATTGAAGCTTCAGAAGAGTCTTCGTCACCAGAAGAAGTGGAGGATAGGCTTTGTCTTGTCTAATTCACATCAGGGTTGTAGCAAATGTATCATCAGTGTCATTAAGTTAGCTTCAAAAATCTCTCAATAACTCCACTTTAATATACACCGCCCTGCCACTTCTTTTCAAGTCAGCACGCGGTAAATATTTCCTCACAGTCCGGGCTCATCAGCAATAAAAAAAAACACTCTACACCGGGTGCAGCCACAACTCAATGTATCTCCCATTAGACACTCGTCGTAACCATTAAATCAGCTTCAGGTCTCTCAATAACTCCATATTGATATAAAACCACACTGCCACTTCTCAAATATCTCCTCACAGTCTGGGCTCATACAGATAACAGTTCATATATCAAAATCAGCATTCCGTGCCTGTAGTCTCAATGGATGCCAACATCCAAGCCCTATTGAGGCAAAGTGAGGGACCTTGTTGGGACTAATTGAAGATATTGGCAATAGGATCGGGGTTGTTTGATGATATGTAGATCAAAGAGTTGGTGACTTTTGAAGACATCTATAATTAATGATGATGATGATATATATGTGTATTTGTGGGTTTTACAATGGGATTTTTTAATGTATGAATGTGGTATGAGTGCTGATATGTTTGTATGGGTTGTCGGGCTGTTATGGGGTGTTATGCCACAATGTAATAAGTGGAATATATGTTAATATTTAATACGTCAATGTATACTTGTGAAAAGTATACATTGGCATGTATACTTTTCCATTGAATAGCTTTCACCTTCCATTGAATAGCTCTCACCTTACGCCACTCCCAGTTCTCTCCCCACGGGTCAGAAACCTTGGGGTGGTCATGGATAACCATCTGAGCTTTTCTGATTTCATCAACACTACGGTTAAAGAGTGCTACTACAAACTCCAAGTTCTAAAAAGGCTTCGACCCCTCCTTCATTTTCACGATTTCAGGTCAGTGTTACAATCCATCTTCTCGAAAATGGACTACTGTAATTCACTGCTTCACGGTCTCCCAGTCTACACCCTAAAGCCTCTTCAACTGTTACAGAACGCTACAGCAAGGTGTCTCACTAAATCCAACAAAAGAGATCATATAACACCAATTCTAAAGAAGCTCCACTGGCTCCCAGTCAAATCTCGAATCCTGTTTAAACTTCTATCAATCACCCACAAAGCCATATTCAACAACACTCCACTGGACCTCAGAATCCCTCTTCAGCTTCACACCTCTTCCCGACCGCTAAGATTAGCACAAAGAGGAACTCTACATGCACCTCCCATGAAAACATCTTTAAGTAAAAGAGCTCTATCCACAGCAGGCCCCAAACAGTGGAATCTGCTTCCTCCGGAGCTAAGGCTGATACATTGCCCCAACACATTCAAAAAAAGACTCAAGACATGGCTATTCGGTCAAGCATTCCCTTAACTTACTTAGTCTTCCACAGCTCCTATAGACTGTTTTCATACTGTTGACGTCCAGAACCTATGCTCATGTTTTTACTCATCAATAAGAAATTTCTCTCTCCTCCCCCCCTCCACGAACAACCTTCCTTCCCCCTCCCCCCCCATTAGCAAACCTCCCTCCCCATGCGCTAATTTCGCTCTAATAGTGCATACTGCTACTGTTCCTAGTTATGTTATGTTATATTATCCAAGTATGTTGTCATTGTTTTCTACTTGTTATAATATAAACTGGAGTGATAAGTAATTCTGTTACCTGAACTTCGGTATAAAAAAAGTCATAAATAAATAAATAAATAAAAGATAGTAAAATATTGTTTTTGATAAGTCAATAAATGATTTTGCATACAAATTGTAAGAATTTGGTGTAAGATTATACAGAGTCATGTATACCTCTGTTTAGATGTGTTGTGTTAATAATATACAGAGGGGATTATATACTCCTGAGTGTTGTACCATTTAGGGTTACCTGCATATAGATGTGTGGCATTTTTTGTGTGTTATTATGATGGATAATATGTTCGATCTTTCAAATGAGCCACAGCATCTCTCACCTTATCACCAAATAGGTTCTCACCAGTACACGTAAGTTCCACAAGCTTCTCCTGTCCCGGGGCTTTAAAAAATGGGCGGTCCAGGGGTGGTCCAGAGGCCTCCGGCACAGCGTCCATTTGCCGCTGTGCCTGGGGATTGTGTGCCAGCAGGCTGCCGGCAGGCGCAAAAGGTAAGAAAGAGGTCGGGGGGGGGGGGGGGGTTTACAATAGGGCTAGGGGGTGGAAAGGTTAGGGAAAGGGGTGGGAAAGTTAGAATAGGGGGAAGGGAACGGGGGAAGGCTGTGGGCGTCAGCGTGTGCGCAAGATGCACTAGTGTGCACCCCCCGATTTCATAACATGCGCGTGCATGTTATAAAATCGGGCATACATGAATGCGTGCCAGGTAGCGCGCGTACATGTACACCCGTGCGTATGTTTGAAAATGTACCCTAATAGGTGCAATTGATTGCACCCATGTTACTCTCACTTCCTTCCTCAGACATACCATAACAGAAAGCATTTACATTAAATCAAACTAAGCTCTGTGGGGAAAGCACAGTTTTTCTTGCTTTTCTTGAAATCCAGGACTATCAACATGACCAGCTTTACAGCAATGAAAACTCTGGTCTATACTATCTGGTGTTGTGTGGTCACTTTAAACAAAGACATCTTTCTTCTCAGCCAGGACTGCAAACTGTTTAATCTTTCTGTTAGGAGAATTCTGCTACTAACATGTACCATCCGGGGTTGCCTTAGAATTGTTGGGTTCCAGGAGACAAACTGTGGACAGGATGCCTACAGCTGAATAATGTACCAAAGTCAGGTTGCACAGCACCAAAGTACATATTGTTCAGTTGTAGTGCCCGCCCTAGAAAGCTTATGCTTTCATTTAACTTTAATGTTTCCTGTTACGTTATGCCTGCAGGGGGTAAGGGGGTGAGAACAACAAGGGGGAAAACAATTCCACCCATTATGTTTGGTATGCCAACCAGGCAGAATTTCAATCTGGCATGCTTCATCTCCTGCCACTGGCTCAACATTGGAAATTAAATCTTGAGTCTGAGGTGGAATAAAAGTTAACGTCCATTTTTGGTGGCCATGTTATTCTATTGCTGTACCCATCTAGTAATGTCTGGCTGCTTCTATCACACTGGGACAGCAATGTCACTTGTAATCCACTGAGATTTGTGAATCAGTGGAATATAAATTGTTTAAATAAACAAAGAAATAACAGCAGCTACCAGAAATGCAAGTTCATGACTCCTTGGCATTGATGAATAATGGCTAATAGCTTAATTAACATGGGATTTGCATGTACTCATACTAATCTTTGCACAGGTTTTAACCCACATTTCAGCAGAGATTGTTTTCCCCCACACAAAATACCTTCTAAATACCGGGCTTATGTTAGCACTGAAAAATATGCGCTAAAACACAGGTTAAAATCTGTGCTAATGACAGTGCACCTTATTACATCAGTCTATATATATAAGCATATATCTCCTTTATATCTAGGGAACATAGCCAGTCTCTTATTTATCAAGAAGTTCTCTATACTATCATGTAAGGAATTTCCTCAGGCTATATTTTAATTTTTGCAGAATTTTAAAAAATGCTCTAAAAACCACAGCCCTCAAGGAAAAATGTTATTACCTGCTAATTTTCTCTCTTTCAGTTCTACCAGACCATTCTAGACCACCTAGGTTTTACCCTCCTGCCAGCAGATGGAGGCAGAGAACACCTGTTTGCTGGCCCTGTGATGCCTACAACACTTCAGTATTTCTATACTAAAGCAAAGAACATTTAAAATTTACCCCCTACCCAACTTCATGAGCAAGGGATGGAAAACAAAGGCTAAGGATAAAACAAGAACCTTTGAAACTTGGAAAAACAATACCTTAACCTAAAAAGGTTCCTATCAACATGTAAAAGAAAGGATGATGGTTGAATCAGAAGGGAAACTGGACTGGTCTGGTAGGACTCAAGGAAAGGAAATTAGCAAGTAAAAAAACAAATTTTACCTTCCTTATTGTCCGTCAGCAGTCCAAAACACCTGGGATGTACAAGCATCCTTACCTAGGGAGGAAAACTGACAAGTCTGCCTTCAGAATGCTCGCTCCAAAAGGAGGTTGCTCCCCTCACTGGCACATCCAACTGATAATGTTCAGAGAGAACGTGCAAGGAAGCCCAAAGAGCCACCCTACAGTTCTCCTGTGGATATGCTGAGTGCAGTTCATCCCAAGAAGTCACTTGACCCTTTAATGGAATACACCCTCAAGCTCTCAGGCACCCTTAAACCTTTAGAAACATAGGCCAAATTACATTGCTTCTTTAATCCAGTGAGCAATAATCATTTGGAGGCTGCCTGTCTTCTCCTCTGATCACTGAACAAAATTCAAACTCCTAAACAAATTAGTGACCTTAAGATACCTGAGCAATGTTCTTCTAACAATGAGAAAGGTGAAATGACTTACCTGATAATTTTCCTTCATCTTAAGGAAGGCAGGTCAATCCACACCAGTGGGATATGCACTCCTATCAGCAGATGAAGACAGAGTAAAGCTGACTCGCTGATGTCACTGACATATAGCCCTGCTCAGACACCCAGCCCTGCTCAGACAGCCAGCTAGTATTTCTAAAAAAAGCCAACCTGTGGACAAACTGATTATATTTGAACATGACTATTAATCAACCACTCATGCTTCCAACCAACTGGGAAACACTGAGCTCAGCAAAAAAGGTTCACATCAACTAATCTTAAGGGCTAGTTATGTCACTTACCAGTCCTTCAAACAAATGACAGGAACACTCTTCATCATCTGCATATAAAGGACAAACTAAAAGCAAGTAGGCAGCTGAGGGTGAGTTGTGGATTGGCCTGCCTTCCTTAGAGGAAAGGAAATTATCAGGTACGTAGTGATTTCTCCTTCCTCTGCACTCAGGCAGGTCAAGCCACACCAATGTGATGTACCAAAGCTATTCCTGAAAAGGGCGGGAGGCTGCCCGTGGTCCCATGAACACCATACACGTGAAAGTCACGTCCTCCTGAGCCCTAACGTCCAAGTGGTAATGCTTGAAGAAAGTGTGTAATGAGGACCATGTCGCTGCCTGGCAAATCTCGACAGGAGACAACAACTGAAACTCCAGCCACAAAACCACCTGAGCTCTAGTGGAATGCGCCCTGACCTGTCTAGGTAATGGGACATCTGCCTCCACATAGGCAGCTGTAATGACTTCTATCACCCAACAAGCTATAGACGCCTGCGTCGCCAGTTATCCTCTTTTACCTCCACCAAGGAGTACAAACAGTTGATCAGACTTCCTGAAAGAGCAAATAATCTAAGTACCACACCAGATGTCGCTTGACATCCAAGGCATGTAAAAGACTATATCCACGCTCATCTCTATCCCTGTCCAGCATGATCAGGGAAATAGACTGATTCAAATGAAACTCTGAAATCACTTATGGAAAAAAGGAAGGTACAGTCAGTCCTAAGCTGAACTTGCCCCCAGAGTCATTCAAAGAAATGGCTCACAGCAAGAAAGCTTGAAGCTCGGAGACTCGCTGTGCTAAACAGATTTCTACCAGAAAAACTGTTTTTAAGATGAGCAGCCACAAAGATCACGCAGTGGCTGAAATGTAGGACCCGCCAAAAAACGCAAGCCCAGATTAAGGTTCCAGAGCACTGTATCTAAAAGGAAGGATGTAAATGCTTAACTCCCTTCAAAAACCTGGGCATATCTGGATGGGAAAACAAGGGCCCACCATTGACCTGCCTCCTATAGCAAGTGAGAGCTGCTACCTGCATCTTCACAGCATTTAAGGACAAGCCTTTAATCAAACCTTCTTGCAAAAATTCCAATATCAGTGGAATTTCAACTTTAAGAGGATGAGAACCTTGCTCCTCACACCAGCTCTTGAACACTCTCCAAACCCTAACATAAACTAGAGATGTAGAAAATTTCCTGATCTGGAGCAAAGTGGAAATCGCTGCAGAAGAATAACCACACTTCAGCAAACAAGCTCTCTTGTGGGCCAAACCGTAAGACAAATCCTACCTAATCGTAGTGCAGTATGGGCTCCCGATACAATAAATCCTTCCTAAGTGGAAGACTGAGAGGACTATCCATCAGTAGCCTCTGAAGATTGGCATACCATGGCTTCTGGGGCCAATCCAGAGCCACCAGAAGTACAGTTTCGGTCTGACTCACAATCTTCTGAATGACCCTGACTATCATTGGCCATTGCGGGAATGCATAACACATCCTACTCCACAGCCAAACTAGAACGAGAGCATCGCTATTCAGTGCTCTCTAATCCATTGTGCGACTGAAAAACCGTGGTACCTTCGTGGTGTTGGAGCTTGCCAGTAAATTCAGATACGGGTGACCCAAGTGTGTCACTATGAATTGAAAGGCCTCATCTGCCAACTCCCACACTCTTGGGTCCAAGACCTACCTCCTGAGGAAATCAGCTCTTACATTGTCCTTCCCGGCAATGTGGGAAGAAGATATGTTCCGTCCACTCCGTGAGCGCATCTACCTCCACAGGCATCTGTTGGCTACTGATTACAACTTGATGATTGATGTAGGCCACTATTGTGGAATGGTCTGAAATTATCCTTAACACTCGAGCATCCAGCTGCTTGGTGAACCGCAAACATGCCAGTAAAACTGAACACACTTCCAACCGATTGATGGTCTGCTGCCACTCCTCGGAATTCCACCAGCCTTGCCCCACCAATTCTTAACAATGAGCCCCCTAACCCAAAAAGCTTGCATCTGCCTGAGTATTAACCAGACGGTGTCTCCAAGGAAACCCCCTTCCTGAGATGATCCACTTGTAACTATCACTGCACCTGGATGTTCACCTCCAATGCCAAGTGGAGTCTCATTGTGTACTCCTGCGACTGCGGATTCCACCGGGAAAGCAATGTGTACTGAAGGAGTTACATGTGCATCCTGCCCAGGGAATAATGTCCAATGTGGCTTCCATCGATCCCAGGACCTGCAGGTAAGACTACACTGGTGGGCAAACGGTTAGTCTCAAGGCCTGAATTTGAGTAACTAACGTCTGTATGTGACTCTCCTGTAGAAACACTCTGCCCTGCTCCATATCAAATGACATGCCGGGATACTCTAGCGTCTGAGATGCTGTAAACTGCTCTTGGCCAAGTTCACCACCCATCCTAGCTCATAAAGCAAGAAGCTCATCTTGCGAGATGCCAAGTGACTCTTGTCTGCACTTTTGGCCCTAATCAACCAGTCGTCCAAATATGTATGGATCAGAATGCCCTCCTTGCACAGAGATACCGCTACCAATACAATGATTTTGGAGAAGGTCCTAGGCGCAGTAGCCAGTACAAAGGGCAGAGCCTGAAATTGATGACGATGTCCCTAGCAAATGGGAATATGTAGATAGGCCTCCATCAGGTCGAGAGTCATAAGAAATTCCCATTTGTATTGCCATCATTATGAAACACAGAGTTTCCATTCTGAAATGAGTCACACGCAAATGTTGATTGACTCCTTTCAGATCCAGGATGGGCTGAAAGGACCCCTCTTTCTTCTTGGGAATGACAAAATAAATGAAATAGCATCCCGTATTTTCTTGCAAAGTGGAAAAGGGAATTATGGCCTTCAAATCCAACAGCCTCCGTAATGTAGTCTCCACTGCCAATCTCTTCTGTAAAGAGTTGCATGGAGAGACCATAAATGCATCTAGAGGAATTCAGAGAAATTCTAGATCATAGCCGTCCCTTACCACTTCCAGGGCCCACTGGTCTGCTATAATCTGGACCTACCTTCAATAACAGCAAGAGAGTCACTTGCCTATCTCCTGATCCAGTAGGTGAGCCTCCACACCTTCATTATGAAGATTGAGGAGCTCTGGCCCAGAGCCTGCATCCTTATGAGGCTTCTTAGGACAAAAGGACTGAGATCTGCTGAAGGGACGAGACTTTTGAGTATTGCTCCTCTTTAAAGGAAAAAACAGATGGGAATCCCTGGAACATCCCTTCACCCCAAAAGGACACGATGCCGCCTTCTTGTTCTTCAGCAATCAAAGAATCTTGGATTCACACCAGCTATTCACCATCTTCTCCAACTCACTTCCGAATAAAAGAAAACCCTTAAAAGCTAACCTTGTTAGATTCAATTCGGAAATAGTGGACCAATTTTGCAGCCACAACTGGCGCCTAACTGCTATCTGGGAAGCCACCCCTCTAGAGGCCATCTGCACCAAGTCACAGCCCACATCGGCTAAGAATGCAGCTCCCAGTTCTATCACCGATTCACCATTAGACCCTGCTTCTTGCCCACGCCACCAGGTCGCAGCAAGAAGCAATTTACAAATTCATTGCCATGGCCTCAAAGACCTGTTTAAGGATAGCCTCAATCCTCCTATCCTGAACATCTTTTAGAGCTGCCCTTCCTTCCACTGGGATGGTGGTTCACTTGGTAACAGGGGGGATATGATAGAGGTGTTTAAAATCATGAGAGGTCTAGAACGGGTAGATGTGAATCGGTTATTTACTCTTTTGGATAGTAGAAAGACTAGGGGGCTCTCCATGAAGTTAGCATGGGCACATTTAAAACAAATCGGAGAAAGTTCTTTTTTACTCAACGCACAATTAAACTCTGGAATTTGTTGCCAGAGGATGTGGTTAGTGCAGTTGTATAGCTGTGTTTAAAATAAGATTGGATAAGTTCTTGGAGGAGAAGTCCATTACCTGCTATTAAGTTCACTTAGAGAATAGCCACTGCCATTAGCAATGGTTACATGGAATAGACTTAGTTTTTGGGTACTTGCCAGGTTCTTATGGCCTGGATTGGCCACTGTTGGAAACAGGATGCTGGGCTTGATGGACCCTTGGTCTGACCCAGTATGGCATTTTCTTATGTTCTTATGTTCTTATTCACCTTTGGGAATTGCAATTGTTCCCTTGCCTTTGGATCCAAGGGGTACAAGCCCACTAAAGCGCGGCTCTCCTTTAAAAAACTTGTCTCCAGGGCATTCCACTCAAGGTTAGTTAACTCCTCAATTGGATCCAGAAGGGGAAAGAAATAGGACGCTTTGCGTAAAGTGACCAATATGGGAGCTTTCTTTTGTAAATCTATAGCATCAGCCCCGTCCACACAGTGTCTTCAGAATATGAATCTGACTCTGCAACTCATTTATGTGAAAAAAACAGAGTACAATCCGATGTGGCTCCAAATCAGGTGTAATTTCTCCCCCTTCTAGATGGGAGAAAACTAAGTTCCCATTGGAGTCATCAGACATATCATGATCCACATCCCCCTGAACATCTCCAGGGATAGCCTTCTTGTAGCATTTTCCCGCAGTGGCTGACACGTGGGAGACCCAAACACGCGATCCCTTCTTAGTAGGTTGCTTTGCTTCCGCTGGATGCCCCTACAGAAAAGCCTGCAGGCCCTAGAAAATTTCCACCCAGGGGAAAGAGGATGGATCCATACTGGGCCCAAAGGCTCAAATATGGCACTCTCCAAACCCTCTCTCGGGGATGCATCTACTATCGGGAACAAGGGGGGAGGGGAACTGTCTGCTGTGTTGCCTCCTGCCCCATTCCCCTCTGGAGCCACCATAGGCCGAGGGGATGTCTCAACGTTGGCAAAATCTGTAGTAGCCAAATCACTTTTTGCATCTAAACAGTGCTGACACAGGCAAAGAGAACAATGTCTGGATTGCTTTTAAACGGCAAACCTCACAGATAGCAAAGTGCTTAGACTTTTTTGTCCCTGGCACCATAGTTCTCCTGCATTCTGCAGTAGGTGGCCTTGTGCGTGCACCCCAACAGTGTCCGGGTGTACCAGCACAAATACGAGCTCAAATCTAGGCCGCGGCCTTATGCACACAAGTACTCACACGTGTGCGCGTCCACGTCAGGACACTACTATGTGACAAGAATGCACGCAGGAAATGAAACTGCCGCCATGGCCTACCATGTGGCTGACTGAACTGAGCCTGAGCAGCAGGGCCTAGCCGAAAGCTGCTCAACCCGCCGAGCCCAAGCTGCCTCCACTCTACACTAACTCTCCAGAGAAGTGAGAGGGAAAGGGGGTAAGAGATGCAGAAGAAAACATCGAGGGACGGAGGACGTGGTAAGATACAGGGGGAGAGGGCACAAGCCTTCACTGCTGAGCGTTTCCTTGTCCTCTTTTCTGCTTTTTTTTTTTTTTTTTAATTTAAGCCTGGTCAGGCTTCCAGACTTAACTGTGCTCAACTGAGGGAAGAGCCAAAGTTGTGAGTCTGAATCTTCTCCTAGTCTTCTATCTTCTAATTTTTTTTTTCTGCCACAAGCAATCACCACAAGGGAGATGTATGTCCACCATCTTCTGGAGACAAGAGAATACTGGTGGGCTGTTGTCAGGGCAGGGCTGTATGTCAGTGATGTCAGTGAGTCAGCTTAATTTTGTCTCCATCTGCTGGTAAGAGTGCATAACCCACTGGTGTGGATTGGCCTGCCTGAGTGTAGAGGAAATAAAGATTCTCAAACCTTCCCTTAGTCTCACTACTCTTAAACGAAGGGAGTTCCATAGAATGATTTAGATCAGTCCTTCCCAACCTGGGGTCTACGAAACCGTCCCAGGGGGTCCTCTAGAAGGGATGTAAGGAAGTTTAGCTAGGGAGAACATGAGTGGGCTGCTGCTACCTGTGATTAGTTGAACTGCTTCCCTGGGCCAGGAGAGTGAGAGTGGGGTCTATTATGTCCCCGAAAACCTCACCCCCATTGCTGCAGACCAAGTGGAGAAGGGACAAAGCAGGGCCATTTGCACCCATTAGAAAGCCTCAAACTGCACTTCCATATGTTTAGCAGAGGTGGAATAGAGAGGGACCAATTGTAAATCCCGTTGCTGCACTTGGTGATGATATGGGGAAGAGATGGGCCCCTATTGTGTCTGTCAGAACATTTGCTTCACACTGAGGACAGCAGAGGCAAGCTGAGTTATCACAGTGGTGAGAAACATTTTCCACTACTGCCACATGCTCTGTCACTGACCTGACGGAGGAAGAGGAAAGGAGAGCTGCACCAGAAAAGTGAATAGAAAGGCTCAAAGGAAGAAAGGAGGAAACATGACTAGGATTGACAGTATGAGGGGAAAGATAGAGGGGAGAAGGAATGAGACAGGAAGAAAGGAAGAAAAGAAGGATAAAGAGGGAGACTGGTATGTATGATTGACCTGTTAAGGGGAGTGGGAGTGGATAGCAGTCTATCAGGGGAGAACCCCCAGGAATCATGCTGGTCAGAGAAAGGGAAAGACAGAGAACCACCATGGTCCGAGGAGGGAAGAAGGGAAAGTTGACTGCTAGGAATCAAGGAGGAGGGAGGATAAGACAACAGCCAGATGTGGCTATGACACAAAAGTTATTTAGGAGATACACAGACATGGCAATCTCATTAGCTTTTTTCCTGTTGAAAAACAGGCTATTGTTTTGCTTTTTCTAAAATCTAAATGATTCTGTGACTATCACGTTTTGTATGTGTTTGTAAAAATCTTGAAAAAAAAAAGTATAAAAGAAAAGCAGGCTAAAAGAGGGTCAATTTTCAAGGAGAGTTAAAGTTTCAAAAATTTGTATGTAGGTAAACACTGGCAGACAGTTTCCCTTTGAAATTTAGATTGCAGGTCTGCAGGTATCAGTGCCGATTTTCTGCCAGGCCATACCAATTTGCCAATCTGGAACATTTTTTGAACTTTCTTCCTTTTCCCCAATGCAGCTGGATTGGAAGGTGCAATAATGGCCTCTGCCTTCAATTATGAGAGCGATTTTTAAATAGCTTTGGAGATTGCCCTCCCTATGAATTCAGTTTAGGTCAAACGTTTAGACATTATGAATGATTCAGGAAGGTATACCATTTCTGTTTTGGCATGCAAAAAGAGAGCAGTGAGTGGGGGTACGTGAAACTTTTTGAAGCTGAAAGGTTGGGAACTCCTGACTTAGAAGAAAGGAACAAACCACTTTTGGCAAGAAAGGTGAAACCATACAAATGGACACTCCAGCCTCCGATAACTGCAGAAAAGGATCTCTACAAGTCAGTCTGTATTTCCAAAATACAGCACGCCAAACAGACTGCCACCAAAAAGACAGATTTTAGAGTTAAATCCTTTAATAGTTGCCCATCTGATGGTCTCAAATGGAGCTCTGCAGAAAGTCCAAAGCACCAGATTAAGATCCCATGGAGGAAACTGTTTTTGGAGAGGGCAGCAAAGATGCATCACTCCTCTTAAAAAAACCAAAACAAAACAAAAAACCCCCGAGAAATCAGGGTTAGCAATCAAGGACACTCCTTTAACCTTCTCCTAGTAACAGGTAATAGCTGTCACCTGGACCTTCAGCAAATTCAAAGCCAAGCCCATTCTGTAAAAACAACAGAATTAGATGTACTGGAGCCTTAAAGATATGCATACCATACCTATAAAAGGGAGGTTACCATTTCTTCCAAGTAGGCTTTATTTCTCAGTCTTTTCCTTTCAATAGCCAGGCTTCCTTTCAATAGTCACTGGACCTTAACTTATGTGACCCAATTTTAGAGGTCCCTCCAATTTGAGTCTCATGAGTTCTGCATACCACGGGCACCTGGGCCAGTCCAGCGCAACCAAGACCACCTGAACCTAGTGCCTTTCTATTCTTTGAAAGGTCTGTCCTATCATTGGCCATGGTGGGAACACAACTCAAGGAGGCCAATGCTGAGAAAGTGCATCTACTCCCACTGAAGCTGCCTTTTGTCTGTGACTTAAGAACCTCAACACCTTGGCATTTCTGCAAGTGGCTATGAGATCCCAGCTCAGTTCACCCCATCTGCGAGTTATCATGACAAAGGCGCAGTTTGCCAGTTCTCACTTTCCTGGATTAAGGGTATACAGACTCAAAAAATCAGCTTGTATATTTTCCATTCTGGCTACGAGAGAGGCTGAGAGCTTTGTAAATATGCTGCCTACATGAACAATAAAGTCACCTCTACAGCCACCGAGAGTCTTCTCGTACCTCCTTGACGATTCACATATGCCACTGCCATTGAATTGTTGGAAAATATTCTAACTGCTCTTCCTTCCTGGAGAATTTTCATTATAGCCCTCATTTCCAATCAATTGATGGACCACAATGTCTCTGCTGAATTTAAGATCCTGTGCATTGACAATGAGCTCCCCCATCCTCCCAGACTGGCATCCATTGTCAGAACCACCTAAGTCTGGCGTTTCCAAGGGTACTCCTCTGGATAGATTCTGAATGGAGAGCCACCACACTAGACTGCTTATGGTCTCCAAAATCAGCAGCAACCACACTTCAAAGACCTGTGACTGAGCTTTCCAACAACACAGAAACCTCTGCAAGGGATGCATATGTGCGCTCCTGCCCAAGGGGTAAAGAGCCACGGTTATGGATTCCAGAACCTGCAAGTAATCCTATACTCTGGGAGGCTTCAACTGCAAAAGGGTTCCTTTCTTTGTCTGGGTATTGAAAAATGTTCCCCAAATACTCCAGAACCTAAGAGAGTTCTAACTTGATCTTTGAAAAGTTTACAACCCACCCCAGATCCTGAAGCAGCTGAACCACCCTGGCTGTAGAACACTGGGACTCCTCCTTCAGACTTTGCACGTATCAGCCAATTGTTCAGATACGGGTGCAGACAGCTACTGTCACCACCACCATCACCTTGGAAAAGGTCCTTGGGACAATGGCTAGGCCAAAAGGTTGTGCCCTCCAAGGATTGAAAACATGAGAAACTTCTGATGAGCTGATCAAATGGGTAAATGGAGAGGCTCCTCTAAGAGATCCAGAGATGTAAGAAATTCTCCCTCTCTCATTGCTACAATTACCAACCAAGAGGATTTCCATAAGAAAGAAAGCAACTCTCATCCTCTTATTTACTCGCTTAAGGTCCAGAATTGGATGAAATGTGCCTTCTTTCTTGGGAACCATGAAATAAATACATCTCCCTAGTCCCCACTCTGCCCTGGTGCAGGGACAACTGCCACCAACTGAAGACCAAGGTGGAATTTATTGCTCTTTTTTTTTTAGAGTGCGCCAAGTGTATACCATACAAGGGTCCCTCACACAGAATACAAACTAAGGCGTAACCATGTTTTTATGACTGACAGAACTCACTAGTCTGATGTGACTCGGGTCCATTCTCTGCAAAACTGTGAAAATCTGCCCTCAATTTGCTGCACCAGGGAGCAAGCCCCTAGCAGCTCACGGGAGGACCCTGGGAGCCACCTGTACTGGTTGTGTTTCCGTCCACAGAGACTTTCCTTCCACCCTGAAAGGAATGATATTTACCTGTGAGGCGGGCCCTCTGTGCAGAGGCAGCCTTTCCTGGCCAGTACTGTTTGACCTCTCTGAATTTGGATCTACTAGGTCTATCCTCAGGCAACTTGAGAGGCTTATTTTCCCCCAGAGTGCTTGACCAAACAGGAGTTTTCCCTTAAAGGGTAACTTTCTCAAACAGGACTTGGAAGGCTGCATCCACTGATCAGTTTCATAACCACAACAGACAATGCCATTCTTCTAGCTGAGGTAAGAACGAGATCATACAAGGCAGCGCCATAAAGGCAAAATTGGCTTCCAGCTTCTCCGCTTCTTTTAGCATGACGCCCTTGGAAATTTCCACTGGAATTTGTTGAGCCGGGGGGTGGGTGGTCTCACCAGGTACCTAACAACCCCTGGGAGGACTCCTAAATTTTTTTTTTTTTTACACCTTTATCATCTGCTGGAGTCAGAGAAATACTGAGGGACTGCAGGTGGCACACTAGGTTAAGTAGCAGAGTCAGTAAAGATTTTCTTTTCAGTCTCCATCTGCTGGCAGGGAGGCAAAAGCAAGGAGTCTGGACTGGTCTGGGGTATGGACAGCACACACAGATACTCTAAGTCTCTTACTTTAAAAGTTCACAGTCTGAGTGGGTACGTGAGGCAATGGGAGATTACACGACTCGGCCCAAGGTCACTGCAAATGTCAAGAGACAGAAACAGAACATGAACTTGGGTGTCCTGATCACTCGGCTAATTATCTAGGTAGGTCTCTCTCTACAGGTTGTGCTGCCTTCTCTCACCAATCTGGATGCTATAAATCTGATGACTCACCATCATGCTCTGCAAAGGATAAAGAATAGATGAGGGATTCTCCCTGCACGGCAAACAGTAATCGGCTTCCATCTGGGCTCCAACATCCTGTCTACATGAAGCAAAGAAAGATGTGAAAAGGGAGGACAAAAATCAAGGACTTGCATTTACCACTCAATAATTTCATGCTAAAGATCTGAGAGCCATTCCTAGTTCAGGCTCCAGCTACTTAAACCAGGAGAGGGAAACACTCCCAACATTCAGAAAAGTGGATTGTGTGACTTGGTGGTAGAATTTTTTGTTCAAAGCCAGAAAAGTTCACATCCTGAGGGCCCTGGAATCCCTCATACTTTACATTTCCTCAAGAAAAGCTAAATGGGAAGGGGAAAGCTGGTGTATGAGAGCTTCAGAACAGGAAGAATTATCAAGGACAATGTGGATATGGGGAGGAGAATACCGATTGCCCAAGAGATGCTTTATTACTCACCTGACAACGGCCTTTAAGTGTGGGCCAGCGCTCACAGGTCCACATTTGTGCCTCCCATACTCTGCAGTAAACAAAACAGATTATCAATCCAATCATATAACAGGATAGCCATTTACTGATACTGCCTGTCTGTTTGTATTGGATACAGAAAAATAAAGCCAGAGCTTTGTAGTCTCTTTTTTTATTGCAGAAATCGGATTCCATAATTTGAAAAATGACAAAACATCAAGCCAATAAACTGAGTAGATGTAAAACTGGACATTCCAAAAACACATGCTAATACCCAAATCTCTCTTCTTTACAATATGACTTTTTACAGGAGGGCCAGTTTAAAGGCAAAGAGCAATCTAATCTGTTTTGCCAACATGCTGAACAAACTCTCAGGACCGCAGCTTGCTGCTGACAGGGATATGTTCACCTGAAGACACTAGAAGGCGTGGCTGCCAATACTTTGCTCCCATCAGGTGACCAGGCCAGGTACGTGACTCCCCCCCCTCCAACTCGCTGCAGTGGCACACAGTTCTCAGTGGACACATCCCAGACCTGGTAGAAAAGATACAAGATCAGCAAATGGTATAATACATTATTTACTGTTAACAAACAGCTCTTAGAAATGGTGAGAAGTTGTACATGTGCATGCGATGCAAAGAGCTCCTGGCTCTCAGAGAACGAGTCCGATCTCTGGAGGCCAGAGTGGCAGACCTGGAGGAGCTGAGGCAGTATATAGATGAGACCTTCAGGGACATAGTAGCCAAGTCCCAACTTCAGACTGGCAGCCCTGGTGCTGCCTTGGAGGAAGGTGGTCTCATGATTGGAGAGCATCAATCTGGTGTAGCAGGAAAGGATCCTGTAGCAAGGACCTGCTCTCCAGGTGATGCACTATCCTTTCGCACCGAGGATATCTCCCTAAGGCCTACTGCCCAGGAGGGAAGGGTTAGGTCAGCCGTCATAGTTGGTGATTCGATTATTAGGAATGTAGACAGCTGGGTGGCTGGTGGGCGTGGGGATCGCCTGGTAACATGCCTACCTGGTGCGAAGGTGGCGGACCTCACACGTCACCTAAATAGGATTTTAGACAGTGTTGCGGAGAAGCCGGCTGTCGTGGTACATGTGGGCACCAACGACATAGGAAAATGTGGGAGGGAGGTTCTGGAAGCCAAATTTAGACTCTTAGGTAGAAAGCTTAAATCCAGAACCTCCAGGGTAGCATTCTCTGAAATGCTCCCTGTTCCACGCGCAGATCACCAGAGGCAGGCAGAGCTCCCGAGTCTCAATGCGTGGATGAGACGATGGTGCAAGGAAGAGGGATTCAGTTTTGTTAGGAACTGGGGAACCTTTTGGGGAAGGGGGGAGTCTCTTCCGAAGGGATGGGCTCCACCTTAACCAGGGTGGAACCAGACTGCTGGCGCTAACCTTTAAAAAGGAGATAGAGCAGCTTTTAAACTAGAACAAAGGGGAAAGCCGACAGCGTATGGTTCGGAGAGAGGTATCTTCAAATGATACTAATGCATTAGAATTAGGGCATCCCGACAGTGAGGTTCCAATAATAAGAAAAGTAGTCCAAGTGCCTGTAACTAAAAACTCACCTGAGCTAAAAAAATTCTAACATCCCAATCAATTAAAAAGCAGAATGAAAATACAAACAAAAAACAAACTTTGAAATGTTTGTATGCTAATGCCAGAAGTCTAAGAAGTAAGATGGGAGAATTAGAATGTATAGCAGTAAATGATGACATAGACTTAATTGGCATCTCAGAGACATGGTGAAAGGAGGACAACCAATGGGACAGAGCTATACCGGGGTACAAATTATATCGCAATGACAGAGAGGAGCACTCGGGAGGAGATGTGGCACTTTATGTCCGGGATGGCATAGAGTCCAACAGGATAAACATCCTGCATGAGACTAAATGCAAAATTGAATCTTTATGGGTAGAAATCCCTTGTGTGTCAGGGAAGACTATAGTGATAGGAGTATACCACCGTCCACCTGATCAAGATGGTGAGACTGACAGTGAAATGCTAAGAGAAATTAGGGAAGCTAACCAAACTGGTAGTGCGGTAATAATGGGAGACTTCAATTACCAAATATACAGAAATGTGGAACCCAAACAAACACTTAACAATTATTTAGCCTATGAAGGTGTCAGCAAGCCTTGACGTTATGTGTCACTTTTCACTCAGACACTAACCGGTCTTATCGATCATTCACCTTCCTCATTTTATTTAATGCAAACAATTTTTTCTTTTTTCTTTTTCTATATTTAAAAAATGTCCTCCGTTTATATCAACAAGAATGACTCATTCAAAAATGGTTGCCAGCATTGCCCTACACTGGCCGGTGTTTCGCTGGGTTAGCTTCCTCAGGGGCGAGTAATAATCTTTATAATAAGAGCCATATATCTAGAAAAGATTATAAAAATATGATTAATAATATAAAGGAGGGAATGAAAAATAGTACTTATCTTGAACCACCATGGCTACCTTTTTCAACGGGACCAGATGTCTCAACCATCTCACAAATATTGACTGGGTAAATGTAACATCGGGACACGCTACAGAGATAAAGTTCCTGGATGGAATAAATGATAGCTTTATGGAGCAACTGGTTCAGGAACAGACGAGAGAGGGAGCAATTTTAGATCTAATTCTCAGTGAAGCACAGGATTTGGTGAGAGAGTTAACGGTGGTGAGACCGCTTGGCAATAGTGATCATAATATGATCAAATTTGAATTAATGACTGGAAGGGGGACAGTAAGCAAATCCACGGCTCTCGTGCTAAACTTTCAAAAGAGAAACTTTGATAAAATGAGAAAAATAGTTAGAAAAAAACTGAAAGGAGCAGCTACAAAAGTAAAAAGTGTGCAAGAGGCATGGTAATTGTTAAAAAATACCATCCTATAAGCACAATCCAGATGTATTCTACACATTAAGATAGGTGGAAAGCAGGCAAAACGATTACCAGCATGGTTAAAAGGGGAGGTGAAAGAAGCTATTTTAGCCAAAAGATCTTCATTCAAAAATTGGAAGAAGGCTCCTACAGAAGAAAATAGGATAATGCATAAACGTTGGCAAGTTAAATGTAAGACATTGATAAGACAGGCTAAGAGAGAATTTGAAAAGAAGTTGGCCGTAGAGGCAAAAACTCACAGTAAAAACTTTTTAAAATATATCCGAAGCAGAAAGCCTGTGAGGGAGTCAGTTGGACCGTTAGATGATCGAGGAGTTAAAGGGGCAATTAGAGAAGATAAAGCCATCGCGGAAAGATTAGATGATTTCTTTTCTTCGGTGTTTACTGAAGAGGATGTTGGGGAAGTACACATACTGGAGAAGGTTTTCATGGGAAATGATTCAGATGGACTGAACCAAATCACGGTGAACCTAGAAGATGTGGTAGACCTGATTGATAAACTGAAGAGTAGTAAATCACCTGGACCGGATGGTATACACACCCCAGAGTTCTGAAGGAACTAAAAAATGAAATTTCAGACCTATTAGTAAAAATTTGTAACTCATCATTAAAATCATCCATTGTACCTGAAGACTGGAGGATAGCTAATGTAACCCCCATATTTAAAAAGGGCTCCAGGGGAGATCCGGGAAATTACAGACCGGTTAGCCTGACTTCAGTGCCAGGAAAAATAGTGGAAAGTGTTCTAAATATCAAAATCACAGAACATATAGAAAGACATGGTTTAATGGAACAAAGTCAGCATGGCTTTACCCAAGGCAAGTCTTGCCTCACAAATCTGCTTCACTTTTTTGAAGGAGTTAATAAACTTGCCTGTTAATTTCCTTTCCTTAATCTTGCGAGACCATTCCAGGCAAATAGGTTATTTATCCCTGCCAGCAGATGGAAACGGAGCTAAAGAGCTCAAAGCTTATTGCACTTCTCCTACAGGGGTGTGTTGCTGCTTTCAGCAATTCAGTATTCTAGGTCAAAGCCAAGAAAACAGATGACATTTGACTGTTTTTGTTCCCAAATCACCACCACAACCAAAACCTGATGAAGCCCAACAAACTTCACTCCTAGGAATAAAATAATCTCTATATCAAGGTCATGACTAGGGTTTCTGAATTTGTCAGACTGAGCGCCATTGATTGCCACAGTTTCCCTAGGTGGTGTCTCTAGACTAATCTGGTAGGACTAAAGGAAAGGAAATTAACAGGTAAGTTTAAATGTCACCTTCCTTATCATCCATGCCAGATCAGTCTAGACAAGTGAGATGTACCTAAGCTCCACTCAGACAAGGCAGGAAAAGGCTACAATAGCTCTCAGGTCTGCTGCATCTAAGGTGCAGCTTCTCCCAGCCCGCACACCTAAATGAGGTGCTTAGAGAACCTGCAAACTCTTACTGAAGTAGACCAGAATGCTCATCTCCTTGATTCCTCCTGAAATCAATGTCATAAAAACCAGAGCTTTAACAGGCACATCAATAGAAGGAAAGAATATAATCTCTAAATAGTAACTACAATAATTATATCTCAAAAAGATACACAATCTATCAATCCTCAATATTTTATACATTTTTGCATAAAAATTACTAACCATCTATTCATTCCTATACATGTCGTATTTATATAAAAAAGTATTAGTATCTTATATAAGAACATAAGAACATGCCATACTGGGTCAGACCAAGGGTCCATCCAGCCCAGCATCCTGTCTCCAACAGTGGCCAATCCAGGCCATAAGAACCTGGCAAGTACCCAAAAACTAAGTCTATTCCATGTTACCATTGCTAGTAATAGCAGTGGCTATTTTCTAAGTCAACTTAATTAATAGCAGGTAATGGACTTCTCCTCCAAGAACTTATCCAATCCTTTTTTAAACACAGCTATACTAACTGCACGAACCACATCCTCTGGCAACAAATTCCAGAGTTTAATTGTGCGTTGAGTAAAAAAGAACTTTCTCCGATTAGTTTTAAGGTCAAACGTTTTTTATTATTTTCACATAAAGTACATTACACAGGGGACAACGGGGTTCTGAGTCATCCCCTGCCAAACAAATGGAAATAACAAATGAAGACATAAGTCAGTAACTCCCTTTCCCCCCCACCCTCTCCCCAAGGAGTCATAAAGTCTTAAGTCCAGTGCTCCTCTACCGGCAGCAGATCAATGGCGCATTAAGTCTGAAGCTTTGAGAATTCACAAGAACTTTTTCACTCATTGATGATTAAACTTCGTACCCGATGAGGAAGGCTCTGCAAGTATAGATCCCAGGTATCCAAAAATTTCTTCTTCTGCCTCGGTGAGAGTTTCATCAAAGCTGGAATCTCCCACTGCGCACCAAGCAATGCTCCCTCTCTGCATCAAGCGGGCCACTGAACACATTAATAAACATAAGATACAGAATACTACTCCTTGTCGAACACCCCACTTTGCCCCCCTCCCCTGCCCCCCCCCCCCCTCCTGACCCCTCCAAACTCCTGCACCTGTGATCTTAACAAAGATCGAGATCACTTGCCCTTACATTAACCCTCTAACCCACCCCTCTCCATTCCCTCAATGTGAGCAGCCCCCACAACCCACTGTGAAAACAACAGAAAAGATCACAGCAGGCTGTGCCCTTCCTATTTTTTTTTTTATTATTATTATTATTTTTTTTTTAAATACAGAAACTGCCAGATTCGCCAAAAAAAAAAAACATGTGGCGCCGTGGCCGTTTTAACAGATATTAATAGTCCGGCCGAGCCCCGCCGGCAGTATTACTCCGGCACACAACAAGAAAAATATTAACCCGGGGCTCTTCCCCAATTTGACTCTCCAATGAGGGGTTCAAGTGTCTGGGATAATACCCGCTGCTTGAAAACTAATAGTAATGCCGACCCCTTGTTCACTAAATAACTCAGAAGTTGAAGTGCTCTGCTAAAGTATCGACACCAAATCTACCCCCCAACTGTAAACCCCACACCGGAGTAGCAATTAGAAACAATTCCTAAGTAAGAGGAAAAGTATATAAATCTTTTGCGGCACTTATGTGCTAGTCCAAAAAAACCTGAATCGTCTTCACCAATGTGCCTCAGAGAATTGTCCTCCTCCCCACCTCGCTGGAACAGTCCATCAAGAAAACCACACGCTGAACCGGCCTGAAAGAAAGAGGACTCCGAGGTTTTACACCGGCAATGCACTTATCTGTGCCTGCATTACAATTGAGGAGTAAAAGAAAACGACCCCCCTCCATGACTTCTGCTGTTGTAATGCAGGTCCGTTAATTTCATGCAAGTCTCAACGAGAATCTCCCTGGAGGCTACCACGTGGTCTACCTCATTAAGCCTGCTCCAGAGCGATCGCAGAATTCTCCCTCTGTATTTCTTTGTCTGCCAACAAATGTCGGGCTTCTTCAGCAGAATCAAACCATTTCACCCCCGTTTGCAACGCCATTCTCAGTCTGGCCGGGAGAGCCAGAGTGGCCCGAATGCCCTGCGCAATCAACTGAGTGCAAATCGGGGCCATAAGCCTCTGCTGCGCCGAGACCGCCGCTGAGAAATCCTGGAAGATTAAAATTTTGGCATTTTCAAAGGAAAGCTTTTCCCCCCTTGCAGCCTGCAGTATTTCTTGTTTGTGGGCATAATTGAAGATCTTCGCCACCACCACATGGGGCCTGGTGGCATTTGAGTGTCTCTGCCCCAAACGGAGGGCCCGCTCAATGCGCAGCCGGCCATGTGTATGGGAGAGAGCGAGGTCTTTCTCCAGCCATTCCTCCAGCTTCGGGGCGAGATATTTCTCTTCAATTGTTTCAGGCAACCCAATAAAACGCAGGTTTGACCTGCGTGATCTATTTTCAAGATCCTCAATACGGGCGGTATGCTTTGCTATTACAATCTGCAGTTTGCTAATCTCAGATTGTGCCACACAGAGGCCATCTTGTGTCTCCGAAACTTGCGTTTCTATCTCCTCAAACCAGCTCTCAAATTTCCCCAAATTCGCGGATAATTCTGAGATTTTAGAGGAAAGATTTTGAAGCTCAGGACCCAGAGTCTCTAAAACTGTGCATTTAATGTCTGCGATAGGCGCCATAGGGGGGCTTGAGCATTCACTTACTGCGGCCATTCCTTGAGGTGGAGCAGGCTTTAGACGTTCCTTCCCCTTTTCTTTGTCCTTACGGACCACTCGAGAGGTCATGTCCACCAATACAGAGCCCACTACCAGTAGATTCTGGATATTTGAGATTATATCCAATCTGGCATCTAAAAGGGGGTGGCTGGGGTCCGATTCAATAGGCCTAAGGCCGAGAGAGAAGGAATCACATCCTTTCCCTTCAACACCCCCTAGTGATCTCTTTTCTCCGATTAGTTTTAAATGTTCCACATGAGCAATCCCAGTACATCACTATGAGTTGAAAGGCCTCATCTACCAACTCACACTCTCCTGGGTCCAAGACCTACCTACTGAGGAAGCAGGCCCTTACATTGTCCTTCCCAGCAATGTGGGAGGTGGATATGTCCTGGGGATGTTGTTCTGCCCATGCCATGAACGCAATAACCTCCATTGACCCCTGTTGGCTTCTGGTTCCGCCTTGATGATTGATGTAGGCCACTGTTGTGGCATTGTCCAACATTACCTTTAACCCTAGAGCTTCCAGCTGCTTGGCGAACTGCAAGCATGCCAGTTGAATTGCACATGCTTCCAACCAATTGATGGTCCACTGCCACTCCTCGGCATTCCACCAACTTTGCGCCACCAACTCTTGACAGTGAGCCCCCCAATCCAGAAGGCTTGCATCTGTCGTGAGCACTAGCAAGTCCGGTGTCACCATGGAAATCCCCTTCCTGAGAGGATATGCTTGTAACCACCACTGCAACTGGATGCTCATCTTCAATGGCAAGTGGAGCCTCATTGCTTATTTCTGCAACTGTGGATTTCACTGGGAGAGCAAAGCGCGCTGAAGGGGCTGCAATGTGCATCCTTGCCGAGGGAACTACATCCAACGTGGCTGCCATTGATCCCAAGACCTGCGGGTAAGACCACAATGGCAGGCAAATAGTCTCAGGGCCTGAACTTGAGTAATTAACCTCTGAATGTGACTGCCCGGTAGAAACACTCTGCCCAGTCCGTATCAAATTGTATGCCGAGATAATCTAGCATCTGAGACAGCTATAAACTACTCTTGGCCAAGTTCACCACCTATTCTAGCTCCTAAAGCATTGTAGATCATCTTACGAAATGCCAAATGATTCGTCTGCACTTTTGGCCCAAATCAACCAATCATCAAGATACGGATGGACCAGAATGCCCTCCTCATGTACAGATGAGACTACCAGCACATGATCTTAGAGAAGTTCCTGGACGCAATAGCCAGTCCGAAGGGCAGGGCCTGAAATTGAAGATGTCCCAGAAAGGCAAAATGTAGGTAGTGATGATCCTGGCACATGGGAATATGCAGATAGGCCTCCATCACGTCAAGAGGTGTGAGAAATTCCCATTTGTACTGCCATTTCTATGAACATAGTTCCCATTCTGAAATGAGTCACATGAAAATGTTGACTGACTCCCTTTAGATCCAAGATAGGTCAAAAGGACTTCTCTTCCTTCTTGGGAAGAGCAAAATAAAAGGAACAGTGCCCCATATTTTCTTGAGATCTGGGAATAGGAATTATGGCCTTCAAATCCAACAGCCTCCTTAATGTAGTCTCCACTGCCACTCTCTTCTGTAAAGAGTTACATGGAGAGGCCATAAATGCATCTGGAGGAATTCAGAGAAATTCTACAGTATAGCTGTCCCTTACCACTTCCAGGATTCTCTAGTCCGTCGTAATCTGGGCCCACCTTTGAGAAAAGCGAGATAGACCTCCGCCTATCCAGTAGGTGAGCACCCACACCTTCACTGTGAAGATCAAGGTGCTCTAGACCCAAAGCCCATATCCTTATGAGGCTTCTTAGGCTGAAAAGACAGAGATCTTCTGAAGGGACGAAACCTTTGAGTAGTTGCTCCTCTAAGGATGAAACAGATGGGAATCCCTGAAGCAGGTCTTTGCCCCAAAAGGCTGGGAAGTCGCCTTCTTGTCCTCTGGCAATCAAGGAACCCTGGATTCATCCCAGCTATTCGCCATCTTTTCCAACTCACTTTCGAATAAGAGAGAACCTTTAGAGTAACCTTGTTAAATTGGACTTGGAAATAGTGTCTGCCAACCAATTTCGCAGTCATAATTGGTGCCTAACCGCTATCACAGAAGCCACCCCTCTAGCGGCTGTCCACACCAAGTCACAGTCCACAACAGCCAAGAAGCAGCTCCCAGTACCATCACCAATATGGCAGTTGAGATTCAATGCCAAGAAGTGCAGAGTCATGCATATGGGGTGTGGAAATCCAAAAGAACTGTATTCGATGGGAGGAGAAGGGCTGATATGTATGGAGCAGGAGAAAGATCTTGGGGTGATAGTCTCTAATGATCTGAAGTCGGCGAAACAATGTGACAAGGCGATAGCTAACGCCAGAAGAATGCTGGGCTGCATAGAGAGAGGAATATAGAGTAAGAAAAGGGAAGTGATAATCCCCTTATACAGGTACTTGGTGAGGCCTCACCTGGAGTACTGTGTTCAGTTCTGGAGACCGTATCTCCGAAGGGACAGAGACAGGATGGAGGCGGTCCAGAGAAGGGCGACCAAAAAGGTGGAGAGTCTTCATCGAATGACTTATGAGGAGAGATTGAAGAATCTAAATATGTACACCCTGGAGGAAAGGAGGAGCAGGGGTGATATGATTCAAACTTTCAGATACTAGAAAGGTTTTAATGATCCAAAGACAACGACAAACCTTTTCCGTTGCAAAAAAAAATCAGCAGAACCAGGGGTCACGATTTAAAACTCCAGGGAGGAAGACTCAGAACCAATGTCAGGGAGTATTTCTTCATGGAGAGGGTGGTGGATGCCTGGAACGCCCTTCCGGAGGACGTGGTGAAGACCGAAACTATGAAGGATTTCAAAGGGGTGCGGGATAAACACTGTGGATCCATAAAGTCTAGAGGATGTGAATGAAGAGGCACGGGGGTGGCTTGCTTGCGGGAATGACGGCTACTACCTGGAGATTAACATCCTTATTCAATAAACATACAAACGGTTAATGCAACTCCAACATTGCTCTATGCTTCAACGGCAAGAGGAAATGTGGAAAAAAGCATTTGCATCCATAAAGGAGTAGCTTGCTTTTTATGGCAGTTACTACCCCAAACCAAATAAGCCTGATACTTCACTTTCAATGCACATCCAGCGCAGCTCACTGCTTCAACGACAGGGGGGAATGAAGTAGAGAGGATTTATATTCAGACAACCAACAAGGACTGAATTGCACAGGCAGGGTAAACAAGCCCACCCTGCTCTACCTGAGGAATGGCCCACGAAGGAACCTAACACCTTGGGGAGCAAAATCATCCTTTTTTTTTTTTTAAACACCACCTCCAGACTGCAGGTATGCACCACTATCACCTGCTGGAGACAGGGTAATACTGAAGGACTGCAGGCTGCACTCTCGATTATGTAGCAGTGCCTCAAAGTTTTGTCGTCTGCCTCCATCTGCTGGTAGGGATGCATAACTCCACTCGTCTGGATTGATCTGGGGAACAGGAAACCCTAGTCCTTTCATACTACCATAAAATTAGCAGTGGCCTTGATAACATGTAAACTAACATGCAGTTATATGGGCAAGTCACAAAACAAGGGGCAACTGCATATTTATAAATACAATTTTTTTTTCTATAACTTGAAAAACTTGGTTGCTGTCCACTAACTTAATTCCTTTTTGTTTTATGCTATATTTGAAAAGGAAAAGTAGCAAAGACTTTACTTACCAGCATGGAGGTGTCAACAGGAGAGGCGGACAGCAACATTTCTCCACCAGGAGACCAGGCCAGGCTGGTGATGGGGCTGTGACCTGGGTAAGACAGCACCTGAGCACAGCCAGAAGATGGCCTGAGGCAGGACAAAAAAAAGGGAAGTCAACAGAGCAAAGAACAACAAAAATAGGAGATCAGTGCAAGGAAAAGAAAGGAGAAGAGGAAGAATAGTAAAAGAAGAGATGAGTGAAAATGAGAAGGAAAAAAAAAAAAAAGAGGCAAGCGTAGGAGACATCAGGGAAAAAAATGAAGCAGAAAAGTGAGCAGGTTAGATGAGAGTTACCCAGTTAATGTCTCCATACCAAACTCTTCCAGGCAGCAGATTCACTGCTGAAGCAAAGTTGCTTACCTGTAACAGGTGTTCCTAGTAGACAGAAGGACAAATCAGCCACACGAGTGGGCAATGTCATAAGAACATAAGATATGGCATACTAGGTGAGACCAAGAGTCCATCAAGCTCAGATGGCAGGAAACTTGAATCAAACAGTTTTCAATCAGGGCCCCGAAATTGGTGGTTGGTGAAACAGATAAGTATGGGAAAGTGTGTGTGGAAGCTTGCTGGGAAGACTGGATGGGCTGATTAGTCTTTTTCTGCTGTCATTTCTATATGTTTCTATGTATCCTGTCTCCAACAGTGGCCAGTCCAAGTCACAACTACTTGGCAAGTACTCAAACACTAAGATTCCATGCTATTAATGCCGGCAACAAGCACAATGCCGATGTGAAAAAGCTTTCTCAGAGCTTTGAAAGACTTAGAAGTCTTTGAGCAAGTGCGGGTTATTCCTGCGCAATCACTATCATACAAGTTTCTTCAGTCATTTCACAAGCTAAGTTTTAACTCTGTGGGAAGGAGAAGGATTGTATGGCTGATTTGTCCTGTCGTCTACACAGAACACCTGTTACAGGTAAGTAACTTGGCTTTCTCCATGGACAAGCAGGAACAAATTCAGTCACATAAGTGAGGATTCCCAAGCTGACGGTTGTATTCAAATATTTGTTTTTTGGTGGATGAGATTCTGCAGCCTGATTTAAGAGAGGATGCAGGGTGGGTTAAAGCTCTGAAATATATTTTTAAGAACTGCTTGGCCAATATTACTCTCACTGCGAAGAGTTTTACTTGAGGTAGAAAGATAAGTGTATAAATGACCAAGTAACCGCTTTGCAGATGTCCTGAAATAAAACAGAGTAAAGGTGTGCTAATGAAGTTGCAGTTGCTCTCACTTGATGAACTTTGACTATATTTGGAAGTTTAATTCCAGTGTTGGTGCAGTAATGTGAAATACCTTCAGAAAGCTAAGTAGAGAGGGTGTGTTTCTTAACTGGTAGGCCTTGCACAGCAAGGTCATAAGACAGAAATAATTGAGGAGATTTTCTGCAAGATATGAATCTTTCCCAAATAACATAATAGGGCTCTTCTTTTTTTTTTTTTTTTTTTATTAAAAATGTATTTATTGTGAAGTATAAATTGAACAGGTACAAAAAAGAAGATACAAGAACAGCACTGCAACAAAGAACCAAACAGTAAAGAACAATACCGTAGAACATTCCCACACAAGTCAAATTCTACTACAAGACCCTTCAGAAGTCAGGTAGGTAGGAGTAGTGCGTGCTACCCTAGACATGGAACAAACTTCACATTTTAAATTTTCATTACGAAATCCCCATCCCTCTCCCTCCCTACCCCCCCTTCCCTCCCTCCTTTTCCTACTTTGCTTGTGGTTTAAAATAACAAGGATAACAAGGATATCAAGTATATCAAGTATATAGGGCAAACATTCCATATAATCCAGCCAAAATACACCAAGCCACTGTAGATAGTTGACCAGGCCTGTATGGACAAGGTACGGGCTCTCAGGGCTCTTCTATAGTATAAGGTATAAAGAGCTCAGCTTTGCTGGACTGAATTTGAGAAAAACGTTAGTAGTACAATAGACTGATTCAAATGAAGTTTAGAAATAAACTTAGGTAAAACTTAAGGTGAGTTCTAAACACTACTCTTTTTACAATCTTTACAATGGATTACTAAGGCTTGGAGCTTGCTCACTCTATACATTGAGGTTACTGCTATAAGGAACAAAAAAAAATGGAGAAATTACTTACCTGATAATTTTGTTTTCCTTAGTGTAGACAGACGGACTCAGTTCCAGTGGGTTTATGCTCCCCTGCCAGCAGATGGAGACAGAGCAAGCTGACATCACAGTATATATAACTGCAGTATTCAGCCTGCCAGTATTCTCTTCAAAAGCAACTGTGGACAGTGGGAGCACTGAGAGGAGAGGATCACCTTGCTGGTGGCTAAAAGGAATCAGTAAGTTTTTGCTTGGGAAATTTTCTTTTTTAAAAGTATTGAGGCGAAGTTAACTATTGGGGAATATTATTTAGGTTGCTTGTGCTTTTAATAGTCAATAAGGCAGCGAATAAACAGAAGTTAGACTGTTTGTATTTTTAAATAGTCAGTAAGGCAGCTAATAAGCAGTAGTTAGTGTGTTTATTTTTAATAGTCTGTAAGGCAGCCAAATAAGCAGACGTTAGTGTTTGTATATTAAAAAAAAAAAAAAAGGTAGCCAGAAGCTAGTAATAAGCTAGGAGCAGTGTATACCTAAGAAAAAGATTGAAAAGTTCAGTTCAGTTACTCACCTTGGAAAGGTGTTAAGTTGGTGTGATTTGGTTTGTTTAGGTACCAACATTTGTTAATCAGAACAGCAGTGAATTACTCAAGACAACTAACTGAAGTGTAAATCTCCAAAGGGATTGTTTTGCACTAATTTACCTTAGAAGTACAATATATATTGCATGGGAAGAGCTCAGTAACCCACAATCCAGTGGGAGCACTGAGAGGAGAGGATCACCTTGCTGGTGGCTGAAAGGAATCAGTAAGTTTTTGCTTGGGAAATTTTCTTTTTTTTAAAGTATTGGGGCGAAGTTAACTATTGGGGATTATTATTTAGTGTGTTTTTGCTTTCAATAGTCAGTAAGGCAGTGAATAAACAGACTGTTTGTATTTATAAATAGACAGTCAGTAAGGCAGCCAATAAGCAGATAAGTTAGACTTATTCCATAGCAGGTGTAAACTTAGCTGGATAAGACTTATCCGGCTAAGCGGCGACAAATATGGGGATATTCAACAGTTTAGCCTGCTGAATATCCCATTACCTGGATAAGTCTTATCTGGCTAACTTACTTATGTCTGTATACTGACCTCAGTATTTGCCTGCATTAGTTTTGGCTCTCCTCTGATGTACCTCTACCCCATCCAGTTTAACTGCTCCTTAGCCTCTTCTTTTCACTTCCTAATTACCTTCTTGGCAGGGAGCCACCATGCTCAACCTCAAGCACATCCCATTTATATCCAGCATTCCTTCCTGTTTACACATTAGGTAATGTAGCACCCTCATGTGGCTCACAGAAGAGATGATTGCTCTCTTGCCTATTTGGCTGCCCACCATAAAATCAGTGCTCAAATCTCTGCCCCTCTTTCCTCCTACCCAACCTCTGAGGGAGTGAGGTCTGTTCCATCAGCTTCTACAGCCCCAACAGTCAACTTCTCACCAAACTTATGGGAAACACATATAGGACACCATTAATCCAAATATCATTAGTTCCATTTCCTCACAGAAATAAACAATATTTCTTTTTGAACATTTATTTCACAGTTATAATTGAACTGCCACTTCACTTTTCATGTTCTAGATACAATTACTCCAGTTCCTTCAGGCAGCAAGTGACTGAATCCCACTTATATAGTTCTGACAATGCCCCAATTCCCTCATCTCATGTGTTAAAACATGAAATCCCAACAATTGCCTGCCTTCTGGCACACTACCTTGTTGAAAGAGAAGTGGGGTCCACGTGCCAGACCAGGATGCAGCTCTGGCAGGCCACCGCAAGCACAGATGCACACAGCGGTTTCCATAGCATGGCAGCCACGTTCTTCTGTAGCCGGTGCTTTAGGGTAGGAATTGTGGTACTGGGGAGAATAGAGGATGAAGATAAAGATCTGGATTTAATTGCATGAGCCTTTTGCACTCATTTCACAGACTAAAAATAGAGAGGTAATTAGAAACAAGGAGGTAACTTTCAAAGGAGTTATGTGCATAAATGTAACTGTCTGCACTGTGCCTGGCTGTAACCAGCATTGTCTGCTTCTCATTTACTTCAGCCATATAACTTTTGTAATTAGAGAGTTTAATGATTAAAATCTCTTGGGCCTTAATTTTAAAAAGCATTTACACTCTTAAAATTGGGTTTACATGTGTAAATGCACTTTACTCAAGTAAATGGCTTTTGAAAATTTCTACAATAGTATGATGTAATAGTTCTTTGCCCCTAACTTTGCCAAAATCTCTCAATCCTGCCTTGCACCACCCACTGCCATTCTAATAATGAGACCCCAACACACAGCTCTACTAATGCTCATCAATCCTGCTTACCTATTTATGTTGTATACTCGAATGGAGTCATCAAGCAATGCCAGTGCAAATTTGCTTGTGTGAGGATGCCAGGCAAACGCTCGCAGAGAACAGCCTGCCCTACAACAAAGAAAAAATGTGCTTCTACTGTATTTAATACAAATCAAAATGTCCTGTAGCATTGTTTAATACAAATCACTATCTCCTGCAGCAATCAGTCTGTAGCTGCTCTGAAAACTGAAACTTAGTTCTCATATTGGTTGGTTATCCTCACCACCAGTCCTTCACTCATTATTCTGAACAGCTGAGCACCTAGACTGTACTGTTCTCCTCCATGCTCTGTGGTTTTTAGTTTATACCTGCTTAGCTTACTGATAAGAAGCAACTTTCTATGCACTTAGATACTATAAAATGAAAATAGAAAAATGTGGGTGGCTTTTCTATAGTTATATGTATTTACCACTTTCTTTGAACAACCCAAAATGGTTTACAACAGAACTGATACAAGAAATAAAAATATCCTAATGAAATATTATGCTAATAAAAATTAAATGCATCAATAAAATGCAAAAATGTTTGACCAAAGGGATTTAAAGTTTAGGGAAAAACCCCCACAATTTAGTCTTGGGGCAATTCCGCGCTACTGCGGACCGCAGAATTCAGCACACCGGGACCTGTTTCATCATTGCCACGAGTGAGGGCCATCCTGCTTGTGAAGACGTGTGTGGGTGTGTGTGTGTGTGTGTGCATGTGTCTGAGAGCCTGGTGGATGAGAGAGCATGTGTGAGGGTGCATGGGTGTGGGTGCCAGAGAGAGGGAGCCTATGTGAGGAGATTGTGAAGTAGTGTGTAAATGTGTGAGGGACTGGGAGCTGGTGTGTGTGAACAAGGGATTGTGGGTACATGAGGGTGTGTGTGTGAGAGAGAGATGGGGAGCTTGTAAGGGGGGTATGTGTGTGTACACGCATGAGAGAGAGAGAGAGGGAGCCTGTATGAGGGAGTGTGTGTGTGTGTGTGTGTGCATGAGACAGAGAGAGAGAGAGCCTGTATCAGAGTGGGTGTGTGCATGAGAGAGAGAAGGGGGAAGCCTGTATGAGGGTATGTGTGTGTGCATAAGAGAGAGAAGGGGGAGCGTGTGTGTGTGTGTGTGTGTGCACGAGGGGGGGGGGGGAGCCTGAATGAGGGTGTGTGTGCGTGCATATGAGAGAGAGAGAAGGGGGAGAGCCTGAATGAGGGTGTGTGTACATGCATGAGAGAAGGGGGAAGCCTGAATGAGGGTGTGTGTACATGCGTGAGAGAGAGAAGGGGGAAGCCTGAATGAGGGTGTGTGTGCATGAGAGAGAGAAAGGGGAAGCCTGAATGAGGGTGTGTGTGCATGAGAAAGAGAGAGAGAGGGAGCTTGTATGAGGGTGTGTGCGCGTGTATGCGTGAAAGAGAGGGGGGAGCTGTATGAGGGTATGTGTCTGTATGAGAGCGAGAGAGGGAGCCTGTATGAAGATGTGTGTGCATGAGAGAGAGGGGGGGGGACGTGTATGAGGGAGGGTGTGTGTGTGTGTGTGTGTATGCGCGAAGGGGGGGGAGCCTGTATGAGTATGTATGTGTTCATGGGGGGGACTGTATGAGGGGGGGTGTACGCACTCATGAAAGAGAGGGAGGAGCCTTATGAGGCTGTGTGTGTGTGCCTGAGAAAGAGAGAGAGGTGGAGAGCCTGCATGAAGGGGTGTGTGTGTGTGTGTGCCTGAAAGACAAAGGGAACCTGTATGAGGGTGTGGGTGTATGCATGAGAGAGGGGGAGCCTGTATGAGGGTGTGTGTATGTGAATGAGAGAGAGAAAGAGGGGGAAGCCTGTATGAGGGGTTGTGTATGCACATAAGAGCGAGAGAGGGAACCTGTATTAGGGAGTGTTTATGTGCATTAGAGAGAAGAAGAATGTGAGTGAATATGAGAGAGGGACAGAGGGAGTTTGTGGGAAGGGCAGTACTGAGAAAGGGGTCAAACTCTGAGAGTGGAGACAGAGTGGAAGGGATTGAGCTTAGAGGGGGAGGGGAGAGATAGTGACAGGTGGAGGAGTTGGGGCCTGAGATGGCAAATTGAAAGGAGACTGGCCAGGGGAGTAGGGAGAGGGAGCGGAAGAGAATCTCCTACAGTGAACTTCTAGCGAAATTCTGCTCAAAATATTTAACACTCTAAGTAATCACTTTTTTCTGTATTACATTTTAAATTACTTAAAGACTGTCATGTATATTGTGCTATTTTGTTCAATGTAAAGTATGCAGAATTTTAAAATTTTCTGACCAGAATTCCCCTAGGAGTAGCACTTCCCCGAAGTTACAGCTAACTGTATAAAGTGCTTACCACCAGTAGCAGATATTTAAGAAGGAAAAGATCTAATACTATTTATCATTTTTAAAGCACTACTAGACATATGCAGCATTGTAGAGACTCACAAAAGAGATATCCCTGCATCCCTGCTCCATGGAGCCTCATTAAGTTTAAATCTTTTTTTAATAGCTTTTTCTGTGATAATCCAGAGAAAAGACAAAAAAAATATTTAAAAAAATTAATACTGTGCTTCTTAGCCAGTTCTACAGAGATGAAAAACATTCTTTCCTGACTCAAACTATGGCAAATGGCTCAGAATGTCTAGAGGAAAGTGCTGATCTAGTGTTTAACTGCATTATGACACCCATTGATCCCTTTTTACTCTTAAATCTTGCCTGAGTTACTTTGGAAGTTATGTCACCAGCCAGTTTACATTATTGTACAATGTTTTGGTGACATCAAGCTGTATACCTTGACTGGTGGCACTACAGGTGGTAGACCGAAGGAAAAGATAGCAAACAAAAAAAAAAAATCACAAAAACAGACAATTTTCCACAATGCAAAAAGCCAAAATTTTAGAGCTCAATCAAACCACAAGGCTCACAGTTCCGCGGAAAAAAAGATTGGAGAGGGACCTCGCGTGGATTCATGGCAAAGGGCATGTTCAATGTGCCTAGTCAAAATTTCTAGAAACTGATATAAGTTTTCCTCATCAGGCTCCATCTGATGTCACCCCACGTATGAGGACTACCATCCCGTTTGTCCTCGGAGAAAGCACGTAGCGCTACTTAGCCAGCTAAGTAAAATGTATTCGTCTAAGTGGTGGTTGCTGAATATCTGGCTATGCTCAGTGGCTCTCACTTAGATGGATAGTCAGTGGGACGATCAGGCAGCACTACTTATCTGGTTAACTTTCCCGGATAAGTAGCAATATTTGCTCTTATCTAGTTAAGTTAATCGGATAAGTTAGATCTGTCATAGAGCAGGTCTAAAAACTTAGCCAGATACAACTTATATGGCTATGTAGCAACTTTTACGTGGATATTCAGTGGCATAGCCATGCTACTCTATATCCCAAGTAATTTAGCTGGATAAATTATATCCGGCTAAATTATATCCCTAGCTAGCTTTCAATATTGGGCCCACTATGACTGCCTGAAAAGTGCACCTGAATTAAAAAAAACTGCTGTCTGATCACATCTAGGAAACCCTTGCATGCGTGATGGGGGGGTCTATTAATTAAGCACCTGAAAGTAGCAAACAGCTCAAGAGGTTGGTTAAACGATTATTCAGTTTTCATAGAAATTCACACAATTCACTTTCTGACAGCTACTCCTAGTTGCTGAGTAAAGGAACTCTGGTAACCCCTGTAAACTAGCAATGCTTCAGTTAGAACACTCAGTAAACTAAGCAAAACTACAAAACTCACTTAAAACCTAGAAACTCAACTCTAACTAGGGCAAAAGTCCTTTCATGCATTTTGCATAACTTCTGACATGCATATTTTTAGGCTTGGTTCTATCCAAAGAGAAGCTTATGAGACTGTACCAGTCATGATTATTTTTAGGCTTGGTTCTATCCAGAGAGGCTTATGAGACTGTATTAGTGTCTCAATATAGGTTCTCCCCTATGTAACTTGGAAATGGCTTCAGCTAAGGCTCTCAAACTTTGAGAGCACCAAGAGACTACAGCAGGGTCATGACCTTTGTAGTTTAGATGGAGGGGACAATTACTTGGGGTGGTGTATGGCAAAGAAATGCATACATGGAAGATTGAATAGGAAGCTATGGGGAAACAAAGACCTGAGGTCTTTAAAATCTGTTTTTTGAATAAATGTTTCATCCTTTTGGATGTTACAGTAGATTAGAGCCTTGGACAAAAAAAATATTCAAAATTGTTAAAAGCAAACTGATTCATGCTTTTTGCCCAAAACTTAAATCTAACTCAAAGACACTTACCAGTCCACAGCTTGGGAGAATTCTGCAATCATATCCTCACTTCTCATCTGCATGCATGTATAGAGAGAGAATTCAAAGTTAAAAACTCTATAGTTCTAATCATTAGCAAACAAGCAACAAAGTCAAAAGGGCAGGATGGTGTATTCATTAGTAAAAGAAGCATAGAGAGTTAATTTAGTCCCATATGAAAGAGAAAATGCAGCTAAATGTACAAGGTCAGCACGTAGCTTGCTTTGGAAGTAAGATAACAAACAGAATTGCTTAACTGCTTAAAGAAATTGCAGACTTGTGGGCTGTTAGGTAGCCCCCACTGCTCTTCCCCCTCCACTCCCCCTTTACTAGTTGCAACCTGGAACACTTTGCAACTCATAGCACTTAGGTTGAAGTTTACAAGCTTCAAGGTCACATGCACACAAAATGTAGATATGACTTAAAGGAATAAGAACTTATTTAAAGCCAGCTAGCAGATTAAGAGTTGGCTTTGACTGGCTGCATTAGTCAGGCACAGCACAAGTAGCTTTGTAAAAGCTGAGAGCTGAAAATACTTCACATTTACACAGATTAGTTTTGGTAAAACTAGTTTTGGAAAAACTAATCTATTAAAAAGTTCTAATGCAGATATTTTGATTATAGATTATATTAATAGAGAATATTTTGGGTAGTAGTCACATATATGAAAAACAGAGAATATGGATAAGAAATGGAGAAAATATTTACCTAATAATTTCATTTTCCTTAGTGTACACAGCTGGACTCAGGACCAATGGGTATAGTGTACTCCTGATAGCAGTTGGAGACTGATCAGATTTCAATCTGACGTCAGCCCTAGTACATATACCCCTGCAGGAAGTGCAGCTCTTCAGTATTCTTGAAAAGCATTGTGGATATACTTGTGACTGACTAATTTGAATAACTTGAATAACTTCATAACTTGAATTCGTCTTAGGTTCCCCCGAGGCACTTGTGCCCAGGATAGCAAGCTCCTTCAGGCTGTGGGTGACCAGGTCTGGAAGGTCGTCCTTGGCGAAGAAGCGCCTCATGGTCCGGTGAGGCTCTATCCCCGGAGGGAGTTTCACCTCCTCCAGGGGCTCTGATTCCTCTGCCGAGTTGTTCATGTCCCCGTAGGTGGGGCGGTGGATTCACTTCTCTGGGCCTAGAGGGGCCCGGGGAGTAAGGGTCCTCTGGTGGAGGCTGTGGCCGTGTTATCGGAGGCTCCAGCTGCATGTGAACGAAGGTGTGCAGGCCTTTGAAGAATTCCACCCAGGAGATAGACACTGGGTCCAAGCTAGGGGGCGCTGTGTCCCTGAGGGGTCCTGTTTGAGGGGGTGTCCCACTGGGGTTCGCTAGGTCCGGGGTACTTATTGAGGAGCTAGAACCTGGTCCTGGCTGGGGCTGGCCCTGGGCTGGATCCCCCAGGACCTCCTCACACTGGATACACAGGGCATTGGCCTCTTCGTGTTGTGTGGCTCTGATGTGGCATGCTGGGCAGAGGCCCTGAGCCTTGAGCTCCTTTTCCGGTGGTGCCATGGATATAGGCGCGTAAAATCTGTTATTAGCTCCAGTGCGTCGAAGATGTGCGCGTAGATTGGGTGTGCGCACAAATCATAGTTATGCATCTGGCACAGTGAGTGCGTGTTACGCGCGTATCTTGTGCGCACGGTACTTGAGCGTGTGATGTTGTGCACACAGCTCGCAGCAGCAGAGTGGGCGGCGAGCAGATCAAAAAAGTGCCGGCGACCACGTGGACAATATGGCGACCACCACAGGGGTCTCCACGTGGGAGGACCCTTGGATCTAACCGGGGTCTAGCCCTGCTAGGGTGGATCAATCTAGTGGCACTGGGCCTGGCCGGCGACATGTGCGACTCCTCGAGCTTCGGAGACCAGAGTCTTTAAAGAGGATTTCTACCTTACCTTGTCTCGGCACTTCCCGGTTTCGTTCCGGGCGGTCTACAGCTGCGGGGGGAGAGGGAAATACCTTCACCGCCGTGCGCGATGTTGCACCCACTGCCTCTCAGCCGTGCCTGGAATCGGGGGCTAGGACCCCGCCAAGGGTTGGCCACTGGACCAAGCTTACCTTCAAGGGATCGCGAAAAATCACCTCAGGAATTCTCAACTGGGGGAGAGACCAGAGGGTGTCACCGCAGGACAGCGGGGCTCGTCTGTAGAGGTAAGATTTCTTCTTCTTTTGGGTTTTCTCCAGTGAATTTACTCTAACGCTGTGAGAGTGTGCAGGTAGTCCCTAACTGCTATGAAGATGGAAAATACTTAACAGCTGCACTTCCTGCAGGGTTATATGTACTAGGGCTGACGTCAGATTGAATCCGATCCGTCTCCAACTGCTATCAGGAGTACACTATACCCATTGGTCCTGAGTCCATCTGCTACACGCTAGGAAATTCACCATTTTAGAGTGGTCCTGAGACCACGTAATAGTTTTTCCTTATCAGTCATTTTGGCAAAACCTCAGGAGTTAGAGCAAAAAAAATTGTTCTGAGCATGCGCCAGGCCAAGAACATGATATACGGACTCAAGGTGAGATAGGGCAAGACTGCTGATGAGAACTAAACCAAGAGAAAAGACCCAGAGTCTCTTGTACCGTATTATAATGTTTATTTGTTCCCAGCGTTCTCATAAGTGTTTGTTTTGTGCATATTGGGGTAAATTTTAAGACCTGCGCGCGGGAGTGCATGTGCGCGCGCTACCCGGCGCGCACACATGTATGCCCGATTTTATAACTTGCGTGCGCAAGTTATAAAATCGGGAGTCGGCACGCACAAGGGGGTGCACACTAGTGCACCTTGCGCATGCCGACGCCCGCGGGCTTCCCCCATTCCCTCCCAGGCCGCTCCAAAATCGGAGCGGCCTGGAAGGGAACTTCCCTTCCCCCTAACCTAACCTTCCCACCCCTTCCCCTATCCTTTCCCCCCCTAGCCCTACTCTAACCCCCAAAATCTTTTATCTAACCTTTTGCCTGGAGGCAGGCGCAGATTGCGCATGTCGGTAGCCTGCCGGCAACCGATCCTCCGACACAGCGGAAATGGCCCCGCCCCGGACCGCCCCTTTTTGCAAGCCCCGGGACTTACATGCATCCTGGGGCTTTTTAAAATAGGCCCGGCGAGCATAGGGCTTTTAAAATCCGGTCCACGTTATATAGAAAAATATAGCTTTTCATAGTTTCACATAAGCTGTAGTAAGTGTTCTTTTTCCTTAGTCGTGTTTGTGTGTTCCAGACTGCAAGGAAAATACCTTATTCCAGAACCTATTACAGATGGCTGGCACACAAATGAACAGCATAAGTTTTATTGATAGGATGCAGGTCTACAGTTCCTCATAAGCTAGCTTTGCTAATAGCTAATATAGGGATATAGCATGCACAGCTGAAGAGTTGAGAAGTTAGAAACAAAAACCTATACTAAAAAAGGTTCACTTTTTTTTTTTTAAAGCAATTTCATACATAAAAAAGGTTATAAATTATTCAGTTGACAATTAAAAACAAATGCACACATTTAGACTTTTTTCATTCATATTTTATAATAATCCTTAGAAGAAGGTTTACAATAATAATCCTTAGAAGAAGGTTTACAATTTTTTTTTAAATTGCCTCATAGGCTTATAGATCTAGCTAAATTTGGGGAGGAGTATGAGTAATCCTGCTGTGCTGATTTGCAACATTACTCTTTACAGTTTTTCAAATTGATATATATAAGGAGCAATTTTCAAAACTATGTCTACCCTTGCAAAGTCCATGGGTACTTTACACCAGTTTTCAAAGGGAAAATGTGCTTGCACTTTCTTTTTAAAAATGCCTAGAGAAAGAGTTCCCGCAGAGATTCATGCCTGCTTCTTCTGAGGATACTTTTTCCCTGCAAAACAACTCATGTAGTTGTGAAAATGCAAACACCATGTGCATTGTCGCTTCACTCAACCTAACCCCATCTATCTTTCCCATGGGTAAAATCACACATTACTGATCCCTGCCGAAAGGGTGGGCAGTTTTCAGACTGCCTGTTTATCCAGGTGAATGGCTTTTGAAAATTGTACTCCCCGAGCATGAATAGCTAAGAGCAAGCATCCAACAAGGGAAGGGCCCACAAAAAATAAAGTATCTGATGAATTTTGTACTGTCAGATTCTTGAAAACAGAAGATGCTGGCATATGAACACCATTTGGTCAACCTAGCCTGCCTAGTGTACTGCCACATCTTTTTGTTGCTATAAAAGTGGCACAATTTTTTTTATTTGGAAATAAAAATAAAATATAAAATACTTTCCTAAAGTCTAAATAGGAATAAGTAATAAGAGCCAAGAAACAGGCAAGTTGTTGTCTTGAAAATAACTACCTATTAGTGCTTAAAATATATATATTAAATTAGAAGATGAATAATTTGATATAAAAGAGAAATGAGAATTAGGTATAAGGTCAGTAAGGGAAGCTGTATCTAAAGAGGAGCAGATTGATAAATAGTTTCAGGAATTACTGTTTCACCCTGTAGCAGCACAGACTTCTGGACTAAGTCTGGTGCTCAATGAAGGGTCTTAGCCTCAGATCATTCACAGCACATGGCAGCTGCTCATTTTCAATGGGCTGATATGTTCAAAAAACACCCAGTCAACATGATCTCTCTTTCTGTCTGGATGTGCCTTTTTGCACTTTCAGGATAACAAAATATTCCAGGAACAGTTGCTAGCTGACCTGGTCCCCAATATACCCCAACAGCATGTACGGAGATGTAAGTCAGATTTCCCTATGAAACAGGGTGCTCCATACATATCAGAATGGATTAGCCATGACATGTTGGTGATGTCATCCGATGGTGCTGAAAAGAATATCTTTGAGTTCATTAGAGCTTTTACTCTATTGAGTATGCGTGGGAGTTCCCCATATGTATTGCTCTTAAGCCCCATAGCTGACTGCAGACCTTAGTTTTAGCTAGGTAGTTGACTTTCCAGAGACACAGGCAGGTATAAAGCACGGCTAATTAATTCTATCTATGGAGAACCCTAAGCAAATTTGCTTTCTCCATTGACAAGCAGGGCTGAATTCGGCATGACACGTGGAGTCCCAAGCTGAAGGTTGCAGTGGAGTGCTTATTGAAAAAACAACCTAGATCCTCTGAGGAGAGTGGACTACTGTAAGATGATAATTTTAGGCAGCTTATCTAGAACCCCAAAAGACTTTGTGATGGATCAGAACAGGCTCTAATGATTGATGTTTGGGGATCAATTTATTGCATATTTTTTTTATTTTATTTATTTAGATTTATATTCCGCTTTTTGCACTTTTTTCAGCGCTTCAAATAAACTGAGCACAGGGATTGTATAAAGGCATGACATTATCACCGTCTGTTCCTTTCATCCCTGAAACTCCCTGGCACCAATTAACTGATAAAGAGTTAAAATAAGATACACCAGATGTCTTTTGAGATTAGTACCGAAATCCATTCCTGGTTGTAAATATTTTGTTAAAGTGCAAATTGAAATACTTAGTGCTTGCAGACCCTGAGGTTAGATCAGAAAAAAAAGATATATAAGGAATAGCATTTGCCCATTTTCTTTGGATGGTCCAAAGGAGCAAAGAGCGAAACAGCTTGTTATTTTGGGATCCCCGAGCTCGCAGTCTTCCAGGTTTGCAAGGACACGGGCTTGTAGAGGGAAGACTTAAGAGGGAAGTGTCCTTTGTATAATATTTTATCTTTATTTCTGTTTCCTATTTACCTGTATTGATTTATATAGAGCTATGATACTGTATTCATTTTTTACATTACTTTTATTTGCTGATTTATTATCCATATATTTACAACATTTAGTAAACTAAGTTTTATTTTTGCAATATTTGTTTATGTGTGTTCTATGACATAAAATTTACCCCCATATGGCCACTATGAACAGGCTGCACAAAATTGCTTGTCCAAAGTTATTGTTACTTTTGGAAAGACTGTCTAGACAGTAATTGGACATGAAGTTGTAAATGGATGACCAAACTGCAATTTTGCAGATGGCTTCAATGGAAAAAGATCTTAGATGAGCCACTGAGATAGCCATGGTTTTTACTAATGAGCCTTGATTGAGTCTGGTAGATACCAGACTCAAGAGTGTAGCAATATGAAATAGCATCTGCTAGCCAGTTGGAAATATGCATTTGGCAAAGGCTATCTCCACTCTGTTAGGATTGTAGGAGACAAAAATTTGAGAAGCCCGATCATGAAGTAGAGATCTCTTTAGATAACATGCCAAGGTCCTTTTGCAGTCTAGTGAA
This sequence comes from Rhinatrema bivittatum, assembly GCF_901001135.1. Lineage (NCBI taxonomy): Eukaryota > Metazoa > Chordata > Amphibia > Gymnophiona > Rhinatrematidae > Rhinatrema > Rhinatrema bivittatum. The sequence goes on from NC_042617.1 coordinate 303,299,229, forward strand.
TGGAAGGCCTTCTCCCCTTTATGTGTATGTGGTCTCGGAAAGAATGTAGGCAAAACAATGGCTCATGTCAAATGAAAAAACGAAACTATTTTTGGCAAAAAGTTGGAGTGCGTGCAGAACACCACTCTATTGGGGGAAAAACTGCAGGTACAGAGAATAATAACCAATGCTTGCAGGTCATCAACTCTTCTAGCCAAAGTGATGGTGACTAGAAATACACTTTCCATAGAAGGAACTTTAAGAAAGCAGATTCTAATGTTTCGTAGAGTGGCTTCATCAGTTGTGCAAGATGACATTGAGATCCCATGGCACTGGTGGTTTGAAAACCAGAAATCTCATGTCATAAGCCATTCATAAACTTCAACATCAAAGAACGTGTGGAGAATGGTTTACCATCCACTTGAATGAGGAAAGCAGCAATGGTACAGAGATGCACTTTAACAGATGATACGCTGTAATGGAATTGATTAGCCTGAGTCTGACTACTCTGAATAAGGATGTTTTCAGAAGCTAGGATTTAGTGGACTCAGGGTTCTCAAACTGACACATCACATGACTATAACTGTGAGAACAGAAGTAGTAAACAGTTTGTTTTAGGAAATCATGTGTGTTTCTCACAACATGGTTTCAAATATGTAAACAAAATGGGTATAAGTATCAGAGACGGGAGGGTAATGGAAAAAGGACAGACAGTGAGACAGAATCTCACTGAGAGAAGCAACTCAGCTGTCCTAAACAAAAGAAAAAAGTGTTTGTATATTATTGTCATTGAAACTATTGTCTTTGCTGTAATTGTGGATTCTGTCTTGCTTTCTGGAATGTAATTTAGCATTAACAAACACTGCTTATCCCAGTATCGTGTGTGTACATGTTGCTTTGCATTTTCTTAAGTAGCATATCATGTAGTGAAGGGAGCCTGCAGGATATGGCTTTGTATTTTGAAGTGGCAGATCTCGCTAAGGGAGTTGCCTAGGGATACTGGCCCTTTCAGTTTTTATGTTTTACCACACCCACACCGAATAATAGAAACCTTATACATTTACAGGTCGATACAGTAAGGTCGAGGTAGAAACAGTGAGGTAGTGTCAGGCGCACCCTTCCTCCCCGCACGCACAGTTCTCTTCACTAACTCCCCGATACTCTCCTCTAATCGCATGCAAATGCATGCCGCGGCTTTAAAGCGGTAGGGAAGGGTTATGGCCGCGTAACCCATTTTACTGTATAGGCGCTTAATACAGCGCCTATACAGTAACCTGGGTGCGCTGGTACCTGTCATTTCAAACGACATTTGAAATGACAGGCACCAGGAAGTGTAAAAATCAAAATTTTTAAATACCTGTCGGAGGGCCGCATGGGTCCAGGCGGCCGGCGGGATCCGGGGGGCCGGTGGTCGCGTGTTAAATCTAGGCCGCGGGCGGGTGGGCGCCTGTTCCGGGCGGCGGGGGGGGGGGGGGGGGGGGCGTGTGGACGCGCGTTAAATCTAGGCCGCGGGCGGGTGGGCGCCTGTTCCAGGCGGCGGCAGCAGCGGCGGGGGGACACGCGTTAGTTCGAGACGGCCGGCGGGCGGCGGGTGGTCGCGTGTTAAATCTAGGCCGGGTCTGCACAGGCGCAGACCCCTGCGATTCGGCGCTCAAGGCGTGACGTCACGGCATATGACTGCCTTGAGCGCCGAATCGCAGGGGTCGCACAGGCGCGCATTCATTCATCCAGGCGGAGGAGCCAGTGGCGAAAGCAGCCGGCTCCTCCGCCTGGATGAATGAATTCATTCACTGCCGGTGGGGGCTGCCTCTCCGGCAGCCCCCACCGGCAGTGAATGAATGCGCGCCTGTGCGGACCCGGCCTAGATTTAACACGCGACCGCCCGCCGCCCGCCTCGAACTAACGCGTGTCCCCCCGCCGCCGCTGCCGCCGCCACCTGGAACAGGCGCCCACCCGCCCGCGGCCTAGATTTAACACGCGACCACCCGGCTCCCGCCGCCACCGGCCGCCTGGACCCACGTGGCCCTCCGACAGGTATTTAAAAATTTTTATTTTTTCTTCTGACAGGTTTTATGTGTCCCACATCATTACATTTTCTCGATCATCTCTGTATCGCTTTTTTTTAAAATTGTGTTTTATTGTTTTTGAGTGTCTTAAGCGGTGTCGATGGATTTGTTACTAGACTCATAGTCCTAACTCCTACTAGGGGGAGGCGGTAAACTAACACGTTACGGCCGCGGCAAAACAGTGCGTTACTAATGAGAGAACCTGAGTGCCCGTTACGGTATCGGAGGGGAATAGCTAATTCCTTCATTATACAGCTAATTCGTTCATTTACATGCCGGGTGCGGGAAGGGTTACGCGTCTGTTTTAAGAAGCGCTACGGACGCGCAAAACTGGAGACTGTATCGCTGGTTTGCCTTACGCGTCCGAATTGTGCGCAGCGAGCTCGTTACAGACGAGAAATCTTCAACTGAACTTTACTGTATCGAGCTGTTAATAAGGTACCTTAAATGTTTGAGCCAATAAGGCTGGCAACTCGTCCCGATGGAATAATCATAGTAATGTTCTGTATAGTTTGACATCTGGCAGGATTTTGCCATTTACACAAGCCCCCAACCCCTCTGCCTTTTGTCACTTTACAGAGAAGGGGGGATGACCTTGAGCATTTCTGGACCCTCAGGGAGGCCTTGGTTGGGGCTTTGATCTAAACCCAGCACATTGCCTTGCCTGTCCTCTGTAAAAGAACTGAAGTCCCTTTCGGTAGGGATTGGCAAGAGGGGAGGAAAGAGAAGGAAGGCGGCTTTCCATCCCCTCAATGGGAGATTCAACTTCCACTCCCCAAGGCTTCGAGAGAAGAGGTCCCTGCAGGTGCAAAATTTGCAGGGGCAGCTCCCTACAAGCCTCACAGCACTTCAGGCACATATAGAGGGAGAGGCAGGCCTGAACAGCCCTTTTTTGATGGGCAGTGTAAAGCGGGAGTCTTTTCCCGAATCTACTATCTGGTGCCATTGCTCCCCACGTGGTTCTGCTGCTCAAAATGGCAGCCGGAGCTCCATGTGGTACGGTCACCGCATGCTCCCTCATTCGGGCTGCAATAAGATGCTTTCTTGGCTCCTGTTCCTGATGCTCTGGCATCATGCGCTTAACTCAGCTGGTCGCAAACAGCTCCTCGAACTACCGACCCGTGACTGTTACAACAGACACAGTTGCTAAGGGAGCAGAGGTAGAAGAAAATTGCGACCAGCTGTGGAGGGAAAGCCAAATGAGGGTAGAGTTGGGGGGGGGGGGGGGGGGGGGGGGAAAGAGGGCAACCAACCTTCACCATCTCGACTCAGGTTTCTTATCTCCTCTGGAATCCACTCTGCAGCTTGCGGGGGGAGGGGGATAAACAGCCTTTACTGCCATGCTGCTCTGGAATATTTGGCCACAAGGACCATCTGCTAAACCGAGGAAGGGAGCTCAACAGACTATAACCTCAGGAGCCGTCCGTCCACCTGTCTCGTTCTGACAGGCCTACCCACAGGTAGATTATGTGGGTCCACCATCTGTTGAAGATGGAGAATACCGACAGGCTGATGTCAGTAAGCAAAGTCAGTTTTCTCTGTCTCCATCTGCTGGTAGGACTGCATAACCCACTTGTGTGGACTGGCCTACCTGAACGAAGATGAGGTTAGATTTTTTAAATTTTTTATTTTAATGCTGTACATGTTTAATCGTATTTATTAATGTAATTTTGTACTCCACATTAAACAATGTGGAAATAACAAAAAATAAGATTGAGTAAATAAATATAGAATTGGTGAGCCATAGCACAAGCATTGAACATCACTCTGAAAGACCTTATTCCCAAAGCTGTCCAACAACCTAGTGTCCTTACCTGGAGGCGTACTGGAGAAGATTCTAGTCTTTTTGGTCCATTTTAGTGATACTATCACTGACTGGTGTGGTAGTTCCACTACTACAAACCCTGGAGCCTGTTGCAAACCTGTTTCTGTCTCCATCCGCTGGTCAGTGGGAACAACCCAGCTGTCTGGACAGGTAGATTAGATGAAGAGGAACTTAAGCTTCTTCCTTTAGCATTGGCTCCTCCTGACTTCCTGTCAGGACCCTTGTGGCTCAAACAGCATTGTTACATGAACTGCATGGGCCACGACAGGAGCCACCTGCACTAGTAGCTGAAGGTTAAGTTTTACAGTATCGGGCTGTGACAGACGGAGGGATGCGAGGGGAGAAAAACAGGGCAGAGTCAGGAAAAAATGTGGACCTCCAGGAGGGAAGAGCCAAGACTCAGGGCAGGGGTGCCATATGCCCATAGCTACAGTACCCCCGGAACTACACATGTTCATGCATACACTGGGATAAAATGATCTATCAGGAAAAAACAGAGCGAGCAAATAACTCTGATTCCAGGTAGCCTGCCATCTGCTGCAAGACCTGTACTGCATATGCTGCCTGGCTCTCCTCAGCTCTCACAGCTAGATATAAGCTCTGTCATACTCACCGAGAGATGGGGAAAGAGCGAGCTATGGAAAGAGGATAGCCAGCGGCACAGTGTCAGAGTGAAGGACGATCCACCTTTCAACCATGCAGGAACTGCAAAACAATTGGGAAAGTACCGGTAAAATATGTATCTCTATCAGAAAACTAAATGTTTACTCTTTCTTTTCTAAAGCCCATCAGTAATATACCAGAATAGATTATTTTTGATAGATAAGACTCTGGTGAATAAAGTGGGAGAAGCTGGGATAGAGCCAATCACGTGGTCAGATCAAGCCTCAATATGGATCTCTTTGAAGGTTTGCAAGGGGGTTAGTGGGTAAGAAATTCTGGAGATTAATGAGAGTATTTTAGAGAATTCTGAGTTTTGTGGGCAATTGTGTCTGGAGATTCAAGATTACATTAAGGAAAATGAAAATGGGGAAGTGGCTCTGGGGATAGTGTGGGATTGCCTGAAGGCCGTAGTGCAGGGGAAGTTAATTTCCATGGCATCCTTTCTGAAAATAAGAGAAAGAAAGAAGGAGACTGGAACTCATGCAAAAAATTGGCAAACTGGAATTAAAGCATAAAAGATTGGCCAACCAAAATACTGGTTTGGAATTTGAAGCATTAAGATTGGAATTAAGGAATTTAGAAATAGGTGAGATCATTTCCCAACTGGACAAATTAAAGCAAGAATTTTTCAAAGGGGACCACAAGACAAATAGGGTTCTGGCAAGGAAACTTAAAATGAGGGAAACTCAAAACCAAATTCTGAAAATTAAAGATAAACACGTGCTGAGCAGCTTGGGAGGGCTGCTCGAGCCGGCAGAGGAGGCTTCGCTGAGCCCCAACCACAGGCCACCACCCGTGCAGAGAACCGGGGATGGGAGCACTGGAGGGACTTCCGAAGAGGTTATCAGTTCTGGTTCAGAGCCGAGGGGCTGTGCAAGCCCACAAGGAAGGACTGGGTGCGGAAGCAGTCAGCTCGATACCAGAGGAGGAAGGTGGAGAACTGGTTTCCATAAAACCCTGGTTGGGGGCAAGGAACAAGCTGCTGGTGAGTCCCTGGGAATCCTATCACGGCCTGCTGTGGTCACACTGGATACATTGTGGGACTTAATGGCTGGAATGGTGAGCAACATCAAAGGCTTAAATGAGAAACTCGATGACTTTAAAGCTAATAACCAGCAAGAAATCCTACAGATTAAAAAACAAATTAAGAAGTCTGACGATAGAGTTAAAATTCTGGAAGAAAAAGAATCAAGAGTTTAGTGTGGTGGTGGTTAAAAGACAGAGAGATATTATCCAGACGCACTGAGACTTTAGAAAATAATGCTAAGCGTTTAAACTTGAGATTTCTTAACTTCCCCAGAATGGTTGGGAAAGTACCGTTAATAACGCTTAAAAATTTCATGCTAGAACAGCTTGGCTTTGTTGAAACTGAACTTCCAGTTGTTAACCTATGTTATTTTCTTCTGAAATCAAATAATGTTAATAATAGGTCTGAAATGCCATTTCAAGGAGATCTTACTAATTTTCTTGAAAATTCTGCTTTACAAGTTATAGATTGGGGTACACTATTAGTAACTTTTTCCAGTCCTATGGACTTAAATAAAATTATGAAAAAACATTTCAGTACCCCATCAGTTTCTTTGATAAAGCGGTTAAGATTTTCCCAGATTTTAGCATTTCGCCAAGATGTTATATCACTGGGGTTCTCTTTCACTTTACGTTTTCCATGTAGGTGTCTTATAAGGAAACAACAGGAGGATCTTTTTATTTTTCAATTGCCTGAACAATTAAAAAGCTTTGTGGAACAAAGAAAACTAGCCACTTCTTCCCCTGTATCCAGTTAAATACAGAGAAAAGTGCAGACGTGCTATGTTAAGTCTTTACTAATAACATTTATGTGGTTTTTCTCCCTGAAAAAAATTTCTGCCTCATGCTGTAGTTTCTAAATGGTTGAATGTAATAGTAAGTGGAAATGGCATAATGATAATGACTTGAGATAAATTGTTTCTGTTCTATTATTTTATTTTGCTGAATTGTCAAGACCACATGTCTGTTGCAAACTGAAATTTGGTTTGTATTTGAAAATGATAAATAAAAAAAAACAAAACAAGTGGGAATGATTTTCGATTCAGAGGATATAGCTTCACGTTTTGTGTAATTTTAATCAAGATTTACATTCAAAGCAAAATAATATTTAACCAGAAAGTATAGAGGAGTTTTCAGGGGGCATAGAGCTCCTGAGAGTATCTGAAGTGCAGCAAGATCGCCTGAATAAAGAGATCTCAGTTTTTGAAGTAGAACAGGTGATCAAGGAATAACAATTAGGCAATTCCCCGGGACTAGATGGATTTTCGGCAGGCTTTTACAGGAAAATGGGTTTGGTGGTTGCTGCTCCTGTTGCAGTCTGGGTAGCTGCAGTCCAGGTGTGAACCCTTGAGCCGAACTACCCTGAAGGCAGAGTAGGTCGGGAGGCGGAGCCACAGGCAAGGTCTTCACCCGGGAACCAGGAACCCCCCAGGAGGAGCCCGTAGGGTCCTAGAACCTTGGGACTTAGGAGCACAGTAACAGTCTCTATAGAAAGCAGGCCTGGGCAAGGAGTAAACCAGAGAGTCCTGTATACAGTGAGCTGGAAGGCCCGGCGAGAGCAGGGCGGTAGAAGACCAGATAGAGTCTCTAGCTTGCTGTGAATAGAAACAGTCTGAGAGCAGGCCCGGGGGCTGTAGTGTGCAGTGAAGCGGAGCCGAGAGACCCGGAGCAGAGTCTGTAGCGTATTGTAGACTGTAGCAAGCTGAAAGCAGGACTGGAGTCTGTAGCGGGCAACAGAGCTGGAACGGATGGTGAGTAGGAACGGAGACGAACCCCAGACAGGCTGGTAGCCAGTAGATGCCGAATCAGGAACAGGCAAAGGTCGGAGGCTGGCGGCAGGCAGGAGCGGAGACGGGCACACGCTGAGGTCAGTGGCAGGCGGCAGGCAGAAGAGAAGTCGGGCACACGCTGAGGTCAGTGGCAGGCGGCAGGCAGAAGCAGAGTCAGGAATGAGCTGAGGTCAATGGCAGGCGGCAGGCAGAAGCAGAGTCAGGAACGAGCTGAGGTCAACCGGAACGTAGAACAGACGAAGTGCAACTAAGAACTACTAACAGTAGCGACCCTCGTTGCAAGGCCATGAGAAGGCTGGCGAACGCCGGTTAAATCAGGCTTGGGGCGTGGCGTCGTTAACCCAGGCGGGACCAGACTTCCGGTGGCCGTGCGTCCATAATGCGCGTCCTTGCGCGCGCGCGTGGCAGCAGAGCGATGATCTGGTAATGACGGACGCCCTGAAGGCCTAGCAGGACCGCGGGAGCGGCATTTCCACCACTGGAGGTGAGCACCAAGCAGAGCAGATAGAGGGGAAGCGGTGGAGACGGCAACAGCTCCATTGGCGGCTGCTTTCAAAGCTCTGCTCACAGTTGGCATCACAGCAGATGATTCTAACAGAGCAGGAATCACAGTGCTGGCAAAGCCAGGGAGGGACATTACACTCTGCGGATCATACAGACCTATTTCACTCAAAAATTTAGATTTAAACATTCTGGCAAAAATTTTAACTAAAAGATTGGGAGAGGCTGCAACAGACTTAATTCATCCGGACCAAAAAGAAAATTAGGTTCTTACCTTTTGCTAATTTTCGTTCCTGTAGTACCGAGGATCAGTCCAGACTCCTGGGTTTTGCCCCCCCTCTAGCAGATGGAGACAGAAGTTTATAAACAAAAACTCCGCCTACATATAGGCTGGTGCCACCTACAGTCTGGCAGTATTACTGAATGTCAAAGTAGCAGGAGAACCCGCAACAAATAACCCAAAGAACACAGAAGATTACCTCCAAACTAAGCCAAACTGAAGCTTAACTCCACCCAACTGGGTACCGAACTCGAGGTAACCATCAAACAAAACATATTCCAGAAAACAGCACACAGAGCACACATCCTCTCCCGGCAGACAATCGCAATACTGGGCGGGACTCTGGACTGATCCTCGGTACTACAGGAACGAAAATTAGCAAAAGGTAAGAACCTAATTTTCTTTTCCCTGTACGTACCAGGATCAGTCCAGACTCCTGGGATGTACCAGAGCTTCCCTTACTGAGGGTGGGAGCCGGAGAGGCCTGCTCTAAGCACCCCTTCTCCAAACCCCGACGGCCCTGGCGCCTTCACATCCAAACGATAGTGCCGGGCAAAAGTATGGACTGACTTCCAAGTGGCCGCCCTACAGATCTCCTCTGTAGGAATATGTTGGCATTCCGCCCAGGATGTAGCCTGGGCGCGAGTTGAGTGGGCTTTCAGTCCCACCGGCAACGGTTTCCCCGCCAACAGATATGCTGAGCGAATGGTTTCCTTCAACCAACGAGCAATTGTAGTCTTGGAAGCCGCTTTACCTCGCCGGGGACCACCATGGAGGACGAACAGATGATCGGAGACCCTGAACACATTAGTAATCTCCAAATAGTGTAACAAGACGCGCCGAACATCCAGCTTCCGCAGGTCCCTAGCTAAGGGATCCGAAGACTGTCCCTGACCAAACGATGGCAACTCCACCGTCTGATTGACGTGAAAGGACGAAACCACCTTTGGTAGAAAAGACGGCACAGTTCGCAAGGAGACTCCCGAATCCGAAATCCTCAGAAAAGGCTCTCGACACGACAGAGCCTGCAGCTCAGAAATCCGCCGCGCCGATGCCATAGCCACCAAAAATACCACCTTGAGTGTCAAGTCCTTAAGAGTGACGTGTCGCAGAGGCTCAAACGGTGCCTTACACAGCGCTTTAAGAACCACATTCAAATTCCAAGACGGACACGGAGGACGAAACGGAGGGCGTAACTGTTTTGCCCCCCGAAGGAAACGCACCACATCCGGATGCTGCGCCACCGAAACTCCGTGCACCCGCCCCCGAAAAGATCCTAGCGCTGCCACTTGCACCCGCAAAGTACTACAGGACAGGCCCTTAGCCAACCCCTCCTGGAGAAACAGCAGAATATCCGGAATAGTCGCCCGGGTAGGTGCTGTGCCGCGAAGCACACACCAAGTCTCAAACAGTCGCCACACGCGCACGTACGCCAAAGACGTAGACTTCTTTCGGGAATGCAACAGCGTGGACACCACAGAAGCCGCGTATCCTTTAGAGCTCAACCGCTGCCTCTCAAAAGCCATGCCGCTAGACAAAAGCGATGCACCAGGTCGAAACAAACGGGCCCCTGATGTAGGAGATCCGGCAGAAACGGAAACCGAAGTGGCCCCTCGACCGCTAGATTCACCAGATCCGCGAACCAGGGCCTTCTTGGCCATTCTGGAGCCACCACGATCACCTCCGCCGGATGCTGCTCTATGCGACGCAGCACCCGTCCGATAAGCGGCCACGGAGGAAACACGTAAAGTAACACATCCCTCGGCCACTGAACTACCAGTGCATCCACTCCTTCCGCCAACGTCTCCCGTCGACGAGAGAAAAATCGAGGAGCCTTTGCATTGCGGAACGTGGCCATCAGGTCCACCGCCGGTGTGCCCCACCGATCGCAAAGGAGCCTGAAGGCGTCCTCCGCGAGCTCCCACTCCCCGGGATCTAACCAATGCCGACTGAGAAAATCCGCCTGGACATTTTCCACCCCGGCTATGTGGGAAGCCGCGATACTGCTCAAATGGGCCTCCGCCCATATCATCAACGACCGAGCTTCTGCCGCTACCGGCTGACTCCGGGTTCCCCCCTGACGATTGATATAAGCCACCGTGGTCGCACTGTCCGACAGAATCCTGACGGAACGCCCGCGGAGAAGCGGGAGGAACTTCACCAGAGCTAATCGCACCGCTCGAGTTTCCAACCGATTGATGGACCACGACGCCTCCCGAGCCGACCATGTTCCCTGAACCGCTCGACCGAGACAGACTGCTCCCCAACCGAGCAGACTGGCATCCGTGGTAACCACCGTCCATGACGGAGTTTCCAACGAAACCCCGCGACTCAAGTTTTCCTGGCAGAGCCACCATGGCAAGCTGTCTCTGGCTTCCTGGGTCAACGGCAGGCTGAGGAAAAATTCCTCCGAGACCGGGCTCCAGCGGGAGAGCAACGCGGACTGCAAGGGACGCATATGCGCAAACGCCCATGGAACTAACTCTAGCGTGGAGTTCATAGAGCCCAAGACCTGCAGATAGTCCCAGACCACTGGGACCGGTTTGCGCAACAACCTGCAAATTTGCCCCTGTAGTTTGAGGATACGCTCTTGCGTTAGGGCCACCGTGCCTTGACACGTGTCGAACACCGCCCCCAAATACTCCAGGGATTGCGACGGCACCAGATGACTCTTGGCCAGGTTGACCACCCAGCCCAGTGAGCGTAACAGGTGCAGCACCCGCTGAATCGCCAGCTGACAAAGAGTCCTCGACTTGGCCCGAATCAGCCAATCGTCCAAGTATGGATGCACCAACAGCCCCTCCTGGCGGAGTCTCGCCGCCACCACCACCATAATCTTGGTGAACGTGCGCGGAGCCGTTGCGAGGCCAAATGGCAACGCTTGAAACTGGTAATGTTGTCCCAGTACCGCAAAACGGAGAAAACCGTTGGTGCTCCCGTCGAATCCCAATGTGCAGGTACGCCTCTGTGAGGTCCAGAGAGGCCATAAACTCTCCTTTTCTGACCGACGCGATCACGGACCGCAAAGTTTCCATTCGAAAACGCGGAACCCTTAGACACTTGTTGACACTCTTCAAGTCGAGAATGGGACGAAACGTCCCCTCCTTCTTGGGTACCACGAAATAAATGGAATACCGGCCCTGTCGGAGTTCGCCGGTCGGAACCGGAACGACGGCCCCGAGGTCGCGCAACCGCGCCAGAGTCTCCCGCACCGCCCGGCGCTTTTCTGAAAACCCGCAAGGGGACACCAGAAAAGCCGGAGCCGGACGGCGTGAAAAATCTAACGCGTAGCCGTGTTTTATCACCTCTAGGACCCACTGATCCGACGTAATCTTGGTCCATTCCTCGTAAAACCGGCTTAACCTGCCTCCAACCAAGGGAACCGAGGAACGGACCGGCCTCACTTCATTGCGCTGGCTTACTGCCCTGCACAGCCGGACTGGCCCCCGGACGGCCGAATCGACGCCCACGAAAGGACTGCGAGTACGATTGTTGGCGGGCCGCACCGTGACGGAACGAAGAGTTCGATCCTCGCGCCGCACGAGTTCTACGGCCCCCACGAAACCGCGGCCGAGCGGCTGGAGCACCCCGGAAGCGGTATCTATCCTCCGGTAAACGGTGCGCTTTATTCTCCCCCAAGGATTCTAGAATATCCTCCAACTCCTTACCAAAGAGCAACTTCCCCTTAAAGGGAAGAGAGCCTAACCTAGCCTTGGAGGTACCATCCGCCGCCCAATGGCGAAGCCACAACAGTCGCCGCGCCGCTACCGCAGAGACCATGGTCCGTGCCGAAGTGCGCAGGAGATCATAAAAGGCGTCCGCACTATACGCGATGACCGCCTCCAATCGACTCGCCTGTCTCGCCTCATCCGTCGATAGAGACTCATTCGCCAACAGCTGCTGTGCCCAGCGTAAACCGGCTCGCAACGAAAAATTACTACAAACCGCGGCCCGGATACCCAACGCCGAGACCTCAAAAATACGCTTCAGTTGAACCTCTAACTTCCTATCCTGTATATCTTTGAGAGCCGTACCTCCCGTTACCGGGATGGTGGTCTTTTTGGTAACCGCCGCCACCGCCGAATCAAGTTTTGGCAGGTGCAAAAGTTCCAACACGTCCTCCGGCAGTGGATATAATTTATCCATAGCCTTAGCTACCTTGAGTCCCAAATCCGGAGTATCCCACTCCTTTAACATCAAATCCGATGCCGAGAAATGTAGTGGAAACGCCGACGAGGGACCCCTGAGGCCCAAGACAACCGGATCCGTCTGACCCAGACGAGATTCTACCTGGGGAAGTGGGATTCCCAGTTCCCCCAGGATTTCCGGGATGAGGGGCCCTAGCTCATCCCTATGGAACAACCGAACTACCTTCGGATCGTCCCCATCCGCAGCGTGCAGTGTCCCTGCATCCTTAGGCTCCGGCTCTTCATCCCCCTCAACCCCCCTCGGGGGCTGGGATGGACAGTCCAGATCCTCCTCCGGATCTGCCAGCGCCTCCGACTCTGACGAGGAGAGCGAAGGCCCCTCCGCCCCCCTGGAACGAAGAGGCCTTGGTCTGGGCCGGGGCCTAGACAGCCCCCCTCCCCCCGTACTGGATTTTGGGGCCTTGACCGCTGGCGCTCCGCTCTCAGAAGCGGGGACCCCCGGACCTCTCTTCCGAGCCAGGCGGCGTGCTTTAAACGCCTTATGCATAAGCAACACGAACCGCGAGTTAAAGGAGGAATCCGATGACCCCTCCTCCTCATCCTCGGGGGAATCATCCCCAGGAGACCTGGACCCTAACAGCCCTTCTTCGCCTCCAGACACCCTCTGGGGGGACAAACGCGGCGGGTCCCGCACCTGTGCGCTGGTCTGCCGGCCCGCGCTAACTTGTGCTGCCCGCGCTGAGAAAATGGCCGCCGTTCCCGCCGAAAACGCTGGCAAAATGGCCGCCGTCCCTGACGAACTCACAGCCGTCCGCTCCGGGAACGCTGCTACCTCGCGGTCCTGCCTACCCCGCCGAGACGCCGAAGGCACCGCCGACCCTCCTTCTCCGCCGCCCACGCACGCGGAACAAAGACTGTCGCGCGACAGCCTCCCTGCCGCGGACCCGCAGGCCCTGCACGATGCCTGCCGAGGCATCCCTCACACTGGCGCGGCGAACGGAGGCAGAGAGAACAAAAAAAAAATCAAAAAGGTTTTGCACCCTCTCCACCTGCTAGGAGACAGAAGAATACTGCCAGACTGTAGGTGGCACCAGCCTATATGTAGGCAGAGTTTTTGTTTATAAACTTCTGTCTCCATCTGCTAGAGGGGGGGCAAAACCCAGGAGTCTGGACTGATCCTGGTACGTACAGGGAACGGGATTTATATTGGGGAGGCTGGCCTCTGATAATGTGAGGAAGGTGATAAATTTAATGTGGTGGGCCCCTTGGCTTTACTAACAGTTGACACAGAAAAAGCTTGAGATATGGTCCATCGGGAATACTTGTTTGCTGTGCTGGGCAAAGTGGGATTGGGAGGGAATTTTTCTAGATGGATTAGGAAACTTTATTATAATCCCAGTGCTTGTATAAGGTATATGGGAGTTTTTCAAAGGTGTTTCAAATAGAGAGGGGCACAAGGCAGGGCTACCTGCTTTCTCCCTTATTATTTGCACTATATTTAGAACCTTTAGCAGCTAGAATTAGCAAGATAGATGAGGTTCAGGGGATGTGGATGGAGATCAAGAATACAAATTGTCTATGTTTGCGGATGACGTGATCATTTGTAAACCCGGAGGAATCATTACCATCTTTGATGGCGGAGCTGGTAAAGTTTAGTGGGGGTCTAAGGTTATAAAATAAATACAGATAAATCAGAACTGTTGAATGTTTCTCTGAGAGCAAACGGAAATCATTAAAAAGACATTTCCTTTTAAAATAGCAAAATCAGAAGTGAAATATTTAGGGGTAAAAACAGGTTCTGCTTTAGAGGGGTTATTTAATCTGAATCATGATTCTTTGTGGGGAAAAAAAAATAGAAGGGGATTTTCAGAGGTGTGATATGGGAGACCTGTCCTGGCTGGGTAGACTAGCTACTATAAAAATGAATCTTATACCTAGGCTTAGCTATCTTTTTCAAACTTTTCCAGTATTCATATCAGAAACTTGCTTTGTGCTTTGATAAAGTAAAATTATTTTGTTTCATATGGAAAAGGTGAGCAGTAAAATGATGTATTTGCCTAAGAACGGGAGGGCTTGGGCGTTCCTTGTTTATTGTGGTACTGTGTTGCAGTCAAATTAAAATCATTTTGGAATGATATGGGGGAGGGGAGTAGGAGAAAAAAAGGTGGAGAGGACTTGAACAATCTATGCTAAATGGTATAGCACCAGATGTTTTTGTATGGCTTTCGGGAAAGGCGAGATGGTCTGATCATAGAGCTAACACTAAACATTTGGGACAGGTGGAAAGTATGTTTAGTGGGGGATAAGAATTACTTTCATAGAACAACTTTATATTTTAACAATTTCTCCCAGAGTGGATGCATGCTACTTCAAAGAACTGGAAGGAGAAGGGGTGTAGTAGGTTAGAACAAATGTGGGACGGAAAGCAAGCATTAGATTTCTCAACGATAAAAAACAGTTTTTGGCCTCTCACAGGCAGATCATTATTTCTATCTTCTGGTGCATCATTTTATGAAGCAAGGAGAGGCATTAGAAGCATTGAGGAGAGGGAAATCCATGCTTGAAGGCTTTTGTGATAAGGTAAAATGGTGACCAGAGAATACCTAGAATTTATGGTTTACTGAATAAATGTAAGCCAACACATATATCTGAATGGGAAAAGGATTTGAATGTATTATTGGGGGAAAACACTTGGGATCTGGGTTTTCTATATACTAAAAGCAAGTTTGCTTACCGTAAACGGTGTTTCCGTAGATAGCAGGATGAATTAACCATGCTGTCATGGGATCTGTCAATCAGGCCTGGGAGGCGGAGCTTGTCAAAGTAGAGATTAGAGCTTTGTTCTCTGCAGCTGCGCGTGTGTTCCCGCGCAGGAAAGTAACAGAATCTTCTCAGTCTGTGATTAAGCTGTATGTTAGTCGAAGACTAGGTGACTGCCAGGGAGTGGGTGGGTCAGCATGGTTAATTCATCCTGCTATCTACGGAAACACAGTTTACGGTAAGCAAACTTGCTTCTTCCCGTCGATAGCAGGGCTGAATTAGCCATGCTGTCATGGGAGTCCCAAGCTCCCGATCACGTTATTTATGACATATGTGTTTGTGATCAACAATAGTGTGGAAGTCACTGTGGAAAGGAGGATAGAGATTGCAGGATTGCTTGCCCTATCTTCGCATCAGTGGTTGCTTGTTGGTCAAGGCAGTAGTGAGATGTGAAGGTGTGAAGTGATGACCATGTAGCTGCCTTGCAAATGTCTATAGGTTGCACGTTCTTTAGATGTGCCAATGAGGGCGTTACTGCTCTGATTTGGTGAGCATTGGGCTCGGAATGCAGTTGTAGTTTCTGTTTGTCATAACAGAATTTGATGCACTGCGCTATCCAGCTGGAGATGGTGCGTTTTAGCCACTGGTAATCCAGGTGCCTTTGGGTCAAAGGAGACAAAGAGTTGAGAAACATGGGAATCAGAGTGTGTTCTTTCTTTGTAGGATGCTAAAGCTCTTTTGCAATCTAGTGTATGCAGTAGTTTTTCCCTATCATTTGCATGAGGTTTAGGGAAAAGATGGGAAGTTCTATGGTTTGATTGAGATGAAATTGAGAAACCACCTTTGGTAAGAAGGCCGGGTGAGTTCGGAGAACCACCTTTTGGTGATGAAACTGTAGATATGGAGAGTAATGGACCAAGGCTTAACCCTGGGAGGTAAGGAACCAACAAGCCGGCAAAGGCTATTGGATTTAAAACAATCCTCAGAGCCAAAATCGCCGATAACGGAGACAATGGCGCCAAAAAACCTAACACCGGAGACTTCTGCGCCTAAAATTACTTGTGCGCTTAATACAACAGAGACGCATGACACTTATGCGCCTAAAGGACTGTCGGCGCACAACGAGTCTGCGTGCATAGCGCCGAAAACATTTGGGTGCATGGCGCCGAAGAACCTTTCAAGTGCAGCGCGGAAGACTTGTGCGCGCAGGGCGCCTAAGACATCGGCGCACAAGGCGCCAAAGACATCTCTGCGCACAAAACAGAAATCTGCGCCTTTGGCGCCAATTGCGCGCATGTCGCCAACGACTCCTACAAACATGGCGCTGATGACATATGCACGCATGGCGCCAAAGTCATCTGTGCGCATTGCGCCTACAACACCGCTGTCCCGAGTACCAAGCAAACTTGCGCGCACGGCGCCAAAGACATCTGCGCCGACAGACTTCGCACGCACGGAACCAGATACATATGCGCGCAAATCTACATCCACGCACAACTCAAAATCGGCGCATAAGTCACAGAATGACACTTCCTACAAGCCACCCACGCTAACCCCACTCCTTATATGACCTACTGCTAAAAATCTCATTGCATTATGTCTTACTTGAAAAAACGAAAAGCAATCCAGAAACTCTAAAAGCTATCTAAATGTCTAGTTTTTGTTGATAATCTTATTCCTTATGACTTCCCCTCAGATCTAAGCAGTACCCCTATTAGGCCTCTCAAGTTCCCCCTGTTTTTTCCCCAAATAAAAATAAAACTCAGCAACTTCAACGAATGTATTTTCTGAAACTTGTACATAGTCTTTCCTTATCACATTGTTGTATACTCCCCCCCCCCCCCCCAATTTATACTACTCCCAGTTGAATGTATTAACTAAATTCTTAGGTTTCCTGTTATACTCTTGTTTGTTCTTTGTAAAGGCCATGCCTATTCGATATTTATTGTTATAAGTTATCTGTAAACCGATACGATGTGCAAACAGTTGTCGGTATATAAAATCTTTAAAATAAATAAATAAATGACACATCTCATGAGTTAAAAAGACGAAGTGAATCCTCACATAGGTCTTATTCCACCTCTCCTTCCATGTCCCCGCCTCGTTCGGGAATCTCTCCCTCATCGAGAGCTGCTTCAACAGAGTTTGTAATAAAACGTAGAAAAACGATCACCGTCCTCACGTAGAAGTCATACCGACTCATCGTCACGGTCTCGTCATAGACACTCAAGGCACTCCCACCATAAAAGATCAACAACGAGGGGTGCAACATGGGACATTAGTCCCTCGACTTCTAAATCATCTCATGCAAAAACTTCACATACGTTCTTTCATAAAGAGGTAATTCAAGTTACTTCCTCTAGCGCTTCTACAGCTTCAGAGGACTCAGATAACATAAACCAAAGAGGCAACACAGTATCCACTGCTATACCTCAAAACACAGCAAGGGAGTCACAAGAGCGAGATGATCGCACAATAATGCCCCCACGTACAAAAGAGGCATTTTATCAATTGTCTCAATCCTTAGCAGGTTTTTATGAAACTCTACAGTCATCCTTCAAAATGACCAATATTGCCTCAGCCAGTTCTCCGGAGCTCAGGTTAATAAGGAACCGTCAGAAGAGCCTCCTGCATCTCCCATGTTTAATCAACCAGCTTCACCAAATGGCAAACAAGAGACATCTCTTGAGTCTCCTTCACCACAAGCATCCCCATCATCATCTATGGAATTCCCTTCAGATCCGCATGAACAACCTCAAGAGCCATATTCACATCCAGAAGACCTTACATATTCAAAATTTCTGGAGAAATTGGGTGCAATACTGCATCTAGGGGTCCAGAAAGAATCAGACCCTAGATCAGAAACTCTTGGTCTCCTAAAGATTTTCGATACTCCAGGAGAACTGACCTCTCTGCCTCCACAAGACCTTTTGCATTCAGTGTTGCAGAAATCCTGGAAAACACCTTATGCAATCTCAGCGGTGTCTAGGAAAACGGACATAAAATTCCGTATGAGGAAAACATCACCGTACTCTATACCACAACTGCCTCATGCTTCAATTGTAGTGTAGTCGGCAATGCAAAGATTTAAGAAAATGAAATCGCATTCCTCATATCCTCCAGACAAAGACAACAAATATTTAGATAAGTTTGGTAAGAAAATATACCATAGCTCAATGTTGAATGCCCGGATTATGCACCATCAATTCTACATGGTTCAATATCTTTATGAGTGCATTCAAGCTATTAAAGGTATGCTTTCCTCGACTGCGGATCAGATACCTCCGCCTCTTCATGACATGGAAGAGTGTTCTCAACGCCTCTTGAGGTCAATCTATGAAGCATATGAAACATCTTCCAGGGCATCTGCAACAGCCATTGCAGCCCGCAGACTAGCATGGTTACGCTCAAGTTCGATACGTGAAGATTTGCACGAGAAACTAACAAACCTCCCATGTACGGGAGATAACCTGTTTGGAGAACGTTTCCAGGACATAGTAGGTAAGCTGAAAGAGGAAGCTCTAGCAGTACAGTCATTAACATCACAGCCTCACTATGCTACCACACGTCGTTTTATGGTATCTACTCGACGGCAATCATATGCCAGAAGACCCTACAGATCTTACCAATCCTTTCGTGCACAACCTTACCCTACATACCAGCGTCCTGCTCCGCAACAGAATACCCCAAACGAGGTAAACCACGTAACCAGAGGCAGCAGACACAGCAGCCGGCCTCTGCAGTAAAATCAACTCCTTCTTTTTAGTTATCCAGCCACCATCACAACACCAAGCGCCACCCGGCAGGATTCATTCTTTTCTGGCAGCCTGGGAAAGAATAACATCAGATCAATGGGTTCTGGAGATAGTACGTCAAGGATACCAACTCCAGTTCGTCACGAAACCCATGTTGCCTTATCTTCCCACTCTCCAAATTCACAGCTTTCAACCGCAGATGGAGGAAGAAATTGCTCTGCTTCACAAACAACAAGCAATTCGACAAATCTCCCTGGGGACGCAATCAACGGGCTTTTATTCTCCGTACTTCCTCATACCCAAGAAGTCTGGGGGCCTTCGCCCCATCCTAGACCTCAGGGAATTGAACAAATTTCTCACCAAAGAGAAATTCAAAATGGTGTCCTTAAAATCAATCCTTCCTCTGATTCAGACAAACGATTGGATGTGCTCCATCGACCTGAAGGATGATTACACACACATTCCAATCCATCCATCCATCTTCCTGGCGTTACCTATGTTTTTGCTACAAACATCAACACTATCAGTACAAAGTTCTTCCCTTTGGACTATCGGCTGCACCCAGGGTTTTCACCAAATGCGTGGTGGTGGTGGCGCATCTCAGACAACAAGGGATAATCATATTTCCATATCTGGACGATTGGCTGATAATCGCCTCGATGCCAGAAATCTTGATCGATCACCTACGACGTGTGATACAATGCCTACAGGAGTTGGGATTAGTGATCAATTTCCAAAAATCACATCTACAGCCAACACAAAAATTACAGTTTATAGGAGCATGCCTGGACACCACTCGGAACCGGGCATACCATCCCGCCGAAAGAATAACGCAAATGCGTCATCTTCTCCACGATCTGAGCCATACTCAGAGGCCTTCAGCAAGACAAATTTTAGTAGTCCTAGGCCATGTGGCAGCGGCGATCTTCACAGTCCCCAACACCAGGCTTCACATGAGACGCCTGCAATGGGGACTAAAACGTCAATGGAAACAGCACTCACAGCTGTTGACACACAAGGTATCATTGACTGCCCAGATGAGACAAGACATAACATGGTGGCTACTAGACTCCACCCTGTCCAAGGGAGCATTGTTCAGCCCCCCTCCTCACAACGCAGTCTTAACCACAGATGCGTCTCGCAAGGGATGGGGAGTACACCTCGAGATTTACGAAACACAAGGGTTATGGACAATCTCGGAGCAAAACCTACAAATAAATTTATTAGAACTCAGAGCGATTCGGAATGCATTACATGTGTTTCAAGACCACCTGAAAGGACGCAGGGTCATGATCTACACGGACAATCAAGTAGCGATGTTTTACATGAATAAACAAGGAGTGTCCGGTTCATGGTCCCTCTGCAAAGAGACCCTGACAATCTTCGAACATGCTCACAGGAATTGCATACATCTACAAGCAACTTACCTACCAGGCGTGGCAAATACAAGAGCGGACAGACTAAGCCGCATCTTTCATCCTCACGAATGGACACTAAATACAGAAGTAGCCCAGGACATATTCATGCACTGGGGGACACCATCGATAGATCTCTTTGCAACAGAGATCAATGCTCAAGTTCCCAACTTCTGCTCAATAAGACCAAGCCAGTTCAGGATCGCTCAAGATGCCTTCCTTATTCCATGGACGAAAGGCCTCCTGTACACCTTTTCTCCCATACCACTCATAACAAGAACAATTCAGAAATGCATAGCAGACAATGCTCAACTGATCCTCATCGCCACGGCATGGCCGAGGCAACAGTGGTACAGTTTCCTTCTCCGATTGTCCATCATGGATCAGATTCAGTTACCAAGCCGCCAAGATCTCTGCCAAGATCAAGGAACGCTTCTCCATCCGCTTCACTCATCTCTTCACTTGACGGCGTGGAGATTGAGCGATCCTTGTTATGAGTGGTATGGGAGAAAAGGTGTACAGGAGGCCTTTCGTCCATGGAATAAGGAAGGCATCTTGAGCGATCCTGAACTGGCTTGGTCTTATTGAGCAGAAGTTGGGAACTTGAGCATTGATCTCTGTTGCAAAGAGATCTATCGATGGTGTCCCCCAGTGCATGAATATGTCCTGGGCTACTTCTGTATTTAGTGTCCATTCGTGAGGATGAAAGATGCGGCTTAGTCTGTCCGCTCTTGTATTTGCCACGCCTGGTAGGTAAGTTGCTTGTAGATGTATGCAATTCCTGTGAGCATGTTCGAAGATTGTCAGGGTCTCTTTGCAGAGGGACCATGAACCGGACACTCCTTGTTTATTCATGTAAAACATCGCTACTTGATTGTCCGTGTAGATCATGACCCTGCGTCCTTTCAGGTGGTCTTGAAACACATGTAATGCATTCCGAATCGCTCTGAGTTCTAATAAATTTATTTGTAGGTTTTGCTCCGAGCTTGTCCATAACCCTTGTGTTTCGTAAATCTCGAGGTGTACTCCCCATCCCTTGCGAGACGCATCTGTGGTTAAGACTGCGTTGTGAGGAGGGGGGCTGAACAATGCTCCCTTGGACAGGGTGGAGTCTAGTAGCCACCATGTTATGTCTTGTCTCATCTGGGCAGTCAATGATACCTTGTGTGTCAACAGCTGTGAGTGCTGTTTCCATTGACGTTTTAGTCCCCATTGCAGGCGTCTCATGTGAAGCCTGGTGTTGGGGACTGTGAAGATCGCCGCTGCCACATGGCCTAGGACTACTAAAATTTGTCTTGCTGAAGGCCTCTGAGTATGGCTCAGATCGTGGAGAAGATGACGCATTTGCGTTATTCTTTCGGCGGGATGGTATGCCCGGTTCCGAGTGGTGTCCAGGCATGCTCCTATAAACTGTAATTTTTGTGTTGGCTGTAGATGTGATTTTTGGAAATTGATCACTAATCCCAACTCCTGTAGGCATTGTATCACACGTCGTAGGTGATCGATCAAGATTTCTGGCATCGAGGCGATTATCAGCCAATCGTCCAGATATGGAAATATGATTATCCCTTGTTGTCTGAGATGCGCCACCACCACCACGCATTTGGTGAAAAACCCTGGGTGTAGCCGATAGTCCAAAGGGAAGAACTTTGTACTGATAGTGTTGATGTTTGTAGCAAAAACATAGGTAACGCCAGGAAGATGGATGGATGGATTGGAATGTGTGTGTAATCATCCTTCAGGTCGATGGAGCACATCCAATCGTTTGTCTGAATCAGAGGAAGGATTGATTTTAAGGACACCATTTTGAATTTCTCTTTGGTGAGAAATTTGTTCAATTCCCTGAGGTCTAGGATGGGGCGAAGGCCCCCAGACTTCTTGGGTATGAGGAAGTACGGAGAATAAAAGCCCGTTGATTGCGTCCCCAGGGAGATTTGTCGAATTGCTTGTTGTTTGTGAAGCAGAGCAATTTCTTCCTCCATCTGCGGTTGAAAGCTGTGAATTTGGAGAGTGGGAAGATAAGGCAACATGGGTTTCGTGACGAACTGGAGTTGGTATCCTTGACGTACTATCTCCAGAACCCATTGATCTGATGTTATTCTTTCCCAGGCTGCCAGAAAAGAATGAATCCTGCCGGGTGGCGCTTGGTGTTGTGATGGTGGCTGGATAACTAAAAAGAAGGAGTTGATTTTACTGCAGAGGCCGGCTGCTGTGTCTGCTGCCTCTGGTTACGTGGTTTACCTCGTTTGGGGTATTCTGTTGCGGAGCAGGACGCTGGTATGTAGGGTAAGGTTGTGCACGAAAGGATTGGTAAGATCTGTAGGGTCTTCTGGCATATGATTGCCGTCGAGTAGATACCATAAAACGACGTGTGGTAGCATAGTGAGGCTGTGATGTTAATGACTGTACTGCTAGAGCTTCCTCTTTCAGCTTACCTACTATGTCCTGGAAACGTTCTCCAAACAGGTTATCTCCCGTACATGGGAGGTTTGTTAGTTTCTCGTGCAAATCTTCACGTATCGAACTTGAGCGTAACCATGCTAGTCTGCGGGCTGCAATGGCTGTTGCAGATGCCCTGGAAGATGTTTCATATGCTTCATAGATTGACCTCAAGAGGCGTTGAGAACACTCTTCCATGTCATGAAGAGGCGGAGGTATCTGATCCGCAGTCGAGGAAAGCATACCTTTAATAGCTTGAATGCACTCATAAAGATATTGAACCATGTAGAATTGATGGTGCATAATCCGGGCATTCAACATTGAGCTATGGTATATTTTCTTACCAAACTTATCTAAATATTTGTTGTCTTTGTCTGGAGGATATGAGGAATGCGATTTCATTTTCTTAAATCTTTGCATTGCCGACTACACTACAATTGAAGCATGAGGCAGTTGTGGTATAGAGTACGGTGAGGTTTTCCTCATACGGAATTTTATGTCCGTTTTCCTAGACACCGCTGAGATTGCATAAGGTGTTTTCCAGGATTTCTGCAACACTGAATGCAAAAGGTCTTGTGGAGGCAGAGAGGTCAGTTCTCCTGGAGTATCGAAAATCTTTAGGAGACCAAGAGTTTCTGATCTAGGGTCTGATTCTTTCTGGACCCCTAGATGCAGTATTGCACCCAATTTCTCCAGAAATTTTGAATATGTAAGGTCTTCTGGATGTGAATATGGCTCTTGAGGTTGTTTATGCGGATCTGAAGGGAATTCCGTAGATGATGATGGGGATGCTTGTGGTGAAGGAGACTCAAGAGATGTCTCTTGTTTGCCATTTGGTGAAGCTGGTTGATTAAACATGGGAGATGCAGGAGGCTCTTCTGACGGTTCCTTATTAACCTGAGCTCCGGAGAACTGGCTGAGGCAATATTGGTCATTTTGAAGGATGACTGTAGAGTTTCATAAAAACCTGCTAAGGATTGAGACAATTGATAAAATGCCTCTTTTGTACGTGGGGGCATTATTGTGCGATCATCTCGCTCTTGTGACTCCCTTGCTGTGTTTTGAGGTATAGCAGTGGATACTGTGTTGCCTCTTTGGTTTATGTTATCTGAGTCCTCTGAAGCTGTAGAAGCGCTAGAGGAAGTAACTTGAATTACCTCTTTATGAAAGAACGTATGTGAAGTTTTTGCATGAGATGATTTAGAAGTCGAGGGACTAATGTCCCATGTTGCACCCCTCGTTGTTGATCTTTTATGGTGGGAGTGCCTTGAGTGTCTATGACGAGACCGTGACGATGAGTCGGTATGACTTCTACGTGAGGACGGTGATCGTTTTCTACGTTTTATTACAAACTCTGTTGAAGCAGCTCTCGATGAGGGAGAGATTCCCGAACGAGGCGGGGACATGGAAGGAGAGGTGGAATAAGACCTATGTGAGGATTCACTTCGTCTTTTTAACTCATGAGATGTGTCATTTATTTATTTATTTTAAAGATTTTATATACCGACAACTGTTTGCACATCGTATCGGTTTACAGATAACTTAGAACAATAAATATCGAATAGGCATGGCCTTTACAAAGAACAAACAAGAGTATAACAGGAAACCTAAGAATTTAGTTAATACATTCAACTGGGAGAGTAGTATAAATTGGGGGGGGGGGGGGGGAGTATACAACAATGTGATAAGGAAAGACTATGTACAAGTTTCAGAAAATACATTCGTTGAAGTTGCTGAGTTTTATTTTTATTTGGGGAAAAAACAGGGGAACTTGAGAGGCCTAATAGGGGTACTGCTTAGATCTGAGGGGAAGTCATAAGGAATAAGATTATCAACAAAAACTAGACATTTAGATAGCTTTTAGAGTTTCTGGATTGCTTTTCGTTTTTTCAAGTAAGACATAATGCAATGAGATTTTTAGCAGTAGGTCATATAAGGAGTGGGGTTAGCGTGGGTGGCTTGTAGGAAGAGTCATTCTGTGACTTATGCGCCGATTTTGAGTTGTGCGCGGATGTAGATTTGCGCGCATATGTATCTGGTTCCGTGTGTGCGAAGTCTGTCGGCGCAGATGCCTTTGGTGCCGTGCGCGCAAGTTTGCTTGGTACTCGGGACAGCGGTGTTGTAGGCGCAATGCGCACAGATGACTTTGGCGCCATGCGTGCATATGTCATCAGCGCCATGTTTGTAGGAGTCGTTGGCGACATGCGCGCAATTGGCGCCAAAGGCGCAGATTTCTGTTTTGTGCGCAGAGATGTCTTTGGCGCCTTGTGCGCCGATGTCTTAGGCGCCCTGCGCGCACAAGTCTTCCGCGCTGCACTTGAAAGGTTCTTCGGCGCCATGCACCCAAATGTTTTCGGCGCTATGCACGCAGACTCGTTGTGCGCCGACAGTCCTTTAGGCGCATAAGTGTCATGCGTCTCTGTTGTATTAAGCGCACAAGTAATTTTAGGCGCAGAAGTCTCCGGTGTTAGGTTTTTTGGCGCCATTGTCTCCGTTATCGGCGATTTTGGCTCTGAGGATTGTTTTAAATCCAATAGCCTTTGCCGGCTTGTTGGTTCCTTACCTCCCAGGGTGGAGGATTGGGGATCCCACGATGATGCCCTTTTTTGAGGGAGCTGGTAAATTTGTGGGGCCAGGCGACGAATTAGCCTCCGATGGCTCCGGTGAGGCAAAAAGTCCCTGAAGCCTGTAGGCCCGTTGTTTCAGGGTCCTCGGAGACATCCTTGAACAAAATTCACAATCTTCACGATTGTGATCTGGCCCTAGGCATTGGTAACATTGGTCATGGCCATCCGTGACCGACATTACCTTGCCGCAAGTACAGGGTTTAAACCCCGATTTTGACATTTTTAAATTTTTTTTTTTTAATGCTGAGAAGAACAGCTCCGCGTGCGATCCCGCTCGCGGAAAAAACAGACTGAGGAGATTCTGTTACTTTCCTGCATGGGAACACTCGCGCAGCCACAGAGAGCAAAGCTCTAATCTCTGCTTTGACAAGCTCCGCCTCCCGGGCCTGATTGACAGATCCCATGACAGCATGGCTAATTCAGCCCTGCTATCGACGGGAAAAAGGTGTTCTATTTATGCTTTGATTGTGGAAAACAGCTATAAGGTACTATTTTGTTGGTATGTGATACCTGTCCAGCTACATTTTTTCTATTCCACTTTGAGTGATAAATGCTGGAGAGATTGTGGGATATTAGGAACCTTCTTCCATATATGGTGGGAATGCCCCAAAATTGCCCTTCTGTGGGACGAAATTATAAGATTAATTTTCCAGATTACAAGAAAATAGATTCCTAGGGACCCGTTGTTCTTCCTTTTGAATATACCAGTCAAGGAAGAGAGTGATGTTGTCTTGTATATTTCTCAACAAGTGGATCTGGCAGCTAGGGGAGGAATAGCATACTTTTGGAGAAAGCAAATGTTGCTTACCTGTAACAGGTGTTTTCACAGGACAAGCAGGATGTTAGTCCTCACATATGGGTGACATCACAGGATGGAGCCCAAGCATGGAAAACTTCTGTCAAAGTTTCCAGAACTTTGACTGGCCCCTACTGGGCATGCCCAGCATGGCACTAACCCTGCAGCCAGCAGGGGTCCCCCTTCAGTCTTATTTAAAAGCTACAGGCAATGCCGAAAAATAAAATAATAAAACGTTACGAACCCAACACCGCGGGGCAGCGGGCAGGTTTCGTGAGGACTAACATCCTGCTGTCCTGTGAGAACACCTGATACAGGTAAGCAACATTTGCTTTCTCACAGGACAAGCAGGATACTAGTCCTCACATATGGGTGAGTACCGAGCTGAGGATGTCCGAACATGCACCAAATGTACCCAAAGGCGTGCAACAGGCACAACAACTGGGGTGGAATTTGGTAGAGGGCATCCTGAACCCCACCAGGCGGAAGGGTGTTGGTACGTCACGTTGTAAACAAGTTACGAAGGACAGACTGGCCGAAGATGGAATCTTGTCTTCCGGCTTTGTCCAAGCAATAGTGGGCTGCAAAGGTGTGGCGAGAACTCCAGGTGGCAGCCCTACAAATGTCAGGAAGCGGCACCGAGCGTAGGTGTGCTACTGAAGTCGCCATGGCCCTCACAATGTGCGCTTTAACACTGTCTTGAAATGGAATGCCTGCTTGCTGATAGCAAAAGGATATGCAGTCCGCCAACCAGGAAGAGAGAGTCTGCTTACCCACAGGCTTCCCTAACTTGTTAGGGTGGAAAGAGAAACAATTGAGTGCTTTCCCTGTGGGCAGCTGTACGGTCTAGATAGAATGCTCGAGCCCGTTTACAGTCAAGGGTATGCAGAGCCTGTTCTCCTGGATTGGCATGGGGCCTGGGAAAAAAGGTAGGTAGTATGATGGATTGATTGAGATGAAAATCCAAAACTACCTTGGGTAAGAATTTAGGGTGAGTGCGGAGTACCACCATATCCTGCAGAAGTTTAGTGTAAGACGGATAGGTAACTAGGGCCTGTAATTCACTAACTCTGCGAGCTGAAGTGATAGCCAAAAGGAAAATCACTTTCCAGGTGAGATATCGAAGTTCACAAGAGTGAAGAGGCTCGAATGGTGGTTTCATGAGCTGACCCAAACCAGATTAAGGTCCCAAGAAGGGGCCGGAGGACGTAGTGGAGGCTTGATGTGGAGCAAGCCTTTCAAAAAACGTGTTACCAGGGGTTGTACTGATATAGGGACATCCCCGACACCTTTATGGAAGGCGGCTACCGCACTGACATGCATTCTGATGGAAGAAGTCTTAAGACCTGACTCTGATAGATGCCAGAGATAGTCCAGAAACTTCGGGATTGGACAGGAAAATGGGTCAAGGGACTGAGAAGAGCACCATGACGTGAACCTTTTCCATTTGTAAGAGTAAGATTTTCTCGTGGAAGGCTTCCGTGAAGCAATCAAGACACGGGAAACTGGTTCAGAAAGATTAAGTGGTTGAAGGATTAACCTTTCAACATCCATGCCATCAGGCGAAGGCACCCGTCGTTTTGAGTGATCAGAAGCAGGTCCTTTCCCAAGGGAATGTGCCTGCAGATGGAGAGATCCTGAAGAATTGGAAACCACACTTGGCGTGGCCAGTGAGGTGCTATCAGGATCATGGTTCCCTTGTCCTGACTTAACTTCACGAGAGTTTTCGAGAGAAGAGGAAGTGGAGGGAATGCATAGAAAGACCTGTTGTCCATGAGAGGGAGAATGTGTCTCTGGGTTTAGAGTGTTTGCTGCGAATGAGAGAGCAGTAGTTCTCTACTTTGCAGTATTGAGGAGACGCAAAGAGGTCTATCCAAGGATAACCCCATTGTTAGAAGATGGAGTTCGCTACCAAGGGGTTGAGAGACCACTTGTGCGGTTGAAAGACGCGATTCAGCTTGTCTGCCAGCACATTGTTCATTCCCGGCAAGTAGGTGGCCCTGAGGTACATCGAATGGGAGAGGGCTTCCGCCCACATCTGTGCAGCTTCCTAACACAGAAGGAAGGAGCCTGTGCCTCCCTGCTTGTTGATGTACCACATGGCCACCTGGTTGTCCGTCTGAATCAGGATGACTTGATTTGACAGGTGATCCTGAAAAGCCCTGAGAGCATATCTGATTGCTCGAAGCTCCAGGAAATTTATTTGGTGTTTGGGTTCCTCTGGAGACCAAGATACTTGTGTTTGCAGATTGGCCAAATGGGCTCCCCAGCCGAGGTTGGAAGCTTCGGTGGTGAGCATGATTTGAGGGCCTGGAGTCTGAAAGGGCAAACCCTGGAGGAGGTTGATCTGATTTTTCCACCAGGCGAGAGACAGACTGAGTGAGTCGGTGACGTGGACAATGGTCGACAGGGGCTGAATGGATTGAGTCCATTGAGACCGTAGAGTCCAGTGCATGAGTCTCATGGCCAAGCAGGCCATTGGTGTGACATGGACTGAGGACGCCATGTGTCCCAGGAGGACAAGAAATTGGCGTGCAGTCACGGAGTGCTGCGACTGCAGCTGTTGAGCAAGAGACACGAAAGTTAGTGCTCGCTGTCGAGGCAGGAAGGTCTTTGCCTGCAAAGTGTCCAAGTCTGCCCCAATGAATGACAAAGTTTGAGATGGGACTAAGTAGGATTTGTCATAGTTGACTAGAAATCCTAATGAAATTAGAGTGTGTAAGGTTAGACTGAGGGACGACAGAGCAGCTTGCTGAATGGGAGCCCTGACTAACCAGTCGACTAGGTAGGGGTAGACGTAAACACCTTGGGTTCTGAGAAAGGCTGCGACAACTACGAGGCATTTTGTGAAGACTCGTGGCGCAGACGCTAGGCCGCATGGAAGCACATGATATAGATAGTGCTTGGGGACTACTAGAAACCTCAGGTATTTGCAATGAGATGGAGTTATCGCAATGAGTGTATGTGTCCTGGAGGTCCAGAGAGCAGAGCCAGTCTCCTCTTTGTAGAAGAAGGAGAAGTGAACCCAAGGTGACCATCTTGAACTTTTCTCGCTGAAGGTACTTGTTGAGAATCCGAAGGTCTAGAATAGGACGAACGCCTCCCGATTTTTTGGGGATTAGAAAGTACCGGGAATAGAACCCTAGGCCGTGCTCAGAGTATGGTACGGGTTCTATTGCTTTGGACTGGAGAAGGAGGGAGACCTCTTGATCCAGAAGAATGGAGTGATCAGATGTTCTCCACATCGGTAGAGGTGGGGAGTCCGGAGGCACGGAGAGAAAGTTCAGATGGTAACCCTGACGAATTATTGCCAATACCCATTGGTCTGAGGTGATTGAGTGCCATATGTTATGGAAGTGGCACAATCGACCTCCCACTGGTATTTGAGGCAGTGGAATCTGGCTGCTGCTCTCTAGGTGGAAGTCAAAAACCTGAAGCAGGCCCTGGTTGAGGAGCTGCTTATGGTTTTTGTTTACGTGTTTGACGAGACTGCGGTTTTTAATAAGGTCTTGTAGCGCAGTATCTGGTTGGTGGCGGGTAAGACTTCTTCGGGCAGAAGAAGGATTTCTTAGAGTCATTCCTGAAGGGCTGTTTTGAAGAGAAGTCAGAAGGTATCAGAGAGAGTTGTCTTAGGGTCTCATGATGATCCTTTAGTTCTGCCACCGTCCGTTGAATCTGTTCGCCAAACAGATTATCGCCGACACAAGGTAGGTCAGATAACCTGTCTTGTACTTCAGGGTGAAGGTCAGAAGACTTGAGCCAAGCCCACCTTCTCGCCGAAATAGCAGCTGCCGATACTCTAGTAGAAGTATCAAAGATATCATAAGATGTTCTGATCTCATGCTTACCTGCCTCAAACCCCTTGTTTACTAGGGTTTGGAGCTGTTCTTGAAATTGTTGAGGCAGGGAGTCCGAGAGATCTTGTATCTGCTTAAAAATGACCCTGTTATATTGGGTCATATAAAGCTGATAGGCAGCAATCCATGAGACTAGCACTGACCCTTGGAAGACTCGGCAACCAATGGCATCTAGGAACTTCTGTTCCTTGCCCGGGGGAACAGAAGAATGAGGCTTTGATCGTTTTGCTCTCTTCTGTGCAGACTCCACCACTACAGAGTGGTGATCTAACTGTGATTTCAGAAAGCCTGGAGCTGACTGCACCAAATAGGTAGTGTCAGCTTTCCTATGGACTGGAGCAATGGAGACAGGATGATCCCAGTTTTTCTTCAGGAGATCCAGAAGAACCTGGTGGATAGGAATAGAGGTGATTTCTTTAGGGGCATCCAAGAATTGGAGCAACTCCATCATCTGATGCCTATCATCCTGTTCAGTCTGCAATTGGAAGGGAACCAATTCAGACATTTCCTTCACGAAGTTTATAAAGGAGAGGTCCTCTGGAGGAGAACGCTTCCTACTTTCAGTGGGTGAAGGTGGTGAAGGTAAATCATCGGTATTTGGTGAGGAATCATCAGTCCAGGTATCATAAGGATCAGCACCTGTCCCTCTAGGAACTAGAGGGGAACGGGGTGGTGGGATACCTGAAGGTCCTGGTCTAGGCTCCGAAGGAATCATCGGAGGCACTGATGAAGGCATTGAAGGCACCGGCATAGGCATCGATGGATGGCTCGGTGGCGCCGATGGACGTATCGGCACCAATGGTTGGGTTGGTGGCGAGGGACGTATCGCATCGATGGCTGAGGCAGAACTCCCGATGGAGGGATGCGGAACCGTGTTTCTCCTCCCAATGACACTGTAAGTGGGGAGGGCACCGGTGCCATCAGAGACCCAGGATCCATCGGTGGAAAAGCGGCCATAAGCGCTTCCATCCTGGAGAGCAGCGGTGCCAGCCAGAATCGGGTCGATGATCGGTTCCGCAATCAGTACCGCTGTCGGTGCCGGAGGAACCTGAAGTCGTTGCATTGCCTTATCGATAGCCTCCTGAACCATCCGATTCTGTTCTCGGAGACCTGGAGCAAGCAGCCTCGGCTCCGGAACAGAACAGGGAGGCAGAGGCATAGCCAGAGGGACCACCGTTAAAGGCAGAGTCACGGCTCCCGATCCCCTGTCAGGTGACGGCGGCCTCAGTGACCCGGTCACAGAAATGGTCGGTGCCTTTTCTGGAAGGGGTTTCTTCAAAGGTGGCTCGGATGATGGCGAGGTCGATGATTTCACTCCCTCGATGGCCTGAGACTTACAATGTCGATGGCGATGTTTGTCCCTGCGATCCCCTCGGTCCTGAGGGGGAGTAGAGGGTATCGATGGCCGAGAAGTCGTCGATGGCGGGCTGTCACCGGCCGGTGGTTGATGCTGGCACGAAGTTGACGGTACCGGCTCTGACGATGTCGATGCAATGGACTGAGTCGGGGTTTGAGCACGGAAGAGAAGTTCCATCTTCTCCATTCTGGCCTTGCGACCTTATGGTATCATTAGGGCACATTTGGTGCAGGTCAAGACATCATGCTCGTGTCCTAGACACATTACACAGACTTTATGGGGGTCTGTGATAGACATGGTGCGGTACAGTCCGAGCACCGACAGAATCCAGACGCCATGGCAAAAAATCGAGCCGTGGTATGGTCGACGGCCAGTAGGCCGCGAGGGCCAAACTCGACGGTAATAGACGGAAAAACAGGTAAAAAACTTACCGGAGTACCGCGGTCTGAAAAAAGTTAGAGGAGGGACCCTTGTGGGGCAATTTAACTTTTAGTAATTCCATGAGGAAAATTCCTGTCAGGAATCTCTGCAGAGCTCCTTTACCGCGAGGCTACTGCTGTGCGGAAAAAAGAAACTGAAGTGGGACCCCTGCTGGCTGCAGGGTTAGTGCCATGCTGGGCAGGCCCAGTAGGGGCCAGTCAAAGTTCTGGAAACTTTGACAGAAGTTTTCCATGACTGGGCTCCATCCTGTGATGTCACCCATATTTGAGGACTACCATCCTGCTTGTCCTGTGAGAAAGTATGAAACTCCTTCTCTACAAGGAATCATTCGAAGATTAGGCAAGGTGTATTATATGAGAAAACTCACTGCTACCAAGAGGAAACAAACTGCTAAATTTGAGAAATGTGGCAACAGTTTCTGAAACAGAAATGTGATGATATGGGGGGGGAAGAATAAATATGGGTTGATTAGAATGTGGATAAGGAAGTATTGGGGAGCTAGATATCTGGATAATTTCCGTGATCCTTTGTGAGGGGGGCTATAAGGGGAGGATTTGGGGCTTCGGTTGGTTGGGGGAGAGAGATGGGGAAAAAAATATCAAGATGATATTGAGATGATTACTTGTTTTTCTTCTAGAGTTGTATCATTTTTTGGTACAGATTGTCTTACAAATGTATGATTATACAACTGTTGGAAGTGATGTGTGTTAATAAAAGTTTTCAATTAAAAAAAAAATAAAGCTAAATGTTAATAGCAGGAATTCTACTGAAAGAATTCCACAAAGAGCTTTCAAAAGATGGGGCGAGAGGGAAGGCAGAATAGCAAAAAGTGAAACTAGACCAGTATTTTCCAACCTTTTCAAGACCAAGGCATACCTATATTAACAAAAATGTTGCATGGAACACCATTCTTCACAGAGCAGGCAGGGAGGACGTGGAGAAGACTCATATAGCCAAACGAAGAGCTATGGAAGTACTGAAAGCCTTACCAGTCTCTCTTACAAATTTTAAAGAAGAAGGGGAAGGGGGCCAGAGACACATGGACATATTACAATGGACTAGCTCCCTTCATATAAAATGCAGAAAGCAGAAGTCCATGTGATGCAGCAGCTGGCTTGATTAGCTGCCAGAGCTCCTCCACTGCTGCTGCTCCCAAAACTCTAAATGAGTCACATCCAGTGCTCAGTGCACTCTCTCCCTCACTCACTCAGATTGGGGTTAAGATACAGAATGTTCTCAAAAAGGAGCTCTTGCATATTTAAGAGCCACTATTGTTGACGTTTTTTGCTGCGAGGTACTGAGAGGAGAGCTCAGGCACTGGTCTGGATCTGAGTATCAGGCAGTGGTGACTTCTCTATGGCACACCTAATCAGGTCTGACGACACACTGGTTGGGAAACACTGAACTAGATAGTGTGTCTGTACAATATTAATTAACCCAAAATACAGTGTAGTCAACGTTTGCTGTCTGGACCATTCAGGAACTTAAAGCAGAGAGATATGGTTGAAAAACGTGTTCAAATGTTATCCCACCCTTCCTGGTCACTCTTGCTATATATTATGGTTTGGGCCTGCCATGCTCCTTTCTCCATCTGCATACCCAGAGACCTTTCTTCTTTATCCTCAATGTACAGTAGCCAACAGAAGCCAGCATGGCCACACATCAGAATAACCCTCAGACAACTGATGGTTGTATTTAAATTGGATCCTCAAAAAATTTCTCTATTTTGAGGAACATGGGCATGAAAGAATCAATTGTATTAAGACAAAATCACAAGATCATTCACATTTCACCCAAGCTAAGTAACACTGCTGCTTTAAATATTTGTAACATTACTTTTAATAACCTGGAGAGTTAAAATGCTCCCTGGAAGCTCATTTTCTTTCGGGTTTCTTATGAACACAAAACTGGGCTCAATTTGATTGGCACAAATGTAACCTTTTCTTGGCACAGTCACTGTCTTGTTAAACAAAATAAGCAGTGTGATGTCTCTCACCTTCATCTTCAGAGTTTGCAATCTCATCAAGCAGTCCAGAGAGTCCTATCTCATGCCTGCAGACAGAGTAATAAGAAACAGAGATTATACACAGCTGTCCATCAAAACTAGATCTCAGCATGCTGTACCATCAGCATATTTTAGAAAAACATTGAATAGAGATCAGAACTGTGAACCTGGCAAATGATTCCATTCTCAATCATCCACCACTCAAGTCACTCTGCCTCCTAGTACTGAAACTTGGATGTTTCTGCCCCAAATAGCCAGATTATAACTGAACATACACTTCAGCAGGCATTATATAATTCACAAGTTATAATGACCTAATGCATAAAGAGGGGGGGATATGAAGGAAAGACAAGGATATGAAAATAAACCATTAAACAGATTTACCAAAAAAATCATCACTTTAAAAAAAACTTCTGGAGTAGTGGCATCACCCTGTGGTCATAATGGAGACTGCAGGTCTAAGTTTCCCATGGCCTTCAATTTGTACAGATAAAAGATGAGCGGTTGCTGTTTAATCCACTTCAATACAAATGCAGGTGATAGGTTACAGATTAGTTGAAATCGATCTGAAATTTAATTTTTGAGTTCTTTCAGACCTTTGGGGTGTATACCAGCTGGTGCAGGTGATTTGCTAATTTTCAGTTTGTCAATCCAGCCTACTACATCTTCCAGATTCTCCGTGATTTGGTTCAGTTCATCTGAATCGTCACCCTTGAAAACTGTCGCTGGAACAGCTTTCTCCAACATCCTCATCAGTAAACACTAAACCAAAGAATACATTTAATCTTTCCGCTATGGCCTTATCTTCCCTAAGTGCTCTTTTAATAGCTCTATCATCTAAAATTCCAAGTGAATTCCTTGCAGGCTTCCTGCTTCGTATCTATTTAAAAACGTTTTTATCATGAGTTTTTGCCTCTATGGCCAACTCCTTTTCAAATTCTCTCTCAGCCTGTCTTATCAATGTCTTACATTTAACTTGTACACCTGTTCGTCTATTTTAAATTAATTGAAGACTAGCTACTATGTATTTTTGTGGGACCTCTCCTCACAGGGTCATGGTATTTTTACCAGACTCTTTCTTGTGGTCTTTGGTCCATTTTACTTTATATTTTTTTGGGATATTTTTATCATTTTATCACCACACTTTCACCATTAAAAACTGTTATCAAAAAACTGATGAAACCTTCAAACATATCCCGTGTGAAAGTAGTCACTTTTGCTGAATTTTTATCAAAAAACTGATGAAACCTTCAAACCACAATCCAATATGAAAATTGTCACTTTAACTTAATTTCAGAAGAACGCTGTATTCTGCAGGAGTTCTTATCTGCATCACCCAACGCGATCGCGTTTCGGACCCCCTCTCTTGAGGTCCTGCTTCAGGGGATAAATATTTCCATCTTTTTTCTGTGACAAAGAATCGGTAAGAAGAGTTCAATAGCTACATTCAATCCTTATGCTATTGTAGCCGCGATCTCAACGTAGATCTCAACGTAGACGGCGGTCTTCCCAGAGAACTTTGTGGTATACAGGATGACATTCATTTTAGGAAGATGACAATGAGTTGGTCATTTTATGCATGATTTCAGTTGACTTGATCTGTGCTTTGGTTAGGTGATTGTGGAGGAGGTGAAGAAGTTTAGGTGTTAGGTTTTGTTTGAGGATTTTTAAGGAAGGTGGGTGAAGTACTGTTGTGTTAATGATGCAACTGTATTCTGTTTGTGGTGTTTTAATGTTTATATTTTATACATTGCCTTGGGTAGTTTCATAAATGCTATTCAGAAAAGTAAATAAATACATTTTCTATCGCCTTCTTTCTAGCCTTCTCCTCCTTCCTCCTTTCTTGTTTTCCACATGTTGATTGGAACATCCCAACTGCAGTATCTTCTAAAGGCAGGGAGATCCTGGATTCTCTGCAAGGAGAACTGTTCTATCAACTGATACCGGAACCCACACAGGAGGGGATGATACCGGACCTGGTGCTTACTAACGGGAACAGTATTTCTGATCTTGTAGTGGTGACCATCAGATAGTGTGTTTCAATATTAGGATGCAGGAGATGAAGGTTCATTCTAAGGTGAGGGTCCTAGACTTCAGGAAAACTTACTTTCTCAAAATGGGGGTAGTACCTCAAGGAGTCCTTAGCTGGATGGGAAAATCTCAAATTTGCAGATGATACAAAATTATTCAGAGTAGTTAAATCACAAGCAGACTGTGTTACATTACAGGAGGACCTTGCAAGACTGGAAGATTGGGCATCCAAATGGCAGATGAAATTTAATGTGGACAAGTGCAAGGTGTTGCATATAGGGAAAAATAACCCTTGCTGTAGTTACACGATGTTAGGTTCCATATTAGGAACTACCACCCAGGAAAAAGATCTAGGCATCATAGTGGATAATACTTTAAAATCGTCTGCTCAGTGTGCTGCAG
The DNA here is from genome assembly GCF_901001135.1 of Rhinatrema bivittatum. Taxonomy (NCBI): domain Eukaryota; kingdom Metazoa; phylum Chordata; class Amphibia; order Gymnophiona; family Rhinatrematidae; genus Rhinatrema; species Rhinatrema bivittatum. Next base: position 303,335,392 of record NC_042617.1, read on the forward strand.
CAGTCAAAAAAGCAAACAGAATGTTAGGAATTATTAGGAAGGGAATGGTTAATAAAACAGAAAATGTCATAATGCCTCTATATCGCTCCATGGTGAGACCACACCTTGAATACTGTGTACAATTCTGGTCGCCACATCTCAAAAAAGATATAGTTGCAATGGAGAAGGTACAGAGAAGGGCAACCAAAATGATAAAGGGGATGGAACAGCTCCCCTATGAGGAAAGGCTGAAGAGGTTAGGGCTGTTCAGCTTGGAGAAGAGACGGCTGAGGGGGGATATGATAGAGGTCTTTAAGATCATGAGAGGTCTTGAACGAGTAGATGTGACTCTGTTATTTACACTTTTGAATAATAGAAGGACTAGGGGGCATTCCATGAAGTTAGCAAGTAGCACATTTAAGACTAATCGGAGAAAATTCTTTTTCACACAACGCACAATAAAGCTCTGGAATCTGTTGCCAGAGGATGTGGTTAGTGCAGTTAGTGTAGCTGGGTTCAAAAAAGGTTTGGATAAGTTCTTGGAGGAGAAGTCCATTAATGGCTATTAATCAAGTTTACGTAGGAAATAGCCACTGCTATTAATTGTATCAGTAGCATGGGATCTTCTTAGTGTTTGGGTACTTGCCAGGTTCTTATGGCCTGGTTTGGCCTCTGTTGGAAACAGGATGCTGGGCTTGATGGACCCTTGGTCTGACCCAGCATGGCAATTTCTTATGTTCTTAAGTAGAATGGCAGTAAGAATGTAAATAAACTGAAGAGGAAAAAAAAGACTTGTGGTTTTCTAAAGAAGTAGCTGAAAAGGTAAAGGAGAAAAGGTTAGCATTCATAAACTATAAGAGATCGCAGAAAGAAGACGACAGGTGACAATATCTAGAAAATTAAGAGAAGCTGGGGTCAGGAATGAGAAAATTCAGATAGAACAAAAAATAGCAGAAATGGTAAAACAGGGAGACAAGACTTATTTATTTATTTATTTATTTTAAAGATATGTTAGTGATAGAAGTTAAGTGCAAAAGTGCCATTGTGAGACTCAAAGGTGAAGGGGAGGAATATGTAGAGGCTGATGAGGAAAAAGCAAAACTGCTTAACAAATATTTCTGTTTGTGTTCACTGTGGAAGGGACTGGAGCAGGACCACCTAAAACAAATACAAATAAGATTGAAAGTGAGATAAACCTCAATTGATTTTCAGAACAGTGTGCTTGTGAGGAGCTAACTAAACTTAAAGTAGATAAGGGGATGGGGCTGGACGGGATACATCCAAGGGTAGTAAGAGACCTTAGAGATGTCCTGGCAGCTCCTCTGGCTGACCTTTTCAATGATTCCTTACAGTCTGGAGTAGTTCCGCAGGACTGGAAAAGGGCGGATGTGGTTCCTCTTCATAAAAGTGGAAGTAAGGAGGAGGCTGGGAACTACAGGCCAGTTAGTCTGACCTCTGTGATGAGCAAAGTAATGGAACTGCTGCTAAAACAGAGAATAGTGCAATTTTTGGAATCCAATGGATTGCAAGATCTGAAGCAGCAGGGTTTTACCAGAGGTAAATCTTGTCAAACAAATCTGATCAATTTCTTTGATTAGGTAACCAGAGAGTTAGATTAAGGGAGAGTGCTAGATATAGTGTACTTAGATTTCAACAAGGCCTTTTGACACGGTTCTGTACAGAAGACTTATAAATTGTGCACCCTTGGTATGGATCCTAGAGTGGCTGCTTGTGCAAAATAGCCGAGGTTTTTTGAAAGCTTTCTTCATAGTATTTACTGCAGACATTTTTTGTGGTTTACTTTTCACATATATTCCCTTTTCTTCTATTTTTTTTAAACAAATCAAAATCTTCACACTATGGTAGTGGTGGCCAACCTTTCATGCACAAAGCCAAGAAACTGGAATGCACTCACATTTTCAATATACGAGAGGGGGGAAGAAGAATACCCCCTTCCAACAGTATCCCTCTCTGAATCCTCTCATCCTGTCCCTACTGGTTTCTCTCAACCCCAATCTGTTCCCAGCAGTCTCTGACAATCCCTCCACCAGTCTGTCTCAACCCCCCCCAAACCTGTCCACCAGTTTCTTTCAATAACATCCCATTCCCATTAGTCTCCCTCAGTTCCCTACCCTGTCCCCATCAGTCTCTCTCTCTTTCAATCCCATCCTATTCCCCCACTCTCTCAATCCTATTAGTTTCCTTAAATTTCCCTCCCTTGTCCCACCAGCATTCATCTCAAACCTCCCACCCTGTGACAGCATTTCCTTTCTCTCCATCATGATCTGCCCAATAGCTGTCATTCTCTTATCCCCATCAGTAGCTCGCAATTCCCTATCAGGTTCCTACCAGTGTCTCCCCTGGCAGACCCAGCATAACATTCCCTAACCCTGCACTAAACCTGCAGCCAGCAGAGGTCCCCCTTCAGTCTTATTTGATAGCTACAGGCAGTGCCGAAAAAATAAAACAACAAAACGTTACGAACCGAACACCGCGGGGCGGCGGGCAGGTTTCGTGAGGACTAACATCCTACTGTCCTGTGAAAACACGTTACAGGTAAGCAACATTTGCTTTCTCACAGGACAAGCAGGATGGTAGTCCTCACATATGGGTGAGTACCGAGCTGAGGATGTTCGAACATGCACCAAATGTACCCAACGGCGTGCAACAGGGACAACAACTGGGGTGGAATTTGGTAGAGGGCATCCTGAACCCAACCGGGCAGGCGGAAAGGTGTAGGTACGTCACGTTGGAAATAAGTTATGCAGGACAGACTGGCCGAAGATGGAATCTTGTCTTCCGGCTTTGTCCAAGCAATAGTGGGCTGCAAAAGTATGGAGAGAACTCCAGGTGGCAGCCCTGCAAATGTCAGGAAGCGGCACCGATCGTAGGTGTGCTACTGAAGTCAACATGGCCCTTACAGAGTGTGCTTTAACACTGTTTTGAAAAGGAATGCCTGCTTGCTGACAGCAAAAAGATATGCAGTCCACCAACCAGGAGGAGAGAGTCTGCTTACCCACAGGTTGCCCTAATTTGTTGGGGTGGAAAGAGATGAATAACTGAGTGCTCTTCCTGTGGGCAACTTTACGGTCTAGATAGAAAGCTAGAGTACGTTTACAGTCAAGGGTATGCAGAGCCTGTTCCCCTGGATTGGAATGGAGCCTGGGAAAGAAGGAAGGTAGTATGATGGATTGATTAATGTGAAACTCCGTAACTACCTTAGCTAAAAACTTAGGGTGAATGCGGAGTTCCGCCCGGTCCTGCAGGAGTTTAGTGTAAGGCGGATAGGTAACTAGGGCCTGTAACTCACTAACCCTGCGAGCTGAAGTGATAGCCAAAAGGAAAATCACTTTCCATGTGAGATATTTTAGGTCACAGGAGTGAAGAGGCTCGAATGGTGGTTTCATCAGCCGACCGAGAACCAGATTAAGGTCCCAAGAAGAGGCCGGAGAACGTAAAGGTGGCTTGATATGGAGCAAGCCCTTCAAAAAGCGTGTTACGAGGGGTTGTACCGAAATAGGGACATCCCCGTCACCTTTATGGAAGGCGGCTACCACACTGACATGCATTCTGATGGAAGAGGTCTTTAGACCTGATTCTGACAAATGCCAGAGATAGTCCAAAAACCTTGGGATTGGACAGGAAAAGGGATCAAGGGACTGCGAGGTGCACCATGATGTGTACCTTTTCCATTTATAGGAATAAGATTTTCTTGTGGAAGGCGTCCGTGAAGCAATCAGGACACGAGAAACCGAATCTGAAAGGTTAAGTGGTTGAAGGATTAACCTTTCAACATCCATGCCGTCAGAGACAAGGCCTGAAGATTGGGATGGCGTAGGCATCCGTCGTTTTGAGTGATCAGATGCGGGTCTGTTCCCAAGGGAATGTGCCTGCGTATGGAGAGATCCTGAAGTATGGGAAACCACACTTGGCGTGGCCAGTGAGGTGCTATCAGGATCATGGTTCCCTTGTCCTGACGTACCTTCACGAGAGTCTTCAAGAGAAGAGGAAGTGGAGGGAATGCATAGAGCAGACCGGTTGCCCAAGAGAGGGAGAATGCATCTCTGGGCTGAGAGCGCTCGCTCCGAATGAGGGAGCAGTAGTTGTCGACTTTGTGGTTCTGAGGGGACGCAAAGAGGTCTCTCTGGGGTATCCCCATTGTCGGAAGATTGAGGTCGCTACAGAGGGGTTGAGAGACCACTCGTGTGGCTGGAAGACGCGACTCAGTTTGTCTGCCAAGACATTGTCCACTCCTGGCAAGTAGGTGGCCCTGAGGTACATCTAGTGGGAGAGCGCTTCCGCCCAGATCTGCGCAGCTTCCTGACACCCTGCTTGTCGATGTACCACATGGCCACCTGGTTGTCCGTCTGAATCAGGATGACGTGATTTGATAGGCGTTCCTGAAAAGCCCTGAGAGCATATCGCATTGCTCTAAGTTCTAGGAAGTTTATTTGATGTTTGGCTTCCCCAGGAGACCAAGACCCTTGTGTCTGTAGATTGTCCACATGGGCTCCCCACCCAAGCTTGGAAGCGTCGGTGGTGAGAATGAGTTGAGGATCTGGCACTTGAAAGGGCAGTCCCTGGAGGAGATTGGTCTGATCTTTCCACCAGGCGAGAGATAGACGGTAGGGATGTGAATCGTTTTAGGACGATTAAAATTATCGTCCGATAATTTTAATATCGTCTTAAACCGTTATGGAACACAATACAATAGAGATTCTAACGATTTATCGTTATAAATCGTTAGAATCGTGAGCCGGCACACTAAAACCCCCTAAAACCCACCCCCGACCCTTTAAATTAAATCCCCCACCCTCCCGAACCCCCCCCAAATGACTTAAATAACCTGCGGGTCCAGCGGCGGTCCGGAACGGCAGCGGTCCGGAACGGGCTCCTGCTCCTGAATCTTGTTGTCTTCAGCCGGCGCCATTTTCCAAAATGGCGCCGAAAAATGGCGGCGGCCATAGACGAACACGATTGGACGGCAGGAGGTCCTTCCGGACCCCCGCTGGACTTTTGGCAAGTCTCGTGGGGGTCAGGAGGCCCCCCACAAGCTGGCCAAAAGTTCCTGGAGGACCAGCGGGGGTCAGGGAGCGATTTCCCGCCGCGAATCGTTTTCGTACGGAAAATGGCGCCGGCAGGAGATCGACTGCAGGAGGTTGTTCAGCGAGGCGCCGGAACCCTCGCTGAACGACCTCCTGCAGTCGATCTCCTGCCGGCGCCATTTTCCGTACGAAAACGATTTGCGGCGGGAAATCGCTCCCTGACCCCCGCTGGACCTCCAGGAACTTTTGGCCAGCTTGTGGGGGGCCTCCTGACCCCCACGAGACTTGCCAAAAGTCCAGCGGGGGTCCGGAAGGACCTCCTGCTGTCCAATCGTGTTCGTCTATGGCCGCCGCCATTTTTCGGCGCCATTTTGGAAAATGGCGCCGGCTGAAGACAACAAGATTCAGGAGCAGGAGCCCGTTCCGGACCACTGCCGTTCCGGACCGCCGCTGGACCCGCAGGTTATTTAAGTCATTTGGGGGGGGTTCGGGAGGGTGGGGGATTTAATTTAAAGGGTCAGGGGTGGGTTTTAGGGGGTTTTAATGTGCCGGTTTTGCGATTTTTTCGATTTTTCACGATTTTTCACGATATTTTACCCCCCCAAACGGCAACAATACGATTCCCTCCCCCTCCCAGCCGAAATCGATCGTTAAGACGATCGAGGACACGATTCACATCCCTAATAGACGGAGTGAGTTTGAGATGTGGACAATGGTCGACAGAGGCTGAACAGCTTGAACCCATTGTGACCTCAGAGTCCAATGCATGAGTCTCATGGCCAGGCGGGCCATTGGTGTAACATGGAATGAGGACGCCATGTGTCCCAGCAGGATGAGGAATTGGCGAGCTGTTGCTGTATGTTGAGACTGCAACTGGTGAGCGAGGGACATGAGTGTTAGCGTTCGTTGTCGAGGTAGAAAGGCTTTTGCCTGCAAAGTGTCCAAGTCTGCCCCAATAAATGACAAGTTTAGAGATGGGATTAAATAGGATTTCCCGTAATTGATGAGAAATCCTAGTGAAATTAGAGTGTGTAGGGTCAAATCGAGGGACGACCGAGCGGCTTGCTGGGTTGGAGCCCTGATTAACCAGTCATCCAGATAGGGGTAGATGTGAAAACCTTCTTTCCTGAGGAAAGCTGCGACAACTACGAGGCATTTTGTAAAGACTCGTGGTGCAGACGCCAGGCCGAACGGAAGCACTCTGTATTGATAGTGCTTGGGGCCTACTAAAAACGATGTATTTGCGATGAGTTGGAGTTATCGCAATGTGTGTGTATGCGTCCTGGAGGTCCAGAGAGCAGAGCCAGTCTCCTCTTTGTAGAAGAGGTAGAAGCGACCCCAAGGTTACCATCTTGAACTTTTCCCGCTGGAGGTACTTGTTGAGAGCACGTAGGTCCAGAATTGGACAAACTCCCCTGGATTTTTTGGGGATCAGAAAGTACCGGGAATAGAACCCTAGGCCTTGCTGCGAGAGGGGGGACCGGTTCTATTGCTCTTGACTGGAGAAGGAGGGAAACCTCCTTATCCAGAAGGATAGAGTGGTCGGATGTCCCCCACGTCTGCAGAGGTGGTGAGGCCGGTGGCAGAGCGAGAAAGTTTAGGTGGTAATCCTGAGCAATGATTGCTAGCACCCATTGGTCAGTTGTGATTGATTGCCACGTGTTGTGAAAGTGGCATAATCGACCTCCCACTGGTATGCTTGGCAGAGGAATCAGGCTGCGGCTCTCCAAGTGGAAGTCAAAAACCTGAAGCAGGCCCTGGCTGGGGAGCTGCTTGTGGTTTTTGCTTTCGGGCTTGGCAAGGCTGAGGCTTTTGATAAGGTCTCGTAGTTCGGGACCTTGCTGGTGGAGGATAGGACTTCCTTGGACGGTATAACGACTTCTTAGAGTCCTTCCTGAAGGGCTGTCTTGAGGAGAAGGCCGAAGGTATCGATGAGAGCTGTTTAAGGGTCTCATGATGGTCCTTTAATTCAGCCACCATTCGCTGGATCTGTTCACCGAACAGATTTGTCTCCTACACATGGTAGGTCAGATAGCCAGTCTTGTACTTCTGGACGAAGGTCAGAAGATTTGAGCCAGGCCCACCGTCTTGCCGAAATAGCATCTGCAGACACTCTAGTAGAGGTGTCGAAGATATCAAAAGATGACCTTATCTTATGTTTTCCTGCCTCAAACTCCTTGTTTACAAGGGTTTGAAGCTGGTCTTGGAATTGTTCAGGCAGGGTTTCAGAGAAATCCTATATCTGTTTGAAGATGACCCTATTATATTGGGTCATATACAGCTGGTAAGCAGCATGTCAGGAGATGAGCATGGCCCCTTGGAACACTCGTCGACCAATATTGTCTAGGAACTTCTGTTCCTTAAAGGGTGGGGTAGATGAGTGAGGCTTCGACCTTTTTGCCTTCTTTTGAGCCGACTCTACCATAACTGAGTGGTGGTCGAGCTGAGATTTTTGAAAGCCAGGGGCTGACTGCACTAAATAGGTAGTGTCAGCCTTTCTGTGGACTGGAGCAATGGATCCAGGGTTTTCCCAGTTCTTTTTGAGGAGGTCAAGAAGAACTTGATGAATGGGAATAGAAGTGATCACTTTAGGAGCATCCAGGAATTGGAGCAACTCCATCATCTGGTGCCTATCATCCTGTTCTGTCTGAAGTTGAAAAGGGACCAACTCAGACATTTCCTTCACAAAATTAATGAAAGAAAGGTCCTCTAGAGGAGAACGCTTCCTACTTTCAGTAGGAGAAGGAGATAAAGGTAAGTCATCAGTGTCTGTGGAAGTATCATCACCCCAGGTGTCATAAGGATCAGCAGACTGACCTGTAGGATAAGGGGGTTGGATACCTGAAGGCCCCGGTCGAGGCTCCAAGAAAATCGGAGGAATCACCGGGGGCACCGAAGATGGCGTGGAAGGCATCGGTGCCGGCATTGATGGCGCCGATGGACGTATCGGCACGGATGGATGAATTGGTGGCGAGGGACGAATTGGCATTGATAGCTGAGGCAGAACTCCCGATGGAGGAATGCAGAACGATGTTTCTCCTCCCGATGAAGTTGTCAACGGGGAGGGCATCGGAGCCATTGGAGACCCGGGAACCACCGGTGGAAGGGCGGTCATGAGCGCCTCCATCCGGGATAGCAGCGGTGCCAGCGCTGCTGCAATCGGGTCGGTGACCGGTTCCACACTCTGTGCCGGGGTCGGTGCCGGAGGAACCTGGAGACGTTGCATCGCCTTGTCGATGGCCTCCTGAACCAGCCGGTCCAGTTCTTCTCGGAGACCTGGAGCAAGCAGCCCCGGCTCCAGAACAGAAGAGGGAGGTAGAGGCATAGTCAGAGGGACCACCTTTACAGGCGGAATCGCGACTCCCAAACCTCGATTGGGTGAGGGTGGCCTCGGTGACCCGGTCGCAGGAATAGTCTGTGCCTTTCCTAGATGGGGCTTCTTCGACGGTGGTTCGGTGGATGATTTCACTCCCTTGACGGTCCGAGTCCTACGATGTCGATGGCGATGTTTCTCCCTGCGATCCCCTCGATCCTGAGGGGGAGTAGCGGGCGTCAATGGCCGTGAAGACGTCGATGGCGGATGGTCACCGGACGGTGGACGATGCTGGCGCGACGTCGACGGTGCCGGTTCCGATGACGTCGATGCGTTGGATGGCGTCTGGGTCTGAGCACGGAAGAGGAGTTTCATCTTCTCCATTCTGGCTTTGCGACCTTTTAGTGTCATGAGGGCACATTTGGTGCAAGTCAGGACATCATGCTCACGGCCTAAACACATTACACAGACTCCATGGGGGTCTGTGATAGACATGGTGCGAGTACAGTCCGGGCACCGACGGAACCCCAACGCCATGGCCACAGAAAAAAATCGAGCCGCGGTACGGTCGACGGCCAGTAGGCCGCGAGGGCCAAACTCGACGGTAATCGACGGAAGACGGTCAAAAAACTTACCGGAGTACCGTGAATTGAGAAAAGTTAGAGGAGGGACCCCTGTGGGGCAAAGGAAAATTAGTTTCTTACCTGATAATTTTCGTTCCTGTAGTACCAAGGATCAGTCCAGGACACCTGGGTTGTGACTCCGCACCAGTAGATGGAGACAGAGCAAAACTGTCGAACTGAGTCACATATGACCCTGTGTCAGTCACAGCCCCTCAGTCATACGCAATGTCAAAGTAGAAATGCAACCAGAGAACTAAAACTAGCTATAAAAAACCGCTAATTGAATGGGGAAATAAAACACCCCTTCTGGAAACGGACTCTCCAACCGAGAGAGCTAAACAAGCGGACAAGATTAACCCAGATCAGTGACCGGACTCTCCGTTACTTCAGCGCAGCACTGCGGGCGGGATCCTGGACTGATCCTTGGTACTACAGGAACGAAAATTATCAGGTAAGAAACTAATTTTCCTTTCCCTGTACGTACCAGGATCAGTCCAGGACACCTGGGATGTACCAGAGCCAACTTACCGAGGGTGGGAAGCAGAGAGTCCCGCTCGGAGAACCCTCTCCCCAAATCCCCCGGCATCTGGGGCCCGGACATCCAACCGGTAATGCCTGATAAAGGTATGCAATGACTTCCAGGTAGCTGCCCTACAAATCTCTTGAGGCGATACCTGCGAAGCCTCCGCCCAAGACGCAGCTTGAGAGCGAGTCGAGTGAGCCCGAAGACCGATGGGAAGCGGTTTCCCACGCACCAAGTACGCCGACCCAATGGCCTCTTTGAGCCAACGAGCGATCGTCGTGCGCGACGCCGCGGCCCCTTTCTTGGGCCCGGAAAACAAAACAAACAAATGATCCGTTACTCGAAACGGGTTAGTCACCTCCAAGTAGCGAAGAAGAGATCTCCTGACATCCAGCTTCCTCAGTTCCCTCGATTGAGGATCAGAGGACTCCCCGACCACAAACGAGGGCAGCTCCACTGACTGATTTAAGTGGAACGACGACACCACTTTAGGCAGAAAAGACGGAACCGTCCACAAGGAAACCCCGGAATCGGAAATACACAAGAACGGTTCCCTACAGGACAAGGCCTGCAATTCCGAAATACGCCGTGCCGAGGCAATCGCCACCAGGAACACCGTCTTCAACGTGAGATCCTTAGTGGTTGCGCGCTTCAAGGGCTCAAACGGTGCCGCGCACAATGCGGAGAGAACCCAATTGAGGTTCCAAGCCGGACAGGGGAGACGCAACGGAGGGCGAAGGTGCTTAGCTCCCCGAAGAAAATGGGAGATATCCGGGTGAAGAGCCAGGGAGGTTCCACGGATCTTACCTCGCAAACAACCAAGCGCCGCCACTTGGACCCGTAGCGAACTGCACGCCAAACCTTTGGCCAGACCTACCTGTAGGAACGCCCGAATGTCGGAGACCGAAGCAGAAGTGGGATCTACCCCACGCTGTACGCACCATTCCTCAAAAACCACCCAGACACGGACATAAGCCAGGGACGTCGACTGCTTCCTGGATCTTAGCAACGTGGCTACCACCGCATCTAAGTAACCTTTTCTCTTCAGCCGATTCCTCTCAAAAGCCATGCCGCGAGATAGAAGTGATCCGCATCCTCCAAACAGACGGGGCCCTGATGGAGGAGACCCGCGAGCCCCTGGAGCCGAAGGGGGTGCCGTTACGGATAGCTGGACGAGGTCTGCGAACCACGGCCGGCGCAGCCACTCCGGTGCCACCATGATCACGTTGGACGGGTGCAACTCTATTTGCCGCAGAATCTTGCCGATCATCGGCCACAGGGGAAACACGTACAGCAGAACATCCGTCGGCCAGGGAAGCACCAACGCGTCGACGCCTTCCTCCCCCCGTTCTCGACGTCGAATGTAAAATCGCGGAGCCTTCGTGTTGTGCCACGTGGCCATCAGATCCATGTGGGGGACTCCCCACGTTTCGCAAATGAGAAGGAACGCTTCGTCCGCCAGCTCCCACTCCCCAGGATCCAGGTGATGATGGCTGAGAAAGTCCGCCTGCACGTTGTCGACTCCTGCAATGTGAGAGGCTGCTACGTTGCTGAGATGTAGCTCTGACCAGGCCATCAAGCGCTGAGCCTCCTCCGCCACCTGTGGGCTCCTTGTCCCGCCTTGGCGATTGATGTAGGCCACGGTGGTCGCGTTGTCCGATAACACTCTGACCGCCTTTCCCCGCACTAACGGTAGGAAGGCTTGCAGTGCCAGACGGACCGCTCTGGTCTCTAGTCTGTTGATAGACCACTGGACTTGCGACGCTGACTATAGGCCTTGCACTGACTTCCCTAGGCAGACCGCTCCCCAACCGGAGAGGCTGGCATCCGTGGTCACCACCATCTAATTGGGCACCAGAAGAGACACTCCACAGGACAGATGACTGGAATCCAGCCACCAGAGCAGGCTGGATCTCGCGTGGCCCGCTAGTGGAAGCAGTAAGTGAAACTCCTCCGAGACCGGCTTCCAGCGGGATAGTAAGGATGACTGCAATGGCCGCAGATGAGCGAACGCCCAGGGAACCAACGCTAGCGTTGAGGCCATAGAGCCCAGGACCGTAAGATAATCGCAGACCCGCGGCCGGCGGAGAGACAATAAGCGCTTCACTTGAGCTTGCAGTTTGCATATCCGTTCGTGAGATAAAAACACCTTGCCCTGCTTCGTGTCGAAAACAGCTCCCAGATATTCCAAGGTCTGTGTGGGTGTCAGATGACTCTTGCTGAAGTTGACCACCCAGCCCAGGGACTGCAAAAGTTGTAGAACCCTGGCCACCACCAGCCGACACTGATCCTCGGACTTCACCCGAATCAACCAATCGTCCAGGTAAGGATGTACCAGGAGACCTTCCTGGCGCAGCTGCGCCGCGACCTCGACCATCACCTTCGTGAATGTCCGGGGAGCCGTCGCGAGCCCAAACGGGAGCGCTCGAAACTGGTAATGCCGCCCGAGAATGCAGAACCTTAGGAATCGCTGGAACGACGGCTGAATGCCTACGTGAAGATACGCCTCCGTGAGATCTAGGGAGGCCAGAAACTCGCCTGGCCGTACCGAGGCAATCACCGACCGAATCGTCTCCATTTTGAAGTGAGGAACACGAAGGCATCGGTTTACCCCTTTGAGATCCAGAATTGGTCTTGATGTGCCGTCCTTCTTTGGGACGATGAAGTAAATGGAGTAACGGCCTTCGCCTTGCTGGTTGACCGGGACAGGGGAAATAGCTCCCAAGCTTTCCAAGCGCCGGATGGTGTCTAGCACTGCTGCCTTCTTCTCGGGGGCCTTGCAGGGCGAGACAAGGAACTTGTCCGCTGGAATCCGAGCAAAATCTAACGCGTAGCCATGTCTTATCACGTTGAGGACCCACTGGTCTGATGTTACGCCAGCCCATCTCTTGAAAAATAACGTTAACCACACCCCATTTGGAACAGCGTGCTGGGGCTGCGGTGAGGGATGGGCCGACCACATTTCATTGCGAAGTCTTGGCCCCTACGCTCGCCGGGGCTCCCCCTTGTCTCCCGAAGCGCTTCCCCCGAAAGGACTGCTGCCACTGCGGGGTTCGGGAGGAAGAAGACCTATACGATTGGCCGGACGACCTTTGAGGACATGACTTCCTGGGACCACGAAAACGGGATCTGGCCGAAAACGAAGACTGTACCCTGGATCTGTCCTCGGGCAGCTTAAAAGCCCTGTTTTCCCCCAGGGAAATCATTAAATCATCCAATTCCTTGCCAAACAACAATTTCCCCTTGAAGGGCAGCGCCCCGAGGTGAGCCTTAGAAGAGCCATCCGCCGCCCAATTGCGCAGCCACAGGAGGCGGCGCGCCGAAACAGCAGCCACCATGGACCTAGCCGACGTGCGGAGCAGATCGTGTAGAGCATCTGCCCCATACGCTATTGCCGCTTCCAACCTATCTGCCTGCGATGCCTCATCTGCTGATAGGTCCGCATTCGCCTGAAGAACCTGGGCCCAGCGCAGGCTAGCTCGCATAGCGAAATTTGTGCAGATGGCGGCCCGCACTCCCAGGGCGGAAACCTCAAAGATCTTCTTAAGCTGCACTTCCAGCTTCCTGTCCTGAAGGTCCCTGAGCGCTGTCGCTCCCGTGACCGGGATGGTAGACCTCTTCGTTACCGCGGACACCGCTGAATCCACCTTCGGGAGCTTGAGAAGTTCCAACGCATCCTCCGGAAGCGGGTAAAGCTTATCCATGGCCTTGCTAACTTTCAAACCTAACTCCGGGGTGTCCCATTCCCGGAACAAGATATCCGAAGAAAAATGAAACGGGAAGGCAACTGCCGGGCCCGTGAGACCTAACAGGACCGGATCCATGTTCGCTTCTTGACGGACCACCACCGGAGGGGCCTCTATTCCCAGCTCCTGGAGAATGGCCGGAATTAGTGGGGGCAGTTCCTCCCTGCGGAATAGCCGGACCACCTTGGGATCGTCTCCTTCCACAGCCTGTGCCCCTTTTCCTGCGCCGGACTGTGCGGATCCGTCCGTCGCCGCCTCCTCGGCCCCCTTCAGGGGCTCCCCAGGGGTTATCAGTGTCCGCCACAGAGGAGGAATCGGAGTCCGACCCCTGCGGGACGCCACGCAGAAGCCGCTTACCTCTCGAGGGGCCCTGGGGGACCTCCGTAACCCCCGTCGGTTTTCTGGACCTTTTCTTTGGGGGAGCATTGCGTGTTCCTCCCCGGCTGCATTTGCTGCTTTTATATTTAAGGACTTTGCGCAACAAAAGCGCAAAGTCCGCTGAAAAGGACCCCGAGTCCGAAGAAACTTCCCCGGAATCCCCAGGGGACTCAGGGCCCCCTCGTAGTGAATCGGAGGAGAAAGCGCGGGAGGCAAGGCCGAATCCCCTGCCGTCTCCCGCGCCATTTCGCGGCCCGTGGCTAAAATGGCCGCCACTCCCGCGCTTAGCGGGAAAAGCTCTTGGGGCCTCTCTGCCGACCCCCCCCCCCCCCCCTAGTGGAGGCGATCGCGCGGTTCGGGAACGAGCCCCCCGAGGTGCCCCGGTCGACCCCTCTCCGCCCGGGATACAGGCCGCACAAAGGCCCTCCCGAGAAAGACACGTGCGCACAGAGCCGCAGGCCCGGCAGGACGAACCACGAGGCATGCCGGCGAAAATGCGGCGAAACGACGAGCGACGCGATCAAAAACAAAAATTAAAATTATTAAGTCGGACGACCTCCCTCCTGCCAGCGGCGCGCCCCCCCCCCCCCCCCCCCCCCGGAGCCAAAACGGAGCAGCGACGCTAAGCAACAGAGAGCCGGGAAACAAAAACAGAAAACTTTTTTTTTTTTTTTATAAACTCCTGTCGCTGTCCACGGTCCTGGAGCCCTAGTCCAGCAGGGGTGAGTGAACCGGGCTCCCCGGTGTCACCCCTGACGCTGCTACTGGGAAAGCCGGGTCCTCGACCCTAGCAGCGGCCTCGACCAGGGGGGAATGGTCCCCTCAGAACCTCAGAACCCCCCTGGGAGGCAGGGCGGATGGGACGTCAGTGACCAATTAAAAAAAATCAAAAATTCCCAATTGAAAAACAACCGCAAACTAGGCTGACCTAAAACCAAGAAAAAGAACCGACCCTGACAGAGTACCAGAATCAGGGCAGGCAGGAGCTGTGACCGCACCTGCACCATCTACTGAAGACAGAGTAAGACTGAGGGGCTGTGACTGACACAGGGTCATATGTGACTCAGTTCGACAGTTTTGCTCTGTCTCCATCTACTGGTGCGGAGTCACAACCCAGGTGTCCTGGACTGATCCTGGTACGTACAGGGAATTTAAGTTTAGTTAATTCCGTGAGGAAAATTCCTGTCAGGAATCTCTTCAGAGCTCCTAAACCGCGAGGCTACTGCTGCACGGAAAAAAGAAGACTGAAGACTGAAGGGGGACCCCTGCTGGCTGCAGGGTTGGTGCCATGCTGGGCATGCCAGTAGGGGCCAGTCAAAGTTCTAGAAACTTTGATAGAAGTTTTCTGTGATTGGGCTCCATCCTGATGATGTCACCCATATGCGAGGACTACCATTCTGCTTGTCCTGTGAGAATACTTCATCCAATGATTCAACACCAGAGATATCCAGACATCCCGCTGTCCTCAGCAACTAATTTTGAGAAAGACTGTTCCTTTCAGTTCTCCAACTGCTGACATTTCACAACGCACTACATACGTATTCCTTGCTATAGCATTTCTTGTGCACCTGTTAATCACCATCCTTTAATGTCCCAAATCTCTGCATTCACAATCTGACTTCAGTGGGTGAAGTAATATATTAAATTTGTGTTTTGAAACAGATGTATTCGATAGTGTACACCTAATGAATATGTACTGTATGACTATTTTATAGTCTTTTATATTTTTGTAAAGATCTTCATAATAAAGATTAAAATTTTGTAATAAAAATGTCTTTGTAAAGATATTTGATGAAATCTGATTTACTCCCTGTGTTCTTGATGTGATTGTATATAAAAGTATCAGAACATAGTGGGATGAACTTTCTGAAAAGCCAGATGGATTCACTCTGCTATGCCTGACCTGGTTCAGTTGGCACAATCTCATGCATGTTTCTTTGTACTCACCAAGCATTAATACACCGTTTCCAAATAGTCTCTTGGTGGTAGATGAAAGCATCTTTGCCGCTGTGCTCCAGGCGCCCAGGTGTTTTCAGTGTCTCTTTGGGAAGCAGTAAAACTGGCAAATCAATGCCCTGAAGTCACAGGAATATTAAACAGAAGCAAAAAAATGTCAGTCCTTCTGCCACCTACTGATGCTGTCATTTGCAGAGATTTCAAGTCTATTACAAAGCTTCATAGCTTTTACTGTAAGTCCCATCTAGAGCACATGCTACCTCACAGCAGTACTCCAACAGCATCCCTGAGGACACCAGCACTAATGCAGCACTACCCAGGCACAAATTAAAAGAAACTGTTGAACTACAAGTTGTTTATTTTTCTAAGATCAGAACTGGGTGCAAACACAGAGGATTATCATAATGTCCAGCTGGATATGTGGCACAAGGAAGAAAGCTTTAAACTTTCAGGAAAAATAATAGATTTTAGAACATGCTCCATAGGGTAGCAGAACAGTTTACCACAGCCCATTTCTTGAAGTGGCTATAATGGAGAGGAGAAGCACACTGCCCATCTTACCTGGGCCTGGAAGCTGGGTGGGGGGCACTCATAGCTGGCACCTGGCACAAGCTCGTTGTTATATTCATAGAGCGTGACCTCCCCTTCCGGCAGTGGTGCACGGAACAAGTCAAGTGAGCACATCCTCCTCTGCATGGAAAAGTGTATTACATTGAAAAAAATATTCAGCAAAGAAAGCAAGCAAGCAAAAAGCAAAATATCACCTTGGAGTTTCCTGGCTGCATTTTCTGTCAAACACAAGCAACTTTGGAAGAGGAGCTAGAAACTCAGGATTGGTTGAGCCTTCTCTTAAGACCTGGAGCTGCCAGCACCAGGTTCCAGGTCCTCAGGGCTGAGCTAGGCCTGCTTTTACACCTATGGTTCCATCTCTGGATTCGCAATTCTTTCTGTACTTAGAGCAACACCATCAGGGTAAAGGAAGGCTCAGCCCAGCCTTTTTTTTTTTTTAATTATCTTTTTATTTATGTCAACATAGTAATGCATATACTGAAGAGAATAAAATGTATACAATGACATACATAAAATTTTTTTTGAACAGTTATATCCAATGACTGCACATTTCACAAAAGACATCCGATCGAGTTAAATATAGACAAGTGTTGCATTATTATAGCACTTTGAGCTCTCTTTCACTCACAATTAAATACAAAATTATAAAGGCTCTCCTTGGGTGGTATTTTTCCAGTCCAAATATAAATCCCAGATGGCATGGTATCTCTTCGTGCATCGGTAAGCTTACTCATAGTGCATACTTTATCAAG
Source organism: Rhinatrema bivittatum (assembly GCF_901001135.1). Taxonomy (NCBI): domain Eukaryota; kingdom Metazoa; phylum Chordata; class Amphibia; order Gymnophiona; family Rhinatrematidae; genus Rhinatrema; species Rhinatrema bivittatum. Next base: position 303,352,277 of record NC_042617.1, read on the forward strand.
TCTACTAAGCACTCTGGAGGTCGCCGGAGCGTTCGGCTTTCTCCAGTGAACCGCAATTTCAATCCTAGAGGCCACACATACCTGCAAAAGAGGTGACAGGCACAGCTCCCTATGCCTTCCGGAGGTAAGTTCAATAAGGCCGTGGGGGCAACTTTGCTTATAGGGGAGCAAAGGATAGCAGAGGCTAGAACTGCAATCTTTTCTCAGTATTGCTGAATAAGTGGGCAGTTCCAACAAATATGTATAAAAGATCCAACTAAGCCACAGCCCCGCCAGCACAAGTTGGTAGTAATTGCAGGCATTTTACTTAGTCTGTCAGGGGTGAGGTACCAGCGGTAGAGCATCTTATAGCCATTTTCTACAATGACAGAGGAAACAGAAGCTTTTTGAATGTCTAAAAAAATGAAATCCCAGTCTTCCTCTGAATAATTTTCATCTAGGTCTCTTTCCCAAATTTGAAAATGTTTGGGTTTAGCTTTAAATGGGGAGGCGCAGAAGATTATACAGTTTAGAAATTAAGCCCTTAATTTCTTTCCCTTCCAGAGCAAAAGGTTCCAGAAATAGTTTTACTTTGCAGCAAGTGCAACTTAACCTGTTTGCTTAAGAGGAAATGAACAATTTGTTGGTAGAAGAATTCAGACCTCTGTCTCTCCAGGGCGCAAACACTGCTAAAGGCAAGCCAGGGAGAAAAGACGTGTTGTGAAAAAAGGGGGGAATAACCTAAAATATTGAAGAGCGCCTACTAATCTTCTGCTCCATTTTTCTCCAGGTATTTAGAGTATTACAAGTGGTAGGGAGCATCTGAAGGCTATTCCGCCCGGTGGATCTAGGTTGCCAAAGGGTCGCTTCCAAAGGCATCAGGGCTACCATGCTTTGCTCCACAGCTTGGGATGGTGCACATTATGCCAGCTGATCACCTGTCAAAGCTCTGCAAGCTATGTAGTACCATTCCACATTTGGAACTCCAAAGCCCCCCCGTCTTGTTTCGAAGCGAACATAAAGCTGCGCTGTATTCTAGGAGGCCGCCTATTCCATATAAAACTGAAAAATGTCCAGTGCCAGCACTTTAACATGGCACAGGATATGTGAATGGGCAAAGTCTGAAAGAGAAAGAAAATGAAGGGGAGAATATTCATCTTTATAAAGGAGATCCTTCCAAGCCAGGAGAGCTGTAACCTTTCCCACTTCTCCAGATCTTGCCAAATCTGGTCCTCTCGAGGAGAGTAATTCAGCTCAAAGAGAGAGTCTGGATGGTGGCCTAGATTTATTCCTAAATATTTAATTTTTCCCCGAGGCCCATTTGAAGGGGAGGTTAGCTCGTATAAAAAGTAGATAACTCAGTATTACAGGTGATATTTACATTTTCAGATTTTTCCCAATTTACTTTGAAACCTGAAACTCTGCTAAATTCCCCCAATCTGTCTTCTATCGCCGCCAAGGAGTTATGGGGCTCACTGATAGTAAGAATATCATCGTCTGCAAATAGGGATATTTTAACCATAGAGTTGCCTACTGTTATATCTGATACAAGAGGGTGCTTTCGGATTATAATCGCCAATGGCACCAAGAATAGGGCAAACATGGTTAAAGCTAAATATCTCCATCTCACTAATCACAACCTCCTAAATTCAATTTTTGTTTTTACGGACTGTTTTTAAGACCATGTCTCTGCTTATTATTTTTATAGCTCTTATAGATTAAGTTACCTGATCTATTAATTGTTTTATAACAATAGGTTAATATTATGCTTTTAAGTTTTTACTACTGGTATTTTATTATTTTATTACTATTTTTGGAATACATGTATGTTTTTAATGATGGCTCTTATGATTTTGTTGGCTTCTATTATTTTTATGAATTATTGAAATTTGTGTTTCTGCTTTTGAAATGTCTGTAAACCGTTGTGATGGCTAGTCCAAACATCGGTATATAAAAGCCTAACAAATAAAATAAAATAAATAAAACAACAACGGAGAGAGGGGACATCCCTGTTTTGTACTTCTTCCCACCAGAAAGCAATTTGAATACCCTCCATTGACTTTAACGCGGCTTTGGGGGATTCATACAATTTATGAATCTAATACCGAAAAAAAGGGCTGAAGAACATGTGTTCTAGCACCTTGAATAAAAATGACCAATGAACAAGGTCAAACGCCTTTTCAGCACTAACTGAGAGAAAAAGAGTGGGGATGCTCTTTCTATGAGCCAACCATTGTATGTCCACCAGTTTATGTATGTTATCTCCTGCCATTCTACCAGGGATAAAACCCACTTGATCTTGATCCATCAGCTGGGCCAAATAATGGTTGAGACGGGCTGCCAGTATTCTGGCTAACATTTTAAAGTCCAAGTTGATAAGGGAGATAGGCCTATAAGATCCACATAATGTGGGATCCCTCCCAGGTTTGGCTATGATGGAAATGCCCGCAGTATTGGAATATGAAAGCAAAAAGCCCCCTTCCTTCAAATAGTTATATACTTTTTGTAGCGGAGAAGCTAAGAAAGGGGCAAATTGTTTGTAAAATTTAGTCGATGGGCCATCCAAGCCTGGGGCCCTTCCCGTCTTGAGTTCCTTAATGGCTGCCAGAATCTCAGGGCTCGTAATTTCTTTATCTAAGGCCACTATCATATCTTGGGATAATGTAGGAAGATCAGTGTCTTGTAAATAGATCTCAATATCGTCATTGTTAGTAGCTGTATTGGCAAAGTACAGGTCTCTATAAAATTGAAGGAATCTTTCACAAATGTCACTAGGATTAAATAAGGACCCATCATCATCTTTAACTTTTAAAACTTGGTTCTGGGCAGTCACTTTTTTTAAGCGGTGAGCTAATAATTTTCTGGATTTATTCCCATATTCAAAATATTGTCTAACCAAGGAGAGAGAATATGCTAGGGCTTGTGTTTCAAATCGCTTAAGCTCTTCGCGTGCATTATCTAATTGGCGCAGCACTCTAGAGGACCCCCCCATTAGCATGTCAGGCAGCCAACGCATGTATGATAACCATCAAGTACTTCCTCTTTTCCTCCCTCTGCTTCTTAACAATAGCAGCTCTGCAGATAAGAATTCCCCGCAAATAAGCTTTAAAGCAGTCTCATATTACTGTAGGTGACTCTTCCCCATTTTCATTGGTTGTAAAAAAGGACTAAATTTCCTTTCCTAACTGTAGATTAAAAGTCTTGATCTTGCAACAGTGATTCATTAAGGTGCCAGAATTTATGGCCTTGATCTATATTGGCAAGGGATACCTGAAACCATATGGGTGCATAATCTGACCAAACAATCACATGGATCCCTTCAGATAGTATATTAGGATATAGGGTCTTTTCTACAAGAAAATAATCTATTCTAGAATAATTATCGCGTGTGTGGGAGTAATATGTAAAAGAGCGGGAAGTAGGGAAGTGAACATGCCACACATCTACAGAGACTCCACTACGAAGCAAGAAATCTGTGAGGGAGTCGGTTGGACCATTAGATGACAGAGGGGTTGAAGGGGCTCTTAGGGAAGACAAGGCCATTACAGAAAGACTAAATGAATTCTTTGCTTCCGTGTTTAATAATGAGGATGTTGGGGAAATACCAGTTCCGGAGATGGTTTTCAGGGGTGATGAGTCAGATGAACTGAATGAAATCACTGTGAACCTGGAAGATGTAGTAGGCCACATTAACAAGCTAAAAAGAGTAGCAAATCACCTGGACCGGATGGTATGCATCCTAGGGTACTGAAGGAACTAAAAAATGAAATTTCTGATCTATTAGTCAAAATTTGTAACCTATCATTAAAATCATCCATTGTAACTGAAGACTGGAGGGTGGCCAATGTAACCCCAATATTTAAAAATGGCTCCAGGGGCGATCCGGGTAACTACAGACCAGTGAGCCTGACTTCAGTGCCGGGAAAAACAGTGGAAACTATTCTCAAGATCAAAATCGTATAGCATATAGAAAGACATGGTTTAATGGAACACAGTCAACATAGATTTACCCAAGGGAAGTCTTGCCTAACAAATCTGCTTCATTTTTTGAAGGGGTTAATAAACATGTGGATAAAGGAGAACCAGTAGATGTAGTGTATTTGGATTTTCAGAAGGCATTTGACAAAGTCCCTCCTGAGAGGCTTCAAAGAAAACTAAAAAGTCATGGGATAGGAGGTGATGTCCTTTTGTGGATTACAAACTGGTTAAAAGACAGGAAACAGAGTAGGATTAAATGGTCAATTTTCTCAGTAGAAAAGGGTAAACCGTGGAGTTCCTCAGGAATCTGTACTTGGACCGGTGCTTTTCAATATATATATAAATAATCTGGAAAGGAATACGACGAGTGAGTTTATCAAATTTGCGGACAATACAAAATTATTCAGAATAGTTAAATCACAAGTGGATTGTGATACATTACAGGAGGACCGTACAAGACTGGAAGATTGGGCATCCAAATGGCAGATGAAATTTAATGTGGACAAGTGCAAGGTGTTGCATATAGGGAAAAATAACCCTTGCTGTAGTTACACAATGTTAGGTTCCATATTAGGAACTACCACCTAGGAAAAAGATCTAAGCATCATAGTGGTTAATACTTTAAAATCGTCGGCTCAGTGTGCTGCAGCAGTCAAAAAAGCAAATAGAATGTTAGGAATTATTAGGAAGGGAATGGTTAATAGAACGCCTCTATATCGCTCCATGGTGAGACCACACCTTGAATACTGTGTACAATTCTGGTCGCCGCATCTCAAAAAAAGATATAGTTGCGATGGAGAAGGTACAGAGAAGGGCAACCAAAATGATAAAGGGGATGGAACAGCTTCCCTATGAGGATAGGCTGAAGAGATTAGGGCTGTTCAGCTTGAAGAAGAGACGGCTGAGGGGGGATATGATAGAGGTCTTTAAGATCATGAGAGGTCTTGAACGAGTAGATGTGACTCAGTTATTTTCACTTTCGAATAATAGAAGTGAAGGAGTTCAATTTCGTGAACATCTGAAGAATGAAATAACTGAAAGCCTCTCGACTAACCATGCCAGCAGTGAAACGCACGGCCATTTTGGATGTACTAACATTTGCAACGCAAACGGCACATAATGCGTAGTGACGCAGTTACGCACTAACATTTAGTGTAACATGACTCCATTTTGGAATAATAATTTGTATTGTATTAATACGAATGCTGCTATAAAATGTCTAACACGTCAATTAATGACGAAACAATAGTCTGATTATAAGCTACACCTACTAGGGGACCACGCTAGCAAATGCTTGTTCAGCAGTTTGTAAATTGTTTGTTCAGCAGAAATTAGAACGCATGTGTGAAAGATAAGAACTGTAAGGTGTATAAAAGTTTGCTCCTAAGGGGGCGTGGCATGCAGTTGTACTAAGCCCTTGTCTTAGCTGCATCTTGCTGGCAATAAAAGTCTATCTTTACGGATCAGTTGTCTGGGCCTCCTTACTGACTTTTAGAGACGGTTACAGAAGGACTAGGGGGCATTCCATGAAGTTAGCAAGTAGCACATTTAAGACTAATCGAAGAAAATTCTTTTTCACTCAGCGCACAATAAAGCTCTGGAATTTGTTGCCAGAGGATGTGATTAGTGCAGTTAGTGTAGCTGGGTTCAAAAAAGGTTTGGATAAGTTCTTGGAGAAGTCCATTAACAGCTATTAATCAAGTTTACTTAGGGAATAGCCACTGCTATTAATTGCATCAGTAGCATGGGATCTTTTTAGTGTTTGGGTAATTGCCAGGTTCTTGTGGCCTGGTTTTGGCCTCTGTTGGAAACAGGATGCTGGGCTTGATGGACCCTTGGTCTGACCCAGCATGGCAATTTCTTATGTTCTTATGATATTCATAACTATGAACTATAACTTAGACTTTGACCTTCTTTTACATAGGTACACTATACCTATGTAATGCTTAAATATGATATAACACTTTGAACTCTGGAAAAGCATAACTTAAATAAACAATGATCATGATAGTTTGGAAGGAGCAATGGGTAGGGAAACACAACAGCGGGGAAGGCAAAAGGCGGCAGGGGAGAGGACGCCAAATTAGCACTAGCGCCCACAATATAAGGGGGTGGGGGAGGGAGAAACGGCACTGCCCGCTAACCTATACCTATGCTTCAGCGCCTCTGGACTCAAGAACCACAATGCATGCTCGGGCTTCACGTTCCCATAGCAACCACAGGACTACAACCCGTCACTTACAGAAAAGTGTTCAGTCCATCCTCATGAGCCCAGGAACCGAGTCACCCAGAACCTACCATTCACACCAGCTCCTGATCGCGCTGCTCTCACAGCATCTGTTGCGAAACCCAGTTCTTCACCCACGACTCAGAACTTCAATTCCCAATCGCCCCAAGTCAGCTGGCCCACCCCTTCCCTCTTCAACAGCGCTCGGCAGCGTGATGCGCACCTTATAGTCATTAACTAAAAATACTACTGCTAGCTGCAAGGAAGATGGTTAAATATTTCTTATGACGCTCATGTTATTTTATCTAAACACAAATCTTGCTTTCTATCGAAAGTTAGAAACTACAGTTACCCACTTCCCGGGATAGGAACAGCGATAGCCGCAAGCCGCATGCGCAGTATTATTAAGTACCCCGGAAACCGGAAGTAGCTGTTGGATGTTCAGCAGGTTGTTGTCGGCAAGCAACCTGTAATTTTTCCGTGTTGGTACGCGTTCACAAAGTGTTAACCTCCCTTAGCTAGAGCTAAATGTGGCAGCTGGAGAAAATAGAGTCCAGGCATATTTTCGGTGACAAAAATAAAAAAAAAACCCCGCCTATAAATTTAAAAAGTAGAGCAATTTGGCGGGAAATCGACTAGTTGACAACACCGAAAAGGATGCTGATGCGACCTAGGATACGCCTCCCGGGCAGGCGGAAAATCTATGAAACCTTGTTAACTCAAAAGGGAAGAAGGGTCATGCAAATTATCTTTCTTCCTCCCCTGACTTAAACTGCCATGGATTAGCTGGGGTGAGGAAATGTGCAAATCTCTCAGACCCAAGTTCGGATTCTGCCCAGGGTGCTATGCCTAGGGGTTGTTAACGCAGAAACAACGGAAGCCTTTTTTTGGGGGCCGTATGCAAATTGTTTGCAACTTCGTCTTTTATGTTTATAATTAATGTAATTCTATCTAACTTACTTTATATAGTTTACTCAAAGAATATAAGTAATATAACAAGAGGAGGTTTGGGAGCAGGATAAAGGGGTGGGTGCAAGGGAGAGGAAGATGGGGAGCAAGAAGGGGTGGGGAAGAGGTTGACTGGTTGAGGATGGGAAGAGAGGTGGGGTATTGAAGGGGAGGCCAGAACAGAGCAGGGAGAAGGTAACAGGCTGATAACCAGGGAAGCTAGGGACAAATTCAGAACAATACTACACCTATACAAAACTAACATTGACAGCGCCAAACGGGAATACTATGCAAAGAAAATCCACGATCACCAATACAACCTTAGAGCCCTCTTTAACCTCATCTCCAAACTTACACAGCCCACACAAACTCCACCCACCAACGGAAATGTCACAATAACATGTGACAAACTAGCCCAGTTTACTTAGACAAAACCACCAAACTGATAAATGCGAACCCACAAGCAACCAAGGAAACACTGACCCCCCAACCCAGGTCAGTCACCACCAATTGGACCACCTTCAAACCCACTGCCTCCACAGAGATAAAAACCATCATTCAAAAGATAAACCCAGCCACCCACCCCCTCGACCCCATACCAATCAAAACCCTGAAGCTAATAAAAGAAACCATCGCTAAACCTATAGCGGATATCATCAACATATCCCTAGAACAAGGAATCTTCCCTGAAGCCCTGAAATGTGCCATTATCAAACCCATACTCAAAAAGCCACACCTAGAAACTCCGACCCAACCAACTTCAGACCCATATCGAACCTACCTTTCTTATCAAAAATTCTAGAAAAAACTGTAAACGCCCAACTCTCCGAACACCTGGAATCCCAAAAAATTCTATACCCATCACATCACGGATTCAGGAAAACTCTAAGCACAGAGACCCTATTACTAACCCTAACCGACTCAGCACTCAGAGGTCTAGATGCCGGCAAATCCTACCTCCTAATACTGCTAGACATATCTGCCGCATTCGACACCGTCAACCACAACACCCTGATAACCAGACTGAATGAGATTGGTCTAGACGGCACCAGAATAAAATGGTTCAGCTCCTAGCTATCCAACAGAACATACAAAGTATCACTCAACAACAATGAATCTAAGCAATTCCCCCTACCACACGGCGTCCCCCAAGGATCGGCACTCTCCTCCACTCTATTCAACATTTACATGTTCCCACTATGCAAACTCCTAACCGACCTAAGACTCCAATTCTTCCTCTACGCCGACGATGTCCAGATCCTCCTCCCCACCAAAGAAAACAAACTGAACACCCTGCAGCAATGGAACTCCATCTTAACCCAAATCCAAAAACTTCTATCCCAAATATCACTCACTCTTAATCACACAAAAACAGAAATACATTTCTAACAAACTCCCAGCATGGAACACCCAAGACCGATATTTCTCGCACATCAAGAGCCAACTCGTATCAACTACAAGAGACCTAGGCATTATCTTAGACTCCAACCTCAATCTGAAAACATACATCAACACAATAATAAAAGGATACTTCAAACTTCAAGTCCTCAAGAAGATCAAACCCCTTCTACTCATCCAAGATTATCGATCAATACTCCAAATCCTCATATTCTCCAAACTCGACTATTGTAACTCCATTCTCCTTGGGCTCCCAACCTCCACCCTAAAGCCCCTCCAACTACTGCAAAATGCGGCAGCCAGATCCATCACAAACAGCAAACGATCCACACACATCACCCCCATATTAAAAGACCTCCACTGGCTCCCGATAACCCAGAGAATTCAATACAAAGCCCTTACCCTCATACACAAAACAATCCACGACAAAACGACAGACTGGCTAACAGACAGCCTTATCCCACACACCTCCCAAAGAAACCTGCGATCCAAAAACACCGGACTACTTACCATCCCCTCCAACAAACAAGCCCATCTCACCTCAACTCGAGCACGCTCAATCTCAATAGCAGGCCCTATGCTGTGGAACAAACTACCATCAAATCTCAGAACAGAACCCTCATCCCAGATCTTCAAGAAAGCACTTAAAATCTGGCTATTCCAAAAAGCCTACACAACGAACAATCACCCCACCAATACAGATACAAATCATAACCACACTTAACCTGACAAAGCACAACACTCTTAGCGAATACCCAATATGCCCCAATCAAGTCCACTTCAAAAAGTTGTAACACTAAATGCAATGATGTACCATTAACATAATACCTTAATATATGCGCGTAACCCTTTTAAACCCCTCCTGCGCGCGCCGAGCCTATTTTGCATGGGACGCGCACATGTCCCAGGGCTTGAAAAAGGGGACATATGTTGTAAAATCGGGTGTAGATTTGTGCGCACCGGGTTGCGCGCACAAAACTACGCCAGCGCATAATTCTTAAAATCCAGCCCAATAAGTTTAATTGCTTTTTCAACTCAAGTGAATCCATTGATAGGGTTTTTAATTCTCTCCTTACCTTTTACAATTTACCCTATAATATACTTGAATCTGAGTATCTACTAGCCCTTTGGTCAAATTCAGCAATAAGCTCATTCTCCTCTCTTTTCCTCTTTGATGCCCAGGCTGATAACTTGCCCCTTAGGATTGCTTTTAGAGTGTCCCAGACTATCAGGCCGATGCTGTAAAGTGCACATGGTTGAGCGTACCATTTTACCCGCAGTTGGACACAAGTTTTCGACGCGCGTCCTCTACCCCTTATACAGTAAGGGGATTAGCACATCGAAAACGTCTAACACTAATAGTGCTCATCACATGCAAATGCATGTCGATGAGACAATTAGTAATTTGTCCAGGATACTGAAAAAAATGTGCGTTAATTTCTGAGTGGCCCAAAAAAGTGTACAGAAAAGCAGAAAGTACCACTTTTCTGTACACCCTCCGATATTATCCTAACGATATTAAGTCAGAGGAACCAAAAATGTAAAAACAAACAATATTAAAAAAATGTGCAGGCCGGTCTGGTTAGGAGAATGGACGCTCAATTTATCGGCATTTGTTTTCCTAACCTATGGCTGTCAGCGGGTTCAGAAAACCGATGCTCGTAAAATTGAGCGTTGGTTTCCTGAACCCGCTGACAGCCAACTTTCCTGGGCCAAGGAGGTACTAGGGGCGCGTAATCATCCCTAGCAGCTCCTTTTAGCACGACCCGTCGTTTAAATAGAGGATCACGCGCCCAGGAGAGGTGGCTGGGTGTGCATTGGGAGAGTGGGCGTTCAACACTGAGCGCCCTTTCTCCCGCAGACATGTGTGGTTTCATGTCTCCTGCATTGATCTCAAAATAGTCTCAAATTCACGCATCTGTATTGGCACAGATTTGTTCATCTAAGTACTGCACTGTTCAATCTCCAGAACTTTCTTGGATTTTTTGATCTGAATCAGCTCAGTCCTACCCATATAGAGGCATTTTATGTTGTATGATTTTCATATGAATGTTTAGTGTGTCATCCGCTCTGAACATTGTTTGTGGAAGTATGCGGAATAAAAGACTGAATTTGTAAATATGGATAGATCCACTAGTAATCATTAGCCTCTTAACTTCTGGGAGTGAGTAACAGGGAAGGGATCTCCCTGTTGGGATCTCGGTTCTTCCAGAGACAGAATGCTGGGCTTGATGGACCATTGATCTGACCCAGCATAACAATACTTATGTTCTCATTGTAACCGTCTGATTTTCTGTCAGTAAGGAGGTCCAGACAACTGATCCGCAAAGATAGACTTTTATTGCCAGCAAGATGCAGCTAAGACAAAGGCTCAGTACAACTGCATGCCACGCCCCCTTTGGAGCAAACCTTTATACACTTTACAGTTCTTATCTTTCACACATGCGTTCTGGTTTTGCTGAATAAACATTTTACAAACTGCTGAGCGAGCATATTCCGGCTGAAGGGGCTACTGACCCCCTCCCTAGACACCCTGGAACTTTCGTGAAACTTCTCCCATGTTCTGCAGGAGAGGCTGCTGGGACTTGCAGTTCTGGAAAGGAATTCGCGAGTCTGCAGTAATACAGCCCATCACATAATACATCCATTGTTCTAATCTAGGTTACAGCAGTGAAAGCTTATCAGAGAATAAGAACAGCGAAGCCAAAAAAATGAAAATGTGCAATGTGCTGACAGAGAGTTTCTCAATGTCCTAATTACAGCTGTATTGCAGACTGTAAGTAAACCCGTCATGAAGCAGGGAATTCTGGTATATGAAGTCCTTTGTCAGGTTGAAGCGTTCAGACTCCTTCATTCCCCCCTTTGATACTTATCATTCACTATGAAAAGTATCACACCATCACAACGCAAGTGTGGAACTGAAAGAAACAGAAACAAGAAAAATTAGCAATTTGAGTTCTCAGGGGGCCCTAATTTCCCAAACAGTCCGATGGTTTCTTCACGGGTTTGAGACGGATGGGCCCTAATGGCTCCACCCCCCTTTGTAGCCCGAACTTGTCATGTATGGGAAGATGGCCCAGGATAAAACATGAGGATGGTTAAACAGGTTCTATAGGCTCAGAGGAATACATGTACAGTGACAGAAGCTGCGTGGCGGTTTTGCATTCAGCAATGTCCTTCATCACCTGACGAAGGCGGTTTGAGCAAGAAAGGAATAATTCAGGGTCCTAAAAGACAAAACAGAATTAAACTGGCTGGGATATCAAACAAGCTCTTAAATCCACCGATTATGGAAAACCAACCACGGAATCCATTGGTCCAGTCCCAAGCACTAATCCATTGCTGGACAGGGACGTGTGCCATCTTGACCATGCGATCAGTGATATCTTGGATAACCTTGCTTCGGTCATCTACCTGTAAACAACAATTGGAAAGGTTAAATGTTCCACAAACCCTCCTTCCTGGGCCAGAGGGTAATCTAAAACCAATCTATTCTGGTACACTGCAGTCATAATTTTGGTATTTTCTTTTGCCCAGAGTTTAAGAGCGAAAGCAGTCGTTGGTGATGAGCTCCAGGACTGCCTGAAGCCTGATTGTTCAGTTGTTTTCCCTCTATAATGCTCCATGCACTTGAATTGTAAGGCATATTTAGAGTCTGTATAGATATTTACAGTTTTTCTTCTGCCAACTGCAGAGCTCGAGTAAGAGCAATTAATTAAGCTTTTTGTGCAGACGTTCCTGGGGGAAAAGGTTGAGCCTCAATGATTTCATCTTCGGATACAACAGCATATGCAGCAGAACGTATCTCATGAATGATTTGGCTGTTCCCATCAGTGAATAAAGTCCAAGCTCCCTGCCAGGGTTGATCCCTCAGGTCTGGTCTACTGGAATGTATTGTAGTCATGACTTTTTCACAGTCATGGGCAACTGGTTCAGGTGCCAGCATAAGAGTGGCCGGTTTCAAGTTTTTGCTGTCCTGTATTTGAAGTTCAGGTGTTTCACACAGTAAGGCTTAATACTTGACGAGACGTGAATTAGTCATCCATTTTGGTCCATGGGTCTCTGGTAGTCCTTGAATAGTGTGGGGGGTCGTTACATTCAAGATTTGTCCAAAAGTTAATTTGACTGCTTCTGGAATTAGTAAGCATGCAGCCGCAATGCTTCGAAGACAACCTGGCCATCCTTTTGCAACATTGTCCATTCCTTTTGACAGATATGCAACAGGTCTTTCCCATGAGCCTAGAGTTTGAGTCAATACCCCAATGGCCATGCCTTTCTTTTCGTCGACGAATAGATGGAATGGTTTCATTACATCTAGCAATCCTAGAGCAGGTTGTTCAATCAAGGCATCTTTCAGTTGTTGTAAGCTTGTCAGTTCATGGGTTTCCCACTGAAAAGGCTGAGATTCTGCCTCCTTTCCCCGCAGCTTGTCGTACAGGGACTGGGCGATAACAGCGTAGTTAGCAATCCACAGCCTACAGTATCCTGCAGCTCCAAGGAACGCTCGGAGCTCTTTCTTGCAAGTGGGTACAGGTTGACCTCGTATTGAACTGGTACGGGATATTCCAAGGCAACGGGTACCTTCCCGGATTTGGAATCCCAGGTATTCTACTTCCAATTCACAAATTTGCACCTTCTTTTTACTTGCACGGTATCCTTTTGAGTACAACGTCTTTAATAAGTGGAGTGTGGCTATAGCACATTCGTGATACGTTTCACGAAACAACAGAAGGTCATCCACATACTGTATGACTGGCCCATACGTGACTTGGTACATCTTCAGGTCTTTTGCCAGTTGCTCCCCGAACATCGTGGGTGAGTGCTTAAATCCTTGCGGTAAGCGAGTCCATGTGTACTGCTGCTTGATTCCAGTTTGTGCATTTTCCCATGTGAAGGCAAAGATCTTCTGGCATTCTTCTGCTACTGGAACGGAGAAGAAAGCATCTTTGAGGTCAATGACACTGTACCACTTGGAGGTAGGAGAAACTTGAGCCAAGATTGAGTATGGATTTGGTACAAGGGCTACTAGATCTGCTACTTGATTATTCACTTTCCGTAAATCTTGTACAGGTCGGTAGTCAGAAGAACCGGGTTTCTTTACGGGCAGTAGAGGGGTGTTCCAAGCAGATCGGATTCGCCTGAGAATACCCAAATCATACAGTCTTTGCAGATGTATCTGGATTCCTTGCCTGGCCATATATGGAATGGGGTATTGAGGTTGATTAATCACCTGTGCATTCTGTTTCATCTCTATCCATCAGTTGTCTTCGTTTTTGTTGAGGGGGGTGTTGTTTTCATATCGATGTTCGATGGTTCGTTCGACTATGGGAAGATGTAGTCTCCATTCTTCTTGGAGGGGACAGATGAGTATCACTGAATGGTCCCCGAAGGAGGCTTTAACTTCCCCTGTTGGTTGAAATCTCAATGTGGTCTGAGGCTTACACAGCAGGTTCCATCCGATAAGGGATACCATGGTCCCGCCTACTTGTATACTTCATTCTTTCTGCAGAGGGGCAGTGAGTACCTGACCTGAGGCACCCACTATAGAAACAGTCTCTTTCGTCGGGGGGGCCGATTGGTGCAGTCATGACAGATCGTTGGCCTCTGAGTCCAACAGGCCCCTGATTTTTGTTGTGTTACCTCATGGATCTCCACCAGAGGGTCAGTGGGGATTCTTCCCTCCCGATCTCTTCAGGCTGTATGCTCCTTGTCGCCTCCCCCGCCATCTGCCAGTGGGGGTTGTCCAATCTCCTTCCTCCTCGGCCCCTTTGTGTCGGTGCAGGTCCATTTTTGTCGTTAGTATTCACTGCAGGGCTCCCGTATTTCTTTTGCCATTCTTCACAGTCTCTCTTCCAATGGCCTTCATTTTTGTAGTACGCACACTGATTCTTTCCCAAAAGGGGGGGGGGTCTTGTTCCCCCTCCTCTTCGCGGTCTGCCATTGTCTTGGCTCCTTCCCGTCCGCGTGTCCTCGAGAGCGGCGGCTAACAGTCACTTTCTCCTTCATGTCTCTACTTGCTTCTCTCTTTTCTCTTCCACTTCTCTATTTCCACATACTTGGTCTGCTATAGCTTTTAACTGGCTGAGGCTCATGCCCTCAAAGCCTTCGGCCTTCTGCAGGTTCTTTCGGATGTCAGGTCTATTATTAAGTTCCTGGTTGCAGGGACGGGCCCCTTTTCTTCTCTTCCTGATCCCTGTTCCCATACATCTCAAAATACGATGAAAAGATCACAGTCCATCTGGGAATTGAATAGGTGACCTGCGCCTGGAGGCAAATCAATTCTGACGAGGCTGAGAAGCTGCAAAACATTGCTTCCTTCATACTTGTAAGTTTGGCATTGGGTTAATTCAATAAAGTCAACCTGGATCTGCAGGCAAGGATCCAGGGGGGGCGCTTTAGGTGTGCAGGAGTGATGATCAAACCCTTGGAAGCCTTGTACCAATTACATTGCAAACACTAAGAACATATGGTAATAGCCAGAGCCCAGCCCCCACCAGTGGTAAAAGAACATAATTGCAATATATATATATATGTGTGTGCTACTACTTTATCATTTGGGCCGACTCATATTTGCTCTTGTTCCTAATCTTGCATAGTGGCCCCTTTCTTGCCCACAACTTCCAATAATCCTTATCTTGCGCCTGCCACTGAATCAAAAATTTTTAATATTAAGTCTTTGTTTTCTCCGTTTTTTTTTTTTGTTTTTTTTTACAAACGGCATCCTGTAATTCCCACAGTCAGCGCTGCACATGCTTGGCTGTCTTATCTTGCCAGTTCCTTAAAACAGGGAGTAGCTCTGCATATTTAACTACTGCTAGCCAAAGAAGCAACAAGGAAAACTTTAACAAAGAACCCATTCTTAATCATTTCTCTAAATTTCCCAGAGACAGCTTCAAAATAAACTGCGTCAGCAAAAGAGAGTTCATATTTTATCATGCGTTCCAATGTAACTTTTAAATAACAGATAATATATAGGAGACAAGTAAGAACAATAATTAACATGGTTTTAGAGAATAATTGATTAACCTGTGGATGTATCGAGTGAAGGCGCAATGAATTTGCTGCTATAAAATGTCTTAAAAATAGCCTGCATCATAAGGCACTAAATGATGTGTAAGGGACCCTTGGTTCTGGTATTTCTTTGCAAGTAGCAATCCTTTGTCAGATTACAGACAGTTTTAGCAAGGACCTTGGAGAATAAATTTAATCAGCAGAAACTCGGAGCTACAATTTCTTTTAATTAACATACCACAATTCTATCCTTATTCACATACGCACACCATGAACTAACTTTCAATAATGTTCTGTTAAAACAAACGAAACAATTTTCATTCACCCAGGCTAGCCAAATGTCCCTTTTTTTTTTTTTTTTTTTCTCTTCTCTCTCTGGCTCTATCCCCTCCTCTCTCCTGTAAGTATCTCTGCCGTTAACCCTTAACTGCCATCAAGTTCTAAACTTCAACACCAGTAAATGCATTCTCCAGTAATCAAATCAGTATTTTAACTTAACACTGTACATTAATTTGTTGTATAGTAGTCTTGTGCAGCATCTGTAAACCAAAATCTCTTCTTATTAGGGTTTAAAACAATTAAAACAATTAAAAAAATCCCTGGTACATGTGCTTGCAATTCACAGATAGCAGTTATCAAAAGAAATAATGCATTTGATCACAAAAAGAAATTTGTCTAACCGATCTACCACAGTAGAATTTTTTTTTTCCCTTTTTTTTTTTTTTTTTTCAGGTACCTTACAGACAGACAGACATTGGGGACTTCCGGTTCCCCAGGGCAACCCGGGTTCCCTTCTCGTATGACTATTTTATGGACCCGTGTGGCCGTTTGGAAATTAAAAGTTCCTGTAGGAGGCCAATTTACACAGAAACCGGGCCATTTATGGGTGCATCGTTGAATCATTCCGGGTTTTGTACATTTATGTTCATCGAACACTTCGCTATAGTGTTCCGTCATGACTTTTAACGGAGTCGACCCGCTCCCTCCCATTAGGATAGAGTTCACAGACAAAGGAGGGAAGGGAAGACGGATAGGTAAGGGGTCCGTATCCGTCAGACACAAAGGGTCACAATTGCCCCGACTAGAACTGCGAGGCCATTCACTCTCTTTCACACAACAAGAAACCTATTCCCACTGTCGTATACGTTACTTATTATTTCCAGACAGATTATCCGCGTGGTCTTCGGAGCATAATTCCTACTAACACACTGCGTGGGGTGTGATCAAGGCCCCTCGGTCAGCCAGAAAAGACCGGGCTATTTCCTGAGCTAGCTAGTCTTTACTTATTTCCAGATTCCCATAATACTCGCCTGCAGGGGTCCTCCGATCGTCAGGAAAGCCTTCTTCCCGGATCATCAATCCAGAGGTCCCGGCAGAATTTCTGTGGAACGATCCCCTCAGAAACCTGATTGCTGAACTCAGCAGTGGCCACTCACCAGGTATATCAGGGGGACCGCTCCGCCACCAAACCACCGGACCTTCTGGAGAGCTAAAATAGCGTCTCCGGTACCTCCTGGCTGAGCTCGCCAATGTAACCGTCTGATTTTCTGTCAGTAAGGAGGTCCAGACAACTGATCCGCAAAGATAGACTTTTATTGCCAGCAAGATGCAGCTAAGACAAAGGCTCAGTACAACTGCATGCCACGCCCCCTTTGGAGCAAACCTTTATACACTTTACAGTTCTTATCTTTCACACATGCGTTCTGGTTTTGCTGAATAAACATTTTACAAACTGCTGAGCGAGCATATTCCGGCTGAAGGGGCTACTGACCCCCTCCCTAGACACCCTGGAACTTTCGTGAAACTTCTCCCATGTTCTGCAGGAGAGGCTGCTGGGACTTGCAGTTCTGGAAAGGAATTCGCGAGTCTGCAGTAATACAGCCCATCACATAATACATCCATTGTTCTAATCTAGGTTACAGCAGTGAAAGCTTATCAGAGAATAAGAACAGCGAAGCCAAAAAAATGAAAATGTGCAATGTGCTGACAGAGAGTTTCTCAATGTCCTAATTACAGCTGTATTGCAGACTGTAAGTAAACCCGTCATGAAGCAGGGAATTCTGGTATATGAAGTCCTTTGTCAGGTTGAAGCGTTCAGACTCCTTCATCATCACACAACCTGCAAAGAATACTGTTTTCTCCAGGACCAATACAGCCATTGGAACTTGGCTCCCAGTCAGGAAGGCTTGTATTAGGGATGATGAATCCATAGTTGCAGGAATTTCATTGGAAGCTGCTGCATTCCTGTCTGCACAGGGCTGTCATTAGGTTATTCTCACTAAAGTTGCAATGGGAGATCTTAGGGGCCCCCGGGAAAATAATGGAAATAGAAAAAGAGATTGCAAAAAAATCAAAGGGGGAAAACATTCTCTTTTCTAAACTTTGTTTGTTCTTTCCTGCTTTCTGGAATGCCTTTTTTTTTTTTTTTTGCAGTCTGAGTTATGCCACATGCAGTGGGGCTGTCGGTAGCTCAGGTTAAATGCTATTTTTAGCAGCTTTTTCTGTCCTTCTGAAGAAGGCAAACACCCAGTCTCAATAGGTCTCTTTGTGTCACGAATCTGGCTGCTAGGTAGCTCCCCCCACCCCTGAGCCAGCAGGAGCCCTCACTGGGTCACACGCAGACCTTCTCTACCCGCTGCATTGAAGGCTGCATGATGCAGAAAGGCTAGCACTATAAGAAACTCCTCACAGGATACTCCCTGTCTTAGCATGGAGTCTCTTTTCTGCCTTTGCCCAGTTGTTGTGCTCTTGCCTGTATAACCTTGCCCTTGTTCTTTGTTCTTGGACCTTTACCTGTTTAATCTTACCCTTGTTCTGCATCTAGCTCCTGCCCTGTTTAGGCCTTTTAGCCTGTCTGCCCTGCCTCGTCTTGTCTGTGCTCCTTGCCTTGACCTGGTCTTGTTTGGGCCTATCCTGTCTGCCTGTATTTTGTGTCTTGTCCTGTCCTGTCTAGGCCCTCCAGTAACCTCCCTTGTCTGTGTGTTTTCCAGTTGTGCTTCTCTTCCCTGTGGGCCTCCCAATGCCCCCCTGCTTCCTGTGTAACTCCCAGTGTCCCTCCTGCTCCCTGTGGTCTCCCAGTAGTGCCTTTCATCTCCCTGAGGGTCAAGCTGCAGCCCTCTTGGGTCCTGTCTAGGTTTCTCAGTGGCCTGGCTCACCTGTGTAGTCCTTGCCCTGCACTCTGTTTTGGTCTTGCCATGTCTTTGTTCTTTCTTGTCTGCCTTGAGCAGGACGGTGCATTCTTTGTACCTGAGTCCCCTGTTCTTGTCCCTGTGCACAGGCTTGGATTTGTCAATAGGCACACTAGGCGTACTAGGCCTGTGACTAGGGCAGCAGAAATCTTGGGGGGGGGGGGGGGGGGGCAGCAGGCTGACTGAAGATTTGCTGCTTTTCAGCTGTGCCGAATCTCACTTAGCAGAGAACAGTCCTCTTGTTTCCTGATCCTTTCCGTCCCCTCCAGGCAGCATGCAGGGAACAGGAGAGCCTGCAACAGACAGAGCAAAGGGGTTTCACTTTGGGGACATTAGGAGGGCCTGATTAGAGATCATTGGAGGGTGGGAAGAGAGGCTGGAGAGGAGGTCTGGCTGGAGGGTATATGGCTGTGTGTGAGGAGAGCAAGAGTAGGAGGCAGTGTTCATGTAGTATGTGAGAGAGGATTGATACTTGCTGTGTGTGTGTATCATATTGGGTAGGATGTTAGAGAAGGGATGCAAGAATGAGCAGGACCAGAAGATGATATGCACCCCTCCCTCCTCTTCTCCCCACCCACTGAAATTCACATCCTCCCTCCCTTGATCTTGGATTCTATCCACCAGGATCCTGGACCCTCCCTTCCTCCCTTCCTTTCTTCCCAGATCCTGCAACTTACTCTGCAACCCTTTCTCTTCAATCCAAGAGCATCCTTCTCTCTCTCCGCTTCCCTATTCCAGATTCCTAATCTTCCCCTCCTCCCCTCCTCTCCATCCCTACTTCTCTTTTCCCTCTCCTCACCCCATTCCTGATCCTCCTCTCTTCCTCTCTCCATCCATAAGGCTTCTTCCCTGTACTGAATCTTGAGGTCATGTTTGTTCACCCAATAAAAATAAAAGTATATATACTATTAATTACATTGTAAAAATTGTTTTACACTATAATACAAAAGATGGAAATGTTTGACAATTTGCTTCAGAATTTTTTTATTTTTTGTCACAGGACCTACCCCTGTGCTGCCATAGGAAACTAGGGGATCGTGCCTTAGACCTTCTGCTCTCTGTTGCCAAACTCAGGAGGGCAGAAGAAGGGAAGGGGGGTGGCAGGAGCAACAGCACCAACAGTGCCTAGGGGTACCAAAATTCTAATTCCGTCATCGCCTGTGCACCACTCTCCGGAAGACCTGCCAGCCACCAGCACCAGAGGGCCCAATTCTAAGGGAAGGTGATTGGTCAGGGAGAAGGTCTATGCCTGGCCTGCCATCTCCTGACTCCTGCTCTCTCACTGTGTGGGGGCATCCCCAAATCGGCCAACCCGGCCGTGACACTTTGTTTGGTGCTACCGTCCCAAAGAGTTGGCTTTTCATTCACTATCTCCCTAAGGGACTCTTAAAATATTCAGGCTGAAAGCTGAAAGAAAGCGTATGAGCTCACTCTTCTGTCTACTATGCTGAATTAGAAACGTCTCAACTTGTTCTCAACTGCTAATGTGAAGATTTAATAATTGGCCAATATCAAGGTAGAAAGAAAGTACATAAATCCTTCAAGTCAGTTTGCTTTCATGGTTTTGAAATTGTGCTTCATTTCCCAAAGGATCTCATTTCTGGAAATGGAAAAAACAATTACCAGCAAGTAAAAACTCTTCCCTTAGGGTTACATTTCCCAGAGTACTTCTTGCATGGCCATTGCCAATGTTGTGCCTGCTTTGTTGATAAACAGAGGGCTTTGGTTTCCATGGCTGTCAAAACCAGCTGTTGTGTCACTGGTAAAATTGTTTGCTACAAGGAAGTATCTCCCCAAGAATGGATGAGGGAAAAGGGGAGAATGGGGTGCTGGGTAATTCCTGCTTGCTTGCTCTGGGGATTTTTGATTCAGAGGCATTTACATTGTTATCTTCCTCTCAGTTCAGTTAAGATCTTGTCCAGTGTGGTCTACTAACTATGGGTTAGAGCCTTGTCCCCACGTCCTCCTGAAGGTTTTTCCAAAGAAGGAGGGGTTGGAGGTGCTGAGATATATTATTATTAATCGCTCACTTCAGGAAGGTCAGGACACTAGTTGCTGGAAGTACTCCTTGATAACAGCAGTTGTTAAAAAGCTAACTCTTGATTCTACTCAGTGTGCCAGTTATAGGCCAATTGCTAATATACCATTTATGAAAAAAAGCCAACAGAGAGGGTAGTTCAGTCTCAATTGACAGTGAACCTGGAAGAAAATAATTATTTCAACATCTGTCAGGCAGGATTTCGAGCAGGGCACAGCAATGACACAGTGTTATCCATTCAGGGTGACCTCTTGCACATTATCGGCAATAGTGAACAGGGTCTCTTCACATTACTAAATAATACGACTAAGTAAGAGGCAGAGTGGGGATGTTCCAGGGTGGCACCACTTGTCTTGGATAAATGCTGATATTTAGTGCTGTCCCGCTTTGTTAGCCAGATAAGTCTGCTATTCGTTTGTCCTAAAGTTAGCCAGGTAAACTTATCTGGTTAACTTTAAGTTAGCTGAGTATATTCAGTAGCACAGCTGAAGTTAACCGGATGAGTTTATCCAGCTCATTTCAGCAGCCAGATAACAGCTGAATATTGGCCTCACAGCTAGAATATGCTTGGCTGGCCCCTAGTGACTGGAGCTAAGATTTATACACTACATCAAGGATAGGCAAGTCCAGTCCTCAAGCACCATACATTCTTTGGGTTTCAAGATATCCACACTGAATATGTATGAGATACATTTGCATGCAGTAGAGGCAGTGATTACAAATGCATCTCATGCACATTCAATGTGGATATCTTGAAAACCCGACCGGTTTGCAGCCATTGAGGACTGGAGTTGTCTACCCCATACCATATCCAATACATAAGACTAGTGACACCTTTCGCAAACACTAACATTCATTACAAAACAATTTTTCTGTAAGGCCTGATGTGCCAGCTGAAGAAGCTGCTTAGTAGGTAAAATATACAAAAACTGTTTGAGCATGACTAGCCCTATCACCTCAAGGCCTGAGCATCCCTATCATTGAAGTCAACAATTTATGTCCCCAGACCTGCCAAATCTTCTGCATTTGGTGAGGGTCTGCCACAACAGGAATCTATGTCCTGCTGTCCCATATGACAGTGGGAAACTCCCACCAGATATGGAAGACTTGATTCAGCCAACACAGCATGGGCCCACCTACTGCTACCTTCTCTCCCATTCCAATAGTCCCACAAGACTCTCCTAACAGCTGTTCTCTGGACCTACACCAGCAACTTTACCCGCTTCAGGAGAGGCGAGAAAAAGTTTGTAGAGAATAGAGGATGAGGCAAAGGGAGTGAAGGCCAGAAGTGGGGAAGAGAGGGAATAGAGGTCTTTAAAGTGTGGAGAAGATGAAGAGGACAATGGGAGATGTAGGGAGGGAGTGGAGGCCTGTGCAGAGAGGAGATGGAAGAAGTGGAAACCCATGAGGTGGAAGATTGGAAACAATGGATATCCATGCAATCAGTGGGGTGAGGAGGGAGTGGATGCCTGGGGGGGGGGGGGGGGGAGAAAAAAGGAAGAGGGTAACCGTTTCTTGGTGAATTAGATATAACCATTCTAAGAGGGAGTTTTGGCAGCTTTGGGAACAATAGTCCCTATGCCACATCTGCAGGTCTTGCTTCAGCAGGGCCAACATTTAAACACATAAATCCCATTTTAAAACCAGGGAATGCAGTGCGCCTAGGGTTGTTATCTGCATATATTTACTTCTGCTCTTTTTCAGGTGTAAATCAGAATAAAACTTGTTATAGCCAGATGACTAGGTGAAGGGTCTAGGTAAACTGAAGGGGGTGCAGGCTGAAGAACCAGAGGCAGCTTGATGTTCTAGAGCAGCAATTCTGAACCGGTGTGTTGCGACACACCAGTGTGTCGCCAAGCACCGGCAGGTATGTCGTGGCTCCCGGTGTCCCACTACCCCACTTGTGCTTTCCTTCTCCCCAGGGGAGGGGCTAAAGAATGGACAGATGCTACGCACCACTGCCAGATGCCAGGCTGGTGGTGGCTGAAAAGTTGGAGATACCCTGTGCGCGCCGCCTAACCCTAACATTAACCCTAACCTTAACCCTAAACCTAACCCTAACCCTATCCCTAACATTAACCTTAACCCTAAACCTAACCCAAACCCTAACATTAACACTAACATTAACCTTTACCCTAACCCTAGCATTAATATTAACCCTAACTCTAACCCTATCTCTAACCCTAACATTAACCTTAATCCTAACCCTATCCCTAACATTAACCTTAACCATAACTCTAACCCTCACCCTAACCTTAACATTAAACTTAACCCTAACTAACCCTAACCCTACCCTAACCCTAATATTAACCTTAACTCTAACCCTAACATTAACCTTAATCCTAACCCCATCCCTATCCCTAACATTAAACCTAACCCTAACATTAAACTTAACCCTAAACCTAACCCTAACATTAAACTTAACCATAACCTTAACATTAACCTTAACCCTAACCCTAACATTAACCAGGTTTGCACTGCATGCAGATTGGCTGTTTTGGGTTTTCATTCCAATTTGTCTCCATATTTATAATTTGTAGTCTTTCTGTACTTGGTGAAGGTCAGTTCTGGGTGTATGACCGAGGTGAGGTATTTTACTAGCATATAAGCATTTGTATCAATCTTATTTGTTGTGTTTTCTCAATAGGACATGCATTAGTGGTAAATTACTGTCTTTTCATAAGGAGAGGTACTGTGCCTGCCAGTAAAGAGAGTTTATTTTGCTTTTTCTGAGATGTCATCAGAACCAGAATATTTTTTTTGTATGGTGAGTTGTACGGGTAATGCCCTAGTTCTGCTCTGTATCCATTGTTGGGGGTCAAGGGGGTTCCTGAGGACGCAGAATGTATATATTTTGCCCATGACGGTCACATGTTCAGTGTGTCACACATGTGAGAACCATCTGTCAGGTGTGTCCCGGCTGAAAAAAGGTTGAGAACCACTGTTCTAGAGATAGACTGGACAAACTGGTGAACTAAGTGGTCAAACTGGTTATTTGCTTCTTGCACGCACATCAAACTGTCAGGCCGATACAGTAAAGTGTGTTCCGGTGGAGCGCACTGTTAGCCCGCATTTGGCCGCGCGTTTTCGACGTGCTATTTTTACACTTTATACAGTAAGGGGTAATAGCGTGTCGAAAACATGCGGCCAACCCCCCCCCCCCCCCCGAAACTAATAGCGCCCGCAACATGCAAATGCATGTTGATGGGCCTATTAGTTATTCCCGCGCAATACAGAAAGTAAAATGTGCAGCCAAGCCGCACATTTTACTTTCATAAATTAACGCCTGCCAAGGCTGGCGTTAATTTTGGCCAGCAGCGGGAAAGTGTACAGAAAAGCAGAAAAAACTGCTTTTCTGTACATCCTCCAACTGAATATCATAACGATATTAAGTCGGAGGCCCAAAAATTAAAAATCTGCTCGCAGGTTGGAAAACGGATGCTCAATTTAGCCGGCGTCCATTTTCCGAACCCGTGGCTGTCAGTGGGTTCTTGAACCGACACCGCTAAAATTGAGCATCGGCTGTCAAACCCGCTGACAGCCGCCGCTTCTGTCAAAAAGGAGGCGCTAGGGACGCACTAGTGTCCCTAGCGCCTCCTTTTACCACGGGCCCTAATTTACATACCTGGGCTTTCTGAATCGTGCACCCAGAAGAGTGGCCTGTGCGCGCGTTGGGAGAGTGGGCGCTCGCTTGCTCTCCTGTGCGTTTTTCTTTATCGGCCCGTATGTGAGTACAAATAGCATTGACGGAATTAACATGCAGTTATTTTCAGTTTGAAGATAGGATAGTCCATCAAATTAAGGGTATACCTATGGGGTCACCATTGGCCCCATCGTAGCTTGTTTGTTCATGGACAGTTTTGAAACTAAGTTTATCTATGATTCAGTGCCATCAGATTATGTGATCACATGGAAACATTTTATTGATGATGTATTTTTCATTTGGCCCAAACAGTTATTGATGGAATTTATGGAATGGATTAATACATTAGATTGCAATTTGCAATTTGATTTTCAAATCCGGCAAAATAGTATTCCTTTCTTGGATGCAACAACTACTAAGAAAGATGATCAATTGGTTACTATGATTTATCATAAACACACAAACAGAAAAACATTACCCCATTAAATGAGTTTCCTTTCACAGGATTTAAAGGATAACATACCAGTGGGACAATTTCTCTGTTTGCAGAGACCGTGATTCATGCTTGATGGTGCAGGAGTATAAATGACGAGCAAGGGAGTTATCAATGTATTTTTATGAATGAGGATTCACATACAGCTTGGTATGTAGGGCATATAAACGTGCTCTTTATGCCAATAGAGAGAATCTGCTAATAACAGGTAACAAATATTTGTCCCGACATATATGTCCTATTCCATTTTCTAATTGCACATATTACATCAAAGATATCGTGCATAAACATTATATTAATGGGTGATGAATTATTTCAGGAGTACCTATTTTTTGCTATTCAAAAAAATAAATCACTCAGGGACCAACTCGTTTTTTTTTAGTTTATTGAATAGTAGTGGTGATAGCGATAGACCTGTTGGACAAGATATATACAGTGGATGTTCAGTGTATGCTCACATGTTAAGGACATTGGTATTCAGTTATCCGTCTTTGGTGTGGGATTTCAGATTGCAGGGACATTATATATGCATGTCAACATGAGTGGTGTATGCAGTATTGTGCCCATGCAACCTGATATATATTGGACAAACGAAAAGTGCCATTTATGTATGTATTAGAGAACATTTAAGCTGCATATGTATGAAAAGGGAGCAGGCTCCATTGGTGGAATATTGGATTGAGGCCCAAACACTGAGGATGATTTAAAGCTTTTTGTAATCAGCTAGATATATAATAGATGGGGAAGGGGGGATGACACTTCACAAACTTTGATTTGTAAGAAACACTGGATGATTTTTGAGTAGGGTACTCTTATTCCCTATGGATTAAATCAAGAAATTGACTGGTCGGCATTTTTTGTAGATGTCCTTGACTTGGTCTGACCCAGTATGGTAATTTCTTATGTTCTTATGTGTTTTGTATAGTGTGATTTGTTTGGCTAATTAAAAAATGGTAACTACGAGTGACATGTGCAGGTGTGGCATTGTGTATATGACACTTTAGAGCTTATATCCAAACAGGAGAGTGGTGAGTGTTTTTGTCAATGAAAATTCAGTTCATAAGGTATATTAGTTTAGTTTGAACAATTTGGTTTATTATTTGTTTGTAGGTAGTTATTTTGGTATCACCACAATGAAGTGGTAGGATTTGCTTATAGAATGGCAAGCCAGAAAGAGCGTGATGGTGTGGTGAAAGAATTTTAGAAGAGCGTGGTGAATGTAAAGAAGGTATTCCAATATTAAAATATATCATGTTGTGATGTAAAGAGTTTGAAGTAATCAATTTTTTATATATTGTTATAGGAAATTGTGGTCCGATTTTCCTTTGATGGTTAAATCTAGATGTAAAGACGAAACAGCATAAGCTATTTTGATAAAGTGAGATCAAAGGATTATAGAAGAGTGTGGAGTTCATGGTCCACTGTCTCTCCGATGGTTACATTTGGATATGAAGATGGAACAACAATAAGCCTTTTTTGATAAAGGAAGACACTCTTTGGCCATTCATACATTGTAATTTCGGATGGAATAAGGTGCATTGCGTGATTGCAGATCTGAAATGGTTTTCCCCTGAAAAAGCCTAAAGTGGCGAAACAAATTGGATCATGTTGTTTGTTGGGATATGTTTTGCTGAGGTATGTTATGCTATATGATAGGGATGTGTTATGTTAATCCATTAGTGCACAGTATTAGGTGGATGAATGTGTTGCAGGTGTGAACCCTTGGATCGAGGTGGAGTTGATGCATCTTGCAGGGTGGAATTTCCTAGTTTCAGCAGGCCTTGGGCTAGTGGGTGGCCATTACCTGCACAATGCCTGCACAGACCTAATTGCTGATGGGTACAGCCTCTCTGGATGCTAGGCATCTGCGACCCAGCTGCATGGGTTAATCGGAGAGACACATGGAAGATGGAGCAGGAGTCGGTGGTGATAGAGGTCGCTGGAAGTGAGGAGCCAGCATAATGGCTCTGCAGGGAGGCTGAGCCTCCCTAGCCCTTTGTTGAAGGCGACAGTCTATTTTGCCTGTCAGATCGATGAGTTCTTCCATGGTTGCTGAAAGATCTCAGGCTGCTAATTCATCTTTGATCATTGAGGACACCCCCTCCAGGAAAATATTATGGAGACAGTCCTCCCTCCATTCTAGTTCCATCGCCAGGGTCCGGAATGGCGTATTCCGCTAGGGACCAGGTACCATGTCCAAGGTGCAGAAGTTCTGAGCCCATAGTGGCCAACTCGCCTAGCTTTTCAAATACCCTCTTGAACACAATTGTAAACTGCTTTAAGTCATGTAGAAGCGGATCCAAGCACTCCCAGAGGGAAGAGACCCAAGCCAGGGCCTTGCCGTCCAGGAAGGAGAGGATACACATGGTCTTCATTACATCGCTCTGCAGGTCTCCACCATTGGCTGGCAGATCTAGATGAGGCAGAGGCTCACTGGAGTTTCACCTATATTACCCCACATTCCTTTAGGTTGAGCCCTAGGGTGCCAGGGCCAGCAGGTCTTAGTTGGGGGCTTCTGCTGATGAGCTCAGGATCCATGGAGATGGTCAAGTTACAGGCCAAGGTCCAAGTCAGATAGAGTTCAGGTATAGTCCAGGCAGTGGTCAGTGGCAGGCAGAGTTCAAGAAGAGTCAAACAAGGCCAAAGGCAGAACCAGAGATCCGCCCAAGGGAAGGCAGGATGGACAGGCAGGCAGGGAGGCGAGAAATAGCATAGGTGGGCAGGCAAGGAGAGAGAAATCACTGAAGACTGACCACACAACAAAAAATGAAGACCACTGGAGCAGAAGGCAAAGGAAACCAGGAACTGAAGATACAAAGATCAGGAATTGAAAGCATAAGGACCAGGAACCGAAGACACAAAGACCAAGAGTACAAGCAGGAATGCTGAGGCAACTCACGCTACAAGCTGTAGTGGACCTATTGCCGTGGCATGGATTGCAGGGAGAAAGGCCCTTTTATGGGCCAAAGGCTGTGATGTCATCCGTGGGTGCTGTGGGAGATTTCCTGCTGCAAGCCCTTTAAGTCAGGGGAAGTCGGGTGTGTGCACCTAGGAGCGGCACTGGAGGGAGTCGGTAGCATCTTGCTGCATGTTGAGTCAAACCTGTCCGAGCGCGCGGCCTGCCACATCGCAGCTGGAGAACCTAGGGCAGCATCAGGAACTGGCAACTGTGGTGGTTCATGGGGCAGACTGCCAAACTCAACAGAACGAATGTGGTATGAATGTGAATGGATATATTGATCAATTTTCTTTTAGCTTCCTTTTATATCCTTGAATTACTGCCCCTCAGTCTGAATTATTGTGATTTAATTTAGGTTCACCATATATATTTATGTTTCCAATTTGTAAATTCCTTTTATCTCTGGCACCTATATGTTTCCTGTACAAAGGTTGTGATGCTTTGTAATTATTTAAAGTGTAGAAATAATAATAATAATAAAAAAAAAAAAAAGACATGGAGGGCTGCTATGTTAGATATCTAATTTTTCTCAGGGAAAAGTCCTTTTAAGGGTTATGGTATACTTTACAGTGGGAAAGTTCCAGAGAAGGAGAGTTCATCGAAGGGGTAAGGGGTGTAAGATATGGCATAGTGATTGACATGTGATACAGCCCCTCTCTTTTACAGGCACACACACACACACACAGACACGAGCAGGCTCCCAAACTCTTTCACAGGCACACACATACAAGCTCCCAAACTCTCTTTCACGGGCACACACACACACACACAAATACAAGCTCCCAAACTCTCTTTCACGGGCACACACACACACACACACATACAAGCTCCCAAACTCTCTTTCACAGACACACACACACACACACACACATACAAGCTCCCAAACTCTCTTTCACGGGTACACACACACACATACAAGCTCCCAAATTCTCTCACACTCTCTCATTCTTCAGGCCCACTATCCTGGGCTCCGGCTTGTTGCTGCATCTCTCTTCATTTCCTTCAGCCCCACTGGTTTGACCTCCACTGGCGGCCCGCTGCCACATTGCTCCTCTTCTCCTTCGACACTTCTGCAGCCTGGGTTCTGGCAGTGGCCCATATCCTCTCCGGCTCCTTCTTTGGCTGCCAGCAGGTTGATCTGCTGGCAGCTTCTTTAGGCTGTTTGCTCTTTACTCACCAGAGCACGGGGACACAGCACAGCAAGGAACCAGTAAACAGTCATGCTGCCACCTTTCATCATGTGACCGGCC
The DNA here is from genome assembly GCF_901001135.1 of Rhinatrema bivittatum. Taxonomy (NCBI): domain Eukaryota; kingdom Metazoa; phylum Chordata; class Amphibia; order Gymnophiona; family Rhinatrematidae; genus Rhinatrema; species Rhinatrema bivittatum. The sequence continues at coordinate 303,381,389 of NC_042617.1, forward strand.
CCACTGGGTAATGCCTGAAGCCTCGATAGGCCAATCCACCACTGAACTTAAACACAGCCATGCACTTTGGCCCACACTGGCTTCCAGTAGTGGCTGGAGGCCTGGAAATGCTCATCTGCAACTCAGAAGCAGCTTTCTAATCAGTTTAAAATTAGGATGAATATCAGTTTAAACCGATTGTCACTTTGGAAAAATCTGGGAATTTATGGGTGAAAATCAGTTTACACTGAAAAAAAAAAGGACCCTACCTATCATCCAGATTCTGACAGGACTGAAACAATTGTTGAGCAAACACTGCTTCTCTTTCGGGCCGATACAGTAAAGTGCGCTCCGGTGGAGCGCCCTGTTAGCCCGCGTTTGGCCGTGCGTTATCAACGCGCTATTTTTTACCCCTTATATACAGGCTGATACAGAAAAACGCGTGGGAGAGCTGGCGAGCGCCCACTCTCCCGACGCACGCACAGGCCACTCTTCTGGGCGCGCAATTCAGAAAGCCCAGGTATGTAAATTAGGGCCCACGGTAAAAGGAGGCGCTAAGGACACTAGCTCATCCCTAGCGCCTCCTTTTTGACAGCAGCGGCGGCTGTCAGCGGGTTTGACAGCCGATGCTCAATTTTACCGGTGTCAGTTCTCGAACCCGCTATCAGCCATGGGTTCAGAAAACGGACGCCGGCTAAATTGAGTGTCCGTCTTCCAACCCACGGGCAGATTTTTAATTTTTTTTTTTTAATTTTTAATTTTTTTAAATTTTGGGGCCTCCGACTTAATATCGCTATGATATTAAGTTGGAGGGTGTACAGAAAAGCAGTTTTTTCTGCTTTTCTGTACACTTTCCCGGTGTCGGCCGAAATTAACACCAGCCTTTGGACAGGCGTTAATTACTGAAAGTAAAATGTGCGGCTTCGCTGCACATTTAACTTTCTGTATCGAGTGGGAATAACTAATAGGGCCATCAACTTGCATTTGCATGTTGCGGGCGCTATTAGTTTCAGGGGGGTTGGCCGCGCATTTTCGACACACTATTACCCCTTACTGTATAAGGGGTAAAAATAGCACGTCGAAAACGCGCGGTGAAACACGGGCTAACTGTGCGCTCAGCTGGAGCACACTTTACTGTATTGGCCCGACAGTAAGGGGTAATAGCGTGTCGAAAACGCGCGGCCAACCCTCCCCCCCCCGAAACTAATAGCACCCGCAACATGCAAATGCATGTTGATGGGCCTGAAGGAGTTCAATTTCGTGAACCTCTGAAGACTGAACAACTGAAAGGTCTCTCGTCTAACCATGCCAGCAGTGAAACGCACAGCCATTTTTAATGTACTAATATTTGCAACGCAAACGGCACATAAGGCGTAGTGACGCAGTTACGCACTAACATTTAGTGTAACGTAACGTGACTCCATTTTGGAATAATAATTTGTATTGTATTAATACGAACGCCGCTGTAAAATGTCTAACACGTCAATTAAATGACGAAACAATAGTCTGATTATAAGCTACACCTACTAGAGGACCACGCTAGCTAATGCTTGTTCAGCAGTTTGTAAATTGTTTGTTCAGCAAAACCAGAACGCATGTGTGAAAGATAAGAGTTGTAAAGTGCATAAAAGTTTGCTCCTAAGGGGGCGTGGCATGCAGTTGTACTGAGCCTTTGTCTTAGCTGCATCTTGCTGGCAATAAAAGTCTATCTTTACGGATCAGTTGTCTGGACCTCCTTACTGACTAAAAAGAGACGGTTACATTTGGCGAGCCAGCCAGGAGGTACCGGGGACGCTATTTTAGCCCCCCAGTTGGTCTGGTAGTTTGGTGGCGGAGCGATCCCCCAGATTTACCTGGTGAGTGGCCACCACTGAGTTCAGCGATCAGGTTTCTGAGGGGACCGTTCCACAGAAATTCTTCTGAGACCTCTGGGCTGGTGATCCGGGAAGAAGGCTTTCGTGACGATCGGAAGACCCCTGCAGGCGAGTATTGTGGGAACAGGGGAAGGAGTAAAGAGTAGATAAGGAAATAACCGGTCCATCCCCGAGCGGACCGAGGGGGCTTTGATCACACCCCCGCGCAGTGTTTTAGTAGGAACTCGGTTCCGAAGACCACGCGCATAAGAGGAAATTTATAAGTGAAATATATAATAGCGGGAACAGGTTTCTTGTTGTGTGAAAGAGAGTGAATGGCCTCGCAGTTCCAGACCGGGCGACCGCGTTCTAGTCGAGGCGATTGTGACCCTTTTGTGTCTGGCGGATACGGACCCTTTACCTATCCGTCTTCCCTTCCCTTCTTTGTCTGTGATTCTATCCTGATGGGAGGGGGCTATTCAACTCCACTAAAAGTCATGACGAAGCACTATAGTGAAGTGTTCGACAGACGAAAATGTACAAAACCCGGAATGATTCAGCGTTGTACCCATAGGTGGCCCAGTTTGTGTGTAAATTGGCCTCCGGCAGGAACTTTCAATTTCCAAACGGCCACAAGGGTCCTGAATATAGCCCTGAAACAGGGGGATACGGGTTGCCCTGAGGATTTACCGTACATAACTGCATGGCTTGCAGTCATTGAGAATCCTCCGTCATGGGCAAAGAAGTTAGTGGAGGGAGCCGCCCTCGTAATGGTAGCTCAAGTGCACAAAATGGGTGACCGGAAGTCCCCAAACCGGAAGACAAAGGGGCAGGCGGCCATATTGGGAAGCAAAGAGCAAGCGTCATCTGCGGCGGCCATATTTGTAGTGCAAGGAAATTCACAGACTCAAGAAAAAAAAATTAAACCCCTGCCGACCGCAGCACTGTCCGATACGGAACATCTCTTGCCGCCACCCTACGCCCCTAGTTGTCCTCAATTGTATCCCGCGCCACCTGGTCCCTCAGCCCCCGCCAGTGCACAAGCCGATCCTAGAGTAGCACCGATTCCCGAAGTACGGCTTGAAGCGGCGGCAGCAAAAGCTGAAGACAGCGGCGAGTCGTCCGTGGCTGACGGCACTCGCAGTAAAACCCAAGCCGCAAGTTTGCAACTACCAATCCGGGAAACATCCACTGTAGTGCCCGTGGTCCCGACTGAAGAAAATGAATACCGCACTACGCAAACAATAAAGTTATTTACTTACATACCTTTTACATCCAGTGATCTTTTTAACTGGAAACAACTTGGCCCCTCTTACGCTGATAAACCAGATCAGATGATAGATTTTTTACGAGGAATTTTTGCAGCCCATAACCCCAACTGGGCTGACATTCGGCATTTAGCCTCCATTCTTTTCACCACTGAAGAACGCCGACAAATACAATTAAATCTGGAGGAGGCAGCTCGACTAGGAGCTGGGGCGGATGGTAATCCTGATGAAGCAGTGAAAGCACAAGCCCCGGTTGCCGACCCCAACTGGGATTTCCAGACTGCAGCAGGGCGCGAGCGCATCGCTGCTTATCAAACCACGTTCCTTGAAGCGTTGAAGAAAGGGAAGAAGAAAGTTGTGAACATGGGAAAAATCCAAGACGTGGTGCAGAAGAGAGATGAGACCCCCGGAGTCTTTTTGGAGCGGTAATAGTGGCAATAGTGATCATAATATGATCAGATTTGATTTAATGACTGGAAAAGGAACAGTGTGCAAATCCAAAGCTCTCGTGCTAAACTTTCAAAAGGGAAACTTTGATAAAATGAGAAAAATTGTTAGAAAAAAACTGAAAGGAGCAGCTACAAAAGTAAAAAATGTCCAAGAGGCGTGGTCATTGTTAAAAAATACCATTCTAGAAGCACAGTCCAGATGTATTCCACACATTAAGAAAGGTGGAAAGAAGGCAAAACGATTACCGGCATGGTTAAAAGGGGAGGTGAAAGAAGCTATTTTAGCCAAAAGATCTTCATTCAAAAATTGGAAGAAGGATCCAACAGAAGAAAATAGGATAAAGCATAAACATTGGCAAGTTAAATGTAAGACATTGATAAGACAGGCTAAGAGAGAATTTGAAAAAAAGTTGGCTGTAGAGGCAAAAACTCACAGTAAAAACTTTTTTAAATATATCCGAAGCAGAAAGCCTGTGAGGGAGTCAGTTGGACCTTTAGATGATCGAGGGGTTAAAGGGGCACTTAGAGAAGATAAGGCCATCGCGGAAAGATTAAATGATTTCTTTGCTTCGGTGTTTACTGAAGAGGATGTTGGGGAGGTACCCGTAATGGAGAAGGTTTTCATGGGTAATGATTCAGATGGACTGAATCAAATCACGGTGAACCTAGAAGATGTGGTAGGCCTGATTGACAAACTGAAGAGTAGTAAATCACCTGGACCGGATGGTATACACCCCAGAGTTCTGAAGGAACTAAAAAATGAAATTTCAGACCTATTAGTAAAAATTTGTAACTTATCATTAAAATCATCCATTGTACCTGAAGACTGGAGGATAGCAAATGTAACCCCAATATTTAAAAAGGGCTCCAGGGGCGATCCGGGAAACTACAGACCGGTTAGCCTGACTTCAGTGCCAGGAAAAATAGTGGAAAGTGTTCTAAACATCAAAATCACAGAACATATAGAAAGACATGGTTTAATGGAACAAAGTCAGCATGGCTTTACCCAGGGCAAGTCTTGCCTCACAAATCTGCTTCACTTTTTTGAAGGAGTTAATAAACATGTGGATAAAGGTGAACCGGTAGATATAGTATACTTGGATTTTCAGAAGGCGTTTGACAAAGTTCCTCATGAGAGGCTTCTAGGAAAAGTAAAAAGTCATGGGATAGGTGGCGATGTCCTTTCGTGGATTGCAAACTGGCTAAAAGACAGGAAACAGAGAGTAGGATTAAATGGGCAATTTTCTCAGTGGAAGGGAGTGGACAGTGGAGTGCCTCAGGGATCTGTATTGGGACCCTTACTGTTCAATATATTTATAAATGATCTGGAAAGAAATACGACGAGTGAGATAATCAAATTTGCAGATGACACAAAATTGTGCAGAGTAGTTAAATCACAAGCAGATTGTGATAAATTGCAGGAAGACCTTGTGAGACTGGAAAATTGGGCATCCAAATGGCAGATGAAATTTAATGTGGAAAAGTGCAAGGTGATGCATATAGGGAAAAATAACCCATGCTATAATTACACGATGTTGGGTTCCATATTAGGTGCTACAACCCAAGAAAGAGATCTAGGTGTCATAGTGGATAACACATTGAAATCGTCGGTTCAGTGTGCTGCGGCAGTCAAAAAAGCAAACAGAATGTTGGGAATTATTAGAAAAGGAATGATGAATAAAACGGAAAATGTCATAATGCCTCTGTATCGCTCCATGGTGAGACCGCACCTTGAATACTGTGTACAATTCTGGTCGCCGCATCTCAAAAAAGATATAATTGCGATGGAGAAGGTACAGAGAAGGGCTACCAAAATGATAAGGGGAATGGAACAACTCCCCTATGAGGAAAGACTAAAGAGATTAGGACTTTTCAGCTTGGAGAAGAGACGACTGAGGGGGGATATGATAGAGGTGTTTAAAATCATGAGAGGTCTAGAACGGGTAGATGTGAATCGGTTATTTACTCTTTCAGATAGTAGAAGGACTAGGGGACACTCCATGAAGTTAGCATGGGGCACATTTAAAACTAATCGGAGAAAGTTCTTTTTTACTCAACGCACAATTAAACTCTGGAATTTGTTGCCAGAGAATGTGGTTCGTGCAGGTAGTATAGCTGTGTTTAAAAAAGGATTGGATAAGTTCTTGGAGGAGAAGTCCATTACCTGCTATTAGGTTCACTTAGAGAATAGCCACTGCCATTAGCAATGGTTACATGGAATAGACTTAGTTTTTGGGTACTTGCCAGGTTCTTATGGCCTGGATTGGCCACTGTTGGAAACAGGATGCTGGGCTTGATGGACCCTTGGTCTGACCCAGTATGGCATTTTCTTATGTTCTCTTATGTTCTTATGTTCTTATGGTTGATGGACGCATACCGACAGTACAGTCCATTTGATCCAGAGGACGCTAAAAATCAATCCATCATAGTGATGAGCTTCGTCGGACAATCCTGTCCCGACATTCGCCGGAAGTTGCAGAAATCGGAAGGATTTGAGGGAATGTCTATCAGCCAATTAAAAGCCATGGCCGATAAAGTCTATGTAAATCGAGAACCTGACGTAGGCAAAAAGGAAAGTAGAAAGTTAAGAGAAAGTGTCAGTCTGTTAGCCGCAGCGTTGGAAGAAACTAATTTCGGGAACTCGTCCAGGCACCATCAAGGATATACTGGACCCCGAGGAAGAGGCAGGGCGCCCTCTAGAGGGCCGCCAAGGGGACGAGCAAATAGAGGAGGATCGTTCAGAGGTGGAAGAATGCCGTTAGGAACCAATCAATGTGCATTCTGTAAACAAGAAGGACACTGGAAGTCTGAGTGCCCAGAGGCTCTGCAAGCAAAACAGGAAGGATATACTCCGTCCAAACCTAAGGAAGCGGAATGGCAAATGGCCGTGGGAGAAACTTCCGGCGAAGACAGTGAAGCATGACTAGACAAGGGAAACCTTCCCCTTGATCCTTTAGTGGAAATAAAAGTAGGGACTGAAACATTCAAAGGATTATTAGACACGGGGGAGCAACGATCTGTGATGACCACCGCTATCACCACGCCCACTTCAAAGAACATCTCTATAGTTGGGGCTTCTGGAAAACCACTAATTGCTCCTTTCCTCCAGAAACGACAGGTTCGAGTAGGAGGACAATTAGTGTCCCACCAATTCCTTTATGTCCCAGGATGCCCCGTACCACTCATAGGGAGAGACCTCCTTTGTAAATTAAGAGCTAATTTACAATTCGAGTCCACTGGCGAAATCAAGGCATCTTTCGCTGATAATCCAGTCTCTCTCATTTGTCCACTCCAGGAGGAATGGAGACTACATCTCCCCGTAGTTGAGCAAATCACTGAACATCGATATAAAGATAACACCCTTCTCAACGAAAAACGAACACAACTAATGGATAGCGTGCCTAAAGTGTGGGCTGAACAGAACCTGGGAGGAATAGCCGTCAATGCTACCCCTGTTTGGATCGAGATGAAACAGAATGCACAGGTGATCAATCAACCTCAATACCCCATTCCATATATGGCCAGGCAAGGAATCCAGATACACCTGCAGAGACTGTATGATTTGGGCATTCTCAGGCGAATCCGATCTGCGTGGAACACTCCTTTGTTACCCGTAAAGAAACCTGGTTCTACTGATTACCGACCAGTACAGGATCTATGGAAAGTGAATAATCAAGTAGCAGATCTAGTAGCCCTCGTACCAAATCCATATTCAATCTTGGCTCAAGTCTCTCCTGCATCAAAGTGGTTCAGTGTCATTGATCTCAAAGATGCTTTCTTCTCCGTCCCAGTAGCGGAGGAATGTCAGAAGATTTTTGCCTTCACATGGGAAAATGCGCACACTGGAATAAAGCAGCAGTACACCTGGACTCGCTTGCCTCAAGGGTTCAAGCACTCACCTACGTTGTTTGGTGAGCAACTGGCAAAAGACTTGAAGATGTACCAAGTCATGTATGGGCCAGTGATACAGTATGTGGACGACCTTCTGTTGTTTCGAGAAACGTATCTTGAATGTGCAGTAGCCACCCTCCACTTGCTAAAGACGTTGTACTCCAAAGGATACCGTGCAAGTAAAAAGAAGGCGCAAATTTGTGAATTGGAAGTGGAATATTTGGGCTTCCAAATCCGTGAAGGCACTCGCTGTCTTGGAATCTCTCGTACTAGTTCAATACGAGGTCAACCTGTACCCACTTGCAAGAAAGAGCTCCGAGCGTTCCTTGGAGCTGCAGGATACTGTAGACTGTGGATTGCTAACTATGCAGTTATTGCCCAACCCCTGTACGACAAATTACGGGGAAAGGAAGCAGAGTCTCAACCTTTTCCCTGGGAAGGACACGAGCTAGCAAGCTTACATCAACTGAAGGACGCCTTGGTTGAATCCCCTGCTCTAGGGTTGCCTGATGTAATGAAACCATTTCATCTGTTCGTCGATGAAAAGAAAGGAATGGCCATTGGGGTATTGACTCAAACTCTAGGCTCGTGGGAACGACCTGTTGCATATCTGTCAAAAGGAATGGACAATGTTGCAAAAGGATGGCCAGGTTGTCTTCGAAGCATTGCGGCTGCATGCTTACTAATTCCAGAAGCAGTCAAATTAACTTTTGGTCAAACCCTGAACGTAACGACTCCCCACACCATTCAAGGACTGCTAGAAACCCATGGACCAAAATGGATGACTAATTCACGTCTTGTAAAGTATCAAGCTCTGTTATGTGAAACTCCCGAAATTCAAATACAAGACAGTAAGAATTTGAATCCTGCAACCTTACTCCCCATTCCCACTCCAGTTACTCATAAATGTGAGGAAATCATGGCTACAGTACATTCCAGCCGACCTGATCTGCGCGACCAGCCCTGGCAAGGAGCATGGACTTTATTCACTGATGGGAGTAGCCAGGTTATAAATGGACTTCGGGTAGCTGGTTATGCCGTGGTTTCTGAAGATGACATCATCGAAGCTGAGCCCCTACCCCCGGGGACATCAGCGCAAAAGGCTGAGCTCATCGCTCTTACCCGAGCTCTGCAGTTGGCAAAAGGACAAACTGTAAACATCTATACAGATTCTAAATATGCTTTCCTTACCATCCAAGTACATGGAGCATTATACAAGGAACGAGGATTTCTGACTGCTGAAGGGAAGCAGCTAACTAATGCATCTGAGATACACCAACTGTTAAATGCCGTATGGGCACCGAAAAAGGTAGCTGTTATGCATTGTAAAGCCCACACAGGGAAATCAGATCCCATTGCAAAAGGGAACCAATGGGCAGACAAAACAGCGAAAGAAGCAGCACGTGCACATTTATCACGCATCCCGGCCACAACGTGTCCACTTCTACAATTCCCAACTGAAATCCCAGCCTACTCTACGGAAGAAAATGATTGGGCACAAACTGAGCAGTTTTGCCAGCAAAATGGTTGGTGGCTTCTGCAAGATGATCGAGTATGGTTACCTGAAGCATTAGCTTGGACTATTGTCAAGGAAGCCCACAACAAAACTCATCTTGGTCGAGATGCGTTAATGAAGCTATTGGGGAAAACGTATTACATCAACAGAATTACTCAGTTGACTAAACATGCAATCAATCAATGTATCACGTGTGCAAGAAACAATCCCAGAAATGGACCTGGTCCTGCCCCCGGACATATCCTACGAGGAACTACGCCGTTTCAAGTTTGTCAAATCGATTTCACCCACATGACTCCCTCAAAAGGATACAAAGCAATGCTGGTAGCCGTCTGTACTTATACTGGATGGATCGAAGCCATACCTACACGAACTGAAACTGCCAAAGAGGTAGTGGCTTTGCTCCTTCATCAAATCTTACCACGATACGGATTACCAAGACAAATTAATTCAGACAATGGACCAGCTTTCACCAGCGAAGTCACACAACAATTAAGCAGAATTCTAGGTGTAGATTGGCATCTACACTGTGCGTGGAGACCTCAGAGCAGCGGAGCTGTTGAACGAGCTAATAGAACTCTGAAAAATCAGATGGCTAAGCTATGCCAAGAAACAAAGACTAAATGGCCAGACATCCTACCTTTAGCCTTACTACATATCCGATGCAGTCCAAGAAAGTCTGGTCTAACCCCTTATGAAATGATGTATGCAAGACCTCCACCCCTCCCATCTTTTCCTGAGTCGCTGCAGATACAAGGAGAGCTGTCTCTTAGTAACCAGCTTAAAGGACTACATAACACAGTCATCGCCATCCAGAACTATACATGCGACATTGAACCACTAGTCTTGCTAACCCCGACTCATCCATTCCAAATCGGAAATTCTGTGTGGGTGAAGGACTGGGATGAATCAGACTTCCTCAAACCTCGATGGAAGGGGCCACATACCGTGTTATTAACCTCTCCCACATCAGTGAAAGTCTCTGGATGCTCTTCATGGATTCATTGGACTCGACTAAAACCAGCCGCCTCTAATTGGCAAGTCTCCAGGATTGGAGACCACAAATTGAAGTTCACTCAAGGCAGGCACAGTGTTAGTCCTGGGTAGCAGACTTCAGTAACTTACTACAGAATATTAATGTGTATATTTCTTTCTTTTCTTCCTTTCAGACTCGATACCTTATGACATCAACTGTCCTACTTCAAAAATTCTGAATATGGAAAGTCGCCTAAGTCCACACTTCTAAACTTATATAGCCTCTACTTGGTACCTCCAGCTGGCAAGACTTCTACAGATTTTACTACTGATCTCCTGCACATCAACAACGTCTCTTACTCTACCACTGAGCAAGAATTGTACCGAATGTATCAAACTAATACGTACTACAACTCAAGATGGATTTCAAATTGTCTCTACAATCATACACCAATCTCAACCTCCTACTTCGTGTGCAACACAACCTGCTTGCGCACTCAACACAACTCAAGGATATCAGTCTTTTCATCGATGTCTAGAGGGTGACAAAGTCATTTGTCATACACCAACCACTCCCAAGTACTATAACATCACCCTCACTGCCGGGTTGCCAAAAAGCTATACTTCCAGCATTATCCCGGAAGGTAAAGGGATCTTGTACTATATCAACTCAACTAAGATCCTTATGGGAGGCGGATCTAGCGTTACAATTACCTTCGATGCATGTGATGCAATTGGTAAACATCCAAACGCACTCCATTGTGGATCTAAATCCTGGAAAGCTTTATACGTTCACAACCATAAATACCTCTGTCCCTACAATCGAGCAGCCAATCCATCCAGCTGGTTACCATGTGGAGGGGACATGACTCTGTCCGGTTGGGCACTGGTTTGCGACTATACTGGAGGAGGTTACCATGGCTGCCACGGGATAGGCAGGTTAACTGAAGTAACTGGTAACATTGTGGCATTGCAATGGCCAATAAGAAGTGAAGGATCTCCATGGCAAGATACTTGGGGATTTGGTATCGATGGAACTGGGAAAGACCCCATGACCTACATTACCATCACACAGCGAAGAGACAAACCCCGTCCAATCGTCCACCAGACCACTGTGGTCGGTTATCAATCCTTCTTTGATGAGATATCCCATGTTACCGAAGAATTGAAAAAACACACATTTTCACATCAAGCAAAGAATATGTTCGTGAATCTGGCTGAGAATATAGCTCTCTCTCTGGAAGTTAAAAATTGTTTTGTATGTGGAGGTACAAAGACTGGACAGCAATGGCCTTGGGAAGCCAAAGAAGTATTCCAATCTGACCTCAATAACCTGAATACAACTGTAACTTATAAACGGAAAACAAATCCATATGAGTGGGCTCTCCAGACTGATGTGATTGGCAGACGATGTATATCTAGACAACACTCACGTATATATACCGTACCTGTTGGAAATTCCCCATGTACCGGGGTTCTCACAGCTAACCTCACCAACCACACATGGTGGCAGACTGAAAATTCTACCATACCCACTCCCTTTTGGACTGAATTGACTTTAAACAAGACATGGTCTGCTGCAGGACTGCCCACTACCACCTTCGCCGCTCCAGATGGATATTATTTTGTTTGCGGACGAAGGGCTTATGAACAGTTACCAACAAACTGGTATGGCACCTGCTTCTTGGCAACAATCCGACCAAGCTTCTTCCTCCTGCCAATCACAGCTGGAGAAACGTTAGGAGTCCCGGTATACAGTCCCATGAAGCCGAACAAACGTCGCAGAAATAGCAAAGTTTCTATTGGAGACTGGAAGGACCAGGAGTGGCCTCCAGAAAGAATATTATGGACCTGCCACTTGGGCTGAAGATGGTTCTTATGGATACAGAACCCCTATTTATATGCTAAATCGTATTATCCGACTACAAGCAGTATTGGAACTACTAACCAATGACTCTGCCTTGGCTCTCAACATCCTTGCCAAACAAAATACGAAAATCATCACAGCTGTTTACCAAAATCGTTTAGCATTGGACTACCTCCTAGCCCAGGAAGGAGGTGTGTGTGGAAAGTTTAATCTCTCTAATTGTTGTTTACAGGTGGATGACAAGAGTAAGGTCATCGAAGAAATCACAGACCGAATGGTACGCTTAGCACATGTTCCTGTACAGACGTGGACAGGAGTTCTTGACTGGACAGCCTCCTTGCCAAATTGGCTAAGCTCGATTCCAGGGTTGAGAGAACTCTTCATTCCTCTGATGTTTCTTATCATAACCTGTATTCTGTTTCCCTTTTGTCTACCTCTTATTTTCAGGAATTTGCGTTCCATGATTGAAAACATCGCTGACCGAAGAGCGGCTGCTCATGTTATGATGATGAATAAGTATGTGTCAGTTTCATCATTTCCCTCATCTGATTCTTCTGATACTGATATCAATTCTGATGATGAATACCTTGATACTAACCTCTAAGGTTCTTTAATTAACTGACTAATTGGGCCACTTTGTTAGCTAGGGTAAGCCGGGCTACAAAGGGGGGTGACACCAATAGGGTCCACCCGTCTCAAACCCGTGAAGAAACCAACCACCTGGCTACATCTTAGGGCCCATTACTGTTACCAATATTAATACTTGATTGTCGTTTCAGTTACTTCTCAGGTGAGAGTGATACTTCCGCCTTCCGCCGAAGTTGAAGTATCAAACGGGGGAATGAAGGAGTTCAATTTTGTGAACCTCTGAAGACTGAACAACTGAAAGGTCTCTCGTCTAACCATGCCAGCAGTGAAACGCACAGCCATTTTTAATGTACTAATATTTGCAACGCAAACGGCACATAAGGCGTAGTGACGCAGTTACGCACTAACATTTAGTGTAACGTAATGTGACTCCATTTTGGAATAATAATTTGTATTGTATTAATACGAACGCCGCTGTAAAATGTCTAACACGTCAATTAAATGACGAAACAATAGTCTGATCATAAGCTACACCTACTAGAGGACCACGCTAGCTAATGCTTGTTCAGCAGTTTGTAAATTGTTTGTTCAGCAAAACCAGAACGCATGTGTGAAAGATAAGAGTTGTAAAGTGCATAAAAGTTTGCTCCTAAGGGGGCGTGGCATGCAGTTGTACTGAGCCTTTGTCTTAGCTGCATCTTACTGGCAATAAAAGTCTATCTTTACGGATCAGTTGTCTGGACCTCCTTACTGACTAAAAAGAGACGGTTACAGGCCTATTAGTTATTCCCGCGCGATACAGAAAGTAAAATGTGCAGCGAAGCCGCACATTTTACTTTCAGAAATTAACGCCTGTCCAAAGGCTGGTGTTAATTTCGGCCGACACCGGGAAAGTGTACAGAAAAGCAGAAAAAACTGTTTTTCTGTACATCCTCCGACTTAATATCATAGCGATATTAAAAAAAAAAAATCAAAAATTAAAAAAAAAAATTTTAAATTGGCCCACGGGTTGGAAGACGGACGCTCAATTTAGCCGGCGTCCATTTTCCGAACTCGTGGCTGTCAGCGGGTTCGAGAACCAACGCTGGTAAAATTGAGCTTCGGCTGTCAAACCCGCTGACAGCCGTCGCTTCTGTCAAAAAGGAGGCGCTAGGGACGTGCTAGTGTCCCTAGTGCCTCCTTTTACCGTGGGCCCTAATTTACATACCTGGGCTTTCTGAATCGCGCGCCCAGTGTAAGTGGCCTGTGCGTGCTTTGGGAGAGTGGGCACTCGCCGGCTCTCCCGTGCATTTTTCTGTATCGGCTTGTTTGTAGGGTACAGAATAATTAGGAGAAATGAGTGACTAGCTTTGAAGTCTTGATCATTGGAGTTACTGCCAGTTTCAGACTTGTGCCTATTCATCTATATTTTTTTTTCAATGTGATACTGTGTTCAATGTATATGATGAACTCAGGACTTAATTTGTAGACAAAAAGGAAGTGGAATTGCGAAGGGATCTGAGATGGATGGGGCCAGGTGTGACCTATGCAAATGGGCGAGACCAGGGCTGAGTTCGAATGCTCTCTCTCTCACACATATACTCAAGCACATTCTTCTTTCTCTTAACATTCCCGATGGGCACTGGTACGTGAAGGATGGGTGGGAGTTGGGGATGCAAGATCAATGTGGTAAGGAGGAAAAGGCAGCAGAAAGAATGGAGCTCTTTCTCTCTAATCCCTTCCTCCTCTGTGCCCTGGTGATCCTGATCCTCAATTCCCAGCCCCCCCCCCAATAAATTCCCCAGTGGTCCTAAAGGCCCTATGTCTAACCCCCCAATCCTTGGTGATCCTCAAGCCCCTCCTCTCCCTGGAAAATCACCCTCTCCAGTAACTTTCCATCTCTCCCTCCTTATCCAATAAGGTATAGGCCTTCTCTTCATGCCAGAATCAGCTGGCTCACATCTGCTCTGGGGTGTGGGAGCAGATTGCTGTGCACTGTTCGCTGTCCTCAGTCTTCTTGGACCAGGGGTGTCTGAACTGGAATTCAAAAGCATGGCCTGTTCTTTGCCTCCTTGGCAAGGCCGTAGCTAGCCTATGGCCAACATGGCCTCGGCCACAGGTACCAAATCAGAATGGCTCCGCCGGCTCCACTGGGACAGAGGCAGATCAAAGCAGCCTCTTAAGCGGCAGCACAGCTGCTACAGCTTCCCCCCACCTCCTGGGACTGACGGTGCTTCTAGCGTGCTAAAACACTTGCAGCCACGCAGGCACATTTTTAAGCACATGCTAAACAGAGGCAGGGCAGGCAGACGCCGGCAAAAAAACAGGGCAATCTAGTCAGCACCAGCGCACTGATGCTGTGTGTCCTGCTGCTAAAAAGGAGCACGGGGCAAGGGACACTCTACCACTGACACTTCAGGCTCTGCAGACTTTGGAGAGCGGTACAGGCAGCCGGTAGGAAAATGCTTGGAGGGGTGGGGGGATATCCCATTATTTGGCTTGAGATGGGGATGTTGCTTGTGTTGGGGGACGTGAGACAGGAGATGACTGGGGGACAGGGAGAACTATGTTCCTGGGAGGAGAGGGGATGCTCGTGGCAGTGTGAGGGAGAGGGAAATACTGGTACTGAACTGGCCGGAGGGGAGACTGGAACAGACTGGGGACCCTGGTGGGTGGGGAGAGAGAAAGAGGGCTATTGGTGCTGGCTTAGATGAGAATGGGGAGACAGAGATGGGGATATCGGTGCTAGTCTAGGGAGGGGAGTTATTGGAGGGTTGATGGGAAGAATGGGATACAGTAGTGGATACCGGTGCTGGCCTGGGCAACTGCCAGTGTGAGAACATGCATGTGTACTTGTGTGTGTGCATACATGACAGACGTGTGGGGGAGAGACAGACACGAGGAGAGAGAGAGAGCGTGTGCATGGTGGGTGTGAGAGGGAGTGTGCATTCATGTAGATGAGGAGCATGTATGTGTGTGTGTGTGTGTGTGTGTGTGTGTGTGTGTCTGTGTGGTGGATAACGTTTGAACACACAACCCCAACACATACACACTAATCGACAACAATCTCTGGGTCAGGGTGATGGTAATCACAAGTTCCCAGGTATGACGAGCCAGAAAGTTATTAAAATCCTTATTAGTTTTACTTATTGGGTATTTGATGTGTTTGGTGTATTGAAATATTTTATTGATGTTTGGAACACTTTTAAAATAAGTAAATGTTTTTAATTATTAGATGTTTTTCTGTTCATCAGCTGTTTTGAAATATGCACATTCTATTAGTATGGTTTCACAATTAATGATTCGTATTTCTTGATTTTATTGTTTTATGTTTTCTGAGGAATGGTGATTTTTCTGGTTTTCCTTTGTTGTATTGTATACAGTGTCTGGCGTGCTGCAGTTTCTGGCTTAGTTTTGTCTGAACGTTTCTATTTATTCTTTATATTCTCTTTATTCTGTATTTGGTGAGAGCCTCTCTGCATTATGCATTTATGACAGAGTTGAGGGATTCTGCTCACTTGTAGTTTTAGTGTAGGGATCTATAGCAGATTGGCTTGTGTCACACTTGTGTCTACCTATAGATTATAATAGTGCTATGGTTTAAATTTAAAAAAATTAAGAGTCTTCTAGCTCATGGTGTCGTGTTGTGCACAGGGTGAAAGAGCACATTATCACTTGGCCATAGGTGCCAAATTGCCTGGCTATGGCTCTGCTACTTGGTAGTAGAACAACGGGAGCAAGTTCACATGCTCTCTTCACTCACTATCTTCTCTCTCTTTTCCCCCACCACACCTAATCCAATCTCCTCCCCTCTTTCTCCATTCACTTCGATTTGATCATAATAAAATGCAAAATAAATAAATAAATAAATAAATAAATATCTCATAGTCCCTCCAATCCTCTCACTCACTCCCCTCAGCAGCTTTGATCCCCTGACTAAGGGGCCGATGCAATACAGTGCGCTCAGCCGAGCACACTCTTTAACCTGCTCTCGGACGTGGGTTAAATAGGCACTAATCCTCCCCCTAATGCAATAGGGGGATTAGCGCCTATTTAACGCGCATCCGATGCAGAGTGAATGAATTAGCGCTCATCATATGCAATCAATGTGAATGAGACTATTACTCCAAATGCAAAAAAATACATGTGAGTCTCAGAGCAGGCGTTAATAGCTGAGCGCACTGAAAAAAAGTACAGAAAAGCAGAAAAAATTGCTTTTCTGTACTTTTTTAAAAGAAAAAAAAAATCTCTGCCGGCCGCTTTGAAGACCGATGCCGATATGCTCCGCCTCGGTTTTCATAACCAGCCAGCTGCAGTAATGAAAACCGATGCTGATAAACTTGGCATCAGTTTTCATAACTGGCTGACTACAGTTATGAAAACCGACACTGAGTTTATCGGAGTCAGGGGTAGATTTTCAAAGGGTTACGCACGTAGGTTACGCCCGTAACCCCCGAAAACCTACCCCAAACCCCCCTTGCGCACGCCGAGCCTATCTTGCATAGGCTGCCGGCGCCCGCAAAGCCCCGGGATGCACATAAGTCCCAGGGCTTTCCTGGGGGGCGGGCGTGTCGGGGGCGCATCGCTGGCATGTCATCAGGGGCATTCCGGGGGCGTGGCCACGGCCTCCGGACCAGTTCAGACCATGGCGCGCCGGTGACCGGGCCGGCGCGTGCAAGTTCCGCCTGCCTCGGGCAGGCGGAACTTGTGCAACAAAGGTAGGGGGGGGCTTAGATAGGGCCGGGGGGGGGGGGGGGGTTAGGTAGGGGAAGGTGCAGGGGGTGGAACAGAGGCAGGCTGCGCGGCTCGGTGTGCACAGGCTGCCGATTTTGGGCAGCCTTGCGTGCGCCGACCCCGGATTTTAACAGATACGCGCGGCTACGCGTGTATCTATTGAAATCCAGCGTACCTTTGTTTGCACCTGGTGTGCAAACAAAGGTACGCGCGCGCCTATTTTTATAAAATCTGCCCCTCAGTGTTCATAACCGGCAGAATGCCGGTAACCGCGGGGTTGCGATAGCAAGGAGGTGCTAAAGTCGCGCTAGCGACCCTAGCGCCTCCTTGCTAGCGTGACCCTCTAATTTGCGTATTGCATGGCGCCCCCTTGCAGGCGCCATGCGTGCGTTAAGAAAGTGGGCGCTGAAAAGTTAGCGCCCGCTTTCCACGAATAATATTGCATCGGCCCCTAATTCTTTCCCTCTCTCCCCCACATAGCCAACAGCCTCTCTGATGCCTTCACTTACTCTTTTGCCCTCCCACATCCCATAATTAACTCTCCTTCCCCTCCCTCTGATCCCTTCACTCATTCCCCCAAATTCCCCATTCCCTCATTCACTCTCATGGCTCTCACTAGTGTGGCCACTAGCAGCAAAGGCAGCAGGACTTTGGATGATGGCACGATATGCAGGAAGCCAATGGCAGCAGCAATAGGGCTGGCAGGCATTCACCTCGCATCTTTTTTTTTTATCTTGGCTGTTGTCCCTCACAGACTCCTAAACTGTGCTGGGAAATTGCACAAAAATCAAAGCCATGTGACTGCCCTTGTCTCAGGGTAGTAAGCAGCTCCAACACTCTCTGTTCTTCTCTGCTTCCATCAAGGGCTGGGGGATCATAAATACTCCATGCACTAGCGGTTCTATTCTGTTTCCTCAGTGGAGCCAGAACTGATGTACACTGCTGGCTCTGCTCTGCTTTCTTGGGTTCCAGAAACAGGTGGCAGAATGCCGTTCTGGGTTGTTCTGCCAGAAATTAAGCCCTTGGTAATGGACACAAAAAAAGGGGTTGAATTAGCACAAGTTTGAAAGTTGTGAGCAGTAGTGCCACTCATCAAGGCCAGGGTTGAAACCTTCACAATTGGCATTACTGCTCACAAGTTTCAAACTTGTTCTAATTCAGACCCTTTTTGTGCCTTTTCTTTGCTCTACAGGGTCTGCTTCAGTATCACCCCTTCCCCTTCTGTTCCCTGCAATACAGGAGGAGGGGCAACAAGAGGTGAGGACTGGATTAGGGAGCAGAGTGATCTTTCTCTTCTCCTTGTGCTCCAGACTCACCCCCTCCTCTTCTCTTCCCTGCAGGCTGCCTGGAGGGGAGGGGCTGGAGCAGAACACCCCTGTTGCTCTGCCTCTTAAGTCTGAAAAAAAGTGCCGGAAGTGCATTCCTGGCTGTTCCCCCATAAATTAAGACCTTGATGTACTTTTCTTCTTAATAATAAAACTACAATTTTGTTTCCTCCACATTATTTTATGTTAATATCTCAAAGGGGGATCAAATGAGAAGAGAAATAAATGAAGCATTCAAATAAGGGATCAGGGTTATTCAACCCTGTGCCTCACTCAGTGTTATGGTTATGAGGTGTTGGAGTGGATTCTTGGGTACTGCGGTGATGGCCACTCCCACGGGGAGGAGCCCCGTGAGGAACCGCCATACTAGGCTAGACTCTATACACGCAGACACAGAGAAGTTGTATTTATTGTACAGCTTGGTGGTACTGTTTGGTGGTACTGCTTGGTGGTACAGCTTGGTGGTACTGTTGTAATTAGTTTCATATCTCCAATTTGTTGTATTACTTTCAGTTTTTTACAATTTGCCGTTTGATTTGTTTATTCTCTCTGTCTTCGCAATCCTGCACTTTTGTTGCCCTGTTGGCCTTGTTTCTCCCCTCCCCAGCTCCTTGTCCTATTGTATTTTCCGCTCTTTTTGTTAAAATGTGAACCGGCATGATGTCTCGCACTAATGCCGGTATATAAAAGCTATTAAATAAATAAATAAATACTGTCCGGGGGGCGGACAGCCATGAAGGTAACCCAGCTGAATTAGTCCAGGGAGCCTTAGCAGAGGAGACCAGTCTCACACTCGAGTAGGTGATTAGGCAGCGCGGTGTAACAGGACAGGTCCCAGATGTAGACACAGAACGCTGAAGCTGAAGGTGAGACAGACTGAAAAGGTTAGTACTCACTGAAGCAGAAGCTGTATTATTGGAAGTCCAGGCAGGCAGACGTTGATCAGTGGCAGGCACCAGATTAGGGAGAGCAGGACCTCGAGGAGCGAGTACCCGGTTTCCCAAGATAGGTACCTGAAATAGAGCAGAAGGGCCCCCGAGGAGCGGGTACCCAGGTTAGTGAAGAAATACCCCGAAGGGTAGAGAGAGCTTCCTGCGACAGCTGGGAAGCGGCAGAGCAGCTTAGACCAGAGGCAGTCCAATCCAGATCAATCCGATCCGTATCCGAATCCTTGCTATCTCCGTTTGTTAGCAAATGAAGGGCAGGCTAAATAACAGGATGTGATGACGTCACTCGGAGGGGATGCCCCCGAGGTTCCTGCCATGACGAGGATATAGCATGGGTGGCGTGCGCGCGTGCACCCTAGGAGGTCCTCAGGAAAATCATGGCGAACACCATCGCCATTGCCGATCTGGGGACGCCAGAGAGAGTGGCATGAAGACGTGGCAGCAGCCATCTTCCCAAGGCTTGAGGAGAGAGAAGGAAAAAAGGTGAGGCACAGAGGTCGAAGCCGTCTGAGACCGACGGATGCAACACTCAGGTCATAGCACTTTGCTCTCTGACACAAAAGACTTGAAAGGACGATGGGGCTTGGGCATGCAGAGAAGGTGATTAACTCAGGATCCAGTGAAGGAAGCCAACAGCTACTACTACTACAGCGACCCCTGGGGGCCAAAAAGTGATGCTGACGGTTAGTTATTTTGGAGTGTTTCATCTGGTCCTTAAGACAAAGAGAAAAAATAGAGATGTCAAAAAAAAAAAAAACAAAACCAAAAAACAGTAACAACTTCAAAGAGAAGCCAAAGGCAGAGAGACTGCCCAAACCTACATACAAGGTAGCCATATTTCCAACCCACTAGAGAGCTGTGATTTGAAAGCCAAGGTTCTGCAAGCTTTGCTAGGGAAAGGCAGGTCAGAATCTGAGAAAGTCAAGCCACATTAATTTAAAAGATTTTGACAGCAGAGCACCTGGGTGCTCCTCACACATAATGGCTCTCACTAGCCCAGTTTTTGTGTTCTAATTATTAGTCCTGGACACGTTTGGACAAAGTATCCCATTCGGAATGGTATGTCCCGCACACTTGGTATGTTACATTCCAGAAACATTGAAGGTAATTACAGTTACTAGAGAAGAGGAGGAAAAAAAGGGAGAGATGAGAGCTGGGAGCTTGTTCCGTTTTTTTAAATTATATAATTAAAACCTGGTATTGTACACAGCCTATACTAAAATAATAAAGAAAGGCAGATATCCCTCAAATTAATTATGCCAAAAAACAACAAAGAATGAGATGTAAACAAGATTATTTCAAACAAATTTGTGTTATTATTAAAGAATTGTAATACTAAAAACCTATCAAAAGGAACGCGGCATCAGAAATGAGTGGTGTCAATTGGTGTGCGTCCACCGCCTCTCGCCACGCAATGGACTCTAAGCGGTATCAGTAATGCCTAAGGTTTCAGTCATTGCCGGTCCTTATCACTTGTACACCTTTTAAACTACTGGAAAGTTTGGAAGGAACATTAGTTGATTTTTATATTGTTCTGTCTATGGTAAGATAAGTAAAAAACATTTGAAACTTTTTGGGGGGTTTGAATACACTTTATCGTAGAGGTTAGTGGTGGAAGACATAATTTGTTATTTTGTTTAAACTTTGTGTAATAATGTTGTTACGAATGTGGACCCTGAGTCTGAGTTGAGGTTGTCCCCACCGGCAAGGAGGAGCCCTGTGGGTTCTCGTCATCGGCAATACCAGCCCTCATTCTCCTCAGGTTGAGCCCTTGGGTGCCGGGGCCAGCTGGACTTAGGAGTGGGTTTCCAGAGAAGAGCAACTCCACGAGGCAGCAAGCCGAGAGAGTCAAGGACGAGCCAGAAGTCAGGGCAGGCAGCGATCCAGCGAAGTACCAAACTGTTCCAGGGGTCCGAGCAGGTAGCAGACTAGCAGAGTCCATAACCATGCCAAGAGTCAGGGCAGGCAGCAATCCAGCGGAATCCAAAACCAAACCAAGAGCCAGGGCAGACAGCAATCCAAAACGTAATCCAGACAGTCCAAACTGGAACCAGAGAGGCAATCCTGGAGAAGTCCTCGACAGACAACTAGAGACCCACAAGGAGCCCGACCTGCTGCTGAGGCAAGGCATAGCAGGCAGGAGCGGCCTTAAGTAGGTAGAAGCACTGAAGTCAACAGGAGGAACCGTGGGAATTTTCCCACCGCGGTCCCTTTAAGAATAGTGGAAAGGCAAAATACCAAGCGCACCTAGGAAGATGCAGGCGGGGGTCCGGCTTCGGTGTCCTGAGCGGCAGCCCTGAGCCTCTGAGAAATTCAGCGCTGGCGGCGGCTCTCTGCCTCTGCAGGAGGAGACAGGACCGGACCGTGGCTGCGTTGGGTGAGTGCGACCGGCCGCGGAATGTGGCGGCCGGCACGCGTAACAATTTTAGCGTAGTTTAAAAGGTGTACAAGTGATAAGGACCGGCAAATGACTGAAACCTTAGGTGTTACTAACTGATGATACTACTTGGGGCCCTTGCATGGCGAGAGGCGGTGGACGCACACCAATTGACACCACTCATTTCTGATGCTGCGTTCCTTTTGATAGGTTGTTAGTATTACAATTCGTTAATAACACAAATTTATTTGAATAATCTTGTTTACATCCCGCTCTTTGGTGTTTTTTTGGCATAATTACCCACAGCCTAACATATAATGTACAATTTCTTCTACTTTTTAAGATGTACAAACCAAGCCCCAAAAATACACCAGCTATTTTTTTTATAAGGTGGGAAAGGACATGAGCAGGACAATAGGAGAAAAGCACTCTCATCCCTCCAATCCCTAACTCTTATTTTCAAAAGAAAAATCCATTGTTTGCAGATACGTAATCCTCTTGTTTTGTGTTCTCTGAATCTATCTGCAGTATACATTATCTGTTCTGTGCACGTCTGTACTCTTATAGCACACATTGCCCCCATGCCCCTATGGTTTGTGGCTGTAGCACGCATTACCCTTCCGCATCCATGTAATCTGAGTCTACATCGTAGTCAACAAATAGTCCAATAAAGAGATATTGCTCACAACCCAACGTAATATGGGCCCAACGTAATAAGATGTGCATAAAAAATGTGCACTGAAGTTCAGCACATATTTTCTTTGTTCATATGCAAATAAGTGAACTCCTGGTGTAGTAAATAATGGTATGCTAATATGCACACTACATACTTAGGATTCACAAAACATGATTATATGCATAAAACATGATTTGTGCACATTGAGGTCTATATTCAGACACAGTCCGGATAGCAAAGTTAGCCAGATAAAGTTATCAGGCTAACTTTGTAGGCATATTCAGTATTGCAGCTGCACGATTGAATATATCTGGCTATCTTAAGTAGTTAGCCAGCTAACTATGTCCGGCTAACTTTAGGTCAGCTCTTTGACCCAAACTTAGCCGGTTAAGTCATCCGGCTAACTCGGAATATCATAGTTAGCTTGTTAACTTTGCTGGATAACTCAACTCCTCACAGTTGCGCTCTTGGAATGCCCCCAGTTTATCTGACCAGATTCTAGCTGCCTAACTTATTAGCCAGCTAGAATTTAGCCCGATAAAGGCTGCAGACAGCCGGTTAAGAGATTTAGATGGATAACTTTTTGGTTATCGACCTCATTGTTATTATAGAAAACCATGATTTGTTTGCATAAAAGTTGTGCTCTATGCACTAAACATAAGTGAAGAACATAAAAGTCATGCTCCAAAAAATTGTGCACAGAGTTATGGGGATACGTTGTGTGCACAGAACACATCATGTTTAATGCTTTATAAACGCTGAGTACAAGACCCCAATACCATGAACTCCAGGTTCAAGCCCATAGACTAACACTAGCCCTGGAAACTTTTCTCCACCTCTGACCAGGAATTACATTTCCAGTGTTAAGACACAAGTTAAGCCAGTGTGCCTCTCTGCACTGGGAAGTAGTAGCTATTAGCTAGTGCCTTGATTAACATGAAGGAACACCAGGCTGGGTGCACATTTTTATTCAGGATTGATTGTGTGCTTAACCTTTTTGTGCATCAAAACTCCTTGCTACGTCAGAAATACAGCTCTATAAACAAAAATGTGTTCTGATCTGCATAATTCACATATTACATCAGGGCATACATTATGGACCACCTTTCAAAAGCTCATAACCTGTAATTTACTTGCATATTGGGACACATTTAGCTCATTCTTCACTGAGCCAATGGAAGAGATCAATACTCTTGAAAAACTAGTCAGAAACATATTTAGTCCAATAAAAAAAGTATCATCTACAACTTGCTTGTTGATCTTTATTTCTACATATTTAAATGGAGTAGCACAGCAACCATGTGCCTTTATTAAATCTAGGGAACCCTGCAGATCTCAGGATTTGTGCTACTGACCAGACCTGGAGTAGGGAAGAAACTTTTTGAACTAGACAACTTGCTAATAAAAATCCACAGTGATTTTTTCTTTGTCTCATTTTCCTACTTGAATTTCCACAGGAGGCAGAGCTTTGAATATGACAGCTTCTGGTTTTCTTTAAACCTAACAAATGCACACCAAAGGCAACATTATATCTCGTTTCCTGAGTTTCTTCATCACATCCATATAATCTCGTATCGCACCAATATCTTATCTTGACTGCTTTAAAATGCTTCTCCATCCGGCTCCCTCTATTTCTAAATCGCTTTCAAGTAGCAGGAGACTTCTGTGTGAGTCGGTCTTCCAGGGGGAGTAGGTCAAAGAGATGCCACCTTGGTCACTGGCTCTTTTATCTGCCATTAGGAAACCAAGACCAGGCATCCAACCATCCATTCAGAAAAGTCTCGTATTCAGTATCCCTGGCTGTGAAGCACAGAGCAACATTCATACCCCAAGTTTATATCAACCACCAGGTGCCCAAGGTTATCCTATAACTCGGTTACAGAATCTGAAATCACTGTTGCATGTCAGAAACTTCCTATCTGGCTCGGAAGTAAACCAAAACCCTTCAGAATGTAAAAGAGTCATTTCCCGGGTTTGAAACATTAGAACAGAATTTTTTTATTTTTTTTTTAATTTAAAACAAAATGCATATGCTATATGTAATCTTTCTTCTACTCAGGGTCACCTTCCCAGCCCTGGGGAGCATTGTGATCACCCAGGGTGAGATTTGGTTATGCTTGGGCCGTGGGCAGGCTAACCGGTAGGGCTAAACTGGGCTGAGGGGACACACAAAAAATTCACTGTCCACACCAAATGTTGTGCTCCAAAAGTAAAAGTAGTTTACTTAAAAATCAATTCAGTAGAATAAAACAAGGTTAGTCAACTCACAGATCTTAGTTCACTCCAACAGATAAAACAGCAAACAGTTTCCAAGTAAAGGGCCCAATGGAAGAAGCCAGGCTGAGCCCACTGCGGGTTTTTACTCCAGTTTTAGTACAGGTTTTTCAGCGCTAACCTTACTCAGGCTGAAAAAACTTGTGCTATGAAATCCACAGTATGCTTAGCATGGGTGAATGCAAAAGAGGGTTATTAGCTATTGCTGGGCAATGTAAAGAGACACGTTAGCAGCGAGATATGTTAAGCTTGGTTTTTTTTAGTGCGGGAAACATAATGTCCGGGTCAGGGCAGGAGTAAAGGTTAAAGCAGAGATCCAGCCAGACCTTCGCCTACACCAGTCCTCGTTCCCCTCGGCTTGTGCCTTTGGGTGCCGGGGCCATCAGGTCTTAGGTAGGGTCTCTGCGAATGGTAGAAGAGGTGGTCCTTGCATAGTAGGGTCGTAGGAAGGTGGAGAACAGATGAGTCCAAAGTCCAGTTGATGGTCAGAGGCAGGCGGCAGTCAAGAGAATACGATGTTAGGTTGAGGTCATTGGCAGGCAGTGGTCAGGGGAATCCATGATCAGGCAGAGGTCAGAGGCAGGCAGCGGTCAGGATAATCCTGGATTAGGCCAAAGTCAAACTAGGTGTCTGTCCAAGGGGAGAAAAGGGGCAGGGCAGGCAGACAAGGAGAAGAAGAGGAAGGCAACGTGGAAGTAGATGAAAACAGAAGACAAGCACTGGAACTGAAGACAAGCACTGGAACTGAAGACAGATGCTGGAACTGAAGAGAAGATGCTGAGAGCAACATGCACTACTTCAGGAGTAGGTGGACCTGTTGCTGAGGCAATGAGAGAGAGAGGTCAAGAGTGCCTTTAATAGGTCTGACTAAGTGAGGTTATCAGGAAGCACCATGGGGCTTCTCCTGCCATGGGCCCTTTAAATATAGCAGTGTTGGGTGTGTGCGCCTAAGGAGGAACGCGGCAGGAAGGAGTTGGCAGTGCCCTGCTGCGAGGTGAGCCAGCAACATGTCGCCACAAAGAGGAGCGGCTTCATGCCACAAAGAGTGCTGGTAGCCTGGCCAGAGAGGTGAGGGCGGTGGATCGCTCGGTTAGCCTATGGACCACCAAGTGCAACAAGGTGGTCCATAGGCCTTTCACAGAAGAGCACGCAGACAGCAGATATTTCACCTGACAACAATACTGCTAGGATTACCGGAGACAAATGTGGTGTGGACATATAGATTGAGATGCAGAGCAATTCTCTCTCTATATGAAGAAATCAGCGATAATATCAAAACTCTAACAGAGCGTGGACATGCACAGGTTTGATTAAGCTGCTTGGTATCTTGCATTTTCTTGCCACTGGCTCTTTCCAGAATACAGTGGCTTAAGTGGCTAATACGGACTAATCAATTTTTTCATGATGAAATGAATCACGCTCAGTCATCCTCCCTGGCTACACTCCACTGACATTTGCACCACACTCCTCTTATCCTCTCTGTCACGCACTGCACCTGCCACACTCATCCACTCTCCCACTTGCATCCCTTCTGTTATGCTCCATTCTCTCCACAGCCACGAACACCCACTTGGCTGTTTCAGGAACTTAAATACAAAAGTGGACAGACAGACAATCACAGACCAATAAATCAGATGTACTCTAAAGATTCATTCACAAAAAGGACACCTGCAGATCTTCATGCATCTCTCTCTCAGACTTGTTTTGTGAAGTTAGGATTTACTGTTTCATGGGTTCAGCAAATTTGACAAATTTGTTATTTGTTCTTTTCCAAGAGGCAGCAGGACAGGTGGAAGACAAGAGACACATGATTCATTCAGTGGGTTTATCAAGTGCACTATTTGACATCAAGATTATCTTTCTGATAGAGGGGGAAAGCACCTATACTTACATTTGATGTTTCCCCTAAGATGCAAGGATGCGCAGCCATGCACGCCACACAACTGGCCATGCAGGACCCGGAAGAGGAGTGGTGGGAGATTAGAAAAAGAGGCAGAGGAGAAATGCTGAGGTGGAAAGTCAGGGGAAGCAATGGGAAAGGGGAGGGGCAAATGCTTGGGAGAAAGGCAACAGCAAGGACAGATGCTGGGGAAGCAAGACCTGATTAATGGGCAAACTAGCCAAGCAACTGCTTGGGGCACTAACCTGAGAGGGATGCTAAATATCTGTTTGAAGGGGCATCCACATGTCTCGGTCTGATCCTGTGGGGAAGAGAAGGGGAAGAGGTGGGGGGAAATGATGAAAAGTAGAAGGGGAAAGAGACAGGAAGAAAATGCTGGGAAAAGGAGAGAAAGGAGGGAAAGAGGCAGGGTGCAAACACTGGGGAAGTGAGTGGGGAAAAGGCAGAGGACAGCTGCTAGGAAAGAGAGATGTGGAGGATTAGTGGAGGGAAGGGGTGAGAAATGTGGAATGATAGGAAAGGAGGTTGTGATGCCCTTGGAGCAGTCTAAGACAGGAGAAGGTCAGAGAAGAGACCAGGCTGGAGTCTGTTCTGCTTTTCAACAGTTTAACTACAAAAGGTTCAGCAAGAAAGAATCAAAATGGTTGCTTACCTCAGCAGACTGACAATGCAAGAAGTTTTTCCAAAAGAGCACAACACTCCATTATAGCTTCCTTCTTCTCCCTGGGGCCTAACTCTCTCAGGGCCTCACCTTTGTATTCCTTACCTCAGGGAAACACCCCCACTCGAAGATCCTTTTCCTGTCTGTCTTAAGGTGGACCGGGCCAGATAGCTGGAGCCGGTCCGTTAAGGCAGTCTGAGGCTCTCTGTCATATACTCTATCACATTCCCTCCCCCTCATCTCAATCTTCCTTAGTTGAGCGCCTGCCTGTACAAGGAAGACTTCTCTAAAAGGAAGTCTGCATTTATATTCGCCTTCCCTGCTCTGTGTCGGACTTTAAAGTCAAATGGTTAGAGTGCCAAAAACCACCTCATGACTCATCCATTGGACTCTTTATTCCGAGCGACACAGACAGTGGGTTGGTGATCCGTTACAAGCGTGAACTGGAGGCCCAATAGGTAATAACGAAAAGCCTCCAAGGCCCATTTGACAGCTAAGGCCTCTTTCTCTATCGTTGAGTAGCGTCTCTCTCGGGGTAGTAGCTTCCTGCTAATGAAGGCTACTGGGTGTTCTTTGTCTTCTTTCTCTTGTGTGAGGATGGCTCCTAGCCCCACCTCTGATGTGTCTGTCTGTATTATAAAGGGCTTGGTAAAGTCCGGACTTAGTAGAACAGGTTCCGAGCATATGTGTTTCTTTAAACCCTGGAAGGCTTCCTCCGCCTTTGCAGACCATCTAACCTTCTCTGGGGCTTTCTTTTGTAATAGGCATGTGAGGTGCTCTGCTGTTTCTGAAAAGTTTGGTATGAACCGTCGATAGTAACCGATGAGGCCTAAAAAGGCTCTCACCTTACTCTTTGTCTGTGGGACTGGGACTCGAGTAATTGTTTCTATTTTCCATGTCTGTGGGTGGACTTTCCCTCTCCCAAGAGAATATCCCAGATATTGTACTTCTTGACCCCCTAGTTTACATTTCTTGGGGTTAGCTGTCAATCCAGCCTTTCGTAGACTTGTAAGTACAGCCTGTAATTGCCTTAAGTGTATCTCCCAGTCTCCACTGTAAATGACGATGTCATCAAGATAGGCCACTGCATAACCCTGATGTGGGCGTAGTAAGTGGTCTACCAAGTGTTGGAAGGTAGCTGGAGCCCCATAAAGTCCAAACGGCAGGACCGTAAACTGGAAATGTCCCTTCGGTGTTGAAAAAGCCGTCTTCTCCTTCACAGTTGGCACCAGGGGAACTTGCCAGTACCCCTTTGTCAAATCAAGTGTGGAGATGAACTGGGCAGTTCCCAAGCGTTCAATGAGTTCATCCACACAGGGCATCGGGTATGCGTCCAGCTTCGAAGACTCATTGACCTTCCGGAAGTCAATACAGAACCGGATACTACCATCTGGTTTAGGTACCATTACAATAGGCGAGGACCAATCACTATTGGATTCCTCTATTAATCCAAGTCGAAGCATTTCTTTCACCTCAGCTTCTACCCCCTGCCTCCTGGCTTCGGGAATCCAGTAGGGCCGTTGTTTAACTATTACTCCTGGGGTTGTAATAATATCGTGACAAGCTAAGTGAGTTCTCCCAGGCATAGTCGAGAAGACATCTTTATTCCGAGTCACTAGTTTATCCAGGTCAACTTTCTGCATTGTGGAAAGTTGGTCCCCATATGGAATCATCTGGGGCTCGGAAGTTTGTGAAACGTCTGGACCAAAGTCGTCTTCTTGGACCAGAATGCAAGTCGGAGCAACCCATTTTTTTAGTAGATTCACGTGGAAGATCTGGGCCTTCTTCCGTCTGTCAGGTTGGGCCACTTTATAATCCACCGGGCCCATCTTCCCCAGCACCTCATACGGACCTTGCCAACGGGACAGCAATTTACTTTCTGCCGTCGGTAGCAGCACTAGTACGCGGTCTCCCGGCTGGAAGACCCGAGGAACAGCGGACTGGATATATTGCCGGGCTTGGGTAGCCTGGGCCTTTTCCAGGCATAGTCAGGCAGCCTCTCCTGCCCTCCCCAGTCGGTCCTACATCTGGATCACATAGTTGGCCAAATTCCGTCTAGAGTTGGGTTCCTCCTCTCAGGTCTCTCGTACTACATCCAGGATTCCCCGTGGTCTTCTACCATACAATAATTCGAACGGGGAAAACCCGATCGAACTTTGAGGGACCTCTTGAATGGCAAACAATATATATGGCAAGAGCAAGTCCCGATTCTTGCCATCTTCCGCGATGAACTTCCTCAATATATGTTTGAGAGTTTTGTTAAAACGCTCCATGAGCCCATCAGTTTGTGGATGGTAAACTGATTTCTGCAGGGTTTTTACCTGCAATAATGTGCAAACTTGTTTCATCACTTTAGAGACAAATGGGGTCCCTTGGTCGTTTAATATCTCTTTGGGTAACCCCACCTGGGAAATCACCTCCACCAAGGTCGTGGCTATTGTTTGAGTCTTCATATCTCGTAGGGGAATAGCTTCTGGATACCTGGTTGCATAATCGAGAATATCCAGGATATATTTGTTTCTGCGGCTAGACCTATCTAAGGGGCTTACCAAGTCCATAACGACCCTCTCAAAAGGTGTCTCTATAATTGGCATGGGCACTAGGGGAGCTACGTGCTTTGCTGCCGGTCTGGTCAGCTGACAGGTAGAGCAGGACTGACAATAGTCCTGAACATGTCAATACAAGCCAGGCCAATAGAACTGGGCTAAAATCTTTTCTCATGTTTTCTCTTCCCCTAGGTGGCCCCCCAAAAGGTGACTGTGGGCGAGCCGCAACACTTGCTGACGATACTGCTGGGGAACCAAAAGCTGCTCAACCGTTTCGCCCTCCAGATTCCCCTTTGCTACTCTGTATACTAGATTTTTCTTGAGTATAAAAAAGGGGGAAGGGGCTGGCTTTTGACCCTCCACCCCAGAGACTAATTCCCCATCTATTATCTGTATATTCTCCCGGGCCCGTTGTAGTGTCCCATCTTCTTGTTGAGCCCGCCTAAAATTCTCGGTGTTTCCTTCGCCCTTCCAGTCTGAGGGAACCTATATGGGTTGGGGAGCACCCTCTAATTCCATGACTGCCTCTAAACCTTGGGAATAATTATACTTTTCTATCTTACGTTGTCTACAAGGCTTGGGTGTCTTAGGATTATTAATATAAAAGTCCAGGTCTTCTAACGGAAAGACCTCTGGAAATGAGGTCTCTTCCTCACTGAAGTCATCTGGGCCCCTCATGAGCCGGGCCCAAAGAGTCCCAAAGTCTGGACTATCTCATCCCAGAATCACCAGATATGATATCCAGGGGAGAACTCCCACTTCTACTGTCGCTTGTCCCACTGGAGTCTTCAATAGGACTTGACTGGTCGGGTATTGTCTCTGGTCTCCATGTATACAAGCGAGAGTCACTGTCTGTTCATAATCAATCTGTATTCTTTTGACCAGTTCCCTCCGAATGAGAGTTTTTACATTTCCCGAGTCTACTAAGACTTGGGTCGGGTCGCCATCTAGCTCCACCAGAACCAAAAACATTGTAAACCCCAAGCGGGGAATGTCCACAAACGAGCAGGAGTAAGGGGCCACCAAATTGACGTCCATAAATTCATACTCCACTCGATAGCAGTCCCGAGCAAAGTGCCCCCTCTCTCCACAGTTGAAGCAGGTCCCTTTGGGCTTCACTGCTTCTGGGTGTTTACTCGTTCCGCCCTCAGGTTCCTCCAATGCGTTATCAGGGTCTCGTGAGGTAGGGAGACTCTTCACCTCTCGGTTGATATAGCGGCTTAGGGTTCCACCCCTAGATTCTCTCCTTCCTTTCTCCAAACCCTTTATTCGGGAACTCTTCTCTGCTGGAGTAAGCCCACGGCCTGTGTCTGCAGCATCCAAATAACGATCTACTAGGGAAACCACATCCTTCAGGGTTCCCGCTGTCTGTCGCCGCACCCATTCACGGACTCAGGAGGGGAGAATGTCCACAAACTGTTCTGCCATGACAGTCTCTGCAACTTCAACTCCCCTTTTATTACCAGGTTCTAGCCACCGCCAGCACCGGTCCTTTAATTTCTGAGCCAGAACCCGGGGTCTCTCTCCTGATGTAAAGGTTAAGCCCCGGAAATTTTTTCGATAAGACTCCTTAGATAGTCCCAGTCTATCAAGTATGGCAGCCTTGACCGCCTGATAGTCTTGAGCTTGCTGGTTGTCAAGGGCCTGGTATGTGGCCTAGGCCTCACCGGTTAAATGTGGGGCCACTCTCATGGCCCACTGGGACCTAGGCCAGGCCATGGCCTCCGCCACCCTTTCAAAGGTGACCAGGAATGCTTCTGGGTCATCTTGGGGCCTCATCTTTGTCAGCTGAATTTCCAGTGTTGGTGGGGTTGGACTCTGTTCCGTTCCGGTGTGTACCCCATCGGTCCCTGGCGCTGGTGTCCTTCGTAGTAATTGGCCGTTAAGCTGTGCTTGGGCTTCCAGGTGTAGCTGCAATTGTTGCAGTAGCTACTGGTGTTGTGCATACTGGGTCTGAGTGGCTGCCCGGAGCTGTTGTCCCTCTACCAGGGCTTGCAGTAGCTGCTCCATTTCTCAGGGAGGTTCCTGCAGAGGCTATTCTGAGCTCCTGCCCCTTCAAGACCGGAAACCTTTCCCCTTCTTCCAAACAAAAGAAAAACCTGCTTCACCAGCTCTATTTATTTATTTATTTATTTATTTATTTATTTATTTAAAGGTATTTATATACCGTTTTTTAAAATAAAATTTTATCAAAACGGTTTACAACATGTTAAAAATTAAATAAAAATAAAATATAACTAAAATAAACTTAAATACATAAATTTGACTAAATAGCTAGATGATAACTAGCTAAAAACAAATTATTAATTAAAATTAAAATAAAATAAAGGTAGCGTGCCTTGAGCAAGGAGGGCAGGGAGGGTAAAAAGGGGAACGAGAGGGGACGAATCGTAATATCCTTAAAGAACACTGATGGGAAGATAGGGGAAGGGAGAAGTTAAAGTGACATGTAACTGATGAGAGAAATTTGGGAGATGAAGTTTCATTTATGATCAGGGGGTTGCTTAGTGGAAGTATTAAATGCTTGTTGAAAGAGGAATGTTTTTAGAGCTTTTTTGAAATGATGAGGATTTGATATTAAGCGAAGAGGGTTGGGTAGTGAGTTCCAGAGTGATGGTCCTGCTACTGAAAAAGCTCTTTTCCTGGTGATGTCTAATCTGGCCTGTCGTGGTGATGGAATGTCTAAGAGATTTTGAGCAAGTGATCTTAAGTGTCGGGTGGGTTTGTAAATATGGAGTAAGGTGCAAAGCCAGGTGGATGAGGAATTATTAATTAGACTGTGAATGATTGAGATTACTTTATATTTTATCCTGTACTTTATGGGTAGCCAATGAAGAGAATGTAGGATGGGTGTAATATGATTGCGAATGGAGGTACCGGATAATAAGCGAGCAGCACTATTTTGAACTAGTTGTAGCGGATGAATTGATGAATCAGATAGACCTAGATAGAGAGCATTACAATAGTCTAGACCAAACAACAAAAAAAATCCTGTATGGCTACCATTGCAGCCAGGCCACAAACAAAAAAAAAAAAATTTTCTGCTAGTGTGGGTCTCTGTTTGTGCAGACGTTTAGAACAGGTAATCCTACTTCTGGCATCATATGTGATGCCCTTGGAGCGGTCTAAGACAGGAGAAGGTTGGAGAACAGACCAAGCTGGAGTCTGTTCTGCTTTTCAACAGTTTAATTACAAAAGGTTCAGCAAGACAGAATCAAAATGGCTGCTTACCTCAGCAGACTGACAATGCAAGAACAGTTTTTCCAAAAGAGCACAGCACTCCATTATAGCTTCCTTCTTCTCCCTGGGGCCTAACTCTCTCAGGGCGTCACCTTTGTATCCCTTACCTCAGAGAAACGCCCCCACCCGAGGATCCCTTTCCTGTCTGTCTTAAGGTGGACCGGGCCAGATAACTGGAGCTGGTCCATTAAGGCAGTCTGAGGCTCTCTGTCATATACTCTATCACAGAGGTATTATAGAAATGATACAGAGATGGAGGAATAGGAGAAGGAGGTAGAAGGGATGAGAGACCTCACAAGAAATGGACATATGTACGATAGAGGAAAATGGAGTGGAGGGGTAGATGAGAAAGCTGACAGAGAGTTTCTCAATGTCCTAATTACAGCTGTATTGCAGACTGTAAGTAAACCCGTCATGAAGCAGGGAATTCTGGTACATGAAGTCCTTTGTCAGGTTGAAGCATTCAGACTCCTTCAGGACCATGCAGGGAAGAGAGGGAAGCTGATAAGAGAAAGATGGAACTCAGGTCCCTGAGTGTGGAAGCAGTGACACTATGGTAGAAACAGCTCATTGTGGTGGTGATAGTGGGGGGGAGGGGGGGGCCAGTAGATCAGCATGGGATGAGGGATAGGGATGGGTACCCGTTTCTCACTCACTTGCAAAAGTTATATGTGCAACTCTCCATCCTCATCTGGAATGGACAAGTGGGTACATTTGGGAGCAGCTGGGCCATCATGCAACCAATGGGGCTCCCCGGGGTTTCTCTGGCAGGACTAGACTTGCTTCAGGATCCTTATGGGTATGGGTTCTCTTGTGGTATAAAAATAGAGACACTTCCACACTTGAAAGTGTTGTTCCAAAAATAAAATAGTTTACTGGGAAAATATACATTTTCTTCAAATAATATCTATGAAAAAATAAATTCAGACAGTCACATGAACAGTTCACAAGTATGCAGTGACTTCCACTGACTCCATAAAACCCTTCAGGCTGCTCCAAGTAATTTCCTAGATTTTGAACAGGGTAGGATTCTCTTGGCAAGAATATCCTTTTCAATTTCATCGTTCTCCTTAGTCCTCTCACTGGTATTACTCCTCTGGAGAAGCTCCCTGTGACAGGGTATATACTCAGGGTTCCCAGAACACTTTAACAACAGGGCTTAGCTGTTTGGAACCAGTCCACCTTAAGACAGGGAATTCTGAGTACAGGCTGTATTCTCTGAGCCTGGGATATTATATAGGCTGAGAGAAGAGCAAATGAAGGCCCCAGACTCTAGTAGCAGCAGCTTGTGGACTGACTGTGAGAATAAAGGGAAAGGCAACTCCTTTAAGGTAGCTGATCTGTTTGTATTACTCAGTTGGAATTCTGTTGGTTTATTTGCACTGTAAATAAAGCACACAAAGAGAAAAAGCCTTGACCACTCATTTCTGTGCCTCATATGGTGTTAGAAGTGGGAATTTCTGTGCTAAGCATTGCACAGCCAGAAATCCAAGTCTCAAAGAGGGTAATTCTGAAATATACAATAGTGCACAAGGAAATTGTATTTTTATACAACCAGAAGTACAGGCCTTAAGGCAGATAAGAAGTGTTTGGAAGAAGGCGTGTTATTCCTGTTATTAGCCATTGTGGAGTTAGATTACTGAACACATCAGCATACACACAAGCTTTAAGTGATTCAAAATGCTGTAGCCATGGTAGTGCTGGAATGTCATAGTCATCATCAAGATGCATGCTTTGTGTTGTACACTAGCTCCTAATAGTAGCCATAGTTCAATTTAAAGTTCTATCTATAGCTTTTAAAGTGATGAGAGGCAATGGGCCTTGCTATCTATTAATAAACTTTGAGTGTTATTATCCTCAATGAAATCTATGATCAAAAGAGGGGGTGTTTCTTAAAATCCATTCTTTTAAGATAATGCAAGATAAGCAGTCAGGGCTAGGGTGTTTTCCACTGTGGCTCCCACTTTGTAGAACAAGCTTCCAGTGAAAATTAGGTAGCTTCAGGAGGAAGATGAAGACTGAGTTGGAGGTTGGCTTTTGGAGGTTGGGTGGCTGAGGCCTGTAAGCATATGAGCTGATCTATAAATGTAATATGTTTATTTTTATTTGAAAGGTAATTGTTTAGTATATTTTACATTTTTATTTTTGTTTTTAAATGACTATTGTTATTTTTAATGTTTGGTAGAATGTTATATTGGTTTTTGTAGTTTGATGTGTTGTACATTGCTCAGGATGATCTTGTGATCAAAGGAGAGGAACAGAAAAATTTTCTTGAAAACTCGTCTTGTCTGTGTGTCTTCACTAGATTGTAAGCTCCACGGAGAAGGAAGAGTTTTTCATACTATATATATCTGTGCAGTACTGCCATAGAAACAATTAGTATACCTCAATCTGTACAAGAATACTGTAGAATAATTACAAGATGATATATAGATGGCATCTCACACTCCAAAGACTCAGAAAGGTGCTGGCAGGGGTGTGGGAAAATGGGTTCTATGTTACATATTTGCTAGGGATGCTCAAACCTGTCTATATTCTGGTAAAATTCACCAAAACCTTTTGAAGTAAAAAAAAAAAAAAGAAATAACTAGTGACATGGCTGGATTTTATATTTGGTGCCTATAGGTAGGACTGGAGAGTAGGGAGAATGGCGCTTCCTTAAAACGGTACTGGTATACAGCTTTAGAGCAAATAGCAGGCTCTTCTTTAGCCCAGGTATTTATCACCTTCAAAAATTTGGTATTCTAAGTAATTGTCTGTTGTCTGTTCCTAAGTCCAGGCCTGAATGGTGATACTAGTAGTTTTAAATGCTACCGTAGCCTCATCCAAACCAGGATGTTCTTTAAGATAGGGTGAAGGCCTAGGTGCACCTATCTCATAAATCCATATATTATTGAAGAGAATGAGTGGTCTACTGCACATCAACCATATTTTCCCACTAGAAAGATGTACTCTCTAGAATAAAG
The DNA here is from genome assembly GCF_901001135.1 of Rhinatrema bivittatum. NCBI lineage: Eukaryota > Metazoa > Chordata > Amphibia > Gymnophiona > Rhinatrematidae > Rhinatrema > Rhinatrema bivittatum. The sequence goes on from NC_042617.1 coordinate 303,417,400, forward strand.
AGAGGGAAGGAAGGGGAGATATGATGCAAACATTCAAATATCTAACAGGCTTCGACAAAGTACCGGAAGGAAGCATTTTCCATAGAGTGACAAGCTCGAGCACAAGGGGTCAGCAGATGAAGCAGAAGGGAGGGAAGCTGAAAAGAAGTGTAAGAAAATACTTTTCCTCTGACGGAGTGGTGGACATCTGAAACAGACTTCCAGCGGAGGTGGTGGGAGTCAGAACAGTTACAGAATTCAGACATACTTAAGAGAGACACAAAGGGGCTTTAGTGGCACTGGCAGGGGGATGTGAGAGAGGAAACCATACATCAAGAGGAATCTGTGGCAGCATGGTAGTTAATTCACCCTTTTAGAGGCCTATTGAATATACTATATGCTAGCCTTTGTTTACAAACTCACTGATTGGGAGGCTGAATAGCAGCGACAAGGTCATAATGAGGGCGTGGAATAGCATACTCTCCAAACCATGGAATCATTATATTTCTTATTAAAATATGTACGGGCCTCATTATTCCTATGCAGGCATACAAAGTTGTTCTTTTGTCATCAGTAACATTGCTCAAGGTATGATGTCAGTCCAAAATACCTGAATGTAATCCACTCTGAAGTCCCTGAAAAGCGGATTATAAATGAATAAATCAAACACTTGTTCATATGTTAATCTATTTACTGGCTCATTAACTATCTTCTCAAATACATACGTGGCTTGGTTCCATAAGAAACAAGGTAGGAGAACCCAAAAGCAAGGTACATTTAGAAAATATTGTTTTACTATCCAAAAAATAAATGTAATGGTTTTGCAATGCCCACTGAGCATATTTTAAAATTCCAGACATGAACTGGAGCATCCAATGTGCACAATCGGCTAGAAGCGGAGAGATCTTAAATTCTCTATAAGGGGCGCTCCAGGGGCCACTGGCCACAGAAGCCATGAGGAAGGGGGAAATACTGGAAATGGGACTTATAAATGGGGTATTGTTTGCAGTTTTGCAGAAGGTAGACACCTGAGTTCCAGTGTTTGCTGGATAGTGTGGTTTAACATGAGAACAAAGGTCACAAAAGGTCATGGTATGGGGCTTCAAGAGTCTCATCTTCCTTAAACTGGGGGTACTGGCATGGAAGATCTTCGTAAAGGAGAAAATTGTGAGCTAAACTAAAAGGAGACATTGTAAAGGTAACTAATCTTTATTTCTTTGGCCCAGCAGTTTCCTTGTGATCCTTTGTGCTTCCAGCTCAAAAAGAACCAGCTTCCATTGGGTTATGGCACTTTGAGCTTTCTTCCACACCTACCTGGGTCCCCCCCCCACACACTATTTTATATCCCCTTCCCAATGCACTTAACCCAATCATTGCCATAACAGTTCTCAGTTAAGGGCACTATACCAGAACTCCTTGTTAATGGACTCTCACTCAGCCAATAAGTGTCACCATTGTGAATATCTACAAGGCCTGTGTAGTAGTTAGATATTTATGCTACTATAGGAGGCCCATCTAGTAACTCGAGGTTAGGTTTAGGTAGTAGTGTAGGGGTTAGGGGCCACTTTGATATGCAGAGTGAGATGTAAGAACAGAACAGTGCACTCTTGTGAAGATTTGATGTCTTTTGGCTTGAGGAAACTCACACAACGATGAGATTTGTACAATGTTCTCTCAACCTACCTTGATGGACTCTCTACCATGGTAACATCAAGCTAGGTTGAGAGAACATTGTACAAATCTCATCGTTGTGTGTTTCCTCACTCCGAAAGACATCAAATTTTCACAAGAGTGCACTGTTCTATTCGTCTCACTCAGTCAGAAACCAACGAGGGCCCTGACTATAATATAGGGGTAACTTGTATGTAACAGCAGTTGCCATCCCCTGATGATACCTTTATGGGGGGGACCTGTATGGGGCGACTGTTGCTACCATGGACTTGCTGGGCAGACTGGATGGACCATTTGGTCCTTTTCTGCCGTCATTTCTATGTTTTTATGTAACTGAGCCAGCTGACCACACCACAATGACTTCTTCCTTCTCCTGTATTTGTATAGAGAGAGAACTGGTCCATTGTGATGAGTTCATATACATCTCGGCTCCCTCTCTGCAGGTTGCGTTAACCCTGCTTCAGCCTAAGGGTCCACGAACACAACACTCAGCTCACAAACAGGCATCAGATCCTCTATCATTTTATAAGTCCAACATGGGGTTGCAAAAGGAAATTCATATACATGGGGATGACAATTTTCAAAGGGATTTGCTCAGATAATTAAGCAGCTACCTGAGTAAATTTCTTGTCTGAAAATTGCCTTCCCTCAATGCTATGTGTGTGGGATTGGGGCAGGGACAAGAGGATGGCATAGGAGGAAAAGTATGTGCAGGTGTTTCAGTTTGAAATCCCTGTGTGTACTTTATCATGCATATTTTGCACCTGTTATAAGTGTAGGGAACATAAAGGATCTCTTCTAAGAAGTCTCTGCCATTATAGTAGGGGAAATAGGAGTGGTTGGGTTTTAGCTCCCCCATGTGGGAGACTGTAATGGTGACCTCTTCAGAATATAAAACCCAGTGCCAACATTTTAGGGTGTGAATTTTGAGTTAGCCTAATCAGGAGGCAGAATGCCTCTAGGCCTGCTCTTGTTTTTATGTTCTTGGGGAAAGAACCCTTGGGCTTCTTTGGATGAAACCTGGGTATGGAATAGAGAAAAGGGTGACCTTTTCCCTTTTTGAAGACGTCATCTTTTCCCTGTTTAAGTTAGGGTGAAGGAGGTTTTTCCACCCTTCCTGTTGCGTCCATCGGCGCTAGACGGCTTCGCCCCGTTTGTCTCACCTTATTCACGGCTCCTCCCGCTTACCTAGGAAAGATGGCTACTGCCGCGTCTACAAGCCGACATCTCCGGCGACCCCGGAACGGCTATGGTGCAGCCTCCCGCCATGCTCCTCCCAGGTATCTACTAGGGTGCACACGCGTCACCCATGTCTTTATTCCAACCTTGGCGCGAACCTCAGGGCGTTCCCCCTTGTTGACATCACGCCATCCGGGTATATAACCTATTTCTAATTTGCTAGCTCACTGAGTTAGCAAGGGCTCAAATCCATTCCTGTCTACACTACTCTGCCGCTTCCGTGCTGCCACTGGAAGCTCCCTCTCCACCCTTCGGGGTAACTGCTAACCTGGGTACCCGCTCCTCGGGGGCCTGTTTTATTTCAGGTGCCTTACAGGGAACAGGTACTCGCTCCTTGAGGGCCTGCTCTCCCTGCCTGCACTTCCTTCTACAAACTGGTGGAATCGCATATCTACAGCAAACACCTAGTGAGTACTCTGTCAGTTTATCTCATCCACAGTACTTCCTTGCTGGGAAACCTGCTTCGGAACCTGCCAAAACCAACGGGGTGAGAAGGGCTCCCTCTGCCGAGGTCCCTGAGACTGCAACTACCAGACTGCCTCACTACTGCCACCTCTGGTGGTACTCTTCAAGCTGTATAATAAAGAACTAACTGTGTTTATGCGTTCTGTGTTATGGTTGTGGACCCTTGGGCCGGCTGGGACAGTGGATGGTATGCTGCGGAGGCCCACAGCGAGCGTCACAGCCGGGATGCGGCACTGAAGGAACTCGGAAGAGGCTTCACCACTGGAAGTCCGAGGTCCCTTCAGGAGGAACCCGTAGGGACTAGAGATGTGAATCGTGTGATCGATCGTCTTAACGTAAATCGGGGCCGTATGGCCGTATTGCCGTATTGCCGTATTTGCCGTATTGCAAAATGGCGCTGGCCGTATGGCCGGCGCCATTTTGCAATACGGCAAATACGATTCGAGTGCAGGAGGTCGCTTCCGGACCCCCGCTGGACTTTTGGCAAGTCTTGTGGGGGTCAGGAGGCCCCCGCAAGCTGGCCAAAAGTCCCTGGGGGTCCAGCGGGGGTCCGGAAGCGATCTGCGCGCGAGACGTCGGGGGACAGGAATCATAATGGCGCCGGCGCCATTTCTATTAACGCACCCGTGGCCCGAGAGTGGAAGATCACAGCGGGATCCCCCCACTGGACCCCAGGTAATTTAAGACATTTGGGGGGGGGGGGTTCGGGAGGGTGGGGGATTTATTTTAAAGGGTCGGGGTGGGTTTTAGGGATGTTTTAGTGTGCCGGTTTTCCCGCCCTCCCCCTTCCCCTCCCCCTTCCCCTCCCCCTTCCCCCGATTTACAATTTTTGACGATAAATCGGGGGAATTCCTATTGTATATCGCCTCTAACGATTTTTGACGATTTAAAATATATCGAACGATATTTTAAATCGTCAAAAAACGATTCACATCCCTAGTAGGGACCCGGACCTCTTGGACTTAGGTGGGACCCTATGCGACCAAGGATCTGGGCGATGGCCGAAGAGATGGATAAAGGACGGCTGGGCTCAGGTAGTAGGAGTCTTCACCCTCGGAAGCCCGCAGCTCCCTGGGGAGGAGCCCGTGAGAGCCCGAGTCTCTGGGACTAAGGAGAATCCTCTGGGCCAGCAAGTACAGGGTTACCTGAGATGATGGAAGAAGCCGAAGTCGGAGTCCAAGAGCGAAGCCGGGTCAGAAGCCAGAAGTCCGAGATCCAAACCAAAGCCAGGGACACAAGCAGAAGACGGAGTCGTGGGACGGAGCCGGGTCAAAGCCAGAAGTCAGAGGACGGAGGAGAAACCTTCGGGGCCCTAGACTTATGGGGGTGGGGACCCACATGCAGCCTCTTGCTTCCTTTAAACTCTTTTGATCCACAGTACTCACACATGGGATGTCCATGCTTGAGGGCACCCTTGACACTTAAGAAAACAAGTTGAACACTCTGGTGGGGTGTTGCAAGGGAATGCCTGATCACAGCCCTAAACAGGTTAATGTATAATTTGCAGGGCTTTAGCACAGTCTGTGATACCAGGTTGTCTCTGACACAGTGCAGTAGAGTGCATCCCTAGGTTAAAGGTTAACTTATCTCAGAGACAACAGCTGTTTTACTTGTGACATGCACATAATACCCAAATGGCAGTTGCTCTATGTGCTAGAGTTTCAAAGGGGGGTATTCTCCCTCCCCCCCCCCCCCCAGCAACACAGCATAGTCAGAGAAAAGAGGAGGAAACAGAAGAGCAGGCATGCTGTGACCCTGCACCCTTCTGCAGACTATGTAATGTAAGGAATGTGTTACACTGAATAATTATCCTACCACATGTGTTACCCTACCTCATTGTTACATTGCATTATTATCCTACTATCCTCTCTTTCCCCAATTTTATGACCTTTCCCCAACTCTGCCTAAGCTTGTGCCATTTCCTTCCAGGGGGCTTTAATCCACCCTAGGACCTTAGGAGTCTGCTCCCTTGATCCCTTCTTCCTCTCAGAAATAACAATAACCAGGCTTATATAAATCCCAGCTTAGGATCCTGTTGTCTACAACAAGTTTGTTCCGTGTCACACCGTGTGTGTGGGGCAAGCACACAAGAACACAAAGGGGCCACTATCCTGCAGATTCCCTCTCTGACAGGATCCAGTACCACATAGAACAGGTCAGAACAGCAGTAGATCCAAGGACTTAATATTTAATATATGTGCTTGGTTATAGTAATAATGCAAGAAGTAAATATATACAATTCAAAAAGAGAATTCTATGGTTTTCTTATATGTTGCAGATTTTTCTGCTGAGCCAATAGCTTTAAGAAACTCATCCCTTGTCTTTACTTTTTTAGGTTTGCTCATTTTCCTCCTTTCTTGAGTTTTCTCCACAGGAATATGTCCCAACCACACAAAATGCCCTGGACTTTTTTATTTTTCACCATTAGTTCAATGAGCAACTGGGGTCCTCCAAAGTCACAAACTAGTTTGTGTTTCAGGATATCCACAATCAATATTCATCAGTTTGGTCTACATGCTTGATTGTTTTTGCATAGTTATCTTAAAAATCAGATGTATTTGCAGCTCTCAAGGACCAGGGTCACTTGTCCTTGACCTTTTAAAGTCTTCCTTCCATTCCTACAATGACCACTGGCCATGATTAAGGGCTCCTTCCTAAACCCTACCCTCTGCTGGCCAGCAGATGTCAATGTAGAGCAATGCCTGAAAAGTTCTGCTACCCAAAGCTGATGACTGTTGCAGTTTCTGCTGGTTTCCATGGATGTGAGTGAGCCCTGCAATAAAACCTACTGTAGGCCTCTAAAGCAGAGCAGCCATTTACTCTTACTCATACCTCTTCCATAATCTTAGGAACTAAAGTAATTAAGTTAATTATTCTTTGATCAATATTGTTCTATCTCAAAGCAAACCTTTTCCTGTCTTCCAGATGTGGCATCATGCTGTAGTATACTGTTGGGTATATTGTCTGACTTGCTGCTTCTTGGCTCAGATAAATGAGGTATTACTTAGCTAGCTTTAAAGGTACAACTGTCCTGGCAGTGTAAGGTGCTTAGTAGGCATTAGATATTGTCTGAATCCTTGTTTAATGCTTCAGCTAGATCCCTATGTGCTTCTGCCTTCACTATGGGTGGAAGCACCAGCAGTGCTCTGTGCAAGCATCAGAAATGGCAACCTCCATGGCTGGAGGAAAGTCACTCACCCCTGGAGTACTGTGGTCAGTGACACCTCTTCCAAAACTACTGCCACCCCTGAAGTGATAGAGGTCACACCCATAAAGCCAGCCTTGATCGGGGGGGGGGACACTCTGGGACATTAAGATAAGGATATGCCAAAAGGAAAATGTTAAATTTTCAAATATATTTTTCATGTACCCTGGATAAACTCCACATGAACTGCATGAAGTATCAAGAGGAAGCAAATGGCAAACATGCCAAATCGCAAGTAGGTTACAGATGGCTTGCAGCACTCAACATTCATTCCACAAACATTCCCTACCAGCAAATGTTTCAATTTCTAACTTACTGCACCAAAACTAGAAATGTCCTTTAATTCTATGGCAAGAAGAAAAAAATACAAAAGCAGACATTTCCCATGATAAAGTTTGCAGCAGCGGAAAATGCAGGATTCGCCTGATTCTCTTTTCACCATGGAAAAATTCATGCCACCCCCCTACTCTATGCCTTTCCTGAGAGTTTTTCAGGCTGGAAATAAAAGAGAGGTGGGCTTACAGAATCCTTTTCATAAAGAGAAATCATTCTCCAACCTGCTGCTCATTTTGCCGATTTTGTTGACTTTCTGGAAGGCAAGTTGCCATGAACAGAGGGTGCTTTTAAAATATTTTTTCTTTTTGGTGATATTGGAAAAGCAAGGCGCTTTTGCTAACACCAAAAAACAGTCTCACAGTCTAAAACAGTGTTTGGCTTTTCTTTTTCTATTTCAGTTTCCCTCAGCAAACATTGTCCACTGTGTGTAAGGTTTTTGAAAAAATAGTTTGTGGATTAAGGACCCGAAAACAAACACTCTTTTAAATAAGCTGCTTCTTATGTGGCAGTCCGCTTCATCGTAGAGTTTTGCTAGCATACTGAATGCTGAATGGGGCTTCTCTGTGGAGCAGTATTGTTCTTGGGTGATTCGCCGCCTGTGCATCACACTGAGGTACTGTACCAACATTACTGAGCTGTATTACTGTAGCGTTCCTCTGGCATTGCCACTGGAATTCCAGACTTCACAGCATGCCAAACTCATAGCATCACCACAGGCATACCAAGCCGGTGTGCCAACTCCATGGCCTCACTGCAGGAATTCTAGGCTTCAGTGTGCTGAGAGCTCAAAGAAAAGGTAAAAACTAGTGTGCCAAAGGGTATTCATTATCCATGGCCCCATAGCCTGCCAGATCCAGAGCAATACCATATCAATGTCAAACAAAGTTTTCTTATAGGACTGCTGAGTATTTACAGTAAATATCAGATAAAGTCTATAACACTGCAAAAGGAAAGAGCAGCAGGCTATGAACCATGGAAACCAAGATTCACATCCTACTGCCGCTCCTTGTGACCTTGGGCAAGTCACCTTACCCTCCATTGTCTCAAGTACAAACTTAGGGCCTGATTTAAGTGAGGCTTTTCTCCCATTCTGAGTCTATCGGGAAAAAGTACTTTGTGAGTGAAGCCTTTAGATTGTGAGCCCTCTGGGGAAAGGGAAAATATCTACGGCACCTGAATGTGATCCACTCTGAAGTGCCACAAAAGTGGAATATAAATCAAATCAATAAAGTGAGATAAAGCCACAGCATTAATATGTTAGGAGGGTGTAAAGGGTTATAATGCTCTTTTAATTTTTCTTGATTCTTAATTTTTTTCTGTTAACATTTATTTATTTTATCCAGTTATGTAAACCATTTTGACCAAATATCGTTTGTAAAGACGGTATAGAAACTCTTTTCAATAAATAAATAAAATAAATATAAAGGGCAAATACCCTTCATAGATGACATGCAGAACATAACCTCTTCCTAGCATTGGTGTCCCTACCACTAGCAACTAATGAAGCTTTTTTTTTTTTTTTGTTTGGTTTTATTGCTCACCTTTCCAATACATCGTACGTAGCCTCTATAAGTTGAAGAGTGATGTGTGTGGTGAAGAGCCGCACCCTTCAAGAAGTAGGCCTGGTGCTGCAGAACATAGCAGAAGCTTGAACGTAAATCCTGTTACGAGTCAGCAACACAACAGTAGGCTACTCTGGCAGAAAAACACTGTGTGTCAATGGCAGATGATAGTTTGGCAAGTGGAAGACTTCCAACAAAGAGTAACAGCTGGCAGATTTGTCCAGTTAGCATGCATGGATGCAGTAGTTCTAGGGGCCTTCTTCTTCTATCAGCCTCCGAGTATAACTATGTAATGTGCACCACACAAAATTCAGATCTTGGGCAAAAGGGTGGTTAGTGCTAACAGTCCAGCTCATGAGGGGTGGTCTATGAGACAGCAGGCAGACCCACACTGTCATCAATTTACTGCTGTAACATTGCTATGTAAGGCTGCCAATGGGCTCCAGATTTTCAGGACAGGCTGATCCAGTCCTGGTCTTACTCCACTGCGTGCATGAACTTATAGTCTTGCTTTTTGAAGGAATGTACAATTAAATCAGAACTACAAGTCCCTGCATGCACTGAGGTATGACCAGGACTACCTATTATGAAAATCTGGAGCCAGTTGGTAATCCCATTGCTACACAAAATGTTGGAAGGCTTTTGACATCTGAAAAAATTTGCTTAAGTAATCCAAGATCAAAATTGTAGAGCATATAGAAAGAAATGGTTTAATGGAACACAGTCAACATCGATTTACCCAAGGGAAGTCTTGCCTAACAAATCTGCTTCATTTTTTTGAAGGGGTTAATAAACATGTGGATAAAGGTGAACTGGTAGATGTAGTGTATTTGGATTTTCAGAAGGCGTTTGACAAAGTCCCTCATGACAGGTTTCTAAGAAAACTAAAAAGTCATGGGATAGGAGGCGATGTCCTTTCGTGGATTACAAACTGGTTAAAAGACAGGAAACAGAGAGTAGGATTAAATGGTCAATATTCTCAGTGGAACAGGGTAAACAGTGGTGTGCCTCAGGGATATGTACTTGGACCAGTGCTTTTCAATATATATATATATATATAAATGATCTGGAAAGGAATACGACGAGTGAGGTTATCAAATTTGCGGATTATACAAAATTATTCAGAGTAGTTAAATCACAAGCGGACCTGAAGACTGGGCATCCAAATGGCAGATGAAATTTAATGTATACACATGCAAAGTGTTGCATATAGGGAAAAATAACCCTTGCTGTAGTTACACAATGTTAAGTTCCATATTAGGAGCTACCACCCAGGAAAAAGATCTAGGCATCATAGTGGATAATACTTTAAAATTGTCAGCTCAGTGTGCTGCAGCAGTCAAAAAAGCAAACAGAATGTTAGGAATTATTAGGAAGGGAATGGTTAATAAAACAGAAAATGTCATAATGCCTCTATATCGCTCCATGGTGAGACCGCACCTGGAATACTGTGTACAATTCTGGTTGCCTCATCTCAAAAAAGATATAGTTGCGATGGAGAAGGTACAGAGAAGGGCAACCAAAATGATAAAGGGGATAGAACAGCTCCCCTATGAGGAAAGGCTGAAGAGGTTAGGGCTGTTCAGCTTGGAGAAGAGATGGCTGAGGGGGGATATGATAGAGGTCTTTAAGATCATGAGAGGTCTTGAACGAGTAGATGTGAATTGGTTATTTACACTTTCGAATAACAGAAGGACTAGGGGCATTCCATGAAGTTAGCAAGTAGCACATTTAAGACTAATCGGAGAAAATTCTTTTTCACTCAACGTACAATAAAGTTCTAGAATTTGTTGCCAGAGGATGTGGTTAGTGCAATTAGTGTAGCTGGGTTCAAAAAATGTTTGGATAAGTTCTTGGTGGAGAAGTCCATTAACAGCTATTAATCAAGTCTACTTAGGGAATAGCCACTGCTATTAATTTTATCATTGACATGGGATCTTCTTAGTGTTTGGGTAATTACCAGGTTCTTGTGGCCTGGTTTGGCCTCTCTTGGAAACAGGATGCTGGGCTTGATGGACCCTTGGTCTGACCCAGCATGGCAATTTCTTATGTTCTTATGTAAGAAATGAAAAAGAAGATAGTCTGACATTGTGGGAATTGTTGAAACCTTTTGGAAGGACGCAGGAGAGTTCTCCACAGAAATGTCCACAATTGGAGCACAATACAAAGATTTTTAGTCAGGACATGAAAACATCCATAGAGGAGTGGAGTTAATTCTAAACCAAAAAACAGTAGGGGCATCACTATACTATTATACTTACTCTGAAAAGATTATAGCAATCAAGCTACAAATGAAACTACACAACAACTTGATGAAAAAAGTATATGTTAGAGATGTGCATTTGTTTGAAATGAAATGTTAACAAAATGTTCCTATTTCATTTCAATTAGTTTTTAAAACGAAAGAAGACCAAACAAAACTTTGTTTTCATTCTTTGTTTAAAATTATGCCTCCACCACTGCACAAAAAGAAAAAAAATATCTCCCAGACCTTCCTCCTCTTCCTCTAATTTTCACCCACCCTATTCTCTTTCTTCAAAGGACATGAGCAAACCATGGTTGCAATATATTGGAGTCATTTTCTGTTACTTTTGCTGAGGATGCATTTAGAGGTTAGGCCCTATGGATTCAGAGTTTTCACCCAGACACAGACTAGTTTGAAGGCCACAGGACAACCTCTGAATGAACTCCTATTTACTGTCCTGTACTGTGAAATGTTTATGAACAAACAAGAGTCTGTTTATTTAGTTATTCCACTTAGTCTATGATAAGAAAACTAGCAATTAAGATATACTAAAGCCTGAGAGAGAAAGTGAAGGCCACACTGATGCTTCTGAAATTTGATAAGAACTCAGAGGGAGGGAACATCGCTTTTTCCACAAGCATTTGCAGGGTATAAGGAGAGATAGTGAGAAAGATAGGGGAGAGAGCATGATGGTATGGCTGATCCTTTGTAAATGTAAGATTTTTATATCTATGTAGCAATTGTTATTATCTACCATTACTTCTTCTGTATAATCTGATTTTTTTTGTTCTATCCTCCTATTCCTCAAATAAACTCACTTTCCTAAATAACCTGGAACCGTGAAGTACTGAATCAAAGTTTGTGTGTGGTTATTTGTGTAGGGGATAAGCTCCTGGGTTCAAGCCCCCAGGTATAATCCCAGTAATTGTGAGTGTTTATATGGGATAAACTCCTCAGGTAGCTCCAATGTAAATCTCATTGAGATTAGCCCCTCAGCTCAGAGACCCTGGGCAGAATATATCAGTGTGCACGGTGTGAACCTGTAACACTCTGCCAGTGAAATTACTGCAAATAGCAGCAAAACAGAGTAGCTCCATTTTATACAGCTAAAATTATCAATGGCACCAGCCTCAGGCTGCCAGCACTATTTGCAATAACCTCACCGGTGAGGTAGAAACAACCTGGGATCACTCATACCCCATGAAGAAAGAATAGGGAAGGATGGTTGAGGGGATTGGAGGAGTGCAAGGAGAGTTTGGGACAGAATTTTTACTTTGTGGCAGGGGCCCAAAATTTTGCTTTGCTTTTTGTTTTCAATTTTATTTTTTTTTATTTCCTGTGTTAGAAGAACATAAAAGATGCCATACTGGGTCAGTGCAGAGGTCAATCAAGCCCAACATTCCTGACTCTGACAGTGGCCAATCCAGATCATCAGTTCCCTGCGGGATCCCACAGAACTGATCCAATCCTTCCTGCTCATAACCAGCAACAAGCAGTGGCTTTCCCAAGTCTACATGGCTAATAAAGATTCATGGACTTTTCCTCCAGAAAATTGTGCAAACCTTTTTTAATGTTTAAATTTTTTACTGAAATTCAAACAGAACTAAAACAATATCCAGTATACATTATTTCTTATATGTGCCAAACCAAAAACATTGATAAATTGCAGTTAATTTTTGCATTTTCCAAATTCTTTTTAAACCCATCTTTTACCATCTCCTCTGGCAACAAATTCCACAGTTTAAATGTGCACTGAGTAAAAAAAAAAAAGTAAATTCCCTATTAGTTTCATGGAGTATCCCCTAGTCCTAGCACAATTTGATAGAGCGTATAACCCCCATTTCAGTCCACTCATGATTTTACAGACCTTATCTCCTCTAGCCATCTCTTCTCCAAGCTGAATAGCCCTAACCTGTTTAGCCTTCCCTCAAAGAAATAAACAAAGCAAAACAATACATGAAAGTGAAATGGAAAAACAAAACCCCAAACCAATGTCTGTGCGCATCCCTAGTTTGTGTACAAAATGAAAGTGCAGAAATAGCTTAAAGTCAAATAATGCTGTGAAAAACCACTGGGATCCCCTACAAAGGGTCATGCCCTTAGAGGAGGAGAGAGGGATGCACCCCCAGGTCAGGTTGCTGCCATGGGCTGATCCTCCTGGTATAAAAGCAGTCGCTCCCTAACAATCTGTGTGGATTTTGAGTTTGCTTTTGAGAAGGAAAGAGTTTTTCTGTTCAATTCCTGTTAATTTGTAAAAGTAAGGCTTTGAGCCTTAGGGTAGAAAGCCAGAGAATAAGTAAAGAGGCATTTAGTCTTAAACTCTCACCAGGTGATTTACTCCTTAGTGATTTTTTCTGAGCGTCTTTTCTCAGGAAATGACTTTGTTTTGAGAGGAAGTTCCCATCTGCCCTTCCTTCCCATTTGGAGTAGGAGAGGAGCTGTTTGTCAGCTGCAATTTCCCTAATCCAGGGCTTTAAACTTTCTCAACCAGCAAGGGAAGGGGAAGAAGTGGATTACCCAATCAGCTCCAAACTCTGGGAGCTCCAAACTCTGGGAGGTTACTTTCTTCTCCTATCAGGAGCTTGTCATCAGCTATTTGCTGTGAAGGTGCCCATCCGGTACCAGAAGAAAGAGGAGGGGTATCAGTGGAGAATTGCCTGATGAGCTGTGCATTCCTGCTATTTTAATGGAAAGGAGTACCAAGCTGTCCAGTGAAGCTTCATATTCAGTTCAAGGATAAGGAAGGGACCCTATGGGCTGGACCAAAAGATCACATTTTACCTAGATAACCAAATCACAGGTTTACAGATTTCAGTTTCTGGATGGATATTCTCAGAAAGAAAGTGCCATTTTTCATGTTTGAACTATTTCTTCAATAAAGTTAGATTGCAACACTAGCCCGGTGTCTACTTTAATCATTGACATTAATTGAGGGACAGATAACTAATGCCTAGGGGCCCGGAGGATCCTACACTTGGAAAGAGAGATGAAAGATGTTGTTGAACTAAAGATTACCCCCAGTGAGAGCATACTCTGTGACTTACTGAGGAGTCCCCTAGCACAGGGGTATACTGGGAAAACTCATAAAAGAAAATGAGAAAGATCATCCCAGTGATTTTAATGCTAATGTGGGATAACCAAAATATGAGGTCATTGTCGGCCTATTTGGATTAGAAACATAGAAACATAGAAATGACGGCAGAAGAAGACCAAATGGCCCATCCAGTCTGCCCAGCAAGCTACGCACTTTATCCATTTTTATTTCCCTTTTTCTCTCTCCCACCTGTTACTATTGGCTTCCAGTACCCTCCAGCCCTAATTCCCCTCCACCCCACCACCAATTTAGAGAGCAGCTCCATATCTGCATCCAAGTGACATCCAGCTCAATTGGGGGTAGCACCTGCTGTAACAAGCAGGCCACACCCTTGCCCCATACTCTTACCCACCCCTGTTTTTATTTTTGTTTGTTTTTTAATTTTTTTATTTTGGAAATAGCAGCCCTCCATCCTTCCGCTCCGTGAAGGTGGAACACTAACTACTGGCCACTGGCATCCCGCTCCGTGAATGCCTCTGTGGCTACTGCCGCTCCGTGCAGTGTTTGAATGCCTCTGTGGCTACTGCCGCTCCGTGCAGTGTTTTGCTGCCTCCACTTTATTCACGCCCTCTAGAATTGATGGATCCACCTGCCTATTTTAGCCATGTTGATTTGCTTTGGAAATGAGCAGGTGCAATTATGCATGTTAATATTCTGTTATGGTTATGAAGTGTTGGAGTGGATTCTTGGGTACTGCGGTGATTAGGAGAAAGAAACAACAGAAAGGTTAATAGTTTTTTATAACTAACATATGATTGTGACAGAAAAGGTTGACTAGGCATTCAGGGGATAATTTTCAGTAGCCTGCATTGCATGCAATGTGTGGGGACTGCTGTAGCCTGCCTATTTTAGCCATGTTGATTTGCTTTGGAAATGAGCAGGTGCAATTATGCATGTTAATATTCTGTTATGGTTATGAAGTGTTGGAGTGGATTCTTGGGTACTGCGGTGATGGCCACGCCCATGGGGAGGAGCCCTGTGAGGGGCCGCAGTACTAGGCTAGACTCTATACACGCAAACACAGAGAATTTGCATTTATTATACAGCTTGGTGGTACTGCCCAGGAGGGGCAGCAGTGAGGTAACTTAGTAGAAGCAGTCCAGGGGTCCTCAGCAGAGGAGACCAGTCCCACACTCGAGTAGATGGTAGGCAGCGCAGGGTAGTAGAGGAAAGTCCCGGATGCAGACTCTGAGCGCTGAAGCTGGAGGTGAGACAGACTGATAAGGTTAGTTACTCACTGAAGTAGATAGCTGTATTGATGAAGATCCTGGCAAGCAGAAGTAGATCAGTAAGGCACCAGAGTAGGAAGAGCAGGCCCTCGAGGAGTGAGTACCTGATATCCCAGATTGGTACCTGTAAGAGAGCATAAGGGCCCCCGAGGAGCGGGTACTCAGGTTAGCGATGAATTACCTCGAAGGGCAGAGAGAAAGCTTCCTGCGGCAGATAGGAAGCGGCAGAGCAGCTTAGACTGGAGGCAGTCCAATCCTTGCTAACTCAGTTTCAGGTCGATACAGTAACGTTGAGTTAAAGATTCCCCGTCTGTAACGTGCTGGGAGCGCACAATACAGACGAGTAAGGCCATCCAGCGATACAGTCTCCAGTTTCACGCGTCCTTAGCGCTTCCTAAACCCTTTCCTAAACCCTTTCCGCACCCAGCATGTAAATGAACGAAAAAGCTGTATAATGAAGGAATTAGCTATTCCCCTGCGATACTGTAACGGGCGCTGATATTATCTCCTCCGTAACCCGCTGTTCTGCCGCGGCCTTAACCTGCTAGTTTACCGCCTCCCCCTAGTAGGAGTTAGTGTAGTGTAGTGTAGTGTAGTGTAAAAACATTGCTTACCCGCCCTGGTCCCGTCCGGTCTCCTGCAGCCCCGTCCGGTCCCCTCCTCCCGAAGCAAAAAAAAAAAAACAAACGAAAAAGTAGCAAGGCTCGGGCCTGCTACGGTAAGTGTAAAAAGTGTAAAAAGTGTAAAAAACAAAAAACCTGTGTGTTATATAAAAAAATAAAACAATTTTAAATACCTGTCGGAGGGCCATGGGTCCAGGCGGCCGGTGGGCGGCGGGCAGCCATCAGCGGCATCCGGTAGTCCCTTCTCCCTTCCTCCCGATTTCGCACGGGCATTCATCCAGGCAGAGGGAGCCGACGGCGAACGACCTCCGGCTCCCCCTGCCTGGATGAGTGCCAAAATCGCACGGGCGGGTTGGCAGCGGGGGGGGGCAGCAGCAGGATCCGGGAGCGGCAGTGGCAGCGAGATCCGGGGGGCGAGTAGCGGCAGCGTGTTCGATCGGGCAGGTAGGTGGGAAAAAAAGATGGCCGCCTGCACGGGGGAAAGCTGCAATTGGCCGCTGAAGACGTGACGTCACACCCCGTGACGCCAAACGTCGTGACGTCACGTCTTCAGCGGCCAATTGCACGCTTTTCCCGTGCAGGCGGCCATCTTTTTTTTGCCACTTACCTGCCTGCCCGATCGAACACGCTGCCGCTACTCGCTCCCCGGATCTCGCTGCCGCCCCTGGATCCTGCTGCCGCTGCCCCCCCGGACCCCGCTGCTGCCTACCCGCCGCTCCCAGATCCTGCTGCCGCCCCCCCGCTGCCGACCCGCCCGTGCGATTTTGGGAGAAGGGACTACCGGATGCCGCTGATGGCTGCCCGCCGCCCACCGGCCGCCTGGACCCACGGCCCTCCGACAGGTATTTAAAATTTTTTTATTTTTTTATATAACACACAGGTTTTTTGTTTTTTACACTTTTTACACTTTTTACACTTTTTTACACTTCCTGGTGCCTGTCATTTCAAATGTCATTTGAAATGACAGGTACCAGCGCACCCAGGTTACTGTATAGGCGCTGTTACAGCGCCTATACAGTAAAATGGGTTGCGCGGGCATAACCCTTCCCTAACGCTTCACAGCCGCGGCATGCATTTGCATGCGATTAGAAGAGAGAATCAGGTGTTAGGTCAGGAGAACTGTGCGTGCGGGGAGGAAGGGTGCGCCTGACACTGCTGCACTGTTTTTACCGCGGCCTTACTGTATCGAGCCGTTTGTTAGCAAACGAAAGGCAGGCTAAATTCCCGGATGTTGTGATGTCACTCAGAGGGGATGCCCCAGAGGTTCCCGCCATGATGTGGATAAAGACGTGGGTGGTGTGCACGGGCACCCTAGGAGGCCCACAGGAAATCCATGGGGTACACCGACGCCGTTGCCATTCCAGGGATGCCGGAGAGAGCGGCATGAAGACGCGGCAGCAGCAGCCATCTTCCCAAGGCTTGAGGAGAGAGAAGGAAGAAAGATGAGGCACAGAGGTCGAAGCCTTCTGAGACCAATGAACGCAACAGTTAAAATCCTCCACGTACTTTGCTCCTGATATTTGTATGGGTGGCTGAGTGGAGATGCGAAATAGCCAGCATACTTTTGGAAATTCCATATGCATGAATGCTATTTCCCAGCCCTGTCCTAAACGCATCCCACACAGGAATGCCTCTTTTTAATGCAGAAAAAAGTATACGAACTATGGAACCCATGTGCACTTTTAGCCACATTTGAGGAGGGTAATTTTTGAGCTGTCTGTTTCACCCAGGAAGTACCAGTTTCCCCCATTGATGTCTTTGAAAACTATCCTCTCATGGACCTCACCAGGTGACGCAATTTAAATCAAATCAGTTATATAACTGTCAAGAGCAGATTAAGTAATAGTATGAGAAACCCGAAAAGCAGATCAAGAGCAGACTGTGGCTCAGATCCTAACCCTGTCTGCAACAAAACAAATACTAGTTAAAGAAAACAGTGACGAAAAAGGCTAAAATAAACAGGAATATGGAATGTCACAAAAACATCAACATAAAACCAGAGCTTCAGAACAAATTAAAAAAAAAAACATTCAAACCAAATGATCTTGAGGACAATCCAAACAGAATTTGGCCATAGATAAAGATGTGTGCAGCTCAACAAATTTGTGGAAAAAGTAGAAGGAAAAGAGAGAGACCTAGATAACTACTGAAATACTAAATAAAATAGCAATGATGAAGAATCTTACAGCTCCATCCTTCAATTACCAGGCCCTCTGACATCCTTGTTGACAATAATTGACAATTCACTATTCTACCCTGGAATACAGAGGGGTTCTTTCTATAGATGGAGAGAACGAGGTCTCACCTTTATTTTTCAATTGCAATCCTTTCAAAATAGAACAATTTTGTCTTTTCAAGAATTGCAAGACCAATTTTTCTGCCCTCGCACTGATTTTTTTTGCATACCTACAGATAAGACACTTTATCAGATCTCTAGAAACTTACTTTCAGAACTCTTTTCCTTTTCAGTCCTTGAAGGATTTATTTTTCAACAATGTGAAGAACTGCAATTCCATAGTCTTTTTTATTAAGCACTTAAGCACAACTCGGTTTAAAGAATGTCTGCATCCTTTATATGGCAAATGGAGTTCTAGATTGCTTCCAGGTTTGTCCCTATTTGCTTTTACGAGCTGTTTTACCAACCTCTCCTGCACCACAGGGAACATAATTCTTAGAGAAACTCAACTCAAATTTTTATGGTTTTTCTATCAACCTC
Organism: Rhinatrema bivittatum; assembly: GCF_901001135.1. Classification (NCBI taxonomy): domain Eukaryota; kingdom Metazoa; phylum Chordata; class Amphibia; order Gymnophiona; family Rhinatrematidae; genus Rhinatrema; species Rhinatrema bivittatum. The sequence continues at coordinate 303,435,764 of NC_042617.1, forward strand.
CAACTCCAGCTTTTCTAGCCAAACTAACTAATTCTCCCACTTGTCTTAAATGTACCACTGAAGTAGGAAACTATCTTCATGTTTTCTGGTCCTGTCCTCTAATTCTTTCTTTCTGTTCCCAAGTTAGACAGAGCTGTAATGAGATACTTCAGGCTTCAATACCTCTTGACCCATCTCCTCTGGTAGTTTGGCATTATCCCTTTGCAAGATATTAATAATGCATCAGCCTCTGACCTCTTCTTGAAAAAAGCAGGACTAATAGGGAAAAAGATTATACTATTGAACTGGATAGGCCCTAAATCCCCACTACAATCACAATGGTTTCAGCAGATGGTGAAGCTCCTTACATTTGAGTACCTCTCAGCTAAAGAAGACTCACATAAAAGTTTAACCAAATGGTTAAATACATGGGGTAAACTCCTCGAATATATTGCACCAACCTCAGCACCCCCTACTAAAGCCAGTGAACATGGAAGCCCAACAGCTACCACATAAAGCAAACCTACACATTTATTTCCCACTCTTTCAACATAGCCCAGGAGGCAGAGATATAATCTTTTAGATTCTTTTACAATTTTTTACAAGCTCTTACATATCGTAACCTGACGTCTTACCCTGTCCTTAGAAAGCCCGACTCATAAGCTAATCTTTCCTAAGCCAAGGGGAGGGTAATTTACTTTTACAGTAATTGCTTGCAGTCTGTAGCTATTAATGTTCTTGTGTTTTTTTGTGATATTAATGCGAATATTCTTGTTTATGGTTGTGAGCATGCCAACTATGGTTTTTTGTTTACACTTGGCTTATTGCCCCTCACTACCTATGGACAACGGTAGTGCTAAGTTATATCTTTGTTAATAACCGTTTACTCTGGAATGCTTGTTTAAATGTTTGTAATTTTGAAAAAGTTTAATATAAATAATTACAAAAAAAAAAAAGAGAAGATATGAAATGTCCACACAAATTGTGTGGTTGACAAGAATATACCTGCTGAATTGCATATCGGAAAGTCTGCAGACCTTGCAGTAAGGAATTAATAGTTATCATAAAAGGCAACATTGGAAATGCCATGAGGACTTGCAGTCATATCAGTAAGCTCAGGGAGAATATGCGCTCATCAGATTACATGGATCTGCAGCCCTCCATCCAGCTTTTAGGTGACCTCTACCGCATACTTATTGTTTCGTGCCAGGTCCAGCAGCCGGACCTACTCATCTCTGGCGTCCGGCTCCCGGACCTGGCCCATCCTCACTCGTGGCTGTGGGCAGCTGCCTGCACTCCCGCACCCCCATTGCCTCCTTGGGCGTTCCTGGCTCCTCTGCAGACTTCTCTAGTTCCCAGCGGGTCTTCCCACATGTGCCGCGGGGAGACACCGCCGTCCAGCATCCTGTCTCTCTCTAGGTGTGCGCACACGCACCTTGCCAGCCTTTAGAGGTACTCATGGCGGGAATCTAACCTGTGGCCCCGGATGATGACATCATCGGGCCCTACTACTTAAGGCAGGAACCGCCACTCATTCCTTGCCTTGGCAACAGGTCTGCATGCTAGTCATGTGCTTCATTGCTCATCCTCGTTCCTGCTTCCTGTTCCTGACTTTGCCTCTGGTATCTCCTTGGACTTGGCCTTGTCAGGCTTCGGCCTTCTGCTGCCCAGGCGCCATCCACTCTTGTTCCTGGCCCGTCTTTGCCACCCGGGTCTCTGGATCCCTGCCTCGTCTGGACCTGCCTCGATCCCTCAGATACCTCTGCTGGTCCCTGACTACCTGCTACAACATCCACTGGGAGTCATTTGAAGGAGGCCCGCCTAAGACCAGCCGGTCCCAGCATCCAAGAGCTCAACCTGTGGGGAATGAGGGCTGGTATTGGCGAAGCTCCAGTCAGCCTCTGTCCCCTGGTCTGCTCCGCCTCCCAACAGTGGGGACCCGTGGGGCCTGCGCAACAGGTTGCCAAGGCCAAGGAGTTGGCAGAGTCATCTGCCCTCCAGGCCATTCTGGGCCTGGCTCTGAAGATCCAGGAAAAGCAGCGGTTCCTAGAGGCACTGGCCTCCTCCTTCGAGTGCCTCCATGCTCGTCTAGATGCTGGGTCTACAACACTGATGTCCGCACCGCCCAGCCCTCAGCCTTCACCCTCACCCTCCAGGGCTCTACTGGCCCTACCCACTCCACCCCGTTTCCATGGGGACCCCAGGCTCTGCAGAGGGTTTATCAACCAGTGCTATATGCAGTTCAATCTGCAGCCCTCCATCTTCCAGGATGAACTTACGAAGGTTACATTCATTCTTTTGCGTCTAGAGGGCAAAGCACTTGCATAGGCATCTCCCTTGTGGGAGCGTTCGGACTCTCTCCTACAAGAGCTGCCACGTTTCGTGGCTGTCTTTAGTCGGACCTTCGATGACCCGGGGAGGCAGGCTGTAGCTAGTTCCAGTCTCTACATTTGAACAAGGTCAGCGAGCACTCAACGAGTACACAATTGAGTTCCGAACTCTTGCCACAGAACTGGCTTGGCAAGAGGATTGTCTCTGAGCCATTTATCTGGACGGTTTCTCATCTCAACTCAAGGATGAGCTCGCAGCCCGCGAGCTACCGTCCTCTCTTGAGGATCTCATCAACCTTGTAGGCCGCATCGACCAGTGCCTCCAGGAGCGTCACCGAGAAGTTTGGACGCCCCGACATCCCACTGTGGAGCATACCCGCTCTCCACCTGTGGCAGGGTCCTGAAGAATATGTCTGATTAAGATAACCAAGAATACCCAGACTCCTCTTCTGTACTGGCCTGTCAGAGGTGAATGAACTTTGAGAGACTTTCTGACTATCACAGTTTCGAAGGATGCAGAGGATTTGGGAAACTTGTAAGCTCTGCAAAGCCTATAATTACAGGCCAGGAAGGCATCAATGACAACATTTGCTTTACAATGCAGAGAAACTGAGTCTTGGATGCAAGCTTTTATCTTGCAGATGCTGGTTTCAATGACCTGAAACCAATTTGAAAAGGAGATCTTGTGAGGTGATAGTTTTGAATGAATCCTGGTGCCAAGAAGTGGAATCCAAGTCTAGCTCTATTCAAAACCCAGACTGCGAGTTGTGTACATAAACAAAGAAGAACAAAAGAAGAACAGAAGAGAATACTTGCATCAAAGTCATTGATAAAGGAACTTGTTTACAGTGGGAGGAGGAACAGGGTTAGAAGAATTCTTAGTTGAGGGAGGTCCTCACAAGCATTTCCTATACAGGATAGATTGTCATGACAACAGTATACGGTATTTTTTGTAAGGAAGTCTTTGGCCTGTTACGTCATTCATTCTGGAAGCTTCGGGAATGTTGTATTTTGATTATATAAGTCAGGGCAGGTCAGAGATTTACTGAGATGCAAGTTATTACAGATAGAGGGCAGTTATATTGCATCTCACAGGAACATTTGACTTTTGAAGAAGCCAAATAAACTAAATTTGAAAACCTCTTGTGGATTTGAAATGTTCTTGTTGCCCTAGCTGTGAGTCCAGAGAAATTATACATTTGGCACCCCAGATGGGACTCTAATAGCTGTTGTTATTATAATTATTAATTATTAATAAGCTGTAGTGTTATGGTTGGTGGACAACCTAGCACTAGGTTCTTGACGGGTAAATTTGGCTTGCCGTTCAAAGATTGAGTTGCCCCCATGCGGGGAGGTTATCCCGGAGAATTATGAGTTCAGAGCAGATGTGGAATGAAGTTGGATCCATTTTGTGAGTATGTAACAAGAAAAAAAAAAAAAAAAGGAAAAATCTGTAAGTATCAATGTTTTTATTTTATTTTATTTTATTTGTTGTATAGTGTATATAGATTGTGTGTTACATCGGGGTTAGAATACTTTTTGCAAAATGTTCTTTAATATATGTTAGGGAGACAGGATATGAGTTGATGATTTGATTAAAATCTAAATTAAGTTTTGCTATTTTCAGATTGAACAGTTGAAAAAACAGAGGGGTAGCCAGCACTAGTCAGTCTGGGGTCTTTTGTCCTCAGACCGCATGGCTTGGTCTCGGCAGCAGTTTCACTTTCACTTTACACCTGGGGAGCGGCTGAGTAGAGCAGTTGTAGATTCAGAAGGAGAAAGAGGGAATAAGTTACAATTGGTAAGTTGAAAGTTATAATTAGTATGAGAAGGAGTTTTTGTTTAGTGGAATATTTCCCAAACTTTGGTTGTTGTTCTTACAGGAAGGTGCTAATGGCTTTAATCTTTTACAGCAGGTTACATGTGGTTACTTTCTTTCTTTTCCTTCTTTGATTAGCTTTAACAAGGAAGCCTATTTTTGTCTGTGTGCATCTATTTATATAAGTTAAGATTTTGTGTAAAATGGTTCCTTATAAGAAAAGTTTAGTGATTGTAGTTGAACTTAAATCTGGACATTAGTGAACTGCTGGCAGTGTGGTATATAGGGACATTTGAATTAATTGCTGCAGTTCATTAAACAGAGAAAGGAATCTTTCCGTGCTATGTTGTTTTTCATCAGCCTTGGCTGGCTTCAAGGATTTAGCAATGCTGGCAGAAGGAGCACAAGTCGTCCATCCAGTTTGCCCAGGTAGTTTTACATATTTTACTTATCTGTTCCTCTTAGTTTTTGGTTTTAATTCCCACCATTAATGCAGAGATGCTCATATTTTGCATCTAAGTTTTTAGAATTGTGTGCTTAACGAGAGTTTATTGTGAAGGGTGTGTTATTTCATTTGGTAAGAACGAAAGCATGAACCTGTGTTTATTTAAAGCCATTCATAATTAGATTTGATGTATCATTGGAGAGGGATGTATTGTTTTTTCTTTGGTCAGGGGTATAGGCAGAGAGATAGAAAGGAAAACACTCTATAGATATACTACATGAGAGCGATGCCAGTTTAATGAAATGATCTGTTTAAGTGTTTTTATCACTTAACAAACCTATTCATTGAGTGTAACAGTTGTTTGGCGGGAGAGGAGGTGAAACCCCCCCTTAGGAATGTGTTTGAGACGAAAAAAAAAAAAAATCTGGGAGTGAGTCACTTTTAAAATGGATTTTACAGTTCTGCTGAGAGGTTTGAGGTTTAAGTATTAGAGATGTGAATCGTTTTCCATATCGTCTTAACGATAGAAATCGTGTGGCAGGAGAAGAAAATCGTGTTTGGCACGATTATTTCGTTGAAAAATCGTTAAAAATCGTTTTTTCCGATTAGTGCGCACTAACTCGAGTTAGTGCGCACTAACTCAAAATGATACAAATAGACACTTTCCAGGTCACTGAAGGTCAGTTAGGAATGAATATGTGTTCCTATTGGCTGGCAGCCCTCTTATCTATTGATGTTACCAAGGTTACCACTGAGGTGATGGTTGGGGGGATGGGAAATGGAACTGGAAACTCATGAACACCAGCAGAAAATGAAACAAAGTGTTCACACTTCCCAGGTCAGTAAAGGTCACTTAGGGAATGAATATGTATTCCTATTGGCTGGCTGTGCTCTTATCTATTGATGTTACCAAGGTTACCACTGAGGTAATGGTTGGGGGGATGTGAAATGGAAACAGTTGGAAGCTTGACATGTGATGATCAGCACTCACGTGACTAGAACTTCTTTGTTTATTATTTTTGTTAGCAGACACGTGCATGTTGAATTTGCCAATCACTGTGCATTTTAGAAAGGTGGTCCTGGCTGGAACTGTACACAGTTCAAATATATGTAATTGATTGTTGGTAAGTGTAGTTTTTAAGTAGCCACACTGGCACAAGTATGTTTACTTTTCCTCCTACTTAACTCACTAGCTCAGCTTTGTAAGAAGGGCTTCTCTGCTTGAGTGAGGGTCAGGCAGCTCCCCCCTGTCTGTGAAGCCAGCCTCTCACTAGTAATGCAGGGAGGGAGCTGTCTCAGACTTCACCATCCTCCCCCCCCCCCCCTCACCCACACACCATTCACTAGCTGGGACATGGGGGAAGTCAGGAGTGAGGGTCAGGCAGCTCCCCCCTTTCTGTGAAGCCAGCCTCTCACTAGTAATGCAGGGAGGGAGCTGTCTCAGACTTCACCATCCTCCCCCCCCCCTCACCCACACACCATTCACTAGCTGGGACATGGGGGAAGTCAGGAGTGAGGGTCAGGCAGCTCCCCCCTGTCTGTGAAGCCAGCCTCTCACTAGTAATGCAGGGAGGGAGCTGTCTCAGACTTCACCATCCTCCCCCCCCCTCACCCACACACCATTCACTAGCTGGGACATGGGGGAAGTCAGGAGTGAGGGTCAGGAAGCGCCCCCCCTGTCTGTGAAGCCAGCCTCTCACTAGTAATGCAGGGAGGGAGCTGTCTCAGACTTCACCATCCTCCTCCCCCCCCCCCTCACCCACACACCATTCACTAGCTGGGACATGGGGGAAGTCAGGAGTGAGGGTCAGGCAGCTCCCCCCTGTCTGTGAAGCCAGCCTCTCACTAGTAATGCAGGGAGGGAGCTGTCTCAGACTTCACCATCCTCCCCCCCCCCCCTCACCCACACACCATTCACTAGCTGGGACATGGGGGAAGTCAGGAGTGAGGGTCAGGCAGCTCCCCCCTGTCTGTGAAGCCAGCCTCTCACTAGTAATGCAGGGAGGGAGCTGTCTCAGACTTCACCATCCTCCCCCCCCCCCCTCACCCACACACCATTCACTAGCTGGGACATGGAGGAAGTCAGGAGTGAGGGTCAGGCAGCTCCCCCCTGTCTGTGAAGCCAGCCTCTCACTAGTAATGCAGGGAGGGAGCTGTCTCAGACTTCACCATCCTCCCCCCCCCCCCTCACCCACACACCATTCACTAGCTGGGACATGGGGGAAGTCAGGAGTGAGGGTCAGGCAGCTCCCCCCTGTCTGTGAAGCCAGCCTCTCACTAGTAATGCAGGGAGGGAGCTGTCTCAGACTTCACCATCCTCCCCCCCCCCCTCCCCCACACACCATTCACTAGCTGGGACATGGGGGAAGTCAGGAGTGAGGGTCAGGCAGCTCCCCCCTGTCTGTGAAGCCAGCCTCTCACTAGTAATGCAGGGAGGGAGCTGTCTCAGACTGGTATCAGGGTTAGGGCACTGTGTGCAGGAAGATCACAACACTCCTGGTATTAATAGGGATAGGGCACTGTAAGAGATGACTGTAGTAGATTGAATAAAGATCTGATGTTTCTGCTCTCCTCACACCAAACAAAAACAACACACAACCAGAGAAGCCCTTCTTACAAAGCTGAGCTAGTGAGTTAAGTAGGAGGAAAAGTAAACATACTTGTGCCAGTGTGGCTACTTAAAAAATACACTTACCAACAATCAATTACATATATTTGAACTGTGTACAGTTCCAGCCAGGACCACCTTTCTAAAATGCACAGTGATTGGCAAATTCAACATGCACTAGCATTTCAGGTGCCTGCTAACAAAAATAATAAACAAACAAGTTCTAGTCACGTGAGTGCTGATCATTACATTACTTTTTTTGTCAAGCTTCCAACTGTTTCCATTTCACACCCCCCCAACCATTACCTCAGTGTTAGCCTTGGTAACATCAATAGATAAGAGCACAGCCAGCCAATAGGAATACATACATACATATTCATTCCTAAGTGACCTTTACTGACCTGGGAAGTGTGAACACTTTGTTTCATTTTCTGTTGGTGTTCGTTAGTTTCCAGTTCCATTTCCCATCCCCCCACCATCACCTCAGTGGTAACCTTGGTAACATCAATAGATAAGAGGGCAGCCAGCCAATAGGAACACATATTCATTCCTAACTGACCTTCAGTGACCTGGAAAGTGTTTATTTGTATCATTTTCAGTTAGTGCGCACTAAATCGAGTTAGTGCGCACTAACACGATTTAACGATTTTTAACGATAAATCGTTAGAATTTCTATTGTATCGTGTTCTATAACGATTTAAGACGATATTAACATTATCGGACGATAATTTTAATCGTTGAAAAACGATTCACATCCCTATTAAGTATGTTATAGGACTGAGTGCAAAAGGTGATAGAAGAGGGACTAATGAATTGATCTGTTTAATGTGAAAACAGAAATTTGTGTTGAAAGTATGGGGAAAGTGAATATTAGGGATGAGAGATGACGTAATGTTAAAGAGGGAAGAGATTTATGAATATGCAGAAGGCTGTGTGCTGAGAAATTTAGGATGTTTTGGGTAAAAGTAGAGAAAAGATGTAAGTCAGTGAATTTAATTGTGTGACGATAGGATTTATTTTAACTTAAACACAGGTCAGAAATAAACGGACGGCATGCAGCAGTAAGGATGATAAATATTTCTCAGTTTTGATTATACCTCAGTAGCTGCTAACTTTTAGAAGAAAGGAAATGAATTAGGTGGTTTATTTTGATGGGAGTTCAGGTATTACATGTTTGTATTGTGGACTGGTTAGATGATATGTAAAGGAGAAAGATTGTGAGACGGTGAACAGCAGAGAGTTAAGCAGCAATGCCTATTATCTATTTATGTGCCAGTAAGAAAAACTTTTGGTTAATGCATATTAATATGTGCCATCCTTTTATTTTGCAGACTTCCAGACTCATAGCTGATAGGTCTGTGCTTTTGGAAATGATTCGTATTTCTATTTAGGGTATTTACAGGATTTGGTAGTAAGAACTTTGTGGAACATATGCATATTGGATGGAAATAGAATGACTTCTAATTAAGTGCAAAGTTGTTTGTTTTAAGTTTTTCATTTAGAAGGTGAGTTAGGAGTTTACAAGCATAGGAAAACAAAAAGGTTTTAGATTTGTAAAAGGAAGTAGCTCTTATCACAGGGGACAGCGCCTCCTAGGGGTGGACCATCAGAGAAAGGAAAGTAGCTTTATGACTGCTTTTTTCTGAATTAAGGTATATCAGTAGTTTGACTTTTAAGGAACCTGTAATGTCATTTTTAAATTTCATTTTAATCATTATATTAACTGTTATATATTAGATTTCTTTCCAGGGTACCAAAGCACAAAGCGCATCTGTCTCTGTTCTATGGAAGATGAAGATCAGTTTATTCCAGTTTGATTCCTTTTCAATTTTTGAATAGATCTATTCTATTTTTAATCCTGAGTTTTTGTTTTCTTTTGTGGATCGATCCAATTCTTTTATATTTTAAAATACGTTTTTCTTTTTTGAGCTCAAAAGTTTGTCATGTTGTCTGTTCTATGTTACATGTGTACTAGGAGGAATGAATGAATGCATGCATTATGTGGTCAGTGTTGTGACATATATGTTTTACTGTACAGTCTGAGTATGTATGGTTGTGGTCTGGACCATTGCATGATGTTTTGAAATAATGTGGGGATTATTTGGCAACTTAAATATAGGGAGTACGTGACATAAAAGTATTTTCTTACTACTTAATCGGATTTGTTGCACTTTTATTTAGGTTTGACTTCATACACATGCATCTAATCTAAGGAGCTAAGAGATTCTGCCTTGACATCATCACTGAATCCTACTAAAAGAACTATATATGCACTGAATGCAGAAATTATCCTTGGTCACAGACTATTATATGGACTGCAAGGCTTACAATTTATACCTGATATTTGCTTTTTTCTATGTTTTGTGGGAATTTATGCAGAATTTAGGTTTTTTCATTCTCTGTCAGCACTTAGGTGTTCAAGTTAATAATATTATTTGAAGTGATGCTGTTTTTATTAGTTTGTATGTTCCAAGTTAAGTAATATTTTCCAGTCTTAGATTTTATAATACTTATATGCTGAATCAGTTAAATGTGTATGTACTAGGTTTTTCTATCTTTATCTATGGACGCTGCTTTGATCACATAGAGGGTGATGTGTTTCATTGTGATTTAAATATGATAATTCAGGGTTCAAGAGGGAGATCTCTTTATATTGCTCTTCCACACCAGCCTAAGTTATAAGCTATTTCTATTCTTTTGCTTTGCAGCTTGCACTTAGGATAATCACTTTGCTGATCTTTAATATCTCAATATTCTATCTCTTATTCTAATGTTTTCGCTGAACCCTTCTTTGAATATCTTTTCTTATGACACTATTTACTAGATTTTGCCTAATGACTGTTTCACTCTCTTTCACAAAGATTTCTTACTAGTGTAGCCTGTGATGCTTATTATGAGACTGTTCTCCTTGAAACAAATACTGACCTTACACATGAGGAGCTCTGCTATAGGGATCTGCAACATTCTATTACTATATCTTTCGGTATATTAATTGCTCATTGTTCTTTTCTTTTTATTTTGGCCCTTTCACTATAAACTCTATCGGTGATTTATAAGCTAGTTGGTTTCTATTTAGGATTCCAAAGGGGAAGATATAATTTTCCTTATTTCTGTCTTTTATTTATATGACATTCCTTCCTTCCCTGTGTAAAATCTTACACTGATGGTTTATCAATTCTGCAAAGTAGTTCACATAATATGTTAAAGACTTTCTCACAGAGTTAGCTTTCATTTATTTTTATGAATATCCCCAATATATTTAGACTTACCATCATTTGAGAAGGGTATTAGCCCCATTTCCCCTAGAAGTATCTGAAGACGAAGCAGTATTACTAGCCATCATCTACCTTAATAATTAATACTTGCCCTACACAGCCGTATTATCTCTTGGACATATGACTGCCACAAGTGAATTAGGACAGTCCATACAGTGAGTGCTTTCACTGCTACAGTTTATTGTCATAATACTGGATAGCACTATATATACCCTACAGAATTAGTATGATGTTTTAGACTTTTGCTATGCCTTTGCCTATCATGCATATGCTTTTGTATTTGATCTTCCATCACTACAGCATATGACTAGAATATGTCTTATGCTTTGCAACACTTTTACATCATGTATGCACAACACAGTATGAGTTTTTCTATAGATTCTTGGTTTTCTTCTATGTTATTGGTTTCTTTACTTTTCTGGTAAGGTGCATTGATTATATCCCTGGTTGCCATTTTAATGAATATTATCCTGGGTAGTTGTTCACAACAACAGTATTCATTGAAAAGATTTGCCCAGTATACCTAGTATTATATGAGAAACACAGTACTTTCATACTAGTCTCTCTGTGTACTTATCTTTACATGTTATACCACTATTATGTACTTACTTGATTCTGAAAGATAACATATGTGATCATGTTGTTATGAAGTAGGTCCTTTTTATAATGCAGGTATCTGTATAGCTCCATTATAGAGCTAATAGCTACCTAGTGAAAATTAGTTTTGATGTTATTTTTTTATTAACTAGTGAATGCTTGTGGGAGTATCATTCATATTAATTGGGAATCTAGAGGGACATACACCTATGCACTACACCTGATAAATACCAAGGTTAGGGGTTAGGTTACACTTTTAAGTTCCTTTGTCATGGCACAATATCGAAGACTGGTTGATGTGACACCTGTCCATTAAAGGTGTCCCATAGAGGGAAATGAAGAATATGTCTGATTAAGATAACCAAGAATACCCAGACTCCTCTTCTGTACTGGCCTGTCAGAGGTGAATGAACTTTGAGAGACTTTCTGACTATCACAGTTTCGAAGGATGCAGAGGATTTGGGAAACTTGTAAGCTCTGCAAAGCCTATAATTACAGGCCAGGAAGGCATCAATGACAACATTTGCTTTACAATGCAGAGAAACTGAGTCTTGGATGCAAGCTTTTATCTTGCAGATGCTGGTTTCAATGACCTGAAACCAATTTGAAAAGGAGATCTTGTGAGGTGATAGTTTTGAATGAATCCTGGTGCCAAGAAGTGGAATCCAAGTCTAGCTCTATTCAAAACCCAGACTGCGAGTTGTGTACATAAACAAAGAAGAACAAAAGAAGAACAGAAGAGAATACTTGCATCAAAGTCATTGATAAAGGAACTTGTTTACAGTGGGAGGAGGAACAGGGTTAGAAGAATTCTTAGTTGAGGGAGGTCCTCACAAGCATTTCCTATACAGGATAGATTGTCATGACAACAGTATACGGTATTTTTTTGTAAGGAAGTCTTTGGCCTGTTACGTCATTCATTCTGGAAGCTTCGGGAATGTTGTATTTTGATTATATAAGTCAGGGCAGGTCAGAGATTTACTGAGATGCAAGTTATTACAGATAGAGGGCAGTTATATTGCATCTCACAGGAACATTTGACTTTTGAAGAAGCCAAATAAACTAAATTTGAAAACCTCTTGTGGATTTGAAATGTTCTTGTTGCCCTAGCTGTGAGTCCAGAGAAATTATACAGTCCGCCCCGGCAAACCGCTGTCCATCAATGCGGAAGAACCCATGCAGCTGGGCTGAGGACGTCTGTCCCTGGAGGAATGCCTCAGACGGAGGCATTCAGGTCTGTGCCTGTATTGCGAGGCTGCAGGGTACCACTTATCGTCTTTCTCGTCTGTCCAGGAAACTCCCTGGCCTAAGTTCAGTTGGGGTCCTGAACTTGGGCTCTACTACTCTGGCCCCTCAGCTGACACTACTGGTCACCTGACCTGGGACTCTTGTTCTTTTCTCACCTTAGTTCTGATTGACTCAGGAGCAGGTTGGAATTTCATCATCAAGGACCTGGTCCACCTCCTAGGCATCTCCACTTGCGCTATTGAGAAACCACTACTTATCGCCTCCATCCATGGCGACCCGTTACCCAGAAGGATCTCCCAAGTGATGGAACCCATCCGTCTCCTCACTGGAGCCTGCATGAAGAGGAGGTCAAGTTCTTCATTCTAGAGAAATCCATCCATCCAGTGGTCTTAGGGTTACCGTGGGTCCAGCTCCACTTCCCCCAGTTTGACTGGGAGACCTTACAACTCACCAAGTGGAGTCCAGCCTGCCATCAGACGCGCCTCAAGAGGGTGGGAGCACCTCCTGCGATTCCCATCGCTATGGCTACTTCCAGTTTTTCTCCTCCATATGCTGAATTTGAGGATGTATTCTCTAAGCAAAAGGCAGATATACTTCCGTTCTTTCGCAAGTTTAATTGTCCTATTGAGTTGCTGCCCGACACTACACCTCCTAGGGGCAGGAGTTATCCTCTGTCTGTACCAGAAACTCGAGCAATGTTGGAGTATATCCAAGAAAACCTGGCTAAAGGCTTCATCTGTCCCTCCATGTCGCCCACGGGCGCGGGCTTTTTCTTTGTCACAAAGAAGGATGGCACCGCGGCTTAAAAGCCATTACCTGCAAGGACAGATATCCTTTGCCTTTAATCACAGAGCTATTTGACCACTTTCAGGGCACCATCATCTTCTCCAAGCTAGATCTGTGAGGTGCTTATAACCTGGTCTGCATACGTCCTGAAGATGTCTGGAAAACGGCATTCAATACCAGGGATAGACATTATGAATACATCGTAATGCCATTTAGACTTTGTAATGCCCCTACGATATTCCTACGCATGATAAATGAAATCTTCTGTGACCTTCTGTACACCAAGGTCATCGCGTACTTAGATGACATCCTCATCTTTTCCAAAGATCTGACTACCCACAGTGCCGATGTCTTCACGGTGCTTCAGTGTCTATGGGAGAACCACTTGTTTGCCAAGCTCGATAAGTGCCTTTTCAAAAGGTCGAGCTTGCCCTTCCTTGGCTACATTATCTCCCAACTTGGCTTCACGATGGTTCCCAGAAAGTTAAGACATCCAGGAATGGCCCAGGCCTGTGGGCCTTCGAGCGCTCCAGAGGTTCCTAGGATTTATCAACTACTATCGCCATTTCATCGTGAACTACTCCCTGTTGGTGGCGCCCCTCACAGCCATGACCCACAAAGGCAGTGATACCAAAAACTGGTCTCCTGAAGCCCTCGCTGCCTTCCAGATCCTAAAGGATGCCTTCCTCTCGGGCCCTTGTTTACGCCACCCGGATCCAAACCGCCCCTTCATCATAGGAGTGGACGCCTCTTCCATAGGGGCTGGGGCAGTTCTGAGTCAACTCTCAACCAAAGGAGTTCTACACCCATGCTCATTTTATTCTCGGAAGTTCTCCCCCGCTGAACAAAATTACAGCATACCAGATTTGCCCCTGTCACATGGTAGGAGCACAAGATGGCGCCGGCCGTCCATTGCTCCTACCATGTGACAGGAGCCGACCAATGGCACCGGTAGCCCCTGTGACATAGTAAGGGCAAAGGCTATCGGCGCCATTTTGAATACCGGCAGCCGACGGCCCGAGTGCAGGAGATCGCTCCAGGACCCCCGCTGGACCACCAGGGACTTTTGGCAAGTCTTGGGGTGGTCAGGAGGGTGGGGGGTTGTAGTTAATTAAATTTAAAGGGTTGGGATGGGGTTTTTTTGGGAAACAGATGCAACGGATTTGGGTCCCGACGAATACGAATACCGAATAGGACGAATCCATCCCTGCTGCACATCCCTACTAGTGACAGGAATAATATGGGCACTAGAAGACAAAATGCCCAAATGCAATGAATAAACTACAGATCAGAAGCTGACTGTGATTTTCATAACATTGCCATTTTAAGATTGGACACGTGTGTGCTGTCTGAAGACCAAGAGACATCTGTGCTCCTCTCAAGGGTGAATCACATCAAGTGAACAGTCCCTGAATACCAACAATGATCTACTAAAGGAAAGCAAGAATGACCTGTAGAAGTCGTCGGCAAGCAAGTGTTGGAGGTGTAGTCCCTGAACTATATAATCCAGAAGTCCAATATTTAGTGGACATTAGCTTTGGAAACCCAGACAATAAGCAACAATTGTTCAAGGAAATGCAGATGGTTTGATCTGGGGAATGCAGTTGCAGTAAAGTGGCATTTTGCAGTCCTGTGAAGATAATTGGGTTCGATACAGGAAACAAGGAGCCACAAATGAGGCAAGCGCCTCAATAACCACATGAAAATATTAAAGATGTATTAAACAATGCAGAGGGAAGCATCACTGTCACTTCACCCGCTTTACTAAAAGTGCAACCTACTGCGCAACCAAAATACCGGAAAAGTATAGCCAATCCTACCAGAAATTGCCTACCAGCATAATAACAAAGGAGAATGCAATTGATGACCAGGTAGCGCTGCTACCACTTGAGCTACAGCATCTCGATGCGGTGAGGCGCAAGGAGTAGAAATGTCAAGTCTAGCAGCTGTGGTTGTAACTCCTGGGGGATAAAGGTGACCTGTTAACTAGAATTCAGTGATGTGGCAACAATGTCTTTTCAGGACTTTTGTTGGGGCTGTACAGAAGAGCCAAGTACCATATCCGAGCAAGTCGCCACTTGTCTGTGACCCATTGGACAAGACAGAGTTATTGACCCTCTCTGCTACCATACCGGCATGGCTCGCGCAGGCAAAGCACGATAAGGCAAAAGGATGATTTAGTATTTGACAAAAATGAGAGCATATATACTTGCCCATATCACTTCTAGTGCTAGATGCAAGTTACCGCCAGTAATTACTGCTCGGATGCCCAAGAATGTGCAGGACAAAAATGAAGATGTAATGCAGTAAAATGTGAATGCCTCAGTGCCATAGAATGACCTGAAATGGAAAGAGAAAGGATGACACAGAGATGATATCTGCAAGTACTTGCGGTGTGATCCTTGATACTCCCCGACCCAGATGTCCGATAGTGATTGGGCATTACCTGGACGAACAAAACCAACTATCAAAGAATTGTTTTAGAAACTGTATGAGACCTTTTGTTGTCGAGTGGAAAATTGCTTTCGCTGTTCTCTGCTACCAGAAGACATGCTATTTAAATATTGAGACGGCATATATATTAACTGAAGAACTTAAATTCAAGATATGCAAAGAAAATCGGCTCCGAACTGCCTATATTATCAGATAATAAGCAGGTTGTGGTTTCAATATAAAATAGGAAGAGAAATGAAATTAAAGTGCCTGCCTGCCAATGCCAAAATCTTAGAAATAAAACTGGTAGTCTGAATGTATGGTACTGTGTAGCCACGGATCTTTCTAGCTTATGCTGTCGCTATGTTACTTCCTTTACTGGAAAGGTATGGGAGGTAACGTACTTACCAGCCCTGAGGCTTTTGTACTAGTTTTAAAATATTTTTTGGTGACAGTGTTTAAAGAATGTACTTTTAAGCATATCTTGAGAGTAAATTGCCACAATGTTTCACAGGGACAGCCCAGAAAACAACATCCTCATCCCCAAATGAACTGCTTGATTACTACTGGCACTACCATGAATAAGTGTCCCAGATTCTCCTACCAGAAATCTGGCCCACCTTACTCTAACCCCAACGCAGCTATGAATGGTGTCCAGGCACTCACAACGTTATTGCTGGGGAAAAGAGGGAAGCCCATGAAGGTCTCCATTAGAATCTTTTTTTTGGGGGGGGGGGGGGGGGCTGCATGGTAATTGTTTGCACGGGGCAGTAAAACAGGTAAGCACCAGCTCTGGTGTTAGCCCTGTGCTGGCACAAACCCCCCCCCCCCCAAAGACTTGCAAAACAGAGGCCCCTTTCCTTGCCTGAGTGAAGCCTCAGGTCCGTGGAGCAGGAGCAATGCCCAATCCTTCCTGCCCCAGTGGAGCTAAAATTCAGAATGGTGCTGGGGTGACCTGAGATGCAAACCCCACCTAATTAGTGGAGCGGAACCTATTATGTTTTCTCTTTTAAGAAAGAATGATCTTTATTAGCGTAGCACTATGTCAGCATAAATACTGGCACAGTATAGGTTTTTATGCTAATAAGATGTTTTGAAGATGTATTTTTCCAGTTCTGTGACATGCAAAAGAAATATAACTAATACTGTAAGTTATTCTCTCTCCCAGGAAAAGGAATCATCTACCATAGTTTCCTTAAGTGATGGTTGTAAAATTTGCTATAATGTTTATTGCAGGGCTAAGTACTTTTGGCTCTATGTCCCATGCTGGACACAGACTCACTGGCGAAGCCACAGCCTGAAGTGAATAGGTCTAAAGTGGCACCCAACTAAAGCATTTCTATCCCATGCGTATCTTCTATGTACTCACGTTGTTGATGTACTATGTATTATGCTTTATGGCGTCAGTGTGACTTGGTGCGAGGAATCCCAAATTTTAACTACAGGAAGGGTCTAAGGATTCCTTACTAATTTAGGGGTAAATTTTTGAAGGTGCACGCACGCGGTTCCTGGACGTGTCGATTTGATAACATGCGCACGTCCCTGCGCGCATATTATAAAATCCAATACCCGTGCACATGTGTGCTTGGGTGCCCACTCGCGTGTGCAGGGGAGGATTTTTTAACACAAGTGCGGCGATGCACACAGGCCCTTTGCCCGGTTCCCTATCCCCCTAATTGACCTTCCTCCCTTTTCTCCTCTCCTCCCCAACTCCTAAACCCAACCTACCTACCCTCATTTTTTTTTTGTTTTTCAACTGACCTGCTCCTCCGAGTAGAAGTAAGTTGTACTCACTGGCCGGCTGTCGGCTCATGCTTCACCGGGACAGCGCAAAATGGCTCTGTCCTGGTCGGCCCGCAACCCGCCCCACCCAGACCCTGCCCCAGACCCGCCCCTTTTAATAGGCCCGGCACTTCCACAGATACTGGGAGATACATGCATGGCCCATGCCGCTCTGAAAATCGGCCCAGTCACACGCATATCCCCCCCCCCGTTTCGGTGTGCGCTGGGCTTTAAAAATTAGCCCATTAATGTGTTCCTTTTAATGAGTGCATATTTTTGTAATTGTGTTTATTAAGGGTTTTCCAAAGACAAAAACAGCATAACAGCAACAACAGCAAATTGTGCATAAGGTACTTCAGAACAAGTGTCAAGCACTGCAAACATCAAACAACAAGCATCAAATAAGAGAGTCCGCCCGTTTCAGTTTCTGCGAACTCGACCGTAGTTTGCAGCAGGCGTACAGAATGCATAGCATCAACCATCGCACAGAGCGTCGGCTCCGTCCCACACCACAGTCCGCAACCGCGTAATATTAGAGGTGTATCACTAAGCTCTGCTCTTAATACTACATATAAACCATCCCTAAATTTACCCCCAGTAAACCTTCCCACCCACCCCTCTCCCCCCCTCCCTTCCCCTCCCCAGGAGTGCGCGCGTTGGTGACTTTCAAGGAGCGCCTGGAGTGCTTTCGGCCGTCCCTAATTGGGTAGGTGTAGTCAAGGATAGTGATGAGTGCAGGTGTGAGTGTAAGCACGGGTGTCGTGTGTGTTGCTGGGTTGGTAAATAGATGACTCATGCTCCCCCTCCTGTGGGTTGTGTTGAAGGACGTAGGTATGATAGGAAAGGGGCCCAAGTGTTTTCCTCCTCAGCCCGGGAGGATACGTGTTGGTGTCCCAGTATATAAAGCTCATGCGTACATAGCCTTAGCATCTGTGTGAACCATTGATCTCTATTTGGGGCCACCGTGTCTAGCCATTTAATTAAAATAGCTTTTCCCCCCAATTACTGCTGCCTTTGCAAGGAACCTGGACAGGCCAGCTGTTCTAGTCTGTGACAACGTAACCTTGGATCCGATCAGCCACAAATGTGGGTCTAGGGGAACTGCACATTTCCAAAGAGAAGCACAAAATTTCTGTATACCCTGCCAAAACAGCTGGATGTGAGGACATTCCCAGAATACATGATAGTAGGATCCCACCATCTGCCCACACTTCTTACAGTTAGGGGATTCGCTGAGGCCACATTTAAAAGCCTGCTCAGGTGTAATAAACCCTTGCCACAAAAATTTGAATTGAGTTTCTTGCAGATCTTCATTTGTAGTAATGGTTTGAATCCGAGAATAAACCCGCAGGAAATCTTGGTACGTCAACGTAAATGCCGGCCATAGGCTCCACTTCGCAAAGAGTGACAGTAAGGAACTGTTTCCCGATCCCTTATCCCTCAGTTCCGTATACATTGTGGAGATGGTGGCAGGTTTAGTGAGAGTTCCGGAGAAGATGTCTTGGAGGGCCTTATTTCTCTTACTGTCTTGCCAGTGTGTGGGATGTGTTTGCATGAAATGTTAGATTTACAAAAAAGCATAAAAATCCTCCTTGGGGATAGAGTATTGTGTCTGGAGGTCCGAAAATATGTACAACACCCCAGTAAGGGGGTTCAGCAGTTGGTTGAGATACTTAAGACCCTTCCTTTGCCACCGTAAAAAAGGAGACGTACCCGTACCTGGGGGAAAACAGGAATTATTGACCATTTGTGACAGACAGGTGATGCCATACAGCTGCTGAAGCATTCGACATAAAGAAGCTCAGGTGGCTCTGCACATCCCCACCAAAAGGTGGCTCTTCAGAGAGGACAGGATCTGCTTCAATGGCATATGAAGAAGGTCGTTTAACGAGGAGAACCCAGACCACGCTGTAAAAAAGTTGATTGGGTATATAAGCGGACGTGTCAAAAATTCAGTCACGTATAATACGGAGGTTACACGCTATGTTATAGAGGTCTAAGTTAGGACATCCCAAACCCCCCTGCGGCCTGGGGTTGGTGTAACATTTGTAGGGGAATTCTGGCCTTGCGTCCCTGCCATAGGAATTGCCGAAGAACCTTATGAAGTGTTTTAACATCTTGAATGGATAGTCTTATGGGCAACATTTGCAGGGTGTATAACCATTTAGGTAGTATTACCATTTGGTAGAGGTGAATCCGCCCATCAGTGAAAGGGGCAGGCCATGCCATCACTTCAGCACATCCTGAGTGTACTGAAGTTTGGGGAAGATGTTTCAGCGGTAAATGATGTCTAAGGAAGCCGGAATTATCACCCCTAGATATTTAAGTTCATCTGGGGCCCATTTCAACAGAAATACCCCTTCTCAGTTCTGTTTGACAGTGTTCGTGACATCTAGGGCCTCAGATTTATCCCTATTGATTTTTAGCCCTGCAAATGCTCCAAATTGCTCTTGCAAGGACAGTAGTGGGGCCAGGGAGTGGCGTGGATGGGTTAGAAACACAAGGACGTCATTGGCAAATGCCGCTACCTTGAACGAGTGTCCTGCCCTCTCAAAACCCTGAATCTCTTCGTCTGCCTGAATTTTCCATATCAGCAGGTCAATTGTGAGAATATAGAGAAGCGGGGACAAAGGACAGCCCTGGCGCACCCCTCTCTGAATAGAGACCTTGTCCGAACAGGTGCCATTAACAATAATCCGTGAAGTGGGCATATAATACAATTGAATATACTGCATAAAAACACCATCAAAACCATATTGAGAAAGCACAAAAAACATGTAAGTCCATGGTATCCTGTCAAAAGCCTTCTCAGAATCAAAGCCTATAGCCAACGCCTGTTTGTGCTGTTGTTGGCAATATCTCATGGCAGTGAGCAATTTCAATATATGGCTGGTGGCCTTACGGCCCTTGACAAAGCCCACTTGCGGTGGTGAAATTAATTGGAGGAGGACCAAATTCAGCTGCTCCGCCAGCATCTGGGCTAAAATTTTGAGGTCGCTGTTCAAAAGAGATATGGGTCTATAAGACTCCGGTTTTTCCGTGTCTTTCCCAGCTTTAGGTAGAACTATAATATGAGCACTATTAATTCTCTGGGGAAGGATTTGCGGCCAAGCCCGTGATGTAAAAGTTCGTGAGTGGGGCGGCCACTTGGGCTCGCAGCATCTTATAAAAATCGTAAGAGAAGCCGTCAGGCCCCGGGGATTTTCCAGAAGGTATGGTATTAATGGCTTGCAGTACTTCGTATGATTGAACAGGGTGATTTAAAAAAATCTCGTTGAAACGATGTAATGCTGGGCAGTAAGATATCTGAAAAAAACTCATGCTCATTGTGCGGAGGAGGTTCTGAGTCTGCTTTATACAGGGTATCATAAAAGGTACGGAACACTTCACAAATGTCAGCGACATTGGACACCACATGACCTTGCCCTGTGCCCATTTGAGAGACCACCGTCCGAGGTCTATGTGCCCGGATCAGATTTGCTAGAGGCTTGCCCACTTTGTTACCAAATTTGAAATAATTGTGCTGAGCCACTTGTAGCGCCTTACTCGCCCTTATATGGAGTACGGTGTTCAACTGGTGAAGTGTACTAAAGTAAGATTTTTTGTTATCCTCAGTCGGGGTCTGAATCCACTGATGCCTGGCCTGTTTGGTACGGGCATCTAACTGCACTATTTCCCGGTTCATGCGTATATGTCTGGCCCCCGTATAGCTGATGATCTCTCCCCTTAGCACTGCCTTACCCACCTCCCAAAACAGAATGGAGTTTCCCATATGCTGGGCATTGTTAGTTTTATAATCCAACCATTTGTCCCATAAATAGGTTTGGAAATCTTTATCCCCTTTCAGATCTTGGGGGAATCTCCAGAGGGCCGCACCCTGCCGCAGGATGCCCAGAGTGAGGGAGAGAGACACTGGTGAGCTATCTGAGATCACCTGTGTTTCAATATCCTTCCGTATAATCCTGGGAAAAGCCTCATCCGCCATAAGTATGTAGTCTGTTCTGGAAAAGGAATCGTGCGGGTGGGAATAAAAAGAGTAATCCTTTTCTGTGGGGTGCAGAGTTCCCCACACATCCAGGAGCCCTAGTTGTTTAGTTAGGGATTCCACTCCCTCCCCCTGCGCCCCGCCACGTATATACCCCTCGGAGCCGATCTATCCAGCGTGTTGTCTGCCACGCAGTTCAGATCTCCCACAATTAGGAGAAGGCTCGTTCTATGAGTCATAACCACATTATGGAACTGGTTAAGGCATTGCTGTGGGTTGAGGGTAGGGGTATAAACGTTGCAAATTGTGACCAGAATGCCCTGCCATGCCCATTTCCCCTATCACTATTGTAATATCTGCCTGCGGGGTCTATCACGGACTTCTCCAGGACAAAATCTGCAGTTTTACTAATAAGGGTCGCAACCCCGGCCTTTTGGTGTTGGGCCGCCGCAGAGTGCATATTTTTGGAGTGGTGGTGGATATGGCCAGTTTGCGAGAGCACCTCTTTGGGCGGTTTCCCTAATGGATTTTTCCTGCAATAGTATGGTAGAGACTCCTAGCATTTTCTGTCAAGTGATAGAGCAGTGTGTGTGTGTGTGTGTGTGTGAGTGCTCCCTGCAGTGAACTGCAGGCGGCACACAGACAGTACAGGAGCTGTTATGTGCTAGAGGAGTAGCTGCAGGCCCAAATGATGGGGCTTGTAGGCACACTTCCTATTTTTGGAAACTAAATAGGGGAAACCAAGTCTGAAACTTTCCATCCCTGTTTTTTTTTCCCTAAGTCCTAAGGTCAGGGACTGGGAGCGAGAACTGAGAGTTTCCCCATTAGTGGAAGATAGCTGTCACGCTTGGGATTTTACCCAGGAAAGACTAGACTCCTATCTCTGAACTATAATGAGTTCTGTTTTGGGTTCGCCAGAAAGGGATCTGGAAACGATACAGCTGCCCATTGGGAATTCTTCAGGGAGAAGGTGCTTTTCATGCTAATTTGTCCGGTTACTGGGACCTGGTACTAACACCATTTGGAAGAAGAGGAGGTTGTACACATACCATAAACCTGCACAGCAGCAGAGCAGAACCAGTGAATTTCAGGTGTTAAGGGGTGACCTAAGAAGTACAGGAGCTCCCCAAACCTGTTCATTAAGAGACCCAAAAAGCAGCAAGGCAGGCGATCTAACAAAGCCGTGAGGAAACAACAAGAAATAGATGCCCAAAAGAAAGTCTTTGCCAAATCTTTAATAGGTGGAGACGTGAAATGTTGATTAAAATTGCCCGACTCAGGCCGAGTTTCGCCACATTCCAGTGGCTGCCTCAGGGGCTTGTATTTGAACTCTCTGAGAGAGTCACAATGAAATTCAAATTGTCATCCACAGTATGAGCGTATCTTATATGAAGTATGTAGTGCTTAAGCATCTGTCGGTTCCATTCACTTAATGGTTCCGCATACTTGCATCAGGCACACATGTTCGGTAGGCATACGAGCATCCTGCAGGGTCCTAGCAAGAGCTGCTAGGACCCTGCAGGATGCTCGTATGCCTACCGAACATGTGTGCCTGATGCAAGTATGCGGAACCATTAAGTGAATGGAACCGACAGACTATTCCGCATACTTGCATCAGGCATACTTGCATCAGGCACACATGTTCGGTAGGCATATGAGCATCCTGCAGGGTCCTAGCAGCTCTTGCTAGGACCCTGCAGGATGCTCGTATGCCTACCGAACATGTGTGCCTGATGCAAGTATGCGGAACCATTAAGTGAATGGAACCGACAGATGCTTAAGCACTACATACTTCATATAAGATACGCTCATACTGCGGATGACAATTTGAATTTCATTGTGACTCTCTCAGAGAGTTCAAATTCAAGCCCCTGAGGCAGCCACTGGAATGTGGCGAAACTCGGCCTGAGTCGGGCAATTTTAATCAACATTTTACGTCTCCACCTATTAAAGATTTGGCAAAGACTTTCTTTTGGGCATCCATTAAGAGACCCAGCCAAGCAGAAGCAAAGGGTCCCTCTATGTGTGGTTTTCGATTTGGTAAAATGGAAGAAGAAAACTAATCAACATGCAGATATATTTTAAGTCAAATTATTACCACTGAGGAAGTAAAGCTTTGTTGGAACACCACTTTCATGTGTGAAGAATGATCATTCAGAGTCCCAGAGGTCAATATTCAAAGCACGTTCAGCTCTATTTAGCCGCATAAGCGGGCGTTATGTAGCTAAGTAGCGGCTGCTGACTATGTGCGTGCATTCATCGGCTGCTGCTTAGCCGTACATGTTCCTTATACGCCTACAATGTATGCACAAAAAAAGTGGGCGTGCATTGGGCAGATTGGGGGCAGAGCGAGTTAGGCGTATAACTTATACACCTAACTACCGATATTCGGAGTTAGGGGTATAAGTGTACGTCTAAGTTTAGGCGCCCCATAAAGCAGGTCTAAGTTTAGCCGGATGGACTTATCCGGTGAAGTGCGAATATATACACATACATTTAGCGGCATAGCCGTGCCCCTGAATATACATCGTAACTTCACCGGATTAGTCATATATGGCTAAGTTACTTAAACGGCCAGCGCTGAATATTGGGTCTCAAGTGTTTAACCCCAAGGGCCTAGAAGTGTCTTCCCTTTTGCTCGGGAATGTTAGATCCATTTTCTTCCATTTTGGGAGATTGGAGGTCCTCCTATTAATCAACTGCAATAACCATTGGATCCTTTCCTGACATATTTTATGTTGGAGATCTTTAAAAATAAACAAGGCATAATTCTTAGATGCTCTAGTAATGTCACAGGGCACAGAGATTTGTAAGCATAGTATCAAAATTAGAAGAAAGCTGAACACAAAGGAGAAACGACTTTGCAAAGTCATTTTACCCAGAGGTGGCCAAATTACTCCTTGCCACAAGGGACAGCCTAAGCCAGTCCTGATTTTACTCCGTTGCTTGCATGGAGATGCGTAGTCGGTAGGGAAATCAGAGCTACAAATTCATGTGCACAACAGAAATAAAATCTAGGACAGGCTCAACCTGATGTGACACTATCTGGCCACCCCACCTTACTCCCTACGAGTACACGTGCATGCATGGCTTACACAGCCACACTTAAAAAATCTTTTAAGCTTCTACCATAAGCTGCTGTGCACATACCATATGCTGCTACAATTTCTCCAAAGACCAAGCCATTAACCAAATATACTTGCTGCTTTCACCTGCGCTGATAATGTTTCGCAAGGAAAGAAACTTAGGTGCACATTTGTTTCCAGCTCGTCAATCTGACGAGACAAATATTTTCCCAGACTATGCTGTCTTTTAATTGTACCACCTGGCAGGAGGATTCTGTTACAGCAATTGGGCTTCTAAGCTGCCAGGCTGTTTTCTTTCCAGCTCTCTCTTTCTCTCATACCGTTGCATGAGTCTTCTCCTTATATAAAAAAAAAAAAAAAAAAAAGAACGTTTCCATAGTAAGTGTCTCTAGCTACAGCCATCCCTCAGCCCAGAATAAGGAAACATTCCTGCCATTCTGCTGGCAAAACTGAAATTGAAAGAGCCATTCATAGAGAAAACTCGGTGCTACTGTCGCACTCTGCTTCATGGGTTTAGAGCTCATGAGAGTGAGGAACTTGTACATTAACTCCAAAGAAAAAGAGAGAGAACAAGCAGCTTAAGGCTGTCAATGCCTTGTGAAACTGATCTAAATGACTTTATTATTTTTATAACACTGATGATTTTATACATACATAAGTACATTTGTGATAATTCAAGCATTTCACCCCCAGAAAGCAGCCAGAGATAAATAGCTATTCAGGCAGGCTAGTGAATAAAGTATTTGTTATTCAAAGCTGGAGCAGAGGCTGCGTGGAAGGTCAAATAGTGGCAAATTGGCGATAATGAGTGTATAATGAAGCATTTCAGGCCTGCCCAGCTCCGAGTCACAGAATGCATTAGGTTCTATTTTTATTCAATTTATTTATTTTAAAATTTTTTACACTGCTCCTTTGATCACAAGATCATCCTGAGTGGTGTACAACTAAATGCCAAGAAGTCAAAAATGCCCACCCACACACGTCATTCTTCATCTGCATACTCACGAAAAGGTATTTATTCACCCTAGCTCCATAGAATTCAATAAGGAAAAGCCCAACCCACCCACACGGAGCAAAAAAATAAAAATGCTCATTACAGTCACATAACAAACCACAGGTGTCTTAGCAAGCTACAGGGCAGGCGGAACTGCTGGCTTGCAAGACAATATCGGACCTATACAGTAAAGTCCATGGGAGAGCGGGCGAATGCCCGCTCTCCCAGCGCGCGCACAGGCCACTCTCCTGTGCACACGATTCAGTATGCAAATTAGGTCTGGCGGTAGAAACAGGTAAAAAGAGGCGCTAGGGAAACTAGCGCGTCCCTATCGCCTCTTTAGGGACAGGAGCGGCGGCTGTCAGCGGGTTTGACAGCCGACGCTCAATTTTGCCGGCGTCGGTTCTCGAGCCCGCTGACAGCCATGGGTTCGGAAACCGGACACCGGCAAAATTGAACATCCGGTTTTCAACCTGAGAGCCGCGGGCCTACTTCAAATTTTTTTTCTTTTTTCTTTTTTACTTTTTTTAACCTTCGGGACCTCCGACTTAATATCGCCATGATATTGGTCAGTTTTTACTGCTTTTCTATGCACTTCCCCGGCACCGGCAGAAATTAGCGCCTACCTTTGGGTAGGCGCTAATTTCTTTTTTTTTGTCAGAATAATTTTTATTGGCAAAAACACAACCAACCAGCCTAGAACAAACTAAACAAAACCAAGCTCAGACAACTAGGAATTACAATACCGTATCAATCCCAGACAAGAGTAGCCGGATACAGCCAGCAGGTATATGCCTTCCCCAGCAATTCCTCATACCTACCCCTCCTCCCCCCCACCCTCCGCCCGCCAACAGACATACCCATGCACACTTCAGTCACACCGCTCCACCCCTCCCCCCCTTAGCCCCACCCTGCCCCCCAGGGACCATAGATTGTACCCAATCATTAGTATACCCACTCTCCCATAAACCAGCTTGAACAGACTCTGGCAACAGTAATACACATTTAGTCCAACACTCTCCATATATACGATCAGGTTTCCGATGTCCTTTAAATTCTAGCGCTCCATCTGCAGAATCAAAGCCATACGCTGAAACCACGCCACTGAAGAAGGGGCCGTCGTTGGTTCCGCCCATCCAGACAAGATAGTACGGCAGGCCAACAGAGTCGCAATTCGGCCAAACCGATCCTTGGAGGAGCCCACCTCTGCAGCGCAAGCCTGCGGGCTGGACAACAGAAACTTCCCGGAGTGAGGTGGTTAGGTTCCAGTGCTCTGTGTAATCACTCCAAACACTGTAGACCAAAATGGTTGCAAACTAGGACAATGATACAGTCTATGAACCAGTGTGCCCTCCTCTTGGGCACATTTAATGCAAAGAGGAGAGTCAGTACTTCCCATCTTAAAGCGTCGCACATCGTCACAATAGATACTATGAATAATGCGAAACTGTACTTCTCGCAACCCAATATCAGGAAGTTGACGATGCACCGCTGCAAAACAGAGCGTCAAATAAGTCGCTGAAATGGGTTCACCAAGAACAGCCGTCCATTTTGACGCCAAAAAGTCCAAGCGAGGTGTTATTTGCATTGTTCTGCCAAGCTTAGCCCATCCTTTCACAGTGTTGGCAAGACTAGCCGTCTCAAAGACTGTATTAGCAAAGGATGACTCCTTTCGCACCACCTCCGACGTCCAGTGAAATGAAGTCAAATAGTGGCGGGTTTGCAGGTAGGCAAAAAAATGATGAGACGATAGACGATAAGTGGTAGCCAGAGTAGCAAAGTCCAACAGTACACAAGTATCAGGATCATAGAAATGAACAGCATACATCACGCCATTATCAGCCCACTTATGAAATAGAGCCCCACAATCCCGACCAGGTAAAAAGCCAACATTGCCGGTCAATGGTACCAGCAACGAGAGCACCCCCTCCACTCCCCCCCATCGGCGCAACCACTGCCAGGCCGCAATACAAGGGGACAGCAAAACTCTGGGATAGACAAGCCGCCGACGTTCAGCCGCACTCGACTGAATGAGGCTCAGGGGCGACCAGGGAGCAGCCATGCCAGAGATCAACCCCCGCTCACAGTATTTATATTCCCCCGTGAGCCATTCTCCTATGAAGCGCAATTGGCATGCAGCATTATACATTCGAAAGTCTGGTAAACCATACCCCCCTTTGTCCCGGGGATAGGTCAGGGTCATATAACTAAGGCGGGCTCTCTTTCCCTTCCATAAAAAGTGCTGTATAGCCGCTTGCACACCCTTAAGGTCCCGTTTCTTAAAGTAAAATGTGCGGCTTGGCTGCACATTTTACTTTCTGAATCGCGCAGGAATACCTAATAGGGCCATCAACATGCATTTGCATGTTGCGGGAGCTATTAGGTTCGGGGGGTGGGGGGGGGGGGGGGTTGGACGCGCGTTTTCGACCCCTTACTGAATAAGGGGTAATGCTAGCGCGTCGAAAATGCGTGTCCAATGGCGGGTTAACAGTGCTCTCCGGCGGAGCGCACTGTACTGTATCGGCCTGCATGTGCTTAAAAATAAAATTGAAACCCACTTCTTCCCATCTATACAATCTTGATTCTGCATCTTTCATTCATAGCTGTCCTCTCCTCCATGAAGGCACAGCATTCCCAGGACACGAGCCTTGCGTCAATGCAGTCCTCTACCCCAGCATTGCTATCGGGGCCTCTCAATCTTGCAGCCCCCACTGCTTCCACACAGAGCAGCAAGGCTAGAGACAATGGCCAGTGAAACCTCATCTGTCACACTCAAGGGGCTCCATCTCTGCATGACTTCACCACATTCTCAGCACTCCTGCTATACTAGAGAGGGGGGAGGGGACTGTTCTGCCTTTATTATCATACCCCTGCAAGTACCCCGCCACCTTCTACAGGATGCCTTTTAGGCCAGGATGCCCTGCATACCTTTGCACTCCCTGCTCAAAATAGGGCTGCATGTCAGTCACTGGGACTTCTGTGTGCTGCTAGAGTGAAAGTGACTCTTTTCCTCTAGACTACTACTTGTCTTTCGATCCTGGGAGCTGGTGGCTGCATGTTTAGGAGTTGGAGTGAGACACTATACCTCCAGGACACCGGATCTGGTTGGCAAACGTGGAGGGGAGCGTGGGGGGCTTGATACAGGGGTTATTTCACATGTCTGTTTCATGATTTGTATTGCCTGTCCTGATTTTTATGTTTGTGTTCTTGTTATTTTATACATATTTTATGATGTTGTATAATGCTTTTGTAAATTCACCTTGGGCATTTTTTTTTTTTGGAAAGTTGGATCCTGTAAAACAAAATAAATAAATTAACAAACTAGCTAATGTTTTCAAGAAAGTGTGCTGATTTTCTGGACAATTTATCAGGAAATATTTTCACTTCAAATTGCATTTGTATAATTTTGTTTTCCCTGGGCAGAGCTCTGGTATCTACACTTTTTAAGATGTTCTATTTGTTAATTAACTTTCAGATGAGAGGGAAAGGATCCTGTTTACCTAGCAAATTTTTATAGATCTTCTGTCAGTCTGCAAGAGAACAAAGGGGCCCAACCATCTATTGAGGAGTAAGGTTCACTTTTCAAGGTTCCTCACTAGGATGACAGGCATGTAGGACTGTAAAACAGAGAGAATTCTGTGTTGACCATATTGAGAGCACCTCTCATTGCTCTCTCTCTCTCTTTTTGACAGGGCAGTTTCCTTCTGCTTCCTTGGTTTTACAACTCAGTCAGAACCAGAGCTGGGATCTGGTGCCATGAGCCTTCATTCCTAACCACTCAAGAGATTTTTTTTCACCCATATCCTCTCCCAATTTGCTTTAGCCTGGTCATTGCAGCGAGAGTCCTCACCAGAGACAATGCACCAGAGCGTCTTCTAGATCACTGTAATCATAAGCCCAAAACTTGGCCACAAGGTTTAGCCATTGCACAATGACTTTGTCTCCCCCCCCCCCCAGGTGCAGTGAGTGCTACTGCTGCAGCACAGCCGCAGCCAAGTCAGGGAGTGAAGGACTGAGCCAGGAATTAAATCCGGGTCTCTCTGTATCACTGAGCCCCTAGTCCAGCAGCCATCATCTCTCTCTTGAACAGATTTAATTTAGGAACCCACCATATGTAAAGGAAGAGACTGAGGGTCAGATTAAAGGAACGGGCAGATGGAGTGCCAAAAACGTGCAAACAATTTGACGCCGTTTTGAAGCAGTGCATCCTTTGCCCAAGGTTTTAATTTCCTGAAGCTTCGGGAAGGAAAATAAATGCTGAAATTGTGCAAAGCAGCCTGATTTGTCGGCTTTAGGCATGTCTTTGGCTCGATCCTGCAGGCTGCCACTCATGCTCTGCATTCCCGCTTCCTCACTGGCTCCTGGAGGGGAAGGTGGCGGGCTCTGTTAAATTGAATCCTTTGCAGGATCCTTGGACCAGGGGAATATTATTCAAAGCTCCCTTCTTCAGCTTATTGCTCTGCTAAATAAAACCATGCTTAAGATTTGGGCTCAGGACACTATGCTGGATTTTCTTTGAGCTGTGTTGATTTTTTTTTTTGGGGGGGAAACAAAAGTTGTTTTCTGAAATTTCTCTTTCCAA
Source organism: Rhinatrema bivittatum (assembly GCF_901001135.1). Classification (NCBI taxonomy): domain Eukaryota; kingdom Metazoa; phylum Chordata; class Amphibia; order Gymnophiona; family Rhinatrematidae; genus Rhinatrema; species Rhinatrema bivittatum. The sequence continues at coordinate 303,465,713 of NC_042617.1, forward strand.
GAGCTTGTTTATCCCTGAAGTCTCTCGTACATTAAGGAAAGGCTCTGTACTCTCGCTGGCTGTGGGTTGTCTCTCGGCTCGCGCTGGTTTTTCCGTTATGGTTTTGTCCCCCAATCTTTCCTCTCGCCTCACTTTTGTTTTTATTTTACTTTTTAACAGAACCTTCTGATTTATTATTTTCCAGACTTTACTGATGGGAGCTTTGCTCTGTAATTTCCATCTCATTAAGGGCGCTTTCTTTACTTTTCCCTTTCACTTCATAGATGCATCCCAGTTGTCCCTGCATCTTCTGCGTGCCTGGCATAGGTTTCTTTACAGCTTTTCAGCTTCCATTAGCTCACCTTCCTTGTTTAAAAAAAAAAAAATGTCAAAACTTCTTCACATTCCTGGCCATAAGGTTCAATTCAGCCCTGGCTCAAATTTTGACTCAGGTCCAATTTTTTTCTCCCTCCTGGGTGTGAGGCTTTGGTAGGTCCTAGTCAGAAGCTCACACACATAACCCATTATACCCTCTGCTATGCTAGTACTGAGAACCCCCTGCCACACACACACACACATGCACACGCACACAACATACACACACACACACATGCACATACATACACACACATACACACAGTACACACACATGCACACGCACACATACACACACACACACATACACACACACACATGCACATACATACACACACACACACACACACACAATCTCTCTCTCTCTCTCTTCCCCCCCCCCCTCTGTCAAGACATTTAAAATATAGAAACAGAATCACAGAACATGATGGCAGGTAAGGATCGTAAGGCGCATCTAGTCTGCTCAATTTATTTCCTAGCACAATGCCATAGTCCTGAGTTGATTTCTGGCTTTCTGTTCACCTCTTTGCAACAAAGCTGTTCCTGTTTTAACCTTCTTCACTTCCCTGGGAGGCTGTTCCATGGATCCCCCCCCCCCCCCAACACACCCTTTCCATGAAGAAATATTGCCTACCATTACTCTCAAGTCAGCAGCCCCCTTTGAGTCTCATATGAGAACATTTTCGTTTACACTGGAAAATGCTTATTTCTTTAGCATTATTTAATATTCCCTTGAAGTGTTTGAAAGCCTCTATCATATGCTCCCTCACCTCCTTCCTAGGGTAAACACATTTAGGTCCTTAGCTCTCATCTGATAAGTCTTTTGGTGCAGACTCTACACAGTTCTTGGTAGCCTTTGTCTGGATTACTTCTATGCTGTCTCTATCCTTTTGTGGGGTCTGGTCTCTGGAAGTCTCACCAGTGAACTGCGGAGTCACCACACACCACCTCCTTTTCAGCGCTTTTCAAGCAGGGCAGAAAGCGCTATAGCAGTGATTCCATCCATCCATCTGGCTGGGGGCACAATAATTTCTGTAAAAAGATTACCAATTGGATCCAAATTGGGGGAGGGGAGAGGGAGTTGGAGTATGAGCATGGTACCTACCTATCCTCTTCAAAATTCCTTTGATGTGATAAAGATAAGGTAATTTTCAATAGGGTGGAATCTGAGAGATGTTGAGAAATCCATGCAAAAGCATCATTCTCCCATCCTTGCTCCCTATGCACTCTAGCTTTCCTCTGGCTCTGGCCACTGCCTTGCTGCACTGTTGGCAACCTCGAGATCATCAAACATGATCACCCTAAGGTCTCTTTCCTGTTTGATGTGCACCTTCTTAAACAGATAATTCCTCATTTTGTCTGCTCCATAAGGAGCGTCCATGCTATTAGTGTCACCTGCAAAAATACTAACCTTCCCTATTAACCCCCCCCCCTCCCCCCGCAGCATCAGTCATGAAAATATTGAACAGAAATCGCCCCAGGACCAACCTGTGAGGCACTCCCTTTATCATCCCCCTTTCCTCAGAGAGAATTCCATTTATCTGTCACAAGATAGTTGTGATTATTACTCAGTTCTGTAATATGTTTTGATTAATCTACAAACCAAGTTCATAAATGATATCGTCTATGTTAGCAACCATATGAACCTTTTTGGAAACACTGTTAAACATTGTAATTCTGTAAACCGTTGTGATGGCGAAACCGAACGACAGTATATAAAAAAACTCGTTAAATAAATAAATAAACAAATAAATAAATAAATCAATCTATTTCTAGCCTGCTCAAGCCATCTTGGAACCCACACCTGCTGAGGCTGCTGAGTTTTTTTATGAGTTTTCTGAGTGAAACAGTGTCAAATGCTTTGCTGAATAACAGGCATACTCAGCACTCACCTTGCCCAGCCTAAAAGCAGTAATTGATTCTGTCTGTCAAGATCACCCTTTGCTAAAAACCATGCTGCCTCAGATCCTGCAACTAGTCTGGATTTAAGATACTTCATTGTCCTTTCCTTTAGTAGAACCTGCATTAATTTACTCGCCATTAGCATCAGTGTAACTTGCCCATAGTAGTTACCAGACTCTTCCCTATTTCTACTTTTATGAAGAAATGCTACCTCTCACCTCAGTCCTGACTTACAAAAATTATTTTTGGGGGTGGGATTGACTTCAATTTTTTTTTTTCCGTAAGTGTATCCTTATTTACAGGGCATTCTCTGTACAAAGCAAGGGACCACCTTCAGAGGCTGCAGAGTCTTGACCACCTTACTGCAATCCTGGAATCAGGTAGGAACACTGCTCCTAGACCTGAGTGGAATCCTATGCTGGCGGTCAAATAAAAAGTCCACACACCAATAGCATTGTTCTAGGCAGACTTCAGAATCAAATCCAGGTTTTCTGCTGAACCACCAGCCTGGCTCAATCCCACATCTCTCAACAGAGAAATATACCAAAATTGCATTAGTTGACGTTTTTATTACTTGAGGGGTCGACCCCCCCCCCCCCCTCTAGAGCTATGGGAGTGAGGAAGGTTATCCTCACAAGCTGGAAGAAGGGGAGATGTGTTGCCATCAACAGGCACTTCCTTCTCCTTCCAGGCGGCTCTCTCTCCCCTCAGACCCTCCTCCTTAAAGCCACACAGCGTCCTCCAGACCTACTCTGCCTAATGGGGCTTGTCCAGTCAGCAATTACATCCCACCAATATGGGATGATTCCAGTTTACAAGGCACAACATTGTTTTGGTTGCTGTGTAAAAAAAGAAAGAGCTCCCCAGACTCTATAGCCCAGCAGCGCCTCTGCCAGACAGGTTCCCCCTAAAGATTGTAACCCAAATCAGTTAGATCTTTAAATAAATAAGCGGCTTTATTTATTTAATTTATATTCTGTTTTTTTAGGCACTTCAAAGTGACTAAGGATGTACTTGGATTTTAAGGAACAAGTTCTCTCAACAGGTCATCCCACACCTGAAAGGTTCAGTGCGGCCTCCATGATGAAAATGCTCTATTTGGCACTTTCTTCGCCTAGAAATATGCAAAACTCAAAACCCCCAAGACAATTTTGAAAAGTATTTCTTTTCTTGCAGATGATTTGCAAGCAAGAATTTTGCTTTCTGAGGAGCAGCTAAGCATTGACACCTAATGACTTGTCCCTGCTAGCAAAGCTATCTTTTCTGCTAAATCATTCTGCAAGCAACTACTTTGCCCTCGGAGGAATGGCACAGCTTCAGCAGATGATGACCGGCCCTGCAAAGAATGTGCAAAATATGGGAAGAAGGAGAGGGCTGTAAATAATCCCCATTTCTTTTAATTATTTTTCCCCCCGCAGCTTCTTTCTGCTTCTTTGCCTTCTAATTCAGTCAGAACCAGCCTCTGCTAAGCTGGGTGTCACCGGAGTGTGTGTGTGTGTGTGTGTGTGTGTGTATGATACCTCTATTTATTCTTTTTCCCCAGCAGTTTCCTCTTGCTCCTTTGAGCTTCCAGATCAATTGAAATCAGAGCTGAGAACTGGTATTATGAGCCTTCATTTGCTCGTACCAGAGCATTTTGTATCCTATTTTATTTTCCTTAACTATATGGTCCAGTCCTCAGCTAGAGGCCACAAACCAGGGCTCTTTCTGGAACCCTGCAATCACGGACCCTAAATCTGGCCATTAGGTGTCACTCTTGAGTGATGACTATGCTCTCTTCCCCCCCTCGCTCTGTGAACATGGCCTCCCCAACATTCCCAGCTCCTGCTGCCCCAGGAGTGGAAGACTGAGGCTGGAATCATTCTATGGCCCTTTCCATATGCCACTGAGCCATGGGGCTGGCCTACCACCTATTTTTAACCTTCTCCCCTTCTATGTCAAGCCCAAGCATTACAGCAAGAGCCCTCAGGCAAGGGCCAGCAACCATGACTGTCCTCAGGTCCTGGTAACCATACAGCTTGAGTACCATACAGGCCCATACACAGGCCCGTACAGTAAACTCCGCGAGAGAGCCGGCACTCCGAGGCGAGCGCCCGCTCTCCCAACCCGCGCCCAGGCGCCTCTCCTGGGCGCGTGATTCAGTATTTAAATTAGGGCCCGCGCTAATAAGGAGGTGCTAGGGACACTAGCGCGTTCCTAGCGCCTCCTTATTGGTGGAAGCGGCGGCTGTCAGCGGGTCTGACAGCCGATGCTTAATTTTACCGGCGTCGGTTGTCGAACCCGCTGACAGCCACCGGTTCGGAAGATGGACGCAGGCAAAATTGAGCGTCCTTTTTCCAACCCGTGGGCCGCGAGCAGATTTATTTTTTTTTAAGAAGATTTTTTTTTTAATTTTTGGGGCCTTCAGCTTAATATTGCTATGATATTAAGTCGGAGGGTGTACAGAAAAGCAGTTTTTTCTGTACACTGGTGCCGTCTGTACACCAAAGGCAGGAGTTAATTTCTGAGAGTGAAATGTGCGGCCGAGCGCACCATTCTGTATTGGCCTGATAGTGAGGAATCCCTCAACCTGGTGGCTGTGACGACTGCCTTTGTAACATCTTCAGGCCTCGAGCAGCAGATGAGCTCAGGAATCAAACCTGGGTCTCCTGCATGACAATGCAAAGCATCTTCTATCCGTCATTTCTTAGTAGCTGCTGATAATGTTTACCTCACTGGTTTTTTTTTCATTGCACAGGGGTGGGGAAGGGGGAAAACAGGGTTTCAGTGGTAACGTCTTTCAGAAGTTTCCATTTTGAAACACATGCATGAGCCATAGAAAAAGGTGTCATCGCAACCCAACTACTCTGTTGATTTTATTTTTGGAGGGCTACAAATTCTTTTCTTTTTACTGTTTTAAATAAAAGAGTTTTGAAAAAATGCAGACAAATCTAGAAAAAATGTCAGAAGTGTTACTTAAGGCACAGAAAAATAGGGGATGTATGAGATGAGATGATATTAAGTTTTGTCCATGTGATTAGCTTATAAAGCTGGGATAACAGAAAGTTTTCATTTGTTTTACCAAATTTTTACATAACAAAAAGATTTTTATTTAGCAATGCTTCAGATTATGAAAAGAGGGCAAAGCTGCAGGCCAGAAGGCATTCTCCTGGCATTTTATGAAATGTTTCCCCTAGGTTTGTAGATTATATCTACAATATTGTTAAGGGTTCTTTACATTTTGGCTGCCTTTCGCAATTCATACATAAGGAATGTGCTCCTTAATACTGATAAAAGGCCTGGACTTCATTTGTGTTCTTCATATAAACCAATTTTTCTTTCTCAGCTATATAACTTTAAGATATTTATTCAAGTTACACTCTTTCTGGCTTATTCCCTTAGTTCCTGACAGAGTGCAATTACACCCCTTAACAGAAGGCATGGGAGTGACCTGCACGGAACAGTAGTTACTACCCTTAACAACTTACTGGGCAGACTGGATGGACCATTTGGGTCTTTAGCTGTCATCATATACTATGTTACTATGTTTACACATATAGATCAAATTAGTGCTGTTCCGGATAGAAGGACCCTGTTAATTATTCTTCTTCTTTTCAGGTTACTACAGGGCTCTGCTGCCTGGAACAAGATTTGACAGTGGGTCTTTGGATGCTGAAAAGCAAATTTGATAGACTTGTGGGGCCCTTTGTCTTAGCTAATTTGGAACACTTGGGATTAGGAAGCCTGCTTGTTTCCTGGGCTAGTGGCTTGTGTAATGTCCCTTTGGCCACTGTGAGTATGAATGGCAGTACATCTTGTTACTCTGAGCTTCACAGAGTGACAAGGCAGGGTTGTTTCCTATCACCCCTGCTGTTTGCTCTACTGCTAACCATTGGCAGGGTGGTTGGAACTGGTTCACATAAAATATTGTTATATGGGTTGGACTGATGGTTCAGCGGCAGCAGTGCAGTGCAACGTGGGGTGATATGGTTCGATTCCTCATGCTTCTGGATGTTAAAGGAACAGCAGGCTGAGCTACTGAGAACTTTGTTAATCACTTGGCAAGGTCAGATGAAGATTGAATTTGGCAATGAAAGAAAGTTGGACTGAATGGATCTCTGGCTGTGGTTCAATCCAACACCTGTGCAACTATTCTCTTTTTAATATTGTACACTACCTTGATGTGTTGAGAGAAGGGTGATCTATTACATTTTACAAAATAACTAAATACATCTGTGTAAGAATCAGCAGGATCAACATTCTGCAGAACTGTGAGCAATACAAGGTCAGCATAAAACTCATATGGCCTTCATGTAGGGTAAATGAAAAAGACATACATAGAAATGATGGCAGAAAAATACCAATCGGCCCATCCAGTCTGCCCAGCAAGCTCCCACACTTATTTTCCCATACTTATCTGTTTCATTATTTTCCCATACTTATCTGTTTCATCAGCCACCAAGTTCAGGGCCCTTGTTGGTAATTGTTTGATTCAAATTTCCTGCCATCCCCTGCCATTGATGCAGAGAGTAATGTTGGAGTTGCATCAAAGGTGAGCATAAGGCTTAATGGTTAAAGGTAGTTAACAGCCGCATCAAGCAATTTACCCCGATGCTTGTTTACCCAGACTGCACAGATCCATGCCTTGTTGGATGTTGTCTGAATGTAAATCCTGTTTTCCACATTTCCCCTGGCCGTTGAAGCAGAGAGCAACGCTGTATATGCATTCAAAGTGATGTATCAGGCTTAATTGTTTTAGGGTAGTAACCGCCGTAATAAGCAAGCTACCCCCACGCTTATTTGTTTACCCAGATTGTGAAGTTCAGTCCTTGTTGGATGTTGTCTGAATGCAAATCCTTTTTTCCACATTTCCCCCTGCCATAGAAGCAGAGAGCAACGCTGTATATGCATTTAAAGTGATGTATCAGGCTTAATTGGTTTAGGGTAGTAACCACTGCAATAAGCAAGCTACCCCCACTTTATTTGTTTACCCAGATTGTGAAGTTCAATCCTTGTTGGTTGTTATCTGAATGCAAATCCTCTTTTTTCCACATTTCCCCTTGCCGTTGAAGCAGAGAGCAATGTTGGAATTGCATTAACCATGCGTAGGCTTATTGAGTAAGGGTAGTAATCACCAGGTAGTAGCTTCCACTCCAGTAATCCACCCCCATGGCTCTTCTCTTCATTCCCATCCTCTAGCCTTTATGGATCCACAGTGTTTATCCCATGCCCCTTTGAAATCCTTCACAGTTTTAGTCTTCACTACTTCCTCTGGAAGGGCATTCCAGGCATCCACCACCCTCTTCGTGAAGAAATACTTCCTGACATTGGTTCTGAGTCTTCCTCCCTGGAGCTTCAAATCATACACTTCTTGGCATTGAATCTCAGCTGTCATATCTTCGACCACTCTTCCAGCTTCCTTAAATCCCGTCTTATTCTCTCCACTCCTTCTGGCGTGTCCACTCTGTTGCAGAGGATGTGGTTAGTGCAATTAGTATAGCTGTGTTTAAAAAAGGATTGGATAAGTTCTTGGAGGAGAAGTCCATTACCTGCTATTAATTAAGTTGACTTAGAAAATAGCCACTGCTATTACTAGCAACAGTAACATGGAATAGACTTAGTTTTCGGGTACTTGCCAGGTTCTTATGGCCTGGATTGGCCACTGTTGGAAACAGGATGCTAGGCTTGATGGACCCTTGGTCTGACCCAGTATGGCATGTTCTTATGACCCCTAGTTCTACTGAGTTTTTTCCAACATAAAAGGTATGTTGTTAACCATGGATCATTAAAACCTTTCAAGTATCTGAAAGTCTGTATCATATCACCCATGCTCCTCATCTCCTCCAGGATGTACATATTTAGGTTCTTCAATCTCTCCTCATAAGTCATTTTATGAAGACCATCCACCTTTTTGGTCACCCTTCTCTGGACCGCCTCCATCCTATCTCTGTCCCTTTGGAGATACGGTCTCCAGAACTGAACACATTACTCCAGGTGAGACCTCACCAAGGCCCTGTACAAGGGGATCATCACTTCCTTTCTCTTACTAGATATTCCTCTCTCTAGGCAGCCCAGCATTCTTCTGGCTTTAGCTATCATCTTGTCACATTGTTTCGCCGACTTTAGATCATAAGACACTATCACTCCAAGGTCTCTCTCCTGTTCTGTGCACATCAGCCCTTCACCCCCCATCAAATACAGTTCTTTCAGATTTCCACATCCCATATGCATGACTCTGCACTTCTTGGCATTGAATCTCAGCTGCCATATCTTTGACCACTCTTCCAGCTTCCTTAAATCCCGTCTCATTCTCTCCACTCCTTCCGGCGTGTCCACTCTGTTGCAGATCTTAGTATCATCCACAAAAAGACAAACCTTACCTTCTATCCCGTCTCAATGTCGCTCACAAAGATATTGAACAGGACCGGTTCCAACACTGATCCTTGCGACACTCTGCTTAACACCACTCTCTCTTCAGAGTAAGTTCCATTTACCATCACACATTGTCTTCTGTCCATCAACCAGTTTGTAATCCAGGCCACCATCTTGGCACCCATTCCCAAGCTTCTCATTTTATTCACAAGCCTCCTGTGCGGGACCATATCAAAAGCTTTGCTGAAATACAAGTACATTACATCGAGCACTCTTCCTCGATCCAATTCCCTAATCACCCAATCAAAAAAGTCAATCAGATTTGTCTGACAGGACCTTCCTCTGGTGAATCCATGCTGCCTCTGATCCAGCAATTCTTCTGACTGTAGATAGTTCACTATTCTTTCTTTCAGCAGCGATTCCATTAATTTTCCTACCACCGAGGTGAGGCTAACCGGCCTGTAGTATCCAGCCTCCTCTCTGCTCCCACTCTTGTGAAGCAGGACCACCACCTCTCTTCTCCAATCACTCGGCACCACTCCTGTTTCAAGGGATCTATTGAACAGGTCATACAGCAGACCCACCAGCACATCTCTGAGCTCCCTCAGTATTCTGGGATGAACCTCATCAGGCCCCATGGCTTTGTCCACTTTTAGTTTTCCTAGCTCTTTCCATACATTCTCTTATGTAAACGGAGTTACATCTACTCCACTGCCCTCCAGTTTCTTGTTAACTAGTGACGATCTTCCTCTAGGGTCCTCTTTAGTGAACACCGAACTGAAGTATTCGTTTAATATTTCTGCCATTTCTTCGTCTCTCTCCACACATTGATCCTTTTCACCTTTCAATATCACTACACCATTTTGAACTTTTATCCTTTCTCTGATGTATCTGAAAAATGTTTTGTCACCTCACTTTACCTCTTTAGCAATCCTTTCTTCCCCTTGACTTTTTGCTGTCTTGATTACTTTCTTTGTCTCCCTCAGTTCCACCAGATATTCTTCCTTGTGCTCCTCCCTTTGGGATCCTTTATATATACATTGATTATGCTGTTAATTCTCTAGCCTAGGAAAAGATCAGTCATCCTGTCTTAAGCAATCAGTCAGGGATTTCAGGTAAAGGAACACCTGACTTTTGCATCCACCTAGTGGTCATATCAGAGGTGTATATGGCATGACAATCTTAAGCTGAGTAGCAAAAACAGCCTCTATAGGACTGTCTTAAGATGTGGAACCATATAAGTCTTTGTGAACTTATGAAACTGGCAATTTTCTGCCATGATAAAAACACTTATAATATGAATTTTTAATACACAGTTTCCGCCTTGTCCTTTGGGAGTTCAGCTCAATCAGAACTGGTCTTTATGGAGCTATGGTGATGTGAGCCTTCATGTGCACCTACCTAGGGGTTTTCCTCTATTTTATGTCTTTGGCTAGGGGTCCCAGATCACGAGTCCCTTTGGTACCTGGTGCATGCGCACCCTGAGTCTGGCCACTAGATGTTGCTGGTGTGCGATGGCCGAGACTCCCTCCCACTTTGGTGAATGGGGTTCTGGGGAGCTGAAGCTGGGTCTGAACCTCATAGAAATATAGAAATGTGACAAAAGACCAAGACCATAATGCCTATCTATTCTGCTTTATAATTCCCATCATTCCCTCAGAGATCCCCTGTATTTATCCCATGCTTTCTTGAATTCAGATACTGTTTTGTCTCCACCACTTCTACTAGGAGTCCGTTCCATGCATCCACCGCCCTCTCTGTAAAGAACTAATTCCTAAGATTACTCTTGAGTCTATTCCCTTTCAACCTCATCGCATAACCCCTTGTTCTAGAGCCTCCTTTCCTTTGAAAGAGGCTCACCTCCTGTGCATGGAAACCTTGGAGACATTTAAATGTCTCTGTCTTATCTTCCCTATCTCGCCTTTCCTCTCTAGGGTGTACATCTTTAGATGTATAGAAACATTGACCTCTCACATGACAGTGCAGCACTGACACTGAGGCACTGGGCCAGCCCCTTCATTTTTTTAGGTGCCAATTTTCAAACTCTCCACTTTGGTGCAAAGTCTGCAAATACCTCTTACCCATTTTCTTTGCTTCAAATTTTAAACGTAAAGTATGCGTGCACCTTCCCTCCTGAAAATTGCCGCAAATTCAAATTAGCTGCAGACTTCTTCTCCCGCCTTGTGTGCGGGTAGAATCTTTGTGCAAAATCACATGCGTGGACTTGATAAGAATATGTTATTTTTCAAGCTCTACCAAAACACAGCCCCCAGGAAAGCCTCCTCCTCAGATGTAGCTAAAGATATACTTGCATATTTTGGAATGTCGCATATGCTTTTTATCGCATTGAGGGATAGCAATGTCAGACAGTTAGTTTATGCATGTAAATCATTATTTACCTTTGCAAATGGCTTGGAAAATAGCCTTCTTTATTCATAACAGGCTCCAGGCCTGTGCTTAGCAGCATTGAAATGTAATAGCCAGCCCTGCAAAACAGCAGCACATGGTTCCTTTCCCTTCTTGCTCCCTCTTTGATTTGTTGGCTTCTAATAAGTTGTGGCATAACTGCTCTTAGGATAAAATCTGGGAGTTCATGATGTGGGCTAGCTGGCGCACCTCGAAATAAACTCAGTGCAAATTGAAGTTGTGGGTTCCAGATTTGGTCTGAATTACATTTATTTGACTACAGTTTTCAAAGACCATCTGTGTTTCAGCAGCGAGTTCTGGTGCCTGATGGAGAGATGTAATTAAATGATGACATATTGACTTCAGCTGCTCAGCAGTATGCTTCCTTCTGATTTAGTAAATAGAAAAATGTCTGCCTGTTTGTCTGCTGGGACTGTACTCAATGCCATCTCTGACTGACAGCAATAACGCCTGTCAGTCTCTTTGCTGGAACTTTACGCACAGTCTAAAGAAAAGCAATTCCATAACTCTCCCAAATGAAGAAAATCATTGGGGATGTCTGACTTTTTGGTGACCAGTTTATTTATTTGTATAGCTTTATATTCTGCAACGTCCATAAATTCAGTCCAATATGGATCACAAATCATTTCCATAATCATATAAATTTGTATCTATTTTTGCAAAATAGGAAGATCCAGTCCTAGTTTTATCACTTTACACGCATGGACTTATTCCTGTTTTACTGCAAGCAATTGGCGAGAGAGGACAGGGTGAGTAAAACTAGGGTCAGAACTGCCAGTCATGCAAAAATAGAGAACAGTGTTGCACTCACCGGCCACAGAGCTCCGCGGCCAGCCTCGCTCACCCACTGCCAATGCCGCAATTCCTTTTCGCAGCCTGGAGCTGCCACCGTTGCCAGCTTCCTGTACCTGCTAGCATTTCCTTAAGCGCGCTCGTGCGCCTCTTTTTTTAATTTAAAGGGTCAACTGTAGGAAAACCTTTGCGGCCATCGTCGATGATGTCAGCACTCTGGGAATGTTTAAGGCCTGTCCCTGCCCTTGGTCCTGTCCTCTGCAACAGGTCGAACTCTGTGTGAGTAGCTAGTTGTATTATGAGAGTGGATCCTTGGGCCGGCGGAGTAGGGAACCAAAAGGGAGAAGCCCCAGATGGCCCTTCCGATGGCAGTCGAGGCTATAGGAGACCCGAGACCCCTCAGGACCTTCACCACTACCAGCCCTCGTTCCCCACAGGTTGAGCCCTTGGATACCGGGGCTCAAATGGGAGTACCTTCCCCCACCGAGAAGCAGAAGACAGGAAACAGGTAACAGACGATGGCGGATCCAAACAGGAACTGGAGCCAGGAGTAGCCAAGGCAAGGCCTGAGAAGCAGGCCCTGCCTTAAATACCTGCAGGTTTGGGAGGAGGAGTTCGGGCCCTCCCGCGGTGACCCCTGAAAAGGGATCAGGTGGTGCATGCATGCGCCTGGGAAGCCGGGGGTCAGGAGGAAGTCCAGAGCAGGAGCCGCTGGTGTGCCATCCTGCACTCGGTGTTGGCATGGCGGTCCGGAGGGAGGGCTGCGGCATGACTCGCCGGCTGCGACTGCCAGCTAAAGCAAGGTTCCCGGGTCAGAGGAGGCAGAGTCAGCCAAGCCAGTAGGTGGGGGGGTCTGGCTGTGGTCCCGTTCAGCCGACTTTCACAACAGCACCTTCTCCTCTAAGCCCTCTCCCCGGGGGTTTGGGTTTCTTGGGATGATCCCGGTGAAATTGTTTGATCAAGTCTTTATCAAGGATGTTGGTAGAGGGTTCCCAAGAATTTTCTTCGGGACCAAAGCCTTCCCAAGTAAGCAGGTACTCCCACTTGCGCCCCCGTCTCCGGACATCTAGGACATCGCTTACCTGGTAAGAGGTATCTTCTTCCTCAGACATAGGTGGAGCCTCGGGTATCTTCCTGGAAGACCAAGACAGAACTGAAGGTTTTAGTAAAGAGGTATGGAAAGCATTATGGATCTTCAAGAAGGCTGGCAAGCGGAGTTAATAGGTCACTGAGTCCAGTTGCCGAAGGATGAAGAAGGGACCAATTTAGCGAGGTGCAAGTCGCATGGAAGGTACCCATAATCGGATAAACTAGGTACTGAGCAAAACATTTTGGCCAGGTTGATATTGAGGTCCAGTACGGCGATGGCGATCTGCAAATTTTTTGGCTGAACTACAGGCTTTGAGGAGCATCTTACGCACCTGTGTCCACACGTTTTTCAGGTTCTCTGCTGTCATCGAGCCGGAATAGGAGGAAGCGACTTTTTTCATGGAGCAATTGGTTCAGGAACCAACAAGAGAGGGAGCTATTTTAGATTTAATTCTTAGTGGAACACGGGATTTGGTGAGAGAGGTAATGGTGGTGGGGCCACTTGGCAACAGTGATCATAACATGATCAAATTTAAACTAATAACTGGAAGGGGGACAATACGTAAATCTGCAGCTCTAACACTAAACTTTCAAAAGGGCAACTTTGATAAAATGAGGAAAATAGTTAGAAAAAAACGGAAAGATGCAGCTGCAAAGGTTAAAAGTGTTCAACAGGCTTAGATATTGTTTAAAAATACAATCCTAGAGGCGCAGTCCATATGTATTCCACGCATTAAGAAAGGTGGAAGGAAGGCAAAACGATTACCGTCATGGTTAAAAGGTGAGGTGAAAGAGGATATTTTAGCCAAAAAAACATCCTTCAAAAATTGGAAGAAGGATCCATCTGAAGAAAATAGGATAAAACATAAGCATTGTCAAGTTAAGTGTAAAACATTGATAAGACAGGCAAAGAGAGAATTTGACATTAAGTTGGCCATAGAGGCAAAAACTCATAATAAAAACTTTTTAAAATATATCTGAAGCAAGAAACCTGTGAGGGAGTCGGTTGGACCATTAGATGACCGAGGGGTTAAAGGGGCTCTTAGGGAAGATAAGGCCATTGCAGAAAGACTAAATTAAATCTTTGCCTCCGTGTTTACTAATGAGGATGTTGGGGAGATACCAGTTCCGGAGATGGTTTTCTGGGGTGATGAGTCAGACGAACTGAACGAAATCACTGTGAACCTGGAAGATGTAGTAGGCCAGATTGACAAACTAAAGAGTAGCAAATCACCTATACCGGATGGTATGCATCCTAGGGTACTGAAGGAACTCAAAAATGAAATGTCTGATCTATTAGTTAAAATTTGTAACCTATCATTAAAATCATCCATTGTACCTGAAGATTGGAGGGTGGCCAATGTAACCCCAATATTTAAAAAAAGCTCCAGGGGCGATCCAGGTAACTATAGACCAGTGAGCCTGACTTCAGTGCCGGGAAAAATAGTGGAAACTATTCTCAAGATCAAAATCATAGAGCATATAGAAAGACATGATTTAATGGAACACAGTCAACATGGATTTACCCAAGGGAAGTCTTGCCTAACAAATCTGCTTCATTTTTTTTGAAGGGGTTAATAAACATGTGGATAAAGGTGAACTTGTAGATGTAGTGTATTTGGATTTCAGAAGGCCTTTGACAAAGAAGGCCTTCTTTGTCATAAGAAGCTGACATAAGAAGCTTCTACGAAAACTAAAAAGTCATGGGATAGGAGGCGATGTCCTTTTGTGGATTACAAATTGGTTAAAAGACAGGAAACAGAGAGTAGGATTAAATGGTCAATTTTCTCAGTGGAAAAGGGTAAACAGTGGAGTGCCTCAGGGATCTGTACTTGGACCGGTGCTTTTCAATATATATATAAATGATCTGGTAAGGAATACGATGAGTGAGGTAATAAAATTTGCGGATGATACAAAATTATTCAGAGTAGTTAAATCACAAGCGGACTGTGATAGATTACAGGAGGACCTTGCAAGACTGGAAGATAGGGCATCCAAGTGGCAGATGAAATTTAATGTGGACAAGTGCAAGGTGTTGCATATAGGGAAAAATAACCCTTGCTTTAGTTACATGATGTTAGGTTCCATATTAGGAGCTACCACCCAGGAAAAAGATCTAGGCATCATAGTGGATATTACTTTAAAATCATCGGCTCAGTGTGTTGCAGCAGTCAAAAAAACAAACAGGATGTTAGGAATTATTAGGAAATAAATGGTTAATAAAACGGAAAATGTCATAATGTCTCTATATTGCTCCATGGTGAGACCACACCTGGAATGCTGTGTACAATTCTGGTTGTGATGAGAAGGTACAGAGAAGGGCAATCAAAATGATAAAGGGGATGGAACAGCTCCCCTATGAGGAAAGACTGAAGCGGTTAGGGCTTTTCAGCTTGGAGAAGAGACGGCTAAGGGGGGATATGATAGAGGTCTTTAAGATCATGAGAGGTCTTGAATGAGCAGATGTGATTTGGGTATTTACACTTTCGAATAATAGGACTAGGGGGCATGCCATGAAGTTAGCAAGTATCACATTCATTTAAGACTAATCGAAGAAAATTCTTTTTTACTCAACACACAATAAAGCTCTGGAATTTGTTGCCAGAGGATGTGGTTAGTGCAGTTAGTGTAGCTGGGTTCAAAAAAGGTTTGGATAAGTTCTTGGAGGAGAAGTCCATTAATGGCTATTAATCAAGTTTACTTAGGGAATAGCCACTGCTATTAATTGTATCAGTAGCATGGGATCTTCTTAGTGTTTGGGTAATTGCCAGGTTCTTGTGGCCTGGTTTGGCCTCTGTTGGAAACAGGATGCTGGGCTTGATGGACCCTTGGTCTGACTCAGCATGGCAATTTCTTATGTTTTTTATTGTTTGATGTTTAATGAGGAATAGTCATGTTTCAGTTTTTTTCCATTGTTGCACTGCATATGGAGTCTGCTTGTTATGGTTGTAAATTCAGTTTTTTCTGCATGTTTCTTGATATAACTTCTCTCTTTATTCTATATTTGGTGAAGGTCTATGTGTTCTGTATGTATGACTCAAGTGAGGTATTCTGCTAGCATGTAGTTTCTGTGTAGGGATCTAAAACAGCTTGGCTTATTCTGTTCTGTTTTCCTAATATCAGGTGTATTGGTGTTTTTAGGGCCTGGTGTAATATTTGCAGTGTTGCCTTTTCATAGGTAGGGTTGTTACTGTTTGAGTGCTAGCAGTTAGTGCTGTTTTTATTTGAGAGAGTTACTATATTGTAATTCAGTTTATTTAAAGCTTTCTGAAGGCAACATGCTTTACAATAGTCCTAATACCATATGATTACAGGTGTCTTTTTTGAAAAGTTTTCTGATTGGTACCATAGTAGTGCATGTATATAATATGCATGCTATAAGTGATATTTTTCCCTTAGAACATGAATGTTATTTCATGTAAAATATGCTATTATAAATACATATTTTTAAATTATTTATGTGAAGGGTGGGACCAGGAGTGTGTGCAAGGCTGTAAGGCTCACCTATGGCACCTAATACCCTTGCACCAGCCTTGGCTCCACACGGAAAAGCAGGATTCCATTTGGAACTGTGCGGCTTTGGGTTAGTAGCTCTCTCCAGTCTTTACCAGGTCTTGATTTTCTCTTTTTATAAGCCCAGGCGACAGTATGGGTCACTTTTGGTCCCCCCCTCCCCTGGAGTCAGTAGGCAGAGCAGAGCCTAGAGAATCATAAAGGCAGCAGGCTGTGTAGCCTGCAATCAATGGGAATGCACTAGATTGTTGGGAGGGTTGCACAGAAGTGGAGGCAAGCTGCAGGCACAGGAAGGAAGGGGGTAAGCCAGGAGGACGTGCCTGTGCAGTGCTGGGGAGGCTTCTGTCTGAGCTGACTACTGAGCTCTGGCTGTGGAACCAAGTCTCCTAGAGAATGGGATTGGGAAAGGCAGGGGATTGCTACAGATTGGGGAAGTGCTGGCAGCAAGCAAGAACTTTACACTATGATGTAGCAGTGTTGGACTGGGGGCAATCACTATGTAAGTATGTAAGTAACAGCACAACAGTAGCATGTTTGTGTGTCTGGGTCAGAGAGATTGAGAGATCCACACCCATTCACACTGTATCTGTGAGAGTTGTGTGTGGGGGTAACTTTCTGACACAGACACACACTTAGCATATTGGTGGGTCTTTGTTTGTGTCAGTGTGTATGTGCCAATAAAGTTTCTGTAATCTAAAAATCTGGTTGTGACTGAGTGTGTGTGTGTCTGAAACTGGTAGGCAGTGTCATTACTTGCAATTAGTTCAAGAGTCAGACCAGGAATCTGGAATATATCTCTGTAAGAGATATAAGCAGATGTGTAGGGGGCCCAACCAATTTGCATGGATGGAACGGGGGCTACGACTGCTCACCCATGGTTTCTAGAATGTTATTTATTTATTTATTTAACGGGTTTTTATATACCGCAGCACGTTTCAAAACATCACCTCCATTTACAATGAACAATAATTTAGCAACAGGCTTTACAATCAATTCAGAAAGAACAAACATATATCAATAAGGTCAGCGAACAAGGCAATAAGTCCACATATAGTATATAATGTGTTCAACTTCTTAGTTATTTAGGAAAGATGAAGTTTATTTTGGAGATATTTTGGCTCAATTCCTCCAGGTTCTAGGGTTGACTTGGCATGCTTTTGGGAACTGTTGACACATGCGCTGCAGGGAAAGTGCATGAGTGTGTCAATTACCCCATAGGCCGGTTTTGAAAAAAATCCTCCGGGCTGATATTTTCCTGCAATCCTCCACTGGTGGGAAGGTTTTTGGATCACCCCTTCCCCACTGGGATTTCAGTGCTGTGGAACAGCCTGGTCCCCAGATTTTTCCACCAGAAATCATTTGCAGTAACAGCTAAGGAAAATGAACAACTGAATCAAAGGAAGGAAGAACAAGAGAAGGAGATCCCATCTGGATTTCCACCCAAGGAATCAGAACAGGCTGGGTGCTCAAAGGAAAGAAGATGTCTAAAGATAGGATCTTCATTAGGATTCCCTCAGCACCGTTGCTGGGAGAGTTATGCACATTTAAAATCATCACAGGCTCTACCCAGAGGTCTGTAATAAGGACACCTACCTGCACAGAAAGATAACCCTGTAACTACAGTCAGAGGTGCACTCATCATTTTGGACAACTGGACTTTATTTAATTTACAGAATCAAAAAGCTTAATTTTAACACCCAGTACTGGTCCTGTCTGAGTTATTATAGCCTCTCACCTCATGAGAAGCACATAAAGTACTTTCATCGTCTGGGCCATAAGCAAGGGTAGTAGTGGATGGTTAGCTGGAGCAGCCCTAGAAGATATAAATAAGACTGTGTGCCCTTGTGACTAGGGGTCCGTCTCCCGCTGCAACATTGTGAAAATGGCACCAGCTGGCCTTAAGCAGACTTTTGCTCCTATCACATGATGGGGCAAAAGTCTGCCTGAGACTGGCCATGCCATTTTGGGTGGGCTAAGTTGAGGGGCACCAGGGTTGGAGAGGGCAACAATTTGAACTACACAAAGAGGTGGGGTTTGGGATTGGGATTCAGAGTCATGACCACAACTTGTAATCTAGTTTTTTTATTTTAACAACTTTGACTTCCTCAGGAGGCAGTGTGGTGGGGTGGAGAGGGGGCTCACAAGATCCCCAGGGGTTTTTACACTACCTAGGAGGGGATTCTGTGGGGTGCACTAGCCCTTTTAAGAGAAAAACCGGGAACATCAAGTCGTGCATTATTGATCTGATGCCTCCAGGGAAAGTTATTTATTTCTTTTAAAGTGTAGCTAACTTTCATCAAATAATGTAATTAGAGATTTTAAGGCAAGTTGCAATGTTTGATTAGCATACTATTTCCTTATGTATGAGCTAATTTGCATGCATTTACATGCAAATCGACTGATTTTAATAGGCACATTGCACTATATTTTTTGGGGGAAAGATAATGTGCGGAATTTGAAATTCAGCACGCTATCCCTGCATAAACCCATTTATTGTTCAGTAAATACTGATTATGTAGAAAAGCTTTACTGCACCTTAGTAAATGATCTTTATTTGGCAAACACGTTTCTGCTAAGGCCCAAGGCGAAATTACAACCTTATTTGAAATCAACAATAAATAATACATTTGGTGTGTTTTAAGCCTCACTGTGTTCATACGCTTCAGAACTGAGCATAGTATTCAAGGTGGGGCCTCATTAATGACCAGAGGCAACATTCTTTCCTCTGATTATACCTCTGCTGATGCACTTAAGCATACTGCTGCTTTATTACATGGACTGGCAACCTTCAGGTCATCACGGATAATTAATTCTAGGTCTCTTTCCTGTTTGGACATTGTCAATTTTTATTCTTCTGAGGTAGTAAGTGGCTAATGGATTTTTGCTCCTTAGGTGCATGATTTTACACTTTGTTAGCCCTGAAGTACATTTTCCAAACCATTGTTCACTTTTCCAGTTTTTTCAAGTCCCCTTCCATTTTTTTTTCCATCCCTTCCGGTATACCTATCCCGTTACTGATTTTTTAATTATCTGCAGACAGCCATGCTCTGAGGAGAGGAAGGTCAAAAGTGGAGTGCCTCAAGGGTCGGTTCTGGGGCTGGTTCTCTTCAATATCTTTGTGAGTGATATTGTCCTTTTGCGGACGACGCTATGATCCGCCAACAGAGCAGACATATCTGAAAGAGTGGAGAGAACGAGAACTGATTTAAGAAAGCTCAAGGAGTGGTCAAAGGTTTGGCAGCTGGGATTCAGTGCCAAAAAGTGCAGAGTCATGCATTTTGGTTGCAGAAATCTGAAGGAGCTGTACGTGATGAGGGCGTAAAACTGATCTGCACAGACCAGGAGAAAGACTTTGGGGTGACACTATCTGATGATCTGAAGGCGGTGAAACAGTGTGACAAGAGGGTGGCTAAGGCCAGAGGGATGCTGGACTGCATAGAGAGAGGCATAACTAGCAGGAAAAAGGAGGTGATAGTTCTGGAGTCTGTATCTCATAAAAGGATAGAGACAGGATGGAGGCAGTCCAGAGAAGGGTGACCAAAATGGTGTGGGGTCAGCACTGGAACATTTAAGAAATGAGACTGAAGGACCTAAATATATATACCCTGGAGGAGGGGAGGGACAGGAGAGATATGATACAGATCTTTAAATGCCTGAAAGGTATTAATGAGGCGTAAGAATCAAACCTTTTCCAAAGAAAAGAAAGCTGTAGAACTAGGGGTCATGATGCGAAACTCCAAGGGAGGAGGCTCAGGAACAATGTCAAGAAATAGGCATGGAATGCCCTCCAGGAAGAGGTGGTGAAGACAAGAACGATAATGGAATTCAAAAGGGCACAGGACAAACACGGAGAATCCCTAGTGGCTAAAGGATGGAAATGAAGAAATGGGGTAACTTGTATTACATGGGGTAACCTGCATGGAACACAATTACTACCCTTAACAGACGGCTTTTGGGTAACAGAGCAGCAGTTACAGCCCTAAAAAAAAAAACCAAACAAAACTTTGCAGGCCTTTATCTGCTATCATATATTATGTTACTATGTTCTGGGATGCAGGCTATGGAGATGCAGAGGGCAGAAATCCTCATTGTTATAGCCCAGATACCACGTCTAAGGGTCTTTGCCTCAGTTTGGGTCTTCAGAGAGGGTTGTTTGCTCATAATGAATCTGACTGGCAGAGAGGGGAATGAGAGGAGGGGAAAAGGGAGATGGGGTGGGGGAAGAAGAGAAGGAACAAGAGTATATGTGGGGTGTGTGTGTGTGTGTGTGTGTGTGTGTTTGGCTGACAGACAGTGAACCATACACATGCACCACATACAAACACCCCATTCATCCACCCTAGTAGTTACCTAGGCGGTCAGATATTGGGGAAAGAGGAGCAAGATTGCTGGGGGCAGGGTTGCCAACTTTGGAGAAATCTAGAAATACTGACACTCTGTCTGCCATACCTCTATATCCCTGGGAACCTTGCCCCTTGCCTCCCCCATATGCCATCATTTCAAATCACCAAAAGCACCAGATATGATCCCCCTCCAAGCCCTTCTCAGCAAAACAACTCCAAGGAGTTTCTCTTTCTCCCTTGCACCCCCCCGCCTCCCATTCAAGCTCAGCAAAGTCTAGGGAGGATCTTCCCTCCCTCAGACCCCGCGATGATGTGAAATGTCCTTCATGGTCCTCCTTTTGAAAAGTTTGGGTACCCTCGATCTACACCAATATGTGTAAATCCTTCAAGTACGTCTTCCCCTGTAATTGGTTGCGTGACTGCTCACAATCACAGATGCCTCCATTTCCTGTCTTAGGCACATCACCTTCCCCTTCTTCTGTAAACACCGAGCAAAGAAACAAGTTCTGCTGATTCTCTTTGCGGACCTTACTTTTTCCCTTGCTATTCCCCTTTTGCTTGCTCATTTCTCCCTTATATATGTAAAGGAGGTTTCATCTCCTCCTTTTATTGATTGGGCAATATTCTCCTCCTTTTCAGTCTTTGCTCTTCAAACTGCTCTCCCTGACTCCTTTTGCTTTTCTTGATAATTCCTCCTATATTCATTTTTATTTTGCGAATGCTAATTTCCTTGCTCTTGCTATTTATTCTACATCCCTAGAGAAACTGATTGTTGCATGCCCCGGCTGCGGCCGGCCGAGACCAGCCCTACTCACCCCCGGTGCCCGGGTCCCGGACCTGGCCCTTCCTCTCTAGCAGTGGTGGCAGCTGCCTACGAGCCCGCACTCCTGCATTTTCCCCAGGTTCCTCTGCGGCCTCCTCCGGACCCAGTCGGGTCTCCCCACATGCGCGTGGAGGAGACGCCACCACCTCGTAATCCCAGTCATTTGCCTTAGGCGCACATGCGCCTTTTTCCAACTTTAAAGGGGCCGTGGAGGGAAACCTTCCTGCTGCCCCGGATGATGATGTCGCTGGGCCCTGCTATTTAAGGCAGGCCCCGCCACTTGATCCTTGCCTTGGCAACAGGTCACCACGTTTGTAGTGTGCTTAGTTGCTACATCTTCGTTCCTGTTCCTGCTCCTGTGCTTGTTTGTTCCTGTCCTCCGTTCCTGTTTCCAGTGCCTGAGTTCCAGTATCTTACCTGTTCCTGATTACCTTGGACGGATTCCTGGCTTCGACCCTTGCGTCTCCTGACTACGCTTTTGGACGGATTCCTGGCTTTGACCCTTGCTTCTCCTGACTGCTTTTGGACAGATTCCTGGATTTGACCCTTGCTTCTCCTGACTACGCTTTTGGACGGATTCCTGGCTTTGACCCTTGCTTCTCCTGACTACGCTTTTGGACAGATTCCTGGTTTTTACCCTTGCTTCTCCTGACTATGCTTTTGGACGGATTCCTGGTTTTTACCCTTGCTCACCCTTGACCATGCTTTGGACGGATTCCCGGCTCTGACCTGTGCTTGTACCTTGACCTTGTTTCCAGCTGCCTGCCCTGACTTCAGCCTGTACTCGACTTTGCCTCCAGCTGCCTGCCCTGACTTCAGCCTGTACTCAACTTCATCTCCAGCTGCCTGTCCTGACTCCAGTTTGAACCTCTCTGCCTCCAGCTGACTACATGGACATGCCCTCTTTTAGATTTCTGCCTACTTTCAAGCCCGGACTTAACTTGTTCCTGTTCTCTCGCCTACCTCAGCCTGTCCGGGCTTCTGGATCCAGACCCTGTCTTGAACTCGGCCCCTTCGGACCCTGTGTCTCTGCTGCTTCCTGGCTCCCTGTTCTGAACACCTCCCTCGGGATCAATCAGGTGGAGGCCCACCTAAGACCAGCCGGCCCCGGTACCCAAGGAATCAACCTGTGGGGAACGAGGGCTGGTATTGGCGAAGCTCCAGTTGGCCTCTGCTTCCCGGTCTGCTCCACCACCCGATGGTGGGGACCCTTGGGTAGCGTCAACTCTACCTCGGGCCAAGGGTCCACCTCCACAATACTGATTTGTCTTTTTTTACCTCTTCCCTTTGCTAACCTGCCTTATACAAAGGCATGTTCTGTGCATGCTTGAATTCTGCTACTGTTTTGGCTCCTATAATCTCCACTGGAAGTCTGTTTCAGGTGTCCCCTACCCTTTCAGTGAAAAAGTGTTTTTTCAATGCCTTCAGCTTCATATGATGACTCCTTGTCTTTAGCTTTTCATTCTGCGGATAATACTTCCATCAGGTATCTTATTGAAGCTTGCTAGATACCTGAATATCCTTTCAAATCTCTCCTTTCCTTCCTTTCTTCTGTAGAAAGTACATCTAAGTTCCTTAAGTTTCTTCACTTAAGGCTTATAGACGACAGAAATAAACTGGATTTTAACAAAAGTGACACCTCTCCCTATACTTTTTGAGATATGGCCTCAAGAACTGAACACAGAATTTCAGGTGAGTCCTTACCCATGACCTATACAGGGGCATTATCACCTCCTTTTTCCTTGTGGTTATGCCTCTCTCTAGTCACTGCCTTGTCACATTGCTTCACTACCTTCAGATCATTAGCACTATCATCCTGAGGTCCCTCCCCCAGTCCGTGCCTATCAGTCTCTCACCTCCCAATCACACTCAGCTCCTTTGGATTTCTACACTTTTTGGCACTGAATCCCAGCTTCCAAGCATTCAACCACTTTTATTTATTTATTTATTTTTAGATTTTTATATACCGGTGTTCCTATATGAAATAAAGATCACATCGGTTTACATTGAAACAGAACATGAAAATTGCCAAAAGGCATTACATAGAACAAGGTTATGAAACTTGGAACAGTGTACATAAGTTCAAAATTTAACAATAACGTTGTAACATTGATGACCAAAAGATAAAGGAGAAAAAAAAAAAAAAAAAAAAGACTTAAACAATTAAGTTGACAGGTCTTATTGAGCATAAAAATTATAACGAATAAGTGAGAAAGTCTCAAGTGTCCTGCAGCAAGAGATTAGATACCGAAGTAGGTAGTGGTATGGAAAATGGGGGTTTGTGAAGAAGATATGTTCTTGCTGGTTGGAGGGGAAAAAATGATGATCATGGTCCTGGAAAAGCTTGGCTAAAGAGCCAGGTTTTAAGTTTTTTTTTGAATGAAGAGTGGCAGAACTCAAGCCGAATGTCTGGTGGGAGCGCATTCCATTGAATGGGGCCTGCTGTAGATATGGCACGTTTATGATGCGAGGATTTTGTTGAAGGTACATAGAGTGTGCCTTTATATGCTCCTCTGATGGGTCTAGAGGAGGAGTGAGGGCGTAGTTGGTTACATAATTGAAGAGGAGAGATATTGTGAATGGATTTATGAATTACGGTGAGTACTTTATATAGGATCCTTTGCTTTATAGGCAGCCAGTGGAGGAGCTTGAGAATGGGGGTGATGTGATCTCTTTATTCGTATTGGTAAGGATTCTGGCTGCAGAGTTCTGTAGCATTTGGAGGGGTTTGATGGATGAATATGGAAGGCCAAAGAGAAGCGAATTGCAATAGTCGACTTTTGATAGAATAATGGCTTGTAGGACCATCCGAAAATCGTTGAAATAAAGAAGAGGCTTCAATTTTTTTAAGACTTGTAACTTATAAAAACAGTCTTTGGTGGTTGTGCTTATGAATTTTTTAAAATTGAGCTGATTGTCTAGCATGATACCTAGATCTCGAACATGTGGTGAGTGATTTAATATGGGAGTGGATGAGTTGAGTAGGTCAGCTGGGTTTAGAAGTTTGATGTTGATGTCTTGATTGATGATTAGGATCTCAGTTTTGTTGTTGTTAAGAATGAGGCAAAGGCTGGAGAGAAGATGATTGATCTGTTGCAAACAATTGTTCCAGTGAGCCAAGGTTTTTTGTAAGGATTCTGAGATTGGGATGAGTATCTGGATGTCATCCGCGTAGAGATAGTGAGTTAGGTTTAGTTTAGTAAGTAGATGACATAGAGGTAAGAGGTAAATGTTGAAGAGGGTAGGGGAAAGGGAGGAACCCTGAGGGACCCCCCGGTTGGAAGGGATCGGTTGTGATTCTTTGTTGTTAATCTTTACTTTGAATTGTCTATTTGCTAGGAAGGATTTGAACCAGCTGAAGACTGTTCCTTTAATGCCTATATCTGCCAGACATTTTAATAGAGATGAATGGTTGACAGTGTCAAAGGCTGCAGAGAGATCTAGTAGTATCAAAAGATGTGGTTGTTTTTTGTCCATATTAGATAGAATAGAATCGGTAAGAGAGATAAGGAGAGATTCAGTGCTTAACGATTTCCGAAAGCCATACTGGGAAGATACAAGAATGTTGTTTTCTTCCAAATATTCAGATAGTTGTTTATTGACTATCTTTTCCATAATTTTGGCGATCAATGGCAGATTAGCTATTGGGCGGAAGTTAGCTGGATCTGTGGTTGGAAGGTTAGGTTTTTTAAGTAGAGGTTTGAGAATGGCTAATTTAAGTTGGTCAGGAACTAGACCCTGGGAGAGAGAGCAGTTAATGATGTCTGCAATTGGTTTTGATATGGAGTTTCTTATTGCGATGAGAAGGTTAGTAGGAATTGTGTCTAAGGGATGAGATGACGGTTTCATTTTTTTAAGTATGTTTTCTATCTCAAGTGCTGAAGTGGTCTCGAAAGTTTCCAGCGTTGTATTTAGTTGAGGTGAGGTAATGTGAGGGAAAGGGGGATATGAAAAAGATGATGAGAAAGAGATAGTCAGTTTGTCAATTTTATCCTTAAAGTATTCTGCTAGTTCTGATGCTTTGTTGAGTGCTTGATCATCAGGAATGGTAGGAGGTGATGGTTTAGTGAGAGCTGAAACGTAGGAGAAAAGTGCTTTTGAATCAAATATGAAATGATGTATTTTTTTTGAGAAAAAATCTCTCTTTGTTCTCAGTATGGTGATCCTATAAGCATTGAGGGAGGTTTTATAAATAGCTAATGTTGTGGGGGATGGGTTTCTCCTCCAACTTTTCAGGTTTCCTTAGAGTAGAGAGAATGAGAAGCGATTTAAGGAATCTTGAAGAATGGTCAAAGGTTTGGAAGTTAAGATTTAATGACAAAAAGTGCAGAGTTTTGCAATTGGGGTACAGAAATTCAAAGTAGCTGTATGCAGTAGGGGCAAGATCAGATTTAGGCCTAAATCCAGGTCTGCTGCCCCTTATGGCATCCCTCTTCACCTCTATGTCGCAGCGTGGGCCCCACAACAAAAACAGCAGCAAGCAGAACCAGGAAATTCATCAAAGGTCCTTCTGCAACCTCGTGTACTGAATTGCCCTGTGACACCACCTCCCTCGGATGGGTTTCCATAGTAACAGATACCCATGTGGGAAGAGGGAAGAGGTGCCCAGGGCTAGAGAGTGCATGAGGGTTGTAGGAGGCCCCACACTAAATTTGCTTGCTGCTGCTTCTGTTGTGGGGCCCGCACCGTGACATAGAAGTGAGGGGAGACTTATTTGTTTATAACCTGCTTTTGCCAGGGCCTCTAAGCGACATACAAAAGAGCACACATAAAATTGAGAAAAGACAAAATCACAAAATACAACATAATAACAAATTCCAAACATTCTTATCAAGCCTGAACAAAGAACAACAACTCTCCAGCTCAGTAAACTTCACTAGTCAAATGCCATAAGATGGGATCGTTTGAGCAGGAGGGTACAGGGAAAGGAATTGTGCCCTGCCACCATGAGGGGGGTTGGGTTGCAGATGCAAACAATCCTCTCTCCCATTACCTATAGGAACTGGCAACTTAAATTTGACCTTGGATAGGAGATGAGAGATTGATGAGCATGGACTGGGAGAGGGAACTCGGGTTGATAATATCTGATTATCTGAAGGTATCAAAGCAGTATGACAAGGCAGTGACTAAGGCCAAAGGAGTGCTATGATGCATAGCGAGAGGCATAACTAGCAGTAAAAATGAGGTAATTAAACTAATTATGCCCCTGTACAGGTCACTAGTGAGGCCTCACTTGAAGTACTGTGTTCAGTTCTTGAGGTCATATTTAAAAAAAAAAAAATAGGGAAAGGATGGAAGCGATCCATAGAAAGGCAACCAAAATGATGCAGGGTCTATAGGACAGGATGTATAATCTAGAGGGGAGGACAGACAGGGAGATATGATACAGAATTTTAAAATATCTGAACGATATTAAAACTGCACACGCACAGCTGGGTTAAGGTGGAGCCATCTGGGCAGCAGCACTGGGCGCTTGGGAACGGGGCTGCTGGGGGGCTTGTGGCTTCGGCTGCTCACTGGGTTCCCGTTCAACTCCAGCAGGACGTCTTTGAGGGCAGGTGGCTTACTCAAGAGGCAGGAGCCCTCTCACAGGTGGCCCGGGAAGGGGAACTCACCACCCTTGGCCCTGCCATGCACCTCCTGACTCCCCAGCCAGGACACACTCCTACTCCAAGACCAAGGGCTGTACCTGCTCCCGGACTGGGAGACATGCATAAGCAAACGATGGAGAGAAAGGGTAGGGTGGGCTCATGAGAAAGGGTAGGGTGGGCTCATGAGAAAGGGTAGGGTGGGCTCATGAAAATAAGTGAGACACAGTCTTATCCCATCTTTGTATAACGTCATTTGGGGTGCTGATCTGACCGTCGAGGGGTAGCCACCTTTCCAGTGTATAGGAAGCTGTAGAACTAGGGGTCATGACTTTAAACTATAGAGTGGTAAACTTGGGAACAACATCAGGAAATATTTCTTCATGGAAAGAATGGTGACTGCCTGGTATATCTGCTCAGAGAAGATGGTGAAGACGAAAACAGTGACAGAATTCAAAAGGATAAACACTGAAGATACCTAGTGGCAAGAGGATAGAAATGAAGCATTGGGGTAATATAGTAACTTTTATATATTTTTTTTACATTTGATGTTTATAAAGTCTAATATTACAAGTACAAGAATACACTTGATATGAATAGTCCCGTAAAGAAAATATACAATAGTAAAAAACAAGAAATCATCAAAATAATAATACAGTAATAGGTACAAAAGACTACTGTTGCGCTGGAGGTGGACCCTTGGCCTGGTGCAGGATTGGTACGGCCCTCTGGTCGGACCCAGAGAGTGCCTGCTGCCAGGAGGCGGAGCACACGAGAAGACAGAGGCTAGCAGGAGCTTCACCAATAGCAGTCCGGGGTTTCCGCAGGTTGAGCCCTTGGGTAAGCAAAAAAAAAAACACTTAAGGATTCACTAGTGTATAATTGAACACAATAAGAAAAACTGGCTGGTGTAATATAATGTATACTATAAACCGCAATATGTATTTTGATTTTTTATAATTTTTATATAGAGAGGAAAAGATCTCAGCAGTGGTGATTTTCTGAACGACTTATCAGAGTTTCTACCAGTTGTTGCAAACATGGGTCAAAAACATCTAATCAACATTTTTCTTCTTTTATTGAAAATCAAAAAAGTTTTTCTCTTGTTTAGTTTTATGTAAAATATCTTGAATATATTCTTAGATATCAAAGCTTGCTCCTAGAGAACAAATATTCTTTGGATTTTAATTCTCCTTAAAGAAATTTGTTGATTAAATTTTAGCCATTGAGGTTTTAAATACAATGCCCGGTCATCAATATTTCAGTTCAAATTGCAACCTCTAAAGCACGTAATGAAGCTGCTAGAGAAATAACCACATTTTAGAATCTCTTGGGTACTCAAAATGTTACCATCGGGACAATTCAGAAAACGAATTAAATAGCGCAAAACCTTTGACTGTTACTTATCTTATGTGCTATAGACGCCGAGAAACGCCGAAGTACATTTCGCAGGATTGCTGCTTCAGGGCACTGTTGCATCTTAAACAAGTTGTCCTTGGAAACAAAAAAATTAGGGGTAGATTTTCAAAGGGTTATGTGAGAAAGCCATTCTGAAATCAAGATCTTGAAAACCTTCAATATTCTGAATAAGAGACCAGTGTGAGTGAATACTTTTGATGATCTGTCTACTTAATGGAAAATATCTTGAAACACATGTAGCCAAAGTATTTTCGTGTTCAGTATTCTTGTTCCTAGTATGTATAAGGTCTTCTCTATCACTATATAGTGCTCTTTTGTATCGTCTTGATACTTTTCAAAGAGGACCATTACAAGGCAGATTACACAGAAACACATAATAAAAACACAATACAAATAATGCAAATATACAAATAAATATGAATAACATCAAAACAAAATATACATTAAACAGAAAGCAGCCACTACAAAGTAGGAAATACTGACTGCCCAAATTAGCTGGCCAAGCCTCCAGGTTAAAGGCCTTTCAGAATAAGTAGGTCTTTAGCACCTTTTTTAATTGATTGGTGTTCTGGATCATTATCTAAAGTAGGCCTGATATTACCACATTCCAAAGCTCTAGAATTCAAGAAAAAAATTAATCTGGGATGGCTAAAAGAAAACATATTTAACATTATGATACCTGATCAAATATTTTGCATAGCTCTAAGTCTTAACAAAAACTGTTTTCATCTCCTCTGTATGGCCATGGAGACATCCGGGTAAATTCTTATCTGAGAACCAAAAAACCAAGCCCTCTCTGTGTTTAAAGAGCAATTTCATAATCTCTATCAGGTTCCAATACCAGCTGAACCACCAATGTTGCCTTTTGCATTGAAAAATTCCAAAAGATTAGTCAAAGCCAAACCTCCAGGGGAACACAATCCAATCTGATCCTTATCCTCTCCAGGTTTAGGAGGAGGGAGACAAAAAAAAAAAAAGCCTTATAAATAAGAGAAAGGTATTCCAGCAGGATCTTTAGAATTTCCAATATGTATTTTTAAATAATCTCTTTTGGTGTTATCAATTTAATTTTTGGGAAATTAACCTTATCTTTAATCAAGGTTGCAACATTAGCCTGTAACTAAGTCACTTCTTGTTCTAGCACTTTGATCTTGTCCATAGAATCTTCCATTATTTTCTCACAAATATCCCATACAATTATTAAAGGCAGATGTTACTTGCATCATTTGAAGAAAGAGCCCCCTTACCAGGCCCTCTATGACTGTCCATGTAGATTCCAGGGAAAACACTTGAGCTCATTCTAAAGAAAAGGGTACCTGTCTCACAGAAGTAAAATCAATAATATGAGAAGTCGAGACGCCTCCACCTGCCCCATTGAAGCACCGGCATGCACTGACGATCCTTGTCAAGGCCGGATCTCTCACGCCAGGGGTCTCCGACTATACAGCAGTAGAAGCCTCATGATGACATCGTCATAGACGGACTGTTCCCATTCAGGGTCATCCAGTCTTCCCCTCAAGGGGCCCACTGGAGCTTTCTTCTCCTTTGGATATGGTAACTTCTCTGAATGAAGCAGCAGTTATATCTCTAAACAAGAAGGCAAGTAGATAATCTGCATGGAGTGACAATTATTTCTTTAGTTATTTAAAACATTTGTTAAATGCTTAACTGATAACAATCTTCTTAAGTGATGTACAACATGGCTTAAAAAACATGCAATTTAAAACCAAAAAACAGTTAAAATCTCAACAACCTCCAAGACTCAACTTAAATATAATAATTACTGAAAGGCATTGTTTATCAACCAGGTTTTTAAAGCTTTCCAGAATCTTAAAAGATCTCTCTCCTCCCTCACATTCGATGGAAGACAATACCACAATTATGGAACATAGAAGGAGAAAAAGTCTATAAACAATTACATCCATTAACAAGAAGACGAGGAAGTAATTTGCACAGAGTGGCAGTTACATTTCTAAATAAGAAGGTGAGGGAGTAAACTGCCCAGAGTGACAGTTACATCCATAAACAAGGTGAGGGGGTAACCTGCACAGTGCGGAAATTACAACCCTAAATAAGAATGTGCGGGGGTAACCTGCCCAGAGCGGTAGTTACATCCCTAAATAAGAAGGTGCGGGGGTAACCTGCCCGTTGTTGCAATTACATCCCTGAACACCTTGCTGGGCAGACTGATTAGACCATTTGGCTTTATCTGCCATCATGTACTGTTACTATGCAACACACAGATCTAAAGGATGTCATTTTGTTTCTTAAGAGAAGCTGAATCTCCAGAATGTCGTTTCTCTGTTGGCTGCGCACTGCGTGAGCTGAGCCCAGCCGATGCCTGACAAGACCCTCTCTGTGTGCGCTGGCCTCACAGACCTAAGCAGACAACAAAATGCCTGTTTCAATATGTGAAAGGTTTTTACAGTCAGATAAAAAATCTTTCAAAGAAAACAAACAGGTCCCAGTCCCACCAACATAAAAAATATATTTTATATATATATATATATATATATATATATATATATATATATATATATATATATACACACACACACATATATATATATATACACACACATATATACACATATCTAATATCACTATTGTAGAAAGCCAAAAAAACTTTTTAAATTATCTTTTCTTTCTATTATATATAAACACAATTTTCAAGCGTAATAAGAGCACGTCTTTCTATAAAAAATACATTTAAAAAGTTTTCAAATACCCATTTTCTATGGATTAATATCCAAGAAATAACCCAATCTTCTGTTTACAGTTTTTTGAAACAGATAACTCTTTTACCAAGGTATAAATTCTCCAAATAAATTCAGTCACAGAGGCTAATAATATCACAGCTTCTTCAGGTATATAGTGTCCCAGAGTCTCATGACAACATCATTTTTCAAAGTTTTCAAAAAACACGGTCTTCTAAGGCTGTCTTCTACCTCACTGTTGTTATTAGGTAGATCTTCTACCACAACAATGGTATTTAGATGGGTTTATTCACTCCAACATGTAGGCCTAGATGCTTCACCGCACAAGCAGCTTCATCAGGGGGAGCGCAACCACTTAATCAGCATCTAGCAAAAACCATGACAAAATATATCTCACATTTTCCCAAGACCATTTTACACCCACTCATATTTAGGACACATCATTACATACTCACAGCCTACCCGTGTATTGATCAAACATTTAGATTAGCATACATTTCTGGAAAACAAAATGTTCATGCGAAATACATTAAAATATACTCCTTAACATATAAATCATCATGCTCTTTTTATAGACATCACAATATATATATATTGTGTCCTGCCACGCGTTGCAGTGGCAGAGTCAGGTTCTTTCCCCCCCCCCTCCCCTTGCTCATATACCTCAGCCACACATTGTCCTCCCCCTTGGTCACTCACCCCCCCTTTCCTCCCCTGCCCCCACTCCAACTCTCTCCCCTCACACTCACCCCTCCCCTTTTGGTCACTAACCCCCCCTTCACTCCCCTGTCCCCACTCCAACTCTTACCCCTCACACTCACCTCTCCCCTCTGGATCTCTCCCCTGACATTCACCGCCCCCTTCATTCTCCCTCCCCTCACTGTCACCTCTCCCCACCTACTCCCTACCCTTTCGTCAGTGACACCGCACCCTCTCTCAATCTCCTTCCCTGACTCTGATCCCCTCCCGCTCGCAATGCCCTCCCAGCTGATCCCCCCCCCGTCCCTCTCCCTCTTGTGCGGTTCTGCATGGCTCACTCCCGAAGACGCGAGGTCAGCGAGGATCCATCCCTGTCGTGCACGTGAGCCGTACCAGATCGCCGCCGCAGCTCCTCCCAGGTGTCGAAGTTCGGCCGGCCGACACCACCACGCCCGATATCGCTGCCGGTCCGCCGCTGCTGCTCCTCCCAGCGCCATGTTGGTCCCGCTGTGCCCGACGTGCACCGCTGCTGCTCTTCCCAGCGCCATGTTGGTCCCGCTGTGCCCGCACATGCGCAGTACAGCAGCTTCATTTCCCAAGGTAGATAGTGTGTGTTGCATGTCTGTCCAACAGATGTCGCTGTTTTCCCCACACACATGTAAAAACATGTTTTTATCTGTAACCGTGTGACATCTATGTAATCTAGATAGAGAAGAACCTCGCTGAAAGTGAAAGCAAGGTTGTGTCCAAATTTGAAAGCAATTGGTGCAGTAGTTTCTGAGATTATCGATAACGTACAAACTAGTTTACATTTTTATTTATATATATATATATATATATATGTAACAAACATTTATCTGCACAGAGCTTACCCAAAGCCTTCCTTCACTCTGTT
The DNA here is from genome assembly GCF_901001135.1 of Rhinatrema bivittatum. Lineage (NCBI taxonomy): Eukaryota > Metazoa > Chordata > Amphibia > Gymnophiona > Rhinatrematidae > Rhinatrema > Rhinatrema bivittatum. The sequence goes on from NC_042617.1 coordinate 303,498,625, forward strand.
TTGTAGGCAAGTCCTTCTCTCTCAGAATAGAGGCTAACTGCCACCTTTAAGCAACTGGATTTAAATACCCCACACCATCTGGGTGTTTTACCAAATTCAAAAAGCCCAGGATTAGTCTCCTTAAAGGGGAGGAGATTTAAAAAAAAAAGTGCCTCTCATTCAATAGCCATGTTTAAACCATACGGCTGACAAGTTTTCCAATTATATATGAATTCCTGTTCCCTATAACGCTAAAGAGATAGCACCCCCACGAGGAAGCTTTATCTGTTGAATTACAAAAAAGCATACATCATCCACTGTATGATTTTTTAACAACCAGTGCTTAACCAATGGAGACTCAAGGCGTTTATACAGCTCTTATGTTGAATAATTCTTGTCTTAATTGCCAGTTTAGTATGTCCAATATTAACAAAGGAGTCAAGATCTGCGCTTGACTTTTTGGCTCCCTCCTCCCCTCAAATAAAACCAAGACAAGTATTGGCGTTATAAAAGGCCGCAGTTTATTTCACCAACCCGAGCCCGTACAATATGAATGTGGCTGCGCGCGCATGTTATAAAATCAGGTGTACATTTGTTCGCGGCTGGTAGTGCGCACAAATGTACCCCGCGTGTGCAGATTATAAAATCTGCCCCTATATACCTGAAGAAGCTGTGATATTATTAGCCTCTGTGATTGAATTTATTTGGAGAATTTATACCTTGGTAAAAGAGTTATCTGTTTCAAAAAAATTGTAAACAGAAGAGTGGGTTATTTCTTGGATATTAAGCCATAGAAAATGGGTATTTAAAAATTTGAAAATTTTTTTTAAATTATTTTTTATGGAAAGACGTGTTCTTATTATTCTTGAATATTGTGTTATATATAATAAAAAGAAAAGATAATTTAAAAAGTTGTTTTGGGTTCCTACAATAGTGATATTATATGTGTAGTGGGTGGGGACTGGTTGTTTAAATATTTTTTCTGTCTATTTTGGATTTATATATTTATATATATACAATATATATATATATATATAATAACAGGAGAAATAAATAGAAATTAAGGCTGCCCTCTGTAGAAAAGGGAGCGTCTGTGTTCCTTCCTAGTTGTGCTATGGACTGGCCTGGAGCCGCCTCATTTCTGTGGTCTGTGGACACACGTTTTTAGCAGCAGCATGCAAGCAGGGGAGGAATATGTTGTAGCATTTTTTAAATTACAGGTCAGGGGGGTATATATTTGGCGGAGGTGCCTGTGTTCCCATGGCAGCAGGTCACCGCATAAGCTCACCCTCACCCCCTGCTTTCTCAGTGGCTTCTTGAATTACAGGGTTGTGCTGGGGCAGCACCAGGGAAAAAAACGGGGATGCTTTTACAGAAACAAATGGAAACATCTCGCTTCAGTCAAAGGGAAGTGGGAACGGAAAGCCAGGCTAATAGACTATTAAACCCGGAGTTGGGGGGGAGGGGTGCCAGTGGATCAGTGGCAAGTGTTGTGCACTAAAATGGGGGGGGGGGGGGAATGACTTGATAAATCCTTTCACATATATTCATATAATCTATTCAAGAGTGGTAAAGGATACAGTAAATACAATGTTATATGTTCTATAAGCACTATATGCTGTATACCTCATAGAGATACACTTAAAAGCGAATTTTTAAAGCCCGATTTGTGCCAAAATCAGGAGATAACGCAACTATGTCGGACTGGTGCATGTCGAGCAGATTTTAACAGCCACCCGAGTATGCGCATTATCTCCCGCTGCGCGCACAAAGGAAAAGTTCCAAAAAGGGATTTCAATTGCCAATTAGTGCACAAATTCCTGCGCGCACAGGCACACGCCGGGGTCCCCTGCCGCGTAGCTTTGTAAGTAATAAAATAAAGATAAATAGATCGGCGGTGTTTTAAGGGTCGGGGCTAACAGGGGAGAAGGGAGGCTATTAAACTAGGGAGGTTTGGAAGACCTATCCTTTACCTGGGTGAACTGGGAACCAACTGGGAAAACTGGTAATGGGTGTCGGAGCACGTCTATTAAAATCCCTCCACTTATGTGGTAAGAAGTGGCATTTGCGCACATAGGAGTGCAACCAATTAAAATTGCGCACGTATGTGCATGCATTCAGCCTATCTTATAACTCACCCGCATATATGCACGTATGTTATAAAATGGCTGTTTTCCTGGGCACAGGCTAACGAATGCATGCACATGTGTGCCCGCACGCCTGTTTAAAACTTACCGCCATACTGTGCTATATGCACATGCTGACCCCGTATCATAGACACTGTTCCCTCTAAGGCAGTGGTTCTCAACCTTTCTCCCATCGTGACACACCTGACAGGCCATGCTTACATGTGTGACACACTGCTCATTACAAGTCACGGCGGAAATAAAAAAAAAAGGCCCAGTATTATATTTATTGTTTAGAATGACACAAGGGAAAGATAAATGCTCTGTCTGAACAGAAATTGCATAAATAGTAAACATCCCATACCAAAACAGCACCAATTTCCAGCACTCAAACAGTAACCACCTTACCTAAGAAAAGGCAACACTGAAAATATTACTCCAGGCCTTAAAACTCCAATACTCCTCCTATTAGGAAAACGGACCGAGCCTGGCTGCCATAGAGCTCTGCACAGAAACTACATGCCAGCAATTGCATATGCCAGACCCTCACCTAACAAAGAAAAATGAGACCGTAAAGCATAAATAGAAACATGCAGACCAAAACTGAACCACAATTAGCCAGAGAAACTGTATGCAGTGCAACAAAGGAAAAAGAGAAACATCACCAGTCTTCATAAAACAAATCAAGAAATATAAAATCAATAGCAGTAAAACCATAATAATAAAAAGAACAGATTATTTTGAAACAGCTGATGAATGGAATATCCAATAATTAAAAACTCATATAAAAATTTCTAGATACCAATAAAATATTTCAAAATAGCAGACACAAAGACCCAATAATGAAAAATAATAAGGATAAAAAAATGCTTTGCTCTGCATACCTGGGAATTTTTGATATCCAGGTGCCTTGAGATGGTTTGCTTGCAACTTTCTCCTCTCTCTCAGTTATATGCAAGCTCTCTCTCTCTCACACTGGCTCTCAATAAACACATATACACATGCTCTCTCTTTCACTTATATAAGCTCTCAATCACGCACATATACACATGCTTTTTCTCTTTCACTTATATAGGCTCTTAATCACACACACATGTTCTCACTCTTTCTCTCACACACAGGCTCTCAATCACATACTCACATACTTTCTCATCTACACTGGCTCTCAATCACACACAGACACACATGCTGTCTCTCATACACATAGGCTCTTAATCATACATACACATGATCTCCCTCACTTACACATACAGGTTCTCATACATTTACATACATACTCTCTCTCACACATACAAAGGATCTCAATCACACACAGGCTCTCAATCACACACATATACTCTCATTCACACAAACATTTTTTCAATCACACACTTACATATACAGGCTCTCAATCACTCACTTACATACATACTGTCTCACACACACACACACACACAGGATCTCAAACATATATGCTTGCTCACTCACTTACTCTCTCCCCCCGCCCCCCCCAAACTAGCGGCAGCAGCAGCCTCCTCCACTTCCAGCCTTCGCAGCCTCGAGAAAGCAGTGCCATCAGCCACAGGGGCTGACGTTGCTCCTTTTGTGCTCCGCGCTGCACTGCTCATTCTTCAGGCTGTGCCTCTCTTCTCTTCTTTGAGCTGATACTGCCAGCACCAGCATGGTTTCTTCTTCCTCCACGCGTGGCCGCTGCACACCAATTCCTCTTCTGGGCCGCGGGGGGCAGGAAGAAGAGACCATGCTGGTGCCACTGACCCCAGCTCTCCTGCTGCGTTCCGTCCGGGCTATAGGCATTTTAAGCCTGGGTGGAGGAAGAGTTCCTATTTCGCTGGGGCAGGGGGAGCATCTGGGCCAGCGGGGACTGGGAAGTGTGGCGACACACCTACGTGTCCTTGCCATGAGGGTAGCTATTTCTGTATGCTGATCCCACAATGCATAAGATCAGCATGGAGGAATTGCTAGGCCCGTAAATTTTTAATATCGTGGGGCCTGCACAGAGGAGGAGCAACAGAATAGGCTTCTGTAACAATAATTGGCTCCTCCCCAATAGGCACGCAGCGGTGATGACAATGGCAGCAAAGGAGTGAGAGAGACTCTGAAGCTGCTGGTGAAAGAAAGAGAGGGGAGCCTGCTTTGAGTGTGTATGTGAGAGAATGAATGGGTGCCTACCTGGGGGTCTGTGTGTGTGTGTGAGAATGAATGGGAGCCTGCCTGGAGGTCTGTGTGTGTGAGAATGAATGGGAGCCTGCCTGGAGGTCTGTGTGTGTCATAGATGTGAGCTCTTGGGCTGTGGCGTGAGTGAAGCAGCCTAGTAGGCGAACCTACCAGGCCCACGCCGACAGCTAGTGGACATGCTCTTACTAGGACTGGAGCTGGGGCTTCACCTATATCAGCCCTGTTCCTGCAAGTTGAGTCCTTGGGTTCCAGCAGCAGGAAGTCGTAGGTGAGAGTCCAATAAGGAGTGGTCAAGTGATGTCAGAGTATAGGCAGAGGTCAAGGCTGGCAGCGAGCAGTCAGCATTTGGTCCAGGCCAAGGTCAGAGCAGGCAGCGAGCACACAGAATCTGGTTGCAGGCCAAGTTTGGAGCAAGCAGAGAGCAATCAGTGTCTGGGTCTGAGCTGGGATCAAGCAGGTAGCGATCCAGAAAAGTAATCAGTATCTGTAGCAGAGATCTGAACCAGGAATCAGGCAGGGATGGGTAAGACAATACAAGACAAGAGACTGAGGACCAGGTCAAGGCAAGAACCAGCGGGACAAGGCAGGGAAAGGCACAGGGAGGCATGGCAGGGAATCAAAAGCAAGGCAGAGAGGACAAAAAAGGGGCAACAAGGAGACAATGAGCAGGGCACACACAGGAGCAGGAAGACAAGGCAAATGGAAGCAACATGCACTGCAAGGCTGCAGGAGGACCTATTGCGAAGCGTTGAGTTGCTGCACAACTAACGCTTAAATCCTGGGCTGCCTGATGTTATTGGGGAGCATGGGAGGAGAGTTCCCGCTGCAGGACCTTTAACCTACGATGCAAACACGTTCCTCTAGGGAGGCCCAAAGCAGGAGCAGCATGGCGGCATCCTAGCCGTTTCGGTATAAGTGTGCCTGGCGGGGCCTTCCCACGGTCAGCTAAACATTGCAGTGTGTGTGTGTATGTATGTGTATGTGTTTGTGTGTGTGTGTATGAAAATTAATGGGAGCCTGCCTGGGGTCTGTGTCTGTATGTGTGAGAATGAATAGGAGCTTGTCTGGGCGTGTTTGAGTCTGAGGTAGCCTATGAGAGTGAGTGCATGTATGTGTGAGTGTGTATGTATGTGAGAGAGCCAGTGAAAGTGAGAGCCTGTGTGTAACTAAGGGAATCTGTGGGAATAAGAGCCTGTGTGTGCGTGGGGTGGGGGTGGGAGTGGATAAAGAGAGTCTGAGAGCCTGTGAGAGAGAAAAGATGTGGGGTGTGCGTGTGAATGAGAGCATGTATGTGTGTGTGTGTGTGTGTGTGTGTGTGTGTGACAGTGTGTGCGAGAGAGAGAGAATGAACAAGCGAGTGTGTATGAGAGAGAAAGAATAAAGTTTGTTTGGCCCACTAGCCTCCTAAACCTTGTCAATCTCAGGGTGACAGGAAATCAAAAGTTCCCAGGTATGGGCATTCAGAGATTTTTCAAGTCCTTTTTAGTTTTAATTATTGGGGGTTATTTGATATGTCTACTGTTTTGAAATATTTATTGGTGCTTGGGAAATTTAAAAAAGAAATGTATATAACTTTAATTAATGAATGCTATTTTATTCATTAGTAGTTTTGAAATATTTATTATTTTAATAGTATGGCTTTTCTATTATGATTGATGCTTTATATTTCTTGATTTTTTTTTTTTTTTTTTATGAGGACTGGTGGTTTCTGTTTTTCCATTGTTGCACTGTAGACAGAATCTGACTTTTTGAGGTGTTCATTTCAGTTTTTGTCTGCATATTGCTGGTTCTAATTTGTGATCTTTTATTCTAAAATTGATGAGGGTCTGCCTCTGTTCTGTGCGTGTTACCAAGGTGAGTGTCATAAATCCTGCCCGCGGGCTTCCCTGCGAGCAGGCTCCTCACCTCCATGTTGCTGCCTTCCCCAACGCGGCACGGAGCCGCTGACGTTCCTCGCGGCCGGTGCTGCAGTCAGCTATTCATCTTCACCGTGGCAGGAGCCGTGGACTTCGGGCTGCCTCCCCTGCACGGCGGGCTTGCCGCCATGTCTCAATGCACCTGGGGCCACCACCGACATCACCGTCATCTTCGCGGCCAGAGGCCGCAGTCCCCGGTCTCGCCTGGTGGCCGGAGCCGCCTTCAAGTCCTCCTGCAGCGGCAGGAGCCCTTGCAGATGTCAGGGCCTGCTTCTCGGCCCAACCCTGCTTCTTCTCCATCGACATCGGTGCAGGGCCACTGTCCATGGTCCTGCACAGCTCCCTGTTCCTGCTCCTAGGCACGCGGCCGCGCCTCCTTGCTAGATAAAAGGGCCCACGGCCGGATATGCCCTGGGCCCCACCTAAGGACTGTTTCCTGTGTCAGCCCTATTAAAGGGCTTCTCCTGCATTCCTGGCCTTGCATCAGAGTTACTTCGCTTCTGGAAGATCCTGACTTCCAGCGCTCCGTCAGGTCTTGGTTTATCGTTGGAGCTCCATGTCTCGTCTGCTTCCTGTGTTCCATGTCTTCGTCTCCTGAGGTCCCTCATCCAGGCTTCCTGATGTTTCGCTTCCTGATGTTCTAGGTTTCCTGATGTTCTTCTCCTGTGCCTTTAAGTTCTCCTGACCTGCCAGCTCCTTTGGTTCTCTGGATGACACTCGCTCTGTCATTGGAGTCTCCTCGCAGCTGGATCCGTTTCCTGTGTTCCCGAGTCCTCCTGACCTGCCAGCTCCTGTGGTTCTCCGGATAGCACCGGCTTCAGTCTCGCCTTGGCTGGATTCCCTTCCTGCACTTATCCCGCTCTCCGCGTGGTCCGTGACCAGCCTCCTCAGGTTGAGTAGGGTGCACAGTGGGACAGGGTTAAGTGCAGGGTTAAGTGCAGGAAGGGAATCCAGCCAAGGCGAGACTGAAGCCGGTGCCATCCGGAGAACCACAGGAGCTGGCAGGTCAGGAGGACTCGGGAACACAGGAAACGGATCCAGCTGCGAGGAGACTCCAATGACGGAGCGAGTGTCATCCAGAGAACCAAAGGAGCTGGCAGGTCAGGAGAACTTAAAGGCACAGGAGAAGAGGTGAGGAGGTGAGGAGCCCTGCGGCTGGACTGTGTAGGGCGTCCTGAGAGACAGTGCCAATGTCTACCTTCCCAACTTCTCATCTCGTCTAGTGTCTTCCAAGTTCCTCGTCTCATCGAGAATCTTCCAAGATCCTCATCCACTTCCAGTGTCTTCACGTCTCGAGTCCTCTGTGTCACAAGGCCTCCATCTGCCCTCATCCTCAGTCCGGCCTGCTGCTTCTTGCAGATCCTAAGCGGCAGGTCCGAAAGGGCTGGGAACGGACTGAGGACTGTTCATATACCAACATCACATTATTGGCTCTGGAAGCATGCAGGTCCGGCAGAGGGTCAGACATTGTCTTCGCCCATGCTGGGACATGCTGCCAACCCTCGGTTCGGTCCTGGATTCGTCTGGGATTGGGCCGAGGCCCAAGGGCACACTAAAACCCCTCAGTTCGGATCGCTGCCTAGCGTTCCCGGTCTGTAACAGAATGCAAGGCCTCTCAAGGCCTCCCGAAATGTAACAGTGAGAGAGATTCTGTTAGCATGTAGTGTCTGTGTAGGGATCTATAGCAATCGGGTTTGTTTTCTTTCCCCAGTAGGTGGTGGATTGGTATTCTGGGACCCAGAATAATATTTACAGTGCTGCTTTTTCACAGGTAGTATTGTTGTTTGAGTGCTACTACTGTTACTTTATAATACATAGGTTTGCTATACAGAATATATTTTGAGTTTCTTTTTTGGTTGGGTTTTGTGTTACTTCACAATGTGTCTAGCCATATAAAATTAGTTGAAATTTTCAGCAATAGCAAAATTCTATTCTTGCTTCATGATGATTTAAGTAATGGAGAATTATTTTCATTAAAACAGTTAAATAAAATGTTTGAAATTTGATATTTTTTGCACTATTCTTGCTCGGGCACTCTTGGCTCATAGTGCACAAATTTTAGCTCAGTTTATAAAAATAATGCACTTAAGAAAACTTTTGCACACATAGCTGTCAAACGTTAGAGGGAACATTGATTACAGACATAATGGAGGTAATTTTGTAACAGCCCCCATAAGACAATCGGCAAATACACATATAAGGTAGTAGATACACCAACATACACGCTGGCTTTGAAAATGATCCCATTGAAAGTACCAGCGCATAATTACATCTGTTAATTTATGCGTAAGAAGCTTACGAGGAAACTTAAGCAAAAGTATGTGCATAGGGGCAAGTCCCTGCCCAACTCTGTCCCTGGGAATGACTCCGCTCAGACTGGGTAAATCGGCGCTCATGGACGCGCCGATTTTATAACATGCATGTGTGCGGGCGATGCACGCAGGGGGTGCAAATTTTTGCTTACTTTGTGCGGCGACAGAATCGATGCCCTCCCCAATTCCCTCCCAGTCCGCTCCAATTGGGAACTTCCCTACCCCTTACCAAAACTCCCTCCCTCTTCCCCTCTCCTCCCCACCCGCTAAACCCTTCCTATCAACTAATTTCTTTTTTTGTTTTATTACTTACTGGTCCCCTGGAGCAGAAGTAGTTTGTGCGTGCTGGCCGGCTGCCGGCGCCCGCTTCCCCCGGACAGTGGCTAATAGCCGCTGTCCCGGCCAGCCTCCGGTCAGCCTCACCCAAACTCCGCCCCCTGGCCCGCCCCTTTTTCAGGGCCCGGCAGTTGTGCGCATATCGGGCTTTACACGCGGTGGCTGGGCCATTTTGAAAATGCTTGGGGCACTCGCAAGTCCCAGCCAACGTGTAAAGCCCGATTTTTGCATGCGGCGGGCCTTTTAAAATCCGGCCTTTAATGTGCATACAGGCTAGAGCGCACAGGTTGACCTGCATGTCGGACAGGCTGTTTAATAGCAAGCCATTCCCGCAGCCAAAGCACTGTTTTACTGGACGAAATGGTTTCAAAAATGACCCAAAAAATAGAAGGGGGCCCAATGAGAGTTTTTTTTTAAAATAAGTCTTTGGTCGGCAACAATAAAATACGTTTATGTATCTATAAACAGGTCTCAGCGTGTCCTGCTGCAACAAGCTAGAACCGCCCGGACAGTTCTGAACTACAGGTGATGGCTGAACTGTCCGGGCGGTCCTAGCTTGTTGCAGCAGGACACGCCATCAGGCTTGCTGAGACCTGTTTATAGATACCTATATAAATGTATTTTATTGCTGCCGACCAAAGACTTATTTTTAAAAAAAACTCTCATTGGACCCCTTCTGGGTTTTTTTTTTTTGTTCCTTATACACAGTGGGCCCTCCTTGGACTCTTTTTCGGTTTTGATTCAAAAATGACCCTCCATGCGGGTGAATTTAGAAGCACGAGCCTAGTTGCGAGCATCACTCAAGTAGGTCTAAATCCATTGCTGGCATGCGACTTAAGCTGCTGCACCGAAACGCAACAGCCTTCAGCAATCTGCTGGGAGTGAAGCCAGTTGCGAACAACACTAGTAGGTGGCCTTGCCTTCATGTCTCTTTCTGGATTTATACCCTGGTCTGGGTGTTCCATTGTGAAGTTTCTCTGCCCAGGAGTGCAGTCGATTTGAAGCCTCCCACCGCTACCTACCTCCGTTTTACAGGGAAGATCCCCAGGAGGTCGGAGGCTCACAGTAACAAGGTTGTGTGTGTAAGGAGGCGCCTGTTCTAAAAGGAAAGAATTCCTCAGCAAAGTGTGTGTCTAGGGGTGGGGGTGGGGGGAGGGGATAGTGTGTGTTTGTGTACGGGTGGGGAAGAACCAACAATCAGCTTAAAAAAAGAAAGCATTACCCTGCAAAGTGTATGTGTATAAGGGGGAGTCTGTGCATCTGTGTTTGGCTGAGGGGAACTTGTCAATCAGTTCTACAGGGACACATTCCCCAGCAGGCCAGCCTAAAAGACAAGCTGTTTAAACTAAGCCAGGGCACACAGAGCTGAATGTCTGTGGGGGGTTTTGTAGCAGCAGGAGGAGGAGGGGGATCCTGTCTTTGGGAATTTTTAGCGCAAATTCCTGGACAATGCCTTGTTGATGGCCTGAACGGATCCATCTACCTTGAAGGTCAGAGGTGATCTGGCCTCGGGTCCCAGCTGTACCCTTAGCCAAGCAAGGCAGTCCAGCTGCTGCAGCTTCCGGGATATCTGCTGTTTCTTGTAATACAGAAGCGCAGTCTTCATACCTAAGGCCAGCGGGATAACGTTTCGCAGTGCCGCAAGTGAGCATGGGATTTAAATCAGTACTGGAGATGAATAATTAGTGGTGAACCAGCTACACAAAAACAAACTGGCCAATATATTTTTGGCCCTCCTTTATTTATGTATTTTCTTGTATTTTCAGTAGCCCGATTCTAATAAAAGCTTTTGGCGGTGTGCAACAGACATTTAACACATCATAACATAAATAGGCAATTAAATAACAGAGCTTTTTTTCAGGGGGTACCTGCCTGCTTGATTTTCCCTGTGGTCCTTCAAAAGAAAAAAAACTTGCATCCTGCATGTAAGTACTGGAACCTTTTTTTCTAGGAAAATAGTACTGAATAACATAAAATATGTAATAAGCATAAATCAGTAAATAATTATATACAATTTACAAACAATAAAAATAAAACTCATTACTTTTCTAACAAACACACTTCACAGTTTTTTTCTGAATATTAAATAATCTCTATTTAATCACAGTAGTCTTGGAGCTGATTTCCATAAACCAAGATCATAACACAAGAAAGTTTTCTTTTGTGTCTCCATATACTTAATATGTGAGACAGCGGGACTGACCAAAAGGGAATTAATCTGTAGACCATGTAAACCTTTCTGTGGGACAGTTACTTGTCCCATAAGTACACAAATCCATTTTTAAAAGGGCTTTAAAAATTAACATCAGAATTTAAACTCAATTCTAAAGGCTAGTGGCAACCAATAAAATTAATCAAGAACAAGTACGATATGATCCTGTAGTTTTATCTTCATCAAAATACAAGTTGCTGTGTTCTGAATCAATTGTAAATTATTTAATTGCTTTTTATGCAAACCCTTGTCTAGGGAATTGCAGTAATCAAGACAACCCTTGACTAATGCTTGAATTACAGTAGCCAATTTGTTTTTGGTTAAATAGGGACTAAGGCCTCGGATAAGATATAGATGATAAAAAGAAAGTTTATAACATTATTAATATGAATCTGCATATTGAGTTCTGAATCTATAATTATTCCCAGAAATGTTTCAGGTTTTATAGGCAAAACCTCTCCATCAAGAATTACCACTGGAATACATCAGTTAAGAGATGCCTTCTTTATCCTTAGCACCATAGTGTTTGGAGTTGGAGGATTCAAAAGAAGTTTATTCTGAATAAGCTAGGTGCTGATCTTCATCAAAAATCTAGTTAATATACTATTCTTGATCAGGACTTAGCTGTACATGAATTTGTACATTATCTGCATAGCTCAAGCATTCAGTACCTGTCTTTGGCACCAGTTGGCTGCATGTAAATATTAAATGAAAGAAGCAAGAGAATGGATACCTGGGGAACCTTTAATATAAGTACTTTTGGCTCCAACATTTTTTTGACAAAGAGATACCATTTTCACTAACTGGGATCTCTTTGTAAAAAAAAAAAAAGAGACCAACCATTTGAGTAGATCCTTTGACATCAAGGGCCATGAGATATTGTACCAAGATTTCATCGTTGATGGTGTCAAAAGCTACTGATAGATCCAAGAAAATTAACAGGGAATCTATTCCTTGATCAAATCTCCTATGGAGTATGTTAGTCAAGATAATTAGCAAGCTTTGCGTACTATATCCTTTATAGAAGTCCAATTGACAAGGGTCTAAATAACTCTGCTCCTGTTTAATAATGTTAATTGTTGAGCTATAGCTCTATTTATGAGCTCACCTAGAAAAGGCAGATTAGTTAGTGATCTATAATTCATTGGATCAGCCAAATCCAAATAGTTTTATTTTCAAAATAGGATGAAAACCAGCCTATTTTAGTTTATCAGGGATTCTGTCATCAAAGAAGTATTCATAATAAATTTCAAAATATTAACAGTTGAGTCTCCACATTGTTTAACAAGAAAAGCAGTGCAAGGATCTTCTGGGCTTCCACCTGGTTTAGAAGACGTTAAAATATATTTCACTGTACCTAATGAAAGGGGTTCAAAATAAAAATCCTGATTGAGGCAAAGGTGCAATCTATACTCCTGACCTTATCAAAATTCTATTACAATTCTCCAAGTCATTATGAACAGACTCAATCTTTTTCATAAAGTAATCTGCATTTGTTAAGTGAGCCGAAGCATGTCTGATAGGTAATAGTTACATTAAAAATTACCTCTCCATATAAAGGAACAAGTATATGCTAGCAGATAATTGCAAAAATCACCTATTTATTTATTTTAAATAATTTATATTCTGCCTATAATAGACACCCATGCTAGGCAGATTGCAACAGACCACAAGTGTTAAACATTGAAATTGTTTTGAATTGCATGTAGTCATGCCTTATGCTGGAAAGTTCAATGTGAATACTTGATTTTGTTTTTGTATGACTTATTCTGGCACTGAATGTCCCTTGTTTTTCAATAAAACTTTAATGGGAAAAAAAATGCTTTCAGTTGCTTACAAAATGTTTAAACATTATCAATATTTTTTAATACATCTAGAAGAGCATTACACAACAATGGTCCAATAACAAAAAAGCTCTTTTCCGGGTTTTCATTAATCAAGCCTGCTTAGCGGTAGGAACCTACTTTATATAGAAAAATTTGTGGCACCTTTGCAGTAAGAAATCTTAGGTTCAAGGTTACTAAAAACACTATACTCCATAAATTATTTATTAAATAGATGGAATAGGTGGAGACACAGACGTAGGAATAAGATGGGATGATTAACCATGCGTACATCCATGAACAATGGCACAAGCATGCCCTTAAAAGTCATGGACCAACAAAACAGGAGGGTAGGCTATCTAAGAAAGCCGTGAAGGCAACAAAATGGATTAGACGCCGAAGGTTGTCCGATTAGAAACTTTAATTGAATGGAGATGTATTCTTTATATAGTGAGCCCGACTCAGGCCGAGTTTCGCCCCACACAGGGGCTGCCTCAGTGGCTATATGTAGTCAGTTTTTAATGTGTATGAGTGAATCTCAAATCATTAATTCTCTGATGTTTTTTAGGTATGTCGGAACAGCATGTACCTTCTCCCTAGTGTGGGGCGAAACTCGGCCTGAGTCGGGCTCACTATATAAAGAATATGTCTCCATTCAATTAAAGTTTCTAATCGGACAACCTTTGGCGTCTAATCCATTTTTTTGCCCTTAAAAGTCAACATGAAGGAGGAAGTGATGTCATGCTGCCGAATGGCTGCCTAAGAGCTGCGTTTCTGGCCCCAACTCTCTAAATCCCTCTGTCAGCGCTAGCATCAGGCTGTGCTTTTGGTCTTGGAGCTTCTTCACTGCCTCCTGCAGCCGCAAAGATTTCGGCCTGAAAGAAATCAGTCGACTTAAAGCAGTTCTCTGACTCATCAGTGTTGAAAAAATTGGCGGGCCCAGTGAAGGAGGAAGCTAAGGAAAATAGTGACAGTGAGCTGATCCATCTGCCAGGCCACTGGGACATGCGGCGCCCAACGCTGTTGTGCTGATTCCCAATACTCCCCCGTTCAGGTCTGATTTTCGGATTTGGTTTGGTGACTTATGGGCTCCCCTTAAGCAGGAACTGAAATTGATTGTAGGGGAGTTGAAGTAGAGTGTGCTGAGCTGGGGGGAATTGGGTGGACGCCATGGAAACCAAGATGGAGGAGCAGGAAAGAACCAGTGAGTCAGTGCAGCAGGACATAAAACAGCTGCAAGAGGAAAATACCTTACTTAAAGACTGGGTAGAAGATGTAGAGAACATATCACGAGAGGGAACCTGAGGTTTCAGGGGTGTCCTTGAAGAGCCTGCCTATAATAACTGTACTCAGATGGTCTCAAATATCTATGCCTTGATTCTGAATTCTGTTGAGCCTATGGAAGAACTATCTAAAATAACGCTGAATAGAGCACATAGATCTTTGATTCATCCTAGGGGAAACATGCCTAGGGATATTGTTGTTTGCTTTCATGACTATCTGATGAAGGAAAAAGTGATGGTCCAGGCAAGGAAGCTGAAAGCAGTCAAATGGCATGGTCATGAGGTGGAGATTTTTCAGGATCTATCTCTGATCACGATTAAGAAGTGGCGTGATTTTAGAGAAGTGCCATAAGTTGTACAGGAGGGTAATCATCGTTACAAATGGCTGTTCCCGTTTGGGCTACAATTTTCAGGTTTAAATCAGTGGAGGAATCGATGAGGATACTCCAGGCAGCCGGCTTGGTGAAAAACATGGATCACCTTGCACGCCCAGTTCCTGACATGTCTAACAGAGACATTGCTTTCAAATGGTAGAGAGTATAATCTGGGGGGAAACGCCTGCGGAGACACTCCGTGGGGGGCTCCTCGTTCTCCAGGGACACTGAGACATGAGAGATGAGATAAACTGCTGCAGATTCTGCATGTCATGTTCATTACTGTGGTGGTTCCGGGCATACGGTGCCATATAGGCATTATAGCTAAAAAGTTATATTCACAATTGTTACTGTTTGATAGTGATTTCAAAGTTCTTTACGAAGGTTTTTCTTAAGGAAAGGGACTTTATGGTTATCTTTAGCGGAGGGCTGGTGGGAGACTTGTGAGCGGTCAGGGTGGGTTAAGTGTGGTCATTCCTCACACAGGAGGGGGGAAAGAATTGGGAGGGGAAGAAGGGACGTGGGGAGGTGGGGATAGATGGGAGGGGGTTAGCTAACGGGTATGGGAATCCAGGATGTTTACGTTGGGGTGAATTTCTTTGGAACCAGACAGCTGGGATAGTCATTTGTCTGAGGGGCTTTCAGGAGAGGAGAGTGATAATGGTGTGGGCTATGAGAATTCCATGTGAATTGGATAAATGGGGGAGTTGAAAATCTTGTCCTGGAATGTTAAAGGGCTGAATACCTATAATAAGCGGAAACATTTATTGCAAGATGCTGTCAATATGAAGGTTGATGTTTTATTATGCCAGGAAACACACTTACAAAAAAGATATGAAAGGTTGATGTTATCTATTCATTTTCCGCAGCAATTATTAGCCTCTGCGACATCCACTGCTAAGTATAGTGGAGTGAGTGCTCTTTTTTCGAAGAATATGGCAGTGGATGCGATCTCCATTCTGAGGGATGTGGAAGAGAGGTATATTATAGTGAAGTTTAAATTGGGAACTGCTGCCTATACGCTGGTGAATATATATAGTCCTAATACTGGTCAAGAGAAATTTCTAGAAGGGATTTCAACCACTTTGCATCAATGGAGGGAAAGGACATATTATAATTGGAGGGGATTTTAATCTTACCAGTTATCCATTTTTAGACTATAGTGGGGGAAGTGGTGGAACGTCCCAGGTTCATAGGAGAGGATTAAAGTCCTTGATGGCTGATTGGGGGCTGGTGGATATATGGTGCCCCTTGCATCCCTCTGAGAAAAACTATACTTTCTACTCTCAAGCACATAAGATGTATTAAAAAGATGAATTTAAATGTAACTGGTTGTTTTTTGTAAACCGGAGTGAAGGCTAAGTATGCTATACCTCGGTATATAAACAAATGCTAAATAAATAAATGTATTCCCGGATTGATTTTTTCCTAGTTGATAAGGCTCTTGTAAATAGGATGAGGAAAACAGAGATTGAATCTATAACTTGGTCACATCACCCGGCAGTGTGGCTGACCCTACAGGAGTCAAGAGGTCAATCCGGTAATAGATTTTGGAGGCTTAATGAAAGCTTATTGGATGATCAGGATTTTAGCGAGACCCTGTGAAGTGAGATGACGAGGTATCTTACTGAGAATGAGAATAGGGAAGTATCTCACGGGACTCTTTGGGATTGCTTTAAGGTGTCCCCTGTCTACAATGGTATGTGGCATCACAGCTTAGGGCAGTACTGGACTGCCATAAGGGTGGGAAGGGAAAGAGATGGGTAGTTCTGGAAAGATCTTTCATGCATGAGACTTCCCCAGATATGTTGGTTTAGTTACCGTCTTCGGCGCTCATAAGACCTGATTCAGTGCCGCCAACCATAGCTCTTACCTTGAAATTATGGGACCGGCGGAAGAGCTGTTCGGTGGGAGGTAGGTAATATTATTATAGATCTCCTATCTTCATGAATAAGGATTTTCTCCCAGGATACTCTGTAGCTTTAGCAAAAAGATGGAAAGTTAAGTGGGTGCTTTAGATTTGAGCATTTTTTGGGATGGCAGGGGTCCAAAGGCCTTTCAGGAGGTGATGCATGCTTTTCATCTGCCACCTTCTGATTATATTTTTACTTGCAGGTGCATCTTTTTCTGGCGTAGTCGGAAGTCAGGGGAAGTCTCTTTTTGAGGGATTTTGTGATAAGGCACATCTTGTGACTAGGGAACTCTCAAGAATTTACAGTCTGTTAGACAGAGATCTCACAGTGCCTCCTTCACTTATTGTGGGATGGGAGACAGATCTGAAATGTGTATTAGGGGAAAGGAGGTGGGACCTTTGTTTCCAGCAAAAGAAATTCTATCTCCGCTCCGATAGTAGAAAACAGATATAAACTACTTTACAGGTGGTGCCTCACTCCGGTTAGGCTGCACATGCTTTATCCTAGCATGGCCGGGCTCTGCGGGCAGGGGTGTGGTAAGCCCGGAACTTTTATGCATATGTGGTGGGCTGAGGTGGTTCAACTGATGTTTGATATTATAGGGGAATGGATACCTAAGGATCCATTGTTGGGTTTTTTTTTTTTCTTTTACACATACCACGTATAGAAACGGTTAATGCTGTTGTTTTGTTATCTCAACAAATAATTTTAGCAGCAGTTTTAGCAGCAACAAATCATTTTAGGGGGGAAATTGCATATTTCTGGAGAAAGGCCTCTGCTCCACCTCTTCAAAGAGTGAGCCAAAGGTTGGCCAAGGTTTATTACTTGAACAAATTAACAACAGTTAAGCGAAAACAATAAAATTTGGCAACATTATATTTGTTGGCAAAAGACACTGTAAAGAGGATGGGGGTAAGCTGAGATGTAGGGAGCTGGTGGGTGTTCTTAAAGTGGGGCCTGTGGAGCAGGAGGATTGGAGTGAGGGGGTTGGGGATGGACTATACCATTTCAATGTAATAAGATCCCTACTGTTAATTTCCTTTGTTACTCTCTTATTGCAATATTGTATTATTTCTTCTCTTGCATTTTGTCTACAATGAGATGAGTCGCATGCTTATCTAGGGGTCCAGTTGCCTCAGACTGGTAGGGGGTTATTAGGGGGATAACCATATGTGAGATAATGTTCTGTGACACATTAGAAAGTTTTGGTCATGTTTGTATTCTTTTGCTGCCTTGTCACAATATTGAAAAATAAAAAAAAAAGTCAACATGGACTTAGTTGGTAAAGGATGAGGGGATAGTACCAGCATAGACATAAGGCTGGTACAGTGGACAACTCGGTCCACAGACTCAGCCTGGGCTTTGAGGAAGGTTACCCTGGGTTCAACAGCCAGGTCACCAATTCCTGATGATACTCTGTGAGAACAAAGAAGAAATCTCCAACTACACTTCAAGGGAGCATTTTGGAATACCCCTCCCAGGATCTTCAGGCAGGAGACAGGTACAGGTTGGTGCATCCTGTGAAGTCTGCGGGACTCAGGGTAGGACTGGGGAAACTTTCCAGGGGACCAGTGCCTTTCAGGGCCATCCAGGAGCCATCCATTCCCCAATTCAAAGGAATCAGGACCCACCCCTGGAGCCAGAAATCAGCACTTACTCAGGGAGAGTATAAGGATAATACTTGTACAGACAATTACCACACTTGGACATTGATTTGCCATTTAACAAGAATCAGTAAACTTTATTATTTGAACACTCCATCCTGTGTTCAGTCTCCTTGATTATGCATCCTCAGAAAATACTTATCACAAGCAGCAACACAAGGAGGGGTCACTTCCCTCACCTGGGCCATAGCAGAAGCTTCCCCAAAGAAAAAACTCACCCCTGCGGAGAGCGGCAAGGAAAGAAAGTCCCAAGAGGCAAAATACCCTTTTATGTACCCTCTGAGGAGATGCCCCTCAGGAGAAAAGGGTTACATATGTTTGTTGTTTTTTTAAAGAGAGAGGGGAATGGTAAAATAGAAGGACAAGGCTGCCTGTTATGGTTTTGTAAGAATGTGAACCCTGGGCCGAGATGAGAGATATCTCCGCCCACAGGGAGGAGCCCTATGAGCCTCACCATCAGTGGGCGTGGTCTCAGCGACGTAGGACACAGCTGTGAGAGAGACTTTATTAAGGAGAAAGATAAGGCATAGCTCGTGGAGCGGGAAATGCAAATAAACACAGTTCTTGAGCAATAGGTAATACCCAGGATGATACCGCTGATGAGGAGATCTGGTAGTGGCCCGCGGAGGGGGATACACCAGGAGATTCCTACAGGCTGGTAGAGATACCTCAGAAGTGTAGATCCAGTAGTGGCCCACAGCGTGGGGTACACCAAGGATGACTGTACTGTAGGTAAAGATGGAGATAAGGTCTGAGGTGCAGGAACCTGGATGTAGATCTCGTAGCAGATGCGGCAATACCCTGCAGCTCAGGATGTGCTGAAGAGATAAATGCTGAAGAGCGGTAGTGGCCCGAGTCATGGGGTACACCGTGAAGGCTTCAGCAATGTTGGTATTGTAGAAACTGAAGAAGGTACTCATACAAGGAAGTTCCAGGAAGAGTCCCGTGAAGCGGGTCAGGAGTAGTCCAAGGCAGGAAGGCCCTCCGAGGAGCGGATAGCCAGGAACGCGGAAGGGCCCCCAAGGAGCAGTTACCCAGAATGTCCGAATGCCACAAGGAGAAACTGGAACAGGAGATCCAAGAATGGAGCATATTCAGCAATGAGAGAACTCCTTGCTAACTCATATTAGCAATGGGCCAGTCAGCTTAAGTACAGCAGCGAGTTGACATCATCCAGAGGGGACGCCCCCGAGGTTCCCGCCATGACATGTACAAAAGGAAGCCCTTGCGTGCGTGCGTCTAGGTGATTCCGGAAGCAAGATGGCGGTCGGCAGTGCCCACGCCATCCCGGGGACGCCGGGGAGGTCAGCGTTGGTTGGCGGAGGCAGCCATTCTTCCAATGATTGACGGTGCAGGGAAAAAAGAGGTGAGCATGAGAGGTCACAGCCGGGCACAACAAGAGGTGAGCATGAGAGGTCACAGACGGGCACAACAGTGCCTATGTTGTGATTCATCCAAAAACCAAGTTACATCTACCATTCATGCAGAGACCCAAATTCCTGAGTTTGTTGAGGTCTACTGTACCCTCTGGAGCCCCACTGCGCCTTAAGAGCCTCTCCTTTCACCCTTCAGTCTACACTTTTATTGGCTCTTATTTTGTTATCCCTCCTGACATGTGGATTGCCTTGAGGTGATTTACAGTATAAAATTGTAAATAACATTACAAATGCAGTTTATTCTCATTGAAACAATACGCTTATCTGAATGGTAAGTGCATATCTCCATTATACATCACCCTAATTATAAACGCATAATCAGGTCATGACAATAGCATAATTGTATAAAGTAAAGGTTTTATTATTGAACAATGTATCCATTCAAAATAAAAGATACAATCTCTCTGCTGTATAGCCTTATGCTATGGTAAGAAGAATCAGCATTACTAATATATACATTAAAATAGATTCCACCTACTTATACATTCATCAACCAGCATTATATCTCTTCGATTCAATAGAAGACAATAGCATTAACGATATTATTGATTGAACAGTTGAAACAAAATATTTATCATACATGATTCCTGTTTTCAAAGCAAGATAAAATGCTACGCAGTACATATAACCTAGCTCTCTAAATATCCCTTTCACCTATGACTAATGAAATAAAAACTGCCATTGTCCTCAGTTCTGCAAACAAATTAGAATGCTAAAACATGGGCCCCAATATTCAAAGATATCCAATTGTATAAGTTATCCGAATAACTTAGAAGGGATAAGTTCTAATTAGCCGGATAAGTTATATCCGGATAACTTTAGACCTGCTATTGAGCAGGCTTAACTTATTTGGTTAACTTAACTGGATAAGGCTGAATATAGGCATTTATCTAGTTAAGATAACCAGATAAATTGCTCCGCAACGATCCACCTTTTGCCCGGCCGCAAGAAATCCGGCTATCTATTTAGTCCAATAAATACTTATCTGGCTAAGTGGTGGCTGCCGAACATTGCTGGATATTCAGCTGTTGCCACTTAGCCGAATATGTCCTTTTTATCCAGCTAAATAGTGCTAAATATCGGTCTCACAGTTTTCAAATTTGCCCCATATTCTCTAAGCATACAACCCCTTATAGATCTAACAAACAGGGGATTTTCTAAAGTTCTCATTAGTAGGGCCATTCTATTTAGCCTTCTGGCTGATCATGCAGGAATAACATTTCCTGAATAATCAGGCTTTTGTGTCTTTCCTGACTTGCAGGTAATCTCTTTGCAGGCGCACCTCATCTGGGAAACTATTCCACAGTTTTGGAGCGATCACAGGAAAAGACTATTCTCTAGTCTTGACTAACCTTGCCTCTGTTCTTCTTAGGATTGCTAAAAGTTCCTTTTGAGATGACCTCAACTGAATTCTTCTTGTAGGTACTCTGGGCCCAGCCCATTTAACACTTCAAAGGTGAGGATAACGGTCTTAAACATAATCCTGGCTTCAAAAGGATGTCAGTGGAGGTTTTTCATCAATGCAGAAACGTATTCTCTGGCTTGAAATCCCTCTACTATCCTTGCAGCCATATTTTAAATTATTTGCAATCTTTTTATTGACTTCTTCGGTATTACAGTAGCCATGTCATGTCCCAAGCAGGGTCTAGACTAGTGGTTTTCATCCGGAGTGTTGCAACACACTAGTGTGTCGCCAGGCACCAAAAAGTGTGTCGCCATCCTCCGCTGGCAGGACACCACACTTACCAGTCTCCCGCTGGCCCAGCTGCTCTTCCTTTCCCTTCCTCTGCCCCAACAAAACACGGAGAACTCTTCCTCCATCCGAGCTTGAAAATGCTGATAGCCCAGGCAGAAGAGCAGCAAAGTTAGTGGAGGCAGTGGCAGTAGTGGCATAAGCCTTTCCTTCTTCCCACCCCGCAGCTCGGAAGAGGACGTGGTGTGTGGTGGGCCTGCACACGTGTAGAAAGAAGAAAAGAATCACGCCACAGTCAGATGCACCAGCAGCAGTAACCCAGAGCAAGAGCAGCAAATGGTCAGAAGTAGGAGGCAGAGCAGTATTAGTCCCCTTGGCTTCTTTCTTGGAGCTGCAGAGGCTGGAGCGGGAGGCTGCTGATGCTGCCACTTGTGCTTCATGGGGGGAGGGCATGATTGAGAGAGAGAAAACCTGTGTGTATGTGTGTGATTGAGACATGTGAGTGTGTATAAGTGAGAGTGCATGTGTATGAGAGACTGTGTGTGTGTGTGTGATTGAGAGCATTTGTGTTAAGTGAGAGAGCATGTGTATCTGTGAGTGCATGTGTATAAATGAGAGAGAGTGTGTGATTGAGAGCATGTATATGCAAGAGAGAGAGAGCATGTGTGTGTGATTTAGAGTGTGTATAATTGAGCACATGTGTAAAAGTGAAAGAGAGAGTGTATATATAATTGAGAGCTTGTATATGTACTTTACTTTTTATAAGATTTCTTAATCGCCTATGCCTAGCAATGTACAAGATGGTCATACATAATAAAAAGACATTATGATACAATTCAACAAAGCAGCAAAATGCAATTAGAAATTAAATGTCATCAATTATAAATCATAATATTTTTTACTTTTTATAATATTTATAAGAGAGAGCATGTGTGTGTGTGAGAGATTGAGAGTGCATGTGTGTAAGAGAGAGAAGGAGAGCATGTGTGTATGTGAATGAGAGTGTTTGATTGAGAGCGCATGTGTGTGACTGAGAGTCGGTGTGTGTGTGTGAGAGAGAGAGAGAGAGAGAGAGGAGAAAGTTTGCAAGCATAACTCCCATTCCTTTCCTCCTGCTAATTCATGACAATCTCAAGGCACCTGGAAGTCAAAGGTTCCCAGGTATGGAGAGCAGAGGATTTTAAAAAATCTTTATTAGTTTTAATTATTGGGTCTTTGCATCTCATGTTTTGAAATATTTTATTGGGGTCTGGAAATTTTTCATGAATTTTTTTTATTATTGGATGTTCTATTGACCAGCTGTTTTGAAATAATTTTGTTTTTTTTATTAGTATACTTTTACTACTATTGATTTTATATTTCTTGATTTTTCTTGTGTATTTCTTGATTTTTCTTGTGTATATAATTGAGAGCTTGTAAATGTACTTTACGTTTTATAAGATTTCTTAATCGCCTATGCCTAGGCAATGTACAAGATGGTCATACATAATAAAAAGACATTATGATACAATTCAACAAAGCAGCAAAATACAATTAGAAATTAAATGTCATCAATTATAAATCATAATATATTTTACTTTTTATAATATTTATAAGAGAGAGCATGTGTGTGCATGTGAGATTGAGAGTGCATGTGTTGAGAGAGGGAGAGCATGTGTGTATGTGAATGAGAGTGTTTGATTAAGACTGCATGTGTGTGACTGAGAGTCGGTGTGTGTGTGTGAGAGAGAGAGAGAGAGGAGAAAGTTTGCAAGCATAACTCCCATTCCTTTCCTCCTGCTAATTCATGACAATCTCAAGGCACCTGGAAGTCAAAAGTTCCCAGGTATGGAGAGCAGAGGATTTTTAAAAATCTTTATTAGTTTTAATTATTGGGTCTTTGCATCTCATGTTTTGAAATATTTTATTGGTCTCTGGAAATTTTTCATGAGTTTTTTTTATTATTGGATGTTCTATTGACCAGCTGTTTTGAAATAATTTTGTTTTTTTTATTAGTATACTTTTACTACTATTGATTTTATATTTCTTGATTTTTTTGAGGACTGTTGATGTTTCTGTTTTCTCTTCTTGCACTACATATAGAGTCTGGCTTGTTGCAGTTTCCAATTCAGTTTTGTCTGCATGCTTCTATTTATGGTCTCTTTATTCTGTGTTAGGTGAGGATTTGTCTATGTTCTGCATGTTTGACTGCGGGGAAATATGCCACTAGCATGTAGTTTCAATCTATATAGGGATCTTGCCTTTTTTATTTCCCTAATAGGAAGTGTATTGTTGTTTCGGGGTCTGGTGTAATATTTGCAGCGTTACCTCATAGGTAGAGTTGTTTCTGTTTGTGCTGGCAATTAGTGTTGGTTTACTATTTTTGTAATTTCTGTTCAGAGAGAGTACTCGTATCTTTCTTTTTCACCATTCTTAACAATAAAAGAAATACTTAAAGATTTTTTTTAAATTTCCACCATGGATTGTACTGAGCAGTGTATCAGACATGTGAGCATTGTCTATCAGGTGTGTCATGATGGGAAAAAGATTGAGAGCCACTGCTTTAGAGAGAGAAGAGGTGTTGGATTTGAGGGGCACAGTCAGATGTCCCACCCCTCACTGATTCACTCATTTCAGACTTTTACCAGAGACCCATCGTTTGTTGAGGGTACATGCTGGGGGGGGGGGGGGGGAGCAGGTATAAGAAGGGGGCTGGAGATTCTGCCTTACAGTCAGAATAAGATGCATTCTTAGGTCTTATTCAATTAAGTTTGTTTTGTCAGGCACTGAACGGGGGAAAAGCCCTTTTTGAATACGTTCTTTTATGTTGGAGGGGGACAGTGGTGAACACTGATGATGAATACTTGTAGCTGTTCAGAAGCACATTGCTTTTGAAATCAATGCAACTGAGAGCAGTAGCGGGTAGACACTGCATCTCTTCCCTTTTCATATGTTAGGCACACGGCTCGTGGGATGGGCCCCACCGAGAGCAGCCCAGAATGCCATCAGCATGCTCCCATGGCTGGGACGCCACCCTCACCTCAATGCTGCCAAGCGCGGCCCCTCCACACGCCGCCATGCTGCTCCTATTCTAGAATCTCCTTAGGCGCGCGTGCATATGCGTGCATTATATGGGCTCCGCAGTGGGAAACGCTGCGGGGCCCATATACTGCAACCTCCAATGGCATCAAGCCCATTTAAGCACGTGCCCTCACAGCAGTGCATGTTGCCTGCGTGTTCCTGATTCCTGTTCTCCTGCATTCCTGAATCCAGCCTTGTCTTCTCCAGCCTGCCTTGTCCAGCCCAGCCTTGCCCTGTCTGTCTTGTCCAATATCTTCTGTGTGTGTCTTCATCCACCTTGGCTTGACCCTTTGGATCTTGTCTTCTTGCCTGGACCTGACCACTCTTGCTAGCTGCCTGCCCTGACCTTGGCCTGACTCTGACTCCATTCGTCTGCTGACTGCCCTGAACCTGGTTTGCCTTTGGACTCTAGTTTTCTTCACCAACCTAGGGACCCGCCTAAGTCTTGCCAGCCGCAGGAACCCAAGAGGGGAGGCGGCTGGTATAGATGAAACTCCCACTACAGGGCACATTCACCAGTTGCTGGTGTAGACCTTGTGGGTTCACTCTTGAGGCTGCATCAACTACCCCGCAGCACAAAGGGCTAGTAATCCCACCACCCTTCACATCATATTTCAGACATCCATAGGAATTAGCTTAAAACTAATGTGCTAAACTCAGTAGCTTCATCAAACCGTGTCACCCTGCAAACATGCTACAGGACATTTTGTAAGAGAAACTAAAAGTAGATGCTTTCATGCAATTATTTTTTACAGCTCAAACCAGTCTTGCATGTCCTCCCCAGCCAGACAGTTGGGTTTTCAGAATTTTCAGGATATTCCCAAAGAAGGTGCATGAGATATAGTTGCATACATTGGAGAAAATTAATGCAAATATAGCGTATGCATATTCATTGGGAAAATCCTGAAAATCCGAGTGGTTGGGTATAGTTGGGGCAGGGTATGGGGGGGTGGCACTAACGGTTTGCAGCACTATTCAGACATAAAGCCAAAATAACAAGTCTGTCAAATTGCTGCAGACCTCTAGTGGCCCCACTGATCTGCAGAAAACTGGATTCTGGGCAAACTGGGACACTCTTCTGCCGATCAATGTAAGAATACCGGTAATCCAAAAATGTTATACATGAGCCTCTGAGTCTACCTGGATCCACTCTTGAGCAGTGTCAGATCACAGAATATTTTCCTCTACTTCTGACTTATTAGATAAATATGTGCGCCTATATTGGAACCATGGAATCAGACAGAAGGGTGCTGCAAATTAGCACACGTTTGAAACTTGTGAACAGTGGCACCAAGCAAAGCTGTGACTCTGGTGTCTGCCCAGTTGTATATCTTTCATATACATTAAAATTTAAATGAGCTTTAAACAAGAGGAGCACATATTATGCTAATAGCATAACACATGAAAGAGGGGAGGTGTAATCTAGTGGTTAGGGCAGCAGACTGTGAACCAGGGAAGCCAGGGGTCAAACCCTACTAACTCTCCTTCTACCCTTGGGCTGTTTCTTTTTCTGGCTTCCCCCCCCTCCTCAGATAATCGCCGCCAGCCTCACTGTCCAGACAACACAGGCTATTCCACTTGATGAATGGTGCTGAAATTTGGCGTCTGTCCTGCCATCTCAGCAAGACGCTGGGCTAGCGAACCATCAGGTGGAATGGCCCCAGCAACTTGCATGCAGACAAATGTACAGACAGACAGACAGATGGACACACCTGCAACAGCAGGCACTCTCTCTCTCTAGCTAGATGCATCTAACAACATACAAAACCTATCTAAAGTGAGAGCCCATCTTGCATTCACTCACTTCATGTTTGCGTCAGAAAAGGCTGGATTTTACTATTGATATGTACATTTTCTAAGGAAACTTTGTTTGCGGTCAGAATACCTAGCTTTTTGTGATCCAAGGAAGAGCTGAGTGAATATAAGATGGACTCTCATTTTAAAGAGATTTTTTGGGTATATTTTTTTAAAGATAATTTAATTATGAATGTATGTGAGAGATGTGCAAATTGGCAGTAGCCAGGGTTGGAGCCTCCACAATTTAAAATTTGTGCTAATTCATTCCCTTTTTATGTTTGGTTTACTAGTGAAATATTAAATTCTGCTGGGTATCATTTGAAGAGGGGAAACCTACCTTTGTCTTACTCTTTAATTTCTATGCCAAGGGCACTTTTAGCAAAATACCAAGAAAATGTGTGAGCTGTAGTGTCTCTTTAGAATTGTTGGCGTCATATAATAATCGTTTTTGCCCTTAATGTCATTTCAGTATGCGCTTTGGGGCGGATTTTCAGAGCCCTGCTCGCCGGGAAGCCTATTTTACATAGGCCTACCGGCGCGCGCAGAGCCCCGGGACTCGCGTAAGTCCCGGGGTTCTCCGAGGGGGGGCGTGTCGGGGGCGGGCCCGGTCGTCGCGGCATTTCGGGGGCGTGTCGGCAGTGTTTTGGGGGCGGGTACAGGGGCGTGGCTACGGCCCGGGGCAGTCCAGGGGCGTGGCCGTGCCCTCCGTACCCGCCCCCAGGTCGCGGCCCGGCGCGCAAGAGGCCCGCTGGCGCGCGGGGATTTACGCCTCCCTCTGGGAGGCGTAAATCCCCCAACAAAGGTAAGGGGGGGGTTTAGACAGGGCCGGGCGGGTGGGTTAGGTAGGGGAAGGGAGGGGAAGGTGAGGGGAGGGCAAAGGAAAGTTCCCTCCGAGGCCGCTCCGATTTCGGAGTGGCCTCGGAGGGAATGGGGGTAGGCTGCGCGGCTCGGCGCGCGCCGGTTATACAAAATCCATAGCCTTACGCGCGCCGATCCAGGTTTTTAGCAGATACGCGCGGCTCCGCGCATATCTACTAAAATCCAGCCTACTTTTGTTTGCGCCTGGAGCGCAAACAAAAGTAGGCTATTCGCGCTCCTTTTAAAATCCGCCCCTTTAAGTAAAGTTAAATAAAGTACCTGCATTGTAAAAAGAAGGGAAAAAAATAGTGTAGAAACGAAGGAAACAAACGATACAAGTGGGAAAATAAAACGATTTACACAAAAGAATTCCAAAACGATACAAGGTCATGAAATGATAGGAAACGCGATCAGTACGCATTACAAGCCAGGCCTAAGAATTGGACGCTGTGCTTTCAGGGAATCATTTACCACGCACAATTTTTTTTTTTTTTTTAGGGAAGCGAGAGTGAAAATTTTTGCTGCATGCTGTTTCAGAATTGAAGACGAAATGATCGGCGAGGTTTTTGTGGATCTTTTTCGTCTCTCTCCTTTTTTTTTTTTTTTTTTTTTAATTGCACAGAGGTAGGAATTGTGCAAGATTCTGCATGAACTCTTAAATCTAGAGCCAGTGTAAAGTTAATGGTCCACACGAAATATTGCTAGTTTTGCTTTTTTTTTTTTTTCTCCCAGTCCTTAAATGTGGTCCTTTGTACCATTGGAAAGCTGAAAATAACTTAAGGTGCACAGCTCTGGGAGCCCTGATACGATTTAGAGGACCCTGGCTCCTGTGTAGGCTGAGTGCTGTTCTGTCATTACTGCTGCGGGCGCTATTAGGTTCGGGGGGTTGGACGCACGCGTTTTGGACGCGCTAGCTTTACCCCTTAGGGGCGGATTTTCAGAGCCCTGCTCGCGTAAATCCGCCCAAAACCGGGCGGATTTACGCGAGCAGGGCCCTGTGCGCCGGGAAGCCTATTTTACATAGGCCTCCCGGCGCGCGCAGAGCCCTGGGACTCGCGTACGTCCCGGGGTTCTCGGAGGGGGGCGTGTCGGGGGGCGGGGCCGGAGCGCGCGGCGTTGCGGGGGCGTGTCGGCAGCGTTTTGGGGGCGGGTACGGGGCGTGGCCACGGCCCGGGGGCGTGGCCGCGCCCTCCGTACCCGCCCCCAGGTCGCGGCCCGGCGCGCAGCAGGCCCGCTGGCGCGCGGGGATTTACGTCTCCCTCCGGGAGGCGTAAATCCCCCGACAAAGGTAAGGGGGGGGGGTGTAGACAGGGCGGGGTGGGTGGGTTAGGTAGGGGAAGGGAGGGTAAGGTGAGGGGAGGGCAAAGGAAAGTTCCCTCCGAGGCCGCTCCGATTTCGGAGCGGCCTTGGAGGGAACGGGGGGAGGCAGCGCGGCTCGGCGCGCGCAGGCTATACAAAATCGATAGCCTTGCGCGCGCCGATCCAGGATTTTAGTGGATACGCGCGCCTCCGCGCGTATCTACTAAAATCCAGCGTACTTTTGCTTGAGTCTGATGCGCAAGCAAAAGTAGGCTGTTCGCGCGCCTCTTAAAATCTACCCCTTACTGAATAAGGGGTAAAGCTAGCGCGTCGAAAACGCGCGTCCAAATGCCGGCTAACAGTGCGCTCCGACTGTACTGTATCGGCCGGCATGTCGGAGTGAGTGCCGGAGACCACAGAGGTCCCTGCTTCGGATGCGCCCTCTGAAGGAGGGATCTTAAAGGGCAGGCACAGCATCTCTGGCTAATGCGGCTGCATTAGGGCCCGCAAAGAGTCTGAGCCTGATTAATGGTCAATGGATCTGCCTCGGCCCCAGAGGCAGGAGCGGAGACTCAGCCTTCAGACGGCCGCACACTGAAAGTCTTTCTTTTCGGGCTTCCCTTTTTCTAACCGTACTGTTGTGTTTCCACACCCAGAGCAAACGGGTAAATGTTATTCCAATCAAAAGATAACTTTAAAAGGATCCGAAGGGAGATGCCCGGGGGGGAGGGGGGAGTGTGGCTGCTGAGCCGAGTGCCGGATGGAGGAGGAGGAGGAGGCGGCGGCGGGGGTCTTCGTGGTAGGGGGGGGGGGGATCCAGGACAGTGTCAGCTCTGTGCTCCGGCGCGGAGAACTGATGGGGAGGAGGAGGAGGAGGAGGGGGGGGGGGGTTCCTCCCACGCGGCTGCAGAGGGAGGGCAGTGAGGGGACGGGGAGGGGAAGGCGCTCCGATTACAGCTCAGCTGGAGGGAGGGGGGGGGGGGGGGTGCAGAGCGGGGGGGATATACACGGGCCGCCCGAGGCCAGAGGGGGCTATAAGTGGGGGACCTCGGCCCGGAGCGGACGGTGTGGAGGTTCTGCTGGGGCCCGGATCTGCCTTCCTTTTTTCTTTTTCCCTCTCTTCCCGAGGGGGATTGGCTGCATGAAGGCTCGCCAGTGAGCGGGGAAACGCGAGCAGGCGCCCTCCTCCTCCTCCTCCTCCCTCCCGTCCTCGGTACCACGGCCCTGCCTGTCTAACATTTAGCCATGGTCAGCTTTGGGGACTCCCGGACGCTGGTGCTGCTGGCAGCTGCGCAGCTGCTCTTCCTAGCCGTTGTCAGGTCCCAGGAGGTGCACAGCAGTAAGTGGTTTCTTTTCCCCTCCCGACCCCCCCTTCTAACACTTTTCCTGCAGGGAGCGAGTTTTTCCCCTTTCTGATCTGGGGGTCAGGGGGGGATGGGTCGGGAGGCAGGTGCCATAGAGCTGGCACTTCCAACATCCCAGCCACTTCCTTACCCCGAAGTCGCTTCGGTTTCCACCTTAGCTTTGGGACGCTGAGGTACTGGAAGGATTTGCCGCGAAACTCGGGATCTTAAGCCTCAGCGAGGCGCTTCCCGGCTGCTCCCGGAGTTGCTTTTGGGCTAATGGGAGCTTATTAAGAGCACCGATCCACTTGCTTCCTTACATTGTATCCTCACTTTTGATGTTCCTGTGTCTTTAGTGCTCAGTCTAAAGAAGAAGAAAAAAAAAAAGCCCCCGACCTGTTTGACGTTATTTTAAAGACTTGTTTGAGCTGCTGCTGCCCGGCACATCCACCGCGCAGAGCAAAAAGCAACTCTGGCGGGCACCGGGGGGAGGGGCTTGGCAGCCGCCGATCGCAGCAAAGCAGAAAGCCCCCGGGCTAGGCATGAAAAAAGAGGAAAGGTGGCAGCAGGGGAGTTTGGGTTCAGCATGCCCTCCCTGGTACATTTATGCCGCTTACAGCTGGCCTGACTTTTTCTTTACATCGGGCCTTTTTCCAATAGCCGATGTCCCTCCCCCCCCCCCCCAATAAGCCCGGGATGCGGGAGAAGTGCTCTCTAAATAAAGATCATCATATAGACTGAATGTGGAGTAGGGGGTGTGTGCGGGAAATTATTCCTGGCCTGGCCCCCTATTCCCTGCACTCTCCTCGAGGCGTCTCCAGATGGCGGCCTCGCCGATGAACATCTCTTTCCACGTCCCTTTGGCTGGTGAGGATAAATTAGAGTGTTTCAAGGATAAAGAAGCAAGCCCCGAGAAAGGTGGAACCTCTAAAAAAAAATGCATTCCGATGGAGATTGATGGCAAACAGAAGGTTGCTTTTTTTTCTTTTTTAAAGTAATAGAAAGGGAATTTCCCCAAGAGAGGCCACCTGAGGGTAGTAGTAGAGACGCACTCCAGCCCCATCATGCTTGTTACAGACAAACCCGCTCAAACAGATCCTTGCATCAAATAAGAAATATATACTTATAAAGAAAAGGATTAGAATTACGTTTATAGCCCCGCATTACATGATGATGTAGGGGGAGGGGCGGCTGCATTTCATTATTCTGTTTAGCATCGTAGCTGCTGAAGCTTGTAAGGGGAGAAAAGTGGCAAGGTCTTGCTGGTACGAGTATCTTAGAAGTGCAATCTTAAACTGCTGCTGCTGTAGCCTTTCGGAAAGAGCATTTTTCTTTTTATCAGTTAAGGGGGAACTGTTCCGAAAAATACATCTGGTGACGTTTGGTTTTATTGTCTGAGCTACTTTTCGCCATACAGGCTGGAAGCAGTTTATTTTATTATTATTATTTTTTTTTTTTTGTAGCAGAAGGAATTTTTTTGTAAACTTGTTTGGGCAGGTTGTCTCTGGTGTCATTTTCACCGCAGCCTCCCCATTGCTGCAGACTGTAGGCCCATGACAGGAATATCAAGGGAAAAGAGAGAGAGAGAGAGAGAGCCCTTCCCTGTTGAGCACAGACCACTTTTTTTTTTTTTTTTTTTAACCGGGGGTCCACAAAACAAAGGGGAATTGTCAGTTCAGATTCATAGGCAGAGACCGACTTGATGAAGGGAATGTAGCTCTTGAACTCGTCACAAATTTCATTTGTTTTATTTAAAAACCACTTTTATGTGGTGCGCATAATCTAAAACAAAGCATAATGATCATAAAAACATAATATGAAGTTAGTCCAATAAAAAAGGTATCGCCCACACAACTTGATGTTGACCCTTATTTCTACAAGAAGGGTAGGAAATACATGTAACTAATTAACAATATTCCAAGATTCCCCCAGACCTAGAGAACTGTAAAGCAGGTATTGGGAGTGAGGGGGGTTGGGGGACTGGAAGAAGGGGCAATTGAGTTGAATTGAAGGGACTACTACTAGCATTACCTGTTGCATAATGTATTGCATTTATTCATTCCTCAATGTGCGAGATAATATTCCATTTTTAAATACCCCCCTTTGCACTTGCTTCTTCTAAATGCAGAGCTTGAAATTACATGGAGTCTTTAAACTAGATTTTGCTAAAAGTTGCTACATTCAGTCTGCGTTGTTTCGGGGCTAATGCATGTTCACATAAGAATTTTCATGCTTCCACATCCGTACAGTTAAAATCAGAGGGCACGCACATATAATGTATTGCGATAAAGTGGGACCCATACTTCCCTTAACGGAAAGCAACCCCAGATGACTTTTGCCTCTTTGAAATATCCTGCTTTGCATTTGCATTTCTGTGCCTCAGCTGTAGAAAATATTAAGGGAAGGTGTCATGGCCTCCTGTAAAAGGGATCAATGCAACATTGTGGAGGTTTGTTTGGATTGGGAAGACTGGCAGCGATGGTTTCCAGATGGGGAACTGAAATGCTGCCCATATTTATTTAAACCGGTCCCTGACAGAGAACTGTGAATTAGGTCCTCTGTGTATCCGGGAAAAATGACCCATTCATGAAAGAAAAGGGTCCGCTGGGCTACCCAAGGCTGGGCTTGTGGGTTGTAATGGGAACACTGCAGAGCTTAATAAGTTTCTCCCACAGGGCCAGCGCAGGCTGCAGAATGCCCTATTGTCAGCGCTGGAATTTGGGAGCTTATCTGTTACCTAGAGAGGAAAGAATAACAGCTGTGGGGCATATTTTTTATGTCACCTTTTTTTTTTCCAAAGCCAAATAATGCTGCATGTATTGCCCAAGTATTTTCTTTTTTTTTTTTTTTCCATTCATTGCCCCTCTTTAAGCTACCTCTGATCTCCCCGGTATATTGCTATAGAGCACCGGATGCTGGTGTTTTTTTTTACAGTGTTTTGATTTCCAAGCAGACCCACACACACACACACACACATAGCCCCCTCTAGAGTATCTGAGCTGTGCGTGATAAAACGATACCCTCCGGCCACAGAACATTAAAAGACCCTGCCCTTAGCGCAGGTTTGTGTTGGGTGTCCCAATAAGGCAACCGACCAAGCAATTGAATTACTACCTTTAAAGAATTCTCTGTTGGCTTTTCTCTTTCCCAGTTGCTAAAAGTTTGTGGGTGCGCTTGTCATTTTTAACCTTCCACCTCCCACCAGCTCCTTTTGCGCACTCTTTCACCCTGAAGGATTATTATGGAAGTAATGTGGAGGGTCCCTATCAATACACCTTTCAATTGACTGCTTTGCAGCACCTGCCTCTCATTTTTAATTATCATGCTTGCAAATGTTTAATTCACCCCAAATAACAATTGCTCTAAAATAAACACTGGTGAATGATGTCAACTAAGGCTTTTCACTGGGCGTGCTCGGGATGATGTTCCCATCAGCGGCAGTGAATTAACTTCTGCCCGCTTATGTCTTCCGCGCAGTGTAGCGAGTGTAACGATGACCTGAGAATGAATGGACAATCCGTCCAGCAGGGAATAATGGCAGCCACATGAGTGCCTTGCAGTATTGGTGACATTTGTAAACCTTCCAGAGACCTGAACGAGACTCGTTGTTTCTGCAGTTTAAAACAAAGTCCGTTTTTAATCAAATTTGCACAAAGAAAGGCCGCTTTTGCTCGGTTGCATTGTTTGTGGGGGAAACAAAGCTTCCATTTGTATTAGCCTTTAAGTGCCGGCTTGTAAAATAACTTGGAAAGGGCAAACACAAGCTTGCTACAGTTAGAGATTGCAAGTAGACACAGTAAATGCACCAGTGTCATAGTGAGAGGACATTCGTCACATTGGTATATATTGGTATATATTCGTCACATTGGTATATATATATATATAAGTTATAGGTGTACTTATAGATGTATACTTATATACTTATATATATATATATATATATATATATATATACTTATAGGTGTACCTGCACTTATTAATCACTGTCTGTCTTGAAATTTACATTTGTCTGCCTATATAATCATCTATCTCTATATCCCTGTACTGATGTGACCCGAACATATAAATAGATTTAATAGATGTATTATGACAGATACATTGACATAGATCCAGATATATTGACAGATACCTATAGATCAAGAGGCAGCAATAAAATCTAATTCAGAGATATTGTAGAAGCATAAGACACTGAGATATTGTCAGACAGGTAGGCGTAGTTAGGACTGAGAATATAAATGACCAGCCAGACAGCCTTAGGCTCTTTGCAGATTGAACTTTCAGTCTACAAAGAATCCGCCCAGGTTACTTCTACGGCTGCTGGAGTTCTGCACTTAAAGCCTTGTCAAAAGATAAGAAAAAAGGATATTAAAAAGGAAATGACGTTTTTTTTAACTGTTGTTGGGTTGACATGCTGATGTTAAGATGCTCTCCCTCTCTCTCTCTCTTTTTCCTCATTCCCTCCCTTTCCTCATCCACATTTCCCCCCTCCCCCGCTCTCCGGCACAGCCGACGCAGTGACCTGCGTGCAGGACGGGCAGACTTATAATGATAAAGACGTGTGGAAGCCCGAGCCCTGCCAAATCTGTGTCTGTGACACTGGGACTATCCTGTGCGATGACATAATCTGCGAGGAATCTAAAGAGTGCCCCAATGCTGAGATCCCCTTCGGAGAGTGCTGCCCCACCTGCCCCGCTGAGCAGTCCTCCGCCTCCACTGATCGTAATTTATTTATTTCTTTTCCTATAAATAAATTACTTGAAAGTACCAACAACAACAAAAAAAAAAAAATGGAGCACATGGATGATGAGCCCAGCGCATCCATGAGCTGCCGTGCTTCTGCCAGTGAAAGGTCACTTCTGATTTATCCAACTGTGCATGCTTCTGCCTGTTCTAGAGGGCGCCCCAGGTTGCAAGGTATTTTCAGATCTGAATGTTGCTTGGAATTTAACATAATCACCGGCCGGGGAAAAAAAAAACCCCCCAACCCTGTGCCGTTTCAGGGCTGAAGGAAGCACCTAACACTTTGATGTCTTAAGAAGCTGTAGCTCTGACCTCCAACGCACACCCAACATAGAAGACATTTTTTGATGTCCCTTCTTTAGAAATCTCAGCAGCCTTCAATTATCCATGTTGTCACAGGAAAAAGCTTAAGCTTAAGTACAAGTTTCTAATCTTTGTTTCCCGTTTCTTTTCTTGCATTTTAACCACAGGCCCAAGAGCAAAACCAGAGTATGCTTCTTCATTCTGGTTTCTGGAACCAAAATAACTAAGAAGAGCATTTAAATACACTAGTTTGAAAACTCTCAGTTCCGACTAGTCCAAGCCTCTATGAGTCAGTCTTATTATAAATAAGCTTTACTGGTTCTTCTTCCAAAGTCAGGTTGGAGCCAAAATACTCAACCATTGCAAGAACTTCCAGATTAAATGATTTTGATTTGCTTCTATCTTGCAGGCCAATAAAGGAAACCTTTCTGTAACAGGCAGAAGACAAGTTCAAATGAGAAGTAACCTTTCTTAACCCTTTATTGACACAGGTTATATTTTAGGAACACTAAATTTAGTACATTCTTAGTTCTGTAATGAAGATTATTGGAGACCTGTGTGACTGAAGAGTTAATTAAAAGCAGTTTAATTATTTCTTACATGCAGTGTTGGTACATAATTATGCTGAATGGTCCTTTGATTTCCTGTAATTTTGCTCTATTTTTTTTTTTTTTTATCATGCTTGCTCCCAGGATATTGTGCATCAAGGTTTGTTGTAGACATTAACTCTGGCCCATTGCATAATTGCCCTTTGGCTTGGTAACACTTATTATTGCTCTTCATGGCCACACATTGAGACTGCTTAGGCCTCATGTTGGGGCTCTGAACTGAACTCTTGCTGCCTCTCATAGAGGTTATTTTCCCCCCAATGCTTTAGCTCCCTGTCTCTCTGCATGAAGGCTTTGCTTCAGATGTGAATTCCTGGGCAGTGCCTACCTCCAGCAGGTGTGGGTGCCCTCCTTAAAAAAATGAAGCACTTGGATTTGTTGGAGAACTTTGCAACTCTGCAATCAGATTCCTCCTCAGCTCACATGTCCTGTTGATTCCTGTTTGTTCTGTCTGTACTGAGTAAGGTCACCACATCAGTCTCTGGGCATTATTGTTCTGTGCTGACTTTCTTTTTCTTTTGTTATTCAACAGGGCAAGCAGGCCCCAAGGTAAGCTCTACATTGGCATCTTCACTTTTATTCATAACAGGGAATAGTATTGTCAGAAAAGATACTATTGGTTAGGGGTGCACTGTAGTAGTGAAACATAGAGATGGTATGAAATGAATAAGGAGACGTATTAGAACCTTGAAATACTGCAGGGGAGTGAATGAATACGGGGGGTGTGCCACAGGGCTGAGATACAGAAGGGGGAGTGAATGCATTCAGGATTTCATCCAGGGATGTCGCTGAATGCCTGACAGATTTGGGAGTGGAGAGTGGGGATAGGGGTCTGTCACCAAGGTGGTGGAGGAGAGAAGCCCTTCAAGACGCAGACTCATTTCCAGTGCTCCTTCTGATGCAAAACATGCTAAGCCCATCCAATCTCTCTCTTTTTCCCCCACCTCCGCCTTAAAGACGCAGGGGCTCACAGTCCAGACAAGGTCATTGGCATGCAGGGCATTGGCCGATAGACTTTGGGCATGGGCTTCTTGGACCTATGCCTAATTATGCCACTGGTTGTATTATAGCACTATAATACAGAAAGGTAGTGCATGGATAAAGGGCTGTCACAGTACTGTAAGATACAAAAGAGTGAATGGATATGGGGACATGTCACAGGGTGAGATACAGAAAGTGGGGAATAGATATGGCGATGTGTGTAAACATTAAGGTACTAATGGTGAACACTGAAATACAGGAGTTTCAAGTTATGGTGATGCTGAAGTCAAAAGATACAAGTTTCCTCACCAGGGTAGGCAACTTCGTTCCTGGAGTGCTACAAAAATGTCTGGATTTAATGATATCCACAATGTATATCCATGAGATATATTTGTATGCACTGCATTCATTGCATGCAGATATACCTCATGCATAGTCATGAGGGGATGTCCTGAAAACCAAACCTGTTGGTGGCACAGTGGAACTGGAGTAGCCTACCCCTGTTCTATATGCATGTCACTGACAATATTGATCAATGTGAAATGGAATTCTTGAGTTGTTAGTATTATAATATGAAATATTTAGTGAATAATGATTCACATACTTGGCATTGGCAATAAGCAATGTGATGACATAATCAGATGTACTCTTCCTGCATTTTAATAGATCTGGTACCATAAAGCAAAGGCAGGCTGCCTTATTTGTTCAGTAATAATAAGATATTGTCCCTGTGTGGAAACAATATTGCCTGAAGCCTTCAGTGCTATGTAATATAATTCTTTGAGGACCATTCTTACTTCCATTTGTCTTTACTGACATCCTTAACAGTCTATCAGTCTGGCTTTGTATATAAATTGCTAGATAACACATTTGAGTAGACAAAATGGACAGTTGGGTCATGATAAGGGGAGATGTATTCAAGTGGACTAACGTGGCAACCACACTACTTATTCATGGTAGTGGGAGATCAAACCCTTATTTAAAGAGCAATTGACACTGAGAATATAATGACTGAACCCACAAGCAAAAGTACTGTTGTCCACTGAAGATCACTTTTGGATCTTGGAAGGCTACAGTTCCCCTGCTGAATGCTGTAATATTCAGTCCTCTAGATTCTTCTATGGCTATAAATCCTGTCTATTTCCTATCAGTTCCTTCTCCAGCACTTGTTGCTGCTGCTAATATTCCATCTTTATATGATTTATTATTAGGTTGTTTTTTTTTATCTGTATTCTGTCCTTCCTTTGGCCTTTTTTATCCCTTTACTTCTGCATCTGGAAAATTATCAATTTTTACACATCATTTATAAAATATTTAAATTTGCTTTATAGCTTTTATCTCTTCTCTGGGTGGGTTTTCAGTGATGGTGGAAAGAGGGTTTCTTATGGGTTTCCCAAATCTGTCCTGGTGACCTTACAGCTAGTTGGGTTTTCAGGATAGTCACATTGAATTTGTAAGAGATAAATCTGCATGCATTTGAGACCCAACATATGAAAATTTATCTCATACATATTCATTGTGGATATCTTGAAGACCCAACTAGTTGTGGGGTCACCAGGACAGGTTTGGAAAGCCCCACCTTACACAGACTGAAAAGATTGGAGAGCAGGCCAGACCAGGGGTTCTTAACCCAATCCTCAGGACACACCCAACCAGTCAAGTTTTCAGGATATCCACAATAAATATGCATGAGGTAGGTTTGCATTTATTAATTTATTCACATTTGATGTCCCACCAATTGGAGTGCAATCAAGGCAGATAAAAACAACAACAACAAAAAAAAAGAAATACATATAACAATTATAAACACATGGACAGAAAAACTAAATAAAATCACAAAACATAAATCAAAATAACCTAAAAAAGTCCCACTCAGACCTCTTAGATAATACTTTCCATTATAACCCATACTATAAAACAAAACACAAAAGTAAATCTTAGTTGTATCACTATCATGCACTGCCTCTATTGTATACAAATCTATCTCATGCAGATTCATCATGGATATCCTGAAAACTTGACTGGCTGGGTATGTCCTGAGGGTTGAGAACCCCTGGCCCAGATGCAATTTGCATCAAGGGTCCCCAAACTCAGTTCTTCAGGGCCATAATCAATTGGGTTTTCAGGATTGCCACAATAAATATGTATGAGATCTATCTGCACACAATGGAAACAGTGAATGCAATCATGCATCTTCTTTGTAGCAATTTTGAAAACCTGACTTGGTTGCAGCATTCTGGGACTGAATGTGGGGACACTGGCTTACACAGCAAGGTTGAATCTCATTGGTAACCAGTGAGATTTTTCTGTTGTAGACATGAATGCATTTTAGGAAATACAAATACAGAGCTGCCAAGTTACACTGTTCCAAGAGAAAGATTTTAGGCCAGTCTTAGATTTCTGACAACTCCATTCTGATGCATTTTGAGATTTGAGGTGGGGAGTTCAGTAGGCAGAATCAGGGACTCCAAATACCACATTGCTTTGGGGTGTAAGTTAAAAATCAGTTCTAACCAAAAGTCTCCTTCCTGGAATCAGGTAACTTTGCAGCTCTGATAGGATTGCCGCCTCACCCAGGTCTGTTTGAACAGTTTGATCTAATCCTGGTTTTGCCCTATTGCATCATAAAGTTGTATTTCTAATTTCCTGAAAAAAAGTGGGAACTACATCTTCATGCATGCAATGGGGCAACTAGAGGAGTTTCTTTGGGTTGATCTGGGTATGGCGGCAAGCCTAGAGTGAAAATGGGAGAAAGGCACTAGTAAATTACACCTTGTACCAGTCTATAGTTTAGGAAAATATGGACTACAACAGAGGTTCTCAAGCCAGTCTGTGGGACACACCTAACCAATCAGGGTTTTAGAATATCCTTAATGAATATGCATGAGCCAGATCTTCAAACAATAGAGTCAGTGTGTGCAAATCTATGTCATGCATATTTGTTGTGGATATCTTGAAAACCTGACTAGCTAGGTGTCTCAAGAACGGGCTTGAGGACCAATGGATCAGAGCATGGTTTATCACCTGGGTTATGGCAGGAAACCATGGAAGGTCATGTGAATTCCACAGTCACTGGGCATGAATATTTCCCTCACTTAGGGGGTCATTTTCCATCCCTATTGCACGTGAAAAGGGACTTTTCGCACGCGAGAAGTCCCCTTTCGCACGCAATAGCTAGTTAGGGGCGGAGTCGGGACCGGAAGAGGAGGAGTCGGGGCAGTGTCGGGCAGACGCAGCAGAAACTTCACTGGCGGCGATAAGGTAAGACCCGTTATTGCCGCCAGTAGCGCGCCCAATAGCGCCACCTTTCACGGTGGCGCTATTGGGTGCGAAAGCCGGCAGCGATCACACCGTGGTGGTGCGATTGCTGCCAGCTTTCGCAGGCCCACCCCCTGTTACCGCACAATTCATAAAGCACTGTGATTTTAGAAAATCCAGGCCTTAGCTGGCTAAATTGTATCCAGATATCTCATTATCTGGCTAAAGTATAGCCATATAACTGAAGGGTGTTCCAGGAGTGTTTCTGGGAGAAGTTAAAAGCTAGGTTATCCAGCTAATTGCTAATTGCTGGTCATGCTGTAGATCTGTCCTAAAGTTATCCAGCTATCTTTAAGATAGCCAGCTATATTCAGTAGTATGGCTGTACTACTGAATATCCCTTCAAAGTTAGCATGATAAGTATATATGGAATGGATAAAATTGCAATCTTGTCAATGACTGAATATGTACCTCTTAGTGACCCGTGCTGAAAGTTTTGAGTGGATGTAGATGCTTTTGCAAGAAAGATTTTTTTTTTTAAAAGCAGAGCAGTTAGTTATCTTAGGTAATTATTTTCCCCTGAGGGTGTCTTCCTTGCACTGAGAGGATGAGAGATTGGTCTGAATTTTAGATTGGTACAAGGTGCGGTATTGGGGTGATCTTTCTTTTCTGCTTTCCTGACTCCCTGCTGTCCTCTTTCTGAAGAAAAATGTATAACCTAAGGAGATCCTGTATCCTCCTGCTCTACCTCTCCCACCCCCAAGCTTGGTTTTTAGTCTGTCCTTATAGAGATCTGTCTGGAAAATAGTGATCTGTGATTCCTGCCTCTAATCCAAGTGTTCAGAGTGGTGGGTTGGGTTCAATGAATGGCAATCGTGATTGACAACAACTTGGGAAGCCAAGGAAAAATTAGAAAGCTATCAATCTAGTCGCAACCTGAGATTGCGATCCAGTAAACCCCATCTACCACTGAATGCCCAGATTATGGCTGGGGCTTATGAGTGAAGCTTGCTAAGTTTGAGCTTTAAGAATGTAACTATTTTGAAATCACATCTTACATCTTTCCTTTCTCTCTCCTCCCATCTGTAGATTTGTTTCCCTTCTCCCTGGCTTTTCTTCTGCTTTGTCCTTTTTTATCCTTCCTTTTTTCCTGAGCTAACAAACCTGAGAAATCTAATTTATAGAATCTATAAAGGATTTATTGGGGCTTCTATATTCAAGGTTTACACCTGTTTTCTTCCAGTGCAAAAATTGCCCCAGTGCTGTTTCCCATTGAAAATAATAGGATTATTTTGTTGATAAATCTGGCATGTTTTGCAGTGCAGTGAGCCCCGCTGAGCTGGAATTCATGCCTCTCCAAGCTCGGTCTATGTGGGTTCTGAAAGCTAAAGCAGAACTGCAGCTGAATTGCCACAGTCTATGTGGAAGAGGCCATTCCTCTTTGTTATTAGGCCTGGCAGTTTCTCCCTGTTCCTTTGGGATTCCTGCGCAGTCTGAGCCAGTCATTTTGGACTGTGGCCCCGTGAGCCATCATTCACAGCTATTCCAAGTTCATGCCTTATTTTTGTCCTCTCCCCTGCTTTCTTCAAGCTCAGCCATCATAACAACAGGCATTGGCCAGGATGTATGTGTGCCGGGGGGGGGGGGGGGGGGGGGGAAGAGGTCACAGAGCCACAGACAACTGCTCTCTCAGGAACCTGGCATGTGCGCACCCTGAGTCTGACTACTAGAAAGGAGCTGATAGCAAAGAGAGAGGGATTTTGTTGGAAATGATACATCCAGAGGATGTTTTAGGATTTTATCAGAAACTATGACCCATTGGGCATCAACAGGGACCTTCAGTGGGCAATAATGCTTTTAGCCAGCAGCTTTATGCAGCATAATAGCGTTGTTGGCCAATTTTGGAATACGAAGGTCTGTACTCTTCCATCATAACCCTCATGTCCAGTCCATAATCGCATGCATACAGATAGCTCTATCTATCTGCATTTATTTACTATACTTATGTAGTGCTATAGACTGATCTTGAGACTTAGGATGGAATAATAATGACCAGCACAGGATTCTATTTCTTGAACTTGAAGGCTGAGGGGGAATATGGCCCATGGTAGCTTACAGTAACTTCCCAAGGGGGGACAGTATTTTTCCAGTAGAAAATAAGTGTCTACCTACATTTGTTTTTCCCCAAAATGCTAGCAATTACATTTGATGATGCCATCACTTAGCATATTCGTTTGTCATGTAAACTGTTATGTTCTCATTGGCAAGATTGTTAGTCCATGTGATTTCTGAACTAATCAGGAATCCCTCTACAAATCAGGTTTGATTTCACATGCACATGCTTACTTAGAAACAGTGAGGAGTGGCAACACATACGGTAGGCCTTTGTAATAAATACGTAGCACCATTCAAAGCAAAATGCGACCTGGGTGGTTAACTTTTAAGCACTTAGATTGCATATGGCTATCACTGATGTCTTTCCATGATTTCTTGTTACAGGGACAAAAAGGAGAACCTGGAGATATTAAAGATGTAAGTCTTGGCTTCCATTAGCAGCTGCCAGCACATCATGTTTCCTCATGAGCGCTGATGGGAGGTATTCCTCCTTCCTCAGAGCCTCTCATTGGGAATTTGGATGGCACTCCCTCTTTTAACTTCAGCTCTGTCTTTATTTTATTTAGGTGGTAGGACCTAGAGGACCCCCAGGACCGCAGGTACAAATAAGTGTCTGTGTAAGATGCACGGTCTGGCACATGCATACTGCACCTTCCTCGCTTAGGAATTTTTCCTAGAGTACCACCAGTTTTGGCAGGGGATGGAGGTGGGGTTGAAGAGAGCAGGACAATTGCATGGAGCTACACCACCACTAGCGGACCACCTTGGCAAAACTGAGGGAGGTCACTGAGGCATAGCTTCACGGTGCTTGGCACTGGCTAGGCCCACTCCTTAATTTCTGCCCTGTGCCCTGGTGGAAACACAGTGTAGAAGA
The DNA here is from genome assembly GCF_901001135.1 of Rhinatrema bivittatum. Taxonomy (NCBI): domain Eukaryota; kingdom Metazoa; phylum Chordata; class Amphibia; order Gymnophiona; family Rhinatrematidae; genus Rhinatrema; species Rhinatrema bivittatum. The sequence goes on from NC_042617.1 coordinate 303,541,103, forward strand.
CAGTGTTCAGTGAGCCGGGCTCTTCATTAATGATTTGTTACTTATGTATTCCTCTTGTGTTTTAGGGACCAGCAGGAGAACAGGGACCAAGAGGTGATCGAGGCGACAAGGGGGAGAAAGTGAGTGGCCTTCCCCTTTACTAAGAATATTTTCTCTTTCTTCGTAGCCATATTCAGAGAGTTATCTGAACCCTTCCTTTGCTGGTGCTGTACTTCTGAAAAGGAGCAAACGATTCACGCCATCTTCCTGTATGTTCTGTTTAGGGTTCTTCTGGCCCCCGAGGTAGAGATGGCGAACCTGGTACCCCCGGCAATCCCGGACCCCCTGGCCCATCTGGCTCACCCGGCCCTCCTGGACTTGGTGGAGTAAGTGCCCAAAAAAACCCCACCTTGGCTGCTGTTATTAGCAAATTGTGCTTACAATTCAGGGTCATCAGATGGAGGCTTTGAGAGAGGAAGGCTGTAATCTTTAAATAATTTTTCCCCATTGGCACTGACTAGGTAGGAGGTGGGTGCCTTTAAAAGTTGTACAGATAGGAGGCTGAACATCACTGAATAACCTTTGAAAAGGAAGGCTGGGGGAAATGTTCCAGAATTGTGAGGGGAACCTGATGGTAGGAGGGAGGACTTGGGACACCATCTGAGAAGTGGTTAGAAGCAGGTTGAGTTTGATTGCTTATGTGATCATTTGATAACTGCCCATTCCAGCTAAGAGTTGTGTGCTCTGTAAGCAAGACTGTTCATTCTCACGCATGGCTGGTCGAGGTGCTTTCACTTGCACTTCCTCTCATGCACAATAGACTATAGTTAAGGAACCCTCATTGTCATTTGAAACTGATTTTAACCCCCCCCCCCCCCAAACATCCCAGGTTTCACTAAAACAATTATTCAGTTTTTACTGATTTTTCACTCTACTTTTGTAACGCTTAAGATGCAGGATTTTGTTTTCGCCCTATTGAAATTGCAACTGGCCCAGTCTCCTCTCCCCTCCCCCACTGCCCACACACTCCCAGGATGTTCCCCAGTCCTTAATATCCCACTGGCACAAGCGGTGAGGCTGAGTGGTGCTTCATACTTCGGTCCACCAAAATAAATCCTGATATTTACACAGGAAAATGAATAGTCATATTCTGGCACAGTTGTTGTAATAAATACTGCCAAATTTTGAGAAAAAAGAAAATAAAAACAGAAAATAAAGAGCTTTAACTCTGGGACATTTACTGTTACTCCCTGGAGATTATAAACACACCTGCCCATCTGTCAAAGACTACAGCCTACTTCTTGTCACTCTTTGGGGTTACAGGATGGCTCCAGGTGATTAAAGACAGGCTGATCCAGTCTTGGCTTTGCCCCAAGCCTGGACTGAATTTGTAATGCTGTTTCTTCCACAGAAAATCAGAACTACGAGTCTGTGCATTAATGAAGCGAAACCAGGAATGGCCCAGCTTGTGATTACCCTAACACTGTATCACAGCATCCTCCTCCCTCGCACTCAGTGCAGCCTGCTCGCTGCTTGAGGTCATGATGGAGCCGTGAAATGACCCCATTTCTGGAAGGAGAGTTTTGGCCATTCCTGGATTTTGAGTTTACATTTTCATGCCTTGTGCTGTTTGCGGTTCTGCATTTTCTATTTTGAAATCAATAGTACAGGTACCCAAAAGGCATAAGGAGGGGATGTGAAAAGGCCAGGACTAGCATAAAGTCACTCCCACCCAGAAAATGGAGTACTTGAAAGTGGTGCTGTTGTTACTGTAGAAAGCCTCTTGTCATTTACTATGCCCTCTGTCTTGCCACCATAGCCTGTTTCATTGCATCACTATTAGGGTGAACCAACAAAACCATGTCATAAGAAACAGCATGAGCTGGGCCTGGCTTTACCCCACTGCAACTGGTGACTTGCACTTCCTGCCTTTCATGAGAAAGAGGAACTACAAACCCAAAGAACTAATTGGAGTAGACTCAGCTTGTCTGTCGTGACACAGAGCTCTCTATTACAGCATGCTTCAAAGTTTGTTTTTTGCCAACATTTGAAATCTTTGAAGATTGCATTAGAGACAGAGGGTGGTATCTCGGCCTCCTACTAAAATGCTTTTGGAATCAGGCAATTTTAGAGGAAGGATACAGTGGAAAAAATGGCAACATATTTGGTCATATCGGAGGGCGCAAGGCTCCCTCTTAAAAAAAGGAGACATGACAACTCTGTTTCTATCAGCAACAATAATATGTATCTTGTTACTTATCATAGGATGAGTCCTGTCTCTCTAACCTGCTCCCTGTTATGTACCATAACCTGCTTCCTGTCCCCATAACCTGCTTCCTGTTACTTAATATAGCGTGCTTCCTGTCTCTATAACCCACTTGCCGTTGCTTACTATAGCATGATTCCTTTGATACTATCTCCTTCCTGTTATTTATTATAGCATACTTCCTGTCTCCATAACCCGCTTCCTTTTACTAACCATAGCATGCTTCCTGTCTTCATAATCTGCTTCCTATTATCAAACTATAGTATGCTTCCTGTCACTGTAACCTCTTTTCTGTTACCTACTATAGCATACTTCCTGCCTCCATAACTCGCTTCCTGTTACTAACCATAGCATGCTTCCTGTCTCCATAACTTGCTTCCTGTTATCAATGCTTCCTGTCACTGTAACCTCCTTCCTGTTACTTAATAAAGCATGCATCCAGCCACTGTAATCTGCTTCCAGTTGCTGTAACTTCCTTCTCGCTACTTACCATAGCATTCTTCCTGTTATTTAATATAGAATACTTACAGCAACTATAATCTGCATAGCATGCTTCTTAGTACTGTAATTTGCTTCCTGTTTATTAGAGCTGCCGAGGGGGATCACATTTTAAGAGGTAGATTTATAGTGTATCATGTGTGCCATGCCCACGGCACTCCCCACTTCTCTCATCTCCTCACCCAAGTCATTCCAGAAAATACACTCCCATCTCCTGGAGAAAGTGACCCCCACTCCTTCACCCCCCATTTACATACGCACACAAGATTCTCATGCACCCCGCTATCCTCTCATTTCCTCTTTTCCCCCTACCCGTCCCAGTCCTCTCCCACCTGCTGGAAAACAGATGGCACCGTGAACCTTGTGGAGGAAAGAGGTGCCAGGAAGATGGGGGTGGAGAAGGAATTTGCCTCCTTCCTGTGTCCCCCCCCCCCCCCATTCAACTCCCTCATGTTTCCCCAGCATTCAATCCCCTCCTCACCACCTCAATATTCATCCCCTTTTGTGCCACTCCCCAAGAATTCACCCTTACTCTGCACCCCTAACATTCACCCTCTTTTGCATCATTGTCCCAAGCATTTACCTCTTCCATTCACCTCCTCTCACAGGAACCTGTCCCAAGCACCCTTCCCCCCACCAACGTCCTCTCACCCCCTTTCAGCATTTACCTCCTCCTCTTCCCCTGGTTGCAGCTGTCTCACTCCTCCTCCACAACAGTGCCTTCAGCTGAGTCCCAGTCCTGGGACCCCAGACAGCTGTTCTAGCACCACGCCTCCTGTTTTCACTTTTGACAAAGGAACAAGAGGGGAATAGTGAGGCTGGAGTGGGACAGTCCCGAACAGATAATTATTTTACTTTCTTTCTCCAGCTCCTCCACTCCTATCCCCTGAAGGCTGTCTGGAGGGAATGGGCTGGAGCAGTAAACAGAACAGCTGTTTTCTGTTGCCTTAAGATACTGGACAGTAGATCCACGAGGGGGCGGGAGATTAGCCTGCTCCAGCCCCCATGCAGAACATTACCTGCCAAAGTGGGAGTCTCCCGCCAGTTGTGGGAGGTCTGAATGTAGTATGTTTCCCGTCACTGTAGCCTGCTTCCTCTTACCTTAGTATGCTTCTTATCACTGTATCCTGATTCCTGTTAGTTATTACAGCACGCTTCATGGACCAGTGCTTCCCACCACCACAGTATGCTGCTTCTGTTTTGTTGGGAAAGCATGTAAATCCACAGTTCCTCAAGTGCCTCGCTTTTGTCTGCTTTTCGATCCCCCATATCCCTCACCGTCTCGTTCATTTCTGCAGAATATCTATGGCATCGCCTTTCTCTCTATATATATCAGAATTTCTCCATCATATGTATCGGAAGTCACAAAAATCTCACTTATTTGTGGCTCAGCAGGCCGAGATGTGTGCCCTTCGGCATTCAAGTCGATTACACCAATGCGACAGGGTATTTCCAAGACATTAACGCCCTATGCCTCCGTGAATAATAATTGATACATTAAACAGCTGAACAGTCTGTTTTAATATATCATAGTGTCTTGTATATGTTCAAGCTATTGGAGTGTAACTGTAGGCGTCCGGCATTTGTGAAGACGACAGTTTCCTCCTGCTCAGTGTCTGCTTCTAGCTCAGTCAGAATCAGCCTTCTTTAGAAACGGCTCCATGAGCCTTTGTTCACGACTGCCTGGATCTTTTCACTCTATTCCTACACACTGTCCCCCAACTCAGTCTAGCCATTTCAGTGCCGGTCCTTGACTGGGGGAGGGTCATTAAGCTGCGGCTCCCTCCGGATCCTGGCTAAGGGGGGGGGGGGGGGGAGGGGGACACTATGTCTGGTCTCTCTGGGTGTCATTGTTGAGTGATGGCTGCCTCTGCTCTCGGCAGTCTGGGGAGCAGAAGCCTTCCTGGCAGCACCGGGCACTTAAACCACTTGAACAACTGGGTTGGCTCAGGAAGCTGCAGCCCTGAATTTCTTAGCAGCCAATGTCAATTTCCATCAAAACATTTTTTTTAGGTTTAAATATTCTTTTATTAAATTTTCAAACAAGATAAGCGCACCAAACAGCATAAAATACAAACAAACAGGGAGCTCTGGTGGTTTCTTCCCAGGGCCCCCAACCACCAAAGATCAGTACCCCACCCCCACAAAACATTTTTATTTGTAGGTAGAGAAATGCATCTTTCAGACAGGTTATTTACTGCAAGATAATATCCAGTAAGATTAAGAATCTCAGGTAAAGAAACTCCCTCCCTTAAGGCATTTCCAACCAATAAGTGACATCCGCAGTGGAGATTATTGATTCAATTACATATACAGTAATATGGTTTATTATAAAGTAACGATGTCAAGTAACATTTTTTTCACTGAGAATCACAATAGAATATATTACTTTGTTAGAAAAGAATGTGAATTTTAGCCATCAAATTCAGCAGCTATGCAACCGGAAGTCATAGAATAACCTCAAATAAAAAAGCAAGAAGGTCTTATTTTGACTGATTGACTTTTATCCATGAAGGCTGGCGCTATCTTTTATTTTTGGAGCAGAATGAAATGCCAATATTTCTGACTAGTTGTGTGTTTCCTTTGCAGAACTTTGCTGCTCAGATGACTGGAGGATTTGATGAGAAAGCTGGAGGTGCTCAGCTGGGCGTGATGCAAGGACCAATGGTAAGAAGGCGTGTCTTATAGAATGGGAGTGGGCAAACTTCATTCAACTGGGACCATATTACTGGCTCCTCGCTGGAACTTCTCCATCCAGGAAGAGGGTGTGGGCTCCTAATAAACACACACATTCAGATGGGGTTTTTTTTTAGCAGCAATAGAGCAAGTTACACAATTTATATTTCTAAAAATAACTAAGAAAATAAAACCAATTATTTTGAGAAAGCAGCACCAAACGTGACATGTACACCCCTATGCACTGAGAAAAAGGCAAATGCAGAGGCACAGTGATAAAAATACCCAGAAGCGCCGTGAGAAAGGCAAAGCAACAATAAAATGCCAAATTACAAATTTGGAGGCCCGATTACTGGGCTATTGCAGCCGCAGATGTTCTCAGATGTTAAAATCTATACATATATCCCTGGACACAGGTGTCCTTTACAATTTCAGTGATTCTGTATTGGTCGCATACATCCTTTAATACCTTACATAAAATTAGTTCAGGTTAATGAAAGACCAGCCCGCCTCATGGAGCTTAAGTGAGAGAGAAAGGAATGGAATAAAACCAAAAAGATGTGGGTAAAGAGCTGATCCGTGACAGCTCCAAAGGCAGAAGCTTTCCGAGTCCTGCAATCACCTCTCCTCACAAGTCCAATGAGTGTGATCCATACTCCCCCACCCCCTGACCACCCTATCGGTCACATAGAAGCCACCCCCCTTCCCTCCCTGATGCTGATATTCTCCCCTGCTGGACCCCAGTATCTCTCTCCCTGACCCCACCATCTCACACTTGTCGCCCAGTATTTTCCTCCCCTTCTCCAGTGTTCTCCCCAGCCAAACCCCCTTTATCTCCCTCCTTAACCCCAGTATCCCCCACCTCTTCCTTGACCCCAGCACTCCCCACATAGACCCCGGGCTCAACCCGCCTACCTCTGAAATTACCTTAGGCTTCTGTCATGCAGCTACCACTGGCCTTCCCCTCCCCCCCCTCTTTTCCTGCCACCATCCCAGCTGACTTTTCTTCTACCATGCTGCCCGCACCCATCTGACAATGGTTGACTTTTTCCATCCACATCAGCTGCCGCCCCGTCCCTCTTCCGTCGGTGGCAAAGAAAGTAAGAGAACAAGGCCGCTGTAGCTCCTCGACAGTCCCTATGCGTGTCATCATCAAAGGTCTGCAGTGTTTGACATGAGCAGGGATAGCCATGGAGCTATAAGATGGCAGGCCGGTCATACTATTTATTCCATTACTGTATTTTTAAAGCTGAGCGGGCCGGGTTTGACCCACGGGCTGTAGTTTCCCGTCCCTTGTTATAGAATTATAGAAAGGGCTGGAAAGGACCTCGATAGGACATTTAGTGCGGGAGTTCTTGCAACACATTTTTGGTGCCTACTTTAACAATTCTTTTCCCCCAACGCATATATCACTTCTCCCCAATCCTTTCCAATGCACTTACTCACCTACTCGTCCTCCCTCGTGCACGGACCTCCCCTATCCCCTTCTGATTTGCTTACTCATTCCCCGATCTCCTGATGCACTTACCCACGCTCCAACCCCCTTCTGATGCTTTCACTTGACCCCCTTACTATGCACTCACTTGCCCCTCGGATCCTACCTCCCCTAGACATTGTCACCCATCCCTCCTCCAATCCACCACTATGCATTCACCTCTTTCTTTAAACCTCACACTCTTCCCTCATCCAACCCCCCTCCCCCAATTCCGACACCCAGCCAATAGGAGAAGAGCAGAGCCTCATACCTTCCTCATGCTGGCTGTCCTCTGCAGATGTTCAAAGGTTTGTTACAGTGGAAGTTGCAGACAATGATTGGCAGGAGGAAAGTATGTTGCTCCGCTCATCTCCTGACAGTTGGGCAGGGGGATAGGTAGAGAATTGGTGGGGGATGGGGTTAGTGGGGAAGTGCATGGGGGGGGGGGGGGGAAGTGCATTGGAGAGTGGGAGCAGAAGATGCATGGCCCACCCTATCTTATAGGCTGATGCAGAAATGTGCATTCATCTGACTGCACCTTTCTGCGCACATTTCCAGATGCACATTTTGTGAGCAAAAAATTACTGCCAATACGGCACAGAGATTTGCGTGCGGAAAATGCGTGTCCCTTGTCATCCAGGCAGGCCAGTCCACACAAGCGGTTTATGCACTCCAACCAGAATATGGAGATGGAGACAAACTGCCTCACTGATGCCCCCATATATAGTACTGATCATGCCAGTATTCTCCGTCTCCAGCAGATGGTGGACATGCATCTCTTCTTGTGGACGTAGACCTGTCAGAAAGAGAGCAGGTCATGTTTTTGCTCCCCAAGTGAAAACAAACTCCCTCCCTCGGTTGAGCAGTCAAATTTGGGTCCCCTGCCAAATTGGGCAAACCTGAGGAGACAGCTGGTAGCGCCCTCCCTTGCAGATCTTCCCCTTTCACCCTTCTTCCAGCAGGGTGAAAGGAATTGGACTCATATTTCCTCCTTACTTTTTTCGCTCTTACTGACTTCTTCCTTTGGGATGCAAGGGGCAAGGCACATTGGGGGCTGGATTTGCTTGGAGGATTCTGCAAAGAAAAGAAAAAGGGGAGCCTGGGCTTCCATCATTGCACGGGCTCCCTTCCACAGTATCTCTGACATACCCTGAACATCGGGGCCATGCGAGCAGAGCAACTGATGTGTTGCAAGGTCCAGGGCACTCCTTTTTGACAGGTGGCACAGCTTTGAGAGTATGGGGCAGGAGCGGCCCTGAGTGGGAGTGACAAGATGCGAGGACGTGATCGCCATTGCTTACAGCTGAGTGGTGGCTGCTGCTGTTTCTGTCAGAAGGAACGGATCACTGCGATCTGCCGTTTCCAGCACCCTCGCATGGAAATCCCATGCAAATGAGGGCATTAAGCAGTACTCCCCAGCGCAGAGAGACTGCATCTGGCCAGAGCACCTTTTTTTAGAGCTGGAAACTTAACTCCAGGTCAGAGCTAGTGTTAAGTTTCCAGCGCTAAAGTGCTGGCACTTAAAACCCCAAGGAGAGTGGGAAAAATGTCTTTAAATAGTTTTTAAATGTCCACAGATAAGTACTTACTTAACCAGGTAAATGGCAGCATCTGCTGCCACTTATTCAGATAAGTCAGTACTGACCCAGATAAGTCATTACTTATCTGGTTAAGTTGCTGTCACCCATGCCAGATAGCTGGATAAATCAGTATTTATCCGGCTACGTGGTGGCGGGCTGCTGTCACTTATGGCCATCAGGGATGTCTCTCCCCCACTCCCCACCACCTTCCCGATTTAAAATGTGCATTGAACCTGTTCCCAGTTCACATTTTACTCTCAAATTGCTTTTTTTTTTTTAAACTCCCATTGCGTACTGCAATGGGAGTTAAACAAACAAAAAAAAAAAAGAACCTGGGTGTTAAAAATGTGCACCGAAAACCAGCGCCCAGATTATTGCATTGGCCTGCAAGATAACTACCAGTCCTTTACCTGTGCTTCATGCGCTCTGCTCCTCCTCCCGCCGTCAGGGGCCTCACCGATGTCCGGCTCCCCGCCCAACTGCTGCCCCCTTCCGTGGCTCCATGTGGCTCGCGGAGAGTGGGAGCAACGTGATGCCCATGGCGCCCCTCCTTGTGGGAACAGCGCAGGAGGAGTACAGGCACGGCGCAGCAAGCACTCCTGGAGAGCTTTGCCAATATTGAGCAGAGCGGAAGATTTTGCTTTACTATTGCCCTTTAATTACAGACCCACAAAAAAAAAAAACAGTGGAGGACCCTAGGTAGCCAGCAGAGAAGGCCTCCCACTTTCCAGTGCCTGGCACGGAGCCTGCCACCCCATCCCTGGGAATTACTGTATCATGCGGTTACGTAACCAACGCTTTGCTGCCCAGAAGCCTTTATTTTAATTGCTTTCTTCTCATGTTTGCCAACATGTCTAAAGCTGGATGCCAAGTAGTTTTAAAAGCAGTAGCGGAGGAGGTAGAAGCATAAAGTGATTTGTTTTAGAGGGTTGCTCTCTTGTTTCTCTTGGACTGACAGCTTAAGAGTGTAGATGGGAGCTCCAGTTCTTACAGTTGCTCACGATTGCTGGCAAACGGCTTTTCTCTGCTCCGGCCTCCTCTTGGCAAGCAGTGAATGAAAGTCAGAGGCGGTAATAAACATGGCTTGGTGCCAGCCGAGGGCTGCTTGGGGAATGGCTGCCTATGGAACACACTGCAGTTCTCATGTGTGCGAGTATTAATAACAGATACAGTTATTTCGGTGCCTAGGAATGAATATTTTTCAGCACTTTCCCATGCTGGACAGCACCGGTGAAGAAGCAAGAGCGCTTACTACTGTACCACTCAATCCTTAGGCATCTTGTCTTGTTTTTCATTTGCAGGGCCCAATGGGACCAAGAGGAGCTCCAGGCCCCTCAGGATCTCCTGTAAGTTCTCCTCTTTTTTTTTTTTTGCTTAGAATCTTGTAAAACATTTTTTTTAAATATATTTTTTGCCAGTGAGCAAGTTAAAGACGTTGTGTTGTATAGATACTTGAATCTTGTTTCCTTTGTTACATTTTAGGGACCTCAAGGTTTTCAAGGCAGCCCTGGTGAACCCGGCGAACCTGGATCAGCTGTGAGTACCCAGACACAAGATAAGCAGGGTCTTAATGAGTGCTATTTGGGTGTGAGAGTCCAAGGCGGAGGTCGTGTCCCATCACCGGACACAAGGCATAGTAACAGGTGCTGCAGGCCATGGGGGGTCACTGTGTACCATGCTGTGGCGCACCATGTGATTATATGTATCCCACTGCCAAATATTATGGTGCTTTGACACACGTTCTGACTCATGGCCCCCTGCTGTGGGCTTTCCCTATGCTCATCCCTGGGCACGCCCGGTAAGACACCAGCTAGGCTATGCTTTGCTTGTATCTCTGTCACCGGGACCTAAATGTTGCGACTTAGCTGTTGTGATTGTGGCCTCCATTCCCATCAGTTGACACGAGGCACTCTGGAGCAGTTTTTGTCAGTGCCCCGGTGCCAGATGCTTCTGTGTCTTTGCATTTGTCCCTCTTACTGGTTATAAGGCACTGTAAAGTGTGAAATGTGCCATGGTTTGATGTTTTATGTGCCCTGTTATTAGAAACAGAAACAAGAAAGTATAAGCCAGGGTTTTCTTCAAAGTGATTTTTAGATCACTGGTTCCCAATCTTTTAGTGTGGTGGCACACCCGGCACAGGGTGCACTTCTTTGTGGCACATCATCACTGTCACATCATCATTTTCTCTTCTCTTCCCTTCCCCCAGGCATAATCACCTTCTCTTCCCTCTCCCCTCCACCCCTTGGCACCCTCATCACCACCTTCCCTTTCCCCCCATCTCCTGGTATCTTTACTTTCCCATTCTCTCCTAATCCTCTCCCTCAGTCCCATCATCATTTCCCCCTTTCCTCCCCCACTTCCTGGCATCATCATCATCAACCTCCCTTCCTTCGTCCTCCACCCCTCTGACATCATCATCTTTTCTTCCCTCCCCCAACCCCCCTTCAGCATCATCATCACCTTTCCTTCTCTCCACCTCTATCCCCAGCATCATCATCATCACCTTCTCTTCCCTTCCTTCTCCCACCTTCCAGCATCATGACTACCTTCTTTTCCTCTGCCCTGGCATCATCACTTCCTCTCCCCCCTCACTCCCTGGACTCATCACTTTTCCCTCTATCCCCCAACCCTCTCCCTCAACACCCTGGTATCAACATATTCTCCTTCCTCCTCTCACCCCTGCCATCTTTATCCTCCCTTTCCTCTCCCTTTCCTCTCCCCAATCCCTCTGACATCATCATCTTCTCCTCCCTTACCCCCCCCCCCCCAGCATCATCATCATCATCATCGCCTTCCCTTCCCTCTCCTTCACCCCCCTCCTGGAATCATCAACACCTTATCCTCCCTTCTTCTTCCCCAGCATCATTATCATCACCTTCTCTTCCCTCCCTCTCCACCCCATTGGCATCATCATCATCATCACCACCACCATCTTCTCTTCCCTTTACCCTACTCCCTGGCAATGCCCACTCAGTTTCTCTCTCCCCCCACCCCTCTTCTCCATCTCTGGTATCATCACTGTCCCTTTCCCTCCACTCCTCTCCTCCACCCCCTGGCATTGTGACTTTTCCTTCTCCCCCACTCCCTGGCATCATGACTCTTCACCCCACGGAACTATCCCCTTCTCTTTCCTTTGCTCTCTTTCCACCTCCTGGCATCAGCACCTTCTCTTTCTTTCCCTCTCTCCCCCCCCCCCACTCACTGGCATCAACATAATCACCTTCTCTCTCCTCTCTACCCCCCCTGGCGTCATCACCTTCCTTCTCCCCCAAAGCTTTGGAATCATTACCTCCTCTTCCCTTCTCACTCCCTCCACCTCCCTAGCACCACCACCTTCCCTCCCCTCTCTCCCTCCTCCCCTCACCTCTTGGCACATTCAGCTGTCCCGTCTCTCGCCTGCGTCCTGGAACTCGCAGAGTCTGTGTGCAGCACTTATCTGGTGGGTGCTGCTGCTTCCTCCTCCTCTGCCAGCTTCCCTCCGCAGTTGGAACTGCAGGGGCCCAGAAGATCTCGCGAGACTACAGGGGGGGGGGGTCATGTACAGTTTCAGTTACAGAGGAGAAAGCAGCAGCAACAACAGATAATGCTCTCTCTCACACCCTCCCCCACTGGTGGGAGGAAATCCTACAGGCCAGGAAGGGAAGACAATGAAGCCTGCAGCTGCGCCTCAAATCCATTGAGCTTTATTCATGGAGCATCTCCACTGCAGCCATGACGTACCGGTTGGGAGATGCTGCTATAGATGTCTGTCCTTAAAAGAAAGCTACACCCTCTATTTATTGGATAATATTTCCAAAGTACACGCAGTGAGCAGTCACACCCACCGTGCACCGGTTAAATAAATGACTATAGGATGGTTATTGCTGCTGTGCTGCTTTTATTCCCCAGCACCCCCTGACGGAAGCCATAGTTGGAGTTAGTGTCACAGAGTCCCTAACATGGGTGGGGGTTCCAGTATAGAGTGGGTGATGTCACCCGTGACAACACAGCTAACATGGCGCCAATCCCAAGCAGTGAGTGCGAGCTCTTTGGTGGTGCTCTTGCTGACATGGCTGCTCCCAGAGGGAGAGGGGACATGACAGTGCACTTGCTTCAGGCATTTTAAGAATAATAGCTTTACGGTAGCATCTTTAATTGGCACATTGTAATACTACTTGCATGGCATTTGGAAATACTCATGGTACTCGGAGGGTGCATATATATATATATATATATATTTTTTTATTTTTTTTTATAATAAGCATGCAGAACCAGAGCCCCACATGATGTGCCCGGTCTCATGGGAAGAGATTGCTGAACCCATGTGCCAGTCAGCTGTATGGTTGACAACAAACTCCATGTGGCAGAGTACAGACTGAGCCAGGCCTGGTTTTATCTCACTGCATGGACTTGTTTTTCTCCTGCATCCATGGGCAGATTCTCCTGCATCCATGGGCAGATTCTGGGCAGCAAGAGCCATTGCTAATCCAGGCAGCAGCGTATGCTATCAGTGCATCCCGACAGCGTGACAGATATCACGCCTTGCTCTCTCCCCAACTCTTATTACCCCGCCTCGGTTGCCTCTTAAGTCTTTACGAAGACATGAAGAAAAACTGCAAGGTACTAAACTTGAGAATGCAGAAAAGCCACCATAAATTAACTGAAACTGATCATTAAGGCATCCACATCTCAAATGCTATTTTAAGGGCCATTTTAGGAATATGCACAATGCAGAATGCAGGGCATATCGTAAAGAGCCACTGAAATGCATTGAATTGGGTTAATGTTTTTGTAGGACAGAGTAGGGAAAAAACTGCCTTGCTTTCTAACAAAAACAAGGAACTGTCCCTTCAATTACAGGACAACTGGTCACATGGAAAGCCATGAGGAATTAAACTTAGTAATGGACAGAAGCCAGGAATCTGGAAAAAAGAACTTGGAATCATGCTCTGTATTCTTGGAAAGTTTATTTTCCTCATGGGTTTTGTTGCTGCTGTTGTAAGCTAGGACCTATAATGAACACTGGATCGCAACTAGAGCAATACTTATCAGTCTTTAAATCTCACATAACCACCAACCAGCCACCAGTGTTTCAGTTTGTTCAAAAGCCCTTCACTGGGGAATTATTTTTCATTTGACTAAATCAACACCTAAAATTTTGGAGGTTTAATAAAAAAAAAAATAAAATAAATGGCAGCAGTCTGATTACCTTCAATTTTGGTTCTCATTTTTCTGGTTGAGGAACCCTAGTGTGTTAGTCACCTTTGACCCACAGCTAAAGGGAACCCCACTCCCTGACCTTTACTCTTTGACCTTTGACACCCCTTTGCAAGACAGCAGTTTTCCGAGTCTCCTGTAAGAGACGATGGCTGTTGAAGTGTGATGTGTTGCTTGCTATAGGAATCTAGAATACGTCTGTTAGAATTTCTTATCCTTTTTCCACCTCCCTCACTCTTTCTTCTCAGGGTTCCATGGGTCCTCGCGGTCCCCCGGGTCCTGCTGGTAAACCTGGTGATGATGTAAGTACCACGGCATTTTCTAAGCTTCTTAGATTGGATAGATGTGTGAACAAACGGAATTTTACTGATGGCGCATAATGACTGAAGGGAGAGCTTCCGTAACTCACAAGTGACGAAGCTGTGCATTGATCCTGGTGGTTATCTCACCAGCAAACGATTGGAAAGAAAAACCACTTTCTGTGGATCTAGTCCATGTAACCTAAGAATGATCTTTTATTAATAAATATATTAATTTTTAAACACAAGCAAAAAAGGGCGGGGGGGCCCTTGAACACCAAGATACGAGTCCTGCTTGCTGTATTGGTTGGCAAGCTCAAAGTGATGAGGTGGTTTCCACAGAAATCCAGTCTGCGTATGATGTTCTGATTAGTAAAAAAAATAAACAAAACCAACTCTCCATCTTATAACAGTAAAAAAAAACAAAACACTTTTTGGTCCCTTTCTTTCTTATTTGCTATTATAATATTTATCGTGCTGGGAGAAATTTGCTATGTAATAAAGGCCTACAGGATTGCATGAGCTCATTCTGTTACAGCACTGAGCGCTCTGTTCTATATATTCATGCTTCTCTAATGATCAAAAACAAATGGAGCCCAAAGACAGCAGTCTCAATGAAGATCAAAACACAGCAGAGGAGAGAAGCAGCTATGGTAACAAATACAATTGAAAATCACAAAACATTTGTTCAAAAAAATGGGTGTCAGCAAGCCGGGACAAGTGCTCGACCTCTCCTGAAACTCAGAGGTAGTCTGGACGTGTCAATCATCCACCTGTACAAGACAGTAAACTATGGCAAAAGTCTCTTGTTTTTGATTATTCTGTCAATGCAAATAAAAACACTTAGACTTTGGTAAAAAAAGCCATATAAAGAACTCAATGACACCATTAATTCCCCCACAGTTCAAATATGTATCAGCTGATCTGGTGACGAGCAACGTTGATTTAAGACCCTGCAGGGTCTTCCCAAAACATCAGCTGATGTTGGGTCCAGTTCACAACTGTTTATTTTCTTGATAAATATTTGAACTGTGGGGGAATTAATGGTGCTATTGAGTTCTTTGTATGGCTCTTTTGACCAGTGCCTATGTGATTTTATTTGCATTGACAAAATTATTGAAAAAAACGTCTTTTCTACAGGTGGATGATTGAGAGATCCAGGCTATTTCTGTGTTTCACGAGAGGTCAAGCACTTGTCCTGGCTTGCGGACACCCATTTTTTAAATAAATGTTTTGTGATTTTTTTGCCTGTATTTGTTACCATTGCTGTTTCTCTCCTTTGTTATGTTTATGTATTTATACACCATCTGAAAATAGATGCACTCTTAATGTATCCACTTTGGCTTGATCGTGTCAAAAGGGCTTTGTGATGCCATCAACTGCTGTGATGCACTCAGATCTGATTGGCTAGAGATGCTCTATTCAGTCCTTTGCATCACCGTATTCCAAATCCAGAGCTGCGCTGCTGGGAAGGGTTTTTAAATATACTTTTTATGCATATACATGGTCTATATTTATAGTTTGCACAGATGAAGTATGACAACTTATATATGTGTGTATTTTATATGATGTATGTATGATTATATGTAGATTAGGGGTGTATGTATCATACAGGTACACCTGCAATATGTGCTGTTGATATGTATAATTTGTTTGGATTAAGAGAGAGAGAGACTATCTACAAGGCCCTCATAGTATAGTTATTTCTGGCATAAAAGCATGCGGTAGCATAACACATGCTATCGCATGGTGCGATAATGCCCCTCATTTTCATTAATCCTGCCCCTTTGAATAAATTTGACAAATTTGCATTTGTGCCGCATGCTGCAATAACTATCGCAGGTGTTAATGCCATAATGCACTTTGATGAATAACCCTGTAAGTTAGTTGGATAAGTAGCTCTTCCCCAAAACGCTCCCATCCCACCCCTCACTCCGGCTAAATATTCAGACAGTGCCTCTTAGCCAGCTAAATCGTAACATAACTGGCTAAGTGGTGATGAATTTCGGCCCCCCCCCCCCAATGTACATGTAGCTTATGTACTGTATAATTATGTATTGAGGAAATTTGTAGATAATATAGAAGATTTATGCATTGTCTGACTATATAAACTGTGTACAGACTAGTAGTATTTATTTATTTATTTTATTTAGAAGAGTTTATATACCGAGGTATAGCAAGCTGCCTTCACTCCGGTTTACATTTTAAACAACTTATTACAGGAGAAAAATATAATTGAGAACATTAACGCACAACATTTTTCTATGTACAGTCAATGTGAAAAAGGGAATATGTAATATAATGTAAAATAATATAATAGAAACATCAACTGATAACAGGCATTTTACAAACAGGGACTAATTGGGTGATACGGTGTACAGACATGGAATCAGCGAGTATGGGAGCACAAGTTGCATATAAACTTGCATTCGGCTTCGGGTTTCGGAGTGTGGGCGGACAGCTTAGTCAAACACCAGCTGTGAATGATTGCCTGAAGAGCCAGGTCTTGAGTTCCTTTTTGAATGATTTGGAGTCATTGATCATGATTAGGTAGTCTGGTAGGGAATTCCATGCTGTCGGTCCCGCAATGGAGAAGGCTCTGTTCCTAGTGTTGGAGAGCTTAGCTGAAGGGAGAGGGGGTATTGTTAGGTGTGGTTTGCTGGTTGTTATTGTTGTTCGTTGTGGATTGTGTAGCTGGATCATGTTATCAAGGGCGTTGTTCTCTGTTCTGTAGATGGCATTGTGTAGGATAGTTAAAGTCTTGAACTTGATTCGTTGTTCAACTGGAAGCCAGTGGAGACTTCTCAGAACCGGGGAGATGTGGTCCTTTTTTTTCTTGCCGGTTAAGACCCTGGCTGCAGCATTCTGCAAGAGTTGAAGAGGCTTTAAGGCCGATTTGGGAAGACCAATCAGGAGCGAGTTACAGTAATCGATACTGTTGAAAATAAGAGATTGTAGGACTGTTCTGAATTCTTGTTGGTGTAAGAGCGGTTTTAGGTGTTTCAGTATGTGTAATTTGTAAATTCCGTGTTTAGTTTTTGTTGCGATGTTCTTTTTGTGGTTTAGTTCGTTGTCGATCCAGATACCGAGGTCTTTAGTATTGTTCTTCAGTTGGATGTTAGTGTTGTCGATTTGTAAGGGCGGCAGTGGGGTAATTTGGTCAGTGTTGTTCCTTTCGATGAGGATGCACTCAGTTTTGGTCATGTTGAGGCATAGTTTTAGTTGGTTCAGCATGTTTCTGATAGCGATGAGGTGGTTAGCTGTATGACTCAGGGCATCTTCGATTGTTGAGGTTATAGGAATGAGGAGTTGAATGTCATCGGCGTACATGTAGTATGTAACGCCAAGACTTGAGATAAGTTGGCAGAGTGGTAGTAGATAGATATTAAAGAGGGTGGCCGAGAGGGCGGAACCTTGCGGAACCCCAGTTTCAAGGGGGAGGGGGTCAGAAGAATTGTTGTTAACGGTTACTTTGAAGAACCTGTCTTTTAGAAATGAGGTGAACCAGTCAAGAGTTTTTCCTGAAAGACCTATGTTTGCAAGTCTGGATATCAGGCTTTTGTGGTCTACGGTGTCAAACGCCGCGGAGAGATCTAATAGAATTAGTAGGTGGCTGAGTTTATTGTCAAATCCTCTTATTATTTTGTTTGATAGATTTAGTAGTAGGGTTTCTGTACTGCGATTTTTTTCTGAAACCATGCTGAGAATTGTGTAGTATTTTGTTGCTTTCCAGGTGTTCATTCAGCTGTATCAGTGTGGCTTTCTCTATCATTTTTGCAAGAAGGGGAAGGTTCGAAATAGGACGGTAGTTATTCAGATCGACTGGGTCTAGGTTCTTTTTTTTTAGAATTGGAGTGATTGTTGCAATTTTTAGTTTTGTAGGAAGTACACCTTCTTCAAGAGATTTGTTAATAATTGCTGCTATGGAGGGGGCAATAAAATGAGCCATTTCTTTTAATTCACGGGTTGGGATGATGTCAAGATCATGACGAGCTGGGTTTATCTTCCTTAGCATTTTTTCAACTTCAGTATTTGTGATAAGATCGAAATTCGACCAGGGTGTTTTCTTTGTTGTGTAAAAGGATAGTAAAAGCCCATCCAATTATGAGGAAATGCTGTCAAGTGTAGGAAGTGCTTAACTGAGTTGTGTAGTAGTAGAGTACAGGCCGAGCTCTATTGTACTGTGTGGTAGTAAAGAGAAGATTGACAATTCAGAAAGAGAAAGAGGCAGAGCTGGAGAATACAGCCAGAGAGAGGGGCGGAGCTCATTTTCATACGTAGTAGTAGATAATGGATTAGAAAATTCACAGAGAGAGAGTGGAGTGGAGCTGGAGAGTGGTGCAGAGCTCAGTATGCACACCAGTGATGCAGGTGCTGGGCAACTTTCCTCTTTTTTTATAGTTAGATTAGATATGTCTCTATAACATAGATTAGAATTTCAACAAGGGCTCTATGAGCATCCTTAAAGGGTTCCATGCAATATTCTATATACCGCGTGAGGAAAGGAGGGGGAGAGAGTTGAGGTTTGAGGTTCTGAAGAATTTCACAATATATTATCTAGGGATGTGCATTCGTTCAGGACAAATTAGGCAGTTTCATCGAAATTGCCTAATTAGTCCTGTTTCGTGGGCAACGAATCCCAAACGAATTTTTCCTGAAATTTTTCCCGCATTTCAAAGGCCCTGAATTTCAAAGGCTATTTCCCGCGGCGGGCCTAAAACGAAGCCCAAACCGAAAAGTTCGGGCTTTGCACATCACTAATATTATCATAGGATTCCTTACCCAAAAAAAGGTTGAAAACTGCTGATGTACAAATATGTCTCTCTCTCTCTCTCTCTGTATATATATATATATTTATGTGTATGTGTATGTTGATTATGTATTTATACATATGAATATTTGCATAGATTTAGTCTGCATATTTAGAATATCTATAGATAAAATGCATAGGAGGAGGATGAGACTAAAGGATCTTCCTTTGTTTTGTAACAGGGTGAATCTGGCAAACCTGGCAAGTCTGGTGAACGTGGAACCCCAGGTCCTCAGGTACATCGTAAATTCCAGCAGCAGCAGCAGCAACGGCGAGGGGACAGCGTTATGCAGCGAGGGGCTAGTGCCATCGCTAATGTGGCGGCAGTGCTGTCATGGAGGGAGGATTCAGCATGGGGTGGTGGTTAGGGATTGGTGCTGTAAAAGAGAGAGAGGGATCAACGTGATGGGGGGGGGGGGGTCAGAGGTCTGCTTTCGTTAGGGCAGGGGGGCAGTGCTGTCATGGAGGGAGGGGTAAGCATTGCGGGGAGGAGGATAAGGTGCTGTCTTGGGGGGAAAATCAGCTTTATGGGGGTGCAGGGG
This sequence comes from Rhinatrema bivittatum, assembly GCF_901001135.1. Lineage (NCBI taxonomy): Eukaryota > Metazoa > Chordata > Amphibia > Gymnophiona > Rhinatrematidae > Rhinatrema > Rhinatrema bivittatum. Next base: position 303,560,423 of record NC_042617.1, read on the forward strand.
TGGGGGTGGGGGATGCTGTAAGAGAGGAAGAGGGAAGGGTCTTATGCGAAGTAAGATGAACTGCGAAGGTACAGTACCATAGTGGGTAAAAGTCTAATCCTGAGAATTCAATGCGGTTTTCTCTTATATTTTTCTGGATACTGATCTGCTTCTTTCTTTCTTTCTTTCTTTTTTTTTTTAGGGTGCTCGTGGCTTTCCAGGCACCCCAGGTCTCCCAGGAGTTAAAGGTCACAGGGTCAGTATACGTTATCCGCCCTTGGATCACAGACTTGTTAATTATAGCCTAGGCTAACATTCTGAAGGTGATAATCTTTCCTTTTCACTCTCTTTCCATTGGTAGGGTTACCCAGGCTTAGATGGTACAAAGGGTGAAACGGGTGCAGTAGGAACTAAGGTATGGTTTTAGAAAATCCTCTTCAAATTTGGTCTAATCCTTCAGCATTGCTGTTCGGGTACCTTTCCTTCTGTAAGCATCCTGGTCTTCTCCAGAAAAACATACAGATGACAAGTAACATGCATTTATCTTGTCTTGGAGGAATTGGTTGTGTAGGTTTGACTGACTCTTGCATTGTTTTGGATGAGTGCTTAGCCCCTGCTGTCAACCACGAAATCCTGTGCACAAGTAGATGGCCACTTACACTGAGGACCGTTTAGGAAGCTTGGCCTTTACTTGCCTGATTTTTAACTTGCAAAAACAAAGACTGACCAGTTGTCAGAAAGTGTCCGAAAGGAGCACAGTCTTTCCAAAGGGTTCGTGTTGAACCCATGAGGACACCATAGCTTTGTAACATTTCAATGGATTAATGGGTAAAACTTATGTACCTAATGCTTCTGCTTGATGAACCTTGGCTGCTCTGACAGGAACAGACGCTAGTCTCTGATCACCCTTTTCTCTTGCCCCTAGGGTGAAGCTGGCGCTCCTGGTGAGAATGGAGCTCCTGGTCCACTGGTGAGTGGCATCACTTCCTGCCAAGTTCTTGACAACTGGCCAGTTCACAAGGGGAAGCCCTGGGCATAGATTCTGCACTTTGTTAGGTCTTTGAATATCTGGTGGGTTAAATATGCATTGGAATCAGTTTGTTCCCTATGATATCAGAGGTGCTGGTTTCTATACATTCTTCGTACAGTGGTTACTGGAAAGAGCAAGAAGCCAGTTTACTGCTGAAAACTGGGAGGGTTTGAGACAGGGGACAGTCCACTCTACACAGGCCCCATTTCTTATACACTCCTTTAGAGCGCCCACTGCGTGCCATTGTCGGAGACAGGATGTTGGGCTGAATGGACCTTTTGGTCAGATCCAGTTTGACAGATTTTTCTGTAAGCGGTGAATAATAACTGCCGGCAATGTTGTGGGCATGACATGCAGAGTTCTTGAGGAATAAAACTTTTGTCTGTCTGCTGCAGGGTCCTCGTGGTTTGCCTGGGGAGAGAGGACGACCTGGACCATCTGGTGCTGCTGTAAGTACCAACCTGTTCCTAACCTGTAAAAAAAAAAAAAAAAAGAGCCATTGTACTCGTTACTGAGGGGTAACTCGCATCCTGGAGACTCAGCCAGCACACAGGACTCTCAGAGTGAGGAGCAGAAAGGTCAGAATAGTGTGAGGATTTGGGTACAGGCACGAGGCACTGAGCTCCTGCAGGAGGTGTAGAGAGTAATTAAGTGCCACAGGACCCAAAGAACAAGCACAGGAGAGTGATACTAGTGCTTAAATGACAACAGCTACTTGTATCAGTTAAATGGCAGTATGTATGTATATATGTGTAGTCCCTCTTGCAGTTGTGGCTAAGAAGGCAGGAGTCACACTGCATCCCGGGGCTAAGTCCTTGCACAGTTCCAAAAACCCCGGGGCATGGATTCTCCGGAAGTGTGTGTGTGTGTGGTTGGGGAGAGGGAAACTCCAGAGCTTAAGACGTAAGTGGAGAAAATCTTCATGGGATTTCTCTGACCCTGTGCCAGATAACCAAGCTGGACACTCATGCAGATGTTCCAAATCAAACGTTTACTGTAGTAAGTCTTTAGTGGGTACAGGGCCGGTGCTAGCCTTTTGAGTGCCCTGTGCAAACGATTATTGTGCTACCCCCTCCCCCCGCATTTTCATTTACTCTCTGTCTTGGACCCACCAAAAACAGGCCAGCTCCTTCCAGCAACTTAAACTTTAAAAACTATCACCCCCCACCTCCGGGTCTCTTCACCCCCACCGTCTCCACAGGCAATTAAAAATATGCATACATAATAACAGATTTGACATGAAAAAGAATATTCAAAGTACAGTCTTCTGAGATTAAAAAAAATCACAGCATGTATATTATATTTACATGCACTGCTATGGTGCCAGCCAGAAAACCCTACAGAAAAAGAGCTTAGAACCCACATGGCATTAGGACTACTGTTACTTCACACAAAGGAAACACTTATTTGCTTTATCACAAATGACCCATTTATTAATACATTATTGTATACAAACACATACTTTAAAAATCCCCCCCCCCCATATTCCCCCTCATAATCTCATTCACACACACACACAAACACCATTCACACCACGTTCTTAAAACCCATAAATCCGAATGTCCAACGCTATAGGATCCTATTTGTTTCGCCCACCCTAGGCTTCCTCAGAAACTATAGCAAACAATTTTTTCATATTATTTTCTTTAATTGTACTTATGTACTACTTCTCCTGTTAGTTTCTTCTCTTGTGGTACTTAACATCCCTCGATGTTCTTCAATCATTAATACACTTAGGGGTAGCCGCATGTATCTTATAAAATCCGGGGTTGGCGCGCGCAAGGGGGTGCACATTTGTGCAACTTGCACGCGCCGAGCCCTTCCCTTCCCTTTCTTTTTACCCCCCCCCCGCACCTTCCCTTCCCTTCCCCTACCTAACCCACTCCCCCAGCCCTATCTAGACCCCCCCACTTTTATCGGAAAAGTTACTACTGCCTCCGGGCAGTAGTAACTTACGCGCGCCGGCGCGGCAGGCCCCGACACAGGCCGCTGTGTCAGGGCACTCGGCCACGCCCCTGGACCGCCCACATGCCCCGGACACGCCCCCGATCCCTAACTGCGTCCCCTGGCCACGCCCCCAACCGCCCCTTTTTGCAAGCCCTGGGACTTACGCGCGTCCCGGGGTTTGCGCGCGCCGCTGAGCCTATGCAAAATAGGCTCGGCGCGCGCAGTATCTTACGCGTGTACCCCTTTGAAAATCTACCCCTTAGGTTCCATATTGCTGTACATTCTTCAAAAGCCCTTAACTTTAATGGCGAGATGAATCTTCATTTTTCCTCTCCAAATCTTCCTCTCCAAATCTCCTTTCAAAGGCGAGGTTTACCAAAATGTTCTACAAGAGAAAAACACTATTTAAATACTACCCAAAAATTCATAGTGTTATTATATTACCCTTTCACACAAACCCGCGTTTTCTCTTTCAACAATTTTACCTGCCCAATATTCCCTGTAACAAGTCTCAACCTCACCCGGGCTCGTTCCACCGACCGGATGCTGCGCCATAAGCTGCCACTTCTTCTGTTGCCTCAAATGCCCACGTGGCTGAATATAAAAACAGTTTTTACAAAATCAATAATAAACTTTTCAAACCTAAATCTAATATCCCCTCATATGAGTTAATCATAAAATTGCATTAATTACCTATACGTTCCTTTAATTTTCAAACATGGATCTTTATTACTTCTCCACTGTTTTACACTTTAAGAAAGAAGATATTTTCAGCATTTAAATTGTGTATATAATCCTTCTAAGAGACTTTCCTTAACTAAACCGCATCTTTCTAAAAAGCTTTCCACAAACTAAACCTCACCAAAAATTACCTTCATTCCGCCGTTCCTCCCCCACTGCTATGACCTCAACAGCGCCACGCCTGCGCTCCACACTACTTCCTCCATTTGACTCCACCTTTTATTATGCAAAAAAATCCCAAAATGCATAACTCCTGCTTCTCATTCTCTACAACCCTACTCCCACTATTACAATCTCAAAAACGCCGCGCATGCACTATACACAACTTCTTCAATGTTAACTCCATTGTCCCCTTCACATCCTATCCCCTCATTTCCAGCTTCCCACAAGGTTTATCACCATTAGCAACATTATACTTTCCTCCAAATGACTATTCCAACAGTTCCTTCAATATTAAACATACTCAAGCAAATATGAATACACCTTCATAATAACAGTAATGCCTTCCACTCAATTTCTCTATTAAGTCCCTTAGGGACAAGCATTTGCCACTCATAAATAAATCTTCCTGCTCATACTCACACATATAGGCTCGCTCTCTCACACACACATCAAGGACTCTCCTGGCAGCCATGGCTCCTCCTCTTCTTCACTTGCCACAGGGAAGGTTAGAAATCACTTAGCAGCCTTTTTTTTTCTGGCTGCTTGGCAGGTTGGATCCTCCGGGCAGCCCTGCAGCTTCTTGCTCTCAGCTGCTTGGCAGGTTGGGAACCGCTGTGTGGCAGTGACCTCTTCCTATTCTTAGCCTCCTGGTGGGGCCCGGTGGTGGCGGCATCAGCCACATTGTCTTCATCTTGGGGCTGATTGTGGCCCCCAGGTTGCTGCCCCCTTCAGGCAGCTGCCCCGTGCAAGTGCACAGCTTGCACAGTGGGTTGCGCCGGCCCTGAGTGAGTATCAACTGGCACCAAAACACATTTTCTCTTGGTTACAATCATGTCCAACACAGATCCCAAACTTTCTCTGTATCTGTGCAGGTGTCTTTCAGTATTTAAGGTCCTGGGCTATCCTTCTTTTTTGGGGGTTGGGAGGTAAAGCTCCCAGGATGGAAAAATACCAGACACCACAGATGTTCTTTAAAAACTCCAATTCTCTTTCTGTTCCGGGGCAGAGACTTCTGTGGGAGTCTCCAGCTGAAATCCTTTGCACTTCTCCACTCTCTCCTCAGGTATTAGCTGGATCATTTTTGCTGAAAGTCCTAAAATCAGCACAGCAAGGAAAACTTTTCTCTTTCCCCATTCCTGGACAGGAAGGGTGGGCAGAACTACCCCCGCCCCCAAATTGAAAAGACCGACGTCACAAAAATCTCCTAAAATGTCACCAAAAGCACAGGAGAGTTACCCCTACGGCCACTGGGAGTGAGATGAAAAATTGAGTTTCTCTCTTCCCAGACTTTCCCAGAGTAGGGGGAATCTCCCTGCCAAGCAGGATCAGGAGAGCCATGGAAAAATCCCTAAACAATCCACAAGCACTGAGACACACTTTCTAGCCAGGGTTTGGACTAGAAAGGTACCACCTCACTTCCTGTTCTGTATAGCAGGGGAACAAAGCAAAAGAATCTCTCTCTCTCTCTCTCTTCAACTTCCAGACAAAAGAGCCACACTGCATAATAACCCCACCTGCTCTGGAGCAGGAAGGGGTTGCACGTCCCCCTTTCCCCTGCAGCAAAAGTGGTTTTGCTCCACTACGACATTCCTTACAGGGCCTAAACTAGGGCATCTACTACTTGAGATCCCCAGGGGTCTGTACATATGTATTTGTCCATCTGTTTTTATTACCCACTTTGCCAACCAAAGAGGTCGATGCAATACAGTGTGCTCAGCCGAGCCCACTGTATAACCCGCAATTGGACGCGGGTTGTTTGGGCGCTAATTAATCCCCTTATATGATATTAAGTAGGAGGAAAAAGTAAACAAATTTTAAACAAAAAAAAAGTAAAAAGAACTGCCGGCAGTCGAGTGCAGGAAACGGACGCTCAATTGAGAAGCGTCGGTTTCCTGAACCCCCTGGCTGTGCGGTGTTTAGAAAAACCGATGCCGGGCCGATGCACTCGGGCTCTCCTTAGCAAGGAGGTGCTAGGGGCGCGCAAGCAGTAATGACATGCAGCATATACAACAGATGTGAGGTTATAATTAGCCATGTTGATCATTTGAAGGTGATTATTAACACTTACTATAGCAGGTATAGAAGAATTATTGCCAATAATATATATATATATATATATATATATATATATATATATATCTCACAGTCCGTGCATCTAATAGATATAGGGGAGAATTTACAGTAGCTATTGCAGATTAATTGTCACAGGTAAAGGAGTAATTGCGAACAACAGATACAGAAAAATAATTATTGCAAAGAAGGATGATTTGCTGATAACAATTAAAACAGAATTAATACCAATCTATGTCTTAAGCTAACATTGTTGTTATTATTATTATTAATAAATAATAGAGCAAGATATGCAGGTAGCATTCTCTCTCTCTCACACACACACACATACACCTTTCCCTAATGTACACATACTCCTCTCTTCTCTCTCTCTCTCTCTCTCTCAGACTCACACACCCCCACCCACCCACCATGTGCATGATCCTGTATACACAGCATTATTTGAAATATTTTTGCACATGTATATTATACATGCATCATTCCCTGCTAGAAATAGGACAGGCTGAGGCATGGGACCCTTCTGCCAACAGCTACAGAAGCTCCCTGCTGCATGTCCTGCTGTGTGTCGCTTGAAAAGCGAAATCCATATGATATAATGTGTCTGGGCTTGCTTCCAGCATTCCTCCCGTAGCTCCCAGCTCTCCTGGGGTGACCTAGTCATTTTTCTCTTCTTCTTTTCTCAATTCTCCTTTTCCGTCACTTTAATCTCAAGTGTAATCCCCCTGAACTGTACATTTTCCCGAACCTTGGCACACAGTAGTTTAAAGCTTTTCTTTGTTAAGCATTTTCCCCTAGAGTTCTTTGAGAATGTGGCAGAGACGGTAGCCATCAAAACAACGACACCAATTCAATCATGTCTGGGCCAGACACAGAGAGTTGGCAGTTAAGGGTGAGGGCCGGAGGTGACCAGAGATTGAGAAGGGTCTATGATAACATCGTTGGCCGTGGCATTGTCACAAAGGTGCCAGAAGTGGCAGATGCCGTCCCCTCTCCCCATGTGCCAGTGCCAGGACTATAGGGGAAGAATGATGCTTGCCAAAAAGCTGCCTTGCAGCCGAAGAGGCAGCAAGAAAAGAGAAAGTAAGCACAGGGCCTCTCCGTGTGGTGGCACCTGCTCGGGCCCTGCAGTGAGCCCCACCCTTCGCATGGATTTCCTAGATGACAGGAAGCCTGAGCAGAAGGAGAGCATGGGGGGGGGGGGGGGGGGGCTGCCTCTGGGCCTGAGTGCATGCTGGCTCACAGAGAGGTCTCCTGCTTACTTTCTCTTTTCTTGCTGCTTCTTCGGCTGCAAGCAGCCATTCTTCCCTATAGTCCTGGGTCATTTGAGCCAAGCCAGGTGAGGGAGGAGGACCCAGGATGGGGGTCAAGGGAAGATGCTGGGAAGGGGGTTATTGCAGAGAGAGTGATGGGAGATGCTGGGCAGGGGTGGGGAGAGAGAGTGATGGGAATAGCTCGGTAAGGGGTGACAGGAAAGAGTGAATGGTGATGCTGGGAAAGAGGGACACTGATAAGGGGATACTGGGCGAGAAATGGAGAAGGAGTGATGGGGGATACTGGGAAAATGCATGCTGGAGAGGGGGGCGAGAAGAAAGAAGAGGATGCTGGGTAGGGGGAGAGAGAAAGAGGCCGAACAGATGGAAAGATTAACGTTAAAGACAGATATATGGGAGAAAGTGAAGAGGAAAGAAAAGAAACAGAAAAAGGATAGGAGAACCTGGAAAAGGAGATAGAAAAAGATAGATAAGAGGAAAACTGAGAACAAGAGACTGGGACCAACATGATTTGTTTTAAAAAAGAATAAAATAATGTACATGTAGCAAAGGTAGAAAAAATATTGTTTTCACTTTATTAATTAGACTGTCAGCTGTGTCATTGTGCATCTCTTATACAATATCTCTGTACTTTGCTCAGAACAGGAGAAATTAAATGTCTGTCTGTGTTTCTTCAGTTTTGCCCTGCATGTAGTCCATGGGGGTCCTATTTCATTTTTTGTCTGCACGTTTCATATTTGTAGTCATTTATTCTGTATTTGGTGAGGTTCTGTCTGGTTTCTGTGTGTGAAACCAAGCTTAGGGATTCTGCTAGTTCTGTTTAGCAGATCAGCTCTGCTTTCTCAGTAGGAGGTGTTTTGGTGTTCTAGGCTTGGAGTGATATTTGCAATATTGCTTTTTCATAGATAGAGTTGTTACTGTTTGAGTCCTGGGAATTAGTGCTGTTTTGTAATGGCAGGATTATACATAACAATGTGTTGAGTGATTCCCCCCCCAGGGTTTTGTATTTCACAGTGCGCCTGGCAGCGCAGGGAAGCTTGCGTTGCTGTTACTGAGGTGACACCACATTTGAATACTTTTGTTGTATTGTGAGTTGTAAGGGGAGACATCTTAGTTATGCTCAGCACTCATTGTTGGATGGGGGTGGGTGGGTCGGGGGAATTTCTGTGGCTGTGTGATGTTTGTTTACAGTATTGGAGGTGCAGGGTTTACATCCAGAGTGCTGTTCTGCTCTGGGTTTATATTGGGGGCTCTGTGTCCACCCCAGACTTTGTTTCCATTTAGGAGAATTGGTTGAATGATGCATACAAATAATTTTCATGGTGGCTTTACTGAGTGGTTGAAACTGGTCAGAGGTTTCTTTATTGCAAACATAGAAATCCCTGAGGACTTCTCTTATAGCATCAATAATAGCCATGGAAAATGTTCTTACCTAAAGCTGTCTGCATGTTGCTTATCTTACCGTTTCCAGGGATGACGATGGAGACCCTTAAATTGACAACTTGTTCTGTGCTCCAAAATGCCTTGCTGTGGTCCTGGCATCATGTGTAGCAGTGTCACAGAAAGGTGCACACCAGTGATGCATGCAGAAAGGGCAGGAAGCCATGGCTTAGGGGTGCATGCAGTGTGTGGAAATGTGGCCTTGGTTTGCCCACCCCCTCCACTCCATAATTAATTTAGCTTCCCAAATGCTTCTGCTTAGAGAGGCCGCTGGCTGCAGGCAGGGAACAACTGAAGCAGATACGCTAAGAAGTCTTTACCTTCCAACAGCTACTATGTTACGGTGCCATATTGCCTGGATATTTACAGCTTTCCTGACACACACTGCTGTTTGTTTGTTTCAGGGAGCACGTGGTAATGATGGGCTATCTGGTCCTGCCGGTCCCCCAGTAAGTACCTAATTCTTATAAAATGTTCTTTCTTATCTCTATTTTTCACTTTTCTCTGCTACCCCAGATGGCCTGCCAGAGTGACGCACACGCTCTCACCAGCTGGGAGAGCTAAAGGGAAGTCTCCTTTTAGATTTGCCCTAGGTGTAGCTTCTTCAGCCAGAATAGGGGGGATATGCTGCAGTACCGGCAGTCACTTTTCTCTGCCGCCCTAGAATTAAGCCCACTGTCACCTCTGCAGCGCACCTGACCCCCTGCTGGACAGCAAACTCAAATATGAGTCTCCTCTGCCTCTGTGCTCTGGCCTGAGCCAAGGATCTTGTCCAATCTTAAAAAAAAAAAAATCTTTTCAAATTTAGTTTTTCTTTTTCTTTTTTTCATTTTTAAACTTTCCATAACTGAAACTTTTCCACAGATCAGTTTCTGCAATAAATATTCCCACGACACAGAAAATTTTTTCTAACAAAATACAAACTCAGCTCCAAGTAACATAGCTTAGAAAAAGGCAGTAAGGTTAGCAGTAACATATATGATAAACAAAAAATTGTAGCTGCTGTGTTAGTCCACTTGGATTATATAGAATTAGGTGTCAACAAACAAGTTGTAGGTGGGAGCTTTTTATCGGACTAACTTAGTACATCTGTGACGAGCTTTCGAGAGTTACCCTCTCTTCACCAGGCCAGTGAAGATTTGTTGACCCTCAGTTCTATATATCTTAACAATTGCAACCTTCAGCGCTTTTAAATCAAAGAACAGACCCAAGTTCTCAGTTCTTACCAACAACTGGTCTAAGTGAAAGGGTATTTCAAGGAAATCACAATGTGATTTCCATCCACCTGTATTGTGGAAGGTTATCAGCTGTGCACTGTGCAGTAACACCCTGCCATATCAGCTGTAGCCAGTGTTCAATAGATGGTTTTTCTTGCAAATTCCAGTGGAAAGTGTCATTTCTGAAACTGTATTATTAAAGAAGCCTCTTCCCTCGCTCCCATTTACGTTGGGTGAATATCTTTGGAATTGGCAAACCAATTAAGTATAGTCAGTGAGTAATAGGGGTGACTGGATCCCCGTGATTCTGTCAACCCATAAGATCACCTCTGACCAAACACACTTTAATAGATGGGCGAGTCCATCATACATAGAAAGATCCCATGTCCCCATAACCTATTAGTTGCCCTGGTTACCATCATTTTCTGATTTGCCAGACCTTATTCTTCAAATTATTTTAGCTCAGTGGTATTCACTTCCAGTCCTCAAGGGCTGTCAACAGGTCAGGGTTTCAGGATATCCCTAATGATATGCATGAGATGGACTTACATACATTGGAGGCAGTGTGCATGCACATCTATCTCATGAATTTTTATTAGGGATATCCTGAAAACCTGACTTCTTGGCAGCCCTCGGGGAGTGAGTACCACTGTTTTAGCTCATTCGTTTTCAAGTTAGAGAGGGGTCAATATTCAGATGCTTTGTCCAGCTATGTTTAGGATGTAGCTGGAGAAACCACGGGTTTTAAGTTTCCTGCCTCTCTGACCATTTCTGACTTATCCAGCTAAGAGAAGCTAATTGTTTAGCTGGATAAAAGTTGAATAGGTTGAAGGCATTTTGGGGCAGAGTTATGTTGGCCAGATAAGTTATCCGATATTCAGATTTAACTAAAGTTATTAACTGATGAAGAGCAGTTTATCTGCCTAGCAAGGCCTTTGGCTATTTTTAGTGGAGTTCCTATTCAACAGCGCAATGCTGAATATCTGTGGCAATTTATCCAATTATCTTAAGACAGATAATTTAATTGCCAGATAATTTAATTGCTACTGAAGAATGTCTATGCTGTCTTTCCCAATCTTTTTTTTATATTTTTTAAGTGGGATTATCCAATATAATTTGGTATGCTTGGAAACTAGATCTTTGTTACAAAGGGGGTTGTTGATAAGTTTTTCAAGCTATTTTTTTAGTTTTCTGGGGTTTCTTATTAAGCAGGCCTTTTGGCTACAAAAATGTAAAGACTGGGCTGTTTTTCGCCTCTGATTTTTCTGTGAATTTCTGCAGTCAAGGTATTTACCATCTAGAAACATTTGTACCAATTATGTAATGTTACATTCATACCACCCTGAGAAATTTGCCCTGTTGAAATGTTTAGAAAATTGTGAGTTGGCATCATCTTCCTCAGAAGAGTGAAAAGGGAGGGATGTGAGGAAATTTTTCCTGTGAATAGAAGGCCTTGCCAAGTGTAAAGAACATTGCACATATAATACAAGGTTTAGTTGGTATATTATCTTTTTCAGGAGTTATCCAATGTTTGTCTAGACGTTTCAGACACCAAATTATAATGCTTTTAAGGTGTATGGCAAAGAATTGGTTAAATCTAAACTTTCTATCCTTTGCAGCTGTTAAGGATAGCTTGAGAGATTCTTGGCCTTTTCCCTGTCCAAACCAATTTGAAAATAGACTTGATGTGATCTTCAAAGAAAGCTGTAGGTAGTTTTCAAACACAAATGCAATTTCTTGAGAGAACATTCACCTTAACTGTGGAAATCTTCCCGAACCAAGACTAATGAGATGGGGACCACACATTTTAAATCTTGTTTAATTGTCTTTAGAATGGAGGTGTAATTGATCTTTTAAAGTCTTTTCAAATGACTGGGTATAGGAATCCCCAAATATTTTAAATGCTTCTGCATCCACTTGAAGGGAAATTTCAACGCAATCTCATCTTTATTTGTATTAAGTTAATCCAATGAAAGGTATCACCTTATACTATATATTTTTGTGTGCTAACTTTTATTTCTGTGCATGCAAATAGACTCACATGGCAACCATATCACTTAGTTGCTTGAGAAATCTTTTTTCTTCTAACTGTTCACCTTATAATTCAATAACTGACCAGATTCAGGTATCAGCTCTATTAAAACAGATAGAGGCAGTATCTCATTTTGAATATATTCTGTAACAGAGCATCATCAACAAATATAGTTATTCTGTACTCTTTATCATTCCCATTCATGGTTCCTGAAATTTCAGGGCGATACTGGATTATGTTAGCCAACATCTCTAAAGCCAATACAAAGAGTAATGGGGAGAAGGAGAACTCTTGTCTTGTATCTTTATGAAACAGAAATGTCCTAGAGACTGTGTCATATACTTTAATTTGCACTCTGGATTCAGCATAAAATCCCAAGATCCATTTTATCAAGTTTACCTATTCCAAACCTTTTTAGCACCAAGAAGAGATAAGGCCATTCAACCCAATCAAATGATTCATTTTTTTGGTCAGGCTTTTAATTGTACTCTGGGCAAAATTTTTTTTTTAGAAGCAGGGAACACCTCAAACTCTCTGTCTTGACAAATCCTTCTAGAGTTGAAAATGGATCTTTTCCTATTCCTGATACCATAAATGAACCTGCACTGTCAATATCTCCCACTCTGAATTTATTTTGGCCTCTTGCTGCAATAATGAATCTGTGGTCATTCTTGGATTTTTAACTTGCAAGCATAGATAACCCTGGAGTTCAATTTGTAAAAGACTCCTGTTTCTTTTTTGCTCTCTCTCTAGGGACCTGTGGGCCCTGCCGGTGCTCCTGGCTTCCCTGGTGCTCCTGGCTCTAAGGTATGTAGAGTGTGTCTAGCCAGAATCCCGCTAGCTGTCAGCAGGCGGAATTAATCTGGACTGACAAGCAGTCTCTTTCAGTAGGGAATTGTGTGATTATCTCTCTACCCCCTTCCTCCTCCTCCTCCTCTTTACTTACCATGGTCACCCCTCCCTTACTTTTCAACTCTTTGAGAAAAAAAGGACATTTTTTTTTCAGCCTCAGTTTCTAGGAGAGAAATGGGGGAAAGATGAGAAACTGAGAAAGTGCGTATATATTAGAGAGGTGGACAGAGACCCGTACAAGTGAGAGACAGTAATGTTGCTGTTGTTATTATTATATGTATATATTTTATCTTCTTTTAACTTTTTAACCGTTTTGAGGCCATGTTACAGGGGACTTCTGCTGGTTAGACAGTATTTTATATGCAGAAATGGCCTTTTATAAAATTGGCCACTTGATCTATAGAAAAAAACTTATGCCTGTAAGTCTTGTTCACACATCAGTTTACTGGGATGGAGTGGAAGTGTTCCTGGGGCGGAGTTGGGGAGACGTTTGGACTGATATGCATGTAAATCTTCACAAAACATTCTGTGTGGTTTTGATTTAGCAGGTGTAACTTGCGTGGGTAGATTTGGTGAGATAATTTAGAAAACGGATTTATGCATGTAAGTCCGCTTTGGAAACTGGAGTACCGTGCTGGTATCTGCTGACCTTTTTATGCACTATGTTACAAAGTTACCCCCTTTAGGGATGGCTTTGGCAACAGATTGTAAAGTTTCTTCAGCCTGAATAGGGCAGGCAGAGACAGAGGGACAGAGAGAGAGAGAGAGAGAGTCAGGTTTATCAGTATTTGGCTTGACACAAAAACTGCTCCCGATTCATCAAGGAAAATAATCCCAGGATTTTAAACAAGAATGAGATGGTGAAAAAAATGAAGCAAGTTTTGCGTTGGAGCTAAACTGGAAGAAAACTTTGATAAATTAGGCTGAGAGAGAGAGATGGACAGAGAAAGAAAGGCAGAGGCAGAAATGCAAAAAAAAAAAAAAGGAGCCAGTGATTAAGCAAAGTCTGCAGAGGAGGTGCTGAGAGGAAAAGAAGTGGCAGAGAGAAGGAGGAGAGGTGCGGCAGATTAAAATGAAGCAGACAGAGGTCAGGTGAGCCTGAGAGGAGGCAGCAGGTGCGGCTTGCCGCCTGGCAATCTAACGCATAACTGCTTCAGACCTTCCTCAGGGGGTGTAATTAGACACTGGAACTGGGGCTCTGCAGAAGGATCTAGGAAAGGAAGCCCTAACGGTGCCAAATCACCCAGTGTTACTGAAAGCAAAAAAGAATGCGTTCGGCAGGGACCTGCTTTACACCTTTGCAAATTATGAATAAAGTCCACCACTAGGGTGCCCCCTGGCTCCATATCATAAGGAACAGGCTAATCCAGTCCTGGTTTTACCCTCTTGTGTACAGGAACTTGCAGTTCTGACCGTCCCATTGATTTACCTAAGAAAATCAGAACTACAAATCCTTGCATGCATTAGGGTGAAATCAGGACTGGTTCGCCTGCTTCTTATGACATGCAGTGAAGTGGGGGCCTTTCTTCATAATCTGATATGGCATATAACAGGCCCCCATGCTGAATTAATTCGTTTTGCTTTCAATAATACTATCTATATACCAGTCAACCCAAGGGAATGGAGGGACCCTAAGCATTTGCCTGCTTTGCTTATTCGGTAATCCAGTGACCCTAGCCCCAAAGGTCTTGGTGCCTAGGGGCCCCAGAGGGTCTTAATCTGCCTCTGAAGACTTAAAATGAAAAAAAAAAAAAGATTTGTCCATGGCAACTTGTTAACGTAAGTTTTGTTAAACCTTTTGTGACCGAAGCTCTCAGTGAGTCAGTCTGAGGAATGGCCAGTGCTCAGGCGGCTGAGTCATTGTTGCTCCGCTCCCGCCTCTGTGAAGGGCTACGGAGGATTAATGAGAGCAACAGGAGGCCTGGAAGTTGAGGGCCAGACCTCTACGAAGGGCGACAGCTCCTAGGTAGAAATGTGGCTGAGGACTCCGGCAGCGGCACAGATGAATAGGAAGCTCTCTGTTGTTTTTGGCCGAAGGTTGCCAAAAAAGGGTCTGGTTTCACTGGTTTCCATGGATACCAGACATCCAAGGGGGTTTAAGTGGGAATTTCAGAAAGCAAGGCCATTGTGAGAAGGGACAAAAAAAATATACACCAGGGCCCGACCTTTCCTTAAAAAAGGAATTTCAAACTCTAGACAGGGAGTTCCAGAGGAGATGAAAGAAAAGCAGAAATTTGAACCTTAACTGAGAGAGGACAAAGACTAAACCAGAGCCTGGGAAGGGACATTTAGTCTCATTGTCAAAGACACAGAAACGGGTAAAATGCAAGAGAGGAGGATGAAGAGTGTGCCTATAGAGGAGCATGCAGGACGGGAATTGTCATAGGACGAGGGAAGAACATGACAGATGGGGAACTGTGTCATAGAAGTGTAGCTTCCCCGCCTCCCACATTTTCACTGAAGGGGGGGGGGGGCGGGGGTTGTCCTCTTCTGGGGTTGGCTGAGGCCTGACACACTCAGTACACTCCAGGGGTTTGTTCAAGACATGGAAAAAAGCTTGTCTTTTGGGTCCTTTCAGCAACTGAACAGTCATGATCTCTCCGGTGTTCCAGCAAAATTAGTTTATTGAATCAAAACTTATTCTGTGCTAGTGACACAGCACACATATTTTGGAGATTATTTCATGTTGATAAGTCATCAGCACACTTTCTTATGGTTCCCTGGATCTGTTCCTTAATTCCAGGGTTTCCTGTTTGTTTGGTTTTTTTGTTGGGGGGGGGGGGGGGGCTATACTCTTGGGGATGCCCCAGTACTCTGTGAAAGCCAATCAGAATGCAAACTAAAGGCTCCCATCATCCTTTCTGGCAAATCCCACCTAGATATACAAAAAAAAAAAAAATCCAAATGTCCTAAAACAAAACAGGACTTTTTTCAAAAGGGACAAGGAACCCTAAAAATAAAGGCTATCTTCCAATAAGTGAGAAACCTTTACTCCTTTACTAAGTCCGAAGACCTAGCTATCAGAAATGTGCTTCCAGTTTAGGGGTGGAAAAATTGGCAGTTTTCATCCCTAGAGCGGTAGTCTAGAAAACAAAGCCTCAGGTACTAATGCTCTAGTTTCTTCCTTTGGGATTTTAGTTTGTCCATTCAGAGAAATCCCACAGATCCAACACTGAGGAATATTCCTCCTGCAAAAGCTTTTGCGGGATAGGAAGTTATGTTATGGGAAGAAGGAGGAGCATTCAGGACAGAGAGCTATATCCTACGAAGAGGGAGGAGCATGCAGGATGGTGCTGAGTTATGTCATAGGAAGAGGGAGGAGCCTATGAATTAGATATAATGACACAGAAGGTGGGTGGAGTATACAGAAAAAATTGTGATGTCATAAAAGACAAACGGGGACATTTTTAACAGTCAAAATGTTTTTAACTCCCGATGCAGAAAGATGATGTTACACAAATGTGTTAGGAGTTAAAAAGTGTGCAAAAACTGTAAAATGTGCATTCGGCATTGGCAATGGGGTGCATTGGCTGGAACACACCTTTTTACATCGGCCCCCAAAGTATTTTGAGCATTTTTATATGGAAACTTGGAAACAGGGCTAATTTATCTCTTCCTTATAGCTGAGAGAAAATCAGTTGGTCCCTCTGCTCCTTCCAAAATGTTTATATGGGGCACAGCTCCCCCTTATGACATCGCTGTCACCTGGAATCTGGAAGCAGAGATGAGAGTGCAGGATTTGCCAAGGATCAAAAGGACATGCACAAAGAGAAAAAAACCCCAACAACAACAAAGGAGGTGAGAAAGTGATCCAGACAACACTTTCTCCCTTCTTGGGCTCTAAAACCAACCATCTAGTTTATTTAATTTTGAATGAAAGCAAAGAATGGAAGTTTAAATAATGGGAATTTCAAGTGCATTAAGCGATGAGTGTTTCCTCTGTTGTGATGAGAAGATTGGATGAGCATGTGGCCCCGGAGATGCGCCTCAGGGTGGTAGACTGGATTAGAAACTGGGTGAGGGGGTAGACAACAGAGGGCAGTGTATGGGGAAGAAGGGTGATTAGTGGAGTGCCTCAGAGATCTGCCGTGGGCCTGCTTCTGTTCAATATCTTTGTGAGTGACATTGCAGAGGGACTGGCAGGAAAAGTTTGCTTCTTTTTGCAGTTGACAGTAAGATCTGCAACAGAATGGACTCCCCTGTGAGGGAGCAGATAGAAGAAGAAGTGATCTAAGAAAGATCCAGGAGTGGTCAAGTACCTGGGAGTTAAAATTCAGTGCTAAAACATTTAGAGTCATGCTTTGGGGATGCAGAAATCTGAAGGAGCAGTACACAATGGATGGAGGGAAACTGATGAGTGCCAACCAAGAAAGGGATCTTGGGGTGATCATATCTGATGATCTCAAGGCAGTGAAACAGTGCAGTAAGGACAGAGCCAGAAGGATAATATTAGGGAGACATAACAAGCAGAAAAAAAAAGGTTAGAATGCCTCTGTCTGGTTGCTGGTGGGAATTCACCTAGAATATTGTGTTCAATTCTGTAAGCCATACCTTCGAAAGGATATAGATAGGCAGGGTGAAAGCCATCCAAAGAGAATCTACTAAAATGGTGCAGGGTCTCACCAAAAGCCATGTTAGATGAGACTTAAGGACTTAAATATTGTATACCCTAGAGCAGGGCCGCAAACAGGCCAGGTTTTCAGGATATCCACAATGAGCACGCACGAGAAAGATCTGCATGCACTGCCTCCACTGGATGCAAATCTTTCTCATGTGTGCTCATTGTGGATATCCTGAAAACATGGCCGGTTTGCGGCTCTCGAGGACTGGAGTTTGCCATCCCTGCCCTAGAGGAACAGAGAGACAGGGTGGATATGCTAGAGACATTCAAGATCTTGTACAAATCAGGCACAAGAAGCACAGCTTTTTCAGAGGAAAGAATGCTGTAGGAGCAACATCAGAAAATATGTTTTCACTGAAAAAGTTCTAGATGCATGGGATGGACTCTTAGTGGAGGGGAGACAAAAATGGTAAACGAATTCAAGGAAGCCAGGGTTAAGCACGGGGGGGGGGCGGGGGATCCCTAATGGCAAAGAAGTGAAGAGAAAGCCAGAGGTTTGTGGTATTGTATTATTTATTTATTTAAAACACTTGTAATCTGCCTCCCCATCCTTCAGAAGGGCTACTCAAAGCAGTATACAACACTAATTATTACATAGAATAATCCTCACATAAATATAAAATTCCTAGACTGACATTAAATACTAAGGCTGGGAAATAGCACCCAGTTTTAACACAGTTATAATTAAAACTCTTTGGGGAAAAAAAAATAATAGTAGCCTTATCAGTAAAAAAGGACATTTGATCTCAAGAGTTGGCAAAGCACAGGGGGTAATTTTCAAAGGAGTTACGCGCGTAAATGTAACTACTATTGTAGCAATTTTCAAAAGCCATTTACTCACGTAAAGTGCACTTATGCGAATAAATCCTATGGACGATTCAATGGCATATATTGTAGCAATTTTCAAAAGCCCACTTACTCGAGTAAAGTGCATTTACATGCATAAAACCCAGATTTACGCATGTAAATGCTTTTTAAAATCTGGCCCACAGCGAACAGCCCATTTCCAGTCAGATATAGAAAGTTTTCTCCACAGCAGCACATCTTTAAGACTTAGGGAAAAGAAATGTTTTTAAATCTTTCCTGAAAATCCCAGAGACAGTTCCTGTCTGAGGGCATTGGTATGACGATTCCAGCGTTTAGGCCTTGCGACTGAGAACATTCAGCATCACAAATGCAATCTACCCACCTGACAAACAAAGCAAAAACTGCCTGACTAGAGCACAAGCAATGAGCCGGCACATACCATTTAAGCTTAAAGAACTGCCCCCGGAATGAAATGGCCCTTAACTGCTGTCATATTCTATGAAAATGTAAGAACAGGGTTGGGAGTATTGCAAACCACCCTTCCATCACTTCCTTCAGCAGAGGGAAGGGGCGAGATGATCTTGGAAAACCAAAGGGCAGGGAAAGGAATCCTAATCTAGCGATTCTGCAGGCTACGGGGGGAGCTGGATTGGTACCAGCATGTCACAACACTCCAGAAACCAGCTGGGTGAATGCCGGGGAGGCTGGTGCTGGCCGAAGTACAGACCAAGGACATCTAAGAAGCCGGAGATTCAGGCAGCAGCCTGGTGGTAGACGAGGGTATTGCACCATTTGCATGACTTGTAGACATTTTGGGAGTCATTTTCAGAGATTTTTAAGCAAGCGAACAGCTCTGTACCCATATATAAAAAAACAAACTTTCAAAAACTGCCCCCTTCCACTGTGGGTAAAAGTATGCTGGGACAAAAAGGGGGACAGAGAGAAACTGGGGAAGGAAAGGTAAAAGCTCTACAAATTCTTATGCCACATACATTTGCACCTGATTCAAAGCAGACTCAAATGTATGCTGTGAAAGGGCATTTGGCCCAATTTTAAAAGGGAAACTCTGCAAGCCCTGCAGGCTGTTTCAAAACTGCCCCGGGCAAAGTAATTTTATTACCGTGCACCTATTTTTTATGTGCAGATTTTACCCCAGATTTTCTAAACAAATTTATGTGCCCAAATTCGTTTTGAATATTCGTGGGTAAGTGCCTGAATATGTACCCAGATTAACGTGCATAACGTTCTGCCTCCTTTTGCAACACCTGCCTCTGTAGTTTTCCTAAATGTTACGCATGTATTTTTTATGCTCAGCCCTAGGCTATTTTACAATACCCATGGAAAGCCATTATCACGGGAGCTCTTAAGGTTCTCATCGGTCACAGTGGAGCAGACAGTAAAGAAAACAGCTGGAAGGGCTGACCAAAACCCTCTGTGCAGAGAACTCTTTTCTGATGATTTTTAGGCAATAGAACTTTAGGATACGCCTTTATTACTTCATCAGAGAACTTAGACCCCAGGCAGTGAACCCGGGCCTCTCCTGCGCTGCCTATTCCCAAATCAAGTCAATTTATTTACTGGAGAGAAAATTATTTGCACCAGACCCATCCACAGGTGAAACGCAGACAGATGTAGGTATTTGTTGAGCTATGGCAAGACAACCAGCAAGCATGATTCCTCCAGAGAGCTTTCTAGACCAGCTAAACAAGTTTAAATTGCAGTCTATAAGCACTTCCCACACTACCACATCTAGCTGTTGAGTCCCTGCTTGCCTGAACTTGACTTGGCAGCACTAAAGAGAGGCAAAAATCCCAGAGATGGCCAGGGAAATGCTACAAATGTTTGGCCCCTTCAGAACCCCGAGCTGAAAAAAAAGGAATTGCAGTCATCAGACACCGATGGTCATGCAAGCTGATTTTCAGAGGGAAGCTTCCTGTGGCATTTCCTTTTGAATATCCCTCAGCAGTCGGGGATGTTTTTCACACTGCGCAGGTGAAATCCTTGGGGGTAATATTCAGTAAACCGGCGAGCAGACAAGTTATCCGTCTGCAGTTAGCCAGGAAACTTGTCCTGGATATTCAGTGGGATAAATGTCCAGATAACTTTAAACATAACTGGATATTCTTTTAAATATTCCTGGCTAGGTATAAAGTTATGTGGCTATGATAAGCTGGATAATGTTAGACCAAATATGTTCAAAAGAATATAACTGGTTAAGTGGTGAAATGCTAGTGTACGGCCCTTGGCACTCAATGTCTAGTGTGAGCGCCTAGACAGTCAGCTAAACCTTTTCCCCAGATGCAGATATCAAATAAATTCAGTTCTTGGTTACCAAAAACATTTCTTTGAATAAAGAACAATTCCGTTCTCACAGTAGATGAGAAGGTCCCAAGAGTAGCTGCACAGATTGAAGATACGGATACAGTTGTAATAAGTTTTCTCTGAAAGCTGACAGTAGCTGTAAGTTAATAGTAAATAAGAGGTGAAAAGATAATGCTTTTCAAAGCTCAAAAGAGGTTGAGAACAACCTGTTAGCCTACTAAGAGCCTTCTTCAATTGAAAGGCTTTGCAGGAGGTAAACTGACCAAGGCATTTCTAGGTCAAGAGACGAATAGGAAGAGGAGATATGCATAGAGAGAAAGAAAGAGCAAACAGGAACAGATCCAATAGGAAGTTCAGAAACAAACAGCAATTAATAATAACCAATCAGGATAGGCAATTTAAAAACCCTGCAGAGAATCTAAGCTATGCAATATCTCAATATAACACCAGGTGGCAGCATAATAAAAGAAACATACACATGTGGAGACAGTCAGCTAGGTATAAAAAAATATAGATATGATGGACCTTCGGGCCCGAATGCAGCCCCCTCTTTCTTCTCACCCTAGCTGCAATGGCTCGACTCGGCAGGGGAAAGCCTGAATCTCCTTCCTAAAAACCCTACTCTCTATTTTTTTTAAAATACAGTATATGTATCAGGACCAACACCAGTCTCACCTCCTCCTCCCACTCCTTACTATCAAGCCGATTCAGTAAAAGTCGCGGGAGAGCGGGCGAGTGCCCAGGCCACTCTTCTGTGCACGCGATTCAGTATTTAAATGAGGGCCCGCGGTAAAAAGAGGTGCTACGGACACTAGCACGTCCCTAGCGTCTCTTTGTTGACAGGAGCGGCGGCTGTCAGCAAGTTTGACAGCCAATGCTCAATTTTGCCGGCGTCGGTTCTCAAACCCGCCGACAGCCACGGGTTCGGAAACCGGACGCTGGCAAAATTGAGCGTCTGGTTTTCAACCCGCGAGCCGTGGGCCGATTTAAAATTTTTTTTTTTTAAATTATTTTTTACTTTGGGACCTCCGACTTAATATCGCCATGATATTAAGTCGGAGGGTGCACAGAAAAGCAGTTTTTACTGCTTTTCTGTGCACTTTCCCAGTGCCCAGAGAAATTAGCGCCTACCTTTGGGTAGGCGCTAATTTCTGAAAGTAAAATGTGCGGCTTGGCTGCACATTTTACTTACTGAATCGCGCGGGAATAACTAATAGGGCCCGCAACATGCATTTGCATGTTGAGGGTGCTATTAGGTTCGGGGTGGGGGGGGGGGTTTGGACTCGCGTTTTCGATGCCGGAGCGCATTGTACTGTATCGGCCTGTATCTCGTTCGATATAAGTTTTTAAAATGTTAAATCTATAGGGCCCCCTTCCTCCTATCCATCCATCCCATCCCTTACCCTACTACTCTTCCGATACCTTAATTTTAGTTTAATCTTCAGATGGGATCGCAGTAGCAGCCTACTGTTATCCGAGCCTGGTGCATCTGCTTTCGCTAGGCAACTACACTGGAAGCTTGGGCCTCCATCATATCTGCATGGGTGGTGGGGAGGAGGGGTAGCCTTGGAGATTTAAATTTTTAAAAACTTTATACCGGATAAGGGAGTAGAGGGAGAGGGAAGGGCTAAGCTGGCATTAGTCCCAACCCATATATTTAAAAAATAAACAGTTAGGGTTTTAGGGAGGAGATTGAAGGCTCAGCCCAGCAGGGCCAAGACTTTGGAACAAGGGTGGGAGGGAGGAAGGGGCTGAGTTTGGGCCAGTAGGCTTGCAATCTGTTGGGTTTTTTTTTTAATACTTATTACTTTGCCACTTAACCGACTATATTATTTCGAAAACAGCTGTTAAGTCTAAAGTTATCTGGGAACAGGTTGCCAAACCTGCTTTTATGCATGGTTAGAGTTAGCATAATAATTTCTCTGACTAACTCCAAATATTGAAGTTAGCCAGATGTTATTTGGCTAACTCGACCCCACCCAGGAACAATCCCAACATGCCCCTTGCTTATTTGATTACATTTCAGCTAGTTAATGACTCACCTGGCTAACTTTTAGCCAGGTAAGCAAGGGAATATTCAAAACTAGTCATTTAGATGGATAACTTGTGAGGTATCTGTCTAAATGGCTTTGGATATTGACCTTTTTGTGTGCACCTGAGCTGGCCCATCCTAATCCTGCCCCCCCCCCCCCCCCCCCCCGGCTCTGCCCCCTTAAAGTGCATTCTGCAGTAATGGAAATGCCTTCTGCTATCATCGCAGGAATGTGTGTCCTGTCCTTGCATGGAACTGCACTGATGTCACTGCAGGAAGGCCTTTCCATGCACACAGCTGCACCAATGTCACCACAGGATAGCACGGCCATATATGGAGATGCACCAATGTCATTGCAGGCATCCAGCAACAATATTTATTTATTTATTTAAAAATCTTATATTCCGCAACCTCCAGACAACTGTTTGGCGCAGATTACAAAAAAACAATCATAAATTATTAAAACAATGTTACAAAATACAAAAATTGACATTTAAGGCATTACAAACATATAAATAAATTAAGTGCTTCAATCACCAGTTCAGCCAAAAGCTTCTTGAAAATTATCCGCTTTTAAAGCTTTCCTGAACATTTTGAAAACCTGTTGCTGTCTAAGTATAACAGGCAATTTGCTCCATTCATGTGCTGCCACTACAGAGAAAGCCTGCCCTCTGGTTTGGACCCATCTACATTTTTTAACCGGGGGACAGCTAAAAGCTGAGCTTCTTGTGACCTCAGGGCACGACCAGGAATATAAAACTCAAGATAACTTCTCAATACACACGGAGACACTGTTCTCAGAAGTTTAAAAACAATAGTAACCAGCCTGAATCTACTTCTCCATTTAACGGGGAGCCAATGTAAATCTTTCAAAACAGGGGTTATATGTTCTCTCCTTGAGGTTGCAGAAATAACTCGGGCAGACGCATTCTGTAGTAACTATAAAGCATGCATCAGCCTATCAAGAAGCCCAGTATACAGAGAAGCACAGTAATCTAAGTGACTAAGGACCAGAGTCTGAACAATCACTGGAAAGTACATGATGGTGTTAGCATTTTTATTGGTCGAACTAACTAAAGCTTATAGAAAGCGTTTTTGGCAACATGACAGATTTGTTGTTTCATAGACAAGTGGGAGTCTAAAAAAATTCCCAAACTCTTAATCTCTGAATTGGCACTGATAGGGTTTTAGATAACCAACCCTCCTTCAACTTCACTATCCAAAGAATCTGTGTCTTCTTCATGTTCAGGAATAGACGATGGTCAGTTAGCTATTTTTGTAATTGTCTAATAACTTCCTGTAGCCTGGCTTCGGGTAGGACTGCATGGCAAGAAATTATCTTGAATAATTGGATTACCAAATTATTTGTTGGATAAAAACACCTTGGAGGGTCCCTGAGGCAGGTGATGCAAAACATGGTATCATGTCGGACCTTGGACTCCAATGAAGGGGAAGTACTTTTATCTCGTTTTCATTGAGAAATTATATAAAAAAATTTTCAAACTTTTAAAATTATGAAAAAATATTTTGCAAGTGGACCCATAATTAAAAAAGACCCCGAGCAGTGAAAACACTGAATAACATAAAATATCCAGTATCCGCAGGGTGATATGAGGGTCCTAATTAAATGATTTGACTTCCAGATTTTAGAATATGATTTTGCATCTCTGAGTTTTGCATTATTTAAGTATACCTACTGTTGCAGTCTGATACTGCAGGTAAAGTGTGGACCCTTGGGCTGGCCTACCTCGAGTGATAGGGTAGGCCGGGAGGCAGAGCCAGAGGCTCGAGGTGTTCCACTCGGGAACCAGGAACCCCCCAGGAGGAGCCCGTAGGGTCCTGGAACCTTGGGACTTGGGCAACTAGAGAGAGTCCAGTGACAGGGGTGAGAGCAAGGAAGTCCAAAGGTAATAGAGTCACTGTGGCCAGCAGGGACAGGAGCAGGCGTAGCTTGAAACAAAGTCTGTATGAGCAGGAGCTTGGTGCACGCTGTAACCTGGAACGGGTTCCGTAGCAAGCAGGAACTGGAGCAAGCTGAAGACTGTAGCAGGGCCGGAGATGAGCCGAGATCAGTGGCAGGCGGCAGGCTGGGCAAACAGGAACAGGCCAAGATCAGGGCAGGCGGCTGGCAAGGCGTAGACAGGAACAAACCAGGGTCAGAGGCAGGCAGCAGGCAAAGCGTAGTCAAGGCAATCCAAGGTCAGCGACAGGAACTTAGTGAAGACGAAGCGCAACTCAGAACTACAAGGCAGTAGTGAACCTCGTTGCAAGGCGATGAGACGGTGTCCGGGCGCCGGTTATATCGCCCTGGGTGCGTGACGTCATCATTGCAGGCGGGGCTCGGCTTCCGGGTGCTGGACACACAAAGTGAGCGCACTCGCGCGCGCGGCTGTGGCGAAACAGGCAGGAAATGGCGGACGCCATGTGGAGTCATCGGCGTCTTGGGATCCTGGGGGCGCGGAGCACGGCGTCTCCAGCTGCGAAGGTAGGCACTGGTCAGGCAGAAGGGAGAGGAAGCGGTGCGGACCGCAACACCTGCAGCATTTTTTTTTGAACCCAAGAAAAACTGATTGTCATCCGGATATATAAAATATCTGATGTTGAATGGCTAGAAAATGGCTCCAATAGGAGCCAAGTAAATATCAAACAATACTGAAGACAAAGCCGAGCCTGAGGCATACCCCACATTATTTTCTGCAATGAGGAGTAATTGGATTCAATTTGAACCCTTTGTACTCTGTCAGTCAGATATGAATGAAACCAATTTAATACAGTACCTCCAATTCCATTCAAAGACAAAGTCCTTAATAGGGAGTCATGATGTAAGGAGTCAAAGGCTGCAGACAGATCCAACTGGATCAGAATGCCAGAGTAACCTTGGCTTAAGCAGCCAAGTAGCGTATCCATAACATTAAATAAATAATAAGTACTCCTAGGAAAACCAAACTGAGTTACATCTAGCAACTGCCTGTCGGACATAAAGTCTTCTAACTGTTCTAACACAATTTTTTCCAATTTTTCACAATAGTTGGTAAATTTGAAATTGGACAATAATTAGTTAGGTAATTGGAGAGCAAGTTAGTATCTTTTTTATGGGCCTGATTGTAGTCTTGTTTTCAGACTTCTGGCAAGACACCAGTAGTCAATGACTTATTAAACATCTTTGTCATGATGGTAAAAGTGATATCCTTCAAGTTTTTAATAACTTGAAATGGACATGGGTCCACGACAGAGATGGCTGATTTCAGACCTGAAACTCTAGTTTCTGCTTCCTTTAATTAGACCATATCAAAGTCCAGGCACTGATCTTGTATTTGGTTTTCACCTATATGATCTGAGTTAACTAATATAGGACCAATCTGCTGCTGTACACACCGAATTTTATTATCAAAGTGATCAGCTAACATATTACAGTCTGGAGAATGAAACTGCACAGGATCAGATTTCTTAGTTAATTATTTGACTATTTTGAAAATAAGTAGGGGCTTGTTGAACGGTGCTCTAGCTTAGACAGATTGGGGTAGATCTTTTCAAAGATACGCCGCGCACATGGACGCAGCAATTTTATAACATGCACGCGTCACCGCGTGCATATTATAAAATACAATTCCTGCGCACACAAATGCCCGATTTTTATATCGGCGCATGCATGCGCGGGCGGGTCGCAACTCGTGCGCAGGGGTGGGGTGAATTTTTTAAAGCATGCGCGGCGATACAATCGGGCCTTTGCCTAGTTTCCTCCCAGTCCGCTCCAGTTAAGGAGCGAAATGGGAGGGAACTTTCCTATTCCCCTACCTTTCCTCCCTTTTCCCCTCTCCTCCCTGACCCTTAACCCTTAACCCCCCCCAACTGGCCCCTGTCCTGCCCCCCTCCCTGTCTCCAGCCCGCCCCTTTGACAGAGCCCAGCACTTCCACGCATACCGGGAGATATGCACAGGGCCGTGCTGTTTTTAAAAGGCACTCGCGCTCAAGGCCCGGCCACACACGTATCTCCTGGTTTTTGCGCACACTGGGCTTTTAAAATGTAGCTGATAATGAGCACTTTTTGCTTTCAAACAACATTGACAATAGGCCTTCAAGGCCTCCTTATAAGCATCCAAAGATGGCTTATCTTTCCTCTTTCTCCACTGTTTTTCAAACCTTCTGACGGTTTGCTTTGCTTCAGCAACACTACATCCAAACCACGATGCACATTTTCTTTTCTCTCATACTGTGACCTCAGAAAGAGGGGCAATTGGTCATGAGTTTGCATTAGCGGGGACCTGCCATTCCTAGGTCATCCCAGAGAGGGATGAATCTTCCCAGTTAACGGATTTGATCTTCTCTAACCAACAGTTCATAAACTGATCGCTATAAAAAATTGGGCACTTAAACTTCTTTTCCCTAGAGGTTTTAACTTTATTCCCTTTTGGGTCTAACAACAACATAAACGCGATCAATAAATGATCGGACTGAGGTACATCCCTCTTAGTGATGTCCTTCAGTTGATACTGGTTGGAATCTCTGTCCAATAATAAGTCGAGAGTATATCCTGCCCTATTGGTTGGTCCAAGGGTTAGTTGCACCACTGATAGTGCTTGCAGTAACAGCATTCGAAGCCACATTTCCACCTTTGTAGGACCATGCTGAAATTTATTTAAAAAAAATATATAAAAAAAGAATCATGCTGTTCCCAAAAATCACAATCTAGCATGGTGCTTATGCTGTTTATTTGAAGTACTATTCTTAGCAAAATGCAGCAGGTGCTCAATATCAAGCAATAAAATGGCACCATAATCTCTTTTGATTCCTAGTGGTAGCAATGGTTGACTTTTTGGAAGCCGTAGCTGCATATTTTGCTTTATGAATTAAGAGGGCGATTTTTACTTTGTGCAGGGTATAAAGTCCATGGGGGCTTTTTAGCCACTATACATTACGTCAGTTTTCAAGGGGAACCTTTTTCCCTTTCAAAAATTGACTCAGAGTAAGTAAGTGCACAGACTGGCACCTGCTATTTATCTGGGCACTTTTTCCACACACAGTTTTTGAAAGTTACAAATAGGAGGGTAAATCCTGACTCCTTGCCTGAATGCTTCTCAGGACATGTGCACACATTTTCATGCATTATCGATGTATGCGCCTTAAGGTACGCGTGTACAGGTGGGGCGGTTTTGATAGGCTCCAGTTATGCAGGTGAAGCTCTGCTGTACCTGTGAAAAATGCCTTTGAAAAGCTGTCCTCGAAATATAAACCTGAAAGATAAAAGGGCTGTTTTTTTTTGTTTTGGCCCAGCAGTTCTTCCTTTCTTCTTTTTCTTCCAATTCACTTAGAACAAGGACTGGGGATCCTGATGCCATGAGCCATCATTCACAGTTTGCCAGGGATTTTTCACTGTTTCAAGTCTGGTCATCACAGCAGTAGTCCTATGGCATGAGCCGTGCACCAGGGCTCCTTCCGGAAATCTGTATCATGAATGGCACCCATAGGAAGGAGCATGACTCCCTCCCCCGCAGGAACTGTGAGTGCTGCCTCTGCAGCACTCCCCAGCTCCAGCTGGTCCTGGTGCAGAAGGCTCAATCTGGAAATCAAACTGGGGATATTCTGCCCAGCTGTGCATAGTGCCGCCAGTAGGTCAGCTTGATAAAGGGCTGTGCATGCTAATGGTGTTTTTTTTGTGCAGATTATTTAGTGAGACCTTCTTATAGCTCGAGCTATAATCGTGCAGGCTGTGCAAGGTGTAGTGGACTTGGAAAATATTTTTCAATTAACTGTGTCATTAGGTTGCTATGGCCTTCCGCAATACAAACAATTACAGCCTGAGCTGATGGCATCTCTCTCTCTCTCTCTCTTTATGCTTATCTATCTATCTATGTGCGAGTGTGTCCATGTAGGTATTTTTGCATTTTACGTCACTTAATATGATTATATAAGTTTTGTTCATGAACTTCACAATTGGTATACTCGATTTTATTATAAAACAATCTGTGTACTGTCCTTGTACAATTTTTGATATGTTACATTCAATATAGTAGGTGCTGCTCTTTTATTTTAACTTTTGAATATTTAAATAAAATAATAAAGTGTTTTAGATTAGCTCAATGGTGCTTCTTTTTTCAGTTTTTTTGTTGTATTTAACTATTAAGCACTTCATACTTTTGATTTTTGTCCCATTTCCTTTTATTTCTTTCTTTCTATCTATCTATCTATATATAGAGAGATGCAATATATATATATATATATATATATAGCTAAGGAAAAAATGGCAAATAGAACAGAAAACTCAAGTGTTTATGTGTGTTTATATTAGAAACCTAAAAAGAACACCATGCTATAGGATAACCAATGTACTGACAATGCCTAAAATTTTAAATTAACACTTTTATTCTAATATCATTAAAACTCACCTCAGTGTGACCTGTGCGCATCTCTCATCAATAAAATATTTTGCCATTTCCCACTCTTTAAATGGTGTTAGTGCAATCTTATATGTAAGGAATGTCCATAATGGTGATATGGATGAATAAAAGAAATGAATCAATCTTGTTGATTCCTCAAATAAAGATATTTCTCAAAGTGTTTCATAGGATTTAAAAGCCATTGAATCCTCTGTAAAACTGGGTTCAATTGGAACCAGGGTTATGAGCCTTCATTAGCAACTGCCTGATGTATTTTACCCCTATGTTGTATCACTCTACCTCCTTTTAGGCTAGTCAATGGGCCTTGGTCAGAGGTCACAATAACCACATTTCCTTGAGGGTGTACACTTGTGGTTCCCATGTCTGGCCACTAATTGTTGCTGTTGCACAGTGGCCGAGGCTCCCTTCCCTACCAAGAGCTGTGAGCACCACCTCTGCAGCATCCCCAGCCATGGCTGACCTGGGGAGTGGAAGACATGACCTCAGAAATGAAGCCAGGTCCCCCTGCATTATAGTGCATAAGCAGTGTAGCTGAGCCACCGAGCTGTCCCGGGCAGTTCTTCTGCAGTGTTTTAGCAGTGTCGCCACGGTGCGAAGTGCCAGTGTTTGTCGACGAAATACAAAGGTTTAAGCTTCCTTTTAATGATTAGTTTTAGGAATTTTTTTAAAAATAAATGGTGGTTTTTATACTGTACTATTATTAGCTCGTTTTCCTTTGTCATTTTGGATTTTAAAAAGATTGTTTCTGAAACATTTTTGTGTCTTGCTGCTCACAAATGAAAATATTTCCTAATTTTCAACATTATCTCCAGTCTTACTGTTGAAAAGAATAACTAAAATATTAACGTCTTCTGCATCTTCATAGCAATGGAAAACACATTTTGTGCTTTTACCTGCATCCTGCTTTCTGTCTTGGAGTATTTGGTAATAATGAATATTTTTTCCTTCTTCAGGGTGAAGCTGGCCCTACTGGGGCCCGTGGTCCCGAGGGCCCTCAGGGCTCCAGAGGGGAATCTGGTACTCCTGGCTCTCCTGGACCTTCTGGCGCTTCTGTGAGTAAAACAGCAGAGCCCCTAAGCATCAGACATTTTATACTCTCTCATTGGGTTATAGCTGATTGTCCAATGGCTGTCTCTCCTCCCCGAGCCTCTAAGGATGGTATCAGGTCACAGGGGGCTCCACATCACAGGCATCTACAGACAACCTCACTCTGCAGCATCTTCTAAAAGTGCTTTTGCATCAGATGACAGTCTCGCATTGCTAAACCTCTAAGCCGTCTCGCATCACCATTTCTGCAAATGATCTCATTCCACCCAGCTGCTAATAACTGCTCAGGCTCCTATATAGTATTGTCTGTGCTGTGCAATATCTTTTCTGGTCAATGTACAGTGTGACCCATGCTATATACAGTGCTGCAAAAAAAGTTTGTTAACCCCAAGTATAATAATGAGAATAATAAGTTCTTACCATAATACCCTTGTTTATTTAAAACCAGTCTTTTCTTTTGAAATAAGAAGGGTATATATTATACAATTCTGTGTAAATAATGTACAAAGTAGAAATAATAAGACTAATTCAGAATCAGTGTGTGTTAAATAGTAATTGAACCCCCCCAATTTCCTTAACACAATTATCTCATTAAAATGGTGTTTACCACATAGGAGGTAATTTTCAAAGGAGTTACACGTGTAAATGCAACATACTATCATAGCAATTTTCAAAAGCTATTTACACATATAAAGTGCACTTACACATGAATAACCTATAGAGAATTCAATGGCATATACTATAGCAATTTTCAAAAGCCCTCCTACATAGGTAAGTGCATTTACATGTGTAAAACCCAGTTTTATGTGCAAGTTAGTTACCCCCATTCAGAAGTGTTAAATCTAAAGCTAACATAGGTTACTCTTTTTCTTCATTTCTATCCTCTAACCTGTAGGGATCTACAGTATTTATCCCATGCCCTTTTGAATTCCATTACTGTTCTCATCTTCATCACCTCTTCTGGGAGGGCGTTCCAGGCATCCACCATCCTCTCTATGAAGAAATATTTCCTGATGTTGGTTCTGAGCCAACCCTCCCCCCCCCCCCCCCCCCCAGGTTCATGCTGTGACCCCTTGTTCTACAGTTTCCTTTCCAATTTTGCATAATTAATGCCTTTCAGGTATCTGAAGGTCTTGTATCATATCTCCCCTGCATCGTCTCTCCTCCAGAGAGTACACCCTCAGATCCTTCAGCCTTTCCTCATAGGTCTTCTCATATAGACCCCCACCACCATTTTGGTCGCCCTTCTCTGGACCGCTTCCATCCTGTCTCTGCCCTTTTTGAGATATGGGCTCCAGAACTGAACACGATACTCCAGTTGATGCCTCACCAAAGATGACTAGAGAATTAGCCTAAGGAAGAGCACTCAGAGTGATTTACTTGGACTTCAGCAAAGCTTTTGATACAATCCTGCAGAGGAGACTCATGAATAAAATGAGAAGCCTGGAAGTGGGCGCCAAGGTGGTGGAATGGATTACAAATTGGTTGACTGACAAGAGACAATGTGTAATGGTAAATGGAACCTACTCTGAAGAAAGAGCCCTGTTAAATGGAGTGCCTGAAGGACCAGTTCTGTTCAATATCTTCATGAATGACATTGTAGAGAGGTTACAAGGACATGTTTTTGTCTATTTGTGGATGATACTAAGATCTGCAACAGAGTGGACACACGTGAAGGAGTAGAGAGAATGAAAAGTGATTTAAGAAAGTTTGAAGAGTAGTTGAACATTTGGCAGCTGGGATTCAATGCCAAGAAGGACAGAGTCATGCATTTGGGGTGCAGTAATCCAAAAGAGCTGTATGCAGTGGGGGGTGAAAGACTAATGTGCATGGAATGGGAGAGGGACCTTTGATAATATTATCTGGGGATCTGAAGACAATGGAGCAATGTGACAAGGCAGTGGCTAAAGCCAGAGGGATGCGGGGATGTATAGAGAGAAGAATAACCAGCAAGAAAAAGGAGGTGATATAATGCCCTTGTACAAGTAAAAGATTAAACAACCTGCAGAGTAAACCTGCATGACCGAATTTGTGCATCCTGACTTATATAAAGGTCCAAAGATTTGGAGTTTCATTTTCACCTTAAAAGTTAGTGGGAACTCATCATCCCACCATCAAAAAAAGTTCAGAGGACCTACAAAAAAGAGTAGCTGATGCTCATCTGTCTGGATAGCAGAAAACTATTTCTACACATTTGGGACTCCATTCATCAACTGTCAGACAGAGAGTCTACAAAAAGACAAAGTTGAAGGCTACAGTGACTGTACTCAGGAGCAGTTGCCCTACCAAGATCATCCCAAGAGCAAACCAGAAAGTCATCCATGAAATCACAGAGAACACCAGCCTAACATCTAAAGATCTGCAGGCCTCTCTTGCTGTGGCTGATGTGAAGGTTCACGTGTCAGCTATTAGGAAATACTGAATGGGAATGAGGTTCATGGGAAGACAGCTAGGAAGAAACTACTGCTGTGTAAAAATAACATTGCTGCCCACCTCAGGTTTACCAAACAACATCTGGATGACTCACAAGACTTGTGGAATAATGTTCTTTTGGACAGAGGAATCAAAAATTGAACTTTTTAGTCACAATTACAAATATTTCGTTTGTTGAAAACCAAGAACTGCCTTCCAAAGTAACAGCTTTATCTTGACTGTCAAGCATGGTAGGTGGCTGCTTGGCTGCATCAGGAACATGGATGGAAGCATGGATTCTGCTTTATATCAGAACATTTTAGAGAAGGGGTAGGCAACTCTGGTCCTCAAGTGCCACAAATAGGTCAGGTTTTCAGGAAATCCACAATGAATATGCATGAGATATATTTGCATGCACTGATTCTATTGTATGCAGATATATCTCATATTTATTCATTGTGGATATTTAGGGATGTGATTCTGTTGGTCCATTCATTTCATTTGTTTAGGCCACCTAAATCTGCACATGCCATCAGTTTTGCGCACGTACCTTCCGTTTGTGAGATATGCGCACACCACCGAAATGAATGAAACGAATGGACCAATAAATGCACATCTTTATATCCTGCATACCAGACCCATTTGCTTTTGAGGACTGGAATTGCCTGCACCTGTTCTAGAATAGAATGTCTGGCCATCCATCTGTGAGATGAAGTTAAGACTAAAGTGGGTCATGCAGCAAGACGACGACCTTAAACAATCGAGTAAAAGTAATACAGAATGCCTGAAAAGGAAGACATTTTGTGTTTTGGATTGGCAAAGTCAAAGTTCTGACCTGAACCCTATTGAAATGTTATGGCAAGAGCTGAAACAAGTTGTTTATGCAAGAAAGCCCTCAGAACAGTTCTGTATGGAAGAATGGGTCAATATCCCTTAAGAGTGATGTAAGAGACTGATCAACAGTTACAGGAAATGTTTAGTTGAAGTTTCTGCTGCTCAAAGATGAGTTCACATACTTTATCCCAGAAAGATACTTATTTTTGAATGTTTTTGTTGATTAAATAATAATAAATAATCAAAATATGTCTTGTCTGACTTATTTATTCAATGGGGTTATATTTCTATCAGGATTTAGATTAGACATTTCTGAGTAAACATTGTGCTAAAATATAGACCATCCTAGGGGTTCACAGACTTTTTCTCAGCACTATATTTATGGGCTGTCTAAAATATCCAGACCACACCAAATCTGATTTTTATGGAATATTGCCTCTTTTAGTCTACAGTATATATAAAGTATGCTCCATTCTGCATAACTTATCTGATCCATTCCACATACAGTCTGGTCTGTGCTGCTTAATGAGTGCCCAGATCCACATATAGCCTGACAAGAGTGGAGCTGCAGCCTGCACAGTTCTTGCCTGCAATGTTTACATTTGTCTTGCTCTCTCTCTTCTGCAAGTGCTCATTTACAGAGCAGGTGAGAAAGAGAAGGCCTTGACCTGGAGATGGAAGAACGTCCAATAGCTGTGTAGTTTCATTTGTGCAGCATTTCTTCCTGGCTAGACATTCATTTCAGAGAGAGGAATCTCTTTAGTGCCTGTTTCTACTCCATCACCCTCCCTGTTTATGCTAAAGACTTTCTCGATAAGATTTCTCATAGTTCATTTGTCCTTTCCTGTTCTCTTTCTAGGGTAATCCTGGTACTGATGGAATTCCTGGTGCTAAAGGATCGGCTGTAAGTACTGCACATCTGCTCTGGGTTTTTACTTCACCCATATTCTAAAGGGTGGGAGTGGGGTCATTTGTCACTCTGTTGATCTAGGCAATAAAATACAAAATAAGATGTAAAGCTGTATAGAAAAGCACAAGTCATGAAAACTGTTGCTGGACTATATCACTAAAGCTACTCTAGGAGTTAGTTTATGGCTTGTGTTCCACAAGCAGTTAGTGTCCAGTTTGAGACTCGCCCAGGCCCTCAGGCAGCCAGTGTCTGACCTGTGCGCTGTGCTCTGCTCTGTGGCCCCGTTTCCTGTCCTCTTCATGGAAACAAATGATTCTCTTAGTTATAACAATGCTTCAAGTGGTCAGTGTACTAAAGTGCACTAACATTGCCCGTTGACACACATAAACCAAGAGGTCCATATTCAGTCACAGTCCGGATAGCAAAGTTAGCGGGATAAACTTATCTGGTTAATTTTGGAGGTTTATTCAGTAGAGCAGCTGTACTATTGGATTTAGCTGGCTATTTAAAAAATAGCTGGCTAACATTAACTGACTAATTTTAGGACAGCTCTTTGGCTGGATTGGACTTAAGCCGGATAAGTTATTCAGCTAACTCGGGAGAACTTAACAGCCTAATGTAGCTCCTCCCATAAACATCCCCAGAATGCCCTTAATTTATCCTCCTAAATTTTAGCTGGATAATAAGATAGTTGGCTAAAATATAGCCTGCTAAGTGCCCAAATATCCATTTAGCTAGATAATCTCTGAGTTGTCCATCTAAATGCTTCTGAATATGAACCTCACAGTGTTTATTGCACATACTAATGGCTGATGTTAATGAGCTACAACTAAGGCAATATTTTTCACTATATTACATGGTAATAAGCTATTTTGCATAATTTTGCAGAGTTTTGCATCTCATTGCTCATAATAGCATTAACGTAAGTTAGTACATTGGCCCTTAAATATTTCTGAAGGCCATATTCAGCCAGCTAATTAAGTTAGCCAGATAAGAGTTATCTGGCTAAATTATTCGGGATATTTATTGGTGCAGTCCTGCCACTGAATATACCTGGATAAGTTTAAAGTTAACTGGATAAGATAACAGGCTAACTGTAGGCCTGCTCAATAGCAGTTCTAAAGTTAGCCTGATATCTTAGCTGGATAAGTCTGAATATCACTACTTATCCAGCTAAGTTAGCCGGATAAGTAGCTCCTCCCACTTATGCCTCTGGAATGCCTCTTTTTTATTGGCTAGATTTTAGCCAGATAATGATAAGAGGCTGAACAGGGACGGTGCAAGGGGCTCTATCCGCCCTATGCAATGCATCACGGCATCACGTGATTATGACATCATCATCATCTCTCTCTCTCTCGACCCCCCGAAAACGGAAAAAAATTGCATCTAATCTCTTCTCGCACACCACTCCGGCTCTCGCCGCTCCTACACACATTTTAAAAATGGCGCCCTTGTGTTTGTCTTCAGCTCCCCACCCACTTCTGGTGCCCTAGGTGGAAACCTAGTCCCACCTACTATGTCTCCCAGAGGCTGAATATACCAAAACATGCCATTTAGATGGATAATTTTAAGTTATCCATCTGAATGGGTTTTGAATATCTACCTGTATATCTATATATGTATATATAAAATCAGGTGCTCCTACTGCAAAGCTTAGGCAATGTTGCTGTATATTCTGTCACGGTACTAGTTTTCTGACATTCTGACTTGCCTGCTCTGTTTTCCACTGGCAGGGTGCTGCTGGCATTGCTGGTGCTCCTGGTTTCCCTGGTCCCCGTGGACCTCCAGGGCCCCAGGGTGCTACTGGTCCTTTGGGTCCTAAAGGTCAGCAGGTGAGTACCTTAATATCTCTTATGCCATGTGTGAATGTCCCTGGTTTGTAATCATCAGGAGATGAATCTCTGCCTGCTCTCAGGGTATCCCTACACCTCCCTAGCTTTCTCTTACACTGACACTATACAATGATATTAACAGAGTAAGGACTTCTCAGTTTGTTCTCAGAAACTCAGATCGAGGGTTTCCTTGTCTGATCACACTGACTGAGGTGTTATCTCTTTGATCATACTAACACAGACTGGGGTCTTATCTCTATGATCACACTATCACAGACTTGAGGTCTTCCCTGCCTGATCTCACTAACACAGACTGAGGTTTTCCATGTTAAATCACAGTAACGCATACCAAGGACCTCCATGTTTGATTGAACTAATGCACAGTGAGGGGCTTCCATGTGGACAGTTCTGAGATTGGAGAGATTTTAGTTTCACAAATTAGCTGGAAGGACTTGATGAAAGGGAGCATGAGATGATGGGAGTGGTAGAAGGCTAATGTATCTTGGTAGAGGCCAAAAGGAAAGTGAGATTTGCTGACCATGTACTCAGAGGCTCTGGTGGCAGATTAGCTAATCTAGTACTGGAGGACGGGACAGAGAGCAAATGAGACAGAGAAAAGGAGAGAGCAGTCTGGGGCAATGATGAATAATGGTCAAGATCTAGAAATATAGGAAAAGTAAGGAGAAAAGCTGAGCACACAGAGAGAATCGGCGCGCCAGAGTTGCCACCCTGCATACAGAAGACGGCACTCCGGATCTCTAGAAAGACATTTCACACTGAGGGGGATAAAACTGTGGAAGATGCCTCCAGAGGAAGTTGTCAGGGAATTTGTATAAACTTCTGGATGATAGAGTCAGTGGTTATGATGATTTGCTTAGATTGTAGGTGCTGATACAGAGAGATGTGCTATTTCAACCTGGAGACAAAATTTGAATTTCCCTGGATCACCACTTGGGGGGGTGGGAGGTGGCTGCTGAAGAAGAGAGAATGTGGTGGACATCTGGTATTTGGTCTGCCTTCCATCCAATCTATTGATATCACAAGCAGATACTGAGATTTTTCTGCTGCTTCTGTCCTCAGGGAGACCCAGGTATTGCTGGCTTCAAAGGTGAACAAGGCCCCAAAGGTGAACTTGTAAGTATCCGATCAGTAACAAATGTTGTAGATATGCTGTAACAAGCAAATTGATTCAGGTCATGTTCGGCAGTGTCATAACATGTCCTGGACACAGGGATGCAATGATATGAGGCAGGTGCAAAATATCGCAGCAGCACAGAGATTATAGCAATGCAATAACAAGTCAAATATAATAATGTTAATAGCAGGAAATAAATATAACAATCTAATAACAGGGCATAGATACAACAGGGTAATCATAGGATACAGAGTAGTGTAATAAAACAGATTACAACATTATAATAAGAAAAGAACTTTAACAATGTACAGGACACAGCTACAACAATGCAATAATAAGGCACAGATGCAGCAGTGCAATAAAAGGGCCTTGCTACAAAAATATATTAATAGGACACTGATACAACTATATAATAGCACAGGTCAGGTATACTAATAACAGGACACAGATACCGCAGCATGATAACAAGAAGCAGATGCAGCATTGCAATAAGCGGACGCAAATACAACATGCAGATAACAAGATGAAGATACTGCAGTGTAATAAGACAGTAGTGTGCTGGCAGGAAAGAGATACAAGGCGCAGATGCAGCAGTGAAATAAAAAGTCCTAGATACAGAAATGTAATAGTGATACAGCAATGTAATAACTGGACACCGATACAGGAGTATAGAGGGCAACTTTCATACTGTGCACAGAAATGTAAGGTCTGCAAATACTTTTCGCCCATAGTCTTTACATCAATTTTCAAAGTGAAAACTTTCCCTTTGACAGCTGGGTCAAAAAAAGTATTCGCACGGACCTACACCTGCAGTATGGGAGGTACATTTTCCAGCGAAATTATGCATGTATGAGTACATGTATGTACCAACCCGTCCCTGTCGCCACCCCTCCTAAGGCACTCAGATAGTATATCTGGCTGTGTGATTACATTGCTAACAAAACAACAGTATGATATCAAGAGCCAGCTACAGAAGTGCGATTAGAGGGCATACCTTAAAGAATCTCAATGCCACTTCTCCTGAGTGTGTCATGAGGTAGGGATGAAATTAACTTAGTATCAAGTATCTTCAAAAACGTCTATGGCGTTTTATGTTAATATATTTTTTAAAATTGCTACATAATCCTACAAATTCAGATTAACAGTCCAAATGCCATTCTGCTGGGTTCTGCCACACAGTGCAAGGAAGTGATGGAGAGGGTTCGAGTCAGCTAACTGGGCAAACTCTACCTGGTGTTTTAGAGAAAGTGCAATCGTGCACTTCAGGCTCTGCACTGAGGAATTTCAGATCGGTTCCTGGGTGCTGAAGATACTCAGCTGTGCCCTGCAGGCAGGGCATGCCACTTCTTGCATAAGTATCATCTCTCCAAGGCGTGTAGTGACAGCACCGCTTGCCATGCTTCCCCTCACCTAACCTTGCACAAGCTGATGCTCTTAGACAATAAGAGGCATTTCCAGAAAAACAAATAAGCACAGAGAAAGTTTGCAAGAGAATTAAAAACAGATTTTCCTTTAAAAACAAAAAAAGTAATTCCCCCTTCTTTTTTTTTTTTGTACTGAATGTTCAATCAGTTTAGCTCAGATTGTACTGGGGCACATTGAAATGTCGTTAAGCATTGTCAAAGCTGCACTGTCATAGGTCGTTCCATGTGTGGTTACATGACATTGTCTGACCTGACATACGGGCCGATACAGTACAGTGCGCTCCATTGGAGCGCACTGTTAACCCTCGATTGGACGCACGTTTTCGATGCGCTAGCGTTACCCCTTATTCAGTAAGGGGCCGAAACGTGTGTCCAACCCCCCCGAACCTAATAGCGCCCGCAACATGCAAATGCATGTTGATGGCCCTATTAGGTATTCCCGCATGATTCAGAAAGGAAAATGTGCAGCCAAGCTGCACATTTTACTTTCAGAAATTAGCGCCTACCCAAAGGTAGGTGCTAATTTCTTTGGGCACCGAGAAAGTGCACAGAAAAGCAGTAAAAACTGCTTTTCTGTGCACCCTCCGACTTAATATCATGGCGATATTAAGTCCGAGGTCCTGAAAGTTAAAAAAAGTAAAAAAAAAATAAATTTGAAGTCGGCCCGCGGCTCGCGGGTCGAAAACTGGACGCTCAATTTTGCCAGCGTCCGGTTTCCAAACCCGTGGCTGTCAGCGGGCTCGAGAACCGACGCTGGCAAAATTGAGCATTGGCTGTCAAACCCGCCGAGAGCTGCCGCTCCGGTCCAAAAGGAGGCGCCAGGGATGCGCTAGTGTCCCTAGCGCCTCCTTTTACCTGTTTTTACCGCTGGGCCTAATTTGCATACTGAATCGCGCACACAGGAAAATGGCCTGTGCGCACGCCGGGAGAGCGGGCGTTCGCACAGGCCACTTTACTGTATCGGCCCGATAGTGCTTCACCTTTCACAACCATCTTACAAAGCAACAAGACCATAGGTTGCTGAAACTTTAGGGTAATAATTCTTCTCCAGTCTGAATCCTGATTATTTTTTTTCCTCCAAACACCAGGGCGAGAAACGTTTTAGAACCATTAAGAGATGATTAGGTCTCATGCTGACTTTTCCGTCTGTATTTTGTCAGGGCCCTGTGGGTCTTCAGGGAGCACCAGGTCCTGCCGGTGAAGAAGGCAAGAGAGGAGGGCGGGGAGAGCCAGGGGCTGCTGGGCCACTCGGTCCTCCTGGAGAAAGAGTAAGTAATCTCACTGCAATTACCCTCACAGTCCTGGGATGTACTAACCGTCGCAGGTTACGCCAGTGTTTCTGTGCAATTGGTTCTGAATCCAGCGACAGAGGCGCTTGGAATGGCTGGACATTCACTTAATAGAGTTATTAAATGATTCAGTTACGCAGATTATCAGACTGCAGCAGATAAAGTAACATCAAAACCTTCAAAAAAAGTTTAAAAACATGGCTATTTAAGCAAGCATACCACAAAGAGGATTGAGAGCAGAAAACAGGGAAATATTGGTTGCAGTCTGTCTAGCTCACACTCACACACCTTGTTTCTTTAAGTGTGTGCATCTCATTACCTTAGCCTAAACTATTCTTTCTTTTTAAACAACAAAGAACCAAAATAAAGTGGTACGATATCTCATAACTGAGTAAGAGGAAACCGGACATGACTTATAACACTCACCGAATTATATTTTTTTTATGAAACTATGTTACAGTAAATTAACGGCACCTGTCTAAGAGTTTAGAATTCCAGATACTGGATTTTACACATAGTTTTTGTGCCCTATTGTGAACCGTTGTGATGGCACCCGCTTAACGACGGTATAGAAAAGACTTTAAATAAATAAATAAATAAATAAATAAATTAAATAAATAAGTAATACAGTGTAATTTGAGTCTATTATAGTTCGAGAATGACTAGACAGTAAAAAAAGGCTTTAACTTGTTAATGATGCGGCAAATGAAGACCTGTTTCTTCAAGACATTCATATATTAATTAGTTTTCGCATTTCATGCGATTAATAACTATTGTCAACAGTAAGTCATTCTTTTAACAGTTTTTTTTTCTTTAAAGACGCCGAAAGGCTCTGCGGAATCGGCTGCCATTGGCCGCCAGGGACCAGAGGCAGCTAGGCCTGAAACACGCCCAGAGTACACAAAGACACAAAAAGCCACACACTGACAGTTCCTTTTGCTAGAGCCTTGGTAGAGATTATGACTTTCCAATTCCTTGTTGCTTGCTCTTCTGCCGTGCTAGGACTGGAAGTGACATCCACACAGCCATAAACACGAAGGCAAAAACTTGCCCAGCAAGCAAGCTTTTAGAAGTTCTTCTTCTCACAGGAGCAAAGCTGTTTTCCCTCACGTCACATGTTGTTCCACAGAATCGGTCTGTGCAGATAACAGGACTGGATGTGACATCCATGCAGACCAGAATCACAAAGACGACAAAGAACACAGACTGAGGTGCTTCTTCACTGAGCAATCGAAGGCAGGCTCCTGCTAACTGCCGTTTTACCTCAATTTCATTTTATCTAAAGTCCGCATTAGTTCCATCCCCGAAATCTCCAGCTTGGGATTATTTTTTTCCTCTATTTGACCAGCACCCTACGCTTCACAATTTAGTTCCCACTTTTGCATCCTTCTAACTCAAACTGTACAGCTCAGCTGCTAGTCTCCAGGTTTCAGAGTCTCTTGCTTCAGTGACTGCACAGTCTGGTTGAGAAGGATCTTTTAGGACAGAGAACTAGCAGGATAAATAAACACAAGTGTGCACTTTTCTCTGCACTGGCACAGAGTCCACGGGTATATTTTGCCCTCCGACTTTGCCCCCATTTTCAGAGAGAAAGTACACCGGTATGCAGCCAGGAACGTTTGCTCCTCCTTTTCCCGCGGGCAATGCTTTCGTGAAAAATAAATACCTGTAGATTTGAAAATACAATCCGCATGCGTTATGTTGCGACCTTGCCCAAAATACCCCCAGGAAAATGCCTCCCGTAAACGCAGCTAGTCTAAAGTGTCTGCCCCTCCCTCCCTCGCCATGTTGCTGCTCCTCAAAACTTAATTAAGGCAGAACTTTTAATATTGTATCCACTAATTAAGTTATTGCTAACTAAAAATACTCCTTGCCAGTACTTCCTTGTCTGTGTCTTCACCACATCATGTCCCCATCAGTCATGGCAGGGACTACTCTAAGCTGTAATTACCCCTGCAGTGCTGGAGAATTCTCAGAGTGATAAGTACCCCTGCAGTTCTGGGGCATAGTGAAGGTGAAGGGCAATCCTTATGTTCCCGGGGCATACTGACTGTCAGGGCAAGCTCTGAGCTGTAAGTAGCCCTGCTGTTCTGGGGCATAGTGAAGGTGAGGGGCAGTCCTTATGTTCCCGGGGCATACTGACTGTCAGGGCAAGCTCTGAGCTGTAAGTAGCCCTGCTGTTCTGGGGCATAGTGAAGGTGAGGGGCAATCCTTATGTTCCCGGGGCATACTGACTGTCAGGGCAAGCTCTGAGCTGTAAGTAGCCCTGCTGTTCTG
Organism: Rhinatrema bivittatum; assembly: GCF_901001135.1. Classification (NCBI taxonomy): domain Eukaryota; kingdom Metazoa; phylum Chordata; class Amphibia; order Gymnophiona; family Rhinatrematidae; genus Rhinatrema; species Rhinatrema bivittatum. The sequence goes on from NC_042617.1 coordinate 303,602,501, forward strand.
GGGCATAGTGAAGGTGAGGGGCAATCCTTATGTTCCCGGGGCATACTGACTGTCAGGGCAAGCTCTGAGCTGTAAGTAGCCCTGCTGTTCTGGGGCATAGTGAAGGTGAGGGGCAATCCTTATGTTCCCGGGGCATACTGACTGTCAGGGCAAGCTCTGAGCTGTAAGTAGCCCTGCTGTTCTGGGGCATAGTGAAGGTGAGGGGCAATCCTTATGTTCCCGGGGCATACTGACTGTCAGGGCAAGCTCTGAGCTGTAAGTAGCCCTGCTGTTCTGGGGCATAGTGAAGGTGAGGGGCAATCCTTATATTCCCGGGGCATACCGACTGTCAGGGCAAGCTCTGAGCTGTAAGTAGCCCTGCTGTTCTGGGGCATAGTGAAGGTGAGGGGCAATCCTTATGTTCCCGGGGCATACTGACTGTCAGGGCAAGCTCTGAGCTGTAAGTAGCCCTGCTGTTCTGGGGCATAGTGAAGGTGAGGGGCAATCCTTATGTTCCCGGGGCATACTGACTGTCAGGGCAAGCTCTGAGCTGTAAGTAGCCCTGCTGTTCTGGGGCATAGTGAAGGTGAGGGGCAATCCTTATGTTCCCGGGGCATACTGACTGTCAGGGCAAGCTCTGAGCTGTAAGTAGCCCTGCTGTTCTGGGGCATACTGGCAGCCAGAATTGCTGCTACTAATACCAAGGTAGACCACTTATTCTGTCGCTGCCATTCAGGTGTTGTTCACGTCTCGCTTGTGTGGTTTTAAAGAATCTGGATGCATTTTCTATATTTCCTGTCTCTCTCTCTCTCTCTCTCTCGCTTTCTTTTAGGGTTCCCCTGGTAACCGTGGCTTCCCAGGTCAGGATGGCCTTGCAGGGCCCAAGGTGAGCACCTGCTGCCCTCTCTGTACAAATGGATTGTTCTAATCACACAGAGGAGCATAGTGCGGGCACGCTACGACTCACAGGTTAGGGGAAGTTTCACTTAATAATACTCTGGGCCAGATTTACAAGCTATGCAAATGTGCCCCACTGAAAGCTGGGGGCAACCTTTGTGCACACGTTTGTGCCTGGCACCAATTTTCAAAAAATGCTCCATGCCCAAATTAGGCTCCTCCATTTAGGAAGATTTTCAGCCGACCTTAGGCGGTGGGTGGGGGCCTACATTTTTGGCTGGAAAAATCAGCTGAATTTAAGCAGCTAAAACTTAGGGACCTCAATTTAAACCTGCAGTCCATTTGTCTACAGGCTTATGCACATAGACGATGCCTTATAAAACTGTGCAGCAGTTGTGTGCACAAAAGAGAGATATTTGGGGGGGAGGGATGGGGCAGAATTGGGATTTTTTAAAATTTAAAACCCCTCAGAGGTCCCACGCAAACAACAGGGTGTAGCATTGTGCAAGTTACTTCATGTGGGATATCTGAGATCATTTTCAAAGCAAACTTATGTGCTCAATCTGCTTTCAAAACTTTGAGTAACTTAAGCGCTTTGGCAAGACTTACACAGAGGGTTATAAAATTATCCTTGAAGGGAATAAATCTGTAATACCGCACACAAATATGTTGCGTGGACTTTCACGTCCCTGCTATTCAGTGTGCGTGACATTACCAAGAGAATTTGCCCGCCAACATTCTTTTGAAAATTCTCCCTCCCTAACTCTGTCTCATTACCACCTACTTTTTGGCTCCTAATGAAAAACTCCTAAATTGAGCCCCTCAGTCCTAGTCTGTTTTCAAAGGGGACGATGAGGCTGTCTGGCACCTAAACCGTTGGAGAATGTGTGCTTCAGGGAAAGAGCTTGCGATGGTTCAGAACCTAAGTGGCTGAAATGATTCAGGCCATTTTTCTAGCTGAGTTTTGTGGGATATTGTGTCACTTTTCACCACGATGGTGGCTGCTTCCAAATTTCTTTTTGCGTGAGCCTTAAAATTTTGCATAGATGTAAAATTCTTGGCGCACGCAAGGTGATGACAATTTCTTTGCTTTTTAAAGTTTTTGGGGTTTTTTTTTGCACAGTTGTCAAATCTAGCCATAAGTATAAGCAAGAGAGAGGACTGTAGGAGGTGGGTCACAATGCAGAGATAAAAGGGGTTTTTTTCACAGCGTCACACATGAGGTAATAGGAAACAATGAAGGGGCTGGCCCTCTTGGGTTTAGGCCAACGGCTCTCAACCCCGTCCTCGGGGCATACTTAACCAGTCGGGTTTGTAAAGATATGCACAAGGAACATGCATGTGATAAATTTACATTCAGTGGGTGCAGTGAATGTGGAGCTATCTCAGGCACACTCATTGTGGCTATCCTGAAAACCAGACTGGCTGGACAGGTCCTGAGGACCGGGTTGAGAAGCCCTGCAGAGTCGGGTATGAGTCCTCTGGCCATCAGGACTGACTGGGATTGGGAGGGCTGTGCAGGTGATTCCTTCGATCCTGGGGAGAGAGGGTGCCTGCTTTGGTGACCCCTGCTGGTCATAAAGAGCACTGCTGGGATATTGTCTGTGGGGAGATGTCCCTGCAGCCCTCTAAGCCAGAGAGCATTCCTGGTGACACTGGGAGATAGTAATAAAAAGGGAGGAAATCTGTAGTTATTAATATATATTATTACATCCTGGATAAGTAATGGCTGTTGTGATTATGATGTTACTTATCCTGATATAGAGATTTGGGAATCCACCCTCCATGGAGCACTCCAAGAGATCGCTTTGGTTATGTGGATATTTTTGTGCCTAGCAATGACATTGCTAAATTCTAGATTGTTAGAAAATGAAAGTGACTTTGGCTGTCATAGCACCCTGCTCAAAAAGGAGGTTTCCCAGAGTCAGAACCTGGGGGTAAGGCCTGTACAGGGTTCGTGAGATACAATTCCATTGCACTGTGCAATGTTTTTTGTATGGGTCCATTTTTTTTTTTTTTTTTTTTTAAATGGAACGATCAACCAGACTTTGCTTTCTGCTTTTCCTTCTACAGGGCGCTCCAGGGGAGCGTGGTGTGCAAGGGCTCGCTGGTCCTAAGGGTGGCAACGGGGACCCCGGCCGTCCTGGAGAACCAGGTCTGCCTGGTGCTAGGGTAAGTGTTCCAGTGTTGTGGAGGGAATTTTGCCAGAGCTAAATTAAAAAAAACCTCACATTTATATTTAAGATGATAGAAGGGTTTGCCCCCCTTATTTAAGGGAAACGTCAACCAGATTTAGGCATAGTCAAGTGCACCAGACAAGTGCCTGTGTATCAGATTCTGAAGGTACCCAAAAACTTGGACGGAACCGCTGCTCATTTCCAGGGGTGAAATCCCCCACCACCAGTATTCGGCCTATCAGCATCCTAATCTTAAATCCAGCTCTTACTCGGATGTAAACCTTAGGTCCAGTCAGCATTTCTACCCATCTTTTCCAGATGTTCCCTCAAACATGCCAGAATAAGGTCTTAGGACCTTTTCATCTGTGCCTCCTACTGTTGGGAAGCAGCTTCCTGCTGCTCTGAGGTGGAAGCTTGATTATCAGGCTGCCAGAAAGAGTTTAAAGGCCTGGCAGTTTGGCATCTTGCTAGAATATTTGCCGTTTTTTGCCTTCAGGCTTTGGCATTGCTTTACGATAAATGTGTTTTGTTAATTCTGCTTTTATTTGGCCTGTTTTTCTTTTGTTTTATGTTTCAATTGGTCTCCGCCTTGTTGTGACTTTTATCAGTAAAGGCATTTTATATGTTAAATTAAAATCATTGTCGGCTCTAGAGAAGGAAGTGCTGGCTGCACAGATGACTGTGCTTTATAAGCAGTAATGTACAACTGGCAGTGCATCATCAGGAGTAATGTTCACCTTATTATGTATTGTGAGGAGCTATTGCACCGGACTGTGTATTAGCAATAAGTGTAAACCCAGCTGTATATTATGAGGACTAATGTGCACCTAACTGTATATTGAAGGAACAGCATGCATCCCATAGTGCGTTGCAAGGAATGATTTTATATATATATATAGAGAGAGAGAGAGAGAGAGAGAGAGAGAGATTCTTGACTGTGAAAAACATTGTTAAGTTGTTCATTGGGGAAATTCTGGTATCTTATTTGAAAACAAAAGTAAAACTCCAGTAATTTAGGCTGTCCCCAGCAGAATGGGAGCTATAGCTGAGTCTGTAATGTCAAGATTTGAGCCCATATTGCATCTAAAAATCTGGATGCAGGCTTTGAGCATTGTGTATGGGTGACTCTGTACATGCAACTCTTCCATATGGCCAGCAGATGGTGCTAGGGCTCCAGAGAGCTCGCAGATTTATTCATTTAAAAACTAGTTCCCTGCTTTCCAGATAATAATTTGTTCAATGCAGATTCCAATAAAACATTCACAATAAAATTCTAAACAAACACAGACTAATACCACATATAACATAAAATCGAGGAACCATCCATCAGAAGCTATTTTTTAAATAATAGGCCTTCAAACCTTTCCTGAATTTCAGGTAATCATACAGCTGCAGTCCTACCTAGACCTCCTCCACAGCACCCGGCAATACAGGCTGCTGCCGCCCCCTCCCATCACTCAGGGATATTGTTTTGCTGCAGAATGGCAGACATGATAAAAACAGAGTCATATTTCTTCTGAGGGACTGCTGTATTTCGGTCTGCCAATGCTTTTATTGCACTTCATGTTTCTACCTTTGGCTGTTATCGAAAGTGCCTGAATCCTACACAGAGTGCATTTTGCCAGTCCTCATTAAGAAATCCATCTGTCAAGAGGCAGACAGATCTTCACTTAAAGCTTGTTGCTGGGGTGGGGAGGTGTCTGAAACCCAGCATCTCTTGAAAAGTGTATTGCAGTTGAACAGAAGTTGAGGCAAACCACAAAAGGGCCAGAATAAAGTTTTGAGCAAAAGTAGGACAAAGAGAGTGCAAAAGCAGATCACTTTGCTTGTACAAAGCCACTAAAGGCAGCCACACTATTCTGGTTTTCCTGGTAATGACATCTTTAGCTCAATTTCTGACCCTAAAAAGATTAACTCTCAAAAGCTAGTCAAGAAATGCATTGTTAATCCATTAAATAGGTATCACCTTATATATATAGATTTTTTTATTTTAATTTCTGTAGAAATACAGGTCAGGTAGTGATTTCTTCTTCTTGGTTTAGCTTAATAGTAGGCAAAGGTAATAAGATATGCATAAAAGACGTGTGCTGAAATTCAGCGCTTACTTGCTTATGCATGTGGTAAAAAATAAATGTACTCCCGTTGCACTAAACTAAAAGCATGCAAATTACTGTGGCATTTAAAAAGTGCACTGACACAGAAATGTACACACAGAAATACGTGTAATTTGCACAGAACCTGGCTTATGTGTATAAATCATGTTTTATATGCAAAACCAGCATGATTTGTGCACATAAAATAACTCAACAGGTGCAGCAGAGAGATGTAAAGTTAAAAAGTGCTTCTCTTTGGGGCAGGCAGTTATCACCATTGTGCATAAAATTGTTGTATGTAAAACTGTCTAGCATTATGTAAGTTGTACAGTAGTACAATACTCATCATTGTGCGGCACTCGCTGTATGTGCAGCTGTCTGTCACTGTGGCCTCATGCTTCTCTGGATTTACATGACCTGGGAGAGTAACGGGGGAATGGTTGGCCTTACACAGTGAACTGGAGAAGCATGAGATGACAGCGATAGACAGTTGTACCTACAGCGATCACTGCCACAAAGGTGACCACTGTGCTGCAATAAGTGCCTTCCCCAAAGAGCTTATGCATCGATAGACAATTGTACATACAACAATTCCGCATCTCCTTCTTGGGAGTCCTGGGGCAGAGGATCTCTGTCTTGAGGTCCTGGACTTGGGTACCCCAATGCTATGCCTGTTTTATTTAGGCTTAGAAATTTAACTCCTGGTGGAGTAAAGAATTCAACATTTCTGGGGCTAGTGTTTAGTCTATGGTGCCATGGCAGTAAAGACCCAAATCCGGAGTTCCAGAGTACAGGGGTTCTGGATTCGGGTCTTCTGGGTGGAGTACTGCATCCGGGAACACCAGGTTTGGGACTGCATTGGCACAGCACCACAGACTAATACTAGCCCCAGAAAATGTCAGTTAACTTGAATCCACTCCTTTTCCAGGAGTTACATTTCCAGCATTAGGAAGTAATAGTTAACACCAGCATTAACACTGAATTTGTATGTAGGCGTGCTAACATGTTCTCACGGGTCCATGAGTACATTTTTTTTGTGTGCTGAACTCCTTGTTAAATCTGGACTAAAGTTTGTACACAAGACATGTGTGCATAACCGCATGCTAACGTGCGCTCAGCATCCTACACCTTACAGTGTCAGCCTCCACATTTGTGACTGACGTTGCAGAGCCAGGCCTCCTTCACCGGGTCATTGTGAACCTGTGGGAGAGACTTTTGCCTGCTCTTTAGCGTTCATGCTTTCGGGGCAGAAGCCCTGCTCCATTTTTGGCACATGTTTGTGCTTGAATAATTTTTGGAGGGGTTTTTTTTCCCCTTCCGAAAACAGCAGAAAATTAAATCCTTGGACGAAAAATGCCCCCATTTCGAAACTGGGCAAAGAAGCTGACCTGCAAGGCCTTCTGCACATCCCTTTCCCCTACGTTTGCTTAAAATTTAAATGAGACCAATCAGACCCAAAGCCAGGCGTTAGGATGGACACTGCTGTCCACAGGGGTCCATGGCACAGGGGTTAACCTATGGTGACCTCTGCATCCAATAAGGGCTTTCAAGTAGGACGAGGCAGACTGAGGCAGAAAAGCAAGGCTGCTGCCGTCTTCCATTTAGAGCTGGAGCTGCTTCACCTTCAGCCCTCTGCGAGGGACGAGTCAATTATTTACTGGGCAGGATTCAATCCAAATTTCCAATAGTCCCATCTAATTGTAAAAAGCCAGCTATTTGCATTTAAATGTCTGTCTAATAACGGAGTGTCCTTGAAAATGGAAATGCTTATACCTGCCTGCCAACCTGGTTTGCCAAAGAGGGTTTTTCACAGGCGCAGAACTGGGAAAGGAACTGCCCAAACTGGACTTTAGCGCGTTGCTGCCTTGCAGTACCCTGCATGCCACCTTGCCCCTACTGGGATACCTGCATCACGCTCTGGTTTATTTATTTTATTTATTTATTTATGTAAAAATGCTTCTATACCGCTTTTACAAACAGTTTAGTCAAAACGGTGTACAGAGGTGTCAATCAAACTAAAAAATATAAAAAATAAAACTCTCTTAAAAATTACAAAAAGCATATATAAAAAAATAATAAATACAAAAATAAAAACCGTAATTATTAAAATACAAATACAACTTAACAGTTCCTTACACCCCCCCCCCCCCCCCTCCGATTCACACATGGCACCTAGCAAACTCCAGGCAAACTGTTATCAATCGTGTTTCCCATAGCAACTTTTCCTGCTGCTGTTCTTGAAAAAAGTCAGTAAGATCGTTCTGATAGAAATGGATACTTCTGAACCTATAAATAAATGCTTCTTGCCTGTGGTTGCCCTCCCCTCCCTGTGGTTGTATCCCCATCTCCTCTTTCATAATGGCCCCGGAGGTTTCAGTGGAGTTGATGCTCAACTAATCAATATATTGCATTGGGAGCTTATAGTTACTGTCACTCTTCAGCATCCTAGGCATTGCCAGTAAAATTCACGATTTTGATTTGAACAGAGCCACGATGATGAGAACCCCCAGCTTGAGGACAGTTTTATTCTCCGGACTCCATATCCGTTGCTTAGTTGTGATTTTGGTTCCCCTCTCTGAGCCCCGGTGGGGCAATGCACCCTCACTGCCAGTCCTTTGGCCCTTCCCTTGCTTCAGTCACTTCCTGCTGATTGACGTCCAGCGGTAGTTCTCTGTATGTGAGGACCTCATTGTTACAAAATTGCTAGCTGTGCATTGATTGGGTTGCTTTTTGTTTATTCCAGGGTCTTACTGGCCGACCTGGCGATGCCGGTCCTCAAGGCAAAGTTGGTCCTTCTGTAAGTAGACTTCTTCCTTAACCCCACCTCCAGCTTTCTCATGATCCAGAGAACAAATTCTGCCTTTCGCTCACTGAGAGTCACCGACATCATCAACAAACCTAATGGAGCCTTTCCCTCTCGCTTCACCACACAGAAGGATCATGAGATGCTGACCCTCCCAGGTTAACGTTTGCATGATCATGCAAAGTCCATCGCTCATGTTTATCCTCAATCAAGTTACAACCCTACAAGGGTTTCTTAGTGTAAAGAAATTACTTTATTTTATATTTTAAACCCTGAAACATCCAGTGCAGAATATATCTCAAATAGAGTAGCACTGAGCATTAGATAAGAGGCTGGATATTTTGAACTATGTTGGACAGCATGTTCTAATTGTATTGCCATGCATGGCATTGCCGTGGAGACTTCATTGTTGTATGAATACTGTAATGGTTCGGGCGGTAGGTTGTAAATATTGTAGCATGCAGCAGGGCTGTATTACGACTGCTGTCTTACAATTGCAATATTGCCTGAGTCTGAGCTATACTGCAGTAGACTCTTGATGCTAACCTTCTCTGATTTGTGATTAATAGCATTGTTTCTGTTGTTTACCAGGGCTCTTCCGGTGAGGATGGCCGGCCAGGTCCTCCCGGCCCGCAGGGTGCACGAGGACAGCCTGGTGTCATGGGATTCCCAGGTCCCAAGGGTGCCAACGTGAGTCCCCATTTCTTTCTTATGCTTCCAGCAGGATAACATAAAATGTGTCCTTCTGATGCCACAAGGATCGAGGGCTTAGATTAGGGATGGTCAACCTTCTATGCACCAAGAGCCAAGAAATTGGAATGCACGCTACCAAAGAGCCTCACATTTTCAATACACGAGAGGGGCAAGGGGAGTGCCCCCTTCCAACAGTATCCCTCCCTCTCTCAGTCCTCCCACCCTCTCCCTTCTGGTTTCTCTCAGCCCCATTCTGTTCTCAGCAGACTGTCAATCCCCCTACCAGTCTCTCTCAATCCCCCAAACCTGTCCTCACCAATCTCTCTCAATCACATCCCATTCCCACTAGTCTCCCTCAGTTCCCCCACCCTGTCCCCACCAGTCTTTCTCTCTCTTTCTCTTGTTCTCTCTTTCAATCCCATCCTATTCCCCCAGTCTCTCAATCCTCATTAGTCTCTTTCAATTTCCCTACCCTGTCCCCACCTGCATCTATCTCAAACCTCCCACCCTGTGACAGCATCTCCTTTCTCTCCATCATGATCTGCCCAATGGCTGTCATTCTCTTATCCCCATCAGTAGCTCGCAATTCCCTATCAGGTTCCTACCAGTGTCTCCCCTGGCAGCCCCAGCATAACATTCCCTAAACCCCTCACTATGTGTCTCTTTCAAATCCTTCCCCGTCTAATCAACATCTCTGGCTCTCTCACCCCTTCTGGCTCAGTTCCCTTCCCTCTCCCCCTCCCACTTTTACCAGCTATGACTGTCACCCATCCTCATCCTTCCTGCCTTTTAACTCCCTCTGGCTGTCATACACCCCCTTTCATCACCATTTCTATTTTTCCACCCTCCCCCCAGTCACCACCGCTGACTTTCTTGCACGCACACACCCCCCTCCCCATTCTTTTGAATCCCTTCTATCCCCATCCCGGGCTCTCTCATGCCTCTCCACGCCCCCTACATGATTCTCATTCAAAACCCTATCACAGCCTTTGATCCCTCCCTCTGTTTTCCTCACCCAAGTCCTGGATCCATCACACCTATTGCAGAACAGGTGGCAGCATGGTCCTTGGGGAGGAATAAAGTGCAAAACAGAACAATTTGCATTGCTGACTTCAAGGAGATTGGGAGGAAAACCAGCTTCCCCCAGCTTCTCCTTCTGCTACTCCCCCCTTCCCCCAACTCTTGCAGCATGAATCCCTTTTCACGACACTGCCCCCCAGAAGCATTCACCTCCTCTTGCACCACACCTCCTTCCAGCATGTACACCCCCTCACCTCCCCAGCATTCACTTCACGCGCTGCTCCTAAAAGTATTCAACCACATTTTCCCCCCTTCCTGCACTGACCCCCTTTCTCTTGCCATAAATGATTCTGACGTCCTCCCCTCTTCTGTCAGCCAAATCCCAAGGCTTGGGAGCACAGTGAGTTGCTTTGCCTGGTGCTGTCTACACTTCGGCCCCCTCCCCTCCAGCCAGCAGACCAGATAAGAGCTCTCTACTCCAGGCAGCAGGTGGATGGTGAGGGCTGGAGAAGGGAGTCTCCTGGGCTCCACTGGGTGGGGTGGGGGAGGCGGGAAGAGTAGATCTGGGATGAGCAGAGAAAACCCTCTGATCCCTGCTCCAGCCCCTCCTTCCGTCTCTGCAGCAGTCAGCAGCACTGTGAGGTCATGGGGGAGCAGAATAGCTCTTCTCTGATCTGTTCTATTGTGCGTGCTTCTTTTTCCAGCCCTTCCTTTCATGTCCTCTGCAGCGCTATTCAGTTGCCAAGTGGTCAGGAGGGCAAAAGCCACATTTTATAAATGAAAGCCCCTGGCTTAGATCATAAGATTACAAGAATGGAAAGGTAGAATAGGGGGATGAGGATAACTGAGCCTGGGATTGGTGTATCGGGTGGGGGGGGGGGGGGGGGGCACAACCATGCAGTCATAGGGGGTCAGGACATGAAAGTTTTAGGACAGAAAAAGTTACTGGGTCAACAGAGTCAGCTTCATAAGGTACCAGAGTCACAGAGAATCAGTTGCTGTGCTTTCCACCTTTTCTTTAATCATAATCCCCCATCCATTCTCTCTTCAGTCTCCAAAGCTTCTCTCATTAATTCCTGTCTGTGCACATGCAGCACAGACATTGAACTGTGCTGTCTCACCGAGTTTCTCCTTTCATTCAGGGTGAAGCTGGGAAAGGAGGTGAGAAGGGGCTACCAGGCGCTCCCGGTCTGAGAGTAAGTTGCTTATTTTCACATTAGAAGTACCGATGACATTTCAAGTTTGCGAGTGTATAAACGTTGTCCTTTATTCTCAGTCCAATATAATTCACTTTCATTATTTCTCTTTTGTGCTCACAACAGTTGTGCACATCTCTGTACAAATTTCTGCCATTTCCTCGGTATACCTATAAGATGTTTGCCCATTCCTGATAAATGCACTCCTTATTTTATATGAGTGCATATTTATTTAGTGCCTGTCTTTATTGATCTCCTTTATGCACACTGGATAGTTGCAATTTCCTGTTATAGTGTACTTGTTTTTAGTATTTATTTATATACATTTTTTTCACATTTCTACCCTTATATACAACTCATGTGTAAAGCACATATCATTATTCTGCTTGTATGCACATTCATTTATAATTCAAATGTTCCATTTGTTTGCATACAGCCTGTGTTCACATTCCCATTTAGTGCCACACTGTCACTGTCTTTGTTGGAAACAATATTCAAACTGTCCGTCTATGTGCAAAGCCCATGGGTCCTCCAACCTTATATCAAATTTTCAAAAGAAAAGTGTGCTCATATTTCCCTGTTGAAAACTGCCCATGAGTCGTTAAAAATTTTGCACATGCTTTTTGTGCATTTTCTGTGGAAAATAACATGGATAGATTTTCAAATCTAATCTATGTGCACTCTTTTCTGATCCTGCCCAAAGCACCTCACAGGGACACTTTCCCCCAGTCTGACTAAAAATGCAAACACTGTGGAACCTCATGTATGCTTGTAGCTGGACTGAATGACAGCAGTTTTCAGATAGATAATATATCCCATGACTGCCAGCATGGTTTAATGCTGAGGTGAAAGCAGCAGTTAAAAATCAAAGGGCATCATTCAAAAAATGCAAAACAGACCCAAATGATGAAAATAGGCAAGAGCATAAGCACTGGCAAGTTAGATGCAAGACGGTAGTAAGACAGGCCAAGATAAAATTTGAGAAGAAACTTGCCAAGGAGGGAAAAATAATAAAACCTTTTTCATAAAGATCCTGCATGAGACTAAATGCACAGTTGAATCTTTATAGGTAGAATTCCCTTGTGTGTTGGGGAAGAGTATAGTGATAGGGGTATACTACCATCCACCTGGTCAAGATGGTGAGACGGACAGTGAAATGCTAAGAGAAATTAGGGAAGCTAACCAAATTGGTAGTGCATTAATAATGGGAGATTTCAATTACCCCAATATTGACTGGGTAAGTGAAATATCAGGACATGATAGAGAGATAAAGTTCCCGGATGGAATAAATGACAGTTTTATGGAGCAATTAGTTCAGTAACCGATGAGAGAGGAATACATTTTAGATCTAATTCTTAGTGGAGCACAGGATTTGGTGAGAGAGGTAACGGTGGTGAGGCCACTTGGCAATAGTGATCATAATATGATCAAATTTGAATTCATGACTGGAAAGGGGACAGTAAGCAAATCCACAGTTTTAGCACTAAACTTTCAAAAGGGAAACTGATAAAATGAGAAAAATAGTTTAAAAAATTTGAAAGGTGTAGCTACAAAGGTAAAAAGTGTGCAACAGGCAAGGACATTGTTATTTATTTATTTGTTTATTTATTTATTTAGCCATTTTATATACCATTGTTCCAAGTGAAGATCACAACAGTTTACATCATGACATAAATATCATAGGTAGACAATTACAATTACAATTATCAAAAAATACCGTATTTTCCGGCGTATAAGACGACTTTTTAACCCAAGAAAATCTTCTCAAAAGTCGGGGGTCGTCTTATACGCCGGGCACACCTGCTCTCTGACCAGTTTCTCTCAATCACACACACATGCTCTCAATCAAATGCATTCTCGCACTTACACACAGGCTGGCTGCTTCTCTCTCTCTCTCTCACTTCCACCCCCACCCCCGAGCACAAATAGTAGCTGCATCACCTCCTTCTCCAGCCCCCGCAGGCCAAGAAAGAAGAAACCCATCGGCCGCGGGAGGCTCACGCTGCTCTCTCCTTTCCCGATTACCAGCTCCTTCGACTGCTCGGGGCCGATGCTGCTATCTTTTCATGCGGCACGGCTTTCTCCTTCCCGCGCACCGCACTGCCGTTGCCGCTGGGCTAAAAGCACGTTCAAGCCCAGCAGGAACGGCAGCGGTGCAAAAAAAAAAAAAAAAGCTGTGGCATCCGCGGCTGGCCTTGTCTTCTTCCCGCCCCCCCCCCCCCTTTGAACCAGAACAGGAAGTGATGCGCGGGAAGAAAGAGCCGTGCCGCGTGAAAAAATAGCAGCGGCGCAGCAGCATCGGCCCCCGAGCAGTCGAAGAAGCTGGTAATCAGGAAAGGAGACAGCAGCGTGAGCCTCCCGCGGCCGATGGGTTTCTTCTTTCTTGGCCTGCGGGGGCTGGAGGAGGAAGCTGCTGCAGCTACGGTACTATTTGTGCTGGGGGGGCGTGGAAGTGAGAGAGAGAGAGAGAGAAGCAGCCAGCCTGTGTGTAAGTGAGAGAGAGAGAGAGAGAGAGAAGCAGCCAGCCTGTGTGTAAGTGAGAGAGAGAGAGAAAGAGAGAAGCAGCCAGCCTGTGTGTAAGTGAGAGAGAGAGAAGCAGCCAGCCTGTGTGTAAGTGAGAGAGAGAGAGAGAGAGAGAAGCAGCCAGCCTGTGTGTAAGTGAGAGAGAGAGAGAGAGAGAAGCAGCCAGCCTGTGTGTAAGTGAGAGAGAGAGAGAGAGAGAGAGAGAGAGAGAGAAGCAGCCAGCCTGTGTGTAAGTGAGAGAGAGAGAGAGAGAGAGAAGCAGCCAGCCTGTGTGTAAGTGAAAGAGAGAGAGAGAAGCAGCCAGCCTGTGTGTAAGTGAGAGAATGCATTTGATTGAGAGCATGTGTGTGATTGAGAGAAACTGGTCAGCAAGCTCATGTGTGTGAGAGACAATGAAAGTGACTGCTCAGAGAGATGACTGATGTGTATGTGAGTGTGAGAGAGAGAAAAAGCATGGAAGTGAGAAATCTGGGTATGTGAGAAAGCATGGGAGTAAGATGCCTGATTATGTGAGAGAGAGCATGGGAGCGGGAGGACTGGCTGTGTGTGTGTGTGTGTGTGTGCGCGTGCATGAGAGAGAGACTGGTTGATAAAGTGACGGTGTGTGTGAGAGAAAGAGACTGCTGTGTGTGAATGTGAGAGAAAGAATGTGATTCAGGGAATGAGAAGCCTGTGCACGTGGAGAGTGAGCATGGAAATGAGAGAGAGACTGGTGTGTGTGTGTGTGAGACAGAGAAAGTGATTATGAGAGTGAGAAGCCCGTATATGTACGGTAAGCAGAACACGGGAGTGGGAAGCCTGTGTGTGTGTATGGCATGAGAGAAACTGTTCAGGAAGGTGTCTGGTGTGTGTGTCAAAGACTGTTTGGGAAATGATTGGTGCGTGAGAGACAGAAACTGGTCATGGGGGCATGACTGGTATGGTGTGTGTGTGAGAGTCATGGGCCCTAAGGAAGAGGAAGAGGAATAGGAGAGCTGCTGGAGGGGGTAAGGAAAGGTGGCTTTTTAAGTTTATTTTTCTTGATTGACTGCCATTTTAATTATTTAATATTATGTGATGTGTCTGCTTTTTTGAAATATTTTATTGGTGTTTGGAGAATGTTTAATAGTTTTTATGAGTTTTTAATTGTTGGATGTTATTCTGTTCATAGCTGTTTTGAAACATTTATTCTGCTTATTAGTATAGTTTTACAATTATTTCTGTGTGGGGATCTATAGTGCTTGCTAGTTCTGTTTTCCTAATAAGAGGTATATTGGTTTTTAGGGCCTGATATACGGTATTTGTAGTGTTGCCTTTTCATAGATAGGGTTGCTCCTGTTTGAGTGTAAAATTATTTTTTTTCTTAAAAATATGTATAAAAAAGGGGGGGTCGTCTTATACGCCCAGTCGTCTTATACACCGGAAAATACGGTACCATCCTAGAAGGACAGCCATATGTATTCCTCGCATTAAGAAAGGTGGAAGGAAGGAAGGTCAAATGATTGCCAGCATGGCTAAAAAGTGAGGTGAAAGGGGCTATTTTAGCCAAAAGATCTTTATTCAAAAATTGGAAGAAGGAGAAGAAAATAGGATTAAGCATAAGCATTGGCAAGTTAAATGTAAGACATTGATAAGACAGGGTAAGAGAGAATTTGAAAAGAAGTTGGCCATAGAGGCAAAAATTCACAGTAAAAATTTTTAAATATATCCGAAGCAGAAAGCCTGTGAGGAAGTCGGTTGGACTGTTAGATGATCGAGGGGTTACAGGGGCACTTAGGGAAGATAAGGCCATCGCGGAAAGATTAAATGATTTCTTTGCTTCGGTGTTTACTGAAAAGGATGTTGGGGAGATACCCGTTCCAGTGACAGTTTTCAAGGGTGATGATTAAGATGAATTGAACCAAATTACGGTGAACCTGGGCGATGTAGTAGGCCAGATTAGCAAACTAAAGAGTAGTAAATTACCATATACCCCAGGGTGCTGAAAGAACTAAAAAATGAAATTTCATACCTATTTCAATTAATTTGTAACCTATCATTAAAATCATCCGTTGTACCTGAAGACTGGAGGGTGGCTAATGTAATCCCAATATTTAAAAAGGGTTCCAGGGGTGGTCCGGGAAACTATAGATTGGTGAGCCTGACTTCCATGCCGGGAAAAATTGTGGAAACTGTTATAAAGAATAAAATCACAAAACATTTAGATAGACATGGTTTGATGGGACACAACCAGCATGGATTTACCCAAGGGAAGTCTTGCATCACAAATCTCCTTTATTTTTTTGAATTGGTGACTAAACTTGAGGACAAAGGTGAACCAGTAGATGTGGTGTATTTGTATTTCAGAAGGCATTCAACAAAGTCCCTCGTGAGAGGCTACTAAGAAAACTAAAAAGTCATAGGATAGGAAGCAATGTCCTTTTGTGGATTGCAAGTTAGTTAAAAGACAGGAAACAGAGAGTAGGATTAAATGGTCGGTTTTCACAGTAGAAGAAGGTAATCAGTGGAGTGCCTCAGGGATCTGTACTTGGACTGGTGCTTTTTAATATATTTATACATGATCTGGAAAGGGGTACAATAAGTGAGGTGATCAAATTTGCGGATGACAAAAAATTATGCGGAGTAGTTAGATCTCAAACGGATTGTGAAAAATTACAGGAGGTCCTTGTGAGACTGGAAGATTGGGCTTCCAAATGGCAGATTAAATTTATCATGGACAAGTGCAAAGTGTTGCATATAGGGAAAAATAACTCTTGCTGTAGGTACACAATGTTAGGTTCTATCTTAGTAGTTGCCAGCCAGGAAAGAGATCCAGGCATCAGTGGATAATACATTGAAATTGTCAGCTCAGTGTGCTGTGGTGTTCTAAAAAGCAAACAGAGAATTAGGAATTATTAAGAAGAGAATGGCAAATAAAAGGATGACTGTCATAATGCCTCTGTATCGCTCCTTGGTGAGACTGCATCTTGAAAACTTTGTGCAATTCTGGTTGCTGCATCTCAAAAAAGATAGTTGCACTGGAGAAAGTGTAGAGAAGGGCAACCAAAATAAGTGGCATGGAATGGCTGCCCTATGAGGAAAGGCTAAGGAAGTTAGGGCTGTTTAGTTTGGAGAACAGACAACTGAGGGGGAATGTGATAGAAGTCTACAAAATCATGAAAGGACTTGAACAAGTTAATGTAAATCGTTTATTTACACTCTCAGATAATAGAAGGACTAGGGGACACTCCATGAAGTTAGCAAGTAGCTCATTTAAAACAAATTGAAGAAAATTCTTTTTCACTCAGCGCATAGTTAAGCTTTGGAATTCATTGCCAGAGGATGTGGTTACAGCAGTTAGTTTAACTGAGTTTAAAAAAGGTTTGGATAAGTTCCTAGAGGATAAGTCCATAAACTGCTTTTAATAAATAAGCAATAGTAGCTTGAGATATATTTAGTGTTTGGGTACTTGCCAGGTACTTATGACTTGGAAACAGGATGTTGGGCTTGATGGACCCTTGGTCTGACCTAATATGGTATATCTTATGTTCATTAAGGTGGGCTGAAGGTCAGATGAGCTCTCTGGGGATAA
The DNA here is from genome assembly GCF_901001135.1 of Rhinatrema bivittatum. NCBI lineage: Eukaryota > Metazoa > Chordata > Amphibia > Gymnophiona > Rhinatrematidae > Rhinatrema > Rhinatrema bivittatum. The sequence goes on from NC_042617.1 coordinate 303,619,432, forward strand.
AGATTCCCACTGATATTAGTAAAATTTATGAGGTCAATGTCAATCCTTTACTGAGGAACTTGACCCAATCACTGAAGTTGTGGCGGCAGCTTCCTCTTTCCTTAGTAGGAAGGATATATCTGGTAAAGTTGATGAAAGTACTCTAGTGGTTTTATTTGATGCAGATGCTGCCTATTTGACTGAGTAGGAAAGATGTGAGGGAAATAGTCAGGAGGCTGAGACATTTTCAGTGGAGAGGGAAAAAGGCGAGTATCCCGTGGGACCTATTGACGAGACAGTCAGCACAGGGTGGGTTAAGATGCCCAGACATGCAGCTAGATAATTTGGCTTGCATGCTAAGTCACATATCTGATTGGCTTTTCGAAACCTCCAATTTCTCGCCTTTCCATTTGTTACAAAACTGGCTAAGATCTTTTTTCCTTGAACTCCCTGCTTCAAATTGCAGAGAAGGAAATTCCAAGTGCAGTAAGGGAACGTCATCTTATAGTCTCCTTCTGCAGGAAAGCCTGGGCGTTCCTCTGCAGGTCAACTCATAATGTCAATAGAGTCTCTTCGTTCATTTCCATTCGAGCTAATCCTTAATTTGAAACAGGATTACGTAATCCGGTGTTTAAGGTATGGCATGCGAAAGGTCTCAAGAAGGTTCACCAGCTTTTTCTGGGAAACTCTAATGTGTTACAGAGCTATCAGGATTTACAATCCATATTCCAACTTTCACATAAAGATTTTTGTGCATATTTACAAATAAGACATTATGTATTGAATCTGATTAAAATAAACCCAGGATTCGGTAAAAATGGGGTGTTAGAGGAAGTGTTATTAGGTAGTAAATGGGAAAGCCTTCATGTGCTGCGTTCAATAGACGACTGCTTCCTATTCAGTCAGGAGATGGTCTCTTGGATACTTTTAAGAAATGGGAAAAGTGGGCAGAGTTTACTTTGCTGATGCAAAATTTCCGACAGTGTTGTAAAAATATAGAGAGAAAATTACTGAAAATGTGATACTAAAGGAAACACAATACCAATTTCTATGTCAAGCCTCTGTGTCGCAGGAAAAAGCCTTTCAAGCTACTTTATGCGAGACTCCTGCATGTCAGAAGTGTGTTAGTGCTGAAGGGGAGTATAAACACCGTTTCTGGCAATGCCGTATGATTCAGAAATTCTGCAGTGAGGTACAGAGTTTTGCAGGTGCTCTTTTCAGAATACATTTGCCCTCAGAGCCCATGTTTTGGCTTTTTGGAAGTTATGAAAGTATATCTTCTCAGCTGGTGTCCAGTAACAAATTATTCTTAGTTTTCTTTGCTACTAACGAGATTTTGTCTATTTTACATAGTTGGGTAGGGACAGACTGCCCTAACTTACCACAAGGGAAATCTAGAATGGCAAAACTTTTTAACTTTTGAATATGTAATTGCGAAAATGACATCAAAGAAGCAGTTAGATAATGGTGTTGCAGGTGTGGCAGGCCTATTTAGAGACGCTGCCCTTGATGGTAAGAAATAATATATTTAATTTTTGAAGGATACTTTACTAGTACCTCACTTTATTAAGGCTCCTGATGAGCAGACCAGGGCCTAAGGATTTGGAGGACTCAACTGATGTGAAAGATTACGGTTTTCAATATAAGATGTAAAACTTTTATAACAAAATGTTCAGAGATTCTCCATGGGGCGGGGGTATGAAAACTGAGACATTGAGTCTATGGTTAACAACAGGAAGGTGATTCTGATGTTAAACCACTTTGGTACTGGTTGTTCTTTTCCTCTGAGAGATGTTGGTATGGTTTGTCCTTTGCTACAGTTGTGTATCATATCTCATTTGTTTCTGAAAACTAATAAACATGTTGTGAAAAAAAAACCCATTATTAGCAAGATAAGTTAAAGAAAGCTGTTGCTATCCTTGGAGTGATAGGAAATAGATCTTCTTTATGGGATCTGCCAGATACTTGGGATCTGGCCTGGCCACTATCAGAGGTAGGATGCTGGGCTCGATGGACTTTGGTCTTATGTTCTTACTTCTTAGGAAAATTGTCTTCTGAGTGTCCCGTCTGGATGAGTCCAGGTTTCTATTATTGCATACATATTGAATTCTGTTGCGTGCATGCTGGATGTGTGCACAATCATGATTAACTCACATTTTCAGCTCTAATTTTACTAGATGCAAGTATAAAAGTTTCACATTATACTAACATATCTTTGTCACAGAACATGCTGAAAATAAGTGGGGTTTTCCCCCCCCCCCCTAATTACCAAGCAAGGCCCTTGTAATGAGTTTATTTAGTGGGACCTGTTACTTCTACCATAATTAGGGAGCAACCACTTGTCATACCTTAGGTTTCTTTGTCTAATGGCGTGCCCTTTACTTGTCCTGAGAAGAAGCTGTCCTACTCAGAAATGCTTTAGAATACAAAGATTCAAACCTTGAGAGATGCATTCATTGTCTGCTTTCTTCCTTTCTAGGGTCTACCTGGTAAAGATGGTGAGACTGGTTCACAGGGCCCATCAGGTCCAGCTGTAAGTTTCTCTTGATTACCTTATCTGGACCCTTATTTAGTTGTTCCATTCTGTCATCAGCTACTCTTGCCATTGGAAGGTCCTGATGAAACTTGCTTGCACAACCAACCCGACTGTCTCCTTCTGTCAGAAATGAACAAAATGGGAGTGGTTCTCAGATGATGTAGAATTGCCCGGTGGTGGTTTGTGATATCTTTTATGGGAGAAGAGGGGAAGTGACTCTGAGTTATATAAAAAAATTCTAGACTTTACCTATTGGTGTTGCCTTTTATGTTTCTGCGACTTGTCACCTTCTCTTGTACCACTTGTGGTGGTTCTGCCTCTCCCCTATGTGGTATATCTTTTATGGGACTAATCAAAGAATTTTCTAGACATTGATCTTATTGTACAAGTGCTTTTAGGTCTCTTTTTCAGATATCTCATGTCTATGGCTTATATATTTTTTGTTGGCCCCATAAAATGATCATGGCCACCAAAGTGTTCTGTTTCTTCTGTGCCCTACACAGTGACAATCATTCAGATTCCATGGAGTCTTAGTAGGCTACGATCCCTATTAAAGAACCAACAAGGAAGGTGATTTAATCCATGAGTTTTCAGGCGCTCTCTGCCTCCAGAATCTGTGCAAACTTTAAACCATTCCAGACAGGTTTCTGAGTAGTACAGACAGAGATCCCTATTCATTTGGGTTTGTCCAGCTAAGTTTGGGACTTAGCTAGACAAATCCTGAGTCTTAAATATCCCTCCTTGATAACTAAATACCTGACTAAATATTAGCTGAACAAAAAAAGGGAAGGGTGGGGGTGTTCCGGGGGCATATCTTGAATTTACTCAGCTAGTGATGATATTTCAACATTAGCTGAGTAAAGTTATCCAGCATTCTCTATTGGGGAAGAAAGCTGGTCTAAAGTTAGCCAGATAACATTTAAAACAAATAGTAGCTGTCAAGCGTCGGAGTCCCCCTCCCTTTTCCTCTCCCCTTGCCCTCAAAAAAAATTGCGGCTGATCATTGAAGTTCCCCTACTGGCTCCCTGATGCCTTTCAAATAAAATTGTGCCTGAAAGGGTCTGATCCTACCCCCTTCACCAAAGTTAACATAATAGTTTAGAAATTCACCATCCTCTCCCCTGCCCCCAACCCAGAACTCTCAAGTCTCCCTAACCTTGAGCAGGATGAGTAAAGTGTTATACCTCCTCCCATGTCCTTAATACGTAAGTACCAGGAGTTCTACTAGCTCCCAGCACTTAAGCATTCATTTATTCATTATTTACTGGTTGGCTCTTTAATGACAGTTCAAAGGCCCTTCCTTCCCCATTCAGAACCAAGTTTTGAAAGGAGATTGGGCCTTCCCTGTCAGTTGCTGGGAAAGGAGCAATCTCTGTTCAGAACTGAGCTCTGAATGAGGCTTGGCCCTTCAACTGCCACTGAAGGGCCTATCAGTAAACAGTGAAGTGAATAAATTAATATAAAATGCTGGGAGCTGTCAGAGTTCCAAAAACCCAAGAGAGAAAGGTACAGTATAGGGCGTGAACATTTTCTAAGTGTGACAGAAGAGCGGGATCTGGGGGTAATTTATTTTATTTATTTATTTATTTATTTGGTGGATTTATATCCTGCATGATCCAAGGTACTCAGTGCGTTATCCTTAACATACATAATATAAGATAATGGGTACAATAAAATCAAAATAAATACAATAAAATAGAGTAAAAAAACATCATAAAAGAAAACAATTATTATGTCTGATGATCTTAAAATGGCCAAACAGTTGAATAAGATAATAGCAAAAGCCAGAAAAATGCTTGGCTGTAAAGGGAGATGAATGGTCAGCAGAAAAAAAGGAGGTGATATTGCCCCTATATAGGTCCCTGGTAAGAACGGGAAGTTCAGGCCTCTTGGTTTCTCCAGTTAAGCCTGACTGTAGCCAGACAAATCCCTTTGAATATGGGCCTCTAGATTTTTACACTCCTTTCCCTGTTTCTGCCTCGGCACTACAGCAATGCTCCTGATCCTCTCAGAACCTGCTTTTTAAACAATATTCCATGAAAACCAAAGGGGAGAGGCCTGACTACAAATTGGAAGGCTCTGAGAAACAGATTGGCAGCCCCGAGGTTAATATTCAAAGGGTTTCTCCAGCTAACCTTTGGAGTTAGCTAGACAAAATCCGAGATTTGAATATTTTCCCCGTTCTCTGGCTAAATTTTTATCTGGGTAGCTTGTGGTCCACACAGAACTGACCCGGGTACAAAAGGGGGTGGGGTGCCAGGGGCATTTCTGGGGCTTCTCTTTGTCCAGGCAGCACTGACATCAGCACTAGCCAGGCAAGGTTAGGTGGGTAAATCAGGATTAGATAAATGTTGTCCTAAAGTTATTCAGGTGGAGTTCTCCAGATAACTTTATCCGGGTACATCCAGCAGAAGACATATCTGCGTACATTCCACTGAATATCCGGCTAAAGTTCTCTAGATCATTTTTACCCTGATAACTTCTCTGCATGCCAGCTTACTCAGTATGAACCACCATATTTACATTGGAGCCTTTAGACATTTTTCTGAAGGTATGCTTTTATTAATTTTGAGAAAAAATGAGAGTATCAGAATAGACCAGATAACTAAGCCAGAGAGCTAGAAGGCCATTGACTATCTCACTAATACTGGACCAAAAGTGACCCTGTAGGACGCATTGCTTCTGATTTGTGTATTACTTGCTGATGAAGATCCTGCTTTGAGCTGTGCCTGGTAACAGACCGATGTTACAATCACTGTTGCTGCTTTTCTTCCTCAGGGGCCGGCTGGTGAAAGAGGAGAGCAAGGATCCCCTGGCCCTTCTGGCTTCCAGGTATGTAGAATAAATTGACTTGTGCACTAATCTGTATTAGCATGTAGTTTCATTGAAGCAAATACTGTACACCTTAACTATAATCAACATTAGTGTGTATAATTAATTATATTTTAGATAGGTGACTTAGCCTTAATGCCATCTGTTATAATAATGCAGCTTACTTGCTCTCATGTGTTACAGAGTAGCTGACTTGTTGATTGTGCTGTTAGTTGTAACAGTGTGTTCCTCTGGTGCTGATACGTATGTTGATCTGTATTGGTCTTATAAAGGAGAAAACTGCCCATCTTCTCTCATCCAAAATCATTACTTTTTCCTCTGACCTCATTCCCTTGCATCTCTTCAGTTCTGACTCCCCTGCAGTCATTTGTTCCATCTATTATTTTCCTCAGCTGATCACTGCAACTATTTCTGATGCCTTCAAGCATTCTGTGATCACACCACTTCTCAAAAAAACCTTCACTGCACCATACTTGCCTGGCTATCATCCTATCTCTCACGTCCTTTTTACATCCAAACTATGAACATGCCATTCCCCTACCTTAAATTTCTTGCATCTCCATTCATGTTGGAGCCACTCCAGGTTGGCTTCCATCATCTACAACCCACAGAGACAGCCCTTGACAAACTTCCAGAGACTTCTTCATGACCAAGACCAAGGGCTTTTACTCAGTTCTTATCCTTGTTGACTTATCCTCTGCTTTGGACATTGTTGATCATCTTCTGTCCTTGACACTCTGGAACTCCATCCTTTCTTAGTTCTCTTCTTGTCCCTCAATATATCCTCTGGGAATCCTCCTCCATGGCCATCCCATCAGTCAGTGTTGCTGTAGACTCTGTCCTGAGCCCTCTTCGCTTCTCTCTCTACCCTCAATCCCTTGATACGAGGGATATGTACTCTGATCTCCTCCCATGACTTTCAGTCCAGTCTTTATGCTGATGACTCACGATCTACCTCTCTGCACCAGAAATTCCACCCAGAATCCAGTCTCAGATTTAAGGCTGCTTGTCATACATCACTGTCTGGATGTCCCACTACCACCAACTTAAACATAACATGGTCAAAAAGGAACATCTTATCTTTCTTTCCAAACTTACATTCAACCAGTCCACAATTTTCATTGTTTTATTAACAAATTAAGGAAAATGGACAGTAATGACAAGAAAAGAAAACAAGTCTTAAAAATAAGAAATTACAAAAATGTTACAAGAAACAAACACAAAGCAGCAGAATAACAACAAAGAAGAGCCATTATAATATCAGTACCCCATGAAGCCTACAAAGAAGGAGGTTCCCAATTAATATACTAAAAAGTAAACAAAGAAAATAAAAGAGACAAATGATCTAATGGTATGACTAGAATATATGGTGAAATAATACATCTATATGAGCATCTGTTCATTCCCCTGAGGGCCTGGCTATAGAATCAGAAGAGGCAGGAAGTTGAATATTATCGGGTTTAGAATAACTACTAAGAAAATCCTCTAATTGTACTGGTTCAGAGATGGTAAAACAATTCCCCTGAAACTTAAATGCCTTAATTTAATTTATTGATTTATAAACCACATTTTTTAGGTAAAAAATCTCATACAAAGTACAGCAAGATAATAAAAAACAATCACCCATAGTCAATATTAACATAAAAATTAAACAATTAAAACAACAAATCTCTATGAAGTCTGATTCCTATCAGGGAGAAGAGAAAGATAACCATGAGAGTAGCCTTCATAGCATCATCATTCTGGGACTTCTCCAAAGTATGAATGATCTCCAGACTGTCCATAGATAGTTGTCTACCCAGGGACAAATCTCATGGAGTATCTTGATGTTTAGTTAGTGGTAGATAATATGCTAGATAGATGGCCCTGAAAGGCTTCTTTCAGGGCCATCAAAATTTCATGAAGCTACCTCCTCAATATCCCAGTACAGAACATTGGCCTATATGGGAAAATTAATACCATACATCTAACATTATTTCTTCTTGTGGAGTTTTCCAGCTCCTCAGTTTTATTATGCAGCACTCTTAAATCTTTGAAAAATGAAACATTCAAAACTTGAAAAGTCAACTTAATTTTCTGAAGGCTGAACTATATTTACAGATTGTTTTAAAATCACAATCAAACCCTGAACAAGGAATTTGGACTTCGTTCTTCTAGTCCCATAGAAAAGCTGAGAAATCTGAAATGATATTGGAAGTTACAGGTTAGCTATGGCCTGCAAAACGTCCTTCAAGAAAGTGGTCTGGGATTTCGGAATAATGATGGGATTTCAGAAGACATCTCTTTACTACAGATTGTTTCCTGTTAGCAAGGGAAAGCTGAATAAAACCTTTAGCCCCAGTTTCAATAGAAGCCCCTATGGAGGCCTCCACTTCACCTTCCACCATAGATGTTCTCCTTAGATGAAAGGATCATGGAAACTTCATCCTATGTGCTCTCTGTCCAGAAGGCTTTATCAGAGTAGCTCCAACCATGAGTCTTCCTGTACATCCTTCAACAGGACATTCTGTGACCATGATGAGAGAACTTCACTCCTCTACTGCATTGTCAAACTGGGAGACATCAAATTCAGTGGAGCTGGAGGGGAAACCTGAATCACCCCCCCAGACCCAATGAGATCTTCCTATCTATATACAGTTCTGAAGACCACATCTTCAAATGAAGATAAATTGTTGGGCCAAAGGATGGCTACTAAAATAATCAGTGGTATTCATTCCAAAGTATATGGGGAAAGACCTAAAAATCTAAACATGTATATCCTAGAGGAAAGGCGGGATAGGGGAGATATGATAGAGACATTTTAAATGCCTTGAATGTTTCCATCCAGCACAGGTGGGCCTCTTTCAAAGGAAAGGAGACTCTAGAACGAGGGAATCATGGGATAAGGATGAAAGGGGATAGGAGTAATCTAAAGAAAAAATTCTTTACAGAGAGAATATGGTGGAGGCAAAGACAGTATCTGAATTCAAGATAGCATGAGATAAGCATAGAGAATCTCTGAGGGAGTAATAAGGATTGTAAAGCTGAATAGTTGGTATGGATGGGCAGCCTGTTTAGGCTATAATGGTCTTTTTCTGCTATCATGTTTGTATGTTTCTAAAAGGAGAATTTTCCCCAGAAGCCCCAACTCCCTGCAAAAGCTCCATTGACTGTAAGAGTGACTGGTGAGAAACAAATTGGTTTAACAGGCCAGAATTCACCAGCTAAGACTTTGCCAGATACAATTGAACTTTGTTAAAAAGTTATTTCCTGCTTGCTCCGCAGTTCACGGTGGGTGACATATAAAAATCCAGAATTAAAACAAGACAACACATAACCAATAAAACAATGATCAAGCCAACATCCGACCATCTAACTCTTAACATTAATGCTGATTTTAACAATCTTAGAAATAGGCTTTTGACAGTTTCTTAAACAGCTTATGGCATTCTATGGATCACAATTGAACTGGAAGCAAATTCAAAGGTGCGGGAGCTGCATCTGAAAAGGCTCTTTCATAAACCTCAGCCAAATGAGCCATTTTAACTAAGGGAACCTCTAAAAGACGCTGGCTACTAGAGCACAGAATGTGGGATGTTCAATAGATCTTCAGCACAATTCTGGGGCCTCATTGCTCTTCCTTTGATCATATTGCCATAATCTTAAAGGCAAACACTGACATAGAAGTACGTTAGTTCCACAGAGTAGAGCTGCATTTAGTGCAATCTGTCCGTCATCTTGCTCCACCTCCTTCCCCCTTCTCCATTTTTCTATCTCAGTGGATAACCCTGTCACCCTCTCAGTCATTACACAGCCTTGAGGTCATCTTTGACTCCCCTCTCCTCTGCACAAATCCCAAATTCCGCTAAAATATGTCATTTTGTTTCTCTATAACATCACCAAAACCCATCCCTTTCTTTCTGAACACACTACCAGAATCCTTATCCATCACCTCTCACTTAGACTACTGCTACCTGCTTCTTACAGGTGTTCCAATGAACCAGCTCTCCACTACAGTCGATCCAAAATTCAGCTGCATGACTCCTCTTTTGCCAAAATCAGTACTCTCTTATAACGCCTCTCCTCCAGTCACTGCGTTGGCTCCTATTCGCTTCCGCATGCCATTCAAACTCCTTGTGCCCAACCACAAGCATACTCACTCCGAAGCTCCTCATTACCTCTCTCCTTTCTCTTCTCCGCATTCACCAGTCCATTATTTGGTTAAGCCGCTCATATCTCTACCCTTCTCCTCCTCCACTGTCAATTCCCAGCTCTGCTTTTCCCACCTTGGTGCACTGTATGCCTGGAACAGCCTTCCTCAGTTTGGTGTGTCATGATCCTCCTTTGGTGATATTCAAGTCCCGCCAAAAACCACATTTTTTTTTTTTCAGGTTGCCTTTAAATCTTAATCTGGCTATTCCAGATCTTAGCCCTCTCAATTTTAGCTATGTTCATGCTAAGAAATACATGTATTTGTCTTGTCTGCCTGTCTTAATTAGATCATAAGCTCCATGGAGCAGCACTGCCTCTAAGTGTATCTGGAAGCGCTCTAGAAATGATAAGTAGTAGCACTAATAGAGCGTCCCTCTGGTGCTGATTTCAGTGTGGAGCTATGTTTGGTTTTATTTGGTGCTGGACAGTTTCTGCTTTCAGGCTGATGATTTTTACATTTAATTCTTGTTAGTTGGAAATCTACATACAGCACATTAAATGTTTTAAATTCCACATTTTGCATTTTTATACTTGTATCTTTCAGGGACTTCCTGGCCCTCCAGGTCCTCCAGGTGAGGGTGGCAAACCAGGTGACCAGGTGAGTTGGAAAGTTTCACCTTAGCATCTAAGACTAAAGGTGTATTACATTTTCTTGCCAAGTCAGCAGTCTGCCTATGTACATGCAGATGTCGCTGTGCTCACAGTTACAGGTCATTATGAGATCCTCTACAGCAAATGTCCCTTCATCATCCTCTGACTTACAGGGATAATACAGGAGGCTCTTTCTAGGGATGTGCATTCGTTTGTGACGGAAGGAAATGTAGATGATATTTCCTATTTCATCGGGGGGTTCGGGGGGGCCAACGAAACGATAGGAAAACCCATGAAATTTCGTGTGGCTTTCTTATCGTTTTTTAGGGGGTGGGGGAGAAAGGGCATATTTAAAAAAAAAAAATAAAAATCCCAAACCCACTCCAACACTTTAAATTCAATTAATTGCAACCCCTCACCATCCCCAAGCCCCATTATTTGCCCCCCCCCCCACCCAAGACTTACCGAAAGTCCCTGGTGGTCCTGCGGGGTCCTGGGAGCGATCTCCCCCTCTCGGGCCATTGGCTATCACTAATCAAAATGGCGCCGATGGCCCTTTGCCCTTACCATGTGACAGGGGCCCTTTGCCCTTACCATGTGCCATTGGTCGGCCCATGCCACATGGTAGGAGCAATGGATGGCCTGCGCCATCTGGCTATATTCAGCCTTTATCCGGCTAAATTCTGGCCAGCTAATAAGTTAGGTGGCTAGAATTTAGCTGGATAAATTGGGGGCATTCCGGGGGCGTAACTGGGAGGAGTTGAATTAGCCGGCTAAGTCTGGTTGGGTCAAAGAGCTGTTCTAAAGTTAGCTGGCTATATTCAGTAGCGTGGCTGCACTGTTGCATAGGCCTCCAAAGTTAGCCGGATAAGTATCTTCAAAGTGAACTGATGCACATAGGTTCGCTTTTAAAATCCATTAAAGTTTGCTTGTATGATGTACATGCAGACTTTACTGCTATGCAGGGAGTCATAAAATTACCCTCCCTATGGACAACTTATTGTAAGGTTGCTTAGTTTCTGGGTTCTTTGTGGGCTGAGATACCTTTTATTGGCCTTCCATAAGAATTATCCACAGATGGGGATAATGATGGGGTACACCGAAAGGACTCTGAGACCCTCAGTACAGACTTCTAAGGTAGTCACTAAATTTAGGAGTCTATATTCAGCAAGCATAGGCACCAAAATATTGTTTCTGAATAAAAGCTCCTAAAATGTACTTTTGGTGCCTTAAATGGAAGCCCCTAAAGTTAGGCCAGATACACAACCATGTAACTTTAGCCTCCTAACTTAGGCTCCCAGTGCTGGAAATAAACACTGAGACCCACATGAGCTTTCTAGACCACTGAGGCCATCTGGAAAGCTCAGAGGTCATGTACAATATCCTCCTTGTAAAAGGTATCATAGACTTGCAGAGGATCTGGTTTATTCTCCTGGACCTGTACTGCTAGCTCCTCAAACTCTTTCATTTCTTTAACATAGGTAACTATTTCCTTTAGATTTTTGCCATGCATGTGTCATTGCTTTATAGAGACCCCCGGCCCCTTGTTTCATGCACTCTCTGCCCTTTCTTTTCTACAGGGCGTTCCAGGTGAAGGTGGTACTCCAGGTCTCGTCGGACCCAGGGTAAGTTCCAAGGATTCAGAATTATCTCTAGCTAGATAAGGAATGTCTTCAGGTCCCTCTGTTCAGAAACAAGCATTTCTTTTTTTTAGATATGTATATACAAATCTCTGTATTTGCCTTGAACCAGGGATATGATTGATATTAATATCTGAGGCTGATTTTCCTCGCCTTCAGCTAAATAATGTGTTTTCTTTCCGACTCTATGTTATCGTCCATAATGTAACGTCCCTCTCAGGAAATCCAGATGGACTGGCGTCACGGGAGCGGGTGTGTGTGCTGTACCCCAGAGCCCCACTTGCTCCAGTGATTGGGGGGGGTTATGAGTTACAAAATAGCAATAGGGAGATATGGATCCCACGTCCAACCGTTCCACCACCCCTCGTCCCACACACACACTTTTCCCACAATGAGGATGGCTATGACTTTACTGATATCAGAGAACAAAAACTAAGGAACTGAATAGAGGAAAACAATGGTAGTAATGGAACATGAAATATCAGCAAGAGACAGTAACATGAAATTCTCTGACAGTCAGGACATAGAACTAACCAAGGTAAGAACCATTAACTGACGTTCAGATATAGCTTAACAATTGAGTACCCAGGAATTTCATATACCCTAATGTCCTCAGCCGCTTTACATGTGCACACAAAAAACCCCCCGATGGGGCCCTTGCTGTCTTATATGAAGGCAGATGGTGGAAAATCCGATGAGTGTCTCTCTCTCTCTCTCTGGGGTGCCCCATCCTCTCCACTCCCTGTTTCGCTGCGGCCAGTGTCCCTTCTTAGCAAGGAGGCAGAGGCCTGAAACCAGTTTCTCACTACAGATCCCTTGTCCCACACGGATCTGCCTTGGACACACTCAGCAGTGCTTTTAGCAGGCTATGTAGATACATAGGAGTCTAAATTTCCTCTGAGCTGTTCTTCCGCATTGATAGGGGTGAATGAAAACCTCTCTTCTGCTAAAAATACTTCTCTGCCAGCCCAGTGCAGAAAAGTGCGTTCAGCTGAATGCACCTTTCTGCGCAAACTTCAATGTGCATTTACTGCGGGCAAAACTCGCCGACGATACAGCAAGGGGGGGTTTGCGCACAGGAAATGCACGTTTCCAAACGGGAGCACTGCTTAGTGCCCGCGCATAGAAATCCCATGCAAATGAGGGCATTAAGCATTACCCCCTCGATGCAGAGAGACCACATCTGGCCAGTGTGCCCTTTTTGTGCCGGAAACTTAACTCCTGGTTAGAGCTGGCGTTAAGTTTGCAGCGCTATAAAAAAAAAAAAATGTAAAAACTATCTGGGGAAGTGCCGGCAGCCACCGCCATTTACCCAGAAAATAACTGACTTACCAGGGGAAATGGCGGCCACAGCCAGCACTTACCTGCATAAATACTGATTTATCCATCTGTCTGGCGGCAAGTACTTATCCAGCTAAGTAGCGGCGACCCGCAGCGGATAGCCGTATAACTACCGATTCGTGCGCCTGTCTCGCGGCTGTTTCCCACTGCCAGATAGACAGATAAATCAGAATTTAATCGGGTAAGTGGCGGTGGCGACTGCCGCTTCTTACCCGGATAGCCTGTCAGAAATGACTCCACCCCCCTTCCCTAGTTAAAATGTGCGTTTGACCTGTGCCGAACACACATTTTACAGTTTTTATGCATTTGTTAACTCCCTACGCAATAGCTTACTGCATCGGGAGTTAAAAGAAAAATAAAAAATCTTGGCATTAAAAATATGCGCTGAAAACCAGAGCGCACGTTATTAGCGCCAAGATTATTGCATCAGCCTTTGAGCGTCTTTTTTTGCTTATCTCAGGCCCTCCTGGAGGGAGATCCGGCAACCAAGTTCCTGTCTCTGTATGCCTTCACATCCGGGCGCACTGCTTTCTGCCTCCTGCTTGCTGGTTCCATGCTGTTTCTCTTTCCAGTCAAGGACCAAAAAAATCCCCCAGCTCTCTTCTCCTTCTGCTTGGCTATAAGCCACTCCCTCCAGAAAAAGCTCCGGCAGACCAAGACAAAATGCGCCTTTTTTCCCCCTTTTGTTTTTCTCAAGTGATAGAGCAGCAGAACTGCTTATGTCTTCTTGGTTGCTGGCCAGTTATCATAGGCTCCCCCAAAGTCAGATGGTCCTTTCCTCTGTGCTGGGCCTAGTTAACCATGTCACTGCTGGTTCTGCAGAAACACAAACTTCTGTTATCATAGGTTCCCCCAAGGTCAAATGGTCTCTTCCTCTGTGCTGGGCCTAGTTAACCATGTCACTGCTGGTTCTGCAGAAACACAAACTTCTGTTATCATAGGCTCCCCCAAGGTCAGATGGTCCCTTCCTCTGTGCTGGGCCTAGTTAACCATGTCACTGCTGGTTCTGCAGAAACACAAACTTCTGTTATCATAGGTTCCCCCAAGGTCAAATGGTCTCTTCCTCTGTGCTGGGCCTAGTTAATCATGTCACTGCTGGTTCTGCAGAAACACAAACTTCTGTTATCATAGGTTCCCCCAAGGTCAAATGGTCTCTTCCTCTGTGCTGGGCCTAGTTAACCATGTCACTGCTGGTTCTGCAGAAACACAAACGTCTGTTATCATAGGCTCCCCCAAGGTCTGATGGTCTCTTCCTCTGTGCTGGGCCTAGTTAACCATGTCACTGCTGGTTTTGTAGAAACACAACCTTCTGTTATCATAGGCCCCCTCCAAGGTCAAATGGTCTCTTCTTCTGTGCTGGGCCTAGTTAACCATGTTACTGCTGGTTCTGCAGAAACACAAACCATGCAAAAGCAAGAAAATCCAGTTTCTAACATACAGACTGTTCTTTTTGGGTTTGTTTTTTTACTTTGACACCCCTCTTCTCAGAGCAGGGGACAAGCATGGGCTGTGCAGTCTCGGAATCTCTTTTTTCAGATCTGAGGCATGGTTTTAATAGTTCAGCCTTTAAACATTTTTTCACAATAATAGGTAGGGACCTACAATAGCACACTACAGGAGAGGTTAATTCAAGCTATTATAAACACCGGACAAAGAAACAAACAATGAATTTCATAACAGAGATGTAGACCTTCAACATGTACATCTTGGCAGTAAGAGCAGGCAGTATTATAGGTGTAGCCCCTTGCTTGCTTCTTCTCCAGGCTCAGGGGCACATCTGGGAGCTTTGGGGCTCCAGGGCACTTTTGACAGGGGAAAAAGCAAGTTTGCAGGACCCTAAGTCTGTGGATGTCTTCTTTACCTTCCACCGCAAGCAGCATAGCCATACAAAGTGGACCTGTTCCAACATAAAAGTTTACTGGAGTCCTTCGGCAATGTGAATAACTTGGCAATTAGTAGATTTTCTTCTAGTGCAAGACATGCAGAAATTAAAATCCAACACACAGTCAGTGGCTTTTTAATCATAGATTCTGCAGCACTAGAGGATTCCTTTTTTTCCCGCATCCCTAGCAGTGCACTTATTAGAGATTCTCCCCAACTGGGTCTTTCCTTGTATTAGTGACTGTGTAAGGCTGCTGATTCTTCTTCTCTTGGATGTCAGTGAAATCTCCTCTCTATTTCTGATGGTTTCTCAATTTCGAGACTCCTTCTGAACAGATTACGGATGAGCTCCTGTGGACGTACCTTGATGCAGAAACCCCATAGTAGCCGGTTCACTCATCTGGTAGGCATTCCTTTGCTCCCAACTGTAAATCCACCTCTTATGACAGATAAAGTACTGTGCCCTGGAAAGAAGGATTATAGGATATATTTCTGGACTCCCTCTCCTGAAAGCCTGGGTGCTGCATTCCTGGAAGAGACCTTCTCTGCTGTAGAGAAACCTCTCCCTCTCTCTAAGACCATTCCCAGTAGAAAATGTCAGCACTTTCACGCTTCCTTTCTGATCACATGTATAGGAATCTGCAAAGGCACATAGCCTATTAGTAGGGGCCTCCTCGAATGTAGGGGCTCACTGTTGTCCTTGGGGGCCATTTCTGCTCCTAACTCATAGTCAGCTCTCAGGTCACACCAACACAGTTTAAATCAGGCCACCGGGGTGCCGGGGTTCCTTCCAGCAGGGAGGAGGATAAACCTCCGGAGCCCAGGCTCATGGGGGATGGGGACCTGCACATAGTCTGTCACTTCTTTCAATCTGCCTTCGGTCACAGTGCTCACACTTGCTTGAGGGCACCCTTACCACTGAAGAATGCACTGGACACTCTGGTGGGGGGGTTCAACCAAAATATACTGCAACCCAAAAAATACTTAAAGTCCAATTCAGAACAAACGTTTTCCAAATAATCTTCTCACACACACACACACACACAGTCCAAAGGTGTCTCTTTCTCAGTTTTAAAGATTGAGTCTGTGTCCCTTTAGATGGCAAGCACTAGGAAAGGACTCAACACTCTTGAACGATAGAGCCTGGGCTCCTGGTAGAGCTGGGATCTCCTATATCTTTCTCTCATGGCAAAACTGGACTTTTGGGGGGGTAGAAAGTCCCAAAGTGTTCAAATGTCCAGAACCTCTCCTCCTTCTCTGTGGGCAGGAACTGGTGGCAAAAATTCCTCCTAAAACAACAGACAACAAAACTCACTTCTCTCTTCTTCTTAACTACGCGACAGGAGCCTCAGCACCTTCCTCCCAAGGCAGGAGCAGGATCCAAAAACAACTGTAACCCCCCCATAAAAACAGCTCTTTTCAAAACCATTTGCCACTCTCCAGAGATACCTCCTGCTAGATCATGGGGTGCTTAGCCAAAACTGTGCCTCTCTCCCCTGCTGAACAATCCAACAAAGGCTCTGTGGAGGTGCCTGCAGGGATGGTCTGAAAACTACTGGATCCTAACTCAAGGTTTAAGCTAGGGACAATTTAACTAGTGAGAGACCTAGGTGGTCTCTTACATATTGTTATTAGCTATTAATCGTTCAGGGTCACTCAAATATCTAATTCCATCTAAACCCTTTCCTCTGTATATCTGGCAACATTTCCCTTCCCATATCTCCCATTCCCCTTTAAAATGGAAATATGCTGCGATATGATACTACCCAAATTTATTAACTGATGCAACATCAAATTCCCTCACATCTCCCGAAGAGACGATCCTCTCAGGCTCACCTCTTCGGCGAGTCGTAGCGGCACGTCTCAGCATTTTAGGAAAAGAGTGACATCGGAGGCAGGCAGGTCAGGCATCTGCATTGAGCACGGGGAGGGGGGGGGGGCGGGCTCCTGCACAGTATAGAACAGCTGAGTGGAAAGGCCATTGATCTCACTGACAACCCCAAACTGCCCTCTTTCAGCTCCCCCACGGTGCAGAACTGTGAGACCTGAACTCGGCACTTTGAGACCATTGGGCCTTCCTACCCAGCTATTCTATGTTGTGCAGGAGCCCTTGGACATTAGAGCTGCTGACTGATCCATGGCAGCGAGTTGAGTTTTAACATCTTGTGAATTAAGAGTAGAATTTGTATTGATTGTGTTCAACAACAGAGAAAGCAATGCAGATCTCGTAACACATCTCTTTAGCCATGACCAAATAGCAATCTTGCTGCAGAATTTGGCAAAACCTGAATAGCGCACAATGGGCCAGATTTTAAAAACAGCGCGAGGGCATAGATTTGTTCGCACAACCCGGCGCAAACAAATCTATGCCTGATTTTATAGCATGCGCATGGAGGCACGCGCATGTTATAAAATCCGGGGTCGGCGCGCGCAAGGGGGTGCACACTTGTGCACCCCCTTGCGCGCGCCGAACCTTAGGGGAGCCCCGATGGCTTTCCTCGTTCCCTCCCCCCCTTCCCCTATCTAACCCGCCCCCAGCCCTAACTAAACCCCCCTGCTGACCAGAGGTAGGCGTAACTTGCGCGCACCGGCCGGCTGCCGGTGCGCCATCCCTCAGCACCGGCCGGCTGCCGGCGCACCATCCCTCAGCACAGCGGCTATGCCGGAGGCCTCGGTCCCGCCCTGGCACGCCCCCAGGCCGGCGCCCCACCCATGGCCCTGCCCCCGGAACGCCCCTTTTTGCAAGCCCCGGGACATATGCGCATCCCGTTACACATCGTATACATATTCTAGTTCATAATCATAAATATTCTAGGATATCACACTATCTACAATATAAGCTAGTTCACATTCATACATGTTTTGGTCAACCTAGCAATAAATACAAGTTACAGTTCTACTAAGAATGCACTTCACATCATTCATTCCTTATTGCTCGCTCCACTAACATTATCTCTGGTACTGATGTAGCAGTTATCTGCATATTGGTATTTTACGTAAAGTTGTAAGCATTTCTAAAGAGCCATGTTTTCAGTTCATGCTTGAAACCCTTTCTGTTGTCTGACTTATTGACTCTGGAAGTGAGTTTCACAGTTTGGGCCCTGCTATGGAAAACATTCAGTCTCTTACATGCGTTAGGTGTGTGTTCCGAGTGGAAGGTGTGTTAGGTGTGTGTTCCGAGTGGAAGGTCCTTTGTTTCGTAATCTTAGGTCTCTCTGTGGTGTGTAGTGATGAAGAGTCACTCCTAATAAACATGGGTTAATATTGTTGATGATATTGACAATTAGAGATAATACTTTATAATGAATTCTGGATTATACAGGATTGTATACTAAATTGCAGAATGACAGGAAGATACTGCAAATTGCTATCACACAACCTATTGCACATATTTCATTCACATCACAATAGATATGATCATTCCTATCTCTTCTGATGTACACAGCACTACACGAAACAGGTCATATAAAAACTGATAATACATACCCAATATATACATAATACAAAATATATTTATAGAACAGAAAAGAAGCCGAAAAAATTAAATCCTCAGAGGTCAATATTCAAGGGCTTCCTCCTGGTTACCTTTGGAGTTACTTGGGCAAAATCTGAGATTTCAAAATCTTAGTCTCTCCCACCCCACCCCTCCCATTCTCTGGTTAAATTTTGTCTGGGGAGCTCATTACCAGCACAAAATGTAGCCTGGTAAAATGGGTGATGCTGGGGCATTCAGAGGGCAGTGCTAAACCTTGGCCAGTGAGCGCCAATATCCAGCCCTGCCTAGCTAAAGTTAGCCAGCTAGGTCTGGTTGGATTAGCTGTACCAGTTGCCTGGGTAGCTTCACCTGCCTATATTCAGCAGATATGTTCCGCCAAATATCTGGGAAGATTTATCCTAGTAACTTTCCCACTTACCAGCCTGCTGAATATCTGCTTCTCAGTGTCTCAGTGTGCCCTAAAAAAATGTTGTTTCTTTTTTTTTTCTTTTATGCAGTTTTTTTTCTTTTGTTTGTTTCTCTTTGTTCCGTTTATTTGAAATAAAATAAAAATCAAAAGAAGCAGGGGAAGAAAAAGGAAAGTACAGGAAATATGCAGACACATGCTGAATTTATCTTTGCTGTGCTAGCAGGAGAGGAGGGGTGAGCAAGAGAAGGAGAGGGCTAGATTAGGGAGCAGAGTGGCTCTTCTTTGCTCTGCATTGTCTCCTCCAGGCTCACCTACTCCCTCCTGTCTCTGAATGACAGGAGAGGAAGGACTGGATTAGGGAGCAGAATGGCTCTTCTTCACTTGGTTCTATGCTCTTCCAGGCTCAGCTCTCTCCCGTTCCATGAATGCTGCCTGGGAGGGGAATAGAACATTGCAATGCAAAAGCACATAAACAAACTAAAACAGGATACTCCAAGCTGCGGATTTTACATCAGTTAAAGCCTGTACTAACATTCCAGGACTTCTGAACTGTTTTACAAACTCTAATATTCCCAAACTTAGATTACTGCAACTCTCTATTACTAGGCCTCCCCTCAGGTCAATTAAAACCATTACAACTACTACAAAATGCCATTGTAAGGCTATTGTTAGGGAAAGGGAAATTTGACCACATCACCCCTTTGCTGATTGATGTAGACTGGCTGCCAGTACAATCAAGAATCCACTATAATGTACTTACACTCATCTTCAACATAATCATTGACAGTAACACCTGCTTATTAGGCGTGACTCTCCAACCATACACACCACAACGAACACTTAGATCACAAAACAAAGGACTATTAACGGTACCTACACCACGGAACACTCATCTAATGCATACACGAGACCGAATGTTCTCTATAGCGGGCCCCAAATTATAGAACTCTCTACCTGAGTAGCTACGTCTGATTACAGAAAGAAAGAGCTTCACACGTGAACTAAAACGGCTCTTTAAAAAAGCGTATGATCTAACATAAGATAACAACTTGTAGAGAATTACATTGATATAGTTTGATGAACTAGCAACAATTAGTAAGAGACAAAGAATATTCAGACAACTCACTGACTACCTCATGAAGGTTACTTAAAAGGAACTAATTTATCATGAATTACTATTTTAACAATCTAGTTAACATGTTTTGGTGTGGTATTGACCTATAATGTGAATGTTGCTTTTCTAAACCATTGTGATCTTGTTTTGGAATGCCGGTATATAAAATATCTAAAGAAAGAAAGAAAGAAAGAGTTGGAGCAAGAAACAAAGGGCTATTTTCTGTTGCCTAACACTGGGGTCACTGACCAGTAGAGTCATAGGGACAGAGCTCTGTGTGCTCATACAATGAGCCTCCTGCTGTGCAGGAACTGGGGCAGCTGCCACATAGGTAAAAGCGACTCTGAATTCATGACCTATGCTCTTCACGCCATACTTTACCAGATGTTCCTGCCCACGGTCTATACGCTGTATACTTCCCCCAAATATTGCAATCCATGGTGTACGCTTTTCATTCTGCACCAAATATTCCTTGATAATATCTATATTCTACATACTGGCCCAGACGTTCTGCTTATGATCTATATCGACTGACCCAAATGATTTAGAGGTGAACTTTCTGTCTCTTTCCCTTTCTAGGGTGAGCGTGGTTTCCCTGGTGAGCGTGGTTCTTCTGGTCCTCAGGGTCTCCAGGGCCCTCGAGGTCTTCCTGGCACGCCTGGCACAGATGGTCCTAAAGTAAGTTCTGGTTCATTTATTTCAAACTCTTATATCCTGCTCTATTACCAAATTCTAGGCAGGTTCCAACAAAAACATACATAAACTATCATATATAGCGGGCAGCATGAAACCCTCTACGAACAATACAGCAAATAAAGCCCACAGTGAACCCGAAAGATTACAGCAGCTCAGCCCGTGCCTCACAGTAATGGGAAGTATGAGCCTTGGAAATTCAGTGCTCTGGATTTCTTTCAGGAATCCCATCAGACAGTGCCTCGGACCATGCGACATAGGAATGGGAATTCTGTATTCCATCAGACACTGTTTCAATCTATGTAACACAATGCGCTTGGCTGGGATGAAATTGCCATCGGTGGGATTACGATCAAACACCTCTAAATCAGAATCCCCCACCCCCACAACGAAATTGATAACTGCAGTGGGCCTCAGAGCCTCTGTTGACCCAGGGTAGCCGGCCACTCAGCCAGTGAGTAAAGCCGCTTGCCTGGATCACAAGAGCGTGGACAGAAGGGAGCTGCCCCTGCTCCGTAGCACGTTGCAGGTTTGGGGGGAGGACGGGACTTGGTACTAATTTGTATGTTGATGGTCTGATTCTCAGTCAGGTTATCACACGTGGCAGAGCAGCTGCCTCTCGCTGCGATCTATGGAAAGCCACGCCTTGAGCTAAGCGATTGTACCTCTGCTCCACAGAAGGTTTCTGGCTTCCTTGAGCTTAGGGCAGGAGTGGGAATGCTTAGCTTATCTATTCTTTCAGACCCTCTCCGATCGCAGGAGAGTTTGCGGGATTTCTCATTTCCTTGTTATTAACTGGACATATTTTTCTGATCTAGGGTGCCAATGGCCCAGCTGGCCCCACCGGTGCCCTGGGACCCCCTGGCCTGCAGGGGATGCCTGGCGAGCGGGGCACTGCTGGAATTCATGGAGCCAAAGGAGACAGAGTAAGTGCCAGTTTTGCTCCTTCCAGTCTTAACATATTCCTCCCCTGAACTGATTAGTAAGTATGTGCACTGAGAAAGCTTGTATTTCCTGTTGTTGGTTCATAGATCGGATGTGACCAGTTCAAAAGCAAAGAAGTAATGTAAAGTGCCTTGCATCCTTCGGGGTAGAAAGGGCAAAGGCAATGGATAGCACGTGTGGCGGTTCTGTGATCCATGCGCGCCAAGCATTTTCCCATAAGCATAGACGGGGTGGGGGGTGGTCATTGGCTACCAGCCCTCCTAAAACAGGCAGCAAACCCGCACGTGAGTTACATTCGGTTTTCAAAGCGAACTTGCACACTTCAGTCCTCTGTGAAAATGATCCCATTGGATTAATCCCCACATGATAAAGGAATAGGGTGAAAAACGGTGTAACAAGTTCAATTAAATTAAACTCTTTCATACGCGCAGAGGATTTGGGGGATGTTTTCCACGCATGTTGTGCTTTGGAAAATGGAAGAGCGTGTGCATAAGAGCAAAGTTCCCTGACCGCGCCTCTGTTCAGTCCGGATAAACTTATGTGCAAGCAGGACATATGCAGGCAAGTTCACTCGCATGTGGAGTGTAAAAGGCCATTTCTGTGGGCAAAAAAAAAAAATACTGTTTAACTCCCGGAAATAGCTTTGAAAATTACCCTCAAAATGGGGAAAGCCTTTAGCATGTCTGCCCTTAGAGATAATACCTCGGGCGTTATCCACCTGTTCATGAAGGTCCCTAATTTAGTGAAAAGGCCCTGGCTGAAACCCGCCACCTGACTTCCTATAAGCAACAAAAGAGATCTGCAGACAATGAGCTACACATCCCTTCCTTCTTTTGTTTTTGGCCTGAAAGTTTCCTCCTGCTTCGCTGGTCTTCCTACTCAGTTGGAACCAGGGCTTGGATATCAGCCTCATTCACAACCGTCTGGGGATTTTTTTCCCCCTGCTTTGTGTGGTTCTGGGCCAGGATCCATACTCTAGAGCTCCTTCCGGAACCCTGCAGTGATAAGCCCTGAGCTGGCCACTAGGTGTCACCATCACACGATGACTATGGATGTCTCCATCCAGCGGCTGTGAATGCCACCTTCGCAGCACCCTCAGCCGTAACTGACTCAGGGAGCGGAAAACCCGAGCCAGCAATCAAATTAAGATCCTCCACGTAGAGATAGCACTGAGCCACCAGTCCGGCCCTACGCTCATTTTTATCTAAAAAAATCCAACTGTCTTAGCTGGATTTTTCAAACCTTCAGCTTACCTACTCCATTGTATCCTCTGGTATTCTTGATTTTGGTCCCCTTCTTTTGCTGGCCTGACATTATTTCCATAATTTTTGGAATAAAGCATAAAACATAGAAACCGATGGCCAATAAGGACCACAAGGTCCATCTAGTCTGCCCATTCTTGGTGCAATACCGCAAGGCCCACTCCTTATTATTGCCATTCTCCATAATAAAAAAACCCAAACTCCTTCTCTGAGTCCCTTGTTAAGTTGTTTGTGTCGTATTCATGTGTTACACTTATTCATGTGAATGCCTGAATGGGTGTGTAGGAGGGGGAGGGGGAAGGATGTGATGACAAACAGCACAGCAGTACCCTCTCCTTTTCATCTACTCATTGTAAGATGCATGTTGAAAACTAAATAGAAATTCCCCAAGGAGAAACAGCTGTGACCTTCAGTGTGAGATGTCATTGTGTTGAGCCACGCCTTTCCTTCTCTCAGCAGAATAAAGGACGTCCTATACTGTCTTCTCTCTGCCTCACTAGCTACTAGATAGAAAACCCAGCTTCCACTTCCTGGAACCTCAGTGGGGGGGGATCGTCCCTACCTCTGATGAAGCTTTTGTGTTACACTGAAGGAGGAAGGCTAGGGGGAAAGAGGAGGAAAGTCAATGAATATTGATCTTTAATTCATTTTCGTCCCACAGGGAGATACTGGCGAGAAAGGCCCAGAAGGTGCTCCTGGTAAAGATGGTGGAAGAGTGAGTAGCAAAGTAGTCCAGTCGGTAGCATGGCTACTTTTCTGTGCCCCTAACATCATTGTCTTATTATTTAATATCTTCCCAATGTCCTATAATTTATTTGTTAGTCAAATATTTACGATTCTTCCTGTTGTGCTAACATGGCATGTCTAGAGACATGTGAGCAGTTCTTTCTGCTCCTATAGTCTTTCCCCCACCAGCCCACCTCACAATTAATCCCTGCTTCTGTGTCTTTCCTTAGGGTCTGACTGGTCCAATTGGTCCCCCTGGCCCATCTGGTCCTAATGGTGAGAAGGTAAGAACCACACATTCTCAGCAGTAAGATCCTAGGAAGCTCTGCAGAACTCCGAGCACGTATAGCAAAGCCTGACTATTGGGCAGAATAATGTTTCCCTAAGTTCCTGTTCAGCCCCTTGCCACTTTATAAAGATCCAAAATCTGCAGACTCCATGCTCCATTTGCAACCTGGAACTGCTGGGATTTGCACCTCCATCCTTCTGGCTCCAATCCAGAGACTCTACTACGGAACTAAGCGAGCGCCTCACCTAGCTGAGCTAGGAGATTCCTATCCTGTTTAGCCTGCTCCTAAACCCCCTTTTTACTGTATTGCTGATCAAGAGAAAAATAGCTTTTTTGATAACAGTTTACAGCCCCACTGCTTCCTCCATCTCTGAAGGTTCATCTCTGCAGAGATACGGGTTTATTTTCCAACTAAGATTCTCATGCAAAAGGCAGATGTTGAGGGATTATTTGCTCTATTGTATGAGATGCTATATTGGAGTGGCGAACCAGCAGGCTGACAAACTGCAGCTTGCGAGAAAAATCTAGCCTGTACCACTGACTGTCTCTGCCTGCTGAATGCAGCAGTCCTCCTTCTCCTCAGCCAGCTCATGAGCAGAAATCGTAAGTTTACAACTTCCAACCCAGAATCATGTACTCAGAAGGAAGAAGATTGCAGCATGCAGGACTTATCTGCTTTTTCATTCACATCCTCTCCTGGCCCTGAAAATGATGACTGAAAGCAAGATTTGGCTCGGCTGCTGTGGAACCCATCCCATGGTACTGAAGAAGCAGCCCAGGCTGTTGTAAGCCCATCCCATGGCAGCTAAAGAAGCCCAGGCTGCCATGGAGCCCATCCTGCTGCGGCCAAAGATGAGGTCTGGCTGGGCTGCTGCAGAACTCATCCCTTAGTGGCTATAGAAGGAGTTCAGGCTGCCATGGAGCTCAACCCATAGTGGCCTATGATGAGGTCCTGACAGGCTGCCACAGAAGAGGAATGGTAGGCCGCCACAGAGCCCATCCCACTGTGGCTAAAGACAAAGGTTGCCACGGAGTCCATCCCATGGTAGCCAAAGACAAGGCCCTGAGAGAGAGCATGTGTGTGTTTGTGTGTGTGTGTGTGTGTGTTTGTGTGTGTGAATTTATGTGTGTGAGAGAATCTCTGTAGGGGTGTATGTGAGAGAGAGTGTGTGTGTGTGTGTGTGTGTGAGAGAGTGCCTGCCTGTATGTGAGAGAGAGTGCCTGCCTCTGTGTGTCTGGAAAAGAGTTCCCGTGTGTGTGTGTGAGAGAGTAGGTATGTGTGTGTGTGAGAATGCCTGCCTGTGTGTGTGTGAGAGCATGTGGAAAATGAGAGAATGAACATGTTTGAGAGGGATAGAAGATATATTTTGTTTGCCCCTCCCCCCCACCCAATCCATTATAATTTCAGGGTGACTGGCCATCAAAAGATGCCAGGTATGGAGAGTGGGAGATTTTTTAATCTTTGCAAGTTTTAATTTTGGGGTAGTGTTTGATGTACCTGCTATTTTGTAATATTTTATTGGTCTTTGGGGAAATATTAAAACAGTTATGTGAGTCTTTAATTATTGGATATTCTATTCTATTTTGAAATATGTATTTCTTTATTAGTATGATTTTACTATTTTGAGTGATATTTTATATTTCTTGATTTTATTTGGTGTTTTATGAAGAATGCTGATGGTTATTTTTTCCATTGTTGCCCTGCATAATACAGTTGGGCTTGTTTCAATTTCCAGTTTAATTTTTGTCTGCATATTGTTAATTTTACTTTATGATCTTTTTTTTTGTTCTGTATTTGGTGAGGGTCTCTCTGTGCTCTGCATGTGTGAGGTATTTTGCTAGCAAAGGGGAGACTAACTGGCATCTCGTGAGCTTTATTCTCTGGCTGTGGCATCATTGAGTCTCCTGGAGAGCCTAGGTGCCAAGAAGGGGTGGGAATGGGAAAGGGAGGGAGCTGACTGTGGAAAGCCTTACAGCAAACAAGAACTTTACATAGGGGTGGATTTTAAGAGCCCTGCTCGCGTAAATCCACCCAGATTTACGGGAGCAGGGCCTTGCGCGCCGGTGCGCCTATGTTCCATAGGCCTACCGGCGCGCGCAGAGCCCCGGGACTCGCGTAAGTCCCGGGGTTTTTTGAGGGGGGGCGTGTCAGATCGGCGCAGCATTTTGGGGGCGGGACGTGGCGTTTCGGGGGCGGGCCCGGGGGCGTGGCCGCGCCCTCCGGAACCGCCCCCAGGTCCCGTCTCGGCGCGCTAGAGGCCCGCTGGCGCGCGGGGATTTACTTCTCCCTCCGGGAGGCGTAAATCCCCCAACAAAGGTAGGGGGGGGTCTAGATATGGCCGGGGGGGGGGGGGGGGGGGGATAGAGGAAGGGAGGGGAAGGTGAGGGGAGGGCGAAAGCGAGTTCCCTCCGAGGCCGCTCCGGGAACGGCGGCAGACTGCGCAGCTCGGCGCACGCCAGCTACACGAAATCGGCAGCCTTGCGCGTGCCAATCCAGGATTTTAGCGGATACCCGCGGCTACGCGCGTATCTACTAAAATCCAGCGTACTTTTGTTTGCGCCTGATGCGCCAACAAAAGTACGCGAAGGCGCGCTTTTTGAAAATCTACCCCATAATGTGGCAATACTGGGGTGGGGAGGAGGCACTCACTGAGTGAGCATGTGAGCAGCAGCACAACAGGAGAATGTCTATGTGTGTGTCTTTGTGTCTGAGAGAAAGTTTGTGTCTGTGTCTAAGGGAGAGTGAGCGTGTGTCTGTGTCTGAGAGACAGAGAAAGTGAATGTGTATGCATGTGTGTCTTTATGTCTGAGAAAGAGAGAGTGTGTGTTTGTGTGTGTGTCTTTGTGTCTCAGTGTGTGTGTCTTTGTGTCTGAGAATGTGTGTGTGTGTTGGTCTTTATGTCTGAGAGTGTGTGTGGGGATCTTTGTGTCTGAGAGAGAAAGAGAGAGAGTGTGTGTGTGTGTCTTTGCATCTGAGAGTGAGTGCATGTGTGCGTGTCTTTGTATATGAGAGAGTGCATGGATGTATATCTGTTTCTGAGAGAGTGAGTGTATGTATGTCTTTGTGTCTGAAAGAGAAAGAGTGTATGTGTTTATATGTCTATGTCTGAGAGACAGTGTGTATGTGTCTATGTATCTGGGAGAGTGTGTGTATCTTTGTGTCTGAGAGAGTGCATGTGTTTCTTTGTGTCTGAGAGTGCGTGTGTGTTTGTCTTTGTGTCTGAGAGTAAGTTGGCCTTTTCTTTTGTATGTGTGTGTGCACGTGTGGAATGGGGGGAGGGGGTCGTCATCTCTCACCTTCCCGTGAAAGGCAAGGCAGCTCTCTGCCTCTAATTCTGGTTTTGTGACTCTTGTCATGTGAAAGGTTGGCCACCCATAGAAGCAGGGTTTGAAGGATTGTTTTGGGAACTGTATGGGAGGCAGAGTCTAGGGAATTCTATGGGAAGCTGTACTTGGGTCTGGGGAATTGTTTGGAGGATTTTATAGGAAGCTGTACCTGTGCATGGGGGATTATTTGGGTGATAGAATGGGACGCTGTCCCTTGATTTCAGGGAATGTTTGGGGGATTGGATGGGAGGCTGTGCCTGCATCTGAGGGATTGTTTGGGGGTTGTATGGAAGATTGTACCTGGGTTTCATGGATTTGAGGAGATTGTATGCACAGCTGTGTCACATTTATTTTTTGTCTTTATTCTGTCAGGGTGAGTCGGGTCCCCCTGGACCTATTGGTGCTGTGGGAACCCGTGGAGCCCCCGTAAGTTCCAGATTTGACTTTTTAATTTTGTATTTCTTGTGTTATTTATCTCGACTTCTGACTTTCTTCCTGTTTCTGTATAATACAAATTCTTGTTCCTATCACGGTTATCGAATGTACAACAACTTCCGTAAGTTCTGTGTAATGTGTACCCCAGTGTGGCATATCTTATGTTCTTATGTCCTATGAACTGTTTATAATATAGCCTAGGGATGTGAATCGTTTTAGGACGATTAAAATTATCGTCCGATAATTTTAATATCGTCTTAAACCGTTATGGAACACAATACAATACAGATTCTAACGATTTATCGTTATAAATCGTTAGAATCGTGAGCCGGCACACTAAAACCCCCTAAAACCCACCCCCGACCCTTTAAATTAAATCCCCCACCCTCCCGAACCCCCCCCAAATAACTTAAATAACCTGCGGGTCCAGCGGCGGTCCGGAACGGCAGCGGTCCGGAACGGGCTCCTGCTCCTGCATCTTGTCGTCTTCGGCCGGCGCCATTTTCCAAAATGGCGCCGAAAAATGGCGGCGGCCATAGACGAAAAAGATTGGACGGCAGGAGGTCCTTCCGGACCCCCGCTGGACTTTTGGCAAGTCTCGTGGGGGTCAGGAGGCCCCCCACAAGCTGGCCAAAAGTTCCTGGAGGTCCAGCGGGGGTCAGGGAGCGATTTCCCACCGCGAATCGTTTTCGTACGGAAAATGGCGCCGGCCATACGCGTATGGCCGGCGCCATTTTCCGTACGGAAAATGGCGCCGGCAGGAGATCGACTGCAGGAGGTCGTTCAGCGAGGGTTCCGGCGCCTCGCTGAACGACCTCCTGCAGTCGATCTCCTGCCGGCGCCATTTTCCGTACGAAAACGATTCGCGGCGGGAAATCGCTCCCTGACCCCCGCTGGACCTCCAGGAACTTTTGGCCAGCTTGTGGGGGGCCTCCTGACCCCCACGAGACTTGCCA
This sequence comes from Rhinatrema bivittatum, assembly GCF_901001135.1. Classification (NCBI taxonomy): domain Eukaryota; kingdom Metazoa; phylum Chordata; class Amphibia; order Gymnophiona; family Rhinatrematidae; genus Rhinatrema; species Rhinatrema bivittatum. The sequence continues at coordinate 303,648,075 of NC_042617.1, forward strand.
AAAGTCCAGCGGGGGTCCGGAAGGACCTCCTGCCGTCCAATCTTTTTCGTCTATGGCCGCCGCCATTTTTCGGCGCCATTTTGGAAAATGGCGCCGGCCGAAGACGACAAGATGCAGGAGCAGGAGCCCGTTCCGGACCGCTGCCGTTCCGGACCGCCGCTGGACCCGCAGGTTATTTAAGTTATTTGGGGGTGGGGATTTAATTTAAAGGGTCGGGGGTGGGTTTTAGGGGGTTTTAATGTGCCGGTTTTTCGATTTTTCGATTTTTCGATTTTTTAACGATTTTCACGATTTTTCACGATATTTTACCCCCCCAAACGGCAACAATACGATTCCCTCCCCCTCCCAGCCGAAATCGATCGTTAAGACGATCGAGGACACGATTCACATCCCTAATATAGCCTCCAGGCTCTGATGACCTCTCTTTAATGCAGTTTGTTCCTATGTCATGACTTTATTCACTAGAACTCTCAGAGTTGGGATATCATTTCTAATCAGAATTCTTTATATTGTGACATCACCACTACTCAGTGGGTCTTCTGCTGCAATGTCACTATTAACTGGAGTAGTACACTCTGTTGTGATGTCACTGCTACCTCACAGCCCTTGCTCTTTGATGTCATGGCTAATCAGGGCCCCTTGCGCTCTGATGTCAACGTTATCCAACAACCTTTGGCTTCTGATGTCACTGCTGACCGGAGCGCTCTCTCTTTTTTCCAGGGTGATCGTGGTGAGACTGGTCCTGCTGGTCCAGCTGGCTTTGCTGGTCCTCCTGTGAGTACCCATCATTTATTTTCCTTGGCTTGAGATGTTCTCTCTGTCACGTTCCTCTATTTGCTGTGCAGCAGCATTTGTCATGCTGTAATGCCAGTTCTTTATACGTTTCTATATAAACATCCCATCCAATTGTATAGAAATAATAATCCCCATGGAAGATATGTCAGTACTGGAAGCTATAATGCCTTCTGAGTTATAGATGTATCTATCACTAAATAGGCTTGTTTTCCCTTTCTTACAGGGAGCTGATGGACAACCCGGTATTAAAGGTGAACACGGCGAGGCAGGTCAGAAGGGAGATGCTGGTGCTCCAGGGCCTCAAGGTCCATCTGGGGCCCCTGGTCCACAAGTAAGTTCTCTCCTATACTTTTTGAGCTTGTTGTCCAAAGTGATTTACAGGCATAAAAGCCCATTGTATGCGTGTAAGTGGCATTTGAAAATCAGTGGCCAGTGTGTGCAAAAGCAGACACACAAGCCGGTTTGGTGTGTACTTTTACGGGTACTGGCGTTCCAGGGGGTGGAGTTGGGGCAGAGTTGCCACTCATGTGCACACTTTTTGAGTTTAAAAAGTAGGAGAGTAAGTTAGTTACCTCGTGCATGTTATGCCTTTTGTTGGAGCAGATAGAACTTTGTACAAGATAATTTGAGCATGCACTTAGCCACTTAATCCGAGGATTTTTAGAGTAAAGTTTTGCACCTAAGCTCATTTTGAAAATTCTCGATAAAGTCCGCATGTACAACATACCACTGAATGGGGAATTATAAAATTATTCTCCCTCATTTAATAAAGTGATAAAAACTGATCATGCCACAGGGAGCTTTGATGAATGATCAGACTACTTTGAAAGTGGGACCAAATCATTGATTGAGACTTAAGAAGGCATGCAGTGAAGATGTATTACAGACCGTAGCGTTCAGTGAGGGTGTATTATAAGACCCTTACATGCAGCGAGGGCGTATTACACACTGTAGTATGCAGTAAGATAGATTTACAGACCGTACCATGCAGTGAGGGTGTATTACACACTGTAGTGTGCAGTGAGGGTGTATTATAGGACCCTTACATGCAGTGAGGGGATGTATTACAGACCGTAGTGTGCAGTGAGGATGTATTACAAGACTGTAACATGCATTGAGGGTATATTACAGACCGTACCATGCAGTGAGGGTGTATTACACACTGTAGTGTGCAGTGAGGGTGTATTATAGGACCCTTACATGCAGTGAGGGCATATTACACACTGTAGTGTGCAGTGAGGGCGTATTTCAAGACCCTTAGATGCAGTGAGGGTGTGTATTACAGACCGTAGTGTGCAGTGAGGATGTATTACAAGACTGTAACATGCATTGAGGGTATATTACAGACCGAAACATGCAGTGAGGGCATATTATAGACCATAGCATGCAGTGAACTATACATTGCACCATTCAAAGAGGACATATTGTAGACTGCAAGCAGCCTGCAGTGTAGCTGTATAGTATACCACAGCATGCAGTGTGGGCATATTACAGACTGCAGCATGCGGTGAGGAAATATCTCTAATTGTAACATGTAGCAAGAAAACATACAGGGGCATATCTTGTATATTGGTCGGTTTGAAGACTTTAGTTCAGTTTTTACAAGGGGTGTAATTTTGTTTCTACTACGTTTCTCCTCAGGGTCCAACAGGTGTTACTGGTCCTAAGGGAGGCCGGGGAGCTCAGGGCCCCGCTGTGAGTATCAACAGAGAGGGCTTTACTATGACAAATTAAGTTGTGTGATAACTGTAACGTTTACACTCCAGACTCACATATCCATAAATTCCATTTCCTGCCTTGTATGTCAAACCTCTGACACTGCACACGCAACACAAGGAAACCTACAGCGTACTAAATGCAAAATCCCAAAGTGGGGCCTTCACATCCTGACCTGGGAGTCTGTAGCCCAGCATCCAGATAACGCACTGCCTGATAAGTGGGCACTAGTGGCCCTGACAGCTGCGTCTTTGGGCATTCCTTTGCCTCGTGTGTGCTTCATCCATTCCCAAGTGCTTTGTTGGTCTTCCTTTACCCACTGTCACTCTTGTGTGTTGGGCACACTTATGGACATGAAGGGAGTGCTTTATGAGGTGCTGAAGACTACTACAGTTTGACCTCTGTCCTCATCTGTGACAGTATGTTACAATAGTTCAGCAGTGCTTGCTTGGGCTTTAATGGTTGCAGAAGAGGAGATAAGGAGAGAGAGAGAACTATTGTATTACCAAGTGAATTAGCAATTGCTCTGGGTGTGTGTGTGTGGTGGGGGGGGGGGAGGTGTCTATCATTTGCATTTTCTTGTAATTCTTTTTGTTTCTGCTTCCTATGCAGGGAGCTACTGGATTCCCTGGTGCTGCGGGAAGAGTCGGTCCCCCGGGTCCTAATGTAAGTCTCTCATTTTCTTCACCTTTACATGTCTTGGGGCTGTGTCTAATGCACAGGAGAGGCTGAGATAATCCTCTCCCGATGACAATCTGCCTCCATGTCTTTGTGAGACATCAGTCCAATCCCTATTATACAATTCCCATTGCTTTGCAGCCTGCAGGAAAATAAGCAATGGGCTTTCAAATAGAAATCCAGGACTAGGCTCTTGTCCCATCATTCACAGAGTTCAGCTAACAACATGGTCAGTTATTTTCTGGTAGAAGGCATTAAGATGGGAATTATAAACTAAGGACTGGACTAATTTCTCATGATGACATGGAGGCAGGTTGGCAACTCTGGTTAGCAGTGGGGAAGTGGGGGGTAAAGCTGGAAATCACGCAGGGTCTATGATACTGCAGTCTGTAGGAAGAACAGGCAGAGGTTGGATGGACCTGGAAGATCCCTATTGGCCATCAGATCAGGGCCAGTGCTTCCATTAGGCAAACGAGGAGGTTGTCTAGGGCATCAAAACTGTGGGGGTGGCAAAATCCCACCAGTGCAAGGCCTAGAGGGGTTCTGTGCCTGGACTAATGCTACCAAAAAAAGGAGTGCGGTGCTGGAGCTGCTGCCAATAGGAAAGTTGGAGGCATGACCAAAGGATGGACGGATGTAACAGTCTGCGTTAAGGTAAAATCTAGTGTTATAATCTGGTATGGTTGTGGACCCTGGATCGTAGTGAGAGCTGACTCCACCCACAGGGAGGAGCCCTGTGGGGACTCACTACAATAGGCGTGGCCTCAGCTGAGACGGACACAGAAGTAAGAGACTTCAGAGTGGAATGAAGACCCAGTCCAGACTAGTAAGGCTGCTCAATGTTGATATCCCTGATAGTGGCCCGCAGAGCGGGGTACGCCAGGAAACTCCTCTCCCGATGACACACCTCTCAGCATAGATCCGGTAGTGGCCCACAGCGCAGGGTACGCCGAGAATCAGCAAGTAGTAATTCAGAGAGCGGCAGGAGGTCAGCAGAGCAAGGTAGATGACGGTACTCACTCCAAAGTGTAGAAGAAGGTAGCTGAGATGAGCACGGTACTGGTCCTGAGGCATGGAATACACCAGCGGTTCCATCAGCAAGATGGTAGAAACGAGAATTGCACTCAGAAGGCTGAACTAGGCAGGATCCCAGACAAGGATAGATGGATTCTCCATGCAGGAAGGCCCTCTGAGGAGCAGATAGCCAGAATGTAACAAGGCCCCCAAGGAATGGGCACCTAAGGCGTTCTAAATCCAGGAGTTCAGGAACCAGTTCAGAGTAGTGAAGCGAAACGTCTCCAAAAGGAGTGGAATAAGCAGGAAAGAAGTCCTTGCTAACTCGTAGGAAGCATAGGCTGGATGGATTAAATACTTCTGGCGAGTGACGTCATGCAGAGGGGACGCTCCTGAGGTTCCCGCCATGACGTGAATAAGAGAGAGCCTGGAGAGCGCGCGCACGCGTGCCATAGGTAATCCCCGATTCAAGATGGCGGACGGGATCGCCCACGCCATCCCGGGGATGCCGGGGAAGGCGGCGTTTGCAGGCTGAGGCCCCCATGGCTTTGAGAATCGCTGGTGCAGGGAAAAGAGAGGTGAGCAGCAGAGGTTGCAGCCGTCTGCGACCGGGCGCAACATCTAGGCAGGGAAGAAAACAGGCTTTTATTATTGCCTGCTTAGTGACTAGTGGATCTGTACTCATATAAAACCCTGTTAGTTACTGAAACTGGTTCTAGCTGCTCAGGACAGGCACATGGTCTTTGGGATATGACTCAGATGACCACTAGATGATTCCATGCCACGAGGGCCAGGCTGAGCCAAGCCTGGTTTTATCCCCATTGCATCTATGGACTTGTAATTCTTGCCTGGCTTATAGATTTATTTATTTTATTTTATTTATTTAAAAGATTTTCTATACCGTCGTTAAGTTAAATACCATCACAACGGTTTACAGAAGGGGCATGATAAAGAGAAATATGGGTGGTATAGATTACAAATTACTCGTGTGCCATCATAGTATGGTAACAATTTAAAATAATGGCAAGTTCATAGATGTAGTGGGGATAAAGCCAGGATCAACTCAGCCTGTTCCTGAAGACTTGGAATTGTCTGGTGACATTTGACATGATTAAAAACTTGAAAGCTGTTAACAAGTCCATGAGCGGTGATTTTGAATCTTGAAGCAGGACCCCTGTTTTGTTCTTAGCTCTGACCGTGTCTGAGGACAGCTCGCGGTTGATTCTGAAAGTTTTTTTGGTTTTTTTTTTTGCTTACTTGTTGTGTCTCTTGCAGGGAAACCCTGGCCCGCCTGGTCCACCTGGTGGTGCAGGCAAAGATGGCCCCAAGGGAGTCCGTGGTGATGCTGGTCCTCCTGGCCGAACTGGGGACCCTGGTCTGCTGGGTCCTGCCGGGCCCCCTGGTGAAAAGGGCGAGCCTGGAGATGACGGTACCTCCGTGAGTATCTCCCTCAGGTCTTGAGATGCTGCTCGACTACATTACGACTACAATGACAGTGTTCAAGCATGGTCAAGACCCATGCAGAGGGTGGGGGTAAGGCTGAAGGAGAGAGCTGATGGGGGATAGTTAGGTCTGTGGTGACGCAGTTGAAAAGGAGAGCCAACTGGACTGACTGGGTGTGGACCAAGAGGTCCTTATCTGCCGATAATTATTATGAGGACAATATTCAAAAGGGTTTATCCAGGTAAGTTCAAGTCTTAGCTGGACAAACCCCGTGTTTCAAATATCCCACCCTGCTGACTGGCTAAGTTTTAGCTGGGTAAGATAGGGTGGAGGGATTTTGGGGGTACATGGCTTAAATTTACCAGGCTACTGCTGATATTCAGCACCAGCTGGGTAATGTTATCCAGCTAACTGTGGTTGGGAAAATTTGCTGGCCTAACGTTAGCCACAAAAAAAAAAAGTAGCAGCTGAGCAGCGGTCAATCCTCTTTCCTCAGGCCCTGCCCCTCCCCCCCCCCTCCCCACAATCTCTTGAAAAACGCATCAGGTTCAGCAGGGCTGACCCCACCCCACTCTGTCTTCAAAATAATGTTTGTATAAATCCCCACCCTGAACCCCCAAACGCAGAGCAGGAGGAGTAAAGTCCCTTGCTTTCCTCAGCTGGCTTAATACACAAGTGCCCATAGCTCTGACAGCTCCCGGCACTTATGTATTCGTTTATTGACTTCACACCTTCGCTGATCGGCCCTTCGCTAGCAGCTGAGGTGCCAGTCCCTGCTCAGCCCACTGAATATGGATCCACCCGTTATGCTACTGTGTCATCCTCAGATAGGAGGACGCGATCACACGGCCGTCCCCATTTTGCAGCTTTTTTTGAACCGGTTTTAAGCACATAAGCCCTCTTTAAAGCTAGGGGAAGCTGGTGCACTGTCTCAGCAGCACAGCTTTAACTAGTTTTAGGAACACCTCCTCCCACTGCCGGGGCCTGCAGGTGTGCTAAAGCAGAGAAATGCGCTTTACCGAGTTTAGATGAACTTCAGAATGGGGAGTGGGCTACTCTTGAGTTGAGCGTAGCGTTAAGTGTGGAGAATGGAGCACGTTAGACTGACTTGGATGCCTCTCCTTGGGAATGGGTTGCTCCCAGCTGTAACCTGTGCGAATGCTTGAGTCTCCAGCATGGCCCTGTGAGCTGACCCCCGGGCCCTGATATGGAACAGAGATTTGGAGGGCCCGCAACCAGAAGGAGAAATATAACCGAGAGACCGAGTTTATCTTTAAGGTTGTCTGTCTAAATCAGGCGGCGCACAAATAATAATAATCACAATGAAGAATTAAGTTAATCATATCAGGCCCGATACTGAGCGCTGGCCGGTTAAGTAACCTACCTGGATTATGACTCCTCCGGCTAAGTTACAAGGGATATTCATCGGCATGGCTATGTGCTTTCAATATCGGGCCCATCAAAACTGCACCATTCTGATCACAAACACTGTTCAGTGAGTAATCAATAGACCATAAAACATCAGCATTTAGGGCCTGATTTCCAAAAGCGTTTACACACTTAAAACTGGGTTCTACACGTGTAAATGCATTTTACCCATGTAAGTGGGCCTTTGAAAATTGCTATAATATATGCCATTGAGTTGTCCATTGGTTTTACCCAGGTTAAGTGCTCTTAGCCTGGGTAAATGGCGTTTGAAAATTGCTAGGATAGTTTGTTATATTTACCTGCATAACTCCTTTGAAAAATCATCTGAAAGCATCCTAATAGCCGTCTAACATCTGTACGAATAAAACCTTCTCTTTAAAGCTTCCATAGAAAGCCAGGTTTTACAGCCTTTTCTAAAATCTAAATAATCCTTCATAATCCTAACAATGCTTGTGCCCATATAAAAGGGCAAAGCGTGAGAAATTCCCTTTTCTCGTTTCCACGTATCTAACAGAAGAGACAGACAGAGTACAAAGTGTCACATCCAGAAAGGAATGAAGCTCTTTGTTCGGAACATAAAACATGAGGTGATCTTTTAAGTACCGAGCATCCTTCCTAAAAAGATCCTTCAAAATCAGCGAAAATGGCTCAGTGTTTCCAGGAATTCCGTGAATTCCTTTGCCACAATTATATTCAGGTTGATGTTTCTAGCCTGTGGGCCGTAACGCAGGTCCTGTTGCTTAATATTCTCTCTGTTTGCTTCTTGCAGGGACCCGATGGACCCCCGGGTCCACAAGGCCTGGCTGGCCAGCGCGGTATTGTGGGTCTGCCCGGACAACGTGGCGAGCGAGGCTTCCCTGGTCTGCCTGGCCCATCTGTAAGTATCTGCAGGAAAGGTTTACCAATCTGGCTCTTGCAATTAAAGATGCACCCTTACCTAAACAGACAACCTTACTGCGTCCTACAGCTCTCTACCATCCTTACACACAGGCATGCTGCACCTAACAGCTCTCTACCATCCTTACACACAGGCATGCTGCACCTAACAGCTCTCTACCATCCTTACACACAGGCATGCTGCACCTAACAGCTCTCTACCATCCTTACACACAGGCATGCTGCACCTAACAGCTCTCTACCATCCTTACACACAGGCATGCTGCACCTAACAGCTCTCTACCATCCTTACACACAGGCACGCTGCACCTAACAGCTCTGTACTATCCTTACACACAGGCACGCTGTGCCACACAGCTCTGTACTATCCTTACACACAGGTACGCTGCATCTCACAGCTCTGTACTATCCTTACACACAGGCACGCTGCATCTCACAGCTCTGTACTATCCTTACACACAGGCACGCTGCATCTCACAGCTCTGTACTATCCTTACACACAGGCACGCTGCATCTCACAGCTCTGTACTATCCTTACACACAGGCACGCTGCACCTAACAGCTCTGTACTATCCTTACACACAGGCACGCTGTGCCACACAGCTCTGTACTATCCTTACACACAGGCATGCTGCATCTCACAGCTCTGTACTATCCTTACACACAGGCACGCTGCACCTAACAGCTCTGTACTATCCTTACACACAGGTACGCTGCATCTCACAGCTCTGTACTATCCTTACACACAGGTACGCTGCATCTCACAGCTCTGTACTATCCTTACACACAGGCACGCTGCACCTAACAGCTCTGTACTATCCTTACACACAGGCACGCTGCACCTAACAGCTCTCTACCATCCTTACACACAGGCATGCTGCACCTAGCAGCTCTCTACCATCCTTACACACAGGCATGCTGCACCTAACAGCTCTCTACCATCCTTACACACAGGCATGCTGCACCTAACAGCTCTCTACCATCCTTACACACAGGCATGCTGCACCTAACAGCTCTCTACCATCCTTACACACAGGCACGCTGCACCTAACAGCTCTGTACTATCCTTACACACAGGCACGCTGTGCCACACAGCTCTGTACTATCCTTACACACAGGCACGCTGCATCTCACAGCTCTGTACTATCCTTACACACAGGCACGCTGCATCTCACAGCTCTGTACTATCCTTACACACAGGCACGCTGCATCTCACAGCTCTGTACTATCCTTACACACAGGCACGCTGCACCTAACAGCTCTGTACTATCCTTACACACAGGCACGCTGCACCTAACAGCTCTGTACTATCCTTACACACAGGCACGCTGTGCCACACAGCTCTGTACTATCCTTACACACAGGCATGCTGCATCTCACAGCTCTGTACTATCCTTACACACAGGCACGCTGCACCTAACAGCTCTGTACTATCCTTACACACAGGTACGCTGCATCTCACAGCTCTGTACTATCCTTACACACAGGTACGCTGCATCTCACAGCTCTGTACTATCCTTACACACAGGCACGCTGCACCTAACAGCTCTGTACTATCCTTACACACAGGCACGCTGTGCCACACAGCTCTGTACTATCCTTACACACAGGCATGCTGCATCTCACAGCTCTGTACTATCCTTACACACAGGCATGCTGCACCTAACAGCTCTGTACTATCCTTACACACAGGTACGCTGCATCTCACAGCTCTGTACTATCCTTACATACAGGTACGCTGCATCTCACAGCTCTGTACTATCCTTACACACAGGAACGCTGCACCTAACAGCTCTGTACTATCCTTACACACAGGCACGCTGTGCCACACAGCTCTGTACTATCCTTACACACAGGCATGCTGCATCTCACAGCTCTGTACTATCCTTACACACAGGCACGCTGTGCCACACAGCTCTGTACTATCCTTACACACAGGTACGCTGCATCTCACAGCTCTGTACTATCCTTACACACAGGCACGTATGTCTCGTAGCTCTATACTATCCTTACACACTGGCATGCTGCATCTTACAGCTCTGTACTATCCTTACACACAGGCATGCTGCATCTTACAGCTCTGTACTATCCTTACACACAGGCACGCTGCACCTCTCAGCTCTGTACTATCCTTACACACAGGCACGCTGCACCTAACAGCTCTGTACTATCCTTACACACAGGCACGCTGTGCCACACAGCTCTGTACTATCCTTACACACAGGTACGCTGCATCTCACAGCTCTGTACTATCCTTACACACAGGCACGTATGTCTCGTAGCTCTATACTATCCTTACACACAGGCATGCTGCATCTTACAGCTCTGTACTATCCTTACACACAGGCACGCTGCACCTCTCAGCTCTGTACTATCCTTACACACAGGTACGCTGCACCTCTCAGCTCTGTACTATCCTTACACACAGGCACGCTGCACCTCTCAGCTCTGTACTATCCTTACACACAGGTACGCTGCACCTCTCAGCTCTGTACTATCCTTACACACAGGTACGCTGCACCTCTCAGCTCTGTACTATCTTTACACACAGGCACGCTGCATCTTGCAGCTCTGTACTATCCTTACACACAGGCACGTATGTCTCGTAGCTCTATACTATCCTTACACACAGGTACGCTGCATCTTACAGCTCTGTACTATCCTTACACACAGGCATGCTGCATCTTACAGCTCTGTACTATCCTTACACACAGGTACGCTGCACCTCACAGCTCTGTACTATCCTTACACACAGGTACGCTGCACCTCTCAGCTCTGTACTATCCTTACACACAGGTACGCTGCACCTCTCAGCTCTGTACTATCTTTACACACAGGCACGCTGCATCTTGCAGCTCTGTACTATCCTTACACACAGGTACGCTGCACCTCTCAGCTCTGTACTATCCTTACACACAGGCACGCTGCATCTTACAGCTCTTTACTATCCTTACACACAGGTACGCTGCACCTCACAGCTCTGTACTATCCTTACACACAGGCACGCTGCACCTCTCAGCTCTGTACCATCCCTACACACAGGTACGCTGCACCTCACAGCTCTGTACTATCCTTACACACAGGTACGCTGCACCTCACAGCTCTGTACTATCCTTACACACAGGCACGCTGCACCTCTCAGCTCTGTACTATCCTTACACACAGGTACGCTGCACCTCACAGCTCTGTACTATCCTTACACACAGGCACGCTGCACCTCTCAGCTCTGTACCATCCCTACACACAGGTACGCTGCACCTCTCAGCTCTGTACCATCCCTACACACAGGTACGCTGCACCTCACAGCTCTGTACTATCCTTACACACAGGCACATTGCATCTTGCAGCTCTGTTCCATCCTTACACACAGGCATGCTGCTTCTCGCAGCTCTGTACTATCCTTACACACAGGCATGCTGCATCTTACAGCTCAGTACTATCCTTACACACAGGCATGCTGCATCTTACAGCTCTGTACTATCCTTACACACAGGTACACTGTGCCTCACAGCTCTGTACTATCCTTACACACAGGTACGCTGCGCCTCACAGCTCTGTACTATCCTTACACACAGGTACGCTGCACCTCTCAGCTCTGTACTATCCTTACACACAGGTACACTTTGCCTCACAGCTCTGTACCATCCTTACACACAGGCACGTATGTCTCGTAGCTCTATACTATCCTTACACACAGGCACGCTGCACCTCACAGCTCTGTACTATCCTTACACACAGGTACACTTTGCCTCACAGCTCTGTACCATCCTTACACACAGGCACGTATGTCTCGTAGCTCTATACTATCCTTACACACAGGCATGCTGCATCTTACAGCTCTGTACTATCCTTACACACAGGTACACTGTGCCTCACAGCTCTGTACCATCCTTACACACAGGCACGTATGTCTCGTAGCTCTCTACTATCCTTACACACAGGCATGCTGCATCTTACAGCTCTGTACTATCCTTACACACAGGTACACTGTGCCTCACAGCTCTGTACCATCCTTACACACAGGTACGTATGTCTCGTAGCTCTATACTATCCTTACACACAGGCATGCTGCATCTTACAGCTCTGTACTATCCTTACACACAGGCACGCTATGTCTCGTAGCTCTATACTATCCTTACACATAGGCACGCTGCACCTCACAGCTCTGTACTATCCTTACACACAGGTACACTTTGCCTCACAGCTCTGTACCATCCTTACACACAGGCACGTATGTCTCGTAGCTCTATACTATCCTTACACACAGGCATGCTGCATCTTACAGCTCTGTACTATCCTTACACACAGGCAAGCTATGTCTCGTAGCTCTATACTATCCTTACACATAGGCACGCTGCACCTCACAGCTCTGTTCTATCCTTACACACAGGTACACTTTGCCTCACAGCTCTGTACCATCCTTACACACAGGCACGTATGTCTCGTAGCTCTATACTATCCTTACACACAGGCATGCTGCATCTTACAGCTCTGTACCATCCTTACACATAGGCACGTATGTCTCATAGCTCTATACTATCCTTACACACTGGCATGCTGCATCTTACAGCTCTGTACTATCCTTACACACAGGTATACTGCGCCTCACAGCTCTGTACCATCCTTACACACAGGCACGCTATGCCACACAGCTCTGTACTATCCTTACACACAGGTACGCTATGTTTCGTAGCTCTATACTATCCTTACACACTGGCATGCTGCATCTTACAGCTCTGTACTATCCTTACACACAGGTACGCTGCACCTCTCAGCTCTGTACTATCCCTACACACAGGTACGCTGCACCTCTCAGCTCTGTACTATCTTTACACACAAGTACGCTGCACCTCTCAGCTCTGTACTATCTTTACACACAGGTACGCTGCACCTCTCAGCTCTGTACTATCCCTGCACACAGGTACGCTGCACCTCTCAGCTCTGAACTATCCCTACACACAGGTATGCTGCACCTCTCAGCTCTGTACTATCTTTACACACAGGTACGCTGCACCTCTCAACTCTGTACTATCTTTACACACAGGTACGCTGCACCTCTCAGCTCTGTACTATCCCTACACACAGGTACGCTGCACCTCTCAGCTCTGTACTATCTTTACACACAGGTACGCTGCACCTCTCAGCTCTGTACCATCCCTACACACAGGCACGCTGCACCTCTCAGCTCTGTACCATCCCTACACACAGGTACGCTGCACCTCTCAGCTCTGTACTATCCCTACACACAGGTACGCTGCATCTCACAGCTCTGTACTATCCTTACACACAGGCACGCTGCACCTCTCAGCTCTGTACTATCCTTACACACAGGCACGCTGTGCCACACAGCTCTGTACTATCCTTACACACAGGTACGCTGCATCTCACAGCTCTGTACTATCCTTACACACAGGCACGTATGTCTCGTAGCTCTATACTATCCTTACACACTGGCATGCTGCATCTTACAGCTCTGTACTATCCTTACACACAGGCATGCTGCATCTTACAGCTCTGTACTATCCTTACACACAGGCACGCTGCACCTCTCAGCTCTGTACTATCCTTACACACAGGCACGCTGCACCTAACAGCTCTGTACTATCCTTACACACAGGCACGCTGTGCCACACAGCTCTGTACTATCCTTACACACAGGTACGCTGCATCTCACAGCTCTGTACTATCCTTACACACAGGCACGTATGTCTCGTAGCTCTATACTATCCTTACACACAGGCATGCTGCATCTTACAGCTCTGTACTATCCTTACACACAGGCACGCTGCACCTCTCAGCTCTGTACTATCCTTACACACAGGTACGCTGCACCTCTCAGCTCTGTACTATCCTTACACACAGGCACGCTGCACCTCTCAGCTCTGTACTATCCTTACACACAGGTACGCTGCACCTCTCAGCTCTGTACTATCCTTACACACAGGTACGCTGCACCTCTCAGCTCTGTACTATCTTTACACACAGGCACGCTGCATCTTGCAGCTCTGTACTATCCTTACACACAGGCACGTATGTCTCGTAGCTCTATACTATCCTTACACACAGGTACGCTGCATCTTACAGCTCTGTACTATCCTTACACACAGGCATGCTGCATCTTACAGCTCTGTACTATCCTTACACACAGGTACGCTGCACCTCACAGCTCTGTACTATCCTTACACACAGGTACGCTGCACCTCTCAGCTCTGTACTATCCTTACACACAGGTACGCTGCACCTCTCAGCTCTGTACTATCTTTACACACAGGCACGCTGCATCTTGCAGCTCTGTACTATCCTTACACACAGGTACGCTGCACCTCTCAGCTCTGTACTATCCTTACACACAGGCACGCTGCATCTTACAGCTCTTTACTATCCTTACACACAGGTACGCTGCACCTCACAGCTCTGTACTATCCTTACACACAGGCACGCTGCACCTCTCAGCTCTGTACCATCCCTACACACAGGTACGCTGCACCTCACAGCTCTGTACTATCCTTACACACAGGTACGCTGCACCTCACAGCTCTGTACTATCCTTACACACAGGCACGCTGCACCTCTCAGCTCTGTACTATCCTTACACACAGGTACGCTGCACCTCACAGCTCTGTACTATCCTTACACACAGGCACGCTGCACCTCTCAGCTCTGTACCATCCCTACACACAGGTACGCTGCACCTCTCAGCTCTGTACCATCCCTACACACAGGTACGCTGCACCTCACAGCTCTGTACTATCCTTACACACAGGCACATTGCATCTTGCAGCTCTGTTCCATCCTTACACACAGGCATGCTGCTTCTCGCAGCTCTGTACTATCCTTACACACAGGCATGCTGCATCTTACAGCTCAGTACTATCCTTACACACAGGCATGCTGCATCTTACAGCTCTGTACTATCCTTACACACAGGTACACTGTGCCTCACAGCTCTGTACTATCCTTACACACAGGTACGCTGCGCCTCACAGCTCTGTACTATCCTTACACACAGGTACGCTGCACCTCTCAGCTCTGTACTATCCTTACACACAGGTACACTTTGCCTCACAGCTCTGTACCATCCTTACACACAGGCACGTATGTCTCGTAGCTCTATACTATCCTTACACACAGGCACGCTGCACCTCACAGCTCTGTACTATCCTTACACACAGGTACACTTTGCCTCACAGCTCTGTACCATCCTTACACACAGGCACGTATGTCTCGTAGCTCTATACTATCCTTACACACAGGCATGCTGCATCTTACAGCTCTGTACTATCCTTACACACAGGTACACTGTGCCTCACAGCTCTGTACCATCCTTACACACAGGCACGTATGTCTCGTAGCTCTCTACTATCCTTACACACAGGCATGCTGCATCTTACAGCTCTGTACTATCCTTACACACAGGTACACTGTGCCTCACAGCTCTGTACCATCCTTACACACAGGTACGTATGTCTCGTAGCTCTATACTATCCTTACACACAGGCATGCTGCATCTTACAGCTCTGTACTATCCTTACACACAGGCACGCTATGTCTCGTAGCTCTATACTATCCTTACACATAGGCACGCTGCACCTCACAGCTCTGTACTATCCTTACACACAGGTACACTTTGCCTCACAGCTCTGTACCATCCTTACACACAGGCACGTATGTCTCGTAGCTCTATACTATCCTTACACACAGGCATGCTGCATCTTACAGCTCTGTACTATCCTTACACACAGGCAAGCTATGTCTCGTAGCTCTATACTATCCTTACACATAGGCACGCTGCACCTCACAGCTCTGTTCTATCCTTACACACAGGTACACTTTGCCTCACAGCTCTGTACCATCCTTACACACAGGCACGTATGTCTCGTAGCTCTATACTATCCTTACACACACAGGCATGCTGCATCTTACAGCTCTGTACCATCCTTACACATAGGCACGTATGTCTCATAGCTCTATACTATCCTTACACACTGGCATGCTGCATCTTACAGCTCTGTACTATCCTTACACACAGGTATACTGCGCCTCACAGCTCTGTACCATCCTTACACACAGGCACGCTATGCCACACAGCTCTGTACTATCCTTACACACAGGTACGCTATGTTTCGTAGCTCTATACTATCCTTACACACTGGCATGCTGCATCTTACAGCTCTGTACTATCCTTACACACAGGTACGCTGCACCTCTCAGCTCTGTAC
This sequence comes from Rhinatrema bivittatum, assembly GCF_901001135.1. NCBI lineage: Eukaryota > Metazoa > Chordata > Amphibia > Gymnophiona > Rhinatrematidae > Rhinatrema > Rhinatrema bivittatum. The sequence continues at coordinate 303,664,265 of NC_042617.1, forward strand.
TATCCCTACACACAGGTACGCTGCACCTCTCAGCTCTGTACTATCTTTACACACAAGTACGCTGCACCTCTCAGCTCTGTACTATCTTTACACACAGGTACGCTGCACCTCTCAGCTCTGTACTATCCCTGCACACAGGTACGCTGCACCTCTCAGCTCTGAACTATCCCTACACACAGGTATGCTGCACCTCTCAGCTCTGTACTATCTTTACACACAGGTACGCTGCACCTCTCAACTCTGTACTATCTTTACACACAGGTACGCTGCACCTCTCAGCTCTGTACTATCCCTACACACAGGTACGCTGCACCTCTCAGCTCTGTACTATCTTTACACACAGGTACGCTGCACCTCTCAGCTCTGTACCATCCCTACACACAGGCACGCTGCACCTCTCAGCTCTGTACCATCCCTACACACAGGTACGCTGCACCTCTCAGCTCTGTACTATCCCTACACACAGGTACGCTGCATCTCACAGCTCTGTACTATCCTTACACACAGGCACGCTGCACCTCTCAGCTCTGTACTATCCTTACACACAGGTACGCTGCACCTCACAGCTCTGTACTATCCTTACACACAGGCACGCTGCACCTCTCAGCTCTGTACTATCCCTACACACAGGTACGCTGCACCTCTCAGCTCTGTACCATCCCTACACACAGGTACGCTGCACCTCACAGCTCTGTACTATCCTTACACACAGGCACGCTGCACCTCTCAGCTCTGTACCATCCCTACACACAGGTACGCTGCACCTCACAGCTCTGTACTATCCTTCCACACAGGCACGCTGCACCTCTCAGCTCTGTATCATCCCTACACACAGGTACGCTGCACCTCTCAGCTCTGTACTATCCCTACACACAGGCACGCTGCACCTCACAGCTCTGTACTATCCTTACACACAGGCACGCTGCACCTCTCAGCTCTGTATCATCCCTACACACAGGTACGCTGCACCTCACAGCTCTGTACTATCCTTACACACAGGCACGCTGCACCTCTCAGCTCTGTACCATCCCTACACACAGGCACGCTGCACCTCTCAGCTCTGTACTATCCTTACACACAGGCACGCTGCACCTCTCAGCTCTGTACTATCTTTACACACAGGCACGCTGCACCTCTCAGCTCTGTACCATCCCTACACACAGGCACACTGGGTCTCACTGCTAATATTTCCAGTTCCACACAACAATCATAATGACCTCTTCATGTTAATGCCCATTTTATATATGATCTGAAGCTAGTCTTTTCAGTGACAGGAAATGCCCGCTGACTTGGTTATTCAAGTGATAGACCCTATGAGGTCAATGAACGGATAATCCCTGAGTTTTAGACAACTTGCCCCTCGGAAAGGCAAAGTTTTTTAACCGGGTAAGTCTTTGCCCCACTAAAACTTAGATAGAAAAGAGGCAGGTAATAGCTTAAACTTACCCGGTTAGAGAGGATACTCGGTACTAACTGGATAAAATTATGTAGTTAATTCTGGATGGAAAAATAGCAGTCCTGACTTTAGCTGGATAATGACAAAAGAAATCCTAGCATGACGAAGGTGGAGTCCACCTGTTCCTATCCCTTTCCTTAATAAAAAAAGTGTTGGCCAAATTCCCACCCCTAGCAACCTGAATCTCTAAAAATGGCCCCTTGAATTGAATACGAAGTGCAACAGCACTGACAGCTCCTGGCTCCTTAGTATCAGTTTCTGCACTTCACTCTGGAGATAAAGACCAATCCCCTTCCAGAACTGGATACAGTTATCTGGTTAAGTTTAGCCAGTTAAAGTTACTCAGTTCTGAGTGGGATTTGGTCCTTTGGCTTTCAGCTGTCAGGGAAGGGACCAATCATTGGTCTTTTCACCCAGCGTGAAGTGAATAAATGAAGATTAATGAGCTAAGAGCTGTCAGCTCTAATACGCGTAGTATTCAGCCCAGCGGGCCACTTTTGCCGATTCGGGAGATGGGGATCTGGACAACACATTTTTTTAAGGTAGGGGAGATGGGGGGGATCCACACCTGCTGGACATGCTCGTTGTTTTATTTTTCCCAATTAGCAAACTCTGGTGAAGGGCAAAGGTACCCGGATAATTTTTCTCTGGGTTACTTTAGCCAAGTATATTCAGTGGGAGATTTACCATGTTACGTCCCGCTGAATATCCTGACTAAAGTTAGCTGGTCAGCTTTAACCAGCTAACTTCCAGCTCACTGCTCCACTGAATATTAAGATCTGTATTTTTCTGAACAGCTGGAGAAAGGGACCTGTGTGGTCGCTAAAGCTCATCTCTAAAGCTCGTGTGCAGCATCACTTTGGATAATTCTTACGTTAGTCCAATAAAGTGTATCATAGCCTGCATTCCTGTTGCTTTGGCATCCCGAGGTGGTAAAGTGCTTTCCTCTGATTATCTTAGGGGGAGCCTGGGAAACAAGGACTTTCAGGATCCAGCGGTGACCGTGGTCCTCCTGGCCCTGTTGGCCCACCTGGTTTGACTGGTCCTGCTGGTGAACCTGGACGTGAGGTGAGAAAACATCTAATAATGGGAAACCTAGGCAGATGTGTTAATCAGATGTGAAAATTAAGTTCCTTGTTCTCAAATAGCATAGTCTGCCTCAAGTACGCCTCTTCCTCACCACCATCACCATCATCATCATCATCATCATCAAATGCCGTCTTTGACATGTGAAGGCTGGCAACTCTGGTGCGCCAACTCTCTCTGTGCTCAGCTTTTCTCTTCATGTGGTCCATGTTTGATCATTTTTTAATGTCATCGTCCCAGAGTGCGCGCTCTCTCTCTCTCTTTTGCCTTCTCTCCTGCCCTCCAGCACCAGATTAGCTAATCTGCCACCAGTATCTCCGAGTACATGACCAGAAAAACTCATGTTCTGTGAATTTTCCCTTTTAAAAATAGGCCCAGAGTAGGAGCTCAGGTCCCTGGACTGCTTCCAGCAGGAGAGCAGCCAATATTTAAAAGTATAAGAAAAGTATTTCACAACAGACTAGGGACTTCTACTTTTTCAGTCTTGGCTGTGAAAGGATAAAACAAGTGTCTTATCTAAAGCTGTTCTGCTTGTCATCAGCACAGTTAGTCATTAATATCTTTCTTCATTAAACATTGAGAGCACCTACTGGCTGTGCTCAGGTCTAATAGGATTTCATTTTCCTTGTTCCTCTCTCTTACTCATCTTAATGCCCACCTTTGAGAATTGATATGTAATTGCTCATGCTGGAGATCCTCTGTAAGGGGGAGGTGGGAGGGTTGGGGGGGAGGGAGGGAAGGGATGTACAGGGAAAAAAGGAGGCATATTATGATTGTTTACTACTGTTATGTTTGCTTTGATTTGTTTGTACAATTATCTTGCCTCAATAAAGATAAATGAAAAAAACAAAACATTGAGAGCAAATAGATCCAATAAGCAGCTCACCTTCTGATTACACATTTCCTTTGAGTCATATCCTTATGCCAGTTGCTGTGCCCCAGTACCAATTACAAATCATATACAAATATCCCCAATCCAGTCTAATGATGCTACATTATCTTACGTTGTAATGCAAAAGCAAGCCCTCCTATATGCCATCTTAGACCCAATACCCTTTATCCCTCCATCTTAGGAAAAACATCTTAACTTGTAAACATGTTATTTCTCTATAAAAAGAGGAAGCCTTGCTGTTTTGCTGTTGATAAGAGACAGATGTTAATTAAAAATGACCCTTGATTTCAGATAGTCCCCTTGATTTCCCAGTCATTTGATATACTTTTAGAAATACGTAGAAAACAACTAAATGCCGAACTAAGCTCTGCTTGTTCCACTGTGTATCACTTCTGCTGAGCCTGCCTGTAATGGAGATCTGAGACTTCCAATAAGAGCCCTAACTCTAACTCAGATTCCACAGTTCCTCTTCACGAGGTCTCTTACTACCTCCCGTCATCTCCTGCTCCCTTTCATTTGTGATCACATCCTTCCAGCTCAGCATTCCTCTATAATACTTCCACCTGTTAAATGCATTAATTCTCTATACTGCCCCTGAGAAGGTGCGTGCACTCAGTAGCCTTTTCTTTAGCGTTAGTGATTTTTTTTTTGACCCATCTCAAGTGAAACCGGCTTCTATTGGTTGAAAGGACCACGCGCCTTTATTCACAACAAAGGGCTTTCCCTCCATTTTGTCTCCAACCTCAGCCCAGCCATCACAGCTGGAGTGCACAAACCATGGCTTCCTCCTGGCTCAGAGGCCACATCTCCTTCCAGGCGGGCTCCCGAGTTCTGGCTTGGAACTGAACCCAGATCCTCCTTATGGCAGTGCGCAGCACTGCCTCTCAGCCACCCAGCCAGCCTCCTTTTCCTTTAGCCTTAAGGGCCTGTTTTTCAAAAGTGTGTATACACACACACACACACACTCATGTAACCCAATTTGGATTTGGTTTCCTTCTTTTGTGAATTGTCATAATCTTTGGCTTCATGGTGTTCAAACAAGTTCTATATACCTTACTGTGTCTCTTCAAATTAGATATATAGGGGTACGTTTGCACATAGGTGCCTAATTGCAAACTTATGTGCAGACTTTTATGCTTGTGATATAACCAGTTTTCAAACACAAGGTAGTCACCTGAGCTGTATTCCTTTCCATATTGGGTTGTTGTGCTGCTATAAGCATGTGCCCACTTTTAAGCCTTATGAAACAGGGGCATGATATTACGTGCATTCTCCTCATGCCCTTTATGCGTGTTCAATATTTAAAACAAAGAGGCAGCTTTGACTAGCCTGCATAATTGGACATGTGCACATGCACTGTGTACCCACGAAACTTGTAACTGATTTTCAGAGGGACACCACCCAGGTAGATTCCCTTTTAAAATTTCCTGACTTAAGGTGCGTGCGTACAAAGTGACTGTGCACCTAGCACATGATTTTTCTGCAGACGGCTGATTGGAAGAGCAAAACAGCGTGCATACAGTTGAAAATGCTAATTATACATGTGCTGTCAGTGTCCCTTCCTTAAACACCCTTCAGGAATGTGTCTTTGTAACTTGATTAAAAGTGTGCACGCTGCAGAAGCCAACGTGTGCTTTTAGCTGGACCAAGAAGTGCAATATTCAGCCAGGGCAGTTTAACTGGGTAATTAGCAAAGCTGCTTACCTGTTTCTTTCTTCTCAATTGTGTTGAACGGGCAATGTCAGGAAATATCCATAGAAATTTATATTCTTATACATTCTCAATACTGAATCCCTTTCTGATTGAAAGGCAAATTGCACTATTAAAGTAGCTCTATTTTCTACATTCATTTCAAATGAACTCTCCAGAAATTGAGTAAGATTTATATCAGCTTCAGGCATTCTACCTTGACCCTGCGTTTCTATTTGTTGTGATTGAGGAACATAATAAGTTTTTGAGATAACAGGTAATGCGTTCTCTGAAAATGTCAGTATATTTATTAGATAACTTTTGAATAGATGCAATGGAGATACAAGTTTGGTGTTAGGGAAATTCAATATTCTTAAATTAAGATTCCTAACTTGATTTTCCAGCATCTCCAATTTATCTGCTTGCATTTTTTCTGATTTCAATAAGTTACCATGTACTTTCTCTAACTCAATAGTTTTCCCTTCTAATACAATTGTTGTTCTATCCAGTTCTTCTAATTTTCTTTGTATTTCCACATTCTTATTCAGAACATTATGGACCTCAGATGTTAATTTATTTATGGATGTTTGCATAGAAACTATCATTATACCTATTTCTTCTAATGTCAATTTTTGAGATTTTATATTTGAACTTTCACTTTTTGTTCTCATTTGGATCTCCACCTTTCCTACCTCCATTGAAGCCTTTTTTATATCATCCTTAAGTATAGGGGGCATCCATTTCTGGTTCCCAGAGCCCTGTAAACTAGGGATCATCGGGGAGCAAGGTAGATTTTCAGCTCCCCTCTGGTCACCTAATGGTGTATACACAGTTCTTATCAGGGACTCCTCGTCAGGAGTCACACTTTCACCCATACCGGATGGAGGCTCAGGTGTAACTGGGGCACCAGGACTAAGTGATATTCCGTTTGCCTGGGAGCTCAGCTCCTGCTCCTGGCCGACTCCACCCGCAACCTCAATTGGTGCTACGGATGATGTTGCTGCAAAACACTCCTCTATCCATGTTTGATAAAATTCCACTTTAGGTGTTGAAGAGGAAGCTTTCACTTTAGCTTTCCTCTTTGTATGGGACATCCCAAAGAGGAAATATATAAGTTTGTGGACAAAAACAAAACCAGTTTAAATTTTTAACAATACAGTACTCACGGCGGGATTGTGTCCGCAGTTAACAATGCAATAAATCAATCGTTGCTGTTAAGCAATGGTCTCCTGGCAGCTGGTTTCACACAAAGTTCCACTTTCTTTCAAGCTATTCCAAGCTATTCTGGGCTAAGCCGGGCAAAGCCACGCGCCCCCCTTGGGCACGCGCGGCTTAGGTGTCACGCCGATGGCAGTGTCGCACCGCAAGGACGCGGCTTTAGTACACCCTCTGGCTCCTCCCCTCTAGCCAAGGACCACCGGGAAATGCAAAAGAAAAAACAGGAACAAACCTGCAAAAAGGGAAAATATCAGGTCTCAGGTATATGGGGTTTAACCAGCTGCAAAGATATACTGCAAAAACACGGCTTTAGTACACCTTCCGGCTCCTCCCCTCTAGCCAGGGACCGCAGGGAAATGCAAAAGAAAAAACAGGAACAAACCTGCAAAAAGGGAAAATATCAGGTCTCAGGTATACGTGGTTTAACCAGCTGCCCGCAACATGTGTACTTTTACCTGGGGGTGTGAGAATGTTCCTAGTGGCAGGCAAAGGGTGTAGTAGGCAAACAGTCCTTGTAAATTTGATTTTCAGATCTCCACGTAGTTTTTTGCACAAATTCTCTGCCCACACGACAAAGGTGTAAAGTCTGTGGGTACTGTGTGCCTCTAGCTTTCCCAGCCACCTATAGCTGACCTTTGCGCTTTCTCTAAAAAAATGGATTATCTCCCCCTCCATCCTGCCAGCAGGAGGAGAGCAGTGCCTTTTGCCTGCCTCTGCCGGATTCAGTTTGAGGTTTGAACAACGCAGGGCCCCGTAGACTCGTGGGACCTGACTGCCCTGCATGTTGTTTGTTTTTGTCCTACCCTTGGCTCTCCATGCTGTCCTGCTGCTTCTCCTGACATGTTATTGCAGTTGATGCCACAGTTCGATCCTGTCTCACATTCAGCCCCTTACACTACCTCTTCCCTAGCACTGGCCCCACGCAAACTATTCCACGTTCTCTGCTGCCAGAAATTGCACCTTGCCATCTGTTTGTACAAACAGCACTGCTTGTCCCCTCCCTTCTCAATGCCACAGACTACCTTTTGCTTTCTTATCTCCCTATCTACATGGAAGAGCCTATAGACGAGCTTTTTTTTGTTGGCCTGGCAGTCTTCTCCTGCTCAAATCAGAACAAACCTCTCCCTGGACTACAATACCATGAGCTTTTATTTTGCCCATTTGATAGTCAAATGTACCCCTTCCTCCCCTCCCCGCCTCTAGCCCAAGCATCACAGTGTCAGTCCTTGACCAGAGGCTACAGATCATGGTTCCTGGAAGCTTGGTGTGTGTGCACCCTGAGCCTGGCCACTAGATGTCGCCGCTATGTGATAGCTGAGATTCCCTCCCACCAGGGGCCTCTGAATGTTGCCTCTGCATCAATGTCACCTTTGATTTCCCTGGTTATCTCAGGTGACATCTGTGACGCACTGGGTGAGATGGTGGCATGGATTGATTCCAGCTTTGATGCTCTGGATATCTCAGGGACTGTCCTTGGCCTCGGGTGACATAGTTATCCAATAAGATCAACAAACTCTGCTGTCAACATGCATTAGGCACTAGTAGTAAACAAGAGGGCAAGACCAACAGCGCAGCATTAAACCACCATACACATGTTTCTTCCCCAATCACATTGCTCTGGGACTTTGTGGCTGGAGCACAACGAGCACATTTCTGGGGTAGGGCCATGATGAGGGTGTTGAGCGCTGTAAAATGTACAGCAAAAAATCCAGAAAGCGGTATACATGCAGTAACACTAAGCACAATAATAATAAAGGAGCAAAAGAGAAAAGCACAAGAAAGTATTATTGCATGTGCACCACTTTCTGTAGTTTTGGTCTTTTGTCCGTGGCTGCCCACCTCTCTTTGTTGTTTTGCATACCCCCATTAATCAACATGGCCGCTCAAAAGTCATACGCGAACAGAGGATTAGGATCCCCTGCCCCCCTTGATACTGCGGTAAGGGCCGCAGAATTCGGCCCTTGTCTTGGCCCTAGCCGGTCCTGGCCAAATTTCCTCGGGAGTCTGGGGGCCCAAGCCCAGTGCCTCTTTGGTACTGGAGTGGAACACTGTCCCTATTCCGGCCCGCCCACGGATGCCCACCCCCTCCCCCATCCCCTCACTCACCCTCCATATCAGGAAATAGGAGGGAGGAGGAAAGTGACCTTGCAGTGCCTTGGGCCACATCCTGCTCCTTCTCTTCCGCTGCTGGGTCTGAGTCACGCTTTGAACCAGCAGCGGAAGAGAAGATGGAGGAAATGGCTCGAGGTGCGGCAAGCAAGGCTGCTTATCCTCCTTCTATTTCCAGATTAGGGGGGGGGGGGGAGCCGGCATGGAGCGAAGGAGAGTGAAAGAGGGGAGGGGCAGTGAGCTAAAGAGGGAGAGTGAGCCATGGTGAGTGAGGGGAGAGGGTAGGGGGGAGTGAACAAGGGAGAGGGGATGAGGGGGCAGAGTGTGAATGAGGAGATTGCTGAGCATGCTAGTGGAGTGAGAAGACTGGAGGGGGTAGGATGTGAGGAGGGTAGTGGGGTGGGACATCAAAGCGGCTTTGGGGGGGATAAGGGAAAGAGGGGATGGGATGGGATTTCAGAGTCTGCGATGTCCTTTCTTTTCCAGCCCCATCCCAATCTTAACTCCTCCATCCCCATCCTCAGTCCTCTCTCTTTTGTCTTCATTCCAGTCTTCCTTCCTTCCCAATCTCTCCCTCTTCCCTCCTTCTATTCTTCATCCCAATCTTCCCTCCTTTTATTTCAGCCTCATCTCCAATAGTCCCTTTTTTCCCATGTTCCCATTCCTGATCTTCCTTCCTCTTCCCCATTCCTGATCTCTCTTTCCTCCTCTCGTTCTGTTCATTCCCTTTCCTTATCCTCCCTGAATCCCCCATCCTCTCCTCCCTCTCTGTGCCTGTATCCTCTCTTCCCTCTCTCCCTCCTGCCTAACATTCCATGTTCATTTCCCTCTTCCGAGATATCCTTTTCCCATTCCCAGATCCCTTCCCCTTCTTCCTCCTCAGCCCCAATCACGAAGATCCTTTTTCCTCTAAAGAGCAAAATAAATTAAAAGGATACAGAAATGTAAGAAAATGACTTTAGCTTTATATAGTAAAAAAAAAAAAAAAAATTACGTTATTTAAATTAAAAATATATGCAAATTTGCCAGATAATTGCAGCAGAAGTTTGAGAATTCTGCCACAGAACTTGCCAACTCTTGCTGCAGAATCTTGAAAAAATCTGCTGCAGGAAATCAGGGCCTCTGCATATGAACCACTGCTACCATATCTTGCGGAGACCCAGGCCTCTCATTGATGTTCACTTGTTTCTGATTAGTTAGAGCTGAGCTGTTCTCACTGACCCATTTCCTAGACTGCCATGGATTGATGCCAGCTTCAGTTCTTTGGGCCCGCTCAAGCTTCATTGGCTGAGATCTTGCCATGCATTGATTTGAGCTTTAATTCCTCAATACTTTCTGTGACCAAACCCTGGTTTAATCGATTCATTTTTGTAAAGGCAGGAAACAGGTATATAGAAGTAAATAAATAAACACATAGACCCCTGGCATTGGGCTCCTCACGGAGCACTCTTCCTGTGTCAGAACGTAGGCAAGTTCTGACACAGGAAGAATGTGGCAATCATTTTCTTGTTGCTTAATGAAGAAGACCGATTGGAGTCAAGGCCATATCCACGTGGAAGTCAGACTCGAAGGGTCAGGTTAAAAGGATGAAGCCATGCTTCTGGCTCCAGCAGCGATATGTGCACAATTCTGCTCCATGCACCCCGTATTAAAAAGGACCTTATTCACGGGCTGCAATAAAGAATCGATTTCTCTCCTACAGGGTAACTCCGGTTCCGATGGGCCTCCCGGACGTGACGGTTCTGCTGGTGTCAAGGTAAGGCATTGCCAATCACATCATTCTGTTGTGGTGCTTGTGTTCTTCCGGCGTAATCGTGCTTCCTGTTGATTCCTCACGTCAGCTGTCTCCTGTTATTTTATTGCCCGCTGTCCCTTGTCTGATGGCCTCCCTTTTCTTCCTTTTCCTTGCAATCGCTCGGTGTCATTCGTAGAATCCATGGGGGTGATGAGCACAGGTCTGTGTAAGCTCATAACTTTTGAGTATTGTGAATGGTAACTGACTGACACAGAAAGTAAAAGTTCAGTTGTCAAAATTAAGGGAAACATCATTTTACAGTCAAAAGGACGAGGGCCTCAGGAAGTAGTCCACAGTCAGACGTGACCAAGACATCTTGCAGAGAGGTGTTTAAAAATTAATGAGGCATATTTTTAGCTTCTAGTCCCATCCATGTATATCTATGAAGATTACAATCAACAATGGCCATCTAAGACACTCAAAAGGAGGCTGAATAGAATGAGCATTTTTCTTACTATAGTCTAAGAAGCTATATAATTGTTGTAGACCTGTCCATGAAAGGTAGAGAGGGGACCAGGAGTGATGCAAGTCAACAGCTTATGATTGTAGTGCAGAATGCAGAGAACATCCCCTCCAAATAAATAATTTAAAAAAAACCTTCAATAAGTTTAGTGGGATGTGACAGTACCCAGTCTCTCCTCCCTCTGCCAACAGACTTCCATTCTAATGGAACAGATGCCTCTTTGCCCTCCTCACAGATTATATCTCACCCTGGCTTCCTTCCACCCATGGGTATATCCCATTCTGCCCCCTTTTTTATAGATACAATATATCACCCATAGATATACACCATGGGGTCCATATTCAATAAACCAGTGAGTAACATGTTGCCCAGTTAAATATAATTGTGCCAGTGTCTCATATTGTTGGAGTAGATGGACAGATATGGTCTTTTCAGGAATTAAAAAAACAATATTCAGTGGATAATACATGTTTTTATGCATATCTTCAAGTGAGGCATTACATTTTTTCTCTGAGAAGGTTGGACCTTCAGGGATAGGTAACTAAAAATGTAAAAGCAATGATGTATATAGAAACCAGTGTTTCACATGGTTTTGTTGGTTTATACTTCTTTAGTGCATATTGTGGATGATGTTGCAGAAATGGCAGAATGAAGTAGGTTCAAGATTAACCACACATTCATATCAGGCATATTTCACAAAGATTAAACACATTTCAGACAGTGTTAACTTGAAACTCAATGCAAATACTTGATGAGATATTTTATAATATCACAAAGCAAAGCGTTTAAAGCATCCATTGCACATACTGATGTCTGTGTTGTTGGTTTAAGAATGGGGCACACTAGGTCATGTGTTTCGGGCTTGTGAGGTGACCCCATTGTTTGGGGGAAAGGTTTTGAGATAATTGGGAAACTTGCAAGGTCACATTATACCAGCTGAAGCGGGTCTTGTTTTATTTGCAGATACGTCAAGATTAGGAGTTAAATACATTTCAGAAACTGTGGCTTTTTTATTAGCCAAAAAGTCTACATTGTTGACTTGGAGACCTCCCCTTCTCTGATGCAGTGGAGAAATGCTTCACATCAGTTCTTAATTATGGAAAAGGATTCAGTCAAATTTGGGGCTAAAAGGAAGTAAAGGGGATTTTTGGAAATTTGGAAGGATTATATACATTCTCTGACCCCTAGAATTAGAAGTTTGGTGATCAATGACGTATGAGAGTTGATTGTTCTTGCCAAATATTATATATTATGCTCATGCTGATTATTCAGTAGGATGGGAAGGATAGGGGGGATTGGGAGAATTTGTAAAATGGGGATTGAAGTTATATTGTATGGTCTCTAGGATGTGTCCATTTGTATGATGACATCTTATTTTAGGTGTGGCGTGTAAAAGGAACAATTATATGTTACAGCACAGATTTAAATGTAAAGATAACTGTAATTTTAGCCATATATTCAGCGGGTGATGTCTCCCACTGAATACACTCAGTTAAAGTTAACTTATCTGGGTAACTTTGCCCCTCACTGGCTTACTGATTGTAGAAAACCAAAACAAAACCAAACAGCTAGGCAACTGTCAATTTCTCCTTCTCCAACTTTAATAAGATTATTGGGTTAAGTGGAGCTTGGTCTACGGGACGGCATATTTAAAACTCAGAGTCTCAAACGTAGCCAGACAAAACCATTTGAATATCAACTGCCATATATTTTCCCACAGCAAAAATCCCCATGGATATATCCCACCCTGCTCCTTCCTCTTGGATATACAATATGCTGCATGGATATCTCACACTCTATCCCCCCAAATAGGATAAATACCCCAATGGATATGTTTTACCCTGACTCCTCCAACAGGATATTTCTCAACACTGGGCTGCAATGACTCCCACCCTGCTCACTCCCAAAGGACACATACCCTTTCATGGGATATTTTCCTCAAACACAACCTATTGGTCTGTCCCACCCTGTCGTCCCTCCATTTTGTATATCCCCCACCCATTGATTGCTCCTTAATTATATCCGTGGTAGGTAGTTATTTCCTGATGAGCTTCAGACTGGTGGACAGTTTCTCTTCCAAGATGGAATCTATGGTGTGAGTCTCCGAGGGTGCAATGTGTGTGTCATCGAGGAGCAACGTGACTTACTAATGAGATTTTCATCTCCAAACAGGGTGACCGTGGCGAGACTGGCCCCGTTGGGGCTTCTGGAGCTCCTGGGGCCCCTGGTTCTCCTGGTCCCGTCGGTCCTACTGGCAAGCAAGGAGACCGCGGTGAAGCTGTAAGTATTTCCACTGGCGATGGTCTTTAGTCTTGGTTTCAGCAGAGGGAAGGTAGTTTTTCAAAATGTAGTTTCATTTAGTTTATTTTTTTGATTTATTGCAGATTATCACGCTTGTAAATCAGAGCAATGTACAAAGCCATTTCCAGGGGTAAAACAATGGCTTTATCCATAGAAATGGGTCTTTTGAAAACCGCCTGTCCTAGATGCCCAGAAAAAGTACGCCCTTAGGGCCTTTCTGCACACAGTTTTACCTGCAGTGCCAAGAGGCATTACTGGGGGCGGAGCCAGAGAGGGGATTGGAACCACATGGATAATTTTACATTTTCAAAGCATACACATATTTTTTTTTCTCAGAAAAATCTACCTGCATGAATTGGAGTTTTCCTGAGATAAGTTTCAAAATGAAAATATATGCAAACTTTTCACACAGAAAATTGTTGCACAGTCTTGGGTGGAAAGTACCTGTGGACTTTGCATTTATTTATTCATTAAAAAAAACCCCCATATATACCACCTATCAATTACTAGGTGGTTTACAATAAAAGCATTCATAATAAAACAGAAATTCATATCCCTTATGTGGTCAGTCTTAAAATGAACCCTTTAATGGGTGGCTCTTGATAGCATCACAAAGCTATTACTGGAAATCTGCTTCCATAATCACATTAGAGAATCTCTTCTCACACTTTTACTTTTGACAATATGCAACCCTTACCAGGTTGATATATAAATCTTTATCAGTTGATCTCTGGCTCTTTAAATTTATAGTATAGATGCATAATAGACAGATACTGTAGAAGAATGAGAGCAGCAAGAAGCATACCTTAAATGATAATGTTTTAAGACAGTGTAGGATGTGCCGGCAAGATGTGCAAGAGAAGAGATACCAAATGGTCTACTAACCAGGCAGTAGTTCAGGAAACTGCCTTCTTGTCAATAGATCTCCTAGAGCCATAGTTAGAAAATTTGCCAATGCTTTTGTAAATATATGCAAACCTGTCTGCTGCAGCCTGCCTTTCCTTCCTGATCAAGATCACCTGACTGCCAAAATTATTCCGTCACACCGTGACAAAGTGACTTTGAGAAGACACTTCTGCCCTGAGTAGCATTCACGGTAGTCGGTGCCCTCACAAAGGCGCTGCGACAAAGCAAAACAGCCACAAAAAAGAGTTTATTTAATGTTTGTCCCAATCTGACTTTCCCCATCAACAAATTAGTATTCTCTCCAGCTTGTGGCCTCCTTGCTTACAAATTACAGAAACACCTCTTTTCATGACCAGTGAAAATAAAACTTTTCAGGGGAAACAATTCTATAATTTATATTCACCACTACAATTTTCAACAAGCACAAGTGTAAGCAGAGAGTCTGTTGTGCGGGATCTTTCCTAGCCTGGACTGAAATGTCCATAATGTGGACAGGTTTTCTTATGCTGATCTCCCTTTATTACATTAGCATGTTCTGTTCCTCCGTTATTACTGTGGACGCTCAGGTTCTCAGTATCTCTCTCTTTTTTTCCATAGGGATCTCAAGGTCCATTGGGCCCAGCAGGGCCGGCTGGGGCTCGTGGCATACCAGTAAGTAAGCTGTGTTGCAAACCCATATTCTTGATAAATATCAGTATAATAAAACAGTGTTAAGAAATTATTATTAGCAGTAGAAATGTGGTCGTTGCGTTTCCATTTGTACCATTATTTAGCATTCAATCTATGGTAAGCGGTCACAGGGCCGTAGAAACTGAGCAGGTTGCGATGACTTGCAGGAGGTTCTCCAGATGTTGGAAGTCACAAGTCTCAATGAATTTTACTTTCAGGGTCCCCAAGGACCTCGTGGTGACAAGGGAGAGGCTGGTGAAGCTGGTGAGAGAGGGCAGAAGGGTCACAGAGGTTTCACTGGTCTGCAAGGTCTGCCTGGACCTCCCGTGAGTATCGGTCTTATTTATTTATTTATTTATTTAAAGGAATTTATATACCACTTTATAAAATTAGATTTTGTCAAAGTGGTTTACATTAGAGAAAAATAATAAAAGAAAAGAATAAAAGAAAAAGGTAATAATTAAATAAAATTAAAAAATACATAAAATTGCTTAATAGCCGGAACGAATTCTCAAACGTGAAGGCGGATGGTTCTTTCATGTAAACTGGGCCAGCTCTAAGATGTGCTTAGCCTGAAAAACCATCTTGTGCTCCATTCCACACACACACTCACTCAATCTTTAGAAACTGCAATGTAGGGGACTCGCTGTTGAGGAGCTATACACCCTCCATTTGGCTACTGTCTTCTCGATGTCCTCACAGTGCAGTCTATCTGGGTACTGTCTTCTCGATGTCCTCACAGTGCAGTCCATCTGGGTACTGTCTTCTCGATGTCCTCACAGTGCAGTCCATCTGGGTACTGTCTTCTCGATGTCCTCACAGTGCAGTCTATCTGGGTACTGTCTTCTCGATGTCCTCACAGTGCAGTCCATCTGGGTACTGTCTTCTCGATGTCCTCACAGTGCAGTCTATCTGGGTACTGTCTTCTCGATGTCCTCACAGTGCAGTCTATCTGGGTAGTAAAGTTCCGGGAGCAGATGTTTGCTGTCACTGGCCCTGTTATATGGCACTCTCTGCCCAAAGGATGCAGGAGAGAGCCTTGTTTTAAAACTTTTAAAAAGTTATTTAAAACATTTGTATTCAAAGCAGCCTTTACTGAATGCTTTTCATCTAGTGATTAAAATGCACCGTGCTATATTTCTATTTAATGTGATTTGATCGGGTGAGTCATAATAGCTGTACTGCAACTGGCATTTGTAGAGTAAGTGTTTTGAAATCTTTTTTATTCGACGGAAAATGAGTCTCAGCTACCTGCTGTTAAATGAGTAAACATCTGTCAGGGTTGTTTGTACTGTTAGTTTTAATGTATTTATGCCGCTCAGAATCTTGGATAACGCGGCACATAAACAAACAAACAAACAAACAAACAAACAAATAAATAAATAAGCTGTGTGCCAAGCCTGATCCCAAACAAAATGTCGTGCCACACCAGACCCCGGGCACAGCATGACGGCCGTGCCAGACCAGCTAGTTTGCAGGTTTCTATAGTCTGAAATCCCTCTGAGATAAGAAGCATGTCTAGACGTCTGCAGAAATATTCCTTCAGAAGGACCGTAGTACTTGCACGCACCGGCCTACGTAATTAATTAATTAACAAGGCCCCCCGATGACGTACTTAGTCATTGTGTTGTGGACAGTGAGTGCTGATGTACTGCATGATTGCTTTTGTTTCCTCCATAGGGTACCTCCGGTGATCAAGGTGCGTCTGGTCCTGCCGGTCCTTCTGGTCCCAGAGTAAGTGAGAGATAAGTCACGTCCGGTGTCTTTGACATCCCTAATCACCTGTCTCCGCTACGAAAGGCGGGTTACAGAAACACCAAAGGAGGTTTAACGCTATGCTATGAACACAGAAAAAGCAGCTCTAAGGGGGTTTAGTCTGAGATAATTTGTAAGTAAAGAAGTTTGTGTTCTGCCGTGCAACAGTCTGACAGACCCAAAGTCATTACACAGTAACGCCCAAAGTCCTGTCATTACCAATGCCACTCGTCACACAGTAATACCTGAACAAACTTCAGCTGTTAGTCTGAGAAAGCGCCTGTTGTTGTCGATAGTTCTTAAATGCTGCTGGCTCACGTACACACAAGTAGGCAGAAATAGTGCACATGTACATGCTCACACACACGTGGAAATATTGTGTTCTGCTCCTATAAACCTATTGTGTGTATATACACATGCACGCACACGTACCTACATCTATACAGTCAGCTCACCCTCCCCGCCTATTTATACACGTACACACACACACACACATATATATATATATATATATATATATATATATATACACATAGAGAGAGATGCAGTCAGCCCTCCTCCCTCACATATTGTACACACGCATATTTTCCTCCTTTTTTTGTATTCTCAGTTCTTTGCCAGGACTAGCACTAGTTAGGATTTCTTAGAAGTGTTGACTTTATAAAGGTGATTCATGAAAGTTAAGGATGTTGGGATGGATCATGGTACAATTCTGTTGATGCCCTCATTTTTGTCTTATTAATCTCTACAGGGTCCTCCCGGTCCCGTCGGCCCCTCTGGTAAAGAAGGCTCTAATGGTCACCCTGGTCCTATTGGTCCCCCTGGGCCCCGCGGTCGTAGTGGTGAAACTGGATCTTCTGTAAGTATTATTTGTGCCCATAGGAGACCCATAGGTTGCAGATGGCTTTGTATGAACAGGTCTTGAAAATGTATAATGCAACAAGTGAGGCAATTGGGGTGATAAACTCTGTGGCCACCCCTCATGCCCATTTCTTGTGTGGGTGGGACGGGTTTCATAACATCACAGGTCTCTTATCCTGGTGGGAGCTGTATTAGAATGCCGGGGAGAAGAGGTACAAAGATACAAGCTAAAATCCAAGATGGTTGTTGTGTTCCCAGAATTATCTGTTCATAAACAGACAGCAGTGTTTGAACAGTCTTTAGTGCCTCTTGCTCTGAAGAGTATAGATAGGTTCCTACCTGCATTGAACTGATTGTAGATCATTCTAAAAAGGCTGAGAAAAGCCAAGCATTGTGATTGGCCAGGCAACATCACCTGACCAGATGACTAGGAATCCTTTAAACGCCCGGCTCAGACCTCATTAACTTTCTAACATCCATATACCCTGCCATTGGCACTTCTGCTATTCTAGAGATGATTGGAGGAGGAAGCTGGAAGATAAAGGGGGCTGGGGGTGAGAGGAGGAAGGAGGAAGCTGGAGCAGGAAATTTTAGGCAGGAGGATGGGTGATGGGAGGAAGATGGTAGCCGGAGGAGTTGGAGGCTAGGGGTGGGGGGGGGGAATGAGAGGAGAGCTGGAGGCTGAGGAGGTAATAGAGGAAGCTGGAGTTTTAGGGAGAATGTGAGAGGAGGGAGCTGAAAGCTGGATTGGGGTGAGAGGGGAGCCAGAAGTGAGGGAGAATGAAGACTGGGAGGGACATGAGAGCGAGAGAGAGAGAGAGAGAGAGGGGGGGGGAGCTGAAATGGGTGGGGGAAGAGAGGAGGTAGATTAAGGCTTAAATAGATCTGGAAGGGGTGATAGAAAAGGACAGAAGGACAGTCAGGGAGTGGTGATAGTGGGGGGAAGACAGAGGGCTGGAAGGAGTAATGGGGGAGAGATTCAGAATAGGAAAAGAAGCAAAGAGATAGAGATGGACGAAGAACAAAACAGAGTACAGAAAAAGTTGTCAGGAAGTAATGTGAAAGAGGTAGTGTAGACAAAAAGGAGAAAAGGAGCGAGAAGGAAAGGAATCAGAGAAGATAGGTAATTTAACTAGTGAAAGTGTGTGTGTATGTATATATATATAGATTATATATATATACATAATGAGGTCAATATTCAGCTGCACTGCAAGTAACAAATCTATCCAGGGAAAGTTATGCTGAATGTTCTCGGATAAAGTTAGGTGCATAATTTTATCTGGGCAAATTTAAGATTATGATTTTTTTTTGTGCACATAACTTTACCCAGCCAGCACTGAATATGTGCACTCCCCAGTTAAGCTTTGCCTCTCCAGTGTCTGCACTGAGGCCCCTTTTAGTGTGAGTTAATTTTATGTGTGCAAAATTTATTGGGCCAGATTTTCAAAAGCATTTACTCGAGCAAAACTGGTTTTTGCTCGAGTAAATACACTTTACTCAAGTAAGTGGGCTTTTCAAAATTGCTACAATATATGCCATTGAATTGTCCATAGGATTTACTCAAGTAAGTGCACTTTACTCGAGTAAATAGCTTTTGAAAATTGCTACGATAGTATGTCACATTTACATGCGTAACTCCTTTGAAAATGACCCCCTATGCATTCAGTGGGGCAAATATTCAAAGCTCAGCTTTTGTGCACATAACTGGAAAAGCTATTCATACACAGTCTTTGAATATTGACCTCATATGCTTTTAAAATGGCATGTAGTGTTCTCTTTCTGTTAGCACTACCTCCTGCATTATTTAGCAAACACAATGTATGTTATTACATTGGGGAAGCCACAGCTAGAATTGTCACTAACACATGCAAAAAAGACCATATTGCTCCCATTCTGAGAGACCTCCACTGGCTCCCTATCGCCTCGAGAATTCAATACAAAAGCCTAACTCTCATACACAAGACCCTTTTCAATGAAAATATACAATGGCTTCATGACTCTATCCGCTTTCATAAATCAGACAGACCCACCAGATTAGCTTACCAAGGAATCTTATACATTCCCTCTCCAAACTCACTCATCTCTCCTCCACAAGGGCCCGAGCAGTCTCCATAGTTGGTCCCACATTGTGGAACAGAATGCTCCCCCCCGACCTCCGCATAGAGCCTTGCATACAGAAATTAAAAAAAAAATTAAAAACATGGCTCTTCAAACAAGCCTTTGACCAACACCACCCACCCTTCCCCCCTGCGAGTCCATCTCTATTCCATTTACCACCTCCTTTCCTAATTTTCCGCCATTTTTGTTATTCTCTCACATGTTTGCTATTCTCTTACATGTTTTAATTTATCTGTCTGTTACATGTTTTAATTTATCTGTCTGTCATATTCACCCTTTCCGATGCAACCATCATTTGCTTCCCGATGCTACTTCCATACGCTATCTCTGTTTCCATCTCTACACTCTATCACCTCTCCTGATGCCACCTCTATACGCATCCTTTGATGATCTCTCCTTATGTTTCCAAGCGCCCCATTATACGTTTATACCCTCACGATATGTTTATACCCCTTTATAATAAGATCAATGTCCTTGGGAATCTGTAGTTTTGTACATAGTTCTTAAGTTGATCAACTTAAATACTTCTTACTTATACTATACTTTAATGATGTCAATTTGATCCATGTACTGGTGTTAACTTACTCCTTGTATCTGTATGCCTCTTACTATAGTCATTAGGCTTTTTGTAAACTATTATGATGCATTTATCTATTATGCTCCATTTTAATTACACTGTTTTATGCTCCATTGTAATTGCACTGTTTTCTTTGTATTATGCTCCATTTTAATTGCTCCGTTTTAATTGCACTGTTTTCTTGTAAACCGATACGATGTGCAAATGGCAATCGGTGTATAAAAACCTATACATAAATTTATTTAGTCAACCTTATATTCCGCAGTAGCCATTAAATAGCCCGGCGTTGTAACTTTTCCTCTCTCTTCTTTTGCTTGCTGAAGTCAACAGCCTGGGCGGTCTGGAAGTGGCCTGGAGGGAGGGAGATAAGAGGGGATGGTGGAAGGGCGGGAGAAGACAATTGGGCAAGAGGGAAGCAGGAAGATGGAGGAGTGCGAGATAGTAAGAGGAAGGAGGAAGGCTAGGTAAGAGAGAGAGGTGAGGTTAGGCCACTGAGGCAGAGGGATAGGAGACGGGGAGGTGGAGGTGGCAGAGGGAATGCTGCAGAAGCAGGGAGCGCAACACTTTTTTTTTTTGCTTTGCCGTGGCCTGTGCTTTCAGTACTGCTGTTGTCCTAGAGGTAAGCATGGAGGACTGTGAGGTGGGAGAGGGGAGGAAATGGAGGCAGAGGTGAGCACCCACAGGGAAGTAAAAAAAAAGCCAGCTCCCTTGCCAAGATAATTTTGTGTTTTGTGTCCTCCAGCTAACCTTTTGTGCTCCCTACTACTGAGAGAGCACAGCAGAGGACCCCACAGAAGGAGGATTTGCTAAGGGATACAGCAGTGTAAACATGATCCACATTGCATCTGCATTTTTATAAAACCCAGTTCAGATGGACACCTGAATTCCAAGCTTGGCAGAGACAGCCCAAACTGCATGTTTTCATTGCCTCAAAGGTGGAGATGCAGTAGATCCCCATTATTATATATATTGGCACTTTATGAGGTTTCCCCAGTTCAAAATACATACTTTCATTTTCTAGCCAGACTTTTTCATAATTTAGTAGATCAATGTATGCATCCCCAGTGTATCCCACGTTTAAACAGACATGGCAGAACGATAAAAAACAAGGACCACGTTCCTGTTTCATTCTTTTTCTAAAGGTAATCTTATAAATTTGGGGACTTAATATGGACCCTGGAAGGACCCTGTAGTGGGACACCAATTTTAATTTTATAATCAAAATTAAACATGCTATTTCTCAATTGAAAGAAAAAAATAGCATTTATGGGATGAATTTGCAAAGATAAGCAACTGTGTTCCTAAGGGAATTTTCAGGAGCTTAAAATGTACGCACCTAGAAAACAGAACAGGTGTTTTAATGAGTATTAGTCATCTCCTACTTCCTTTGAATATTGGATTGGACATTTCGTTAGACACTAAAATACCTGGTGAATAGCTCATGACTGCTTTAGACAGGGAGGATAATTTTCAAACATTCTCGCATAAAGAAAGTGGCAAAAACACGCAGAAATTACATCAATTTTCAAAGAAGGCATGCACACATAAGTCCATTTTGATAATTCTCCAAAACAATGCACATAAACTCCCCTGCACAGAGTCACACCTGCTCTTTCAAGACAGAACTTGTAGTGCATGTTTATGTACATGCAGCCTTTTTAAACTCAAAAGTAGTTGCGCAAACCCCTGTTCTACCCCTGCCCAACTCCTATCTTTAGTGCTCATCAAAGCATGCGCAAGATCAGGTTGTGCACACTCCTTTATGTACATAAACCTCAGGTAGTTTTATAACAAGCCATTTACGTACATAAACCCATGTTTTATGCATGTAAATGGCTTTAAAAATTGTCCCCTTATCCTATGAAGAATGCCCCTCGTGCATCCAACTCTAAGGCCACGCCTGTAGAGCACCCACTTTATTGGATATCTAACTTTGGTCGCCTAATGCTACTTTAGAATTTCCTGGGTATCTGACCGGTCTTTTTGCACCTCTGTGCTCCATTTCCAGGCATTTAACCCAGGCACTTATAGTTATTAATGCAAGGCTGCATTCCAGGGTGCATGGGGAAGAATTTACCTCCATTCCCTTGCTGCAAAAGGCACTTCATCTTGGTCCTCATGTCTCATGGTTTAACCAAAGCCTGTGTTAACACTTTTCACCTTACAGCTTGGATTCTGGTAATGCCTATTTAATTCCAAACCGGAGGCAGTCTCCACAATATTTTTAATTGAAAATAGTATGGTTGCTGTGTTACTTCACCACACAACAATTATAATTTAATTTAAGACTTCCTTTCCATGCATCAAGCCAGTCCAAGGTGGATTATAAAATGGACAAATCAATAAAAATAAATATAAAATAGAATAACATATACAGCAAATCCCCAGTAATACAATCCCATTGACCAAGAGACCTTCCATTCCATTAACCAGTGCAGCAACCTCCCATAACCACATATCAAATCCAACCCCAGTTTCTGCCCTCAGCCTCCCAAAATGGTAGCCGTATAAAAGCTTGATAACATACTAAGAACAGTAGTATTGCCAGGACACCAAATCCATCTCAAGAAGCAAACACCTCTCAGACATCCTGAAATTGGCTCATTTTTAGGTGAATTTTAAGACCCGTGCACGTGCACACGTGTGTGTGTTTTCCGGTTCGCACACATGAACGCAGCAATTTTATAACATATGCGCATATATGCGTATATACATGCGCCTGTTATAAAATCAGGTATGCGCACATACATGTGCGCACAACTTTATATTGACGCGTGCATGTGCGTGCAAATGCCACCTCGATCAATAAATGGGGGGGGGGGGAATTTAGTAGATACGAGTGTCGACGCAATTACCAGTTCATTCCCAGTTCACCCCAGTAAAGAAGAGGACTTCCTAAACTCCCTAGCTAACTTGTCTCACTTTAACCCTATTAGCCCTGACCCTTAAAAACCTGCTGACTGGCCTAGTTTTTATTTTATTACTTACCAGCCGTCCATAGCAGAAGTAACGTTACGCTGCAGAGGATCCCGGCGCGCACTTCTGCACATAAATTCTTATGTGCAGGTTTCATGTTATAGACTCTGCCCGCCCGTGCCCCACCCAAACCCCGCCCACTCCCTCCCCTTTTTTGACATTTTTTATTTGTGCGCATACCAGGAGATACACGCATACTCGCGCAGTTTTTAAAATCCGTGCGGCCGAGTCACGCATGTGTTCCTTGGTTTGGTGCTCATAGCACTTTAAAAATCCACTAGATATTTGAGTAAAACCTCTCCATTCTGCACTGACATGATAGTGGAAGTGGAGCTCTAGTCACAAATCTATAAAGTTAAGTCCAATAGAAAATAGTCACAACGTGTTTGATCTTTATTTCCATGTAAATCAATGAATGGAAGCGGAAGCAGTCACTGAACTCTTTAATAATACATTTTTATAAAATTGGATATTTGCTACAGTAAAACAAAGAGGAATGCTTTTTGGTCTAGGGCAGTGATGGCGAACTCCAGTCCTCCAGTGCCACAAACAGGCCAGGTTTTCAGGATATCCACAATGAATATGCATGAGAAAGATTTGCATGCACTGCCTCCATAGTGTGCATATTCATTGTGGATGTCCTGGAAACCTGGCCTGTTTGTGGCACTGGAGGACTGGAGTCCGCCATCACTTGTCTAGGATAATGGTATTTCATGGGGTTTTTTTTTCCATTTAAAATTGATTATTTCCTTAAATCTGACTTTTAGTGCCACAGGTATCTGTAGTACATATAACGCATGACCGTATATTCTTTCAGCTGTTATTACTGTTATTACACACACTGAGGACATTTACGGAGAGAAAGTGACCACCATACCAAAGTGTACATTAATTACGTATGGAGAGAGAGTGACAACTTTACCAAGTACTACACCAAACCGGCCAGTATATAATGGAGAGAAAGTTTGACAATATATAAGGGGAGAGGGTGACACCATAACAAGGCAGGCATTACATGTGGTGCGAAAGAGAGATTAGCATTGCATAATGGCGATGTTTTGTAATGGATGTTGGTTGCTCTCTTTTCTTTCCGTAGGGCCCTCCTGGTCAGCCTGGTCCTCCTGGTCCCCCTGGTCCTCCGGGCCCCGGCATCGACATGTCTGCCTTTGCTGGCTTGGGTCAGCCTGAGAAAGCTCCCGATCCTCTGCGTTACATGCGTGCTGACCAAGCCTCCAGTAACCTTCGTCAACATGATGCAGAGGTCGATGCCACTCTGAAATCACTCAACAACCAAATTGAGAGCATCCGTAGCCCTGAAGGTAGCAGGAAGAACCCTGCCCGCACCTGCCGGGACCTGAAGCTGTGCCATTCTGATTGGAAGAGTGGTATGTGCCAGCAGAGCAACCCAACACAACTTCATAGTGCTTGCGTAACTTCCTAACATTAATGTTTACTTTCAAAGATCTCTGCACTGCCCATATACGCACGTATATGGGCACACAGAGAACTACTGTAGCATTTTATAAATTGTTCCGATCTGGTCCATGCAGATTATAAAATACGCATACATCTATCCCCGAACGTGTGCGCGAATATTTGCAATGCATTGAAAGCACATATTTTTTCTGTACCTAGTTTAATTTACTTTATTGCTTTTATTGTACCACGTTTCAAAACAAATCTAAGTTATTTAAAATTTAAAAAAAGATATTTCTCAAGAATAAAAAGTGCAAAAAACCCCCCCCCATAAAACAACCATAGTTTAATCCAACTCTTATAATTGTAACTTAATTTTTTTTTGTTAGATTTAATTGATTTTATGTTGTAATATGTTATGTTGTTACATATTTAAAAAAAATACATGCATATATTTTACGTGTGAAAAAATGTAACTTGCATGCCTAAAACCCTGATTTATACATGGAGGCAGGTATATTTTCAAATATGCACACGAAATTACCAGTTTGCGGATCCTGCACCACACAGTGTGTTTCCAGGTCACGAAGACCCTCCTATTACTTCACACTAAGCTCCCCCCAGTTCATCCAGACCTTCCACCCATAATAGCAGAGAATAAACAAATCTGATCTCAGTTGAGCTAGACAATTAGCAGGTGTAAATTCGTGCGAATAAGTCACCTAATGTATTTTCTAAATCTCTTAAAAAAAAAAAGCAACTTGTGCACCTCTTGGCCTTGCTCTAGAACTGCCCCTTTTCTACACAAGTAAATGTGTGCATAAAACCAAAAATACGCACATACTTTTGCTATTCATAAAATATCATGTTTGCGAATACAAGCTACTTAACATGCATATATACTAATTTTACCATCAGAGGATATTCCCCTCATGAACAGAAGGTCATAAAACACTAACTTACCAGAAGGAGCACCCAGCATTCCTCTATCTCCTGTCAGAGGTCTTTAATATCAATGTACCACTGAAGTAGGCTTTCACTCAGAGCTTTACATATTAGATGAAGGCAGATAAGACCAATTGGTCCATCCAGTCTACCCAGTCATTCCCGTTCTAACTGCTCGGTCTAATGATACATCCCATCTGTCAGCTGAACAAAACTTGACCATCCAAGTCCTGTTTTGTTGTCTCCTCTGTTTGCTGCTTTGCCATTCTTGCCAAATGAACCTTTGATGTAATTCTTGCTAAATGAACCTATGATGTAATCCATACTTAATCAACTCCAAAGCCCTCTCCCGTTTCTTTTACCTAACACCGTTCTTATCACTGCTGTCTATATCTGTCCCACATGTGCTTACATTTTTCTTTTATTTCCCACCAAAATAAGAATATAAGTAGCCTTGTAATATCTTCTTTGTACTAGCTAAACAATATCCATTACATAATTTACACAAGATATTGTAAGAAAAGTAACTGGGCCTAGTATTTCTAACTGAAAACAGATCTGTTGTTGGTGATCTGTCTCTGGCCAGCCTTGTCAACTGTGTGACACCTGCTGAGACATGTCCCACCAATGATGTCCCACCAATGATTCTTGTACATCTATCATAGGTGACTATTGGATTGACCCTAATCAAGGATGCACCTTGGATGCCATTAAGGTGTTCTGTAACATGGAAACCGGTGAGACATGTGTCTATCCAAATCCAACCAAAATACCCAAGAAGAACTGGTGGACAAGCAAGACCAAGGAGAAGAAACATGTCTGGTTTGGGGAGACAATCAACGGGGGCTTCCATGTAAGTGCCCGTTTCCAGTTACTGGAATTAATAGAGCAATGATGCAGGTTTACTTATTGTATAGCTATTATTGAATACTTTGGTGTGATGTTCAATATATAGTTTCTTGTTTTGCAGTTAGTAGTTCTCCCTGTAGTGTTGTACAGTTCTTCCGACAAACATAGCTCCTATGTAGTCTGAGTTGTGTTCTCGGGGATGTCTATTCTTCTTTATTATTACCCCCCTCAAACATTTCAGCTGATATGCCTAGGGGCACTCAACAAGGTATAGATGAACTAGTAGGGGATTCCAGTGTAGTGGCAGCTGTTTTCTCTGACCCCTTCCCCCCTCCCCGGGGTGGAGTGCACCACTTCTGCAGCGCACCCAGGCCCGAATAGCCCTGTCCAATCCTGGATCCTCCACAGTGTGAAGTGCTGTGGCTCTTCCATTTTCTGCCTTTTTATGTGTTCTTTGTTGAAAAGCTAAAGAATGCGTTAAGGGCATGTCTGTCCATCCAGGCGTGTTGTGAAGGAACAGTGTGCCCACACATGAAGGATGGAGGGTGATTTGAGAATGCACACAGAGTAGCCTTAATATGAAGGGTGAATTGCATGCCATTCACACAAGGTTAATGATAAAGAAAGCATCTGTGCACTCCAACACACACGTGCAAGCTTGTTTCTCACAGTCTTTGAAAATGCTAATCTGCTTCCCATGTCCTTCCTTCTGCAGTTCAGCTATGGCGATGATAGCTCAGCACCCAACACTGCTAACATCCAGATGACCTTCCTACGCCTGTTGTCCATGGATGCCTCTCAGAACATCACATACTACTGTAAGAACAGCATCGCCTTCATGGACGAAGCTTCTGGCAACCTAAAGAAGGCTCTCTTGCTACAGGGATCCAATGATGTGGAGATCAGAGCTGAGGGCAACAGCCGATTTACTTACACTGCTTTGGAAGATGGCTGCAAGGTAAGCGTAAGAATGTGCAGAACTGCACAGCAACTTATTTCAGTATTAAAAAGTCAATAATGGGCTGGTCTAGTGGCTCAGTGGCCAGTAATGCATGTTGCCATGCGGAGTATGGGTCAGCCAGGGCTGGGAATGTTTTATTTATTTTTTATTTATTTAAAAACTTTTCTATACCGTCGCTAAGTTATATACCATTGCAACGGTTTACAAATAGGCACATAGACTAAGGTAAGTAAATGTAGGATATCTTACATTCTAACAGGTGCCAATAAAGTTTGGTTACAATTTCATAAATAAAATCATTATTTGAGTAATGTTGGTCAAGTCCAGGTATATTACTGAGTTACTATCTCTTTGAGATATTACTTCTTAAATGTAGGATTGAGTAAATTCATTCTCATCTGCATTACCCTGTACTTTCATTCTCTACCCTCCACACTCTTTAGTGAAGGCTTTTTTAAAGAGCCATGTTTTTAAATTTTTCTTAAAAGTTTTGAGATTATTCTGTAATCTGAGTTCAGGGGGCATCGTGTTCCATAGTAGGGGCCCAGCCAATGATAATGTGGCACACAACCTCTGGGAGAGAGAGAGGAAGCCCCATCCTAAGAGTTCCGACATGAGCCCTGATGCATGATTCCCGGTCCAGGTCCATAACCACCTAGAGGGAAAACCCTCTAGGTGGTTATGAATGAAGGCTTAGGGTGCCATATCCCAACTTAGGCTGGTTTTCATTGATCTGGATACCCCAGGGTCAGAAGGAAACTGCTGGGCCAAAAATTAAAAATAAAGTAAAAAGTAGAAACTGCAGCAGAAAAAAAAGCATCTTTAAGGTCCTCTCCGACCCTTTGCTAAGAGCGAGCATGAGCATATGTAGCAGCAACCCTTATGGGACTCTGTTAAAAAAGAAGCCTATCTGGATATGAAATTTGTTGACTCTGACGCAGCATCAAAACAAGACTTTTTACAGCAGCTTTTGATTTGGGAGATAATTTTAAGACTGGCCCACAGACTTTGTACCAGTTTTCAAAGTGAACGTGCACATGTTCTTTCCCTTTGAAAATCCTCCCAGGAAACCTGCCCGCACACATTTACACCTGCCCCTTGGTTTGGGTAGTTTTCCCCAGAAGAAAGATGTGCGTGCTTTTGAAAAGCTAAAAATCTACGTGGAGTTCCAAACCCCTCCCCAGCCCGGCCCTCAGGAGCAGCTCTTGTCACTGCCGATAAATGTTCGCACATCGACGCCCTGCACATGCAGGTTTACCCACGTACAGAGAGGGCAATTTTACAAAAGCCCGTTTCCACGGGTAAAGTAGTGTATTAGAGACTTTTTTTTTAACTGTTTATTCTCTGCACTTTTTTGATGAGCATATTTGTTGAATATATTTATGTTGCTTTAGCTTTATTGTAATATGTTTTTAAATCACGTTTGTAATCGCTTTGAGCATCTTTTAGGAAAGGTACTTTAAAATTTGATGAAATAAAAAGTAAAACAAATAAATGTAATAAAAGCAATCACTGTAGGAGCAGCATGTAGCTGATTTCATGCTAAGGATTTTACATGCATGCAGGAGGCTTGAAATGATCTCTGCCTCTTGTCTTCATGCCAAACTCGATTCATTGAAACCTTTTATTAAACCAACATAAGTACTGTCCAGATAATTATCATCATCACATCTGAAAGAGGGCCCTATTGGGTCATGAGACTTATGTACAGCATCACCCCGGAATAATTCTTACCGTGGTCTAATAAAAGGTATTGCAGCCTGCAAAATATCCACTATGAGCTACTAGAACCTTGCTCTTCATTGCCAGAAAAACTCGAGAGAGTGGAAGGAGCTGTATCAGATCAAACTGCCATTTCCAATATGGTGGCATGTCTTTCTACCAGTCATAAAGCTGTGATTGGGCTTTACTGACCTGCATTTTCCTCTCCCTCTCCTAGAAACACACTGGCAAATGGGGTAAGACAGTGATTGAATACCGAACGCAGAAGACATCACGCCTGCCCATTGTTGACATTGCACCGATGGATATTGGTGGAGCTGATCAGGAATTTGGCGTTGACATTGGTCCAGTCTGCTTCTTGTAAAAAAAAAAAAACTACACTAGAGAAAAATCCATTCCATTTAAATGTAAAAAAACAAAAACAAAAAAAAACCAAGACAATCCCTAAAGACCTGAGTGCTTTCCAATCACTTCTAGGACTTCTGCACTGAATGGCCGAACCCGTCCCGTGAGTCCATTCATCCACTTGCCTGCATTTCGGATTTTGTATTTTATATTCCAAAGTCCATCGCTGGGCAGACTGTGAAATAAAATCATGGTGTTATTTATTTATTGTCTTCCTGTGAGACCGAAGGGTCAGGTGGAGATGGGAAGCTGATTTGTTTAAAGACCCCCCCTCCCCCAAAATAAAGCAACCCAGATGTACAAGTGCAAATTTTAACAACCCCTCCCCCATCCTTTCATCTTATATCAGCAGGAGTTCTGTGTATAGACACAGGAACAAAAATGGTGCTATTGTAAAACAAATTTGTAATGTTTCTTTTATACCGTTGGTTAATATAAACATTTTGGAAAGTATTATGCTGATTTGGGGTTTTATTTTTAGACACTGTTGAAAACTTCCAGTGTTCTAAGATTAACAAGCCCTTTTGATGCGTTTGTTGTTTTGCTTTTCTTTTAACCAAGATGAAGGAAGTTTAAGACAAAATTGAAAAAAAAAAATCCCTTCCCTGGTTTTAAGCTACCTCACACTAAGTATACAACTGCAAAATAAAGAAAATTCTTAACGTGAATGAAACAGACAGGAGCAGACACAGAGGCTGGAATTTCACACATGAAAATCACTTTCATTGCCCCTCACCCCACCCTAACATAAACGTGCTTAAGATGGTTTTCTGGGATCCTACTTTCCTGGAGAGGTGTAATGAAAAAGAAGTGAGAAACCCAGGAATGACTTGGGTAAAGTCAACCAGCTGCTGCTGGTTTGTGGCGTAACACCTGGGAGCGTCCCATAGCTGTAGCAGTGGAGGCTTAAGAAAGATTGGCATGGCAGGAGCCATGTAGACAATGTCGACCTCGCAAGAAAAGTGGTCAGAACCATTTAAAGAATCTCCTATGTGCTTTCCAAGACAAGGCATGGGAATCCATACCAACCTAGACAGTGTCACCACATAAAGGACCCACTGGGTCTGCCCACCTTCCATATCCAACATGTTTTTCAAACACCCTTTCCCACACCTCTAGGTAACTTGTGCTCTCAAACAACATCCTAATTTGCTATAAACCTGTGGGGGAAGCAGGTAAGCCTCGTGTGAAGGGAGAAGACATACATAAGAACTGCCAAACAAGAGTCAGGACAAAGGTTCGTCTTGCCCAGCATGGTGTCTCCAACAGTGGCAAGCAGCGAGTGCTAAGAGGACGTGTAAGAAAGGAACCAATGATGTGTTGTATACTGTAAAATAGATTTAAAAATAAATATTTTACAACACTGATTTTAAAAGTGGTAGAATAGGGAAGCCATGGCCAATACAGACCCTAAAATGTCCAAAATAATTCTCTCACACTGTCCATTTCTATCCTCATTCCATCCCACACCCCATCCTCTATTGTTCTGCAATAAAGGGAGAAAGCTTTTCAATTTAAAAAAAAAAAAAAAAGACCAAAACACATTTGAGGTTTTTTTTTTTTACTTGTATTTCTTTCCAACCTATGATGTAATCTTTTTTGAACGATGCTTTCTCTTATCTGGGATATTTCATAACAAAACGAGACAACACAAATAAAAAATGATAATTAAAAAAGAATTGTAATGTTCTTTTTTTCTTGATTTAATAAGCTTTTTCTCAGAAGAGCACTCTGATTGGTTGGAGACTAGCTTGCATCCTGTGGCATTTCAAGCCACTGAGAGGGCCACGGTGGGGGGTGGGTTCTCAGAGTTTGCCGAGGTGGGGGAGAGGGGCACAGAGGGAAGGAGAAAGAGCCCTTTGGAATTGATTTCTGATAAGACTTTGAAGGAGGGAGGGCTCATGTCTGGCCCTTTCGGTGATTTGAAACGGAGGGGGAGGCAAGAGGCAGGGTTTCCAAGGTGAAAAGTTTGGCAGATAGCGTGAGTAATATTTCTAGATTTCTCTGAAATTGGCAATCCTGCACAGCCCCACCAACCTTCTCCCAATATCTACCCACCTAGGGAAGTAGGAGATGGGGCGGGTGAAGGGTGAATGGATGGCAGGATGGGGTGTTCCTGTTCATACCCAGATCAGTCCAGACTCCTGGGTTTTGCCTTCCTGCCAGCAGATGGAGACAGAGAAAAAGGTTTCACTGATGCTGCATATAACTTAGTGTGCCACTTGCAGACTCTCAGTATTTCTCTATCCCCAGCAGTCGACTGGTTTGCTGGATAATTTACTCCCAGGAGTGGGCAGGTCCCTAGTGGGGGCTATCCTCCTGGTCGAGTGATGACGAGCAGGGGGTTGGTGATCCTTGGGTGCTTTAGTCCTTTCCTGAGGAGGATTGAAAGCCAGTGGTGCTGGCTCCCTCATTTCTCTGTCTCTCCTCTCCTCCTGGACTGCTGCCGGCCTGTCCCTCGAAGCTCCAGATCAGGGAAGTGAATTTTCCTTGCTTATCATCCTATTTGTTGATGGAAAAAAAAGGGGGGGTTCTGAGGGTCTGGAGCAGAGCAGTCAGTACTTCAGCTCTGGTGGGGCTGCTCTTAGCTGGGTCAGTAAGTTGGAGATCAGCAACCGGTATGTGGGGAAGAGAAAGTGATAGAAGCTTCTTGGTGAGTGGTGTTAGCCATGCGGTGCCAGTTTTTAGGCTAGACCCTGGCAAGAAATAGTTCCCCACGATTTGAATAAGTGAGACCCACAGTGGCTCCTGGCGGTGATGACCTGTTTTATGGCTTGTCACTGCGGCTCCCACTATGGTGAAGCAGATGGAGATGCAGGGCTCATGGCTGTTTCTGGCGGTGGTTGCCGAACTAGGAATTCGTCACGGTGGCTCTCGCTGAGCACTGGAAATGCGGAGAGGCAGGGGAAGACGCAAAGCCCGTCTTAACACCT
This sequence comes from Rhinatrema bivittatum, assembly GCF_901001135.1. Classification (NCBI taxonomy): domain Eukaryota; kingdom Metazoa; phylum Chordata; class Amphibia; order Gymnophiona; family Rhinatrematidae; genus Rhinatrema; species Rhinatrema bivittatum. The sequence continues at coordinate 303,696,367 of NC_042617.1, forward strand.
CGGTGCTGCATGAGGCTCATGTCGGCATGAATTGAAATAGTTTGGGAACTGTTAATGCTGCTGCAAGTATAAGGAAGTCAGCTGGGAGGAAGCAAGTTCCGTGGACTGCAGAGATAGGCAATGCTGGGCTTTCCCTGCAGCACAAGAACAGCAGCCATTTTGGTTTTCATTCCCGCGGTGCAGGAGTTCGCGAGGGAAGAAAGACTTCTCCTACTGTATTGGCCTCTAACAGTGCTCAAGAAATGGTCTGCTTAGGCTCAAATGATTTCCTGGGTTAGAGTACTGATCCCAAGGGGCCCCTTTTGGGGTGGTAACTCCTGTGGGGCAGTTTCTGGTCCTCCTCTTGTGCCTTCCTGTTCCCAGAAGAAAAACAAATGATGGGAGGGTGTAATCCCTGCGGCTGACACCAAACTGGTTCAGCTGTTCAGGAGGGGCAAATTGCTTTTAGTACAGTCCCTAGCACAGTGGGCAAGGGATGGGGCCAGGGAAGGATAGGGAGATCCCTATTTTGGAGAAGCCTATGGTCCCATTAAGTTTCCCATCCCATAGACCAGGGGTCAGGAACCTTTTTGGCTGAGAGAGCCATAAACGCCACATATTTTAAAATGTAATTCCATGAGAGCCATACAATATGTTTAAAACTAAATACAAGTAAATGTGTGCATTTTATGTAAGATCACACTTTTAAAGTACAATAAGTCTCTGAAAATATTACACCAGGCCTTAAGACACCAATACATCTCCTATTAGGAAAACGGACCAAGTCAGGCTGCTATAGAGTCCTACACAGAAACTACACGCCAGCAGAAAACCTCACCTGAATCACGTGCTGTCCCTCACCTAACATAAAGAGACCAAAACGCATAACAAGAAGCATGCAGAAAAAACTGAATTGGAAACTGCAACAAGCCAGAGTCTCTGCAGTGTAACAAAGGAAAAAAGAAACATCACCCATCCTTATAAAACAAATCAAGAAATATAAAATCATCAGCAGTAAAACTGTACTAACAAAAAGAACATATTTCGAAACAGCTGATGAGTGGAATATCCAATAATTAAAAACTCATATAAAACATTTCCAGATACCAACAAAATATTTCAAAATAGCAGACACAAAGACCCAGTAATGAAAAATAATAAGGATACAAACATTTTTTTGCTCTGCATACCTGGGAACGTTTGATATCCAGGTGTCCTGAGATTGTTCTGAATTAGCAGGAGGTGGGGTGGTTTGCTTGGAACTTTCTCCTCTCTCAGTCACATACCAGCGCTCTCTCTCACACTGGCTCTCAATGACACACCTATACACACATGCTCTGAGTACTCACATATGCACATGTTTTTTCTCTCTCACTTATATAGGCTCTTAATTACACATTTACACACATGCTGTCTATCTTTTCACGCTTACACACACACAAAGGCTTTCAATCACATAAATACATGCTGTCTTTTTCTCTCACACACAGACTCTCATTCACATGCTTACAAACATGTCCTCTCTTTCTCTCATTTACACACAGGCTCTCAATCACATACTCCCTCACCTAAATCAGCTCTCAATCACACACCGACACACATGGTCTCTCTCTCTCATTTAAACACAGGCTCTCAATCACATACTCACATGCTCCATCACCTAAACCAGCTCTCAATCACACACAGACACACATGATCTCTCTCTTACTTATACACACAGGCTCTTAATCATACATACACATGATTTCTCTCACACACAAAGGATCTCAATCATACTTACACACATACTCTTTCACACAAACAGGTTTTCAATCACAAACTTACACATACAGGTTCCCAATGGTAAACTTACATTCATGCTCTCTCTCTCACAGGCAGGCTCTCAAGCACAGACATACTCTCTTTCACATATACAGGCTCTCAATCATTCACATACATGCAATCTCTCACTCACACACACAGGATCTCAAACACACATGCTTGCTCGCTCATTCACTCTCTCTCTCCCCCACCCCGGGAACTCGCAGCAGCAGCAGCCTCCTCCCAACGCTAACCTCTTCATTTTCAGCCCTCGCGGAGGCGGAGTCCCGTCGGCCGCAGTTGACCCTCTTCATTTTCCTCCGAGCTGCGCTGCAGTCTTCTTCGGGCCAATGCCGAGCGCACTAGCGTGGCCTCTTCTTGCCGCGCAGGCACCCGATACTCTCCACTAGGGATGTGAATCGTTTTTTGACGATTTAAAATATCGTCCGATATATTTTAAATCGTCAAAAATCGTTAGGGCCACGATACAATACCAATTCCCCCGATTTATCGTCAAAAAATCGTAAATCAGGGGAAGGGGGAGGGCAGGAAAACCGGCACACTAAAACCCCCTAAAACCCACCCCCGACCCTTTAAATTAAATCCCCCACCCTCCCGAACCCCCCCCAAATGCCTTAAATTACCTGGGGGTCCAGCGGCGGTCCGGAACGGCAGCGGTCCGGAACGGCCTCCTGCAATTGAATCGTGTTGTCTTCAGCCGGCGCCATTTTTCAAAATGGCGGCGCAAAATGGCGGCGGCCATAGACCAACACGATTCGACTGCAGGAGGTCGTTCCGGACCCCCGCTGGACTTTTGGCAAGTCTTGTGGGGGTCAGGAGGCCCCCCCAAGCTGGCCAAAAGTCCCTGGGGGTCCAGCGGGGGTCCGGAAAACGATCTCCTGCCGCGAATCGTTTTCCGTACGGAAGGAGATCGTACGGCAGGAGATCGTATGGCAGGAGATCATTTTCCGGACCCCCGCTGGACCCCCAGGGACTTTTGGCCAGCTTGGGGGGGCCTCCTGACCCCCACAAGACTTGCCAAAAGTCCAGCGGGGGTCCGGAACGACCTCCTGCAGTCGAATCGTGTTGGTCTATGGCCGCCGCCATTTTGCACCGCCATTTTGAAAAATGGCGCCGGCTGAAGACAACACGATTCAATTGCAGGAGGCCGTTCCGGACCGCTGCCGTTCCGGACCGCCGCTGGACACCCAGGTAATTTAAGGCATTTGGGGGGGGGGTTCGGGAGGGTGGGGGATTTAATTTAAAGGGTCGGGGGTGGGTTTTAGGGGGTTTTAGTGTGCCGGCTCACGATTTTCATGATACTTTAAACACCCAAACGGCAACAATACGATTCCCTCCCCCTCCTAGCCGAAATCGATCGTTAAGACGATCGAGGACACGATTCACATCTCTACTCTCCACTTCCGGGCCGCGGGGCGGGGGCGGGAAGAAGAGAGCATGCCGGTGCCGCTGACTCCAGCTGTCCTGCCACGTTCCGCCCGGGCTGACAGCATTTTAAGCCCGGGCGGAGGAGGACTGGGGAGCAGTTGGGTCAGCGGGAAAGTGTGGCGACTGTCTGCAAGCCAGATACAGCCCTCAAAAGAGCCATATCTGGCTCGCGAGCCATGAATTCCCAACCCCTGCCATAGACCTTGTTTGAAATGGTCTCTGTGGAAAGTGATGGTGTCGCAGCCTTTTTCAAAGGGTTATATGGAGAGTCCTTGGTATCAATTTCAATTTGAAGAGAGCATGGCTCTCTCAAGGATACCCGAGGCAAAGTTTGGGGCCTTTCTTCAGGGGGGATTTTTTGAGTAGCAGTCTGGCGTTTCCTAGGGTTATGGCACGTGGGATGATAGAATACATCTGCAAAAGATGTTTTTGCAGTCTTGGCCTTGGGCACATAGGTGGCTGTAGGCAGCTGTTTCTTGCCACCAGCCTGTTTGTACTGGGGTTCCAGCAGACTCAGGTACAGGGTGTGGGATTCTCTCATTCCTCCAAGGAAGCAGAGCGTTTTGAGGCTGCTGTTCCCCTATATTGATGCTTGAATGACTTGCTGTGCTCTCCCAGCCTGGATGTGGAGGTCCGCTGTTTCAGCCAGAAGTCTTTTATGGTTCAAGTCGCAGCCTGGCAGTTTTTCCTTCAAAGGCATGCCTTTGTGTGGCAAAGTCCTGGAACAGCTGGTGAAGCACTTGATTGGGTCCCTTACCCAAAATTGAGTCCAAGAGGAACAAGAAGGGCTCCCATGGGAGTATCAGCCAGGTAAAGGCACTCTTCTCAGCAGCAGTTGTCTGCCGAGCTGCTGTCCTTTCCAGAATCGCAATCACCCATCCATGGCAAATTCAATACTGTCACCAGAGGGAGCAGGAAAGGACAAGGCAGCGCGGCTGGTCCACTCTTCCCCAGAGATCACAGGAGGATGGTTGGCCCTCTTGTGTAAGGAATGGACCAAGATAATGACAGATCAGTGGGTCCTCTCAGTCTTAAGAGACAGCTACACCTTGGAATTTGTTTGGTCAGCCAGATCTATATGAGTTCCTTCTGCGCCTTCCACATCTAATGAGAGGTGGTTTGCTCCACATTAGATCACCTACAATACCTGGAGGTGATTCTACAACACCTGGACATAATTGTTCTGGTACCTCTGGAGGAGCTTGACAGAGGATGGTTTTCCATCTGTTTCATGGTTCCAAAGAAGGAAGGTGCCTATCAGCCCATTCTGGATCTGAAGAAGTTGCATGTGTTCTGCAAATGAGAGTACCTGGCGTTTCTGGATATTAAAGAAGCATATCTACATTTTCCCAACAAAATCTGGAACTATTTACAGGTCATGGGTTCTATGGGGTCAACACTGGAATTAGTTCCTTGGGCATTGGCTCATATGCAACCTCTTCAGAAGTTTCTTCTCTCCCGTTGGAATCAGTTATTGAAGGAGTTTCATCTTCCACTTCCGCTCAGGGGGGATGCCAGGTCCAATCTTTCATGGTAGCTTGGTCGGGCCAATCTGGGTCAAGAAGTGGAGCTAAAAGTCTCGAATTAGGAGATAGTAACTACCAATGTCAGCCTCACCAGTTTAGGAGTGGTGTGCCAAGGACAGTCAGCGTAAGACCAATGGTCGAAGACGGAGGCATCGTGGTCCATCAATTGGTTAGAGAAGTGGGTGGTACATTTCACGTTGCTTGCCTTTCTGCCACAGTTATTTGGTCAGCCAGTATGGGTTCTGTCGCACAGTGTCACAATGGTGGCGTACATCATCAAGCAGGGAAGAACCAAGAGTCGGGCAGTGACTCAGGAGTTGGTTTGATAGGTGGAAGAGCATCTGTCACTCCTGAAGGTACCTTAAATTGCTGGGGTAGACAACCTCCAGGTAGAATTTCTCAGTTGAAGGCAGTTAAACTCTGGAGAGTGGGAGCTAACAGAGGAAGCAATGAGTCTCATTCAGATCAGATGGGGAATGCCCCTCATGGACTTAATGACATCATGGCAAAATGCCAAGACGATATGTTTTTACAGTCACAGGCAGGAGCATGGGGCAGAAATCATTGATACTCTAGTGCTGCCATGGCCTCTGGGAATTCTGCTTTATGTGTTTCCTTCATGGCCACAAGTAGGCAAGGTGCTTCGGCAGATAGCATAGCATCTGAGACAGGTAATTCTGGTGGTCCCAGAGTGGCTGCATCAATCTTGGTTTGCGGATCTGGTTAACATGCACGGGCTAAGATTCGGTCACCTATCGAGGCTTCTTCACCATAGTCCGATATTTTTGTTATCAGGTTGCTCACTTCTGTCTCATGACTTGGCTTTTGAGAGGAAACATCTGAGATGGAAGGGCCGGGCAGGAAGTGTGGCCAACTCACATATTTTAGCTTTACTACAGAAGGGATTGGATAAGGATTAGCCTTTAACTCCCTTCAATTGCAGAGGTCGCAGGAGGGCCAATTGTCCTCCTGTGACCTCTGGGGAAGAGTGGACCAGCCACACTGCCTTGTGCTTTCCTACTAAGACAGGATAAGAGAGAATTTGAAAAGAAGTTGGCCATAGAGGCAAAAACTCATAATAAAAACTTTAAAAAATATATCCGAAGCAGAAAGCCTGCGAGGGAGTTGGTTGGATTGTTAGATGATTGAGGGTTTAAAGGGGTACTTATGAAAGATACGGCCATTGCAGAAAGACTAAACAAATTCTTTGCTATAGTGTATACTGAAGAGGATGTTGGGGAGATTCCTGTCCTGCAGATGGTTTTCAAGGGTGATTGAGATAAACTGAACCAAATCATGGTGAACCTGTAAGATGTAGTTGGTCAGATTGACAAACTGAAGAGTATTAATCACCTGGACCGGATGGCATACACCCCAGGGTTCTGAAAGAACTAAAAAATGAAATTTCAGACCTACTTGTAAAAATTTGTATCCTATCATTAAAATCATCCATTGTACCTGAAGACTAGAGGGCGGTCAATAGTGTCTGTCCTTGCCACTTTGGTTTTTCTTTTGCCACCTATTCTAATGGTATGTTAACTGGTTCCATGCCAGATTTTCCTGTCACACTGTCCACAGGCTTCTTTCTGGCTCTAGTACATCTGCTGCTCTTATCTAGCTCTGCACCTTTGTCCCTCTGGAGGCTAAAGCACCAGTCATGTGACTCAAATAGCTGCTGTGCTTCCTCTGCTTTGAGCAATAGTGAGCCCTTCCCTGGCCTTACTTCAGGCAGGCTGGCAGTTGGGAGCGTAAGACCTGTGTCCAACTCTTTCAAAGTATATGTCTAGACAGTCTGGCTTCTTATTGCCCACTCTTGCAATTGCCTCTGTCCTTCCAGGAGGCATTGAGATACAGCCTGCATTTTCAGCTCAGTCATGCTTTCCCACAGACAAAGCTGGCTTCCTTGAGCTTTAGTGCAGAGCAACTCACTTGCTGCTGGAGGTGCATACCCTGTTCAGACACATAGCAACTCAGGCAGCTTCACTTTCTTTACGGCCACACCTTGTTCAAACTTACTCTGCAATACATTTTTTTCTCTGAGAAGGCAACCCCCCCCCCCCCTAGAAAATAACTCACTTGATTTCCCTGTCTTAGGTAATCAGAGCTTCTCTCCTTACTTATAACAACACCTTTCAAGTATTTATTTTTCTTTAGGCCCTCAAGAAACAGCTCTCTGAATTAAAGAAAAAAAATAAACTGCTTTTATTGTGCCTCTCCAAACCAGTCTTTTAAAGTCTTCAGTGCTCTATACACAAGTAGCAGCACTGCTTCTTTGGCAGGCAGCATACAACTAGAAACTTTCTTTTTTTCTCTACTTCCTTTTCCTTTTCCTGGAGACTGGTTCTCTCTCTATCCACTTGCATAGAGTAGAAATCCCCAAACTGACACCATATGTGAGATGGCAGAGCAACTTTCTAGGCTGGAGACATAGGCAAACAGATTCCAGCCTTTCTTACTTAAAAGATTCCACTTTATTATTTATACAACAGCACACAAAATTGTAGATTTCTTACGACACCTTTACCTCAAACCAGAGCGGATTCAGGAGCTCCTTCTCCTGGAAACGTTGGCACCTCTTGATCCCAGCTGTGCTTCACCTCTTATTCTGCCCAGCAGGTTTCTGCCCACAGAGCTCTCTCCATGGGGTTTTAAAGTGGTGCACTCCTCTAGCCTGGTCTCACACAGATTAAGAAGGGGTAGTACAGCCATTCCTTTACAGTGCTGTTATATCTTAATTTGGTTAGAAAAGAGATTCCCAAACCTGTCCTAGGGGCCTTACAGCCAGCTGGGTTTTCAAGATATCCACAATGAACATGCATGGCATAAATTTGCATGTACTGAGTCTCCATGGTATACAAATTTATCTCATGCATATTCATTGTGGATATCCTGAAAACCCGACTGGCTGTGGGGTCCCCAAGACATGTTTGGGAAGCCCTGGGTTAGAAGCAAAGCCAGGTGTTTTTGTTTTCAATTACTTTCCAGTGAGAAGAAACTCAACTTCTTATCCTGGGAAACTGTGAGGCATGTTTAAAACTCTCTTTACATTGAAGCAACATCTGACTACTGACAAGAGAGAATTCCAGATGTGACCTGTGATGATCTGGCGCACCATGCTATTTTAGTCATCTAAAGGAAAGGTACAACAGGAACTCTTGGCGATGGTCATCTTTGGAAAACCTTAACAGAACAACACAGTAGGCAAGCAGCAAGTCATGCCATGTGGCTAAATACAGAGATTCAATGTGCATTGATCTTGTCTTGGTCTCCCTAGCCATCTACCCTTTGGGTTTTCCATCTTTTTATGCATTGTTTGGATCTCTTGGCAAACTTAGACAATTTTCCATTCCCCATGGGCTCAGCTGCAGATGAATAAATAGAAAATTAATTGTGCTTTGTATATAAAAAAATGTATTTGCACTATACTGGTGAGCAACTCTAAAACATATCATAAATGAATAGAGAGAAATAGCAACTAAATGAAATGTTCATCTTCGGTATCAGCAGCTGTACTTTATTTTGTACCCAGATGCAAAGTATTTCATTTCAGCTAGGCATTATTAAACTTTAAGAGGGAAGTCTGGGGAATGTATTGTTTGGAAGAATAATGGGATTCGTCAGTACTGCCCGGAAAATGAGTTTCTTGCATTTCAAGCCTTAGCAGAAAAATAATTCATACATAAACTCATTTTAAGCAGAAGAAGGGAGTGGTCAAGATGAAAATTTACATACAGGTTACCTTGAAGCAAAAACATAGAATATGGATTTTATTGCCAATCAAGACACAAAAAATGAGGTTGAATAATGCAGAGAGGTGATTAAGAAACAATAGTAGAATAAACAGCAGACTACATTTAAAGGTGAATTTTAAAAGTTATGCGTGCGCATCAATCAGTAGATGCACACACAAGTAGCACTTATTCGCGTTGGGGCTATTTTATACATCTTGCACTTACACATGCAAATACTAATGCGTGATTATCTTTGATGGAGTAAAAAAGGGGCAGATTTGGGGTGAGTCAGGAGTGTTCTGGGGCAGGACCAGCATATATGCGCATAGGGCCAGATTTTATAACGTGCACGCGGGCGTAGATTTGTGCGCAGCCGCGCACATGTTATAAAATCGGAGGTCAGCGCATGCAAGGGGGTGCACACTTGTGCGCGCTGAGCCCTAGGGGAGCCCCGTTGGCTTTCCCCGTTCCCTCCGAGGCTGCTCCAAAATCGGAGCGGTCTCAGTGTGAACTTTCCTTTAACCCCCCCACCTTCCCCTCCCTTCCCCTATCTAACCCGCTCCCCAGTCCTACCTAAATCCCCCCTAACCTTTATTTTTTGATTTACGCCTGCCTCTGGGCAGGAGTAACTTGCCGGACCACCCCCGGACCGGTGCCCTGCCCCCTTCCCGTCCCTTTTTCAAAGCCCTGGGACATACGCGCGTCCCGGGGCTTGCGCGCGGTGCCAAGCCTATGCAAGCCTAGGCTCGGCGTGCTTAGGGACAGGTTTTCGTGGTTACGCACATAAGTTATGCGCGTAACCCTTTGAAAATCTGCCCCATAAGTTGCAATTTTATATCCTGCGAACTCAGTGTGTGTACAGTTTGCCTGTGCATATTTACTTCTGCTATTTATCACATATAAGTCTGAACAAAACTATTTATAATCAAATATGAATTGCATGAGGAGTGTGGGTAAACTGGGGAAAGTGCAAGCTAAAGAACTAGGGGAATCTTGACCTAGAAATAGACTGGGCAAATTGGTGGACGAACTGGTAAAACTGGTCATTTCCTTCACGCACGAATGTTATAAAATGAGCTCACTTGTGCATGTAAAAGCTGACAATTTCTAAGGAAAATGCGCAAATATCAGCTGCTCCTGTAAATGCTTAAAATTAGGAGCACATTTACGCACATTATGCATATTTTATATAATAAAATGCGCACTTGCGCAGAGGATATAACATTCATGTGTATGTGGTTGCATGCCAATAGATGCACGCATGCTCATTTAAAAGATACTGTCCCTCCTAGTTTCAGTAAATTTCCTTTCACCAGGCAATACAAGGATTTCTAAACTATGCTTTGCTCATGGAGCCTGGAGCTGACCTGGGAATCAGAAGGACACTGTAGGCAACACCCATCTGGAATCCCAGAGCAAAATATAAGTGCTAGACTGCTGGCATTGACATTGTACGTGGTAGACAAGGACTTCTTGGCTGTAGAGGCAAAAGTTCATAATAAAATCTTTTAAAAATATATCTGAAGCAGGAAACCTGCAAGGGAGTCAGTTGGACCATTAGATGATCGAGGGGTTAAAGGGACACTTAGGGAAATTAAAGCCATTGCGGAAAGACTAAATTAATTCTTTGCTTCCGTGTTTACTAATGAGGACGTTGGGGAGATACGGGTTCCGGAGTTGGTTTTCAAGGGTGATGATTCAGATGGACTGAACCAAATCACAGTGAACCTAGTAGATGTGGTAGGCCAGATTCACAAACTGAAGAGTAGTAAATTACCTGGACCAAATGGCATATGCTCCAGGGTTCTGAAAGAACTAAAAAATGAAATGTTAGACCTATTAGTAAAAATTTGTAACCTATCATTAAAATCGTCCATTGTACCTGAAGACTGGAAGGTAGCCAGTGTAACCCCAATATTTAAAAAGAGATCCAAGGGTGATCCAGGAAACTACAGACTAGTGAGCCTGATTTTAGTTCTGGGAAAAATCGTGGAAACTATTCTAAAGAACAAAATCACAGAACATATAGAAAGATATGGTTTAATGGGACTCAGCCAGCATGGATTTATCCAAGGGAAGCCTTGCTTCACAAATCTAAATTTTTTTGAAGGGGTTAATAAACATGTGGATAAAGGTGAACCGGTAGATGTGGTGTATTTTGGATTTTGAGAAGGTATTTGACAAAGTCCCTCATGAGAGGCTTCTAACAAAACTAAAAAGTCATGGGATAGGAGGCGATGTCCTTTCGTGGATTGTAAACTGAGTAAACGACAGGAAACAGTAAGATTAAATGGTCAGTTTTCTAAGTGGAAAAATGTAAACAGTAGTGTGCCTCAGGGATCAGTACTTAGACTGGTGCTTTTCAATATATTTATAAATGATTTGGAAAAGGATATGACAAGTGAGGTAGTAGAATTTTCAAATGACACAAAATTATTCAGAGTAGTTAAATCACACATGGTTTGTAATAAATTGCTGGAGGATCTTTTGAGACTGGAAGATTGGGCATCCAATTGGCAGATGAAATTTAATGTGAACAAGTGCAAAGTGATGCATATTGGGAAAAATAACTCATGCTATAGTTACATGATGTTAGAGTCCGTATTAGGAGTTACCACCCAGGAAAAAGATCTAGGCAGTGTGCTGCAGCAGTCAAAAAAAGCAAACAGAATGTTAGGAATTATTAGGAAGGGAATGGTGAATAAAATGGAAAATGTCATAATGCCTCTGTATCGCTCCATGGTGAGACCGCACCTTGAGTACAGTGTACAGTTCTGGTCACCACATTTTAAAAAAGATATAGTTGCACTGAAGAAGATAAAAAGAAGGGCGACCAAAATGATAAAGGGGGTGGAAAGGCTCCCGTATGAGGAAAGGCTGAAGAGGTTAGGGCTGTTGAGTTTAGAGGGGGATATGATAGAGGTCTATAAAATCATAAGAGGACTAGAACAGGTAAACATGAATCAGTTATTTACTCTTTCAGATAATAGAAGGACTAGGGAGTCACTCCATGAAGTTAGCAAGTAGCACATTTAAAAGAAATTGGAGAGAATTATTTTTCATTCAACATACAATTAAGCTCCGGAATTTGTTGCCAGAGGATGTTGTTAGGGTAGTTGGGTTTTAAAAAGGTTTGGATAAGTTCTTGGAGAAGAAGTCCATAAACTGCTATTAATCAAGTTCACTGCTATTACTGGCATTGGTACCACAGGATCTATTTATTATTTAGGTACTTGCCAGGTTCTTGTAACCTGTATTGGCCAGTGTCTGGGTCTCGGCAGGTTAGGGAAGACCTGCCCTCCCCCCCCCCAATATCTTCAGTGAGGTTGGGGGCATCAGTGACCTGCTGTAGGGGTCCTCTCCATTGGTATTTTTATTTTTTTCTAAAGATTACTTTCGAGACCCAGAAGGAAGCTGCGACTGCCCTTCCTCCCTAACTTGAGCACCAGACGGCCTGCTCCAGGGGACCCCTCCCATCGGGGATTCAAAGACAAAAACAATGGACTGCATTAGAGCACAGAAGATCTGATGTTACGCTTGGGCTCCGGTCAGGAGTCGTGAACACCACCCAGCAGGGTGGCTCCAGGTGGAGAGAGACAGGAATGGCTAGAAACAGTGTCTGGTTCCAGGCTGGGTCAGGGCAGGCAGCAAGTAGCAGTGTCTGGGTCCAGGCTGGGTCAGGGCAGGCAGCAAGTAGCAGTGTCTTGGTTCAGGCTGGGTCAGGGCAGGCGGCAAGTAGCAGTGTCTGGGTTCAGGCTGGGTCAGGGCAGGCGGCAAGTAGAAGTGTCTGGGTCTAGGCTGGGTCAGGGCAGGCGGCAAGTAGCAGTGTCTGGGTTCAGGCTGGGTCAGGGCAAGGCAGGTCAGAAGGCCTGTAGGCCACACACACACAGAAGGCCCGTAGGCCACACACAGTAAGCAAGGCAAGGCAGAGAAGGCCAGTAGGCCACACACACACAGAAGGCCCGTAGGCCACACACCGTAAGCAGGGCAAGGCAGGTCAGAAGGCCCGTAGGCCACACACACACACACAGAAGGCCCTTAGGCCACACACCGAAAGCAGAGCAGGCAGGTCAGAAGGCCCGTAGGCCACACATACACACGGAAGGCCCGTAGGCCACACACCGTAGTCAGGGCAAGACAGGTCAGAAGGCCCGTAGGCCACACACACACACACAGAAGGCCCGTAGGCCACACACCGTAAGCAGAGCAGGCAGGTCAGAAGGCCCGTAGGCCAGGTAAGAAAAGTGAGGAAGAAGGCCCGAAGGCCGCGCAAGGCAAGGCAAGGAAAGGCCCGAAGGCCGCGCAAGGCAAGGAAAGGAAAGGCCCGAAGGCCGCGCAAGGCTAGAGCAGGGAGCCCAGGTGAGCTCGATGCCGAAGCACCGAGGGAACTGTCAGGCAGGGTTATAAGGGCCAACCCAGAACATAGAGTGGACAGGGGAGATGGCCTGGGCCTGTCAGGAGAGACAGCACTAGAGGGACCCCTGGTGGTGAGGCGGTTGCACTGCAGCCAAAACTGTAACAGTACCCCCTCCGCAAGGCCTCCCCCTCCTCCTGGGTCCCATCTTAGCAGGGGGTACTCAAAAATGAAATCAGACCCCTCCGAGGGCAGCAACAGCTGGAGCAATTCAACAGGCTCAGATGGCTGAGTCAGAAAGTCTGTTAGTGGTACCGGTTTGAGCCCCTCCGGGGGTGGCAGCAGGACCGGTTTAGCAGGCTCGTCTCGGGGTAGTGCAGCAGGCTCGGGCCCCTCTCGGGATGAAACAGCAGGCTGGAACACCTCTCCGGGCGTTGTAGCAGGTTCGGACCCCTCTCGGGGCGATGAAGCAGGCTCGAACACCTCTCCGGGCATTGTAGCAGGTTCGGACCCCTCTCGGGGCGAGGAAGCAGGCTCGAACACCTCTCCGGGCGTTGTAGCAGGTTCGGACCCCTCTCGGGGCGAGGAAGCAGGCTCGAACACCTCTCCGGGCTTTGTAGCAGGTTTGGACCCCTCTTGGGGCGATGAAGCAGGCTCGAACACCTCTCCGGGCGTTGTAGCAGGTTCGGACCCCTCTCGGGGCGAGGAAGCAGGCTCGAACACCTCTCCGGGTGTTGTAGCAGGTTCGGACCCCTCTCGGGGCGATGAAGCAGGCTCGAACACCTCTCCGGGCGTTGTAGCAGGTTCGGACCCCTCTTGGGGCGATGAAGCAGGCTCGGACCCTTCTCTGGGCGATGAAGCAGGCTCGGACCCCTCTCGGGGCATTGTAGCAGGTTCGGACCCCTCTCGGGGCGATGAAGCAGGCTCGAACACCTCTCCGGGCATTGTAGCAGGTTCGGACCCCTCTCGGGGCGATGAAGCAGGCTCGAACACCTCTCCGGGCGTTGTAGCAGGTTCGGACCCCTCTCGGGGCGATGAAGCAGGCTCGAACACCTCTCCGGGTGTTGTAGCAGGTTCAGACCCCTCTCGGGGCGTTGTAGCAGGCTTGGACCCCTCTCGGGGCGATGAAGCAGGCTCGGTCCCCATTCGGGGCGATGAAGCAGGCTCGGACCCCTCTCCGAGCGTTGTAGCAGGTTCGGACCCCTCTCGGGGCGATGAAGCAGGCTTGGCCCCCTCTTGGGGTGATGCAGCAGGCTTGGCCCCCTCTTGGGGCGATGCAGCAGGCTCGTAGCCCTCTTGGGGCGATGCAGCAGGCTTGGATCTTCCTCGGGGCGATGCAGCAGGCTTGGCCCCCTCTTGGGGTGATGCAGCAGGCTTGGCCCCCTCTTGGGGTGATGAAACAGGCTCAGATGGCAGAGCAGCAAGGTTAGAAGTAGTGCACATAGAAGACACAGATTGCACTGCTGTGGGCTTGATACCTCGAGCCAAACTCTGAGGCTCCTTATTTTGTTTCTGGAGGAGCAGTTTAGAGAAGGCACAGGCAGTTCTAGGACGTCTAGGGAATGTGCTCGTTAGTGTCTCAACAGCAGCTGTGGGAAGCAGAGCCCTGCTAGAGTTAATCAACTCTCTCCGTTTGAGAGAAAACCTGTTCCCGAGGCTCTAGCACTGGTGTCACAGAAGCCTTCTTGGCCAGGTAAGTCCTGGGTTTTTCTATCCACAAACTGCCAGCTAAAATGTCTGTTTTAGTGGAGCCAGAAGCAGAATACCGGTTAGGAGAGCTGATTGTTTTTTCTAATGGAACAGCTGATCCTAAAGCAGAACAACGGGGGCAGGGTTTGCCTGGTGGTAACAGACACGGAAAACAGGAGCATTTCCACCACCCTGGTTTAGGATTTAAACAATTTAAACATTCCTGATAGACTGAGACGTTCCCCTTATGACAACCACTGCATACCCAGTGTTCTTGGTCTGAGAGTTGACAGGCAAGACAGTTCTTGTAACTGGGATAATTCAAAGTCTGGCAACAAGCACAGACATAAAAACTTGGAGGCTGAGGCATAATGTGAGTAGAAGGAAAAAGAAAAAATTGGCTCACCGGTAGTACCAAGAACTATCTCTTCACCTGGAAATTTGGTGGCTTCGGCATACTGTTATGCTTGGGCTCCGGTCAGGAGTCGTGAACACCACCCAGCAGGGTGGCTCCAGGTGGAGAGAGACAGGAATGGCTAGAAACAGTGTCTGGTTCCAGGCTGGGTCAGGGGCAGGCAGCAAGTAGCAGTGTCTGGGTCCAGGCTGGGTCAGGGCAGGCAGCAAGTAGCAGTGTCTCGGTTCAGGCTGGGTCAGGGCAGGCGGCAAGTAGCAGTGTCTGGGTCTAGGCTGGGTCAGGGCAGGCGGCAAGTAGCAGTGTCTGGGTTCAGGCTGGGTCAGGGCAAGGCAGGTCAGAAGGCCCGTAGGCCACACACACACAGAAGGCCCGTAGGCCACACACAGTAAGCAAGGCAGAGAAGGCCCGTAGGCCACACACACACAGAAGGCCCGTAGGCCACACACCGAAAGCAGAGCAGGCAGGTCAGAAGGCCCGTAGGCCACACACACACACACACAGAAGGCCCGTAGGCCACACACCGAAAGCAGAGCAGGCAGGTCAGAAGGCCCATAGGCCACACATACACACGGAAGGCCCGTAGGCCACACACCGTAGTCAGGGCAAGACAGGTCAGAAGGCCCGTAGGCCACACACACACACACAGAAGGCCCGTAGGCCACACACCGTAAGCAGAGCAGGCAGGTCAGAAGGCCTGTAGGCCACACATACACAGAAGGCCCGTAGGCCACACACCGTAAGCAGAGCAGGCAGGTCAGAAGGCCCGTAGGCCAGGTAAGAAAAGCGAGGAAGAAGGCCCGAAGGCCGCGCAAGGCAAGGAAAGGCCCGAAGGCCGCGCAAGGCTAGAGCAGGGAGCCCAGGTGAGCTCGATGCCGAAGCACCGAGGGAACTGTCAGGCAGGGTTATAAGGGCCAACCCAGAACATACAGTGGACAGGGGAGATGGCCTGGGCCTGTCAGGAGAGCCAGCACTAGAGGGACCCCTGGTGGTGAGGCGGTTGCACTGCAGCCAAAACTGTAACATCTGAATCATCTCAAGTGAGTAAAGGAAAAGCCTAGTACCATCCAAAAGGACACTCATCTACAGGTCTATCCAGTAAAGTGCGGCCGCGTTTACCCCGCTCCTAACCCGCGTTCTACTCACTTCCCGGCCGCGTTAGCCCTTCCTGCGATCCACAACCCCCTTTAACCTACCCTTACCGCGTCCTAAAATCCCCGGGCAACCCCTTCCGCACGCGGCATGTATATTGCATGCAAACGAGTGAATTAGCTATTCCCTAGCATCCAGTAACCCGCGCCCCGACTATCGCCATTTCACCCTGCCGTTTTGCCGCGCGTTTAACCTGCTAACTTACCGCCTACCCTTACCTCTGCATTAGAGGCAGGGGTAAGGGTAGTCGGCAAGCTTTCCCCCAGCCCCTGCTCACCTGCCCTGGCCGCGTCCATGGATGCTGGTCTCCGGGGCAGCCCCAGTCCTCTCCCCGCCTCCCGAAGCAAAAAAAAGGCGAAAAAAAAAATTGCAAGAGAGAGAGAGGGGAGAGGATGGGCAATCCGACGCTCGGTGACTTACTTTTGCAGCTCCCCTCCGGACATCGTGGCTTCCCCCGTGCCATTTCCCTCTCCCCTCCTCCCGAAGCAGAGCGCGAAAAGCAGCCTTGCTCCGGGAGGAGGGAAGAAGGGATGGCAGTGTAAAGCGACGAAGCGGCGAAGCGGCGAAGTGACTTACTTTTTGCATTCCCCTCCGGACATCGGACGACCTCTCCTGCCTCCAGCTGCTCGTGAAGATGGACGCCTGCACGGCCGCTGAAGACGTGACGTCATGACGTTTGGCGTCACGGCATGTGATGTCACGTCTTCAGCGGCCGTGCAGGCGTCCATCTTCGCGAGCAGCTGGAGGCAGGAGAGGTCGTCCGATGTCCGGAGGGGAATGCAAAAAGTAAGTCGCTTCGCCGCTTCGTCGCTTTACACTGCCATCCCTTCTTCCCTCCTTCCGGAGCAAGGCTGCTTTTCGCACCCTGCTTCGGGAGGAGGGGAGAGGAGACTGGCACGGGGGAAGCCACGATGTCCGGAGGGGAGCTGCAATCCCGATTTCCTGGTATCTGTCATTTCAAATGACATTTGAAATGACAGATACCAGCGTGTCCGTGAAGCGTTAGGCCAGCGCACCCAGGATACTCTATGGCGCTCTATCCAGTAAAGTGGGTTGCGCGGGCCTAACGCTTCACGGACGCTTCTTAGACGCAGCTTGCATTTGCAAGCTATTTACATACAGGATCGAGCGGTAGGTGAGCTGCACTGTGCGTGCGGCAACCGTGGGTGCACCGGGCACTAACGCAGCTCTTCCTACCGCTCGGTACTGGATAGACCTGCTAGTGATTCTCAAGACACTGGGGAGAGAGAAAGTTGTATCTCTCTGTGCAGAGACAGTAACTTTGTATCCTTGCCAGGATACAAATGACACCCTGACCACCTGGGGACCCTATTTTTCCAAGCTCTGGAGGGTAGGAATTCCCCAGGCTGGCCTTAGACATTCCTGCACAGATTTAGGAGGATTTTGTAATGGACTGGAACACTCTACCCCTTAACCTTCGTTTGGAGCCATGCCCTCTTAAGTTCAGAAAAATGCTAAAAACCTGGCTCTTTCACCAGGCTTTCCCTGATTAATTTTCCTCGTTTGACTACTGTACACCTCCCCGGCACCTCTTACTCCTCCCGTCGCTCCATGACACCTCTCAGTTGCTCTCTGATGACTCCATGTAGCCACATACTACTGCTTGTATATTTGTAGATATGTTTTTACATTTTGCATACTGCATTCTCTTTAGTTTTCATTTTTCATTTTGCTAAATTTCGCCTCTCTGTGCTTCCTTTTGTATTTATCAGTTGCCCCGTTCCCCCTTTCCCTGTTTATTGTAATTTTCTACCTTTTTTACGTTAAAATGTAAACCGATATGATGTGTATTTTAATGTCGGTATAGAAAAGCTGTTAAGTAAATAAAAAAACAAACAAACAAATAAATAAATAAACCAATACCTTGTGTTACTGTGGATCAAGAGTTGTGCCATTTTCACATATTGTTCATCAGTACAGAATTGTTTTGGACACTAGCACAGAGACTCCAGTCATTTATTTGGCACATCCAGCATGCATTGGGACAGACTTACACTGCTTGCCCCAGGGACAATGGGACAGACACAATGAGTCACCCGTAGCACTTGGGGTCTTGGGAATAATCTCCCCCCCACTTGACCAAGGATCCAGGCCCTACAAAAAAGAGACTGTGCCAAGGTAGCCTGGTAAGTTTCTTGCCACAAAGAGAATAATACTCAGTCTACTTATTGCGTTAGTATAGGCTCTATTTGATCACTGTCTTGATGTTACCACTGTCTTCTCTTCTCTATGTCTCAAGAAGGCTTAAATTCTGTAACTGGTATAGTAGCTATTGCTTTATCTATGTTATGTCGGCCGGCCGCGGAGCTCGCAACCGGCCTTCCTTAACAGGCTGCTGCCCTGTCGGGGGAGGGGGGGGCCTTCGGCTTCCCTGCAACGTGGAGGGAGCGCCTTCACGCTTCCCTCCTGTTCTGGCCCTGCTTGCCTCTGACAGGCCCAAGACGCGGCTAGACGCCGCCACCATCTGCTCCCCACATTCGGCCCCCCCAGGCCCACGCACCTCTCTGGTTTATTTAAAGGACTTGGGGCACGCTAAGGCTGCCGGCCCTTTCCGGAGGCAGTAGTAACTTCTCCGATAAAGGTAGGGGGGGGGTCTAGATAGGGCCGGGGGGTGGGTTAGGTAGGGGAAGGGAAGGGAAGGTGCGGGGTAGAAAAAAAGTTCCCTCCGAAGCCGCTCCGATTTCGGAGCGCCCTCGGAGGGATTGGGCAGCGTGCGCATGGCTCGACGCGCGCAAGTTGCACAAATGTGCACCCCCTTGCGCGCGCCAACCCCGGATTTTATAAGATACGCGCGGCTACGCATGTATCTTATAAAATCCAGCGTACTTTTGTTCACGCCTGGTGCGCGAACAAAAGTACGCGTGCGCGTATGTTTTTAAAATCTACCTCTTGATGTGAGAATACCCTGATAAACTTCTTCTTGTTAATTAAAAAACCCCATCCCACACCATATACAGCAAAAGTAAACCACACTATAATCTTAGCAATTCCCAGTCTAAACTTAGACCTTAAACTTGTGACTGCCTTTTAAATGTGTGATCAGCTCTGTTTTAAAATAGGAAAACAACATTTACAGATCCCACCCTTCATGGAAATTTCTCACTCACAAGCTGGAAACTGGAAATTGCCAGTGGCTGTCTGTCTCTTCCCAGTTGTCCTGAAGTTCTCTCATGTAGGACTCTCTTTTTCTGCTTCCATTGATAATGAGGCTGCTACTCTGGATGCGCAGCATTTGTGTGTACATTACTGTTAGTCTTTTCACTAATGCTGTCTTACAGTTAGATGCATTGCACTGGTATCACAGTACCTTGGTACTGCAGTTATGCACAGCTGTGTTAATGTATAAGTGAATTGTTTAATAAGTAGGAAGTTCTTTCAAGAGTGAGTTCTTTCAGGAATGATTTTTCCCAGCAACTGTCTCCTAGTTGCTTATACTTTTCCAAATCAATCAGCAGAAATCTTGCCGTGACATCATACCAATATTGTTCATGCAAGAAACTTAAATTTTTCCCAATTCAGCAGAGTTTGCTTGCCATCTGACGGTTCACCTTTATCCACGTTTATTAACCCCTTCAAAAAAATGAAGCAGATTTGTTAGACAAGACTTCCCTTGGGTAAATCCATGTTGACTGTGTCCCATTAAATCATGTCTTTCTATATGCTCTACGATTTTGATCTTGAGAATAGTTTCCACTATTTTTCCCAGCACTGAAGTCAGGAAGGGAATGGTTAATAGAACGGAAAATGTCATAATGCCTCTATATCGCTCCATGGTGAGACCACACCTTGAATACTGTGTACAATTCTGGTCGCCGCATCTCAAAAAAGATATAGTTGTGATGGAGAAGGTACAGAGAAGGGCAACCAAAATGATAAAGGGGATGGAACAGCTCCCCTATGAGGAAAGGCTGAAGAGGTTAGGGCTGTTCAGCTTGGAGAACAGACGGCTGAGGGGAGGTATGATAGAGGTTTTTAAGATCATGAGAGGTCTTGAATGAGTAGATGTGACTCGGTTATTTGCACTTTCGAATAACAGAAGAACTAGGGGGCATTCCATGAAGTTAGCAAGTACCACATTTAAGACTAATCGGAGAAAATTCTTTTTCACTCAACGCACAATAAAGCTCTGGAATTTGTTGCCAGAGGATGTGGTTAGTGCAGTTAGTGTAGCTGGGTTCAAAAAAGGTTTGGATAAGTTCTTGGAGGAGAAGTCCATTAATGGCTATTAATCAATTTTACTTAGGGAATAGCCACTGCTATTAATTGCATCAGTAGCATGGGATCTTCTTAGTGTTTGGGTAATTGCCAGGTTCTTGTGGCCTGGTTTTGGCCTCTGTTGGAAACAGGATGCTGGGCTTGATGGACCCTTGGTCTGACCCAGCATGGCAATTTCTTATGTTCTTATGTCTGTACATTTCTGTTTATACTATATGGTCTCTTTATTCTGTATTTGAGAGTCTATCTGTTGCGCTGCGGAGGAGGCCTTGAGCATCTGATGCTCGGAGGCCTTGGCAAATCTGTTGCGCTGCGGTGGAAGAGAGCACTAGGGGGCGCTCCCCATAGTGGGACAAGGGATGTGTGCCCTAGCAGCGAGATGAAGCCTTGTCTGGGAGTTGAACTTGGAAGTCCGGAGACAAGACGTGAAGCTTGGAACTCTGAAGACAAGACATGGAGCTTGGAACACAGGGGACGAGACATGGTGAGCAAGGTCCGTCAGGCACCCTACACAGCCCGTAGGCTGGTCACAGACCACACTGTCCTCAATGCGCCCTACACAGCCGGATGGCTGGTCGCGGACCACGAGAGGAGCGGGCAAGCTCTGGATGGAGACACAGGTCCTCCGGAGTCGGAACAGGAAACAGTCTTTAAAACAGGAACTTGGAACCAGAAGCTCGGATCATGTAAAATCAAGGAACCTCCGGAGCCACGGGTACTCAGAACCTGGGATGACAAGACATGGACATCAGGAACTCGGACATCAGGAACTCGGATGCCAGGCAGGAGCAAGGTGCAGCGAAGTCCATGGAAGAGAAGCTCCCAGGAGGACTGGCTCTAAATGAAGGCGACGATGGACTGGGCTTGGAGCCCTTTTGTAGGGCAGAAGAGGCAACTCCCTGGGAGGAGTTCAAAGAGGGCCACACCTGCGCTGTCCCTTTAAGAAGGGAAGGAAGACGCGGCTGCGCCCTTAGGAGGAAGGGGCAGGACCATGGATAGCGGCGTCCCTGCCGCTGCCGTGCAGGAGCTTGAGCAGGAGGAAGCTGGCCCTCGGGCAGGCCCCGACGTTGGAGTTGCAGCGTCCTGCCACTGAAGATGAAGCTGGGGGAGGCTCCTACGACTGAAGAGGAGCTACAAGTCCGTGGCTCCCTGCCGTGGTGAAGAGGAGGTCCAGGTGCTACTCCAGGCCGCAAAGAGGACGACGAAGACGCGACCTCCAGGCCACGGGAGGAAGACTGGTCTGCGGCTCCATGCTGCAGGAAAGGCCCCGGCTTCTGCGGCCTCTGAGCCGCGAAGGTAAGTGCCTCCCATGGCTCCAGCCGCGGGTGGAGTGCAACACTAACTGAGTTTTGCAGGTGTGACTGAAGTGAGTTATTTCATTAGTGTGTAATTTCTTTGTAGAGATCTATAGCAGTTTGGCTTGTTCTGTTTTCCTAAAAGGGGGTGTATTACTATTTTAGGCCTGGTATAATATTTGTAGTATTAACTTTCATAGGTAGGGTTTTTGCTGTTTGAGTGCTGGCAGTTAGTGCTATTTTTATATAGAAATTCTTTTTTTCTCGTGGCTCTCTGAGGGTCCTGCCCATGCCCAAGATGCATTACAGTAGGCCTAATACCATATAGATTCCAAGTTTCTCTTGCTTTTTTGCAGGGTTTTCTGGTTGGCACCACAGCAGTGCATGTAAATACAATATACATATTGTAAGAGATATTTTTACCTTAGATATGCTTTGAGTGTTCTTTTTCATGTAAAATCTGTATTATAAATGCATAATTCTTAATTGTGTGTGAGGAGGGTGTTAGCTGCAGGCTATAAAGTTTTTCTAGGGTCTCTAATACCCTTGCACTGGTCATGAGCATTACTGTACAAACATTTAACAGAATCTCCCAACTCATGTCTTCTGTAAAGGAGGAGGGTGCAGATTTTCACTTGGTCATAGGAGGCAAATTGCCTGGCTACAGCTCTGGCTGAAGAAGTGGAAGAGAAGCCCAAGTGTTGCCGCCAGAACCCAAGAGAGTGACGGCCGAGCGGAAAAAAGAGGCTGTGAGCTGCCGCCGGAACCCAGCCAGTAGTGGTCAAAAAAAGGTAAAGGAGGCCACGGATTGACACCAGAGCCAATAAAGAATGAGAAGAATGAGAAAAGGCACAATTTGTGTGTGTGTGTTGTGTGTGAGGCAGCCTGCTTGTGTGTGTGTGTGTGTGTGTGTGTCTTGTGTGTGAGGCAGCCTGCTTGTGTGTGTGAGGCAGTTTGCTTGTGTTTGTATGTCAGTCTGCTTGGGTGTGCTATGTGTGAGGCAGTCTGCTTGTGTGTGTGAGGCAGTCTGCTTGTGTGTGTGTGTGTGTGTGTGTGTGTGTTATGTGTGTGTGTGTGTTGTGTGTGAGGCAGTCTGCTTGTGTGTGGTAAGGCAGTCTGTTTGTGTGTGTGTGTTGTACGTGAGGGAGCCTGCTTGTGTATGTGGGTATATGAGAGGGGGGTGGTGTATGTATGTGTATATGAGAGAGTGTGTGTGTGTGTATGTATGTATGTATGTGTATATGAGAGAGTGTGTGTATGTATGTGTGTGAATGAGAGGGTGGGTATGTGTGTATGTGTATATATGAGAGGGTTTTTGTGTATGTGTGTATCTACGAGGGAGAGTGCCTGCGCACATGTGTGAGAGTACCTGTATGTATGTGTGCAAGAGAAGTTAAAGTTTATTCACCCTCCTCCAATCTACTACAGTCTCAGGAGGACTGGAAATCTAAAGTTCCCAGGTACGGAGAGTGTGAGATATTTTTTTTATCCTTTTTAATTTTAATTATTGGATGTGATATATCTGCTGATTTGAAATATTTTATTGTTTGGTAATATTTTAAAGATTTTTATGCATGTTTTTAATTGGCTGAATTTATCAGCAGATTTGACATTCTTTTTATTGGTATGTTTAATGTTTTATATTTCTTGATTGTGTTTGCATTGCTTACAGAGTTTGGCTTCTTGTGATTTCCAGTTCAGTTTTTGTCTGCACGTTTCAATTTATATTTTATGGTCTCTTTATTCTGTATTTGGTGAGAGTCTATCTGTGTTCTGCTTGTGTGACTGAGGCTTTAGGTATTCTGCTAGCAAGTGGTTTCTATGTAGGGATTTACAACAACCAGGCAATCTGTTTTCCTAATAGGAGGTGTATTGGTGTTTAGGGCCTGATTTAGTATTTGCAGTATGGCTTTTTCATAGGTTGAGTGAAGGCAATTATGATATAGAAAGTTTACTATATTGGAAATGTAATTCAGTTTATTTCTGGCTTTCTGTGGGCCAAGTCCACACCCAGTGCACTTTACCATAGGCCTAATACCATATGGGATCCAGTAAACTGCCTTGATTACTATGAGAAAGGTAGTTTATTAAGTCTATTAAAAGATTATTATTGAAAGTGTGTTTGGGGTTTTTTGCAGTATATGCCTATATAATATATATGTTGTTTTAAGTGATATTTTTACTTCAGAAGATTGTACTTTGAACATCTATTTTCCATATGCAATCTGCCTTTTTAGGCTGGGGAAGTTAATACATTTTAAAATGGATCAGAATGCATACATTTTAATTATGTGGGGAGGGGAGGTTTGTCTAGGCTATCTCATACCCTAGTATCAGCCCTAAGAGAGAGTGTGTCACACACACACACACATTCTCACCATTCACCAACCTCTCACACCCCCAGGGGGCAGATCCTGGAGAAGGGTGGGAGGAAGGCAATAGGGAATGGAGGAGTCCTGTTTCTAGATTCAGGATACATGGCAGCCTTCCTCATCCCAGTAAACATTTCTCCAGCGCCTCCTAGTGCAGACGCCGAAGACTGAGAACAAAAAAATAACAGGTCCAAAAACTGCATGGTTAGAGCAGTGCGCTGCAAACAAGGGAAGCCAGGGTTCAAATCCTATTGCCATTCCTTGTGACCTTGGGCAAGACACTTCATTGCCTTCCCCCTGCCCTGACCCTCTGTGATTTCACCTGCACCAGGCCATGGAGGGAGGCTCAATTTCATCCTTTGGCTCAGGCAGCAGATTGCCTTGAGCCGCCTCTGTCCTACCCAATATGACATATACACGGCACAAATCCCTCTCATACACACAAACACTGCCCCCTACACTTGTTCCCCTCTCTCTCACACACAGACATACCCACTCCCCAGCCAATCCCCCTTTCATCTCCCACCCTCTCTTCCCACC
The DNA here is from genome assembly GCF_901001135.1 of Rhinatrema bivittatum. Taxonomy (NCBI): domain Eukaryota; kingdom Metazoa; phylum Chordata; class Amphibia; order Gymnophiona; family Rhinatrematidae; genus Rhinatrema; species Rhinatrema bivittatum. The sequence goes on from NC_042617.1 coordinate 303,720,902, forward strand.
CTCCAATGATCTACTCAGCCCCTCCCAATCTCCCTAAAATGATCCCCCTTTGCTCTGTCTGCTGTAGGTTCTCCTGTTCTCTGCAGGACGAGAGGAACTGGATCAGGAAGCAGAGGGCTGTTCTCTGCAGAGTGAGATTCAGCACAGCTGAAATGCAGCAAATCTTTAGCCAACCTGCTGCCCCAGGCACAGGTCTAGTGTGCCTATTGACAAATCCAGGCCTGAACATGTGCCAGGCTTACTCTTAAAAGGATGGAGGTGGGGCCAAGAGAGAAAGGGAACCGAGCACGCTCAGTTTAGCGTGCGCACAATAATAAATGTTACATTTTCACTATAATTAACATGATCTCATCCACAACATGACCATGGGTGGGGTTTTTTTTGTTACTATGTAATGTACTAGCATGGATATGCTGTTGGGGTGCTTATTTATCACCTACATGAGAAAACAGATTGCATCGCCCGTATATAAAGCTTAGAGAAGGTAATAAATCTATTTCCATGGACAAACACTGTTTTTCCCATGTAAATAGGTTTCTTGATTATTGCCCAACATAAATGTGTGTAAAATTATCTGTGCAATGTGGCTACTTTTACCTACCTAACTTTGGATAAGCTCCAGGGGTGGGATTTGATTGGGGAAGACATTTATGTGGACAGTTTTTGAATAATCAAAACTCCCTGCACAAATTACTAAAAGCAAGCACAAATTTGCCTGGGCACTTTTTACAGGGGCAATAATTAAAGCAAAACTACCCTGTAACTGAGCTTTGATGATTCTGGCAAACCCCGCAGGTATAAAAATTATGGTGGTTTGTTGAAACATAGGCAGTTTAGTAATTGTCAATGTCTACTAGGTTTTTATCGACTTGCCCTTTACCCTGACAGTATCAAGCCAAGTGATGTGATCGCAAACTTTCTTTGCGGTCATGTTCCATCACTACGCCTCTTAGCATCTTCATATCAGTATGAATTGGATGCGTAAATATACCTGGAAGGTACAGATTGAAAGGATCCCAGTTGCACAGTCTCTTACCTATGGTGAGTGATTAATAATCATTGAGAATGGGATGAGAATTTGACTCAAATTACAGCGTACAAGCAAACAGAAATTCATTAAGTCAGCCATGCACAGCTCTATCCTGTTGAACTGTATTTCAACCCAATGTTCTTTTTGAACAAATCAAAACTTAAAAAACAGACAGGCAGGAAAGCTTGTCCTTGAGCTCAGCTTTTGTGTGTGGGGAAGGTTTATATACCTACAGGAAGCTCACAGATCCAATAGACCTTCTGATAAATGTAAGCTTTCAACAATTCTCTCGCAGCAGATGCCTCGGTATGCCAATTCCTGAGACACTGGTATGAGAGGCCTTGAGACTGGTGAAAACACGTTCAAAGCACTTCACGACAGCTGGCCATAGATTTGTCTGTTTATAAGTTTTAGTACTACAGATTTCTGGTCCCAGAGTAAACTGGATTCTTTTGCAGGCTGTAATTCGTGATGGATTTAGGTTTTTGCTGCCCCTAAATACTACTGAGGTTGTCATGCCTCCCCACCCACAGGAAAGTCATGCACGGCCCTCTGCTGGTTTTTATTTATTTTTCTTCTTGTATTTCTTAATTGCTTCACTTCAAAACACAAGGTGATGTACAGCATATAAATTAACAATCATAAAACTAGCAACAACAAAAGAAACATAACAAATACCAATTATACAATAAAATCACATTAATATCATCATCTTAATACTGCCATGAATCTGCTTGTCCTGTGCAGATTGCTGGGCTGCAAAACTCTGTCTCCCTCAATGAGACACATAACTACCATCTAACTGGGCAGTCCTGATCCACTACAATATTTTGCAACATCCAGAATTTTGCCACCCTGAGCACAGGCCTAACAGGCCTATGCAGAAATGCAGGTTTTAATACTTTTTATTGGATCAGGGAAGTATCCAGCTTTTCAGACCACAGAGATCCCTTCTACAATCATTCACGTCATTCTTCTGTCACGTCTGGCAAAGGAACACAGAAACAGAAAATCCAATGGCAGATAAGAATTGCATGTGCCCATCTAGTCTAACCATTTTCTTCTTGGTACAAAACCTTAGAACGTGGATGACACAGCTGCCAGCTCTGTGGGTTCTGGAGTATCTCCAATATTGAGCACACTCCTTCACTCTGTCTAGGGAGGGATAATTTGTGTTGAGTTTAGCACCTCCAATCGTTTTGAAAAGTTGACACCTATGCCAGATGATCACTGGTGGTCTGCTGATTTCTGTCTTTCCCTTCATTTCTTTATAATATTTATGTGCTTATCTGATGCTTTTGTTAATTCTGCTATTGTGTTTGCCTCCACCACCAGTTCTGGAAGGCCAATCCATGCATCCACAACTGTTTCCATGAAGAATTCTTTTTTGATGTACTCGATTAATGTCCTTGGAGCTCCACACTGACCTCTTGTTCTAGAACAGGGGTCACTCCACACTTCCCTCTTGTTCTAGAACAGGGGTCCCCAACCTTCTGGGGAGTGTGGATCCCCTTTCAACCTCCAAAATTTCTGCAGACCCTTACATGCATGTATTTAATTTTTACGTGCAGTTAAATGCCACGTGAAAACTGATTAATATAACAAATAATATGCATTCCAGAATCATCTGTAATGTATAAAACTCAATATCAAATAAGCAATGGTTTCTGATATAAACTGCACTCTCCCTCCTTCCCTCCCTTTATGGCCCTTCCTTGAGTGCCATTCCCCCCCTGCTTCCCTCCACCTCTGGCCCTTTCCTGAGTGCTTTGCTTCCTTTTCCTTCCCTGTAGCTCTTCTCTGGCTCTGTCCATCCTGCTTTCATGTGGCCCCTATCTGAGAGCTTACCCTCATGTCCTCTGCTCTGCTCGACCCCCACCCATAGCCCCTTCCCTAATGCCTTCCCCTTCTTTCCTCTCCCTCCTGTGTCCCCCTTCCCAGGCCCTCCCCATCAAGGACCCTTCCTGAGTGCTTCTCCTCCTGCTCTCCTTCCTTTTCTCTATGGCCCCCTTCTTAATACCTTGCCTCCTGTCCTCTCCTCTCTCCATGGCCCCATCTCTAAAATTCTTTTTTGGTTTTTTACTGTATTTGAATGTATTGCCCACCGTTTTAAACAAGAAATTCACCCAAGGCGGGGTACGTCATATTCGAAGGAGCACACAATTTGAAGGCGTCTTCAATAAGGACTAAACTTGATATCCATCGATGACAGGGCTAGACTAAGTAAAAGGTAGATCTAGAACAGGCCTAAACTTGCAATAAGAATAGAACACGTCTCAGTAAAATCAAAACAGGACCTACTTAGATAAGAGCACAAACATCTCGGCACAACAAGAGGTTGTAGCAGCATTTTAAAGTCACTCATCTGAATCCAAACATCTCAGCAAAACAACCGCAGCAGCGGCAGCAGCAGGCTTAAGGCATCCCCTAAGCTGCCAGGCAGCTTACAGCACACCCTTCTGAAGGTCCTTTCAAGTACTTTCATTCCTATGCTCTTCCTCTTGCCCTCTCCTCCCTGTGGCCCCCTTCTCTGCCCCTTTCTGAGTGCTGAGCCCACTATGGCCCCTTCCCTCCGAGCCCCACCATGCAGAGTCAGATTTAAGAATGTTGTGCCCACGGGCAGGGTCGGAGAGTGGAAGATGAGAGCCCTTAGAATGGAAAGACCCCCCCGCCCACAAACTCCCAGAATGCCATAGCAGCACACCTATGAGGGGACTTGCGAGAGCAGGCTCCTCCTTAGCATAGCTGTGTACTCCTTTTCGGCCTGGGTATTTGGAGCCATCAAAATTTAGCGCCATTGGCAATTGTCTATGTTGCCTGTGCTTAAATCCAGGCCTGCCACCATGGCCATACTACTGCCTCAAGGTGCTTTTTTTCCCCCCTTCCCTGCCAGGCCAGCAGGACAGCCAGAGCATATGTAAAGGTGATCAGAAACGCTCCTCGGGGATCGTCGCTGTGCTTGTTGCTGCCTACTGGCCTTGTGGTGGTGCTGGCAGCCCACTTCCCTTCCTCCTCCCTCTGCAGTTTCAGACTCCTCGTGGGTAGCAATCAGCTGCACTCTCTTTGCCCTGCCTTCTCTTCCCTGCCAATTTGGGCTTCTTGAGGCTCCGTCTTCCTCTCCTCAGCACTGGGATGAAGGAGTGGATTGGGCAGCAGGAGTCTTAGAGCAGAGCTCTCAGAGGTGAGGCCAGCCTGCTCTGTTTCTCACCAGTTGCACTTTGATTGCCTCCCTTCTGGCTGACTGTCACTGTGATGGTCTCGTGGACCCCCAGGTTGGGAACTAGAACTTCTCCACTGAAAGAGGTTTGTTTCTGGAGCCTGATCTGTATCTTTGAGGTATCTGAAGGTTTTTATCATGGACCCCCGTCTCTCCTCTCCTTTAGGGCAGTGATTCTCACCCCAGTCCTCAAGTACTCCCTAGCCGGTGTATTTTTCAGAATATTCCCAATGAATATGCATGTGATAGATGACGTATGCACTGCAGTGGAAGTAGAGTGGGCAGGTGGTCCCTGAAGGCCAGGTTGAGAACCACTGCTATAGGGTATACATGTTTAGGTCCTTATGGCTCATCTCACAGGGCCTTAGGTTCAGACCCTGCATCCTTTTAACAGCCCTTCTCTAAACCATTTCAACTCTGTCTATATCCTTCATACATATGAACCCTGGAATGGACACAATACTCCACAGTGGTCTCAAAAGCTCATGTACATCAACATCTTTGGCTAATTCTTATATTGGTTTAGTGAAAGGTAGCACAGCATGCAACTTGTTATTAGATTCTGGTCACAAAATACAGTAATTGTCCTTTTGTCCTTTACAGACTTATATATAGTGATAGGAACCAGGAAGTCAGGGTACTATCTCTCTCCTGCCTTTTTTTTTAGCTGTTTTTATCAAAAACATCTTTGCAAAGGTTAGCGCATAAACAAACCTGCTAGAAACATGCCAGTAAAAGTTATCTTTCCAGGGCGGTGACAATAACCAGGGAGGAAGAAAAACAAGAACTACAGTGCAATTCCCCCAGTCTTAAACCCACTCATATTACAGCTTGTAAAAGGAAAATCTGGCACAGGTCACCTTTCAGACGCCCCTCTGTATATTTACAGTGGAGTCATATCAGATCGCTTAATAAAAGAGGGGTGATGGAAATGACAAGACACATGGCAAAAACTCATGCAAACATTATTATTAAACCTATAGACACGGGAAGCACAGCTCACTTGTGGGATTGCATGTGCAGTCAACATATATAAATAATTCTCTGGGCTCTATTTTCAGCAAGGGTTCCTCCCACACGGTGTCTAAACTGGCAATGCTTTCTTTGCAGATAGGGCCTGCTGTGCATAGCAGCGTTATAAATGCACCCAGTATACACTATGGATCAGTACGTTTCTTTATTAATTTTTATTCTGAACCCACTCAAATAATAACCAGGATCCAACATGCAACATCCCCATCTGCAAACTGAAACAACCAGGAGAGGGTTACTTGCACGGAGCTGTTAAAGGACTCAGGTCTTGGAGGCAGACTTTAGACTAATCCTGGTCTTCCGATATCTTAAACCAAACAGATTAAGTGCTGATATCAAATGAAAAGAGCAGGTCGAATCCCAGACTGGGATGGAGATGGAAAAGGAAGACCCACCAAAGGTCTCCCTCCAAGAAATGAGTCATTTTGCAGCATTGCTTTGCGTGTGCAGTTAGTACTAGGACTATGGTGGGTTTTTTGGTAGTATGGCAGTCATTCACCCTCTTTTTAAGAGGACCAGTCTAGTTTTCTGCTATTCTGTCCTCTGTAGAGATATGAAACAAGTCACATTTATGTCCTTTTTTCTCTCTTCAGACACCCAACATTTCAATCCACAACTGAACTTTAGAATACTGGTTTTCCTTGGTTAATATATTTGATATTTTATTAATCCTATGTCTATATTTATCCTGTGAATACCAACACATGCTGGTATTTATCATGCCGCCTGAATGACAGTACAGAACCAAAAGCTATCAACTCAGAACCAAAGTACAGAACAGAAAGTTAGTATGAAAAGAGGTTATTATTTCTGGATCAGAATTGGACAAAGGAGAGCTGTATTCCTTTTTCCCAATTGCAGACTGATTTTGGAATCCCAAACCATACTAGATACACATATCTCCAACTTAGAAGAGATGTTTCATGCTTTCTTAATGCTGACACACAGCTCCATCATCATATTAGGTTGGAACAATTATTAAGTAAGTCGAATTAGTCACCACCAAGCAACGGCAGGTGTCTTACGCACTCCCACTGACCTGGCTGCTGTTCCCTTCCCCTCCAGTGAGAGACTGAGTGCATATATCCTTGCACTGCTACTGTTGCCATTTGGGCTGTCAGCATGCTCAAGCCTGGATGGGAATGGCTCCAGTATTAGTGGGAGTTGGCAACTGCAGCATGGTCTTTTCTTCTTCCCACTTCCCACAACCCAGAAGATGAAGTGATGCTCAGCAAGGCACATGGGAAGAAGAAAGGGCCATGCGGCATTCAAAAGTAGTGGCAGCATTGGCCTGAGGAGCAACGTAGGCCCGGAGAAAAACAGCAGACGATCTGCAGTGTTAGTTCCTGCAGCTTATGTGATTATTTCTTTGGCCACAGGACTGGAAGAAGAGGCTACTTCAACTCCCAATTGTGCTAGGGGAGAGGGGAGTGAGTGAAATTGAGTGCAAGCCAGCGTGTGTGTAAGTGAGAGAGAGAGAATGGATGTGATTGAGAGCTTGTGTTTAAGTGACAGAGATCATGTGTATATGAGTAAGATAGAGAGAGCATGTGTGTGATTGAGAGAGAAACTGATTAGGGAGGTGACTGGTGTGCATATAAGAGAGAGAGAGAGAGAGAGAGACTAGACAGGGAGGTGACTCATGTGCATGTGAGAGAGAGAGAGACTGGTTAGGGAGAAAACTGGTGTGCATGTGAGAGAAAAAGATGTCAGGGAGGTGACTTGTGACCATGTATGAGAGACTGGTCAGGGAAGTGACTGGTATGCATGTGTTTGTGAAAGAGAGACTGGTCAGGGAGGTGACTGGTTTGCATGTAAGAGAGAGAGAAACTGGTCAGGAAAGTGACTGGTGTGCATGTGTGTGTATAAGAGAGAGGCTGATCAGGGAGGTGACTATGTGTGTGAGCAAGGCTGGTCAGGGAGATGACTGGAGTGTATGTGTGAGAGAGACTGGTCAGGGAGGAAACTAGTGAAGATGTGAAGTGTGATATTGGTCAGGGAGGTGACTGTGTGTGTGTGTGTGTGTGTGAATGAGAGAGATAGACTGTTCAGGGAGGTGATTGGTGTACATGAGAGAGAGAGCGAGAGACTGGTCAGGGAGAAAACTGGTACATGGGATAGAGGCATCAATAAGGTGACTGGTGTGCATGTGAAGAGAGAGACTGTCAATGAAGAGACTGTGTTTGTGAGAGAGAGAGATTGGTCAGGGAGGTGATTGGTGTATATGTGAGTGAAAGACTGGTCAGGAAGGAGACAGAGATTGAGCAACTGGTGGGAGGTGACTGTGTGTGAGAGAAAGAAACTAATCAGGGATGTGTGTGAGAGAGACAGACTGGTCAAGGTGGTGACTATGAGAGAGGTTTGCTCTCCAAATGACCATGCATGCTCAATGGCCTGCCTCATTCCAATTGTGCATTGATCAAGCATGCAAGACCATATGGGCTATTGCATAGCCATGAAAGCTGCGTGCCTGCTGGTAAGGAAGACAGGCAAAGGTAAAGAAGAAGTTCGTTACTGGGGACCTTCACTATTGGCTCTTGTTGCCTTCTTCACACAGCATTCCGTTTGGTAACTGCTGCTTAGATGCGCCTGTATGTGAATTCATGGCCAACACATTATATAGTGTGCATGTACAGCTTGGGTGCTGTGAAGTCAAACTTGGAGTCATCATGACACAACAGTTTATTTTGTGCCCAATTATTTTGGTAAGGAGTGCAAGTAGAGCTGGTGCAAGGGGATTAGACGCCCTAGGCGAGCCTTCTCCCTTGCGCCCCCCCCCCCCCCCCCCACCTCCGGTCTCGGCCCCGACTCCTACATCATTCTCGATCACACCCACCGACTGTGTGGTTTTCTGGGTCGTGAGCAGGTTGGGCACTGCTCACGGCCCGCTACCGCTTGTGGCCCCATATGGTTCGCACCCAGTGGCGCACCAAGGGTCTCCGGCGCCCAGGGGCTAATGCATGTGTGTGCCTCTCCAGTATCCTCCCCTTAATCCTTCTTGTACTAATGCTTAAGGTCACAGAAAATCAGTGGCATCTCTAGACAGAAGTTGTTTTTTTTTCTGGAGGGGGGGGGAGCCAAAATGACATTTCTTCATCACACCCACCTCTATAGCATGGATCCTGCTTTAAAATTGGTAAAAAAAAAGTGTTAATAAAAAAGTCCAAAGGGTCTTCTGCGTAATTTTAAAAAGCTGGCCAGTTTCACACTTCTAGTAAAACTACTATAAAATTATTTGATAGCCTCATTCAACTAATTCTATATGGCTATGAAAGTGAAGTCTGGAATTTATAGGAAGGGACGGAATGTCAATATAAATCCTGCACCTCCAGTTCTGTAACTCTGTGCATCCACTGAAATTCCCCCAAACAATGGAGCTTGGATGTTTCCCTTACAGCTCATCATAATAAAAGATATTTTCAAATTCTGGTGTCACCTCACAGAAACAGCAGCACAAACAGCTTCCACTGCCAGCCAGGCACATTGTGAACTAACACAAAACCCCGCAAAAAATGACACTCAAAATCTATACTGCAATCCCATCTTAACAAAACAGTAATAACACCAAGGACTCAAACAACAATAACCCTACCTGTGAAAAAGCAAGGGTAAATATTACACTGGGTCCTAGAATACCAATACACCACCTACTGAGGAAACAAAACAAACCCGATTGCTATAGATCCCTATACAGACACTACATGCTAGCAGAATCTCTCATCACGGTCACAGACACAGAGCAGAGACAGACTCTCACCAAATACTGAATACAAAATGAAGGAGCACAAATTAGACAAAAACTGAAATGGAAATGGAAACTCCAAGAAACCAGACTCCGTGTATTAACAATAGAAAAATAGAACCACCATTCCTCATAAAACAAATACAATCAAGAAACATAAAGCATCAGTTATAATAGTAAAACCATAATAAAGGAATATTTTAAAACTACTGATAAATAGAATTTCTATTAATTAAAGTCATATACAATTACCCAAACACTAATAAAATATTTCAAAACAGCACATATATCAAATAACATTCAATAATTAAAACTAATAAGAATTTTAAAAAGCCCCTGCTGTCCTCTTCTGTGGGAGCTCTTGATTTCCAGTCACCCTGATATTGTCGAAGATTAGGAGGTTATCCTCTCTCTCTCACACATACTCACATGTCCATTCTCTCTCACATACACTGTCATATACATACACATTCATGTTCTTATATCCACCATAACCTCTCGCTCTCACTGACACTGACAGGCTCTAAGCACTCTCTCCCCCTCCACACACACCCCTCCACAACCCCCCCCCCCCCCCCCCACACACACACAAACTCTTACTCCTTTGGATTTTCTCATACACACTCATGCTCTCACACTCACTGGCTCCCTCACGTACACACACACACCCAGGCAAGTTCCCAGTCATTCTCACATACACACACACACACTCACTGACCCCCAGGCAGGCTCCCATTCATTTTCACACCACTCGCTCCCGATCCCCCAGGCATGCACACATTCATTCTCACACACACAGACCCCAGGCAGGCACCCATGCATTCACACACATACACCCCCAGGCAGACTCCCATTCATACACATGCACACACTAAAGGCAGACCCCCTCTCTTTCTTTTGCCAGCAACCTCAGAACCTCTCTCATTCCTCTGCTGCCACTGTCACTGCTGCCACATGGCTATTGGGGAGGCGCCGATTGCTGCTACTGACACTGAAGCCCATTCTGCTGCCTCCTCTGTGCAGGCCCCGTGGGCTTCCACTTTCTCCATGCTGATCTCGTACATTGTGAGAGCCGCATAGAGAAAGTACTACTCTTGATTATTCCCAAAGATTACATGTGCCAATCACTAAAAAGTAATTTATTTTTTTTTACCTTTGCTGTCTGATCTTAATTTTCTAATTGGTTGGTCACAGGCTTTTTTTTTCCACCTTCCCTTTCTTATTTTTTTGCCAATTCCTTTTATATTGTCTTTTTTTTCTATTTCTTTTCTCTCCATCTTCTTCCCTCAAACACACAGTCAGGTTCTCATTCCCACATGCATTTCTCTCTCTCTCTCACACACACACACAGGCTCTCACTGTCACATGCTCACTCTCATGCAATCATTCATACACACAGTCTCTCACTGTCACATGCTGTCTGACTCTCACACACCCAGGTTCTCTCTCACTCCCACATGCTGTCTTGCTCAAGCACAGGCTCTCACTATCACATGCTCTCTCTCATACAATCATTCATACATACAGAGGCTCTCACATGCTGTCTCTGCAAACATTCAGGTCCTCACTCCCACACACAGTCTCTCAACTCATCTCATACACACACACACACACACACACACACTCTACAGACCTTCTTCCTCTCTCTCACCTCTGGGCCTCCTCTTCGCGGGTCGCCGCAGGATGGGCTCTGCAGCGGCCCTGATCTTCTCGGGCCGCAGCGGCCCTGCTACCGGGCCTCTTCCTCTTCTCGGGCCGCTGCGACTTGGGATTCGCGACGGCCCGCGGCAACTGCTCCTCTTCTGCACGCGCTGATGCTCCTCCTCCTTCCTGCCCGTGCGGCTCCGGCAACGTTTACTTCCGGGTCCGCACAGGCAGGAAGGAGGAGGAGCATCAGCACATTTAAACGCGACCATTTTCTTCGGGCCGTGGTGATGTGAGCTCCACCATGGCCCTGCCAATCTGCCTGCTCTATGTGTGTTGCTGCTCAGTCGCCAGTGGGATGAGGTCCACTGGCGGCCGCATGAGCCTCCCTGCGCCCGGGGGCATTGGCTCCCCTCGGGATACCACTGCTCGTGCGCCCCCTAATACTCGGCGCCCTAGGCCCAGGCCTAGTTTGCCTAGTGCTTCCACCGGCCCTGAGTGCAAGGTTACGTGACCAGATACATTTGTAGCTTACACAGTTAACCTAATACGATGTGTACTAGCTGAGTATTGCTACACACTGCTGGGTCACAAGTAGGGATAGGGAGTGAGTGAATACCATGTGCTTTACAATGTCCATAGACAACCACCAGAGGGCCTAGAGGGGTGCTGCTGGTGCTGGGGACCAGGCTGACTTCAACATTCTGGCTCCCACATCTGTACTGGCATAGCTTGGGGGTCTATATATTACGTGTAAGGTAAGGATGAGCTTACAGCTAGCATCCAGATCCCAAAGGCAGGACACTACAGAAATGTCAGTCTGTGGAAGTCTTCCTGGTCCATAGCACCAGCAGCACCACACTATGTCCTGACCTCTGCACCTGTGCAGATTGTGTGGCACACACTAATCACTCACTCCTCCTTCCTACTTGTCACACAGCAGCTGACACTGTATTCCAAGAGTCACCAAGTACACAGAGTAGTAGAAGTGAAAGTTTGGTTACTGTAGAGGTGAAGTTCATACAGTGTTTAGGAAATAGTGGCCCCTCCCTTTGTAGGCAAATATAGGCGCACCACAGCTAGGTTTGCACTGAAAATGTACTGTTCCACTGTCTACACAGCACAGACTGAATGTTAAAAACCAGGGGCTAGTTTGGCAACCTCTATGTGAACTGTGCATGATATGAGCAACGGAGAGGTGGCAAATGAGAACCGTGAGAGCAAAAAGGGACTATTTAATAGGAGTTCCACAGCGCCTGTTACACATGGCAAGCGAAGCAACAGCAACCCCCCCCCCCCCCCACACACACACAACCATGCACCAGGTTTCTCAGCACATGCAGCATGTAAAACAGCATCATGCTAAGCACAGCTGAGTTGACCCTATAGGCATAGCATTACCTACTCCTTTATACTGCCTGTTCCATGCATCACAGCATTCCCATATTCACTGGGCAGTTTCATAACCAGCACTACCTCCCTCCATTATTTTCCAAGCCTCTGGGCCAGGCCTAGGTGTGGGTAGGCAGCACACCCCATAATAACAACACTATTTGGCTTACTCCAGTTAGTTGGTGCTAAAACATCAGTGTGTGTGTGTGGGGGGGGGGGAGAGACCAAGGTCATAACAACAGGCAAATGTAAAATATAACATTAAATGTTTTAAGCATACTAGATGTCTCCTCCATGCCCACCTGTACACCTCTTCCTCTCTATGAACAGTACATATAAACTGTGAATGTACTTGTGGAAAATTAGCGGTGCAACAGGTCAGATTATTCCTACCGCTGTCCACATGCTGCCTGTCAGAGAGACACCTTCTCCAGAGGGCAAACACTTGATCAATGCTGTGCAAAACCTGTCTATGTGCAGTTTTAGTACACACACTGCCTGCTAAGGGGTATTGGATTCCAGGGCCAAAGGAGCAACCTCCAAAAGCAACAGCACCCACTCACACCGATTGAACAAGCCACACACATTGCGTCAGTCACCAAGTCACATACTCACTTATGTTAGCAGTAGGGACTACATGCTCCATTTCATGCACCTACACATGTGCAAGGCCTGTGTTCCTGCAATGTTTGTCATAAAACAACATAAAGGTGTGTGCCAGCTTGCAGTAACTGCAAGCTGGCACACACCTTCCTATACAAACTTCCTATACAAACATTATGGATAGCTGCCCAAAGGAAACACTTCTGTCAGAGGCATATATCAACTGCACTTAGTACAATGTTCTGACATGGGCCCCTGAAAGACTTAGATGGCACAAAATGCGGGTCTGTGAAGATAGCAACACATAAAGGCCATCACCTATCATGGCAAGCACATGACATCTGTGGTAGGAGTAGGCCTATACATTCATGACTGCATGGCATTTAGTATGGAAGCAGCTTGTAGACTCATAACCAGTTCAGCTGACCATACTTGGTCAACACAGAATGCAATACACAGAGGACTACATGGACTGTGTGGGACCTGACCTCGCCTGCTCACAACTAACTGTAGAAGTCTGTTACACCACTTACTGCTGAGCTGTTCAGCAGTTCACAGACATGGTCACAGGCATGCACATCACCAACGCCATGAAACCATGAAAGCATGGCAATGTGTGCAGTATTGTTGATTACTCAACTATATTAAAGTATTTGAGAGAGGAGTGCTTGGCCAATGACCTCTAACAGGGCTCACAGATCACAGCTGCAGTGTAACAGATAGTAGGTATAGGTTAAAGGTGAAGAATGTGCATATCTTCAGGGTACATACATATGTGCATACTGTTGTACCACATGATTCTCTGTGACGCATAACACACCTTGCAGCAACCTGACATGTCCAGATCAGAGTGAGGCTATGTGTGACAGACAGTTTAAGGCAAGAGTTTCACACACACATAAACCTTTGGCCTGTATGATTTGAATGTGAAGGCTGTTCTCACAAGCTTTCCCCTGACAAATCCCCTCCCCAACCACTATCGAAAGGAAATGTTATGCTTGAACCACTCAGTTAATTATCCATGCTAATCAATGGTGTACTATATCGTTTTACTCTTAGGAGAGCTTTGTTAAACTAATTCTTCCTCTTTCAATTATCCTGTATTGTAATCCTTGTTCAATGTAACTTTCTTTCTTCTGGTTATTGGTTTTCCCCTGGTTATACTGTAAACCGGTACGATAAGACTTTGTCTTGAGCATCGGTATATTAAAAGAATTTAAATAAATAAATAAACAAATAAACAAATAAATAAATAATGTTTGATGAGGATTGATGTGGCTGTGGTAATAGTGGTTATAAACTATATTGTCACGGTGACATGTCTGTGGAAATTGCAAGTGAAGGCCGGACAGTATCAGATTCCCAATCCTGCTTTCACAGAGCTGGATATGTATCCTCCCGTTGGGTTTTGGAGAAGGCAACGACACCTACATGACATCATGACAGGCAAGGCCTTCACCTTTTCCACTATAATATTTCTACATTGCCTAGCTATTGAAGTATGGGGTGCATGCAACAGCAAAGAGGAATGCTACCTTAGAAATAGCAGTGCATATACTTAAAACTGCACCAGGTAGCAAAGTTGCTTTCAGCAAGGCTGAATTGGAAGTTGTGATACAACACCTGTGTGAGGTGTGCAGCATTGTTGGCACCTAGCTCCAATTTTGTGGACACCAAAATCCTGTGCAGCTTTTTAAATATGTACATGCTCCCATTTCATCACATTTCCCAAACTTTTATTGAAGCAAAACCAACACTCTCTATACCTGCAGCCATGGCATTAAGACGAGGACGACAAGTAGATATGCTGCAAATAGGTATGCTGTTATAAATCCTAGTGTCCACTGACTGTTTAACTGATGAGGCACTGTTGTGACATTGGTCTGGGAATGGCCATGTGACTGTATGCACAATCAAGGGTGTAAGCAGGGTGTAAACATTTTTTTCTGTCACTCCGCAGTTCACCTTCACTGCTCTTTGAGATTTACAGCATTTACAGCAGGTGTAGTTCTCCAGGGTCGAGGTCCATGTGGGCCGCCATCACACTTACGGCACTATGTCATCCACATGTGAGCAATAGAATGCAGTCCATGGGTGATGGCTCTCAGGTGACACCTTGCTAGATAGGTGACTCACTGTAATACCACGCAAGCCTCTTTTACTGTCACTATCAGGCAGAACAAATGGAGGCTGTGAATGTCTTTCATGTAATGTTAACTTTCAGTACTGTATTTCAAGTACAGTGTACTGGTGCATTGAATGCTGAGAAACCATACGTGGTTTAGGCAACAGGGTGACCTATAAGGCCAACCACCGAGAGGAAGAAAAGGGATAGCAAGGAGAGCAGCAGCTAACCGGCCTCTGGCGTACCTTCCCTGGAAGGGGAAGAGGTAGGTGAGGCCTATCAGGCAAAGTGTCTTTGTTTAAGGTTTTGCCGAATCTGGCTGCCACTCAGAGTGGTCTCCTGGGCTCCTGCAGGGAGACATGGGGGCTCCTGGGGGAGATCCAGACGTAGGGCCATTGGTACAGATGATGGAATACACAGCACAGCAATACAATCTTTGCAACTTTGGGTGGGGCATACATTTAAGCTCCACCTGTCTTGTCCAAACTGCGAAACCGACTTTTCAGAAGGCCGATGGTGCGTTCTATGACACCTTTGGTTAATACATAAGGCCTTGTTGAACCTTGTCTCTGCCTGCATGTTGGGAATGGCAATGGGGGTGAGAAGCTAGGGTCTGCATCCATACCCTGAATCTCCTGCACCAATGAGAGAACAAACACATGAATGATAACATTCACTTTCAGGTTAAAGCACCTTTAAGCTTTTAACCAGTATTCACTATCGTATCACTTTATATTTATTACAGCCTTTACCTTCTTTCCAGCTTTTGTTTTAAGCTTCCAAGTTCTCTATTCCTTGTTGATTGTAACTTTGACTTATTCTTATCTTTTGTTATGTATAGTTTTACCTAAATTGTTACTTCAGTTATACCCTTGTTAAATGTAAACCGATCCGATATGGTTATTTACTATGAAGGTCGGTATAAAAAAAAACCTGTTAAATAAATAAATAAAAATAAAAACATTGTCACTTGCAGATGTGACTGCCAAACCACAGCATCCAGTAAGACTGTATAATTTGCTGAGCCTTAAAGGGTGATTAGCATGCCCTAAATGCCTTTCATAATGTTGTTGGCCACTATATGTGCAGGCTAGCTGTAGGCTAAAGGAGCTCATCTCTTCATGTATATTAAATCAGATGTGCCTCTCAACCTAGCAAAGGCTACTGATGTGTAGCTGACTGCCAACGTTGCACAGATACATAAGAGGTGACATACCTGTGTTAGCAGCAAAAGCTATACCTCATGCTGTGTATGCGAATGTGGCAGATCTGCAGTCTGTTTTCCATAGAAACCCATTATTGAGCCCACGTATAGGAAATATGGCAACCCACCAACCGGTGTGTCAGGCTGTTCAGAAACAATGTGTGACAATCTTCCGGATGCCTCAGTAACAGCCCAAACATGATGGTGCTGTGCCGGCAGTGTGGATGGGTGAAGTTAGAGATTAACCAGTGACATTGTAAGACTTCACAAGAGTAGAATAGGAATAGGGCCTTTTGGATAATGTGGACATGCTAAGTTTATGGTGGTTCCTCACTCAGCAACTTTTACGTCACGTGCATTGTTTGCCCTGACTCATTTTGGCAGCCTGTGAAACATGGGGACAAAAAGGTATGACCTGGGCAAATGGCCACCATACGTGAATACAAAGCACTTTACAGGCCACCGATCATGTCCTTTTCCTCATCCACCCCCCATTTTGGTGTCATTATGCACAAACACATAGGCAGATATGTAATTTACAAAGAAAAGTGTGTATTACCTACAAGCCAACCATCACCATACAGGTCAGCCTCAAAATTGTCAAAGAGGCCCGATTAAGTAAATAGGAATCATGCATGACTCCCGGGTACCTGGTCAGCACATCCAGGATGCGCATTCCAGTGTCACAGACCACTTGGACGTTGACGGAGTGGAAGAACTTTCTGTTCACGGAAGAACTTTCTGTCCACGGGGTGGAATGATGGCCACGTGAGTGCAGTCGATAGCTCCAACAACATTGGAAAAGTGTGCAAAGGCATAGACACCTCTCTTCAAGTCCATCAGCACCTGATGGTTGTGAGGAAATTTGATGTCGCAATTAATGCAGTCAGTGACTGCTTCGATGACCTGGTCGAGATAGTGCGAAAAAGTGGTTTGGAACATCCCCCCCCCCCCCCCATGACCCCTACTGTGGTTTGGAAGGAGTCGCTTGCCATGAAATTGAGGGCGGCCAACAGTTTGGTGAGGCTGGGGACATTGTGGGACCTTTGGGTGACTGGATCCAGATCCCCTTGAAGGTCTTCATATAATTCCTGGATTGCCCAAGAGCTGAGTAGATACCTGCTAACCACAAAGTCCTCTGGCATGCCCAGCAAGGAGGTGCATGTCGAATGCTGGAGAGGGCCCTGAGTTGGTGGTACCACAGCCTCTGCCTGCGGTGCTGGTACTTCCATGAGACACCTTGGAAGTGGCCTTGGCTGTTGTTCACGTACTGTTCTTCCACATGTTCTCATCTGCGGTGAGCCTGGCGAGGCATCATGTATGCCTCTGCAAGTACACTAGATACAAACAAACAAACTGGCTTTAGGAGAGTTGACCTGGTAAAAACTGGCATTTTTATTGGTCCAGGAAGGCCTTGTAGGTGTATCTGCTATGTTTGGAGTTTTTTTCGCGTGCAATACGCACTGCAATAATATCGCGTGGCGTGATACCAGGTGCGGTAATGACTTTTTAGGCTGTAATGCCAAGAAAAAAGGTGTAGTTATTTGCTGCGAAAAAACCTGCGATAATGTGTGAAAGGGATTGCAGGAAGCGCAAACCAGCCCTATTTTACATTTATCCGACCCACACTTTGCCCACTTTTATATTAATGCTAAATTTGCATACGCAATTTGTAATACGCTGTTTATCGCGTGTGTTACCACGTTATCGGGTGCAATAATGCCGTAAGGCGCGCGATAACACTGCAATGCACGCGATAATGGCCTATTGCAAATTGATGAATGACCCAGTTAACCAGATAAGTTTATGCAGCTAACTCTCCTAGCTGGCCAGGACCTCCCTGCATATAGCAAAACCTAACAAGAATTACAGTAAAAAGAAAAAGCTCTACTCACAGCAGGATACCAAGAGAGGATATGAAAGCAATTTAAATGCACTTTATAAAGAGGCTGCTCTGGCAATAATATACTGCTCTGTATATTTCAAAATGGGTGTCCAAATTGAATGAACAGAGAGTAAGTCATCCTTAAATAAAATGGAATCTCTGTTCCACCTCCAAAAGCTGTCACACTTTAGAATACCATTCAGTGAAATAAAGAAGTCTAATGCCCTTCCATTTGGAAGTAATTGTTAGTCTGCCAACCAATAATAAGCAATTTACCAGTTTGTTTTTTTTAAATAATAATAATGCACTTGGGCCCAAAACAACCAAAAAGTGGGGGTTTCTGTTTCTTTTTTTTTTTACTTTTAGGCTTCCCACATTCCTCCTACTCCTTTGGGTTTCCAACTCAGTCAGAAATGGGAGCTGGGCTCCAGTGCCATTTGTAACTATCTGAGGATTTTTCCTGTACGTTATACCTCCTCCCAAGTCACAGAGCCCAGCCACATCTGCCTATAACCTGTTAAATATATTGATGTGTTCATTTCCCTAGGCAACTACTTAAGAGTTCTACACAAATATATAGAAATACGATGGCAGAAAAAGACTGTATGGCCCATCCATTCTGCCCATCCGGCCAGTTAATTTAGCATTATAATTCTCATCACTTCCTTAGAGATCTCCGGTATTCATCCCATGCTTTCTTTAATTCAGATACTGTTTTTGTCTCCACCACTTTCACTGGGAGGCTGTTCCCCGCATCCACCACCCTCTCTGTAAAGAAATATCTCCTAAGATTAATCCTATCTACCCCCTTTGAACCTTACTGCATGATCCCTTATTCTAGAGCCTACTTTCCATTGAAAAAGGCATGTCTCATGTGCATGGAAACCTTTGAGATATTTGAATATCTTTACCATATATCCATAGCGCATACATGATTAGATCTTTAAGTCTGTTTCAATACACTTTAGGATAAAGGATACACTTTAGGATAAAGGATTGTTTTAGTAGCCACCCTCTGGTCCGACTCCAACCTGTTTATATCCTTTTGAAGGTGCGGTCTCCAGAATTCTACACAGTATTCCAAATGAGGACTCACTAGGGACATATTCAGGGGCAATTTCTCCTCCCTTTTTCTGTTAACACTCCTCTCCCTATGCAGCCAAGCATCTTTCTGGCTTTTACCATTTCTTTATCCACCTCTTTGGCCATCATCAGATACAATTATCCCCAGAGCCCACTCTTATTTTATGTTTACAAGAATTTCACCTCCAATACTGTACCTTTCCCATGCGATTTTGCATCCTAAATGCATTACTCTGTATTTTCTTAGCATTAAATCTTAGCTGCCAGACCTTAGACCATTCTATGAGCTTCACTAGATCCCTTCTCATGTTTTCTATACCTTCCTCTCTGTCCATCCTTTTTACAGATTTTGGTATTATCAGCAAAAAGACAATTCTTCCCTGACAATTCTTCTGTTATGTTGCTCAAAAAATGTTGAAAAGTACTGGTCCAAGGACCAATCCCTGAGGCACATAGCTAGCAACCCCCCTCCCCTCAGAAAAAAACCCTCCATTTTTCCACTACCCTTTGTCATCTTCCACTCAGCCAGTTTCTAAGCCAGTCAGTCACTCTAGGATCCATACCAAGGGTACACAATTTATTTATAAATTTACTGTGCTGAACCATGTCAAAGGCCTTGCTGAAATCCAAGTACACTATATCTAGTGCTCTCCCTTGATCCAATTCTCTGACAAGATTTACCTCAGGTAAAATCATGCTGGCTCAGATCTTGCAATCCATTGTTTTCAAAATTTGCACTATAGGAAAATTGGTTCTTACCTGCTAATTTTCATTCCTGTAATACCACAGATCAGTCCAGACCAGTGGGTTATGCACTCCCACCGGCAGATGGAGGCAGACAAAAAAACTTTGTGGTACTGCTATAAATACCACTAGAGCCACCTGCAGCTCCTCAATATTAGTCGATTCCCAAGCAAAAAAAACCACTGGAACCAACTTCAAACCAACTTAAACAACTATTCATCCCGAACAAGGTGAACATCAAAAAACAGGAGGGTTGGATTCCCCTAAAATAAGAAACCCTACCCCAGATCTTCGTTAATATTGGCATCAAAAATATTTCCTTCAGAATTCTTTAATACAGTAGCTAACTCAAAGGTCAGCCCATCTTTCGGCAGTCACATCTGGGTGGGCCTCTGGACTGATCTGTGGTATTACAGGAATGAAAATTAGCAGATAAGAACCAATTTTCCTTTCCTGAACATACCCAGATCAGTTCAGACCAGTGGGATGAACCAAAGCCACCCTACTGTGGGAGGGATCCTAAAAGACCTGCTCTTAGAACCCATTCCCCGAATTTGGATTCCTCTGGGGCCCTTACGTCCAAGTGGTAATGCTTGGAAAAGGTATGCAAAGAGGACCAAACCATGGCTCTACAGATCTCTTGAGGAGAAACCAGCTGGCACTCCGCCCAGCCTGCGCCCGCGTAGAATGAGCTTTCAAACCATCTGGATGGGGCGGCCATTGCTAATGTACGCTGAACCAATGGTATCCTTCAGCCACCAAGACAGAGTGGCCTTGGATGCCTTGTCTCCTTGCTTAGGACCACCAAACAGGACAAACAAATGATCTGACTTCCAAAAAGGATTGGTGACCTTCAAATAGCGCAGGAGGATTCGGCAAACATCCAATAAATACAGGTCTCTATCCATCGCTGAGTCGCAAGACCAGTCCGGGAAGCCAGGGAGCTCTACGCATTGATTAACATCAAACACCGACACCACCATCAGCAGAATGGATGGCACCGTGCGCAAGGACATCCTATCCGCCGAAATCTGTAAAAACAGGTCCCGGCAGGACAGGGCCTGCAATTCCGAAATGCGCTGCACCGAACAGCTTCTAAACTACACAGATTACATGATAGCATTGTTGTTTCAAATACATTTCATTTCTGAAAAAAAGAGATGCAAGAACTTCTCTCCTTGGAAAAAGAGTATTGGAAGCTGTGATTCATTTTCTATTCACATCTTTTGCAATAAACTGAAGTGTGAAAGACCCAGTCAAATAATAAAATTTTGTAATAAAATCAGAGAATTAATTTGTTATATGTATTGCTTATCACTTAAAATGCACATTATGAATTATCACACAGAGAATATTAGTTTATTTTTCCATTTGTCAGCATGCATTGTTTTGTCTTTAGTAACATAGGGTCAGCTAAAAGTCTGATTTGTTTTTTATTCACATCTTTTACAAAAAAGTGCAAAAACAGTACACACAGGACACTTTGATCACCAGTGGATCTCCTGCATCTTCATTTTCTACAGTCAGCAAATATCCATCGGTAAGATATAATATAAAATGTTTACAAGATTGAGAAAGCCTCTCTAAAAACAAGTTTCTCTTTCTGTCATAACACCCACAAAAATTTAAAAAAAAAACATGCTCTTATCTCTTCTATCAAGGCTGAAAAATCTTCTTCTAGTTTGTTGAAGTAATCCATCATCTCAGCATCCACCACTGCATGCTAAAGTTCTATGCCTGTACAATCTATAACACTGTTGCCATTGTCAGTGTCTGCCTTTGGATCTGCATTTTCTCTGTCCTCTTCATTATCAAACAACTCCTGGGAATCAAACAACTGTTGATAAACGGCCTCTCATCTATCTCTGTATCAGATGGCCCTCCTTTGTATTCTCCTTCGGCACCGGTAATGCTCCCTGGAGTTTCCATCAAAATTCCTAAAGCCAGTTGTCCTTCTGACTCCGCTTGATGGATAAGGTCTCTAAGAACGTTGCAGAGTGTTTGCCCCTCCTTGAGAATGATAGGCTATTCCTCTCTTCTATCGCCCTTCTTTCATGGGTTTCTCAGTCTCCTTCATTATCACTCATTTCTTGGGAGTCATATAATTTTTGCGCCAGTATGGCATCTCGTCTGTCTCTGCATTGCCTGGCCCTTCTATGGCAATGATAAAGCTCTCTGGAGAATCAAGAAGATTTCCTACAGCCGGCTACTCTTCCAGCTCTGCATTGAGGTCTCTAAGAAAATAGCAGATCTTATACCCTGCCTTGAGAACCAGGGGCTGTTCCCCTCTTCCTATTGCCTGTCTTCCAGGGATTGCTTGATCTGGTTTGTTATTACTCATTTCTTGGGAGTCGAACAATTTTTGGGCAAAAAGAAACTCGTCTGTCTCTGCATTAGCCAATCCTTCTTTGGCAATGGTAACGCTCTCCATCAAATCATGCACAATTCTTACAGCCTGATAGCCTTTCAATTCCCCTTCAAGCTCCCTATGTGTCTAGCGGGGGTTATGCTCTGCTTTGAAAATCAGGGATTGTCCTCCTCTTTCTTTGAGGGATTATGTAGGGGTCTAGTTTTTCAATAGGGCTTTGATACAGCCTTTAAAAAAAAAACTTGCCAGGAATTCATCTTACGTGGCTGCTGCTGCCTGTCATCTTTTTCTGTGTATGCTGTGTATGCTGTGTGAGCATGCCTCTGCCTTGACCCCCACACTCACCCTGGACATATTCAGACTTGTTGGCCCCATTCCTATCTGTTCCAACAACATAAGGAAAATAAAAAGGTATTTTTGGCCTGTTTAGGATTATTACGTTGTAATCTAGATTGTCAACATTTACTCTCTATGCAAGTTCCTAATGGCCCCAAAAGAACATATTACAAACAATAGTCACATAAAACATGTTATTTATAGAAACACCCAGCTGTTTTACAAAAAGCACTACTACTGTAGCCCAGACTCGAACCAGGGTTTATTAGAGTTGAAATATAATGATCTTGTCATCCGAGCTACCACACTTTCAGCAAGAGGCAAGACCTTTAAAATCACTGGAATACTTTTCTTTCAGCATGTCTCAAGTTTTGGTGTGGGTCCATTATTATTCCCTGGTCATTGCATATATTCTGCTCTATCTGTTGGACATTCAAAAAATTATACAAAATGAAGCGTGTAAAACACAGAGTCAAATTAAATTGTCACGTAAATGGCTTGAAACATTAAATACTATACTTTATAAAGAGAAGCATTTTTTTTCTGTGGATTGGGTTGGTTTGGGACTGGGCGGCTAAATTTCGTCTCTCTCTGCTGGGGCTTGGATTGGGTTGGTTTGGGACTGTGAAATTTCGTCTCTCTCTGCTGGGGCTTGGCTTGGCTTGGCTTGGATTGGGTTGGTTTGGTTTGGGACTGTGAAATTTCGTCTTTCTTGTCCGTCCGAAGGAGGGTGCTTTGTTGCGCTCCCTGCCTCCGATCGCCGGCTGCTGGGGCTTGCTGGCGCCGGGTGCTCAAGGCAGCGGGGTCTGTAGGAGAATCATCTACTTCCTGGTACCTGTCATTTCAAACGTCATTTGAAATGACAGATACCAGCGCACTCAGGATACTGTATAGGCACTGTATAGCGCCTATACAGTAAAATGGATTGCGCTTCATGGACGTGCGTTGGACGCGGCTTGCATTTGCATGCCATTTAAATACAGTATCGAGCGGTAGGTGATCCGAACTGTGCGTGCGGCAAACGAGGGTGCGCCGGGCACTAACGCACCTCTTTCTACCGCACCTTACTGTATCGGCCCGTCAGTTCTGCTCCAAAACACCCCCCCCCCCCCGAAATACCTTCAACTTATCTGGATAAGTTTTATCTAGCTAAGTCATTAGCTGAATTTACCTGTGTAATAATCCCTTGGGTTCATTACCAGTAAGGCTATAGTTAACACCATAAGCTAAGGCAGACAGGTTAATAATTAGGGGAGGCACCATTCGGTGCAGCCCCTCCCTTTGAGGGTGCTGGGATGGCCATTCCCCTCCTTTTTATGTAAGCTGCTCTCTCCCTTACAGGCCGATACAGTACAGTGCGCTCCAACGGAGCGCACTGTTAGCCTGCTCTTGTGGACGCGCGTTTTCCCTTACCCCTTATTCAGTAAGGGGAGGAAAACGCGCATCCATGCATGTTGATGGCCCTATTAGGTATGCGCGCGGGATACAGTAAGTAAAATGTGCAGCGAAGGCGCACATTTTACTTTAAGAAATTAGCGCCTACCCAAAGGTAGGCGCTAGTTTCTGCCGGCACCGGGAAAGTGCACAGAAAAGCAGTGAAAACTGCTTTTCTGTGCACCCTCCGACTTAATATCATAGCGATGTTAAGTCGGAGGTGCCAAAGGGTAAAAAAAAGTAAAAAAAAAATTAAAATGGGCCAGTGGCTGTCGGGGTGAAAACCGGACGCTCAATTTTGCCAGCGTCCAGTTTCCGCGCCCGTGGCTGTCAGCGGGCTCGAGAACCGATGCCGGCAAAATTGAGTGTCGGCTGTCAAACCTGCTGACAGCCGCCGCTCCGGGCTAAAAGGAGGCGCTAGGGATGCGCTAGTGTCCCTAGCGCCTCCTTTTGCCTGTTTCTACCGCACCACTTCATTTGCATACTGTATCATGCGCACCGGCGAGTGGCCGCTGCACGCGCCGGGAGAGCGAGCGTTCGTCCGCTCTCCCGCGTTTTTACTGAATCGGCCTGTTAGACAGTGGGGCATTTGGAAATTAGAGGAAATGCAGGAGTTTTTTTCCTCATTTGGAATTTTGGCTTAACTTTAGACTTAGGTACCACCAGCTTGCAGTCTGTGGGAAAAGGTCAGGAAGCCACCTTTCCAGTCCACTCTTTGGCTGATTAGGTTTGTCTTCCAAGCTGTTTTTATTGGGGGGAGGGTGGGATTTTCCATTTTTGTTATAAGAAGCCTTGCCAGATCCCTGATAGGGAAAACCTGCCCCTTCATCGAGGACAGAGGAATGGTGGTGACCCACTGCAAGTGTTTCTGGTGTTTAGACAGTTTTGGGGAAGGAGATTTCTGTTTAGGCTTGTATAGTCGATAGCTGGAACATAACTTTATCTAGAGCAGTGTAGATTGTAACAACCAGGCAGACTGGGTGGGCCAGTTGGTTCTTGTCTGCCATCATCTACTGCTTCATTCCGTGGGATGTTAGATGTTCTTCCGAGACGTTCTTGTGAATTTTGTAGGATCCTGGGGGATCTTTCAAGGTGTTCTCATGTGAAGCTGTTAAAAGATCTTGAAGTTGGGCTTATGCAGTATCGAAGGAGATGACATCAGTTTGTCCAGACAGACAAAACTTACACTTTATCGCAGCTGCCTTCCCTTTCTTTACCCTGTGCCATGGAGCATTTTTCTGTAAACAAGGCCGGTACAAAGAAGAAATGATTGTTTTAAAATAATTCAACAAAAGCAAGTAGGATTCTAACATTCCATGTCTGAAGTGGTCATTCTGCCATAGAAAATCTTTCAGGCCCTGCGAGCGGCCGGTGCTAGCTGTAGGGCAGATTCAGTTTGTTGCCACGGTGACTATTCAATGAATTCCATTCGAATTTTTTCTCTTTGCCGGTAATTGAGCCATGGAAGAGGCATGAGAGCTCAGTGGCGGCTACATTCCATGGAGTAAAAGTGCACCTTTTATTATACTTTAAGGAGGGTTGCTTTTCTGCTGCTTTAATTCAAAAGAACAGTTATATAATGATTTTGACCAGAAGAGAAGGTGAAGCTGTAAACAAGAATTGTGTAAGCGATGGAAGAAGCACTAGACTCCCTAAAGACTACTTTGTGTGCATTATGACTGTAAGTAACGTTCTGCTCGCTAGTGAGCATATAAAGTGCATTCCCAGCCTTACATGCAATGTAAATGTAAAAGAAGCAATCCTACAGAGTAATAAGCTAATTATCAAAGCCATTTCCACAGGCAAAACCGTCCTTTACCCGGGGAAACGGGCTTTTGTAAAATTGCCCTCTCTGTACGTGGGTAAGCCTGCACGTGCAGGGCGTCGATGTGCGTACGTTTATCGGCAGTGACAAGAGCTGCTCCTGAGGGCCGGGCTGGGGAGGGGTTTGGAACTCCACGTAGATTTTTAGATTTTCAAAAGCTCGCACATCTTTCTTCTGGGGAAAACTACCCAAACCAAGGGGCAGGTGTAAATGTGTGCGGGCAGGTTTCCTGGGAGGATTTTCAAAGGGAAAGAACATGTGCACGTTCACTTTGAAAACTGGTACAAAGCTCATGGGTAAAAAAAGTTCCCACAGACTTCACACTTATGTGGCCAGTTCTAAAATTACCCCCTAAAAGGCCAATGCACTAAAAAGCAGGTTATTGCTAACAAAAACATTAAGTTGCATTAATGTGTTTTTAACATGCGTATGTACTATTAATGGGCATGCGTTAATGTTAATGCAAAACCTATGCTGATAAGGTAGTGAGATGCATAATTATGCCAAAAGGCATGCATGTTAAAACTCTCAAATTTTAATGCAGCCCCATTAATGTAAAAAATTAATTAACTACATCTCCAGAGGTATAGTTAGTTTTTTTGTGTTAATGCCTGCGATAACAAGAAAAGTCACAATCTTACAGAATGGTGGCATACTCTAAAAATCATGACAAGTATGTCACATGGGTTTTAAAAGACATGTTTGGTTACCAGATGTGTGTGCTGCTCCCATAGAGGAGATATATTGCAGCACAGTAGTGGCAGCTGCATTGCGCGGCAAAGTGAGATGGGGAATCTGGGCAAGAGCAGAGACAGCTGTTATACTTACGTCCCGGGGCTGGACTGGGCGTCCCTTCCGCACCGCTTCCCGAACCCAGAGGGCCTTCACTCCTGCTGGCGTCAGCGCGACCCTACCAGCGAGCAGGACGCCACCGGCACAGCTCCCTGCGTCCTCTGGCTCTAGGCGCATGCGCACGCCTTCTGAAAAGATTTAAAGGGCCCGCAGCGGGAAAATGCCGCTGGCCCTCCCTTCTTGACGTCAGGGCTCAATCCTTTAAAGCCTCACTCCCGACGGTCCCTAGTATGACTTGGCAACGAGTCTACTTGCTTTGGCAGAGCTTTCCTGTTTCGGTGGTGTTCTGAGAGTCCTGTTCCTGTTCCGAGCCCTGTTCCTGCCTTCCGAGCCCTACTCCTGCCTTCCGTGTCCTGCTCCTGCTCCCTGCCTTGGTTCTTGCAGACGGACTCTTCTGGCTTCTGACCTCGGACTGGCTTTGGTGACTCTTCTGGCTTCTGACCTCGGACTGGCTATCGGCGATCCTCTGGCTACTGATCTTGGACTGACTTTGCATGATTCTTCTGGCTGTTACCCATCCACCTTCACAGGGGCCCTAAGACCAGCCGGCCCCTGCACTCAAAGCATCAACCCACGGGGAACGGGGTTGGTATTGGCGAAGTTCCAGCCGACCCCTGTATCAGCCCGACCTTGCCTACCGACAGTGGGGACCTGAGGGGGTTTGCCCTCTCAGGTTGCGTCAACTCCACCTCAGGCAAGGGGTCCACACTCTCGGCTGGTGTTGTACTGACATAACAATAGCTGGGACGGCTGGGGGGGGGGGGGGTGCAGCTGGAGAGAGTGGCTAGCTTGGACGGGGTGCCGCAGATACAGGGGAGCACATGAGTTATGACATCAGGGCATTTGCCGTGGGTAGAAAAAAGATAATAATAATAATTTCAACTTTTCAATAGTGCCCTGCCAAGGTACCTTAAAATAAAAGAGTCATTTTCAAACAGCTCACAAAAGATAGCTGGCAAAAATGCACATAAGTTACACCAGTTTTCAAAGTGGACTTACACACATAAGTTTAAGCACCCCTGGTCAAACTATATGTTTCAGGGAATTTCTATGTGAGCAAAAACTAATACAATTTTTACATGGTACAAATTTAAATACAACATTTTTCTGCAATGTTTAATGCAAAATTACTATTTGCTGATTTTTAACATAGTGAAAATAATAAAAAAGTGAATTTCGGCATGTACAAAAATTTGGATACTCTTCCAGATGATTCATTTCTACTTTAAAAAAAAAGGTTGTTAATGAAGGCCCAAAACGTTAATTGACTCATTAGGCCAATTACTCACATAAAGACATTTCCATAGTTGAACAAATATTCTGAACCTTCTAATCTCTCAGGCTGTGTGTTGTTCTACTTTTAACAACCTTGGTATTCTCGGGCCCTTTGTAAGAATGAATATAATTCACTCTTACAAAGCATGGGAAGGCTATATAAAGCTCTCTAAATTCTTCCAGCTAGCAATTTCAACGGTCAGAAACATTGTTAAGAAACAGGTTGCATGGAACTGTTGAGGTCAGGGCAAGATCTGAAAGACCAAAATAAATCTCAGATAGAAGTGCCCAAAAACTAGTCAGATCTGCAAAACAGAACCCACAAATCTCTATAAACAATCTGCTGAAAAGTTTAACTATTACTGAAATATTTTCTCACAGGTCCATAGCACAGTGTTGCTTACACAACAACGATCTGCATGGGAGAGTTCTCAGAAAAAAACCTTTTCTATGATCTAATCACAAAAGTCATTGTCTAATGTATGCAAAAAAAACCTTCACAAGCCTGAATATTTTTTAAACAAAGTGCTTTGGACTGATGAATCTAAAATTGAACTGTTGAGCTACAATTACACAAGATACATTGGGAGAAAAAAGGATGAAGCATTTGAAGAAAAAAACACCTTGTCAACTGTTATGTTCAGGATGGATCTATATGTTTTGGCGTTGTATCACAGGAAAAAGTGTGCATGTGGAATGAAGAATGAATTCATCTAAATATCAACATATCCTAGAAGCTAATGTCCCACAGTCAGTGAAGAAATTAAAGCTAAAGAAATACTGGATATTTCATCAAGACAACAATCTGAAACATACCTCACAATCAACCATGAAGTGCTGACAGGAAAGAGAGATGAAGGCTTTGGAATGGCCTTCACAGTGCCCAGATTTGAATATTATTGAAAGTCTGTGGGGAGATCTCAAATATTCAGTACATGCATGGAGACATAAGAATATCTGGAGCTAGAAGAGTTCGGCAAGGATGAGTGGAAAAAAATTCCAAAAGAAATAACAGAACCGTTAGCTGGCTACAGGAAATGTTTGGAAGATGATATTTTGGCCAAAGGAGGTGTTACAAGCTACTGACTGAAAGGGTGCACAAACATTTGCACATTTATTT
Source organism: Rhinatrema bivittatum (assembly GCF_901001135.1). Taxonomy (NCBI): domain Eukaryota; kingdom Metazoa; phylum Chordata; class Amphibia; order Gymnophiona; family Rhinatrematidae; genus Rhinatrema; species Rhinatrema bivittatum. Next base: position 303,749,813 of record NC_042617.1, read on the forward strand.
ATTTGTATACCATCGATCTGTACACAATCACAGCGGTTCACAACAGACATAACATTAGATAGGAAATGATTATAATGTTGCGCCCGTCGGTCGCAGACCTCTTTTCTTCCTCTTTCCTCTCCTCTGGGCAAGATGGCTGCCACCGCCTCACCTCACCGACCTCTCCGGCGTCCCCAGACCGGCATGGGCGATTGCGTTCGCCATTCTTACACTGAGGTCACTTAGGGCACATGGGAACCTCGGGGGCATCCAAACCGCATGACGTCACTACTCTGGGTACTTAGCCTCCGATCTCCAATCCAGCTACGAGTTAGCAAGGATTCCGCTCCAGCTAATTTCGACTCCTTCAGAGACTCCACTCTGAATACTCGCCCCTACAAACTCTCCGGGGTTCACTGGCTACACTAGGGCATTCTAGGTACCCGCTCCTTGGATCTACCATCCTCCGGAGGAAACAATACTATTTGGGTGACTGTTGATTGCTTTTCAAAAATGGCATATTTCATGGCACTGCCAGGTTTACCATCTGCTGCTGAACTAGCAAAGCTATTTGTCAAACACATTTTTCGCCTTCATGGGATGCCCAAACACATCTTATCCGACAGATGTGTACAATTTACCGCTAAATTCTGGAGAGCGCTTTGCAAAAAATTTGACATTTCACTGGACCTCACGTCTGCCTATCATCCACAATCCAACAGGCAGACTGAAAGGATGAACAAGACACTTAAACAGTTTTTGCGATCTTATGTGAACCCAAGACAAAGTGACTGGGCAGAATTACTACCTTGGGCAGAGTTTGCCTTAAACTCACATCCTGCCACTGCTACAGGGTCCTCTCCTTTTCAAATTGTATACGGTCGGCAACCACTACCTCCTCTACCATTACCACTGACTGTGGCCTCACCTGCAGCTCAATCCAAGCCAGCAGAATTACAGCAGTTCTGGAGACAAACTAAGGAACTGCAACTCAAGGCAGGCCAAAGAGCCAAGAGAACCTACGATGCCCATCATAGAAAGGCACCTCAGTTTGAACCAGGAGACAAAGTCTGGCTGAGTACAAGATTTCTTCGCCTTAAGCTGCCTTCAGCACACTTTGCGCCATGTTACATCGGACCCTTTGCCATCCTCCGACGACTGGGAAATTTGACGTACAGCCTAAAATTACCTCCATACATGAAGATACACAATGCCTTTCATGTGGCACTGCTAAAACCGCTTGTTCTCTCTGAGTTCTCCAACAAGCCTCCCGAACCTGCTACTCCAGATGCTGAGGAGGACATTGAATACCAGGTTGATGACATCTTAGATGTTCACAAGAGAGGCAAGACTTGGGAGCATCTTATCTTCTGGGAGGGATACGGTCCTGAGGAGAATTCATGGGAACCACTTGTCAACATCATCAACAAAGGCATGATTCGTCGGTCCCACCAGATGCATCCTCAGAAACCCAAACCCCCTGGAAGGGGGCCTGGAGAGGGCCCTATGAAGGGGGGTACTGTTGCGCCCGTCAGTCGCAGACAGCTGCGCCCTCTCTGTCTCACCTCTTTTCTTCCTCTTTCCTCTCCTCTGGGCAAGATGGCTGCCACCGCCGCTCCTCGCCAACTTCTCCGGCGTCCCCTGACCGGCATGGGCGATTTAGTTCGCCATTCTTACAATGAGGTCACTTAGGGTGCGTGCTGCCGTCTCTTTTGAATACATCATGGCGGGAACCTCGGGGGCCTCCCTACCACATGACGTCATTACCTCCGGCTACTTAGCCTCCGATCTCCAATCCAGTAACGAGTTAGCAAGGATTCTGCTCCAGCTAATTTCGACTCCTTCAGAGACTCCGCTCTGAATACTTGCCCCTACAAACCCTCCGGGGTTTGCTGGCTACACTAGGGCATTCTAGGTACCCACTCCTCGGGGGCCTTATTCACTCCTATCTACCCTCCAGGGTTTTTCGCTGTTCCAGCAAGGACGCTTAAGGCACTCACTCTTCGGGGGTCTTGCTTCGCTCCTATCTACTCTCCAGGTTTCCCAGCTCATCAGGATCCTAAGTACCCACTCCCCGGGGCCTTGCACTTACCTGCCTTCCTCCTGGGCTAACCTGCATCTACAAAGGACATCGTGGCTCCGGCGCTCTGGGCCTTGCATTATCTCTACCTCCATTCTACGAAGGCCATGTCTTCAACAGCTACCAGCCTTCGTGAGTACCTTCTCTCTCAGTCTCTCTGCCTTGTCTCACCACAGAATAGATTCTCGGCGTACCCCACTTCACGGACCACTACCGGATCTACCATCGCTGTCTACGTCATCAGTGACTGGGTTCTCGGCCTACCCGCTCCGCAGCCCACTACCGGACCCTTCACTTCCAGCGTCTGGTGAGACCTTCTCTGCACTTGATACAACTCAGTGCCTGGACTGAACTATCATCAGAGACCTACTCCACTGGCTGAGGAACGCAGCCTGCTTCTCGGGTCTTGCCAACTGCTGTATAATAAAGCTTCTATTCTCTCTGTGGTCATTACTGAAAGTCAGCCTATTGCTGTGTTTTCCCCAGTTTCCCCTGTGGGAGGAATCATCAACACAGCAACCAGGGGTCCACAAACAAGTCAAACTTACAACATATAAATATTAAAATTACAGCATTAATTTACACAAAACACCTTAAAATCACAAATTGAATATAATTATATTCTAACCATCTTTAGTCTTATTAGTTCATGTTCTAACTCTCCTAATTGCGTCCAAATAACCAGGTATTTTGAAACTTTCTTAAAAACAGCTTGCCTTTAGTCTTATCAGCACAAGCACTGCTCTCCTACCCAAGAATAAATAACCAGGTTTTTAAGTCTTTCCTAAACAGCTTAGGATCTTTCTGTTTTGCAATTCATTTGGCATGGAATTCCATAGTTTTTGCCCAGTAATCAAAATAGCTCTTTCTCGCACCGCTCAAATGTGCAGTCTGAAACGATGGTATCGTTAGTAATCCCCCACTCTTACACACATCCAGGCTCCCATTCTTATACACACACACGCATACCAAGGCTCCCATTCTTACACACGTGCCAAGGCTCTCATTCTTACACACACATACCCACACCCACGCACCCAGGCTCTCACTCTCTCTCACACATACACATACGCAAACATCCCCCAGGCTCTCATTATTACACATACAGGTCCCCATGCTTACACTCATACACACATATCAGGCTCCCATTCTACCACACACATGAACCCCCCGTAGCTCCCATTTTTACACACACAAACACAACCCAGGTTCCCATTCTCACATACACACATATAAACACACATGCACATACACTGTCGGGCTCAAATTCTCCCTCTCTTTCATACATACCCCCCCGAGCTCCCATTCTTACACACAAACACACACAGACACCCAGGCTCTCATTCTTACACATACACATCCCCAGGCTCCCATTCTTACATACACACACACACACATATCCAGGCTCCCATTCTCACACACACAAACACACACATACATTGACTTCCATTCTTACACTCCCATGCTCCCATTCTTACACATATACCCAGGCTTCCATTCTTACACACACACACACACACACACTCAGGCTCCCATTCTCCCTCTTTCTTTCATACATACCCCCCAAGCTCTCATTCTTACACATACTTCCAGGCTCCCATTCTTACACACACACACACACACACACACAAAGGCTCCATTCTTACACCTCTCATGCTCCCATTCTTACAAACACACACACACACACACACACACACACACAGACCCCAGGCAGGCACCAATTATTCTCTCTCTCACACACACACATACACACAGAGACCCCCAGGCAAGCACCAATTCATTTTCACACCCAGGCAGGCACCCATTCTCACACAGTCAGACCCCAGGAAGGCACCCATTCATTCACCCACCCACATCCAAGCAGTTACACATACACACCACACACAGGCTCTCACCCCCCACCCCGACACACACAGGCCTGATCCACTCAGTGGCAACCTCTGGCAGCAGGATTTGCCTTTTTCCTGACATCATCTCCTGTTGTCACGACTCATCATCTCCTGCTTCCGCGAGACTGGCCCAGCGGCAGCAGGAGATGACGAGTCACGGTTTTCCCAACATGATCTGCTGCTGCCCGAGGTTGCCACTGAGAGGATCAGGCAGGGGTTTGGTTTATCCCTGCCGATCTGATGTTTGACTTTGGAGGCAGGGTGAGGCAGCAGCTGCAGTAGATGTTTTTTGGAGGGGCACTTTTTGCCACTCCAAAATTCTGCCGCCTAAGGCTGCAGCCTCACCCTGTTTCATGATAGAACTGCCCCGGCCTTAGCCCAAAGTGGGTGGGCCACAGCCCACTCAGGCCCATCCATGGATTTGCCACTGGGAAATACAGAGAACTACTTCAGAAACCCTATGTGGATCAAGATTTGACACAGCAGTGGTTAAGGAGAGGTTACTTGCAGCACAGGATAGTGGACTACTGATAAGATGGCTCATAGCCAACACAGAAAAGAATGGTAAAGCAGGCAAATGCATATTCTGTGGAACAGAACTGAAAATGGTTACACATCTCATCACTTACTATGACATGCTGATATCAGAAAGCCTGTACACAGAAAGGCACAATAAGGTGGCACAGCTTATTCATTGGAAACTACCAGACAAAAAATGGAAGCAAACCCCTAATAGAAAATAAGAGAATAAAGAAGTTGTGATCACCTGGAATATTTCTGTTCCAACCGACAGCAAGACTGAGCCTAGAAAATCGGATATTGTGGTGAAGGACAAAAACACAAGAACAGCACTACTGATAGAGGTGTCAGCACCCAGTGACTTTTCGGTGGATCATACGGAGAAAGCAACGATCTTTAATTTCCAAGAGAAGCAATCAGAGACCAAGAAAATGTGGCAGAAAGATATAGTCTCAATTATATTGGGTCACCCTGGCCTGATGAAGAAGAATTTCCAGGCGCACCTTGATATATTGCCTATAAAAATGACACCCTATGGATTCCAGAAGGAGGCTCTCTTTGGCACAATGCAAGAAGGGCATTAGCAGTAAAGTTGAGAGATTGAGATCAATCCGTCAATAAATCTTCAATAAATAAATAAATACCTGCTGCTTCTGCTGCTGTATTGAGATCCTGCAGCAGGCCCTTCCCTTAACTGCTGCTTCACTGCAGGAGAGGGGGTTAGTGTTTTGGGGTACGGTGCACCTTCTCCAGTCTCCCTCTCATATCTTTTTTATCTTTGCCACCTTGGCCTTCACCTCACTGCTGTGCTTGCCTCCACCTTGGCTGCTGATCTTCTGGCCAATGTGGGGCCATCTAGCTCTCTGATAACTTTCAAGGTCATGGCTGCCTGCCTCCTGAACAGCATGTCATAGTTATCCAGCACTCCTTTTCATCATGCGAGAAATTTTGGGTGTGTAGCTGCTGACTGCCCTTGGGTTTGCTGCCTCGCTACTTCAGTAGCCACTGCCTGAGGGTCCCTCCCTTCTTGCCACTCACTTCCACTGCCAACTCCCATTCCCTTCCTTCTCCTCCTCCTGCACCTCCTGTCATTATTGTCATTATTTGATTTATATTCAGCTTTTCAGCCTCTTCAAAGCAAAGTACATTCAAGTACTAATCACTGGAGCTTCCTCCACCTTTCTCCTCCATCCTCAGTCTCCTGCCTTAGCCTCATCACTCCCCTCCTCCCACTACCACTCCTGTGTTCCTTCACTCTGTTCCTCTCCTGCCACTTTCTGCTGTCACATCCCCACCCCCCCCACTACCGTTCTGACCCGCCTCCTCCTTCTGCTGTTCCTGACCCTTCCTCCTTGCCTGAGCCTCCTTACCTCTTTCTTCCCTACTATCCCTCACCCCACTCACGCACCTATCATGCCCACTCGCTATTCTCACACCTAGCACGCTTACACACTGTCTTTTCACACTCTAAACAGAAAAAGACAACTAGACACACACAACAAACCCCGTCACACTTCCTTCACACACAGCTATAACCCATAGACACTCAGAAAGGTAAAGTGTATGGGAAACTGCAAAAGATAAAACAAAGCAATCAGTAATCAAGCCTCCTTTCTTCTATTGCTCTCTTCTCTCTCTGCAAAACCTCTCCGCCAATGCCTGAGTCCAGCACTTGCCTACCTCCTTGCAACACTGACAAAGAAACAGCAGCTAGATCCTGGCATTTATAAGTTCCTGTTAATATTGCGTGGCATGTTTTAAAGCACTGCGTGATATTTGGGTGTTTACTGGACTGTGTGGTGTTTATTGCGCCATGTGGCATTTTTAGTTTTCATAAAATACGCCCCCTTTAATTTAGTAAATTTCACTATAATTCAAATAAATAACATGCAATATTTAAAGAAAATAATGCACGTTAAATGCTTACATTTATTGTTGTTTAGAGCGAGCAGGTGGAATCTTTAGTAGTCCTTTATTTGCTGATCTGAGGTTTCTGTTTGGCAGTTTTATGGATGAGCTTAGCCAGTTTGTTTTTCGTATATTATTTTGTGTTATTATTATTATATTATATTATATTGTATTATTATAAAATACATGTATGTCCACCCCTCCCAACATACACGCCTATGTTTCAGTATGCATAAATATCAGCAATGCATTGAAAGCATGTACTTTTTTTACCTATTTTATAAACATACACACGTATATTTTATGTGTGAAAAAATACAACTTGTTTGCACAAAACCCCGATTTATACGTGTAACCTGGTATATTTTAAAATATGTGCACACATTTGAAATCACCAGTTTGACAATATCTCCACCAGTTCACCCAGTCCATTTCGAGTTCATTGAGACCCTCCTAGTACTTCACCCTGAACTCCCCCCCAAGTTTACCCAGGCCTCCCACCCAACAATAGCTGACAACAGATGAGTCTGCTACCATTTGCGCCAGATAATTAGCAGGTGTAAAATTGTGCAAATAAGTTGTCTGATATATTCATATAAATCTCTTAGAAAATAGCAATGCACCTAGACCACCCTTTTTTTGCGCAGGTAAATGTGCACGCAAAACCAAAAATACTTGCATACATTTGATGTTTTAAAAATAGCATGAAGCAAAATGAGAGTCAAAAAGGTGAATGCAATCAAGAAATAGTCTAATCACCAAAATAGCATTCAACTGAAATTCAAATAGAAAACTTATTTATACGTTTCTCAATTAATATAAAGATTACTAACAAAAAGACACAGATATTATAAACAAAAAAATTACAAAGGGACCATCATAACACCTGTACATGTGTTATGACTGACTTAAAAATAGCATGTACAAAAGTATGTTTCAGTATGCATATATATTCTAATTTTATTCAAGTAACTCCTTGAAAATTAACTCATAATAGTTTAAGTAATAGGATGTATAGTGAACAAGAAAAGATTTAACTTATTTATTTATCTAAAACATCTGTATTCCACAGTATCCTCAGTTCTAAGTGGATCACATTTAAAAATATCCATAAATTACATGAAACTAACAATACAAACTCAAACAGACACAGTAATTAATCTTCTACTGATACAATTTTATGCTGCTATTCCTCCCTTGGTTGTTTACTAGCTACTTAAAAATGCCTTTTCACTTGCAAACAAGCAAGGAAAAATAATGTTACAGCTAATCCTACCTAATTAAGTTTTAATGCAATTAGTCAGGGACTAAGGAAGCTCAAGGGCAGACGGTCCACAAGATATTGTGCAGAGCTGTGATGTCCAGAGTAAAGATCTGATCTGCTGCCCTTCCTCACAGATTTGTATCCAGGTTTCTCTAGAGCCGGTTCCACAGAACCAATCAAAACTCAGAGCACTGGCATTCTAACCAATGACACAGCATAACATTCACATTCACAGAACATTACAATGCTGCACCCCCTGGAGGAAACTGGAAGAAGAACAAGTTAATACTTCCATTTTCAGTTAAAGTAGCAGTTTCTTCTTCAGTCAAGACCACATAATTTTGCAGAACCTTGCATAAATCAGGGTAACACTTACAAGATAACATAAGAGTTTGCAAGAGGGAGGGATTCCTCATTGGGGAAAACAAAGGTCTCAATGCAAAAGATTTTGCCACACATAATCATACCTCTCTGTGTTCTGGAATTATGGCAAAGTGATGTGTGTGTGTGTGTGATATAATTTGTGTGGACCTTAGAAATATAAATGTGAAGCCAAAAGAGGTGATAGTATGGAACAGCTCTAGCTGGAGAAAAGCATATTGTCAGAAGTAATGTAAGACATAAAAATGGTTTCATTAGCCAAAGACTAAAACTGATGAACATAGCAGGATTTAAAAGAGGTTTGGACAAATTCCTGGAGGAGGAGTCCATAAAACATTATTAGCCAGGTAGACTAAAGAAAGCTATTGCTATCCCTGGGAGTGACTAAGAGGAATTTGATCTATTTTATGGGATCTGCCAGATACTTGCGACCTGGATTAGTCAGAGACAGTGTTGCGATCCCCCCTGCTGCTGCGCTACAGGAGGTCTCTTACCTTCCTCCAGAGGCCGCTCTGAAGCCAGGGCCTCGCCTACGTTCCATCCGGGACTTGCTCCAGGGCCTGAGAGGCCTAGCTGTGCCTGTGGCTTGCATGCCTCTGCGTTTGGACTTCCTGTCTGGCGACGCCCTTCTTCTAGGGGCTGGCCCGCAGCTCTCTTCCCCAGTTATAGGACCAGCGGTGGGCGGTCCTGGCAAGCTCCTCCCAGGGAGTTGCCTTCTACCTCCAGTACTTAAGGACTTTCTGTTCACTTGCAAAGGGCCTTCGGATCGGGCTCTACAGTCGTCTGTAACTTTGCCGATCCAGGTCCCCCGGTTTTGCCTATGCCTTGATGGGTTCCTGTCCTGTGTCTCTGCCTAGATGTCTGCTCCTGTTCCTGCCAGCCGTAAGGGCTTCGGATGTGAGTATCCCAGCATCGGAGTTCCTGATCGCCTGGGTCTTCCCCGCACCATCCTTCTCAGCGTGGTCTGCGACCAGCCTTCCTGGGCTGTTTAGGGCGTGTCTGGGACAGGGTGGTCCGCGACTCAGTCCCACGGGTGGGCTGAGTAGGGCGCCCTGATGGACAGTGCCATGTTTCCGTCCAGCCTTGTCTACAGTGTCTTGCTTCAGCCCTTGCCCTGATGTCTTCGTGTCTCTGCCTTGACCTACGTCCTCGCCTGGTTCCTGAGCCTTCTGTCCTGTTGGGCCCTGGAGTGGCCAACAGGAGGGATTCGTCCCACGGGCTCTTGAGCTTCTGCCAGCCGAAGGGGCTTCGGATGTGAGTATCCCAGCATCGGAGTTCCCGCTCGCCTGGACCTTTCCTTCTTGCTTCAGCCCTTGCCCTGATGTCTTCAGTGTCTTGCTTCAGCCTGTCTTGGATGTCTGCTTCAGCCCCGTCTCACGTCCTCAGTGTAAGGACTCTGTCTGCCCTCGCCTCTGTCCGGCCTGCTGCCCATTGCCGTTCCCTGCGGCGGGTCCGAAAGGGCCGGGAACAGTCGGAGGACCGTTCATTAGTCAACTTCCCCGTGTTGGCTACCATGGGCATGCAGGTCCGGCTGAGGGTCGGACTCCCTGCTTCTGTTCCTGCCTGCCTGGCTCACCATGCCTGCTCAGCTCACCTCCCACGGTGTGGCTTGGGGCTCCTCCTTGAGTCCTGCCGTGGCCCAAGGGCTCACCACCACCTGCTTACGACGACCGCGCCCGCGCGTGCTCGTAACAGACAGAACGCTGGGCTTGAGGACTTTCATCTGACACATAATGGCAATTCTCATGTCCTTACATTGATGCTTCATACCTTGTTGCAGACCCAGTTTCTGATCTCTCACAGTCCTTTGCTCTTCATATTTATTTATTCACATTTCTTTTCAGTATTTACAGTGGCAGCTCAAGGCAAGGTACAGTAATTAAAGATAAATAATAATACTAACACAGAAGATAATATAAATACAGTTAAACAAAAACCTCCCATAATATCTAGCACCTAGAATGAAAGATGTAGACTCTTTAAAGGTGAAAGTCTTTGTTATGAGACAGTGATTCCAAACCTGTCTTGGGGGACCTGCTGCCAGTTGGGTTTTCAGGGTATCTGTAATGAATATGCATGAGATAAATATGCATGCAATAAAAGCAGTGCATTTTTTGCAGATATCCGGAAAACCCGACTATCTGAGGGCCCCCCAGGACAGGTTTGGAAACCACTGTATAAGATACAGGATTTGAACAGCAGTAGGTCTAAGTATTTTTATGCTGTATCACAACCATGGAATTCCCACTGTTCTGCTTCACCATGTGGCCCTTTCAGTTCAATAGGAGGTTTTGGACTATGAGGGAATCTTGGAGGTAAAACCACTCGTGAGGAAGTTGTGTTTCTGACAGGCTGGAGTGATTCTTCAGTATATTCATTAGCAGTACTATTTCAATGCTTGCAGCTTCCTTGTTTGCTCCTTAAAATTTCAGAAAACAGAGGTACCTACTTATAATCTTGTAAATGACTTTCCGCAGGATGGCACTGGCATACTGCTAGCTGTCCTTATAAAAACATGCGCCTGGACTGGCATGGCACACTGAAAGAGGAATTGGAAACTCATTTCTAACAATGAGCCATAAGGATTTGTAAGCCAGAGAAATTTTTAAAAAACTTCAGCCATCCCTTAACCATTATAGAAAGTCCCTGTTGGATTCTTGATGGTTTGTGAAACTTTTATGGATCAGCATAAAACTTATCCAAAAAATGTTGTACATGAGCTTTTCAAACCACACAGGTTCCTTCTTTAGATGTGACCAGAAAGTGCTTTTCATATATATATGAATAGCTTTGACTTCAGCGATCAGCGTGTGGCGTGGCAGTTGTGGTAAGTGAAATGAAGCATCCATTGACTATTTCTAGCCTTAGTTCTAGCTCTGACAGTGAAGCATGGTTTTTTTTTTCTTAATTCCACCTTCCCACTTCCCATGCAAAGAAAGCACAAGCACAGACACTGTTTCTCAGAAGTGTCACTGGGTTCATTGGTGTTCACAGTTCGATACCATGCAGGCTGCCTTTGTGAAACTTGGAGAGTTTCAAGCCAAAATGACAGGGTTTTAGCCTACTGTGCTGACAGGCCCCATCCTCCAAACCCCCAAATATCCATCGTATGTACAAAATAATTACAGGTGGCATCCATGAAAAGAAGCCTTCTATTTCAGGGAGTCACCACATTTGAGAATCTGAATTCTTTCGGAATAGAATATTTCCCTTCTGGCGCTGCCAGCGTTGCTAGAAACCTAATGGGAAAACCAGGACTCTGTCTCCTTCTAATTTCTAGCTTCTATGCATGTGAGCCAAGAGACAAAAATAAAAGTTTGGGAGTAGGAAAAAAAATGAAACCCCTGTTTTATCATAGCATACAATGCAAGGCTGGAAGTGCTTGAATGTGCAGACGGGCTCCAGGTAGGCTGCCTTGCATGTCAGTCTTTTCCACTATCCCATGCTGCTGAATTAAATTAATAGGCCTTTCGAGGAAACTTTCTGGATCAGTTACTCTCTCCTTCCCATGAGCAAATTGCCAGCCTGTTCAAGGTTACTAACTCACCTCTCATATGTCGGCTAGTGCACTTCTTTGATTGGACTCTAATACATTGTGTTTTGCTTATGGGCATTGTAGTCTATCTATAGAATCATTATCAGTATTAAGATTTATTGTTATTGTGATATATAAAGGGCCTATGCATTAAAACACACAAAATTTTTTTTTGTATAGTCAATAAAATATTTACTGTACATGCTAAAATGCTACATAGCACGTGATGCACTAAATGATTTTAGCGCAAGTGTTAAAATGTAACCTAAAAAAGCATGGGCATGCTATTAGCATATTCACTAACCACAAAAGTATAGAATTTGCATGAAAATTCCAGCTGAGTACTAACTAGCATGTAGAATTGGCACAAAGTAGGCACTAAACCAAGCATGCACAGTCCTCTTTTTCTAGTAACTCTGCCTCTTTGCTGCAAAACTGTGAAAACGTAAGCCTGGTATAAGAGCTTGCCCAGGGGAAGCATCTAGACCCCGGGAGAGGAGAAGAGACTTCCAGAAGAGGAAAATCCAGAGCAAAAAGCATATGCTTCTGGTGTCTTTCAATGAGGGATAGAATGTAGAGGAGGTGGAGGAGAAAAGGCTAGATGGAATGGAACAGGGCAGTGATGCATCATCTTGGAGGTGTGCCACACACACCCAGGAGGTACATCCCCATTCTCTCACATGATATTCGGGCAAGTAAGTCTTCAAGGTGGAGAAGGACTGGAATCTGTTGCGCAGGAGGTGGACCCTTGAGCCGAGGTGGGGTTGACGCTTCTCGTAGGGCAGGCCTTACAGGTCCCTACCGTCGGTAGGCAGAGCTGGCTGACTGATGGAGGCCGGCTGGAGCTTCACCAATACCAGCCCTCGTTCCCCGCAGGTTGAGCCCTTGGGTGCCAGGGCCGGCTGGAGTTAGGTGGGCCTCTGTCCGAGGTCTTCTGGTAGATGACCAGGGGCCAGCAGCGGAAGTAATGGAGAGTCTGAACCGACCGAGGCGGAGTCCCGGAGACCCGGACACCAAGAGGAATGAGAGTCAGCTAAAGGGCGCCTGGGTAAGAACAGGCCGAAGACTGAAAGGCTAAGTCCAGAGTAGAAACTGTAGAGGCGTCGTTGAACAGGCTGAAGTCAGGGCAGGTGGCAGGCAAGGAGGTATGGCAAGGCAGAGGTCAGGTCCAGGAGAAGATCAGTAGCGTGGTCGGGCAAAGCAGAGGTCAGGTCCAGGAGACGATCAGTAGCGTGGTCAGGTAAAGCAGTGGTCGGGTCCAGGAGATGATCAGTAGCGAGGTCGGCAAAGCAGAGGTCGGGTCCAGGAGATGATCAGTAGCGTGGTCGGGCAAAGCAGAGGTCAGATCCAGGAGACGATCAGTAGCGTGGTCAGGTAAAGCAGTGGTCGGGTTCAGGAGATGATCAGTAGCGAGGTCGGGCAAAGCAGAGGTCGGGTCCAGGAGATGATCAGTAGCGTAGGCGGGCAAAGCAGAGGTCGGGTCCAGGAGATGACCAGTAGCGTATTCGGGCAAAGCAGAGGTCTGGTCTAGGAGATGACCAGTAGCGTAGTCGGGCAAAGCAGAGGTCGGGTCCAGGAGATGATCAGTAGCATATTTGGGCAAAGCAGAGGTCGGGTCCAGGAGATGATCAGTAGCATAGTTGGGTAAAGCAGAGGTTGGATCCAGGAGATGATCAGTAGTGAAGTCGGGCAAAGCAGAGGTCGGGTCCAGGAGACGATCAGTAGCGTGGTCAGGCAAAGCAATGGTCGGGTCCAGGAGATGATCAATAGCGTAGTCGGGCAAAGCAGAGGTCGGGTCCAGGAGATGATCAATAGCGTAGTCGAGCAAAGCAGAGGTCGGGTCCAGGAGATGATCAGTAGCGAGGTCAGGCAAAGCAGAGGTCAAGTCCAGGAGATGATCAGTAGCGTAGTCGGGCAAAGCAGAGGTTGGGTTCAGGAGATGATCAGTAGCGTAGATGGGCAAAGCAGAGGTCGGGTCCAGGAGATGATCAGTAGCGAGGTCGGGCAAAGCAGAGGTCAAGTCCAGGAGATGATCAGTAGCGAAGTCGAGCAAAGCAGAGGTCAGGTCCAGGAGATGATCAGTAGCGTAGTCAGGCAAAGCGGAGGTTGGGTCCAGGAGTCAGTCTGTAGAACAAGTAGAGTAAATAAAGGCACAGGAACAAGAAGTAACGGAACCAGGATCAGGAACACGGAAGAAACAGGAACCAGGAACATGAAGGAATCACCAGAGAAGGCAACGAAGTACACGAACAGCATGGAGACCTGTTGCAAAGGCAACTAACTGAGGCTGGGCCCAACCTTATGTACCGGAACCCAATGACGTCATCATCCAGGGCCACGGGTTGGATTCCCGCCGTGGCCCCTTTTAAAGGGAAGAAGATGCACGCACGCGCCTAGGGAGGAGCGAGGCACGGGATGGTGGCGTCTCAGGAGCACCGGGTTGGCCCCAAGTTGAAGGCAGCGGCCCATAGCCGCAAGGGAAGTGGAGCCAGATGCTGGAACAGGCAGAAAAGGGTAAAAGGGAATGGCCACGGGCCTGCTGCGGCCGGCACATACAACAGAATCAGATGTTGCCTCGGCCAGCCCTGGCAGATCCAGTCCATTGATGCTAGGGAGAGAAAGCTGCCAGACCTTACTCTGGAAGGCAATGGCATCTGAGTATTCCACTCTCTATGTGTACCCTGAAGTGCTGGGGCTAGGACTGACCTTTGCACCAGTGGTGTTCCCTGTGTGGGCAATCTAAAGAGTGGAAGTGTGTGTGTTGGCTCTTGCACCTCTGGCTGAGGCTGCAACAGCAAGGACACATTTCAGGAAGGAATCAATCATCAATTGCAAAAAATATTAGTATGTTGATGCAAAAACAATGGCCTCCAGACTGTGTATATGATGGTAGCATACACATTAACCAAAAAAAGTATAGCATGCATGCTGCCTGCCTCTGAGCTAACCAGCCTAAAATGGATAGCATGGGGGATTTTCCCAGGTGACTGTTGCACTGGAGGTAGACCCTTGGCCTGGCGCACGATTGGTACTGCCCTCTGGTCCAACCCAGAGAGTGCCTGCCACCAGGAGGCAGAGCACACAGGGAGACAGAGGCTAGCTGGAGCTTCACCAATAACAGTCCGGGGTTTCCGCAGGTTGAGCCCTTGGGTACCCGGACCGCCTGGACTTAGGTGGGCCTAGGATGGTCTCCCGGAGAGGTAGTGGAGGGGTGTGCCCACCACGAGCAAGGGTGTGCGGCTGATGTGGAGGTGATGGACTAGACCCAAACTGGAGGTTCCGGAGACCTCAGGGAGGTAACAGTTTTGGAAGGTCCTCCGGGCAAGACAGGCAGTGCCTGCGGGTCTAGTCAGATGAAGGCTGCGGGTGGATTCCAAGTAGGTTGGTCTGGTAACCTCAGTAGGCCAGAAGAGGGTGTCTGAGTGAAGCGCGAGGGTCAGAGCCAGTGTATCAGTCCAGAAGTGGTCAACCAAAACAGGGGTCAATACCAAGGTCAGTCCAAGCATAGTCAAGGCAAGCGAGGGTCAGTTCCAGGCGGCAGATGAAGAGAATGGTCAGGCAGGCAGAGGTCAGTTCCAGGCAGCAGAGGAAGAGAATGGTCATGCAGGCAGAGGTCAGTACCAGAGATCAGTCCGAGGAGGTACTACCTGAGTAGGATACAGGAACACACGGAGACGCTGGAACAAGGAGACGCTGGAACAAGGAAACGCTGGAACACAGGGTTAGACAAACTCAGAATACCACGGTGTAGACCCGATTGCCAAGGCGAGGTCCTGGGGGACAGGATCTCGCTTATATACTGGAGTTAGGTGATGGTCATCGGGCTGTGCTGCGGAGCTGGTTCCCGCCCTTGGCCCTTTAAAGGGCCGGGCGGTCCGCGCGCAAACACCTGGGGTGGGGCTGGCGCTGGAGAGGAAGCCGCGGCCCTGGCGTGGGGCTACGCCCAAAGTGGAGGGCCTAGGGGATGCCACCGTGGAATGCTGCGGATGGGTGGTGCTGGCAGCGGGAGAGGACGACCCGGGACCCGCTAGCGCAGGAGCAAGGTGAGCAGGCCCGGGCGCAGACCTAGCGCAGATGGGACGCGCAACAGTGACAATCCCACACTCCCCCTCCCAAGCATCATCCAGTCCTTCCTATCATTCAATTGCCCAACCCTCCCCCCAAGAAGATTGGGTCCCTCAAGCCCTTTCTGACCCTTCCCCCCACCAAAACAAAGTCTTCTTCTGCATGGATTTACCCAAGGGAAGTTTTGCCTCACAAATCTCCTGTATTTTATTGAAGGGATGAATAAACATGTGGACAAAGGTGAACCAGTAGATGTGGTGTATTTGATTTTCAGAAGGTGTTTCACAAAGTCCTGCATGAGAGATCTTCTAAGAAAACTAAAAAGTCATGGGATAGGAGGCGATGTCCTTTTGTGGATTGCAAGCTGGTTAAAAAAACAAGAAACAGAGAGTAGAAATAAATGGTCAGTTTTCACAGTGGAAAAAGGTAAACAGTGGAGTGCCTCAGGGATCTCTACTTGGACCGGTGCTTTTTAATATATTTATAAATGATCTGGAAAGGAATATGATGAGGGAGATGATCAAATTTGTGGATGACACATAATTTTGCAGAGTAGTTAAATCTCAAGTGGATTGTGATAAATTGCAGGAGGATCTTGTGAGACTGGAAGATTGGGCTTCCAAATGGCAGATGAAATTTAATGTGGACAAGTGCAAGATGATGGAAAAACAGCCCTTGCTGTAGTTATACGATGTTAGGTTCTAATCTTAGGAGTTACCACCCAGGAAAGAGATCTAGGCATTACAGTGGATAATACATTGAAATCATCAGTTCAGTGTGCTGTGGTGATCAAGAAAAGCAAACAGAATGGGGCGGATTTTAAAAGGCGCGCGAATAGCCTACTTTTGTTTGCGCTCCAGGCGCAAACAAAAGTACGCTGGATTTTAGCAGATACGCGCGGAGCCGCGCGTATCTGCTAAAAACCTGGATCGGCGCGCGCAAGGCTATGGATTTTGTATAGCCGGCGCGCGCCGAGCCGCGCAGCCTACCCCCGTTCCCTCCAAGGCCGCTCCGAAATCGGAGCGGCCTCGGAGGGAACTTTCCTTTGCCCTCCCCTCACCTTCCCCTCCCTTCCCCTACCTAACCCACCCGCCCAGCCCTGTCTAAACCCCCCCCTTACCTTTGTCGGGGGATTTACGCCTCCTGGAGGGAGGCGTAAATCCCCGCGCACCAGCGGGCCTCCTGCGCACTGGGCCGTGACCTGGGGGCGGGTACGGAGGGCGTGGCCACGCCCCTGGACCGCCCCAGGCCGTAGCCACGCCCCCGTACCCGCCCCCAAAACGCTGCCGACACGCCCCCGAAACGCCGCGACGACCGGGCCCGCCCCCGACACGCCCCCCTCGGAGAACCCCGGGACTTACGCGAGTCCCGGGGCTCTGCGCGCGCCGGGAGGCCTATGTAAAATAGGCTTCCCGGCGCGCAGGGCCCTGCTCGCGTAAATCCGCCCAGTTTTGGGCGGATTTACGCAAGCAGGGCTCTGAAAATCCGCCCCAATGTTAGGAATTATTAGGAAGGGAATGGCAAATAAAACGGAGGATGTCATAATGCCTCTGTATTGCTCCATGGTGAGACCGCACTTGAATACTGTGTACAATTCTGGTTTCCACATCTGAAAAAAGATAAGTTTCACTGGAGAAAGTGCAGAGAAGGGCAACCAAAATGATAAGTGGCATGGAACAGCTCCCTTATGAGGAAAGGCTAAAGAGGACGGTTGGGACTGTTCAGTTTGGAGAAGAGATGACTGAGTTGGGGATATGATAGAGGGCTACAAAATCATTAAAGGACTTGAACAGGTTAATGAAAATTGGTTATTTACTCTCTCAGCTAATAAAAGGACTAGGGGGCACTCCATGAAGTTAGAAAGTAGCTCATTTAAAACAAATTGAAGAACATTCTTTTTCACTCAGTGCACAGTTAAGC
Source organism: Rhinatrema bivittatum (assembly GCF_901001135.1). Lineage (NCBI taxonomy): Eukaryota > Metazoa > Chordata > Amphibia > Gymnophiona > Rhinatrematidae > Rhinatrema > Rhinatrema bivittatum. Next base: position 303,767,353 of record NC_042617.1, read on the forward strand.
TCTGGAATTAATTGCCAGAGGATATGGTTATGTCAGTAGTGTAACTGGGTTTAAAAATGTTTGGATAAGTTCCTAGAGGAAAAATCCATAAACTGCTATTAATTAATAAACAATAGTAGCTTGACATCTATTTAATGCTTGGGTTCTTGCCAGGTTCTTGTAGCCTGGATTGGTCACTGTTGGAAACAGGATGCGGGGCTTGATGGACCCTTGTTCTGACCCACTTTGGCATATTTTATGTTCTTATATTCTTAAGCCCTGATCCCTCCCATCCCCCATGGAATGAGTGCTTACCATTCTGAAGGGTTCCCCCTATTCACAGGCATGAAGGACATGACTGCAGTGCTGCAGTTGACAAAATACATTGCCGGGCAGCAGTTCATCATGTGATAGGTGAAGCACTGCCAGTGCTTAGCAGCATCATTCAGTGGCTGCAGCAGTGTCCCTCCTACCTATAAGGATGGGAGGCCCTCCAGAATGATAGGCCCTCATTCCAGAGGGGTGAGAGTGGGACTGGGATTTCATGTGTGTGGAGGGCTACTGATTTCTGGGGGGGGGATGTCTGATGGCTATGAAGGGAGAGGGATGATGCTGACAGGGGGTGAGGGGACTAGATGGTATCTGAGGTACTTTTTAGGGACAAATTATCATCAGTGATAAGGAGAAAAGGAAATATCCCCATTCTAACCCCCTCTTTCACTTCAGGCCAGTTATCTGTTATGGACATGCTAAAATCTGCTTCGGGGTGCCTTGTGCTCCAAAGATCCACATGTCGTGTCACATGTCACATGGCCCAGCCATTTTTAAGTGGTTTACAGGGAGAAAAAAAGAAACCTAGTATTATGTATTTTATTCAGTGGCTTGACTCCAGAGACTCACAGTAAAGCAACTAAAAAGGGCTAATTTTTAAACTCACAGCTGAGATTTTAGCAGTGAGAGTGTGAAATGTATTCTTTTGGTGTTCAGTACACTGCCCCATTACATCCTAGAGAACTGAGCAATTTTAGCTGTTGGCACTGTAAGACATTAGTCTTTCTGACATTTATCTGGATCTTTGGCTGGTTTACTATCCCAGTGGTTAGTTCGAGGGATATAATGGCTCTAAATTGTATATTTGCTGTCAGGGCAGGCTTTTGGCTTCTGTCCTAAAGAGAGTGTTTGTACCATGTAGCATGGTTTCTTTTAAGCATGTGTTAGAGAATCTTAGCTGTCTGAAGTTTTCACTGGGTATTTATCTAAACTCTGGAGTTCTCCAGACTTTTCAGCCATGTGGACCTCCTAAAAAGTCTGAGAACCTCCAGTACATCTCCACCAATCTCTTCTTCCCCACAGCCTATCCCTATTACTCTTCTTCTTTCCCTCAAGCTCATCCCCACCACCCCTATCTTTCTCCCCTCCCCTCCCCTAGCCTGTCTCTACCAGTCTCTCACTATCTCTCTTCCAGACCTATCATTCTGCACATAAATCCCAACTACAGGTCCTGGCACTAGAACTCCAGTTTCTGACTATTGACTAACATTATCCTTGTAAATGTTACTTTACCTCTGAATAGAAGTTAAGTATTCAGAGCTATGAAAACACTAGTTAAGACAGTCATTGCACCTTTTTTGCAAGGGAGAGGAGGGAGAGAGGTAATAGCTAATTCCATCTTTAGTATTGGATTTGCATGAGAGGGCACTAACCTCATGCATATTGTTGTGTGCACATTTTTTTTGTACAAAACTCCATGCTGTATTAACAGTAAAATTTGCACAAAATAAATTTGTGCCAAACTGTGGGTTAAACTGTTCACTCCGCTGAGCATACCTTATTACACTGACCCATAAAAAGAAACAGGGTTGAAGGCATTCCCAAATGTTAGGATTTTGCCTGCTATGCAGCCTTATCCTACCTTCTTGTCTCCTGCAATGATGCTTCCCCACCAGCAGAGGCCCTCAGTATGCCTCACCACTAACCTTGTCAAGCTCCTCTTCACTGCCCTTGCCATACTAGCCTTGTAAACCTGCCCTGCCATACTAGCCTTTTCTTCTCATGGTGTCACTTCTAGCTCTGTGATCTGACACTTGTTCTTGCCTTGTCTTGTGGCCTACGGGCTTTCTGCCTTGTCTTGCTTTGCCTTGTGGGTTATAGGCCTTCTACCTTGCCTTACATTGAAACCCTCAGGCCTACCCTGCCTTGTTCTCTGTTTGAGGAATTTGGCCTGTTCTCTCTTCTACCCTGCCTTGAAGCCTATTCTGTCTGTTTGGTGTTTCCCTTGTCTGCCTTGTTTAAATCCTGCTCTAGTCTGCCTTATTGGCATTGTCTTGTCTGTTCCAAGTATTCTGACTTGCCTGTATCAGAGTCCTGTCCTTGGGTTTACATTAAAAAATATCCTCAAATGTGTTATTAAATTGGTCAAATTTATTGTTCCAAACACAGCTAAAGTTTTTCTAAAGGTAGGGAAGAGAGATTGTTACAAGGCAAGTTGCTAATCTAAATTCCATGTTCCATCTAAATTCCATGTTCCATCTAAATACAAGTTCCATGACCACACCTCAAGTTCCACGACCGCCCACACCTCTTCAAGGCCCGATTACACCTCATCTGGACAACCCACTTACAACCCACTTGTAGTGAAAGCTACCTCATCTGGACAACCCACTTACAACACACCTGTAGGGAAAGCCTCCCGCATGGATGCACTAATTCTTTAGTTCATGCATTACTGATATCTAAACTCATAAATATTGGTCACTGTTCAGCTCATCATTTATTTTTAGTTATCTCCACATGAATCCATGTTATTTGACAGCCCACCTGTTTGATTGTTCCACTTGTGGATGCATTAATTCTTTAGCCTATGCATTACTCATAACCAGGCACATAAACATTGGTCCCTGATACCTGTATATCCCAAATTAACACATCATTTATTCTTAGTTATTCTCTACATGTTTCACGTATCATAACGAGTTACTGTTGTCTTTATATATATATTTTATACTATTCTATTTATTATTTATTTTATTTCAAGTTAGTTATTTACACCATTATCTATTTTATTACATGTTATTTACTATATAGATTCTCGTCATTTGATGAGTCACTGTTGTTTATTTAATATTTATTCTCATGTTCTGAAACTCCGTTTATTGTAACGCCTCACCGCGATTGTTTTGTTTTATGTAAACCGACCTGATTTGATATTTGTATCGAGAACGTCGGTATATAAAAATGCTAAATAAATAAATAAATAAATAAATAAATGATTCAGGTAAGAAATACCCACTTATCTTATCTCTGTTTGCTTCTTCTATTACACACTTTACAACCTGTATGCTCTATGAGGTTCATTTTTAAAAGGTTTTATGTGAGTCATCACTTGTTTACCTGGATAAATCAGGCTTTTAAAAACTGTCCAGTCTTACTACAAGTAAAAGTCTATGCACTGTTTCACAGTCCACATACTTTTACCCACAAGAGAAAGGGGTGATCTTGGGGGTGGAGGTAGGCCGAAGGAGTTAATATACATGTTGAGATTTTCATTTTAAATCTTCACATGACCTTTTCCCTGTAGACCCAACCTGCAGAAAGAGCAAGTGCAAAGACCATGGGTATTCTGTAGGGAGTTTCCCTTCGAAAATAAATGTGCAGGCTGCTAGTGGAAGAAAGGGTCAAATTCAAAATATATTTGAATTCATTGGCTCCTGGATATTTAGATGCATGGTTGCATCATTACCCATCTTCTCAGAATCTTAGTCATCTCAACCTGTGTTACAGGTTACAGCATCCCTTTCAATGGCCAACCTAATATCTTCTAGACAGAAAGCTTTCAGCTATTTTGTGCTTGGTATGTGAAACAATATTTCTATTGAAGCTCATATGAAGACAGTTTCTTTTATTCAGGGAAAAAAATCAAGACATGGAGAAAACTTTGTTTAAAATGAGAAGAATTCTCTTAGGATTTCTGTCTTTCAATGGGTGAATTTTGTGCGTACCATGACAAGAATGAACCTTACTTGTAAGCCAAGGTATGTTGAATATGATCACAATTTCTCAATTTACTGCTAGTGCTGCTCTTAGTACTTGCATTGTGCCAAAAACAATCTCCTTCTGGAGTTCATAGAACAGGCAACATATCAAGATGCACCTCAAAGTTATTTTTTTATCAGGTCAATGGCATCCAATAGAACTGCTACTATTTTGGTATCTTTAACAGCACTAATTCTCTTCCCCAATGCCCTCTAAATGTTTTATTTTGATGACTCATTTCAGTTTTCTCTTCTTTTGCTGTTATTTTCAATTTATTATTGAAGTATATGAATTTAAGGTCATCTTCTGTTCATGCAGCATGTTGGGCTTTCTCGCATTATTTTTGGTGTCCTTGGTTTTTTGAGATAATCATCTGTCAGTGATCACCTTTGAATGTAGTGACTGTATTTTGAAATCCATACATTTTTTTCCCAAGGAGGTTGTTATCTTTCTCCTTTTCTTCTGGCCTTTTGTCCTTGTTGGTAGATCTCTCTCAGTAATTATTTTTGCTGCACATTTTTGTATCCGATTTATTTCTGTAATATCAATAGATGGTTCTGTAAGGGACCTTCAGTTTTCCCTTACATAAGGCTGTACCAATTAACTAGGGAGGTTCTGTGCAGAGACAATTGAGAGAAGTTTGGCTTTTGCTCCCCTACAAGGGAACATACAGATGGGATGTCCTAGCTGCTTTTCATCCCATTGCACCTGCTATCTGAGGGGATTTTTAGCTTAGAACGTGAGTTAACAGGTTGTGGATTTTTTGTTAGACTTTCAAGGAGGCAGAAGCGGTCTGCCCTGTGTCTTCCAATTTTATCTCCTAATTTAAGGGAAAGGAGCAAGGAAGTTCCCTTTAGGGATCAGCCTGCAGTTGACTTGTCTGCCTGCTTTCAAAGATTGTTTTGGACTCTTTTAAGCCAATTTTTGAGAACTCTCCGTGAGATCCTTGGTACCCCTTTGCAGTGGATTGGGGTATCTGCTGCGTACGGTTAGATCATGTGTAAGGGAAGATTCTGGCACTTTTGCTCTCCTCCAGAGGATTTAAGTTGTCTGATGACCCAATGCAGAAGAATTATATTTATGCATTAACTGTCGTTTTTCACTATCTCATCTGTTTGGAGGCAAGGAAGTTTTATTCCACCCATACTGCTTCTTGTTTGCTCTTTCCCCCTTTTTGGGTTCATTCTAATATTTTTTCCACTTGGAACTGATAACCCATGGTACCCTGGAGTCAGTATACCAAACCTTTGGAAGAGGGAAGTCTTTCATCTAGAAAGATAGGGAGGTAATACAAATTCCATCTAAAGTAAGGGGGCCCTAATAAAGTGCACTACCAGGAGAAACAAAGAAGATATGACATAAAGGTGTAGGGAGATTATCTCAGGTTTACCAGTGAAACACCAAATATGAATTATGATAGCCATGTACAGGCCAAATTCTGATAGGCCCCAAAAGACACTGCCACAGAAAGAAGAAGGAACTTTGCCCAGGTGAACTTTAAAACCTTGTCTCTGTGGAAAATGAAGAGGCCTTGCCCGGATACATGGAAGAATACCTTATCAGATATGCCTGTTTGTAGGGGCCTATTTAAATAAAAAAAAAACCAGGCAGAAGGACAATAATGCTAAAGCATAAGCAGGAGTCATGGTTCGGCCAAAGCAGAGTGTAGTGGTCATATAGACCCCCACCTTGGAAGGAGGGGGGGACGACAGCCTGAGACAGAGAAAAACAAACACTGACACACAGCTGGGCATACAGATGTGGCAGTTCTCCCCCTGAAGGAATGAGAGGAGGAAGAAGACCTGCAACATGGCAGGACATAAGAACATAAGAAATTGCCATGCTGGGTCAGACCAGGGGTCTATCAAGCCCAGCATCCTGTTTCCAACAGAGGACAAACCAGACCCCAAGAACCTGGCAATTACTCAAACACTAAGAAGAACCCATGCTACTGATGCAATTAATAGCAGAGGCCATTCCCTAGGTGAACTTGGTTAATAGCAGTTAATGGACTTCTCCTCCAAGAACTTATCCAAACCTTTTTTAAAACCAGCTACACTAACTGCACTAACCACATCCTCTGGCAACAAATTCCAGAGCTTAATTGTGCATTGAGTGAAAAATAATTTTCTCCTATTAGTCTTAAATGTGCTACTTGCTAACTTCATAGAGTGCCCCCTAGTCCTTATATTATCCAAAAGTGTAAATAATCGATTCAAAACTACTTCTCATGATTTTAAAGACCTCTATCATATCCCCCTCAGCCGTCTCTTCTCCAAGCTGAACAGCCCTAACCTCTTCAGCCTTTCCTCATAGGGGAGCTGTTCCATCCCCTTTATCATTTTGGTCTCCCTTCTTTGTACCTTCTCCATCACAACTATATCTTTTTTGAGATGCGGCTACCAGAATTGTACACAGTATTCAAGGTGAGGTCTCACCATGGAGCAATACAGAGGCATTATGACATTTTCTGTTCTATTAACCATTCCCTTCCTAATAATTCCTAACATTCTGTTTGCTTCTTTGACTGCTGCAGCACACTGAGCCAAAAATTTCAAAGTATTATCCACTATGATTTTTAAGAATCCAAAGATTAAGGGCACTGGACTTTGAAAATCAGCATTTTCCTATTTACAGCCACTTTATTTATTTATTATTTTTACATACTGACATTTGATCTCAATTGAGATATCACACTGGTTTACATTCAGGTACTGTAGGTATTTCTCTATCCCCAGAGGGCTTACAATCTAAGTTTTTGTACCTGAGGCAATGGAGGGTAAAGTGACTTGCCCAAGGTCACAAGGAGCAACAGCAGGACTTGAACTAGTCCACTGCTCTAACCACTAGGCTACACCTCCTCCCCTTTAAAGGAGATATCTGTGAACTGTTTGTGACAGCTTTGCTAATAAAGATATTCACAAACAGGCCAATTCAGTACGGTGCACTCAGGCCGAGCGCACCATTAGCCCCCGTTTGGACACGCGTTTTTGACGCGCTATTATTACCCCTTATACAGTAAGGGGTAGTAATAGCCCGTGGAAAATGCGCGTCCAACCCCCCTGAAACTAATAGCTTGCTCAACATGCAAATGCATGTCCATGAGCCTATTGGTTAGTCCCGTTCGATACAGAAAGTAAAATGTGCAGACAAGCCGCACATTTTACTCTCAGAAATTAACTCCTGCCGGCACCGGGAAAGTGTACAGAAAAGCAGAAAAAACTGCTTTTCTGTACACCCTCCGACTTAACATCATAGCGATAATATCATAGCGATATTAAGTCAGAGGCCCCAAAAATTTAAAAAAAAAGAAAAAATCTTTAAAAAAAAAAAGAAAAATTTGCCTGCGGCCCACGGGTTGGAAAACGGACCCTCAATTTTGCTGGCGTCCATGTTCTGAACCCGTGGCTGTCAGTGGGTTTGACAACCATCGCCGGTAAAATTAAGCGTCGGCTGTCAGCTGACAGCCGCTGCTTCCTCCTTATTAGCGTGGGCCCTCATTTGCATACTGAATCGCGTGCCGAGGAGAGTAGCCTGGGCGCGCGTGGGAGAGCGGGCGCTCGCCTCTGAGTGCCGGCTCTCCCGCACGGTTTACTGAATCGGCCTGATTGTTAGACAGTGTGAGAGCCAGTTAGTAGACAGTCTGTCAGAAGCTTTTATCCAATTGGGAATGGAGACCGGATGTTTATGAACAAGCTAATCCTCCACCTGGGTAAGATGACAAATAAGTGGGAGGAATAGGGTTTTAGGATTGTGGTGGGGGGTGGGGCAGATGCATAGAGGTGGGGGCATTCCAGGTTTTGGGTTTTTTTGGCCAACTGGAGAGGGGGCAGCTAGGAGGCTGGCAAGCAGACTTTGTGATTTCTATTTTTCAAGTTTACTTGGAAGAATTTGGCAGCATGGACCAGCAAGGCCCATTTTTCAGATATTGAGTGGGAGCTGAGGAATCAAGCCACTGACTAGGCCCACACTGCAATTATTTTTTTTTTTTTACATTATTGCCATTTAACCAGCTATATTTTTTTGAATATAGCCAGTTAAGCCTAAAGTTATTCGGGAAGATGTTCAAGTGTAACTTTAGATTTGCTCCTGGTTCTGACTAGAGTTAGAAAAACCTATTTGGCTTACTCCTAATATCGGAATTAGATGGATACGTTTCCTGGCTAACTTATTCCTCCCCCAGAATGACCCCAAAATACTCATAACTTATTCAGTAAATTTTAGCCGGATAAGTGCCGGTGATATTGAAGAGACCATTTAGCCAGATAACTCACAAGTTATCCAGCTAATGCCTTTAAATATTGGCCTCATTGTGTCCGAGGAAGAAATCACTACTGACCCAGAGAAGACTGAAGCTGTTTCTACCTGGAATCAGCCTACTAATTTGAAGACACTTGGAGATCTTCAAAAGAGATCCAGTTTTTAAAAGAAAATGTAAATGTGAGCCTGCAACCGGATTCCCATCACACCCCAAATATTTAATATATGACCCTGCTGGGCCGAGATGCTCCATGCCTCCAAATCCCTCCAAAATGATTAAAAACAGGATTGTGGGCTGGGGTGGTCACATGATGTCTTAGAGGTGTGCAGACGTGTGGCACTGAGCTCCTCATGTAGGGACCCAACATCCTTTTTTTTGGCATTAAATATTAACGCAGATCACTAAAACAGCCAAAGACCCTTCTAAAATGTCCCTACTTGCATTCTGAGGAGAGTAGGCTGGCAAATTCCACAGACCGGCAAAGAAAAGCAATGCAGGGAAAGCTGAAGAAGCAGAGGAGCAGGCCTCGGAGGATGAATGGCCTACCCCATCAATGCTGTACGATACCACGAAACTGCTCAAGGATATGTCTGAGTCGTCGTCTATAAACGTTACCTCAAATTTAACAGCAAAACAGAATAGTTATAGAGAAAGTTGCTGATCTGGTGGCCTCTGCACAGGATACAAACTAGCGGCCGAAGGCGAGGGAGTCTTGTTCAGGAGAGATCTAGGAGTCCTTCACTTGGTCACATGAAAAGGTAGAAGGGCTGGAGAAATGTCTATAAGAGGCCTCAGATAAGCTCGAGGATATCAAAGATCGGGAGTTGAAGACATAATCTTTGTATGGTTGGATTCCTGGAGGGTGAAGAGGGCTGTGATCCAACTGTCTTTTTCTCACACTGGATACATGATCATGTTTTGAGCCTACAGGCAAAGGATAATAAAATTAAAACTAAAAGGGTGCATAGAGCGTGGGGGTCGACCAAGAGTCGTGATCATGCAGCTGCATAATTACCCAGATAAACTTAAAATTCTGGAGGCAGTCCAAGTTCAGGAAGAGATTCTATACAAGCAGATGAAAATGTCTTCTTTTTCCATGATTCTTCTGCTTTGCTCCAGAAGAAGCAAGTAGGGTTTGCACTGATCAAAAAGACCATGCGACAGTATGAAATGAAATATGCCCTTACCTTGCTAAACTCAAAGTATTGGATGGGGTGAGACAAATTTTTTGAATCTCCTGCTGAGGCTCAGCGATTCCTTGTCCATCTGTCTGCTGCATTTCCTAAGACCAATGCTGCTGGCAGTAGTGGCAGTGACTGAAAATGTCTGAACATCTCCTTTTAAGTGCCAAGTTTTTAACCCTATTGGGGAGCTAGGCTGGCAGTAGGTGAGTTATCCCATGGAGGCTAGTGACCTGTCAAGGAATTCAATTTTTGGTTATTTTTTAATGGAATTTTCTTGATTGCCCTTTATTCTTTTGTGGGAAGGGAGAAGGTGGGGTGGGCATTTTTTCTGGGGTTGCCATTTAATTTTTTTACATGCTCGACTCTGGCTAAAAATGATGGCAGCACATGTGTTTCTTTCCGCCCTGGATGGTAAAGGGTGCCTGCTTCATGCAGCAGAAAAATGGAGCATCCTGTGCACCTGACTGAGTACATGGTTGTGGCTGTGTTCATCCCTATACATGGCTGCTGTTTTTTCCTATCCTAATGTTCATTAGATTGTTCATTTTCCTCTTTGGGAGGGGGGGCCGGAATGAACTCTCTTTTTTTCTTTTTTATCTGTTGGATGTATTAGAGGTTAAAGAGAGTTAGTAGGACTTGGGGGGACGTGGGGGAGGAGGAGGGGAAAGGGGAGTGTTTGGAGAGGAAAGGGCCTGAAAATGGATTGGGGTGAGGGGGGATGGAAGGGCAGAGCCTAGGCCCCGAGGGTTCTCCCATCTGGATGGTATTGCCTAGTGTAGTTTATGGAGAAACATTCCTTAGTAATGTCTAGGGTTATGGGAGGGTCGGGCGGGAGGTTGATAATCAAGGTGTACCCGAGGTTGGGATAGGGGTAGGAAAAAGGTGGGGGAAGGCTAGGAAAGTTCTGGTGTTTGTTGAAAAGGTTAAAATGCAGATCAAATGGAGAGGGGTTTTTGTTGTTTTTTTTAAATAAAGGTCCAGCTTCCTTCTCCAATTAAATGCTTTTTCATTGTGCCTTGTCTTTTATGGACCATTGTTAATTAACAGATTAATTTTGCTTCACTAAATGTTAGAGGTATCGCAACCCTTATAAAGCGTAAAAGCATTTTTCAGTTTCTTAAAAAGTGCAAAACACACTCCTACAAGAGATACATCTCAAGGATAAGGAGCATGATAAGCACCTCAGACATTGAGTGGGCCAGATATATTATGTGTCTTATAATTTAAAAAGTAGAGTGGTATGTATCCTGTTCTATTGATCCTTGCCTCTGAAGGCTAATAAAATTGTTAAAGACACTGAATTGTTATTCTCAAGGGAATGTTTTATGAACAGAGCTTGTCTCTCATTAATGTTTATGGCCCAAATAGGGATCAGAATCCTTTTTAACACTGCCCTATGAAACAGATTGCGGATACTGTCTCCAGTTCCAGTATAGCTGTGGTCAGCTGGAATAACTGTCTAGAGCCCCAGATGGATAAATCTGGCCAGACGAGGGGGACTATGGACTATAACAAAGGATTAAAGTCAGTGGTTAGTAGGTTGGATCTAATTGATATCTGGCAGGCCCTGTATCTCAGTAGTAGGGATTTAACATTCTTTTCAAATGTGTACAACTGATATAAGCAATTAAATTTTTTTTCTATGCCTGCCAGACTTCTAGGCAAGATGGTGTTGTCCTGTCTTATTTTGGATCCTTGCCCCATAGAATTGTCACTGAATATCTCACTGGGTGAGGCACACACCTGGAGAGTTACAGGTCTATATTCAGTCACTATCCGGATAGCAGAGTTAGCCAGATAAACGTATCTGGCTAACTTTGGAAGTCTATTCTTGGTGCAGTCACACTATTGCATATAGTTGGCTATCTTAAAGTTAGGAAGCTAACTTTAGGGTAACTCTTTGGCCCGACCAGACTTAGCTGGATGTTATTTGGCTCACTGTGAATATTGGAGTTAGCCGGATAAGTTATCTAGCTAACTCAACTCTTCCCATTTACACCCCTGGAATGCCCCTAACTTATCCGGCTAAATCCTACCTGGCTAACTTATTAGCTCAAGTCTTCATTTAGCCAGATAACTTCTGAGTTATCTTGCTAAATGCTTTTGAATACAGACCTCATAATTTGTCAGTTCTGGACAGAGATGATTTTACAGAAATGATCCACAGGGTCATTAAGGATTTTCCTGAAGTCTACACTTCTGAACCTTATAACCCAGTGGTGTTGGGGGAAACAGTGAAAGTAGTAATAAGGGATCACATAATACATTTTACTAGCAACCTCAAATGTGCTTGGCTGCTGTCGTGCTACTGCTCGTGGGACCCTCCCATGAGTGGCCTCACTCACGAACTGCTGGATGGATGCTGGCTCTACTCCTTTCGCGACCTTGATTCATGGCCATCGCCGCCTCTGCATCTTGCGCGGGAGCATCACCGATGCTGCTCACCTCTCCATCCCAGCAAACACTGACGCCAACATTTCCATGCAGCTGTGGGAATCACTGCTGATGCCAACGCTTCCATGTGGCGGGGGAACACTGCCAACAGTGCCGTATTCTTTGCGGCCTGATTGTTGCCGACTCTAGTACACACCGGTCTCTTCCTAGGCATGCGTGCGCACCTCACTTCACAAATTAAAGGGACTGCAACAGGAAAAGCCCCGCGGCCCCTCCTGATGATGTCCTTCCTGCCAGCCCTATTAAAAGGGCTCCTCAGTCTGCTCATCCTTTGCCTTTGATCTTCTGTGATCTTCAAGGTCCTTCTTGATTACTCATCATGTTCTTAGTCTCCTGTCTCGTGTGATCGATGGTCATCCTGTTCCTGGTCCTGGTCCTTTCTGTGTTCTGGACTTCTGTTCTTGCTCCAGCGTTCCTTGTCTGCAGCCTGTTCCAAATCCTGTCCATGTCTTCACCGCTGGTTCAAGTCTTCAGAGTCTCTGCCTTAGTTCCTGAGTCTTGTTCCAGCATTCCTGTTCCTGGTCTTCAGAGAGCTTGTTCCAGTTGTAGGAATCCTTGCCTTCAGTCTTTACCTGGTTTCTCGTCTTGCCTAGATTCCTTGTCTTCAGCCTGTTCCAAGTTCTGAGCCTTCGTCTTGTCATGAGTCTACAGAGTATTCAGCCTTTGTTTTGTCTATGTTTTCAGAATCTTGTCCACATCTACAGAGTCATCTTCAGAGTCCTCAGTTTCCATCTGTCCTCACTCACAAGCTGCTTCCAAGCAGTAGTCTGAAAGAGCTTTCAGAGTAGCCAGAGGGCTACTCAGAGACCAGCATGAGGTCTCCTAGTTCCTGGTTTATCTGTTCCTTTTCCAAGTCTCGAGTGTTCCTGTTCCAAGTCACCAGCTCCGCTTGAGCCTTCAGCCTGTTCTAAGTCACAGTCTTTAGCTTCAGCCTAGCCCATACCTGGATGCCCTCACCCACTAGAGGCATGGCCCATGGCCAGCCCTGGGGTTGTGTCGTCATGTTGTGGCGCAGGAGCTCATGCTCACATCCGCCTGGTTCACAACAGCTGCTTAAGGAAAGATCCTTGGAAAGGAACATAAAGGAATTGGAATGCAAGCACAAGGAATTGGAATGCAAGCACAAGTGTCTCTAGATCCTATCTACAAAAATGTAGATAGGATCTAGAGACATTGTAGATTGAAAAATCTCTCTGGTTTTCCTGTCAGAGATTTTATGAACATGGGAACAAGGCAAGTAAACAGTTAGCTAATAATTTGTGGAAGATATCCAGAAGCAATTTGATCACTGATGTAAGAACTAAAGACAGTAGGGTTTTCCATACTTTACAAGACATTAACGAGATCTTCTGATTGTTTTACTCCAATCTTTACTCTGGAGAGAATTTCTTTACCCAGAAGGTGATAGAGGCATACCTGAACAAGGTAAAAGTGCTCAAAGTTTTAGATGAACAGAACGAAAAGCTGATGGCTCCAATTATGTTTTTTGAATTACAAAAGGCAGTGCAACACCTTCCTAATGGTAAATGTCCTGGCCCCAGTGGTTTCCATCTTGACTTCTATAAAAAAATTCCTCCCTGACCTTGGGCCCCAACCTATTAATGATTATGAGTGTCTCAGAGAGCACTCCTATTTTCCTCATAGGTTGATGGAAGCTACTATAGTACTTTTCCACAAAATGTGCAGGAATAATTCAGACTGCAAAGGGTTATAAGTTTCTTCGATTGTATTAAGGTACTATATACTCAACCTACTGCCAAGGTATTGACTAATGGATCTCTTTTGGGACATTTTTGTATGTGATAGGGAACTTGGCAAGTTAGCAAGTAGCACATTTAAGACTAATTGGAGAAATTTCTTTTTCACTCAACGCACAATAAAGCTCTGGAATTTGTTGCCAGAGTATGTGATTAGTACAATTAGGGGCGGATTTTCAGACTCCGCGAATAGGCCTACTTTTGTTTGCGCTCCAGGCGCAAACAAAAGTACGCTGGATTTTAGTAGATACGCGCGGAGCCGCGCATATCTGCTAAAAACCTGGATCGGCGCGCGCAAGGCTATCGATTTTGTATAGCCGGCGCGCGCCGAGCCGCGCAGCCTACCCCCATTCCCTCCAAGGCCGCTCCGAAATCGGAGCGGCCTTGGAGGGAATCCTCTAACGCCCTCCCCTCACCTTCCCCTCCCTTCCTCTACCTAACCCACTTGCCCGGCCCTGTCTACACCCCCCCCTTACCATTCTCCGGGGATTTACGCCTCCCGGAGGGAGAAGTAAATCCCCGCGCGCGAGCGGGCCTCCTGCGCGCTGGGCCGCGACCTGGGGGCGGGTACGGAGGGCACGGCCAAGCCCCCGGACCGCCCTGGGCCGTAGCCACGCCCCCGTACCCGCCCCCAAAACGCTGCCGACACGCCCCCGAAACGCCGCGACGACCGGGCCAGCCCCCCGACACGCCCCCCTCGGAGAACCCCGGGACTTACGCGAGTCCCGGGGCTCTGCGCGCGCCGGTAGGCCTATGTAAAATAGGCTCACCGGCGCGCAGGGCCCTGCTCGCCTAAATCCGCCCGGTTTTGGGCGGATTTAGGCGAGCAGGGCTCTGAAAATCCGCCCCTTAGTGTAGCTGGGTTCAAAAAAGGTTTGGATAAGTTCTTGAAGGAGAAGTCCATTAACTGCTATTAATCAAGTTGACTTAGGGAATAGCCACTGCTATTAATTGCATCAGTAGCATGGGATCTTCTTAGTGTTTGGATAATTGCCAGGTTCTTGTGGCCTGGTTTGGCCTCTGTTGGAAACAGGATGCTGGACTTGATGGACCCTTGGTCTGACCCAGCATGGCAATTTCTTATGTTCTTATGGCAGAGAACCCCCTTATCCCTCTATTGTTTGATTTGGCCATAGAAGTTCTGGCACAAGTTGATCGCACTGATGTTGAAATTATGGGCTTTCATTTTAATGAGGGTTTCTCACACAATCTCATTATATGCCAATGATGTCTTACTATTTCATATGAACTTGAAAACATCAGCCCCAAATTGATGCAGGTTCTGGATGAATATAGTAACATATATGGCTATAAGATCAATTAACAACAGTTAGAATTGTTCTATATTGATGGGGGGAGGATAACTATATTCTCATCTACGTCCTATTTTAAACAAGCGAAAGTTGGCTTTAAGTATTTAGGGATCTTGTCAAAAACATTGGGCAGATCTTTACAAGACTCATTATATACCTGTACGTAATGCTATTTTATAGGATATGGAAAAGTGGGATGATTTGTTATTCTCCTGGGCAGGTAAAATAGGGATTCTGAAAATGAACATTTACTTATTTCAGCACCTCTCTATTAAACTTCCTATGAAGTTCCTTGCTAATCTTAATTGGCCCATTTCCTGATTTAGCAAAAGTGTACTCCTAGAGTAAAATTGGGTATTGTTTTGGAGAATCAAGATGGGTGGAGGAAAGGCACTACCTAATCTGTCAGGATACTACTGGACCTCCATAATTGATTGGATCTGATGTTTGTTTTCTTTGCTTTTTACCTGATATTCTTGTGTATTTAATTACAATTAATTATAAAATAAATTAATACAGATTAATAAGGAATTTTTAATGTTGATAAGTGCTTGAAATAATAGAGTTAAAATATGCTAAAAAGTTTCACTCATGATGCATAAGGGCTGTTGTAGACTACTTAGGAACCCATTGAAAAATGCATGCTAAGGCATTATTTCTCAATAAGAGTACAACTAGTAGGGTTCAGACCTGAATGCTTACTGCCCACCCTTGTTAACCTTGTGCCCACCCAAAACCTCAGTTCTGGCTATGCCACTGGCCTGCGGAGCCATGGTGGAACTCATCCCACCATGGCCTGAAGTTAAGGGAGAAGGAGGCTGGCAGAGCCGTGGTGGAGCTCATCTCACCATGGCCCGGTGAAGAGGACAGAGGGGTCCGCGGTGGAGCCCATCCCACCGTGGCCTGGAGAAAGGAAGCCACATAAGTGTGTGTGTATGTGTGTATGTAAGAGCCTGAGTGTGTGTCTGTGTTAGAACGTGTGTGTGCTTGTGTTAGAGTTTGTGTGTGTCTGTGTCAAAGCTTGTGTTCATGTGTATGTTTTTGTGTCTATGTGAGAGTATGTGTGTCAGAGCTTGTATGCTTATGAATATTTTTGTGTCTATGTGAGAGCTTGAGTGCATATGTATGTATTGTTTCTGTGTGAGAGCCTGAGAGTATGTCTGTGTCACAGCTTGAGTTCGTGTCTAAATCTGTTATTTTAATTTTTTAATTTTATTGTTATGTATTTGTCTCAATTTATTATGTGTGTTTTATTGTACCCTGCCCCGAATGTAGGAAAGGCGGGTATCAAATTTTTTTTAAATAGGAGATGGAGTGTGTGAGAGAGTGAATGTGTGTGTGATTGAGATAAAGTTTGTGTGGCTCTACCTCCCCAATCCAGGACAATCTCAAAGTGACTGGAAATCAAAAGACCCAGGTATGGACAGCAGGAGATTTTTTACTCCTTATTAGTTTTAATTATTGGGTGTAATTTGATGTTGCTACTCTTTTGTAATATTTTATTCTTTTCTGGGAAATATTAGAACATATTATAATTAGTGGATTTTTTTATTCATCCGATGTTTTGAAATGCTTTATTAGTGTTTGGGAAATTTTGGATATTCTATTTGTTGACTGGTTTGAAATATTTATTCTTTTTATGATTATGATTTTACTATTATGAGTGATGTTTTTTATTTCTTGATTTTATTTTGTAATGTTTTATGAAGAATGGTTATATTTTTGTTTTTCCTTTGTTGCTCTGCTTATAGAGGCTGGCTTTTTGTGGGTTCCAGTCAGTTCTTAGCATGTTTCTATTTATATTTGCTAGTCTTGTTATTCTGTATTTGGTCAGGGTCTGTCTGTGTTTTCCGTGTGTGGCTGAGATGAGGTATTCTGCTACCATATATAGTGATCTATAGCAGTCTGATTTGTTCTGTTTTCCTAATAGGAAGTGGTGTTCTAGGGCCTGGTGTAATATTTGCAGTGTTACCTTTTCATGGATAAGGTTTTTACTGTTTGAGTGCTGGCAATTAGGGTTGTTTTGGTATGGGAGACTTACTATATTGTAATGGTAATTCCGTTTATTCATGGCTTTCTGAGGGCAAAGCCCACACTTAGCGCACACATTACAAAATATGTAATTCCATAGGAGTTCCAAGTGTCTTTTTTGCAGTTTTCTGGTTGGCACCATAGCAGTGCATGTAAATATAATATGCATGTGGTAAGTGATATTTTGCCTCTGTACTTTTGAATACCCTTCCCTTGACCATGGGTTCTTTTTTTGGGGTTTCAGTTTTTAAAAAATTGAGTTTGCTGGAGGTGGCTGGGCTTTTTTTGATGGGCGCGGGACAGAGACTGAATGATGCAAGGTGGGGGGGGGGGGGGGCAGCACAGTAATTGTTTGCACAGGGCAGCAAAAAAGCTAGCACTGGCCCTGGGGGTAGGTGTCCTTATTACAGACCTCTGGATAGAGCTCATGGTGATTTTAAACGCACATGTTCTCCCAGCGGCTGTCCCGTGGAATCCTAGTGAGAGGATTCCCTTTTAACTGCAAAAATCCTACCTTTAGATATCTTCTTTCCCGTGGGCACTCAGCCTGTCCTGATAACTTGGGTGGAAATCCGGATGGAATCTCCTCCTCTTATCCTTTCTTCCTTTGGTTATGCTGTTCTTTATTCCTCAGCTGTTACTTTGTGATTTCTCTTGTGGAAAAATCTGGGAACCAGGCTATTAATCCTGCGCTGACATCCCAGTGGGGGAGGGGGATCCAAAAACCTCCCCACTACTCTTTAGTTCTAAAAAATACTTTAAATCTTAATCTGGATAACTTCTCTGCCCTCACAGTCTCACAGCAGGATCAATGACTGGTGCTTGCCTACCTGGGGAGTAGAGTCCCCTGAAGAGAGCCTCTTTGCCCCAGAGGGGTATCAGGCTTAAAAGTTTATCTCACTGTAAATTATAAGAAGGACCCTCTGGCAGGGAGTGCACAGTGAGGAATCTCTTCTAAAAGAAAACTCCTTTGGGCAAGGCTGGGAGGCCCTACCAGAGGGTGGAAAAAATACAAATTTACTCTGCAGCTGCTCTCCCTAACCTGGGGTGGATTGGTCTATCTGGGGATCAGGCATCCCCCGGTGGGCCGATGCAGTTGGTCATGTGATATTTGGTGTGATACTTGTATTTGCTATACAGTTTCCCCACGCTCTGGTGTGCAGAGAGAAGGGCCCAAAGAAGTTAGCAGCTGAAGAAGGTACTGGGTGCTGCAGCAGTTCCCAGGCAGGCAGCGGCAGAAGAGTGAAGAGATTCTGCGAGCCACCACCACTGGAGGCTAGGCCACTGGCAGCTGGAGAGATGCTGTGGGCTGCCGGCCTAAGTGTGGAGTGACTCTGCGGGCTGGTGCTGGTGGCCAAAGAGGTGTCGACTGCCAAAGAATGGAGTGACGCTGCGGGTTGCTGGCGGCCAAAGAGTAGAGTTACGACACGGGCTGCCACTGGAAGCCAGACCTACTGGGCCTGAGAATAAGAGGTTCCATATGAGAGAGGCAACTTGCTTGTGTGTGTGTGTGTGAGTAACAGCTTGTGTGTGTGTGAGTTTGCACCATTCTTGCCTTGCTAATCCATGATAATCTCAGAATGACTGGAAATCAAAAGATCCCAAATATGGAAAGCAAGGTATTTTTTTTTCTACTAAAAAGAAAATTGCTAGGTGTTATTCGATGTATTTACTCTTTTGAAATATTTTATTAGTGTTTGGAAATTTTTTTTTATTTATATTTTGAAATATTTGTTCTTTTTATTAGTATTTATTGATTTGGTTTTACTATTATGTTTTATATTTCTTAGTTTTTATTCGATATTTTATGAGTAGTAGTAATGTTTGGTTTTTCTATTGTTGCACTGCATACAGAATCCAGTTTGTTGCATTTTCCAGTTTAGTTTTTGTCTTCACAATTCTTTTTATTCCTTATGGTCTCTATTCTGCATTTGATGAGTCTGCATGTGTGACTGAGTTGAGGTATTTTGTTAGCTTGTAGTTTCTTTGTAGGGATCTTTAGAAGCCTGTCTTTTTCTATTTTCCTAATTGGAGTTGTATTGGGGTTAATGTTGTGATATTTTTGTCCATTTTCATGTAAAACCTTAATATAAATGCATAACTTTTAACTGTGTGTGGAGAAGTTGGAGCTAGGGGTGTATGTGTGCAAGACTAAGGTTTGCCTAGGTTGTCCAATACCCTTGCACTAATCTAGCTCTGGCTGCACTGGCTCCATGTGGGAAAGCAGGATTCCATCTGGAGCTGTGCTGCTTTGGGCCAGGCTCTCCCCAGCCTCACTCTTGACCAGGGTTTAATTTTCTTTCCTTTTTCTTAAGCCTTGGAGGAAGCTGGCAGCATGGATCACTTCTGGTTCCCCCTTCCCTGGAACAGATTGGCAGAGCAGAGCCTACGGAACCATAAAAGCAGCATTCTCCGTGGCACACAGTCTATGAATGTGCTGGGGTGGGGCCCTGAGAAGTGGAGGCAAGCTACTATCATAGAAAGAGAGGAATGAGCCAAAAAGAAGTGCCTGTGCAGTGTTAGTGAATCTTCTGTCAGAGGTGACTGGGCTTTGAGAGGAGCAGCTGATTATGGAATCAGTGGGTCTCCCAGAGAGAGAGGGGGCTGAGAAGAGGTGAGAATGGGAAAGAGAAGGGGGCTGCTGCAGGCTGAGGAAAGGCTGGCAACAAGCAAGAATTTCCACATAATGATGTGGAAGTCCTAGGGCAGGGTAGCACTTGCTGAGTGAGCACATGGGCAGCAGCACAACAGCAAATGTTTTTGTATGTGTTGCGTCCGTCGGTCGCAAACGGCTGCGACCGCTCTGCCTCACCTCTCTTTTGTTTGCTTCCACCTCCATAGGGAAATTGGTTGCCTCTGGTGCTGAGTGCCGAGACCCTGGGCGACTCTGTCCGCCATGCTTCTTCCTGTGGCCTCCCTAGGCGCGCGCGCGCACGTTGCCTACGTGTCGGGAACCTCGGGGGCGTCCCCACTGCATGACGTCAGTACCTCTGGGTACTTAAGCCTCCACTCCGCTCCAATTCAACGAGTTAGCAAGGACTTCGCTTTGCTTCTCTGCCTGTCTCTAAGCTGCTCGCTTGGATTCCTCACTACCCTCTGGGGTACCTCGCTCTGGTAGAAGCTCTGGGCACCCACTCCTCAGGGGCCTCTCACTTCCATCTATCCTTCGGGGCACCTTACGTTAACTTAGACAACCGCTCCTCGGGGGTCTTATTTCTTTCTCCTCAGGATTCCTCAGTGCTACCAGGTACTCTCTCCTCGAGGGCCTTGCTAGCTCAGGATATCCTGCACCACGGACCTCGGGTCCCCTTCTCCATTCTGCTAGCATGGAAGACATCTGCACTACTTCCTCTGTGAGTACCTCTACGCTCCAGTTCTCCACTACCACCCTTCAGGTTCGGCTTATCCCGCTCAGCGGAATACTACCAACCTTGCTACATCTGGGTGAGATCTTCTACATCTGAGACTGAGTATATTGGATATCGCAGGACTGCAGTGCTACATAATTCCTGAGCAAGTACCCTCTACTTGCAGCAGTATAATAAAAAGGCATTTCCATCTTCAGTGTCTGCTTTCTGAATCTAGCCTATCGCAGTGGTTCCCCAAGGGGCCCCTCCCCATGGGAGGAGTCATCACTACTCCGACCAGGAGTCCACATTATGCCACAAACACAACAGTATGTGTGCTTGAGCTACTAGTTGGCAGTGTGGTTGTCTCATTACTTGGCAACTGGTTCAACATTTGATTGGTTAGCAAGCAATTTTAACACCAGACCAGGATATATATGAGAGAGATAATCAAACTTATGGGGGCCCAACAGATTGCATGGATGGAAGGTGGATTGCAGCTCAGTTTGCTCATCTCAGATCTAAGGTATGCTGTTATTAATTGTTTAGGAAAAATATGAAATTTGTTGGAGATTTTTTGTCTCAATTCTGCCAGGCTTCTGGTCATATGATGTACCTCTCAAGGGTCAACAATGTGGTTTGGGAGTTGTTGAAGCAAGTGCTGCACAGAAAGTGCACAAGTAAGTCACAGATATCCTGTGGGCCGATTTTGAAAAATATCCCCCGAGCTGATATTTCCTGCAATCCGCTGAGTGTTAAAATGGCTGGGCTAGATAGCACTGAGTCACCCTATCCAAAGCCTCCTGGTGGGAGGGTCTGAAGGGATGGATGACTTCTATCTGTGTTCTAAGTATAGGGAGAGTGGCATCTAGTGGCCAGACTGGGAGGGTCTGCCACATTATTATTATGATGCACGAGGAGTTTGAGCCCTTGACACCCCTCATGACACAGTGGAATGACAACCTAACATTGAATCTTAATGTTGAGGAATGGAAAAGAATCCGGAAGGCTATACAAAGCTTTCATCTGCAGCAGACAATTGGATCTTATGTATAAACATTTGCTTAGGATTTATAGATACCCTTTATATTTCACTTCGTTTTTACTATTGTCTTCTAAATTCTGTTGGCGAAGATGTGGGAAGGAGGGTGCCTATAATCCATGTATGATGGTCATGTGCCATTATTAAGGACTTTTGGGAAAAGTTAGAACTTAGGACCAGCGCTATCTTGATCCTTAAAGTGAAACTTCTCCCCAGAGATGTGCTTCTTGGGGTTGTGGACGGATGCTACTATCAACACAAATTCCACAACCATCTTATTCACATGCCTCATTTTACTAATGCAACGCATTGTGTCTGCCTCTTTGATGTTGTATTGACATAAACAAGAACACAAGATTTCTTTAATCAAGAAATAGACCTTTACACTGTGTAAGAAGGTGACTGTGGATGATTACCACTGGGGAAAACACTGAGAATATGTGGCTAGGTAATTTATGATGTCTATGCAGTCGGGTCTTGTTACTTGGTCTGCAGGCAGGACAGATTTGTATTGCCTATTGTTGCTGTCATATTTTTATCGCTTGTATCTGGAATATAGAGTTAGGATATTTTTCCTGTATACTGTTCTGCTATGTAACCCCACCCCGTATCCAGGTCCAGCACAGGTGAGGCCATAAAGTTATTTATACTCTTTGGGGCAGGAACCCTGACTAGCTCTGGTACCTCCTTTACTTCCCAAGGTGTGGATTTGCTGGACTGATGGAAGAAAGGAGTTCTTTCAGGTCCCAATGTGACAGGGGAGGTTTTCTTACACATTCCCTTGTGTTTCCCCTGGGGAGGATACTGGCTTCTGATGTGGGTGCAGTGAGTGCAGAAATAAATACTCCGGAGCCTTTACGGTTAAGCACTGATGGTGAATGTCACAAAACTCAAACTGCAGCACCACAGAAATATCTCTTTAATTTTTTTTATAGTCTCTTCCCTCTGTCTATGCAGGATTCACTTATATCAGGGCAAGGGAGGCACCCACTCTTCTTGGATTAAGGTTAAGTGGAGCTCCCAGATGGGCAGGGCTTTTAGGATGGTCAAAAACCCCTTTCAAGCTGATAGAAATAGTAAAGTATGACACAGAGAGTAAATCCTCTCTTTCTTTCCCCAGGGTGGCGAACACCGGATGGGGGACCCAAATCATGTGATATGCCTTTAATCACGGTTAGCAGATCTTCAGGATCTGCTAACTGTGAGTAAAGGGGAAAAGGGGAATTGGATTTAGACAGCAACCAATGAGAGACCTGAATTTTACGGTGTGGGAAACTGATAAGCATGGGGGTAACCTTAACAGAACAGCAGTTACTACCCTTAACAGAAGGCATGGGATTACTACCCTTAACCAATAAGCCTTGATGCTTGATGTTTCAAAGAAGGGGGGTGGAGGGTGACGAGAGAGAAATTTGGATTCAGGGACAATCAACATGAGCTATGACTTTTTTTTTTACAGTCTGGGGTACTAATGCTCAGACATTAAGGAAAAAACACAGGACATCGAAATGGCAGATGAAATTTAATGTGAATAAGTGCAAGGTAATGTGGATAAGTGCAAGGTGATGCATATAGGGAAAAATAACCCATGCTATAGTTACACAATGTTAGGTTCCATATTAGGTGCTACCACCCAAGAAAGAGATCTAGGCGTCATAGTGGATAACACATTGAAATCGTCGGTTCAGTGTACTGCGGCAGTCAAAAAGGCAAACGGAATGTTGGGGATTATTAGGTTGAGAATGGTGAATACAACGGAAAATATCATAATGCCTCTGTATCACTCCATGGTGAGACCCCACCTTGAATACTGTGTACAATTCTGGTCGCCGCATCTCAAAAAAGATATAATTGCGATGGAGAAGGTACAGAGAAGCGCGACCAAAATGATAAGGGGAATGGAACAGCTCCCCTATGAGGAAAGACTAAAGAGGTTAGTACTTTTCAGCTTGGAGAAGAGACGGCTGAAGGGGGATATGATAGAGGTGTTTAAAATCATGAGAGGTCTAGAACAGGTACATGCGAATCGGTTATTTAGTCTTTCAGATAATAGAAAGACTAGGGGGCACTCCATTAAGTTAGCATGTGGCACATTTAAAACTAATCGGAGAAAGTTCTTCTTCACTCAATGCACAATTAAACTCTGGAATTTGTTGCCAGAGGATGTGGTTAGTGCAGTTAGTATAGTTGTGTTTAAAAAAGGATTGGATAAGTTCTTGGAGGAGAAGTCCATTACCTGCTGTTAATTAAGTTGACTTAGAAAATAGCCACTGCTATTACTAGCAACGGTAACATGAAATAGACTTAGTTTTTGGGTACTTGGCCACTGTTGGAAACAGGATGCTGGGTTTGATGGACGCTTGGTCTGACTCAGTATGGCATGTTCTTATGCTTCTACAGCCAAGTCCATAAGCAAAGCATGTCCAGCAGCACTGACTGATACACGGGGGTAACTTGCACGGTGCTTCAGATATTACCATGGGAAGCTTGTTGGGCAGACTGGATGGAGCATTGGTCCTTTTCCGCCATCTATATTTCTATCTCCTTGATCTTACATAGTCTTTTTAGTACTCTGTCTGGATCCTTGATGGAAAGGACCCTCTTTGAAACAAGCAGTTCTCTTCCCTCTAGCAGGAAGGAAGGGGCAGCACAAAAACCTTCCTCCTGGATCTTCTAACAAAAGGGTTCTTTCCCCAAAAAGGAACGGAGCGGAGTTCCCACCTCACAGCAGGTCACCACCACTTCAGGGGTGTATCTTCCCTATTCCTGGATGGTTCTCACAGAGGGTTCCCCAATCCCCTCATGCAAGACAGGCACTGTTGGTGTGAAGCTCCTAACAAAAATCTCAAAAAACTCTAAACTTAGACCCAGAAGGATATCCCAACCAGCTAGTGAGTAGACTGGAAGGAAAACCCTCCCAACCCTGGTCAGGACCAACAAGCTGGGCTAGCCTGCCTTTACTGACTGGACCTGTTTAACAACAAAAGGTAACCTCCTAACACCTCTGCACTCTGTGCTAACAGAAAAGGACTGCCTCTCGAGCTCACTGTGGAGAGCTCCTAAATAGACTTCCAGGAAGACGGCCATTCCATACACCATAGAAGGAGGAACTCTACCTTGAATGGTACCTCCATCTCATCTAACCTTCTGTCTCTAACTGAAACAGGGACTCAACCAGGTCTTAACAGTGACGTGACTGTAGGGTCCATCTCACCCTCCTCCCACTTATTCAAAATCTAAGCATGGGTAAATCTTGCACAGATTTTACAATAGACACTTAACATTCAATATTGCATTGCAAAGCACTAATTTCAAACAATAAGATGATATAATAAGACAACTTCAGGAGAGCATAGCATCCATTCCTCTCTTGGGTGCCAGCGATACCCAAGAAGGTTCCGCACCTGGTACAGGAACTCTAATGCACAGCAAAGCTCCATCCTGCAAAGGAAAAGTTAAGACAAAACTTCAAAGACAATTCCACCAGATTTTGGATGGAAAATGGAAGTAATGAAGATAAAACATTGTACACCAGATGTCACCTCCTGTGGCAGTTTCTTCAAACAAGTTCAAAGGCACCAGATGGGCAGTTGGCACCCAACCTATAAATGAAGAAAGGTTACTTTACATGGCAATGTTGCAAATAAACCCAAGGACACTATTAAAGTTTTTGTAAAAACAGAGTTTCAATTTTTTATAGCAGGATTTTGTAATTTTATATCAAAAACATTTATTGCAACAAATATCATAATGGCATAACAAACCAAATAGCACATGTTTGTGGTGAAAATACTAACTCATGAGAGCAAATTCTTTATTAGTGGATGACAAAAGATAAAGTCAATAAAATAAAAGTCCCATTTTTGGATGTGGAAGCTGGTCTTCTGTTCTTCCAGGCTGCTTGAAAGGCCAGGTCATCTTGTTGACAGATGATCTTATTATCAAAGGAAATGTCCACATGATGAACAAATAATGAAAAGTCCTCCATTTTAGGACAAACGAATATAGTACAAATATAAAATAGCAATAAGGAGAACAAAATCTTCTTTCCCTTTCCCAAAGGAGTCAGGAACTAAACTATTTTTTAGCAGCATTGAAACAGCACTTTTTCTCAAACTGGAAGATACATGGATTCTACTTAGATGGCTTTACAGGCTCAGGCCTTTAGTGGTCTGGGTGAGGCTTGTAAATGGAGACTCCATTGAAAAGTAGGCAACAGATCTGGTACTCTGTAGGAGGACCCTCAAAGATGGTTGTAGACCACCGCATGCTTACAGATGTTACGTCCAAGTTGAATTTCCTTCATTTTCCTAGTTACTTCTCTCTGGTAATCTGGATGGCTACGGATATATTCAGGGTCAGAGTTGAATTATTCCCCGATCCACTGCCTCTCTGATCCAAGCTTCACAATGCTGCTCCACATAGTTCATAACAAAGCAAGGCACGTATGAGTAATACAGCCACAAATCATTTTTTACTCTCCTCCAAACAAGCTTTTCAGCCTGAGAGGCCCTGAAGAGACATTTGGGATCTGTTGCTTTGCTGGGAACCACCCAAGATTGGTTCTAGCAGATCTTTTCTAGGTAAAATCCTAGCTGATGAAGAATGAGACCTCACTGGTGTCCGGTAAAATAGAAAAAGTAGAGATAGGTGAAGCTACCTATGATTGGGAAGCATCCCCTGATGAAAACCCAGAACTTGGTCTGATGAGATATCCTTCCATGGATTGCTCCATGTACTCTCTATAGGTGATAGGTTCCTGAGTGAAGATATTTACATCAGGTGGCACAATGGAAAATCATTCCCAAGCAATCACTGCACTAATTGACCACATACCAATTCTTTGATTCCCAGCTCCAATCTACACGTTGAAAGGATGTTGAGCTGGCGTAGTTGGAGTGTGCTGATAGCAAAGCGGGTGATTTCCTTTGCCAGAAATTGTTCTTCTTTTGTGACTTCCATACCCTTCAGAGGCCTAGTAGGCAGCACCTCCAATCATTCCTGGAGAGAGATGGTTGTCGTTCCTGCACTGGGAAAAACAGATATTTCTTTCACCCCACCGTTCACAGACTTTGCACTCCGGTCCCCGCTTCTGTCCGATCCCTCAGACGGGGTGCTGATCTTTCGCGCTGAGTCACTTGGGCTAAGGCCTTCACCAGCTGGTGGCTGGAGATGGGGGCTGGGTATGTGCTGTCCGGTTTTGCCTCCTCGTACAGCTGGACATGTGCTGTCTGGTTTTGCCTCCTTCTGGAACAACTGCAGCAAGAAAGGCTTACCGAGTAAGGCTGCAGTAGCGTGAAACAGCTGACGCACTCCAAGGCCCCCATTGTTTGGCATCCATGGAGGAAAATTTCATCCTCCCCTTCGGGGTGAAGAAATTGGTGATGTCGCTTCTGCTGGATGATCCCTAGCTAGTGGGAAGGCCTTGCGGCCCTCCAGACCCCGATGATGATCCTTTAGAAAGCAGTGTAGGCGAGCTGCCTCCTGCTCTGGACTTTACTGATTCAGCCATGATGGTTGAAGTTTCTTTCTCCACAGCGGGTGAAGAAAAATAACAAACTCGCAGTTTTTTTTCAATTGCAGAGTTAAAGTCAGCTCGGTTTACATTCGCTTCTCGCAGGCCACTCCATGTTCGTGGTTATAAGCTTGTGGTGACATTGTGCGTACATGGAGGCGCTGCATCACTCAATGACGTCATGCACCGCCAAACTCCCTTCCCCCTCGCAACTATTTGGCAGACTTTCGCTTCTTGCTTGTGATTTCGGCAGAAACAGTAGCCATTTTTCGGGAGTTTGCAGTTTTTTTTCCTAAATGCTGCACAAGTTGTCGCAGTTGAAAAATAGCAGATAACACATCCAACTCATCTCAAATCACTCCCTGAACAACTCCTTGCTCCACGTTGGTGCGCTGTTTTATGTAACCCCACCCTGGTATGCAGGTCCAGGACAGGTAAGACCATAAAGTTATTTATACTCTTCAGGGCAGGAACCCTGACTAGCTCTGGTACCTCTTTTACTTCCCAAGCTGTGGATTTGCTAGACTGGGGAAGAAAGGAGTCCTTTCAGGTCCCTATGTGACAGGGGAGGTTTTCTTACACATTCCCTTGTGTTTCCCCTGGGGAGGATACTGGCCTCTGATGTGGGTGCAGTGAGTGCAGAAATAAATACTCCGGAGCCACTTGGTTAGTGTCCAAAACAAAAGCCTTTACTGTTAAACACTGATGGTGATTGTCACAAAACTCAAACTACAGCACCACAGAAATCTCTCTTCAATTCCTTTAGTCTCTTCCCTCTATCTGTTCAGGATTCACTTATATAAGGACAGGGAAAACGCACCCTCTCTTGGATTAAGGTAAAGTAGAGCTCCCAGATCGGCAGGGTTTTTAGGATGGTCAAAAACCCCTTTCAAGCTGATAAAAATAGATACGTCTATGACACAGAGAGTAAGTCCTCTCTTTCTGTCCCTAGGGCGCTGAACACTGGATGGGGGTCCCAAGTCATGTGATATTCATATACTCACGGTTAGCAGATCTTCAGGATCTCCTTTATATTACACATTCTCTTTAGTACTCGCCCTGGATCCTCGAGGGTCCTTTCCATTGAGCAGTTCTCCTGCCTCTAGCAGGAAGGAAGGAGCAGCAAAAAATCTGGATCTTCTAACAAATGTTTTCTTTCCCCAAAAAGGAACAAAAACTAACAGCGGAGTCCCCTCCTCGCCGTAGGTCACCACCACTTCAGGAGTGTATCTTCCCTATTCCTGGATGATTCACACACAGGGTTCCCCAATCCCCGCATGCAAGACAGGCACTGTTGGTGTGAAGCTCCTAACAAAAATCTCAAAAAACCCTAAACTTAGACCCAGAAGGATATCCCAACCAGCTAGTGAGTAGACTGGAAAGAAAACCCTCCCAACCCTGGTCAGGACCAACAAGCTGGGCTAGCCTGCCTTTACTGACTGGACCTGTTTAGCAACAAAAGGTAAACTCCTAATACCTCTGCACTCTGTGCTAACAGAAAAGGACTGCCTCTCGAGCTCACTGTGGAGAGCTCCTAAATAGACTTCCAGGAAGACGGCCATTCCATACTCCATAGAAGGAGGAGCTGTACCTTGAATGGTACCTCCCTCTCCTCTAACCTTCTATCTCTAGCTGAAACAAGGACTCAATCAGGTCTTAACGGTGATATGACCGTAGGGTCCATATCACCCCCCTTTGTCACTTGGGCAGTGAGGGTATGACAGCAGGGGACCGGGGCCACATTTTCTGTTTTAGCTTTGGGGTGGGGGAAACGGTGGCAGAAGCAGTCACCGCCCAGTTGTTTTTTATAATTAACATTTTGGTGGAGTCTGGGCCACCTTAACTGCCAGCCCCAGGTTGAGACGGGGCTCAGCACTGACTCCCATTTTACCTCCCCGTTTACACATGACTTTTTTTTTTTTTCGAACCAGCGGCCTTTGAAGGCAATGGCAGTCCCATGAGGTTGGGGCCGCCATCACGTTAAAGGGATGCTCATTACGTTCTTTTGTACTGTAGTGTTTGGTTGGAAGGCAAAAGAACACGTTATACAGCCACAATGCTTTTTTGGAAGAGGGGACCCACTATCGTGGTGAACCCCCCCCCCCCCCCCGCCCCGAAAAACTGTAACAGACACTCAGTTCTGTTACCATTTTCAGTTAGCTAGTGCAGGATGGTTAGAGGGGAGGATCTACTCAAATCAGCTCCTCCTTCTGCGGGGCCAGGTTTTCAGTTAGCTGGGTTTTCAGTTAGCTAGTGCAGGATGGTTAGAGGGGAGGATCTACTCAAATCAGCCCCTCCTTCTGTGGGGCCAGGAATGACCATCCCTCTGGTAATAGTATGTAGCAGCTCCCCAGTTACAGCTCAGCAGGCAGTCCCTTTTTGGTTAGTGCAAAATACGGACGTAGTGTTATAAGAAGGGAGGCCTTGCATACTGTTATGGGACCGCTAGGAGAGCGATCCCATCTTGAGGGGTAGTGTGCCCTTGGGCCTCGGCATGATCCCATATGAATCCAAGACAGCACCGACGGTTGGCGAGACATGTCCAAGCATGGATGAAGACAAAGTCTAACCCTCTGCCGGACATGCATGCTTCTGGAAGCCAACCACGTTATGTTGGTAGATGAACAGTCCTCCGTCCGTTCCCAGCCCTTTCGGACCTGCCGCTATGTATCGGCAAGAAGCAACAGGCCGGACTGAGGATGAGGGCAGACGAAGGCCTTGAAACACAGAAGACTCAACATGGACTAGAGGACTCTGGAAGTGGATGAGGATCTTGGAAGACTGTCGACGAGACGAGGAACTTGGAAGACTCTTGGACGAGATGAGAAGCTGGGAAGGTTTAGACATTGGCACTGTCTCTCAGGGTGCCCTACACAGCCCACCTACGCGGGCGGACCCAATGAGCTGGTCGCGGACCACTGTGTCCCACTGCGCGCCCTACACAACCTGGAAGGCTGGTCACGGACCACGCGGAGAGCAGGAAAAGCGCAGGAAGGGAATCCAGCTGAGATGAGACTCCAATGACGAGGCCAGGTGTCATCTGGAGAACCACAGGAGCTGGAGGGTCAAGAGGACTCGGAAGCACAGGAAGGGAATCCAGCTGAGACGAGACTCCAATGACGAGGCAAGGTGTCATCTGTAGAACCACAGCAGCTGGAGGGTCAAGAGGACTCGGAAGCACAGGAAGGGAATCCAGCGAGACGAGACTCCAATGATGAGGCAAGCTGTAATCTGGAGAACCACAGGAGCTGGAGGGTCAGGAGGACTCGAAATGAGTGAAGGAGGAGCGGAACCTCGGAAACATCAAGAAGTGGAACATCAGGAAGCCTGAAACATCAGGAGGTGAAACATCAGGAAGCCTGAACTAGGAACCTCAGGACACGAAGACATGGAACATCAGGAAGCCACGGACACAGGAAGCAGACGAGACATGGAGCTCCAACGAAGAACGAAGACCTGACGGAACGCTGGAAGACGAGACTCGCAGGAGCCAGTAACTCCAATGCAAGGCAACACAGGTGTGCAGGAAAAGCCCTTTGATAGGGCTAACACAGGAAACCAGGTGAAGCTGCCTTCCGGTGGAGCCAGGAGGATCCCACCTATGCTGCCCCTTTAAGAAGGGGAAGAAGATGCAGGCCTGCCCCTTAGGAAGGGGGTAGGACCTTGGAGAGCGGCCATGCTGCCACTTAAGATGCTGAGCCATGCAAAGCAGGAGCTGGGCCTCTGCGCAGGCCCCGAAAGGAGGAGGTGGCGGCTTCCCTGCCGCATGAAGAGGATCAGGGACGGCTCCATGCTGCGAAGATAGAATTAAGAGTGGCCCCAGGCTGCTAGGCAGGCCCCAGCGGTGGCGGCTCCTATGCCACAGGAGACAGGCTGGCTCGTGGCTCCTTGCAGCGAGTGAAGACCCCGAGGGCAGCGGTCTGGGCCGCAATGGCGCGGCGGCAGCAGTGGCCTCCTGGCCACTTGAGAGGAACTTGGACTGCACTCAGCCATACAGGCAAGGCCTCCAAGGGTGGCTCCATGCCGCGGAAGTCGGCAGCCTTAGCCGTGAAGGAAAAGGCAGCACAGAAGGTAAGAGGCCTGCTCACGGGGAATAGCTCCGCGGGCAGGAGTCATAACACGTAGAGAGAGAGTTTACTTTTTGTTGTTTTGCATACCCAGTCAGAAACCAAGCAAGCCCTGATTTGGTGGTCCTGACCAGGGTTGGGATGGTCTTTCCATTCCAGTCCATAACCTGGCTGGTTCGGATGGTTCCCTCTGGGTATATTTTTTAGACTTAACCTTTTTGATTGATAGGAGCCTTACTGGAGCCAGGGAATGGGGAACCCTGGGCCTGGGGCTGTGCAAGGCTCAGGAAGACCTGCTCCTGAAGTGAGGGTGACCTGCTGTAAGGAGACACTCTGGCAGTAATTTCAGTTTTGAAGAAATTATGTTCACGATCCAAGTGAAGGTTTTGACTGCCCATCCTTCCTGCCTGAAGTACAGAGAGCCCTGCATCAAGGATCCCTCCATCGGGGACCAAATCAGCCAAAGGTAAAGATCTGCATCTGAAACCAAGGGTTTGAAAATTCAACTAACTGTGGTAACAGGTCAATCCTAACATCCGTGAAGCCACATATCTGGCATTTCAATAAACCCTGGGGAGAGAGGAAGTTTATCTTTCTGTGCAGAGACGGTAATCAGGTAGAGGAGGACCGGAAGGCTCATCTGCATACTGCTCCCAGCATCCCCCGGGAGAGGAGTCCAGAAGTCACCGCAAGCGATCCAGGGATTGACGTCCATAGCCCCAGCTTCCAGAGGCCCTGCCCCCTTTGCAGTAGAGGAGGATGGAAGGCTCATCTGCATACTGCTCCCAGCATCCCCCGGGAGAGGAGTCCAGAAGTCACTGCAAGCGATCCAGGGATTGACGTCCATAGACCCAGCTTCCAGAGGCCCTGCCCCCCCCCCTCCCCCCTTTGCAGTAGAGGAGGACCGGAAGGCTCATTTCTTATGTTCAAGCCAGCTGAAAGGGGTAATCCGGCCATCAAAGGAACACGTTGCACTTAGGGTTGTCAACTGCCCGGGTTTGGACCGGACAGCCAGGTTTTCAGATAAGAACATAAGAACATAAAAAATTGCCATGCTGGGTCAGACCAAGGGTCCATCAAGCCCAGCATCCTGTTTCCAACAGAGGCCAAACCAGGCCACAAGAACCTGGCAATTATCCAAACACTAAGAAGATCCCATGCTACTGATGCAATTAATAGCAGTGGCTATTCCCTAAGTAAACTTGATTAATAGCCGTTAATGGACTTCTCCTCCAAGAACTTATCCAAACCATTTTGAACCCAGCTACACTAAGTGCACTAACCACATCCTCTGGCAACTAATTCCAGAGCTTTATTGTTCGTTGAGAGAAAAAGAATTTTCTCCGATTAGTCTTAAATGCGCTACTTGCTAACTTCATGGAATGTCCCCTAGTCCTTCTATTATTTGAAAGTGTAAATAACCGATTCACATTTACTCGTTCAAGACCTCTCATGATCTTAAAGACCTTTATCATATCCCCCCTCAGCCGTCTCTTCTCCAAGCTGAACAGCCCTAACCTCTTCAGCCTTTCCTCAAGGGGAGCTGTTCCATCCCCTTTATCATTTTGTTGCCCTTCTCTGTACCTTCTCCATCGCAACTATATCTTTTTTGAGATGTGGCGACCAGAATTGTACACAGTATTCAAGGTATGGTCTCACCATGGAGCGTTATAGAGGCATTATGACATTTTCCGTTTTATTAACCATTCCCTTCCTAATAATTCCTAACATTCTGTTTGCTTTTTTGACTGCTGCAGCACACTGAGCCGACGATTTTAAAGTATTATCCACTATGATGCCTAGATCTTTTTCCTGGGTGGTAGCTCCTAATATAGAACCTAATATCGTGTAACTACAGCAAGGGTTATTTTTCCCTATATGCAACACCTTGCACTTGTCCACATTAAATTTCATCTGTCATTTGGATGCCCAATCTTCCAGTCTTCCAAGGTCCTCCTGTAATGTATCACAGTCTGCTTGTGATTTAACTACTCTGAATAATTTTGTATCATTCGCAAATTTGATAACCTCACTCATCGTATTCCTTTCCAGATCATTTATACATATATTGAAAAGTACCGGTCCAAGATCCCTGAGGTACTCCACTGTTTACCCTTTTCCACTGAGAAAATTGACCATTTAATCCAACTCTCTGTTTCCTGTCTTTTAACCAATTTATAAGCCACAAAAGGACATCGCCTCCTATCCCATGACTTTTTAGTTTCATAGAAGCCTCTCATGAGGGACTTTGTCAAATGCCTTCTGAAAATCCAAATACACTACATCTACTGGTTCACCTTTATCCACGTTTATTAACCCCTTCAAAAAAATGAAGCAGATTTGTTAGGTAAGACTTCCCTTGGGTAAATCCGTGTTGACTGTGTTCCATTAAATCATGTCTTTCTATATGCTCTACGATTTTGATCTTGAGAATAGTTTCTACTATTTTTCTCATCACTGAAGTTAGGCTCACTGGTCTAAAGATGTGCTGTACAGCGACCGGTCAGAAGTGACTGGACACTGAAAATCTGGATTTTGCAGGAGGCTCCTCCTCTTTTCCACAGCTTCCTGGTTACAGGGAAAGACAGAGCCAGGAGTTGTGCTGCATCCCCGCCCTCTTGCCTCTTTTCCTGTATTGTGATTGGATGGGATGGAGAAAGGAGGCAGGGCAAAGCACAGCCTTCAGTTCCCAGTGGCTCCACAAATCTCTGCAGCAATGCCCTCTGGGTCCCTCCCTTAACCCTCACTGAATGCTGGGCCAAGACCCATGAGAAGGGGGTGTAGCAAGCCAGCCAAGAGATACAGAGGAGGGGATGGTGGAGAATGTGACAGAACCACAGAGTGAGGAAAGGGGAGAGACAGAGGGGGACTCAGAGAAAAGGGGAGGGAAAGGAAGATAGAGACATGGGGAGCAAGGGAAGAAAGACACAGGGTGGGGTATGGAAGAAAGGAAGGTCACAGGGAAGGGGAGAGGCACAATGGGAGCATGAGGGAAGGAAGGAGACAGAGGGGGAAGAGAAAGAAGAGGCACAAAGGAGATGGGGATACAGGAGGAAAGGAGATAGAGAAAGAGGAAGGCATTTTGGAGGAACGGGACACAGGAGGGAAATAGGAGGGAGAGAGACAAGAGCATGGGGAGGGAGGGGTCTAGAGACAGGAGGGCAGCACAAGAGAGGAGAGCACAGAGAAAGAGAAGGGACATATTGAGAGAAAGGTGGCATGAGGGAGACAGAGATGAAAGGCTGGGAAGGTTGTAAGGCAAGGGGGAGTGAACCATCTCTGTCTGAGAGAGGAGACTGTGTTTAGGAGTGTGTATGTAGTGATAAAGAGCAAAACTGCATGAGAGGCTGATGTGTTTATGAGGTAGTTGAAATAACACTTTGGGAGGGGGGGGGATGCTTGAAAGCCAAGTAATGAGTGGATTGACAACTGACAGTCTGTAACTTCCCTCCCACCCCTCACCTACCAAAGCATGGTGT
The DNA here is from genome assembly GCF_901001135.1 of Rhinatrema bivittatum. Classification (NCBI taxonomy): domain Eukaryota; kingdom Metazoa; phylum Chordata; class Amphibia; order Gymnophiona; family Rhinatrematidae; genus Rhinatrema; species Rhinatrema bivittatum. Next base: position 303,801,814 of record NC_042617.1, read on the forward strand.
CTGGTTCTAGTCCATGGAAAAGTTGGCCATATTTCCTGCATCACCTGGGACTCTATTTTTCCAAGCCCTGGATGGTAGTAGTAGCTCCCTGGCGCTGGCACATAGATATTCCTGCACAGATTGAGGAGAATTCTGTAAAGAACATATTCAGTGGTGCTGTGGATCGGTTTTGTGCCATTTTACAACCATTTGCAACAATAAAGAGTTATTCGGACATTACCAAAGTGGCTCCAGTTACTTCTTTGGCACGTTCAGCACATTAATTATAATTAATAATTATCACATCTCCCAGGGAAGTCAGGAGAGGAGAGTTAGCCACCCTGCACTGGCACCCGAGAGGATCCGAGAGGACTGCACTAACCACATTTTTAAAGATGGCGCAGGCCGTCCAGTGCTCCTACCATGTGACAGGGGCCGGCCAATGGCACGGTTACCCTGTCACATGGTAAGGGCAAAGGGCCATCGGCGCCATTTTTATTAGTGGCAGCTGATGGCCCGAGAGTGGGAGATCACTCCCGGGACCCACTGGACCACCAGGTAATTTTAAAACGTTTTTTGGGGGGTTGGGAGGGTGGTGGAGGCTAAGGGAGCGGTTTTAAAGGGTCGGGGTGGGTTTTTTGTTTATCGGCCGACAGCCCGAGCGTGAGAGAATGCTCCCGGGACCCCCGCTGGACCACCAGGTAATTTTAAAACGTTTTTGGGGGGGGGTCGGGAGGATGGTGGAGGCTAAGGGAGCGGTTTTAAAGGGTCGGGGTGGGTTTTTAGGTTGTGTCCTAACTCCCGTTAGTGTGCACTAACCCGATTAACGATTTTTTCATGATAAATCGGTGGAATTTCTATTGTATCTCACTCTTTAACGATTAATGACGATTTAAAAAATATCGGACGATATTTTAAATCGTCAAAAAACGATTCACATCCCTAACCTACACAACTCTAACTGGCTTGACGAGCCATTCCACTTCATACAATCCAGCCGTCCTACTCAAACTAGCCGCAATGGCATGCTCCATATCCCTTCCCTCAAAAAGGCACACCTCTCTTCCACAAGGGATCGAGCCCTGTCCATTGCAGGCCCCGCCTGCTGGAACACACTACCTGCGAACCTCCGCCTCGAGCCCTGCACCATCAAATTAAAAAAAAAATTAAAGGCCTGGCTCTTCAAACAGGCATACCCTGATTAGGACCCTTCCTCCATATATTCATTCCCTCAGTTGTTTGCCTCTAAATTACTAATATTCATGTTATTATGTTATCATGTTACTTATCTGCAGTTTCTTTTTCTCGTCTTCCTTTAGTTATTTCTCTAGTTTTTAATCACTGCTATCCCAACCCCCTTCCCTGTTTTATGTAATTTCTACCTTCAGTTTGGATGTAAACCGATATGATATACCAACTAATATCGGTATAGAAAAGCTTCTAAATAAATAAATAAATAAATATATTAAAATAGATTGAATCTTTTCTCATGAATCATTTCTTTCAAGTGAAGGTTGGTACACAGCTTTCAAAATGGTGCCCTCTTATGACTGGAGTTCCTCAGGGGTTGGTACTTTCAGCCCAATTATTCAATACATATCTTCTCCCCATCTGTAGCCTGCCCGCTAACTTGGGAGTGGGCCACAGATTATGGGGCAGATTTTCAAAGGGATACTCGCGTAACCCCCAAAAAGACCCTTCCACCCCCTGCGAGCGCCGAGCGTAAGTCCCGGGGCTTTCCTGGGGGGGGGGGGCATGTCGCGGCCGGCGCGTCATCAGGGGCATTCCGGGGCGGGGCCATGGGCGTGGTTCTGGCCCAGGGGTGTTCCGGGGGCATGGCTGCGGCCTCCGAACCATCCCCTGAACCGGAACATGGCGCGCCGGCACCTGGCCGGCGCACGCAAGTTATGCTTGCATCAGGCAGGCGTAACTTATAAAATAAGGTGGGGGGAATTAGTTAGGGTTGGGGGGTGGGTTAGATAGGGGAAGGGAGGGGAAGGTGGGGGGGCTGGAGGGAATGGAGGATGGCTGTGCAGCTCAGCGCATGCAGGCTGTCGATTTTGCGCAGCCTTGCGCACACCGACCCTGTATTTTATAACATGCGCATGGCAGCACACGAATGTTATAAAATCAAGAGTGGATTTGTTCGTGCCGGGTTGCGCGAACAAATCTACTCCCGCGCGCACCTTTTAAAATCTACCCTTGTATGCAGATGATATACAATCCTTCATACCAGTAACAACTTCCTTACCTGGGACATTAAATTCAATAGGGCATTGTCTTTGTTTTATTAGGGAATAGATGCACAGTAATAAATTAGCTCTAAACAATGGGAAAACAAATTGAATTACATTGAGCTACTTTCCATCTGATGATTTCCCCCCCCCCCCCCCCCCCCCCCCGCTACCTTCAAATCTGAGGATTTAACAATAATGATTTCTCCAACAGTTAAGAACCTTGAGGAACAAAGAGATTCCAATCTATCATTAAAACAGAAAATAAGAAAGTATGCAGCATCTGCTTTTAGAAGACTGAATGGCTTAAAACTTTTTTTACCTGAAAATGATTTTCATACCATAAAACACAGTCATTGGTTCTATCTAAATTAGAGAAATGCGGTGCTCTTTACATTGCCTTACCAGTATACATGCAAAACTGTCTACAAGCAGAGCAAAACTCAGCTGCAAGACTCACTACAGGATCAAAATTGTCAGATCATACCACCCCAGTGCTTGCTGCACTGGCTTCCAGTATACTGGAAAATAAAATTTAAGGTTGTCACTTTAGTGCATCATGCACTCAGCAGCAATACTGCACGGTGTTGCGGCTCTGGCCGCGAGCGCCGCGATAGACCCTTACCTCCGTGTTTCTGGACCTGTTCCCGCTTTCACCGGCCTAGTTCCTGTCCTGTTCAGCGGCGTCCCAGTGAGGGCCACGCCATCGGGAAGCCTTCCATGGATGCCCTGTCTCTAGGCGCACGCGCATCACTTGGGAGCTTTTCTAGGCCGTTTCCCGCCAGCGGTGACTCCGCCCAAATCCTGACATCAGACGCCACGGCCTTGATAAGCCGGCCGCGGCCACCCAGTCTTTGCCTTGCAACGGGCTTACCTACCGGATCCCTGTTGCACTGTGCCCCGGAGCGTCCAACTTTGCTATCGCTCCGTTCCTGCTTGCCTGCTACAGTACCTGTGTGGTTCCTGCTTGCCAGCTATAGAGCCTGCTTGGTTCCTGCTTGCCAGCTACAGTGCCTGCCTGGTTCCAGAACCCGAGCCTTGTTACAGTACTGACCTACTGTCCTAGTCTGGTTCCAGTTCCCAGTCCTGATCCACTACCACCTAAGTCCCAGCGGCCGGGCCCCTACGGGCTCCTCCCGGGGGGGCTCGGCTTCCAAGGGTGAAGCCACCTAAGTCCCAGCGGTTGGGCTCCTACTGGCTCCTCCCGGGGGAGCACCAGCTTCCAGGGTGAAGAGCACCTCTACGTCCAGCCTGAACATCTGCCTCCTGGCCTGTGGTACACTAGAGACTTTTGAATACCTTTCCCAGTCTCCTGCAGGTCGGCCCAAGGGTCCACTAAACTGACATTCCCTAACACACTGTGAGTAGGATCGCTACTGAAAATATGTAAACCTAAGCGTGCACTAAGATCTGCAGGGTGGAATTGCTTGATGTTCCATCCGATTGGTTTGTATGTTTGTATGAGTCAAAAGAAAGAACGTTTTACATGACATGATCCATTCTTTAGAATGAATTACCTGATGAGATCTGTATAATTCAGTGCTACCCAACAGGTAAAAACGCAGAGAATTTACACGCATAACCTTTTGAAAATCCGGCCCTATGTGTTTAGTTTATTTGTTAAAGAATCAAAATCATCAGTAAAATGGTATAGACAAGTAGTATCAAGTAATCTATGCAAAGAATGGTGAGTGAAGCATGTAACTATGGTAGCAGTCACCAAAGATGACCTTAGGGTCCCATTAATTGTGGTTATAATTCATTCCTAGTTATTCATGGTCCTCTAAATGTAAAGAATTGACTAAGTCACGGATGGCCAGCTCCGATTCTCAAGAGCTACAAGCAGGCCTATTTTTCAGGATATTCACAATGAATATACAAGAGATAGATTGGCATGCACTGCCTCAATTGTATGCAAATATACCTCATGCATATTCATTATAGATGTCCTGAAAACCTGACCTGTTTGTGGCTCTTGAGGACTGGAGTTGGTTACCTCTGGACTAAGTGAAAAATTCTCCTTCAGGCTTCTATTGTGTTGACTTTGAAAGTAAAAGTGTTTATTGCACTCTGTAGACTTAAGGGGCCTGATATCCAAAAGGCATTCAGTGCTCGATAGCCGGATAAGTAGGACTTATCTGGCTATCTAGTGGACCGTTGAGTATCCAGTTTTAACTGGCAGCTGCTAGATAGCTGGGTCTTTTAGCTGGTCAATTTGTGGGTGGGCAGTGGGCAGATTGGGTTGATGCAACTTATCTGGTTAACTTATCCGGATAAGTAGCGATATTCATGCTTATCCAGTTAAGTTAATCAGATAAGTTAGACCAGCCATAGAGCTAAGTAGTGAGATATACGTAGATATTCAGCAACATAGCCATGCCGCTGAATATCCCTTGTAACTTAGCTGCATAAGGTATATCCAGCTAAGTTACTTATCCGGCAACATTGAATATAGAGCCCAAGGTACATTGCAAAAACAAAACCATCACGTTTATTTCTGATGAGAATGTGAAGAAATGGAATTTCACTGGAATTACTTGCTACTTGAAATTTTAAATTGCAATCTTTAGAATTCATCCAGTTGTAAAAAAAAACAAAACACAGTGTGTCAAGATCACCTTTCCAGAGAAGCAGAATGTCATCAATATTTCTTTTCCATAATGCAATGTTATTCAAAAAAGTATGTCAGTCAATGTTTTTTTTTCTCAGCATCAGGCATAAATAGCTATGTCTGGGGCCATGGTGACCCTCATAGCTTTCCCTTTTTCCTGTTGATAAAATAAACATCTTGGGATTTAAAATAATTCCTTGCTAACGCTTTTTCACCTTATGCACACATAAACTCCATAGGTGCTCGTAAATGAGTCTGCCTGCCAGTAAAGCTTCTTTTGATGATCTCCACTGCTTCTTGTTACAGAATTTTGGTGTCTCTGGCACTGTAACAGGTTTGATGGAAGCTGATCGGCCTGCCTTATGCAGCGTAGACTTACAACAGCTCAGAGAGAAGATCCTCCAAAATCGAGGCCTGGAAGGTGAAGAAATACTACTGACCAACTATCTCAATATCTTCTCAACACCTAGAAATGCTCTTATTGTTGCGAGAATGGAATCAATTGGTATTGAGGAAAAACTTAGTATATCAAATCGCCTCTAAACCCACGTGTAAAATGTAAAAAACTGTTTTGGCATTACCTCAGCAGTTTCGTGCCTGTGTATTAAAAAAATCTCCATGCTAATAGTTGGTCAACTAACAATTTAATCCAATATGCTACCCAGTGTCAGGGATATCTCATGTAAAACTGAGTTAACGCAGTATTTTCATTCTTGCAGGTTCCATTCTTGTGTCCATCGGGGTCAGCAGGGCCTGGTGCTTGGCGTCCAGGTGAAAAGAAATGCTATGGCAGCTGCTGGATCGATCCCTGCTGACAGGAGAGCAGTATGAGACACTCAGCCTTGAAGGAGACTTCGTTTGCAGCCCTTGGCAGGAGAAGAGAAAGAAAAGGGGAATGGGGGTAGAATGCATTTTGGGAATGAAATAGACCTGATCTTTTCCCTCATAGACATAACTAGTAAAAAATATTTGGAGACTCAATCCAAGTCTTGGGTTCTAGAACATAGACGGGGGTGGGGCGGGGGCAGGGAGAAGGGATCTGCAACCTGATCCAACCTTTGCTGGTAATTGAATCTCTTGGCAACATGCCAGAACCCCAAGGGCTGATCTGGATCCTTAGCTCTTAGCAGAATGTATTTCTGAACAGTAACAACTTGTTCTTATTTCTCATTAGTATGTGTTTGGCTCCCAGGTTCCTAATGCCATTGATTAGGTATTATAATAAGGCTGGAGTACCATACCGCAAGCTCACATAACACGCTGCATCTGTTAATTACAGGGCTGGCATTTATTGAGCATCACTTATAATCCGCTTCTTCAAAACATGAATCCAGGCTGATCAAACTTCCACAAACATAATGATGTTTGCTACTATGATGCCAGATGAAAAAAGTGATCTGTGAAGGACCTCTATTCTTTCAGATGTGTAGTATATAGCATAGAAGCTTGAGAGCATGAGGGATTCCATAGGTAGAGTGACCACAGAGCTTCATGTCAAAAAGGGACAGGCTGAGACAATCTTGGCTTTGCCCCATTATATGCATGGCGATATAGTCCTGCTTTTCTGAGGGAAATATTCTCTCTTTGCATGCAACGAAATAAAACCAAGACTGGCATCATCTGGCCCTTTTAGCATGCAGATATATAGTTACCCTGAGGTCGATATTCTAAAGCCATTTAGATAGATAACTGAAATGTTATCTATCTAAATGCCCAGCTGGCAATACTCAAAGCCGTATGTGGCAAAATTCTAGCCGCATAAGTCGGGGGAGTTCCGGGGCGGGCGGAAGGTATTCCCAGGCAGAGCAGAGTTAGCCACATATGTTATGCAGCTAACTCTTACTTATCCGGCCAACTTTAAAATAACCAGGGATATTCAGTGGCATGGCCGCGCCACTGAATATCCCCATTAAGTTAGCCAGATACCTATATCCTGCTAACTTAACTACACGTAACCAAACTAGGAACGTGATAAAAATACACAATGCCGAAAAACCCTACAATAAATACTGGCATTACAATCTATGTAGTCAAGATACAATGGAAAAAGCCAGGCCTTTACCTTTTTCCTGATTAATTATATTTAATTGTGTTTTTATTGTAAACCGCTCTGGCCAGATCTGGTATCTGAGGTGCAGTATATAAGAAATGAGAAATAAATAAATAAATAAACTTAACTAGCCACTCCATGACTGAATATTGACCTCTCTATATAATCCCCATTAGAAGCCTCATGGTTTTTATATCATCTGAGATGTGATCTACATAATTTTATGATACATCATTATAATCATATATCTTAGTGTAGAATGGTTTTGCTTCCTACCACTCCTCTACTTTGAGTGTAAGTGAATTGCTTCTGCCTAAAAAGATCCTTTTCAAAAAGTCACACCCTAAACAGGGAAGCCAATTCAAATAGCTACTTCTAAGTCCTATCATCCTTTGGCTGAGTATTTTTTCCTTTACGTGAACCTTGCCTATAACTTAACTTGGATAGGCAGAATGGGACTTTCTAATGGAGGGTGCCTTCGAAAACAGGGGTTCTCAATCCAGTTCTTGGGACACATCTAGCCTGTCAGGTTTTCAGGATATCTACAATGAATATGCATGAGATAGATTTGCATACAATGCAATACAATCTCTCTCATGCATATTCATTAAAGATGTCCTGAAAATCTGACTGACTAGGTGTGTCTTGTGGACTGAGTTGAGAACCCCTGCAGGCCTGGTGTCTCTACTGACTCTACTTCAGGAGACATCATCATTCCCAGCTGTTTAAAGACCAGGTCAGCCACCGTGTGGTGGCAGGGGGGATGTCAGTGCTGAAGGGGCAACCCATAGGGGATTGTCCCTTGGGGCTCTTTAGAGAATGGCTGGATAAGAGTAAGACTGGTTCGGATTTAATTTGAAGTTGTTTTGTGATTATATTAGTGAATATAATTTATTATGTGTGACTCAATTGCTTCATTCCTAGTGAGAGCAGGGAGTGAGACCTAGCTGGGTGATAAGGTTATATTTTACAACTTGGTATTATGTTTTGCATATAATATATTGTATTTATTATTTATTAAATATTTATTAATATACTATCGGCCAGATTTTAAAAGGCCTGCGCACGTAAAATCAGGGGTTTATGTGTGTGGTTCGGCCTTGCACGCACCACGCAAATTTTCAAAGAGGCTGGCCACGTGCATGAGCCCTGGTACACACGCACATGTGCCAGGCCTCTTCAAAGGGGTGGGCCGGGGGGGGGGGGGGTCCTAGGTGGGGCAGGCCGGGACAGCGCCATTGATCGCTGTCCTGAAGACTCATGGGCCGGCAGCTGGCCGGCATGCGCAACTTCAGCTTGGGCTCTGAAGTAAGTAGTAAAGCAAAAAACAAAAAGGATAGGTAGGGTTTAGAGGGTGGAGAGGAGAGGGAAGAGGGAGGGAGTTTAGGTAGGGAAGCTCCCTCCTAGTCTGCTTCTTAATTGGAGAGAACTGGGAGGGGACTGGGGAAAGCCCGATTGCGTCATCTTGCGGAAATTGCAAAAGTCCCCCCCTGCACGTGGCCACCCGATTTTAAAACATGCATGCGCTGATGTGCGCATGTTATAAAATCAGCACGTCCGTGTTTGCGTGCCGGGAACCATGCGCACATGGACGCGTGTGCCTATGTTATAAAATCTACCCCTATGTTTCTGTATTTGAATTGTTTTGGGATTGTATTTATGAACTGTTTATTTTGTAAGTATCTTTAGGTAACCCCTTTGATCTGAAAGGTGGGGTATAAGTGTACAGATAAGTAGTTTCCAAAACTCTAAGGCTCTTAGCAACTCTGTAAATACAGAAAGCTGGTGACTTCAGATGGTTCATACCTCAGTTTCCACTGAAAAATATTAATGATATAGATGAGTTCCTTTGTCAAGATGACTTCAAACCTGGAAACTTTAAAGTCTGGTCATAACTAACAGGATCAGTCTCAACAATAAAACAAGACCGTGGCAAGAACCTGCAGGGGGAAAAAAAAAGGTAATACTGCCTTTGTCTAAATCATTTTGTGAGACCTCATCTAAAGTACTGGGTCCAGTTTTGGAAGTTACATCTTCCAAAGCATATAGACAAAAAATAAGTAAAACAAAAAAGGACCATCCAAATCTTAAAGACATGTATACCCTGGCCTAGAGGAGAGGAGGGGAATATTAAAAATATTCATCAAAGGGTACATTTTCAATAGTGCAGGGCTGGCCGAGTGACTCAGAGGCAGGGCTATACACTGCCATGCTGAAAGTCCCCAGTTCAGTCCTCAAGGCAGGTCATTCATGCTTGGGTTCAGCTGGGGATGCTGCAGAGGTGGTATTCACAGCCCCTGGCAGCAGGGAGTTATAGTCATCATTAAAGGCGACACCCAGTAATTGAATTTAGAGCCCATGAAACAGGGTTCTGGAAGGAGTCCCAGTGCATGGCTCCTGGCCTCAGAACTGTCACTGCAATGACCAGATTAGGGAGAGTGGGTCTATTAAAATAAGGGGACTATCCTTGGTTAGTTGCAAATGAAGACTTATTGCACCTGAATCGTACATACCATAAGCTGTTTTAAATAAAAGTGTACAGTATATTGATATGTGTGCCTGAGCTTGAGATCAACATGGAGACGGCAACTGACCCAGAATCCTCTGCTATCTTAGCCTTTCTGGCTATGTGAACTTTAAATGCCCTACTGAGCCTGACCTCGAGGAATTCCAAGGACACCTGGACAGCAGTTGAAGCTGGCGACAATTTGTGATGCCTAATTATAGGGTCACAGAAGCAGAAGGCAACGGTTAGAACCTCAGGCTAGAATGTCATTACAGGGGCATTGGTAACAGGGGCATCTATAAACACAGCACACAGTCTAAGATAAAATCTTGCTGTTCAGGGCAATCGTTATAACAGAACAAAGGATTATCTAAAGAGTGATGGTAAATGGGCCCCAACTTGGAAAACTGGTCAGGGTAATTTAGGGATAGTCTATCATGCTGTTGACATGACAACCTATGTAAATGATTCTCCAGGTGGTGATGCAACTTCAGAATTTTTGACCTAGTACTATATTGTATTTTACCTATAAAAGAAGGATCAGTTCATATATACGATGAGATGCTGGTGGTCATTTTGTCAGAGAAGTGGCATCCAGCATCTCCCAAGAATACTTATATTGCTCAATAAAAAATTATACTTTCTACAAAATCTAAGTGTTCTTGTCTTGTATCCATGGAGAAGAGTCATAAGCATGTTTGGCACATAACAATATGTGTTAGCAGGATTCTGATTATGTACGTACATTTTTAAAACTTAAATCCATGTGCATAACTTAAAACATACCTGTAAAATGCTCCTCGGAAAGCCCTCTTGTTTTTTAAGCCCAGCAGTTTCCTCCTGCTCCTTTTGGACTTCCAGCTCAATCAGGGCTGTGGCACCGTGTACAATTCTGTTCGCCACATCTCAAAAAAGATATAATTGCGATGGAGAAGGTACAGAGAAGGGTGATCAAAATGATAAGGGATATAGAACAGCTCCACTATGAGGAAAGTAAAGAGGTTAGGATTTTTCAGCTTGGAGAAGAGACGGCTGAGGGGGGATATGATAGAGGTGTTTAAAATCATGAGAGGTCTAGAACGGGTAGATGTGAATTGGTTATTTACTCTTTTAGATAATAGAAAGACGAGAGGGCACTCCATGAAGTTAGCATGTAGCACATTTAAAACTAATTGGAGAAAGTTCTTCACTCAACGCACAATTAAACTCTTGAATTTATTGCCAGAGGATGTGGTTAGTGCAGTTAGTATAGCTGTGTTTAAAAAAGGATTGGATAAGTTCTTGGAGGAGAAGTCCATTACCTGCTATTAATTAAATTGACTTAGAAAATAGCCACTGCTATTACTAGCAACAGTAACATGGGATAGACTTGGTGTTTGGGTACTTGCCAGGTTCTTATGGCCTGGATTGGCCACTGTTGGAAACAGGATTCTGGGCTTCATGGATCCTTGGTCTGACCCAGTATGGCATATTCTTATGTTCTTATCCTTGAGCTCCTCGGTTCCTTCTCCGGATACTTGCGAGACAGCCATGCCCCAGTACTCCACGGAAGTTTGGCTTTCGAATTTACGAGACTAGGAAGAGGATTGCTGTCTGGGCCACTCTAAACCCTTGGAGGGGGCCTTGAGGAGGGTTTACTGTTATGCTGGTCAGCTGCGGGCACCACAACTGACCGCGCTCACCTACTCTCCAGCTGATGGCCCATTCCGCTGCAAGTGGCTGGAGCTGCCTGTAGCGCGCCGCCCTTCGCAGCCTGCCCATGGGCAGGAGGCCTCAACTTGCAGCAGGAATGCCGCCGCCGTTTCTGGGCTCCACCCCATGGTTTCCCTTACTGTGTGCGCGCCATTGGGGAAGAATTTAAAGGGCCCAGGGCGGGAACCCTGGGCGGCCCTCTTGATGACATCAGACTTGCAGGGCTATTTAAACTCCCTTCTGCTCCTCATTCGGGAAGGTAGCAAAGACTTCCTTCTTGTTTAATTCCACTCCGCTTTGGGATCTTCAGTTCCAGAACCTCCTCGTGGCATTGGGTGCTCTGGGTACCCACTCCACAGGGGCCTTTCCATGTCCTTGGCTATCCGCTCCTCAGAGACCCTTCCCGTCTTGGACTTATCCGGACCCGATCCTCGGACATCTCTACTGGAACTTCCCTGTGTGGGTATCTTCTTCAGTTTCTTCAATATTGTTGAAGCCTCCACGGTCTACCCCGTGCCACTACTGCTCTTCAGTATATCATCTCTACTCATCCTGTACTACAGGATATCGCTACGTCTACACAAGATCCTCTGCCTGATTCCTGTATCAAAGACCTCTGCCTCCCTAGCATCTACAGTACAGTTTCCTCAGCATACCCCGTGCTGCGGACCACTACCAGATCTGCACTAAGAGGTATTCCCATCAGCCTACAGGTATTCCCATCTGGTAGTAGCGCTGCGGGCTACTACCGGATCTTCTCATCTACAATATCATCTCAACTAATTATTTATTCAAGGACCGTGTTATTGCATTTCCCGCTCCTTGGATTATGCATTATCTTTCCTCCCTAATTAAGTGGCTCTCACAGCTGTGTTCTACATCGCTGAGACCACGCCCACCGACGGTGAGGCCCATGGGGCTCCTCCCTGTGGGCGGAGACATCTCTCATCTCAGCCCGGGGTTCACAACTTCCATCATAATCATAACACTGAAATTTCTAACAATGACCAAAGATGGCGTAATACCTTAAGTTTAAAATATCTGGAAGAAAGAACTGTGCATAACTGACGGGAAAAATTTAGCCTTGGGTCAAAATAAAAGTCTACATTTTGCACCTTTTCAGAAAATCTTATCTTTTCACCATTAAATTCATCTGGAACAGGGGGCGCCTGGGTTTTGGATAACCAAAGAGCTTCAGTTTTGAATCATTTAAAACTAATGTGTTTTTAGACATCCAATTAGATAGAGCTTTCAGACAATCCTCGATTTGGGATAAAGTGACTGAAACATCATCCTTCACTTGGAAGTATAATTGGATATCATCTGCATAACTTCAGAATATGATGTTAAAAAAATCTAAAAGAAAACATAAGGGGGTCAGAGAAAGATTAAACAAAACCAGAGATAATATCGATGCCTGTGGCACACCAAGTCCAAAAGAGGAAGGAGAAGATCTAGATTGACTAATTTTAACTTGTTGCAGTCTAGCAGATAAATAAGATGCAAACCAACTATAAAACTTCCCAGAAGTTCCTTGACAATAAAATAACATGATTCACTGAATCAAATGTTACAGTAATGTCCAGAAAAACAGCAATCATATCAGCTCCAGAATCCAGGGTCAGAAAGAAGATAATCATTTTTAGACATTAACAAAGTTTCAGTGCTATGATTAGCTCTAAACCCACATTCATTCTGATGCAAAACTTTTTGCTCACGCAGAAAATCATTCAATTGATTAAAAACTGCCTTCCCAAGAACTTTTCCCAAGGGTCGATATATTTGAAATAAGTCTATAACTTTCAACCTGATCCAATAAAAGGGGCTTCTTCTTAAGGACAGGTTGTATAAGGGATTGCTTTAGCAAAGCAGGAACAACTCCCTCAGAAAGATAGGCTAGCAAATCCTTTAAGCCATCTTTCAAATGTTTTATCACCAAGGATGGACAATGTACGGTTTACAAATCTCATCTTTGTGCACCTTTCCTCATTCCATATCGCACCAAATCTTTACTGATGTGTACTGTGCTATTCGTACCTCTGGTTGTGCATGACACTACACAGTGCTCACTCTCTCCCTCCATCTGGCTTAATAATGACCTCTAAGAGTATGCATCTCCATTAATCAAGGTTTATTCACCACACTCGCATCAGCTAAGGGATTTGATAGTAGTACAGTGAGGTAAGGAAATAAGAAGAGCAAAGTTGATGCGAGTGTAGTGACAGTTACTCGCAAGTACTTTCATTTCCTTCAAACAACTTTCACAAGTTTCCAGAGAAACAAGGCAACGGGTCTAGCTTTAGTTATGCTGAGCAACTTTTCCTCGGAAAAACAGTCTCAGACTTTCCCAGAGTTCTACGAGCAACCCCTTTTATAAGCTAACAGATTGTAAAACACTTAATAATTGGTAAATAAACAGAACCTGAATGAAACTAATTTGATAATTGGTCAGGACCCCACAAGTCTGCATGTTGCTAATTTGCTTTATGTCAGCAATGTGTCAATGCGTTCCATCCAATCAGCATAATTCTGAAACCTTCACTGGCTCTGAATGCATCTCTCCCTTTTCAAAACGATAACATTCTAAATAAAATAATTCATTTGTGATAAAAACCCACTGAAATAACACGCACAAATTTATTTTCACACAGCCTATTCTGCCAGAGGATTGATTTTGCTTCTTGGTCACTCCTTTGTAAACTGCTGCCAGTTAATCAAATTGTGATTTTAGCTCTAAAAAATTCCAAATTAGTTCTCACATTATTTCAAAGAAGTGTTCTTAAGGAACATTTTATTGTATGACATGGTTGGTTTCAAATTTAAACCAATAATAACTTGAGAAAACTTGGAAAAAATGTGCCTTAAAAGAGAGGACTGTCATAATAAGCACTACCGGTACTAATAATAATGCCTTCATTGCTTTATATTTAATCATAAGTCCCAACAACTTGCTTTTTTCAATTTTTCTTATGCAAATAAAATCATGTGATTATAAATCAATTTATCAAAGTCAACTTATCTTTTTCTTTGAGGTGCATCATTTGCAAATACTTCTTAATCATGAAATAACTACCACTGCATTGATGTTTCAAATTGTCAACTCTATGTCAGGGGGGATCTTTAGCTGTAATCTTCACATTTTTGTGATATAGAAAAAGTACATTGTCAAAATGTATTGCGTGATCAGCTTGTAACTCAACAAACAAATTGCCACGCATACCGTATAAAGACCAGAGAAACAGCATGAATGTCATGTTCAAATCCCACTGGCAACAATAATATCCACCACCTGTTCCTGATGTTAGTGACAAAAACACCACCAATCACAAAAATGTCTTTAAATGATGTCAGTGTTGCGAGAGTAACAGTGGACCCTTGAGCCGGCCTGACGGAGAGAGAGGATGATGGGAGAAGGAGTCTCCGTGGAGAGAATACAGGCCGGGAGGTGGATGCTAGCAGAGCGAGGCAGAAGGTCTTCACCCTGGAAGCCGGAATCCCCCCGGGTGGAGCCTTTGAGGATCCGAGCCGCTGGGACTTAGGTGACTGAAGAAGATGACTTCACCCTGGAAGCCCGAGGCTTCCCCGGGAGGAGCCCGGACCGCTGGGACTTAGGTGAACCGCAAGCTGGAAGAGATGGTCCGAGGTCGAGGCAGGCAGCTGGCAAGCAGAGTCGGAGGCAGGCAGAAGTCAGCACCGGAGAAGCAAAGCCGGAACAAGCAGGGAAGGTCCGGAACTGGAACAGAAGCGGAGCAGGAACTGGAGAACGAAGAACTGGGACTGGAACTGAAGCAGGAACTGGGTCAGGAGAGGAAGAACTGGAACTGAAGACGAAGATCCGAATCTGGAACTGGAACTGGAAGACAGGATCAGGATTCCAATGAAAGCACAGACAACGTCCAGAGCACACAGCAACACGGATAGCAGGTAACCTTGTTGCAAGGCACTGACTGAGGGCAGACGCCGGCCTTAAATATCTGCCGGCGTCTGACGTCACAAAAGGGGCGGCCCGCGGTCCGGCGGGAAAAGGCCTTTAATTTGCCCTCCCTCGCGCGCGCGCCTAGGAAGGGAGGGGCAATGTTCAGAGACTCGGCGGCGTCTCCCTCGTGGAGACGCCGCTGAACAGGCCGCGCAGGCCTGTCCGGGCGTGGCGACTGCTGCCCGAACCCAGGCCCGAGGAGCGGCGAACCGGCAGGCAGGTCCCGGACCCGGAACCCCGGAAGGAGAGGTAAGGTCCCGGGACTGGGACCGCAACAGTCAGGGTTATTTATGATAAAATTTCTACAGAACTGCCATTAGAATATGATAGAATACCATTCTAATTCAGAATTTAAACTGAACAACAATGGATATTCAGACTCAATTCCGTGGCTCCAAATGGTTTAAATTTACGTACTGTATCTCTTGTTCTAAGGGATACAGTTACAAAGTTGTTGAACGCCTGCAGTCCTAGCACAACATAAGCAGAGTGCTGCGCTGTTCATGGCATTTAAACAAGGAATAGGATTGCATATAGGAATGTAAGCAACATATCTTTTATTCATCAATCAGCCATCCATGTCTTAATTTAACCTCCTCAAATAGCAGCAAGACTGAAGATTAACGCAGGATACAAGAGTCATGGCAGAACCCCAAACAACTGAATTTTCAGTTTGGCACCACATGTAGAATTGCTGCTGGAGATGTATGGCAGGGTAAGCTGGCAGAGTAACCGAAATGGGTTGGTATTGATTGATTTTATTTTTGGTGTTAAGTTTCCTTATTATATATTTAAATTTTAATGGAATTGTATTCATGTTGCTGTTATTTTTTTTACTAATGGATATGATTTTTGATGTGCGTTTTGTATGATTGCTTTTATGCAATTGTAAATTGGTTCTGGTATTTTATAGATGTAATTAATAAATGTAAATAAATAAAAAAAAACAACCTTTACATTCTGGGAATGAAAGTGTTTCCTATTCCAGTACACGTTCCCTTTCACAAAGTGATACAGGCACCACATGTGTGCAATCAATAGTACCCAGGGGCTGCAGCCAGGCAATTTAGCACCTATGGCCACGTGAAAAAGTATGAACAAAGAGACTTGAGGCCCGCCGAGGAACCGAGGAGGAGCTGGGGGACAGCCAAGGAAGCTCGGATGCGCAGGCGGCTGCCTACTGCCGCGAGGGAGGTAGAACCGGGAGCAGGAGCTGGAAGCCGGGGGTAAGTGAGCTGGATGCGGGCCTGCCGCGGGCGGCACACGCAGCATCTCTGACATTGATCTTTCCCTTTTATCTTTTTTCTCTATTTCTTTCTTCGCTGCCTCTTTACCCATTCAGCTAAATTTCACCTCTCCTGCATCCCCTCTCCAACCCTCTATTCCTGTCTCCCTTTTCCAGCTCCTCTCCCCCACCAGTGCCAGGGTCTCACCCTCCTCCTCATCTTGCTGCAGAGCCTGTGGCTCCTGATAGCTAAATCTCTTGGGCACGATTGGCAGACTCATTTGCCCGTTGTCTAAAGACACACTGGTTAGTCTCACTAGATATGACACCAGCTCAGTTTCACTATACCTTATCATAGGGAATGTTCCAGTATTGGGAGGTTCCCAAAGATTAGTGGTTCATCCCCCAAAAGGGTAGGCCAATAAGAGGAATACTATAAAGGGTAACTCCAAGAGCCGCAATGATGAGTTTTAGAGAGACATTTTGAGTCAGTGTTTTAAAGGGAGCCAGGGAAGGGCAGCTAAGGGACTGTGCACTGCCTTGGACTCCCCTGGATTCATAGGAGAGGAGGTCACTCCTGTAAGTGGCAAAGGGCCAACCCAGGAAGAACCAACCCTAGGTAAAAGGGAGAGGATTTGTTCTGGGCGAGCCTGCCATCTGTGAGTAACTTTGGGAAACAAGAGGGGGAATTCTCTTCTATTTCCTTGGGATTTATTTTATTTATTTAGTGCTTTTTTATACCGGCATTCATGATACAGATCATATACCTGTCACATGGTAGGAGCAATGGATGGCTGACCAATGGCACCGGTAGCCCCTGTGACATAGAAGGTCAAAGGCTATCGGCGCCATTTTGAATACTGGCAGCCGAGGGTGTGAGTGCAGGAGATGGCTCCCGGACCCCCTGCTGGACCACCAGGGAGTTTTGGTAAGTCTTGGGGGGATCAGGAGGGTGGGGGTTAAAAAATGACGTCGTGAAGGAAGGACGTGTTGAGATGAGCTCCCGATCGCCGTGCAGAAATAATTTCCTTTGACTAACTATGCCGCACACAAAAAGAAAGGGGAAGGTAAGGGAGGGATCCTCAATCCCCCTGAAGCCTACCCCGGTTCAGACGATGATCCGAGAGTTCTATGCCACGACGGGATTAAGCCCAGGAGAGTCGGCAGTCGTGCAGGAGGAGGAGCAAGCCTCAGCACTTCTCGATGAACCATCGTTAAGCCCTGGTGCACCGGATACCCCCTCCCCCCTGCCCATGTCAGAGCATGTGGGTCAGTTGAATCCCCAGAGCCGAAGTTGCTTCAGGTGGAGGAAGTGTGCGAAGGAGGCCCAACCACCAGAAAGACGGGGCAACTTCAGGATGGAGGAGTTTTAACCGCCCTGAAAGAAATAAACATCGGAGTTTTAAGTGGTGTAGGCAGTGTTCTGCCAGGAATCACCACTATTGGAAGGAGTTTGACAGACCTGACTGAGCTGGGAGAAACACCGCGGGATTCACCGGTAAATATTACTGGAATTACTTTATCAAAAAAATCTGAAATAGTGACTCTAGATGTACTGTGGAATGCAGTTTCTGCGATTGAAAAGGCAATTGTTTCTTTAACAAATTCTACATCAGGTTTCCAAGATCAATTTAATGTGGTAAACCCGGTGGTCTCAGCAAACTCAACTAAAATTCAAGACTTGGACTCACAAATTAACCAGATAAAGGGTGTTCAATCTGGATTAATTCAAGGGGCCTCCAAGACAAATAAGAGATTAGAAAGTCTGGAAAATAACCTCAGATATAATAATCTGAGAGTAATGAACTTCCCTAAGTGTAAACTAATATCACCAAAGGAACAGTTTGCAAAATATCTCTGAGAAATATTGTTGTTTCCAAGTGGTGAGTTGCCCACTATCATGAATGCATATTTTCTACTTGAGACTACTCAAAGAGGTGGAATAGCAACTGAGAGTGGGGAAAATCGAGCTGAGCGCTCTATATCATTATTGCCACTTGAAGATTTGACTGGGTTTTTAGAAACATCACAAGAAGAACAAATAGAAGAGGAGTATTGCTATTAAAATTCTTAGTTCCTGGAGAAAGAGACAACATACTCAAAAGTTTCTTTCGCGATAGAAACAAACTTTATTAGGTGAAAGAATATGGATATACCCAGTCATTACAAGAACAAGGCAATTACGTAGAAAAAATGTCTCTTTGTCCAAGAGCCCGTTTATTAGGTGCTCAAATATTGATAAAGTTTCCCTGTAAATGTGTACTAACAATGGATAATAATAGATATATTTTTATGGAGCCCAACAGCTGGAAATATTTTTTAATTCAAGAAATGAATCCAGGTTAGGTTTAGTTGATGCACTCGGAATATAATAATAACCCTGTAACTTCCTTTATTTCAAAGAGAATTGAATTCAGAATACTTAGTAGTATTTGGTTAGAACTGCTCCATTTTCTGTTTGTTCTTCCCAAATTTCATGGTAAATAGGTTAAGGAGTAAAAAAGAGTAACATAGTTGTTGGTATGGGATAAGACAATGGAAAAGAATGATTTAAAAAAAATTCTGTTTTGATTTAATATTTAATTATTCTCCTTTTCTTCCTTAAAGAAATATAAATGTTTATTCCTTCAGGTATAAGGCATATAATAATGCTTTATTTAATTGTTTAAACATTTAATAAAGATTAAATATAAAAAAAGGAGGGTTGTACTTAATTCAATTTTAGCCAGGAAACGAATAAGAATTAACGCATGTACGTATCGGCGGCCCCCCCTTGCTGAATGCAACGTATCTGCCCCCCGACGAATACGAATCCCGAATGCAACGTATGGCGTCCCTCTGCACATCCTAGAGGGCCAAGAGATTTCAGTATTCTAGAAGCTGACTTAAGCAGCATAAGAAATTATATCTGCAGATGTGTGTTGTTTTCCCACATTGATTTTTGCAGTCTGGGCTGTCCCTGATTTTTGTACCTGCTTGAACTTTTGATTCTTTTGAATAAAAGCCCTGTCCTGGGAACCTTACAGCCAGTCGGGTTTTCAGACTATCCACAATGAATATGCATGAGACAAGTTTGCATACCATGGATACTCCATATATACAAATTATCTCATGCATATTCATTGAAGATATCCAGAAAACCCAACTGGCTGTAGGGTCCCCAGGACAAGTTTGGGAAGCCCTGGTCTAACACTAAATGGATGTAAGGATTGGTTTAGTACCATGTAGCCGACTTGAAAATAAATAAAGCAAAGTTTATAAAAAATAAATCACTTCACTTGTCCTTGCTACAAACCATCAACCAATTATCTGTCTCAGTAATAATGGATAAATAATTTTCTTCAGGATAATTAACTATCAGAAAACTTCCATCTTCCTTTGTTATCAGCAGAAAGCTGGAAGCTGCACTAACTTCTTGACTACATCCCTGTACATCTCCCTCTCTCTTTTTCCCTGCCTAAGACAAAACTTATCTTTTTATATGTAATTAGTTAAGTCTCATTAGTATCAATTCAATCCTTTGCTCCTTATTGGCTGCTAGGATGAGTATGTAATGTATTGCTTACCTAAGCACTGATGCAAAAATAAACCATTCATCAGTTCAAATATAAATTAGGATTCCCTAAACTAACAAGGAGCATTTAATTATAATACATTCTAGTATCCCCCCCACTTTCCACTAATTGCCATTTGCTGTCATTGTAGTCTAGAAAATACAGCACTGGCTTCCAACCAAAAGAGCCCCCTGTTCAGCTGTGGAACCAAAAGATTTCCCTGGGAACTTCAAAAGAATATAATAACCATCAAAGACAAGTGTTAACGGTCCTTTTCACATCTTTCAATCCAGTGGGAGCACTGAGAGGAGAGGCTCACCTTGCTGGTGGCTGGAAAGAATCAATAAGTACTGCTTGGAGAAATGTTTAAAACTTAAAAGTATTGGGGAGAAGTAAACTATTGTGGTATATTATTTAGTGTGTTTGTGTGTTTTGTTTTAAATAGGAAGTCAGAAAAGCGGGCAACAAACAGAAGTTTGTGTGTTTTGTTTTAAAAAGGAAGTCAGAAAAGCGGGCAACAAACAGAAGTTTGTGTGTTTTGTTTTAAATACGTAGTAAGAAAGGCAGGCAACAAACAGAAGTTTGTGTGTTTGTATTTCCCCACCCTCCCACTCCTCTCCCACCCACTCCTACCCCATCCTTTAATTTATAGGCAGGTATCACTTTCACCCTTAAAATAAAATAAAAATAAATCAGCCTTTTAACTTAAACTCAGAAATTCCCCACACCTTATCAAGAGTTTGATCATTCCCTTGTAGGTCACTACCAGACATATAGGGGTAGATTTTCAAAAAGGGCGCCCTCGCGTACTTTTGTAGGCGCATCAGGCGCAAACAAAAGTACGCTGGATTTTAGTAGATACGCGCGTAGCCGTGCGTATCTGCTAAAATCCTGGATCGGTGCGCGCAAGGCTACCGATTTCGTGTAGCCGGCGCGCACCAAGCCGCGCAGCCTACCTCCATTCCCTCCGAGGCCGCTCCGAAATCGGAGCGGCCTCGGAGGGAATTCGCTAACGCCCTCCCCTCACCTTCCCCTCCCTTCCTCTACCTAACCCACCCCCCCAGCCCTGTCTAAACCCCCCCCTACCTTTGTTGGGGGATTTACGACTCCCAGAGGGAGAAGTAAATCCCTGCGCGCCAGCGGGCTGCTGGCGCGCCTAGACGCAACCCGGGGGCGGTTCCGGAGGGCGCGGCCATGCCCCCAGACCGACCCGGGCTGAAACCACGCCCCCGGGCCCGCCTCCGAAACGCCACGTCCTGCCACGAAAATGGCGCGCCGCTCGGCCCCGCCCCCGACACGCCCCCCTCGGAAAACCCCGGGACTTACGCGAGTCCCAGGGTTCTGCGCGCGCCGGCAGGCCTATGTAAAATAGGCGCACCGGCGCGCAAGCCCTGCTCGCGTAAATCCGGGCGGATTTACGTGAGCAGGGCTCTTAAAATCCGCCCCATAGTGAATACACTAATACATTTAAAGGTCCTGTTGGGAATGCCAGCCGCGGGTGGCCAAGGCCGGGTCCCCCTTTACCTTCAGGCTCCCTTCCCTCACCGCGGCCTCCTCCGTTCCAGCTCGGGCCACATCGGGGCCTTCTCACGGCATCCTCCCCACGAGGGAGACATCTCTGGCATCTTGGGGTGGTTCTGCCCCCTAGGTGCCTTGCACGCACCTGCCCAGGATTTAAAGGGGCTGCGGCAGGAAACCTCGGCCCGTCCCCAAATCCCACGTCATCACCAGAGGCCTATTTAAGGCTGCTTCAGACCTCATTGCCTTGCTTGGAAACAGGTCGATTCCTTGAGTAGCTAGTTGCTGATCCTGCTTGTTCCAGACTCTGTTCCAGTATCCCCAGCTTGTTCCTGTCTCCGTTCCAGTATCCTGCTTGTTCCTGACTCCGTTCCAGCCTTGCTGCCTGCTCCAGTTCCATTCCTGCTCCCGTGTTCCGGTCCCTGCTTGCCTGCTTCTTCGGTTTTGACTTCGGCCTGGTTCCTGGTATTCTCTGTCTGCTGCCCGTCCTGCCCTTTGGCATGTTCTCTGGCTTCGTCTGTCTTCTTCCTGCCCTGACCTCTGGCCCGCCTCCTCATCTTGCACTACTGCTGCCTGCCTTGAATCCTGGACTACCAGGATTCAAGGCAGGCAGCCTTGAATCCTGGTTCAAGTTAACACTTGTCCAGGGACTACCACTTCCCAAGTCTTCAGCCTGCCTCAACCCAGACTATTCTCTGGACTCCTCTTTGCCAGGAGACCTTCGCCTAAGTCCTGCCAGCCCCGGCACCCAAGGGCTCAACCTGCGGGGAACGAGGGCTGGTATAGGTGAAGGTCCTGTCAGGTCTCCTGGTTCTGATCCGCCTCCCAGCTACGAGTACCACTGCAGGCCCTAATTGTACGCATTCCTACTCCCATAGCAACCTAAAACTTAACTAGGAACTGAACAAATTTAAGATGAAGGCAGCAGTCGAGCAGCAAGAGGGAGGCCTCCTAGTCTTTTGCATAGAGTGTCACATGTAGAGAATCAGTCTGATCTCTGGAGGCTAGAGTGGCAGACCTGGGGAAACTGAGGTAGACAGAGAGGTATATAGATGAGGCCTTCAGGGACATAGTAGCCAAGGCCCAACACCAGTCCAGCAGCCCTGGTGTTGCCTTGGAGGAGGAAGGTCTCATGATCGGAGAGCATTAACCTGGTATAGCAGGAAATGATCCTGTACAGAGACTTGCTCTACAGGTGGTGCATTGTCCTCTCACACTGAGGATGTGTCTCCCAGGGCTACTGCCCAAGAGGGAAGGGTTAAGTCAGCCGTCATAGTTGGCGATTCGATTATTAGGAATGTAGACAGCTGGGTGGTGGGCGTGAAGATAACCTGGTAACGTCTACCTGGAATGAAAGTAGCGGACCTCACGTGTCACCCAGATAGGATTTTAGACAGTGCTGGGGAGGAGTCAGCTGTCATGGTACATGTGGGCACCAACGACATAGGAAAATGTGGGAGGGAGGTTCTGGAAGCCAAATTTAGGTTCTTAGGTAGAAAGTTGAAATCCAGAACCTCCAGGGGAGCATTCTCTGAAATGCTCCCTGTTCCACGCGCAGGTTCCCAGAGGCAGGCAGAGCTCTAGTCTCAATGTGTGGATGAGACGATGATGCAAGGAAGAGGGATTCAGTTTTGTAAAGAACTGGGGAAACCTTTTGGGGAAGGGGGAGTCTTTTCCAAAGGGAAGGGCTCCACCTTAACCAAGGTGGAACCAGGCTGCTGGCCCTAACCTTTAATAAGAAGATACAGCAGCTTTTAAACTAGAACAAAGGGGAAAGCCAACAGTCGCTCAGCAGCACTTGGTTCGAAGGGAAGTATCTTCAAAGGATACTAATGAAGCATTAGAGTTAGGGCATCTCAACAGAGAGATTCCAATAGTTAAAAAAGTAGTCCAAAAGTAGTCCTATAATTAAAAACTCACCTGAGCTAAAAGATTCCAATTCATCCCTGTCAAGTGAAAACTAGAATGTAAATACAAACAAAAAACACACTTTGAAATGTTTGTATGATAATGCCAGAAGTCTAAGAAGTAAGATGGGAGAATTAGTGTATAGCAGTGAATGATGACATAGACTTAATTGGCATCTCAGAAACATGGTGGAATGAGGATAACCAATGGGACAGTGCTATACTGGGGTACAAATTATATCGCAATGACAGAGAGGAGCATCTGGGAGGCGGGGTGGCGCCTTTATGTCCAAGATGGCATAGAGTCAAACAGGATAAATATCCTTCATGAGACTAAATGCACAATTGAATCTTTATGGATAGAAATCCCTTGTCTGTTGAGAAAGAGTATAGTGATAGGAGTATACTATTGTCCACCTGGCCAAAATGATGATCGGACAGTGAAATGCTAAGAGAAATTAGGGAAGCTAACCAAACTGGTAGTGCAGTAATTATGGGAGATTTCAATTACCACAAAGTCACAAGTGCAAGTAAAGAGATCAAAGTCCCATTCACTTAATATAACAATTTATTAACCATGAATAAATTAATATTTAATTCGGCAACTCCATATCAGTAGTGACAAGCATGTAGTTTTCTATGTCCCCCGACACAGTCCCGTGTTTCGCGGAGGCTGCATCGGGAGGGACCCAGAGAAATCATTCATATCTAAAATGTGATATAACATAGTGTAAGAAACGGAACACACACTGCCAAACAAGTAGTAACTTTAAAGTACACATACCCATTCCATTCTTCTCAGGAGCGCACTGACCCTGTAATCAGACAGCCATTTAAAGAAAAGGCGCGGAGACAGAATCTCGCGAGATACAACAATCAGCAGGCACCTGTCAATAAACACTGCCAAAAGAAGTTAGTAGAATAGGTGCCATTCGATATCTTTATTGAGGCCAGAAGGGGCTACTGTGTTTAAAGTGTGGATCCATCGCTGCTCTCTCCGGCCCAGCGCACCGGAGAAGTCTCCTCCCCGTGGAGGGGGCGAGACCACCTCCAACACGGAGTACGAGAGCGAGTCAATTGAGTGTTCAGCTTGGAGCCAGTGGGACACCAGAGGTTCATCGATTCTAGAGGATCTTATATTCGAACAGTGTTCAATAACCCGTGTCTTTATCATTCGGGATGTTTTCCCCACGTATAACAATGGACAGGGACATCTTATCACATAGATCACTCCTTTTGTGCAGCAGTTTGATTGGGAATATAGTTTGAACACACGTCCTGTCACAGGGTGTGTAAATGTGGTGGCCAATTGTGTGTGCCTGCACATAGTGCAGTGACCGCACGGAGTGTGTTGTCCGTTTGTTTTAACAGGAAATTGTATCACTGGTGATGTGTGCACTAGACGGTCTCTGAGATTGTTTGCACGTTTAAAAGTGAAACGCGGGGGGCCCTGCATTATAGTGTTCAAAGACAAAGATGACCAATGTCGTTTGACCATCTTAGCTATGGCCCTACCAACAATAGAGAAAGGAAGAATGCAATTGTGGGTAACCTCGTCTGATGACGTAGGAGATGTGAATAGCCACTCTCTTTGTGTGTATAGGGCACGTTTAAAAGCCCTTTTAATGACTCGCATGGGGTAACCTCTTTCTGTAAAACGGTCAACCAGCCCATTGGACTGAAAAAGGAATTCCTGGCGTGTGGAACATATCCGGCGGAGTCCCAATCAAACTGCTGCACAAAAGGAGTGATCTATGTGATAAGATGTCCCTGTCCATTGTTATACGTGGGGAAAACATCCCGAATGATAAAGACACGGGTTATTGAACACTGTTCGAATATAAGATCCTCTAGAATCGATGAACCTCTGGTGTCCCACTGGCTCCAAGCTGAACACTCAATTGACTCGCTCTCGTACTCCGTGTTGGAGGTGGTCTCGCCCCCTCCACGGGGAGGAGACTTCTCCGGTGCGCTGGGCCGGAGAGAGCAGCGATGGATCCACACTTTAAACACAGTAGCCCCTTCTGGCCTCAATAAAGATATCGAATGGCACCTATTCTACTAACTTCCTTTGGCAGTGTTTATTGACAGGTGCCTGCTGATTGTTGTATCTCGCGAGATTCTGTCTCCGCGCCTTTTCTTTAAATGGCTGTCTGATTACAGGGTCAGTGCGCTCCTGAGAAGAATGGAATGGGTATGTGTACTTTAAAGTTACTACTTGTTTGGCAGTGTGTGTTCCGTTTCTTACACTATGTTATATCACATTTTAGATATGAATGATTTCTCTGGGTCCCTCCCGATGCAGCCTCCGCGAAACACGGGACCGTGTCGGGGGACATAGAAAACTACATGCTTGTCACTACTGATATGGAGTTGCCGAATTAAATAATATATGAACTTTATTCATGGTTAATAAATTGTTATATTAAGTGAATGGGACTTTGATCTCTTTACTTGCACTTGTGACTTTGTGGATTACCTTATGTGCAAGGTGCTTCTGATATACTTTTAGATTTCAATTACCCCAATATTGTCTGTGTAAGTGAAACATCAGGACTTGCTAGAGAGATAAAGTTCCTGGATGCAATAAATGACAGTTTTATGGAGCAATTGCTTCAGGAACCAACGAGAGAGGGACAATTTTAGATCTGATTCTCAGTGGAGTGCAGGATTTGGTGAGAGAGGTAACAGTGGTGGGGCCACTTGGCACTTCACAAATCACCTACATTTTTTTGAAGGGGTGAATAAACATGTAGACAAAGGTGAACTGGTAGATGTGGTGTATTTGGATTTTCTGAAGGTGTTCGACAAAGTTTCGCATGAGAGGTTTCAAAGAAAACTAAACAGTCATGTGATAGGAGGCTATGTCCTTTCGTGGATTACAAACTGGTTAAAAGACAGGAAACAGAGAGTAGGATTAAATGGTCTGTTTTTACAGTAGAAAAAGGTAAATAAACAGTGGAGTGCTTCAGTGATCTGTACTTGGACCAGTGATTTTCAATGTATTTATAAATAATCTGGAAAGGGGTGATCAAATTTGTGGATGACACAAATTATGCAGAGTAGTTAAATCTCAAACGGATTGTGAGGAATTGCAGGTCTGTTGGGAAACCCGGCTGAGGACAGCTGCGACCGGGTTCCCCCCTCTCTTACTCACGGACTCAGAGGCTCCCTGCCGGCTTCCCCATGCCAGGCCGACCCACGGTGGGGCCTTCCTGCAGCGTTCTCTCCACGAGGGAGACGCCGCTGAACTCTGCTGGGGACTCTGCCCCTTAGGAGTGCGCGCACGCAGAAGCCCGGAACTTAAAGAGGCCGCGGCGGGAAACCTCGGCCCGGCCCCCAACCTGATGACATCTGCAGAGGCCTATATATAGGCCACTTCAAACCCCTCTACCTTGCCTTGGCAACAGGTCGACTCTGTGAGTAGCTAGTTGCTGTTCCTGATCCTGCTCCAGTATTCCTGTGTTCCTGACTCCGCTCCTGTCTACGTTTGCTCCTTCAGTTTTGACCTCAACCTGGCTCCTGGATTCTTCTGTCTGCTGCCCGTACTGACCCTCAGCGAGTTCTCTGACTTTGGCTTGTCTGCTGCCTGCCCCGACCTTTGGCTTGGTTCCTCATGCTGCTCCCTCGCTGCCCGCCTCGACTCCTGGACTGTCTCCTCTTCTCCAGTCATCTGCCTGCCCCGACTCGGACCGTCCACCGGACTTCCTCCTCTAGGAGACCTGCGCCTAAGTCCTGCCGGCCCCGGCACCCAAGGGCTCAACCTGCGGGGAACGAGGGCTGGTATAGGTGAAGGTCCTGTCAGGTCTCCTAGTCCAGCTCCGCCTCCCGGCTACGAGTGCCACTGTTGGCTCCTTCAGTGGATCTTCCAACTCTCGAGCCGGCTCAAGGGTCCACGTTCTCAACAAGGACCTTGTGAGACTGGAAGATTGGGCTTCCAAATGCAGATGAAATTTAACGTGGACAAGTGCAAAGTGATGCATAAAGGGAAAAATAACCCTTGCTATAGTTTCACAATGTTAGGTTCTATCTTAGGAGTTACCACCCAGGAAAGAGATCTAGGTGTCATAGTGAATAATACATTGAAACTGTCAGCCAGTGTGCTGCGGCAGTCAAAAAAGCAAACAGAATATTAGGAATTATTAGGAAGGGAATATAAAATGGAGGATGTCATAATGCCTCTGTATCGCTCCATGGTGAGACTGCACCTTGAGTACTGTGTACAATTCTGGTCACCGCATCTCAAAAAAGCTATAGTTGCACTGGACGAAGTGCAGAGAAGGGCAACTAAAATGATAAGGGGCATGGAACAGCTCCCCTGTGAGGAAAGGCTGAAGAGGTTAGGGCTGTTCAGTTTGGAGAAGAGACGACCGAGGGGGGGGGGGGGGGGGGCGGGTATGATAGAAGTCTACAAAATGATGAAAGGGCTTGAACAAGTTAATGTAAATTGGTTATTTACTCTCATATAATAGAAGGACCATGGGGGCAATCCATGAAATTAGCAAGTAGCTCATTTAAGACAAATTGAAGAAAATTATTTTTCATAGTTAAGCTCTGGAATTCATTGCCAGAGGATGTGGTTACAGCAGTTAGTGTAACTGGGTTTAAAAAAGGTTTGGACAAGTTCCTAGAGGAAAAATCCATAAATTGCTATTATGGTGATTAATAAGCAATAGTAGCTTGTGATCTATCTATGTTTGGGTACTTGCCAGGTACTTGTGACTTGGATTGGCCACTGTTGGACACAGGATGCCGGGCTTGATGGACCCTTGGTCTGACCCATTATGGCGTATCTTATGTTCTTGTGAACATTTGCTGTCTTAACCATTTAGCATTCCTGACTTCAAAACGTACTGGGAAAAAATATTAAATGTCCATTAGTCCTTTGAAGTTAGCTTTGCTGAGCAAGGCAAGCAACAGTTTGAATTTATAAATGCTTCTATAAAGTCATGTACACATAGATATATCTCTGTTTGACAGAAATCCAACATGTCTTGTCAGCTTTATACTAGTCCTTCACAACTCGTTAGTTAATTCTAACCCAATCCCTTTTTTTTTCTTTTTTATGAATGGGATAAGCACTTACCTCACTTCCGATGACACGGCAAGGCCCCAGTAACAATTCCAGTGCACAGTGTTCATAAGTAGTTTGAAACAGCAAACCCTCCCTTCAAGCCCTTTCCCCAGCCAGCCACTTCTCTGCAAAGGACATACCTTTGGTGTTTTTGAGTGGTGGTCTCCTCCCCTCTAACCTCCAAGCTCTGCCTCAGCACGCTCTCCTCCCCCCCCCCTCTCCCCCCCAGTATAGGGCAAGGAATCTCACTCAGCAAAGAGCAGCTTTCTGCTTCCTGCTCCAGCTGCTCCCATACAAGGCAGCCTCTAGCTAGGAAGCAGGAAAAGAGAGGTGAGGCAGAGGCTGAAGCAGACAGCAGAGAGGGACAGGAAGGAAGGGGTGAATGTGGAGTGGATTGAACAGAACAGACCAGGGGAGAGCTGTTATCCTGTTTTCTAATCCAGCCTCTCCCAGCCTGTTGTTTCTCCCTCTCTGGGCTGCAAGAGCAGCAGCAGTGGGGCAGTGCCCTTCTGGCAGTGCCACCTATGGCCCAAGCCTAGGGTAGCTACACGTCTGATCGAATCCATAAAAATTAGGCAGTTCAGCTACGTTATGAAAGTGCTGTCCTCTCATTAGGAAACAAATCTCTAACTCTTATTGAGCACATAGCTCCTACAGGGCTTGCAGAGGTTGATATTCAATAAGCTGGTGAGCGCAGATGCTGGTGAGCGTGAGATATACCTGATAAATAAGAACAGGCAAAAAAGGGTGGGGATTTTTACACCACCTAAAACGTATCCAGCTAAGTCTAAATATACAGGTAGAAAGCTAGGCAGTTAACCAAATTTAGCCGGATATATGAATATCTGTTTGACCAGCTGAATGTTGCCCTCACTTTCCCAGGGCCATCTTGGTGATTTGACCTGCATTGTGCTTTGGGGAGGGGGTCGGAGGAGCGTTATCTCATCCCTCGCTTCAGGCAGCAGATTGACTTGTCACCCCTGTAGGCTCAAACCATCTGCATTCTCTCTCTCTCTCTCTCTCTATTCCCCTCTGCCCCCCAGGAAGTCCCTCACAAGGTATGAACCCCTCCTGAGCTTTCTCCCTCTATTCCCCCCCATTTCTCTCCTTTCACCTCAGCAATACCCCCTCGCTTTCTTTTCTGCCCTCCCCCTATTAGCAAGACCCCAAGCTTTCTCTCTGTCTTGACTCCTAGGGTTGGAAACAGACAGAGAGGAAGCTCCCCTGCCCCCAGTTCTCTTCCCTCACCTAAGCAGGACCCCTAGTTTTCTCTCTACATGCCATCCCCTTTTTAGCAAGACCCCCAGCTAACTTCCCCCAAGCTCGCTGCCTACCTCGCTCATTCAGACGCCACCGGATCCCCACTGCTCCCTCCTTTGTGTGGCCAAGGTTGATGATGCTGCAGGCTTATCTCTTCCGGTTTGTGTAGGCCAACGCTGACTCTTTCATCTCTCTTCTGATTCACGTAGGCCAGCCCGCCGCTGCTCCTTTCTCACTTCCAGCTGACAATGACACTGTTCCTTCCTCTCTTCTAGCCTGCACAGGTCTTCACTGCTGTTGCTGCTGCTTTCTGGTCCCTACGCCTAATGCTAGACTGTACCAGATCCTGCAAAAAATTGCTGAAGTCCTGTTTCTTTATTATGGCTTTTAAGGACTAAGCTTGTGAGCTAGAGAATGATGAAAGGATCTTTGTTCTGTCTGTCTATTTGTTGGGTTTTTTGGTCTTTTTATCTTCAATTTTATGTATGTTTTATTGTGAGCGGCTAAGAGATTATGGATTGGTGGCATATACATTTTCCAATGAAACAATAAATATGTAGGGCAAATATAGAATTCTGCGCAGGAAGAGAATTCTGTGCATATTCTGTACAATGCAGAATTCCCCCAGGAGTATTACATGCACTAAGTATCTTTCTTCAGATGATTGATCTTGAAGCAGGTCGTAAATTATGTGGCAACAGGTAAATTAGAATCATTGGTTTCTCCCAGGGCAACAGAATAGCAGAAGCCATATGGCAGTGTGTATAACTAACCTTGAAGCAGTTTGTAAATTATGTGGCAAACAGGTAAATTAAGAATTATTGGTTTCTCCCAGGGCAGCAGAATCGCAAAAGCCTTGAGACAGTGTGTATTACTAACCTTTGCTTGTTGATCCAACAGAGCAATGTGTCCTTGTAAAGAATGTCAAGACCTTTTGTTATTGTTTCAGGAAACAAGTTCCTTTTGCAGCACACCTTGGGGTAGAGATTGAAAGTCTAGCAGGCTAAGTATCTTAGCTGGACATAACTTATCCGGCTAAGTTACAAGGATGTTCAATGGCACGGCTATGCCGCTGAATATCCATGCAGAAAGAGCTATTTAGCCAGATAAGTGTTCTCTGGCTAAGACTAGACCTGCTTTTGAGCATGTGTAGCTTGAGCATGCTAAGTCTCAATGTCACTACTTAGCCAGATACATTATCGGGCTTAAGCAGCACCGCCCCGATCTTCCCATTGTTCTACTTATCCTGCTATCTAGGGTTTGAATATCGTGCTCATTCTGATTTACCATAATTTGTCTAAGGCAATAAGGTTTACTTTGAAACTGCAATCATACTCGTTTTACAAAAGACCACCAACAAATTCTGACATCACTGTTAACAAATAGTTCCTTCCATGCCAGATAATCAGAGTAATCCAGGTAATAGAATCCATGATAAAACTAAATTTAAAAATGTAAAACAAAAATGTGAAGGAGAGGATTAAAACAGAGTTTGGATATTCTTTCAGCTGAATTCTCCTCCTAGGCCTGTTTGCTATGGGTAAGCCTTGCCAGGAGTTTAGAACTCCAAGTGACACAGCCCTGAGGGCCACTGGATTATACAAGACTCTCCATCAATGACACATAACAGTCCTGGGAGAGATGGAAAAGGAATGGAAGTGGGAATAAGTAGATAAGGGGCTGTAAGAAAGGACAGAGGATGAATGGATCACTTCAGATCATGATAATTTTAGTAAAGATGAACTAATACAAGGCAGTGGCAGGTGATAAGGAAATGACAGCATGCTGGCAGGAGTGGTGGGGATGAGAGCATGGTCATCCTTGAAGTGGGGTAGAATCAGGACAACTGCCCGGGGCTGTGCATCTTGGAGGGCTCTGCGTGGCAGCAGTATATCTGCCCCCAACATTACTTCCTCCTCTGGGGGTTGGCAGTCCAGGAGATTTGGCTGCCCCCACCGTGGCAGTGGAGACCCAGGCCGCTAGTCAACTCGGCGACTTCCTGTTGCCCTGCATTCATAGCTCAGATGTCATCTAAAATAGTAAATGTTGTCCTTTTGTCCCTGAAAATCATGGTTTTCAGCACAGTTACAGTGTTTGTTTAGTCAAAAGAAGGAAGATAAAATAGTCTTTGCGCCAGCTGTTACAGTTGCTGCTGTAAAAATGGTGGCAGCATTCAGTGGCTGCCAGTGGCATCACTCTAAAATGGCCAGGAATTCTCTTTCCTGGGTCCAGAGAGGGGAGGTGAGAGCAGACCCAGCAGGCCAGGTAATTATCCCCTACTCTGGGCCTAAGAGGAGAGAAGAGGCAAGACATTCACCTCAGGCCTGCAGATTGCCAATTTTTGTATAACTTTTAAAGTGGCTCAATAATAGGTTTTATACCTGCAAAGAAGCCCATAGGTAGGGTACCATAATTTTATAACTCTGCAGCTAGGGCTAACACACGTGCAGACTTTAACCAGCATTTTCAAAATGAACTTATGCAGAGATAGATGTATGTATACTATACCAAAACAGCACTATTGCTTTGCTGCAACTGCAGCTGCTCTTTGGCGCCCCTCTATGACGTTGCTTCACTATATGACCACCTAGTTTGCCTCATGATTAAGCCAGTTCTAGTTGGGAGGAGACAGTGGTTTTCAAACCTATCCTGGAGACAAACCTAATCCGTCTGGTCTTCAGGATATCCATGATGAACATACGTCACCCACTGAAACGTCACCAGAGGATATGTAGGCCTCCCACTTCCCCTCTGCCAGCTTTCCCCGTCACCCATGTCCTGTCACATAGGTGGAAGACCAATGCATCGACCTCATTCCAGACTGCATGGCTGCAGACCCACCACTTCTCCGCTCTCACTGTCATCGTCCAGCTGTGCCAGGCCTTCTTCCAGCCCGCACAGCTGCCCGAGACAGGCGGGCATGCCTGTCAGTAGGTGTGCTCACGTATGCACGCATACAGAGACCATTAGCTACCTACAAACATTAAGCTCTAAGCATATTATATTGTAACCCTTTGTTCTCCCTGGAGACACTGAAAGAAGCCCATCTGGGAACAGAGGAGCCATCAAACACCCCATAGGAATCTAAAGATTATGTTGACATGAGGGAAACATAAGCTGTCGTGACTCTTTGGCTTCTGATGTCTTCTGTATCTCCCAGTACCAATAACACAGCCACACCAGTGAGCTTTGTTCAACAAATTAAAGTTTATTGGGTTACTTGATAAATCTGGATGACTTCGCAGACAAGTACAGTACATTTCTTCAGGCTCAAGCAACACAACAAGAAAACAAAAGAATACACCATAAGAATACACCATAAGTGAAGTTACAGTCACACAATTCACCAAGGAGTTCTCTCCTTTCCCATTGCTAACAGGAAACTCTTTAGAGATGCTCCCACTACTGGCATTTTCCCTGTGTTGGTTCCTTCATAAGTTAGGAAAACTGGCAATTCTCCTGGAATATGAGCTTCTGCTAGTACTCCTTGAAGCTGCAGCTCTGTAGCAGTTTCACATGCCTGGCAGGACTCCTTGGAACTCCAGAATGTAAATCCACTCCTTGAGATAGATAAGGTCATCTTCTGGGCAGGGAAAAGTATGGGACTAACCTTCCTTTCGCCACCTTTCATTTTTGTGTTTTCTCCCACTCAGGATCCTCCTGGACCCCAAAATTATTCTCCATCCTTGAAGGCCTGAGTGCTCTGACCTGAAGCCTCGGCTACCTTCACTAGAGGACAGATAGAAAGAAAAGAACAAAGGAGCACCTCTGTTATGTAGATCCAATTCTCTTGACCTCCCACTGGGGAGTGCCTGAAACATCAATACACACTTACTCTCTGACCTCATCCATAAGGGTCTGTGAAAAAAAATTAGCAAGCAGTAAGGGACAGGGGACTTTTAAGACCCCCTTACAATATATACAGACAGGGGAAAAATCCTCGGGTAATTGCCAATGAAGGCTCATGGCACCAGATCCCAGCCTTAGTTTGGATTGAAATGGAAACCCAAAGAAGCAGGAGGAAACTGCCAGCCCCCTTCCCTCTTGAAAAAGATCAATCTCCAGATCGGACAGCCAGGGGTTAATGTTCCATGCCTGGGTCACCTGACCCTGAACGGAAAGGGATGGAACTGTAAGGATTACATAGCTAGAATGTGACCTGTAATAGTAAATCTGAGCCTCCATCTTCCTCCTTGCTTACTGAGCTGGCCACACCCTTATATACAGAAACAAGTAACTGTGTAAAATGTTTATTGTATTTCTATCCCTATTTCTCAAATAAAGTACCCTTGCATGCTGCCACTGAAAATTGATGAGTCATGTCTGCTTTACAATAAGTGTTTCCCCCTGGAGGCATAGCAGTCTTTCACTAAACACACCCAGTTCAGGCCCTGAGCAACTAGACTGGGCCAGACCTGTACCTGAAAGACGGCAATCTCACAGACTATGGTCACAGAGAAGGCTGTGGACCCAGAGAAAAAGGTTCTGAATTCAAGTTGCCCTGATCCATGGAAACACCACTTTTTAGTGGAACACAGGATTTGGTGCAAGAGGAAATGGTAGTGGAGCTGCTCGGCAACAGTGATCATAGTGCGATCAAATTCAACTTAATGACTGGAAGGAGGGCATGAAGTAAATCTACAGCTCTAGTTTTAAATTTTCAAAAGGGGGTTTGATACAAGAAGAAAAATAGGAAAAAATTGAAAGGTGCAGCTACAAAGTTTAAACGTTTACTTCAGGCGAGGACATTGTTTAAAAATAGCATCCCGGAAGCCCAGGCCGAATATACTCCACGCATTAAAAATGGTGGAAGGAAGGCCAAACGACTGCCAGTGTGGTTAAAAGGTGAGGTGAAAAAAATCTATTTTAGCCAAAAGATTTTCCTTCAAAAACTGGAAAAAGGAATATATTTGAAGAAAACAGGAAAAAGCATAAGTACTGGCAAGTTAGATGTAAAATATTGAAAAGGTGGGCTAAAAGAGAATTTGAAAAGATGCTAGCCGTAGAGGTAAAAACTCACAATAAAAACTTTCTAAAATATATCCAGTGCAGGAGCTTGTGAGAGAGTCAGTTCGACCATTAGATGATAGAAAGGGTTAAAGGGGCATTTAGGGAAGATAAAACCATGGCTGAAACACTAAATGGATTCTTTGCTTTAGTGTTTACTGAAGAAGATGTTGAGGAGATACCCATACCAGAAATGATATTCAATGGTGATGACTCAGAAGAACTGAGACAAATCACCGTGAAGCTGGAAGATGTACTAGAGTAGATTGACAAACTAAAGAGTAGCAAATTGCCCAGACTTGATGGTATACACCCCGGAGTTCTGAAAGAACTAAAAAATTAAATTGCAGATCTATTACTAGTATTTTGTAATCTCTCATTAAAAACCTCTATTGTACCTGATGATTGGAGGGTGGCCAATGTAACCCGATCTTTAAAAAAGGCTTCAGGGATATCCAGGAATCTTATAGACTGGTGAGTCTGACATCAGTGCTGGGAAAAATTGTGGAAACTATTCTAAAGAAAAAATCACAGAACATATAAAAAGGCATGGTTTAACGATACACACAGACAGCATGGATTTATACAAGGGAAATCTTGCCTCACCGATTTGCTACATTTTTTTTAAGGAAATAATAAACATGTGTAAACCGGGGTGAAGGCTGCTAGCTATACCTCGGTATAAAAAAAAACAAAACAAAACCCACTTATAAATAAATAAATAAATGGTGATTCAGTGGATATAGGGGTAGATTTTAAAAGGTGCTCGTGGGCGTAGATTTGTTCACGTAACCCGGCGCGAACAAATCTACTCCCGATTTTATAACATGCACGCGCTGCCTGTCTCCATCACATGGACCCCCAACTTCAGTTCATTGTGGAAGTTGACGCCTCTGACATGGCGGTCGGAGCTGTTCTGAGTTGAATATCAAGCAACGGCAAATCCCTGCCATGTTCCTACTTTTCCTGGAAATTCTCACCTGCAGAAAAAAATTATGGCATAGGAGACAAGGAACTTCTAGCCATCATAATGGCCTTTGAAGAATGGCACCAGTGGTTGGAAGAGGTCCAGCGCCCAGTGGTCATGTATATGGACCACAAGAACTTAGAATGTTTATGCTGCGTCCAACGCCTCAATCCCCAACAGGCCCAGTGGTCCCTCTTCTTTAGCTGCTTCGACTTCCTCCTCCGCTACAGACCAGCAGACAAGAACATCCGGGCGGACACCCTTTCCCGTATGGCGGAGACGGAGGACACTCCAAATCCACCACAGTTCATACTCGACCCGGCTAAGGTACTCCTCGCGGCATCCAACGTGGTTTCTATGGGAAAGACGGTAGTACCAGTTCGTCTCCGTAAGAAGGTATCTCTTGGGCCCATGACTCCCTGACCGCCGGTCACCCAGGGGGAGCTAGAACCCAGGAATTACTCTCTGAGCTCTACTGGTGGCCCCAGTTTAAGGAGGACATCTGGCTCTATATCAGTTCCTGCCCGACCTGTGCCCAACAGAAGACTCCTACCGGCTGCCCCTGGGGTCTTCTTCAGCCACTGCCTATTCCCACTGAGCCATGGACCCACTTATCCACGGACTTCATTGTCGATCTGCCCGCCTCTGAAGGGAAGACAGTGATCTGGGTGATGATTGACAGATTTTCCAAGATGGCTCACTTTGTTCCCCTCACTAAGTTGCCCACAGCGCCTGAACTGGCTAACCTGTTTACCCGCCACATCTTTCACCTTCATGGACTCCCCCGACACATCGCCTCGGATAGGGGCTCTCAATTCACGGCGAAATATTGGAGGGCGCTCTGTAAAAGGTTTGGGGTCCAGCTAGACTTCACAACCGCCTTCCACTCCCAAGCTAACGGCCAAGTGGAACGCATGAACCGGACATTGAAGACTTTCCTCCGGTTCTTCGTGGGAGATTTGCAGAATGATTGGGTGGCCCTACTCCCATGGGCAGAGTTCTCGTATAACCACAACAAGCACTCTGCCACCGGCAGTTCGCCCTTCTATACGGTATATGGGAAACACCTTTAGTCTCCCTTGCCCTTGCCGTTGGTAATGCCATCTCCAGCCGTACAACTCACGGACCAACAGTTGTGCCATTTCTGGAGATCCACCCAGGAGAAACTTTCAACGCACTGCGGTTATCGCGAAGAAGTTTGCAGACCGCCTACGTCGGCCAGCCCCGTCATTTCTCCCCGGGGATAAGGTGTGGCTAAGCACCAAGCACCTCCGCTTACGGCTTCCTTCAATGCACCTGGACCCAAGGTACATTGGCCCGTTCTCTATCATGGAACGGGTAGGGGCAGTTTCCTACCGCCTCCATCTCCCGCCTACGCTCAGGGTACACAACATCTTCCACGTTTCCCTGCTGAAGCCACTGGTTCTATCCATCTTCCATAGGAAGACTCCTGCACCGGCCACACCTGAGGCACATGAGGATACAGTCTATCAAGTCAAGGAAGTACTAGACGTGCAGTTCCACCTCAGACGCTGGGAGTATCTCCTCTCTTGGGAGGGTTACGGCCCTGAGGAGAACTCCTGGGAGCCAGCCTCCCACATCTTGGACAAGGACCTCCTCCGCCAGTTCCATGTGGATCATCCAGCTAAATCCAAGCCCCAGGAAGGGGGCGTAGGAGGGGGGGGTACTGTTAAGGCCCCGGGCCATGCCCCGGGTCCTCCACTCACCTTAAGGCCGGCCCGGGCCGCCGCGATGCCAACAAGACCTGTCCTGGCCTCAGCCGCGGCGCTCCCTCATGTCTGGCCCCGCCCTCTAGGTGCGCGTGCAGGGGCTCGGGACTTAAAGGGGCCAGCACGGGAAACGACAAGGACTGTCTCCTGATGACGTCAGACGCTGCAGGCCTACTTAAGCCCTGCAGCGTGGCTCCTTCCCTGCCTTGCAACGAGGTTCGCTCTTCAGAGTTGCTAGTTGCAGTCCAGGACTCCCGTCTATCTTTGGCTTCGGACTTCTGACTCCTGGCTTCTGACCCTGCTTCATCCATTGACTATGACTTCAGCTTCCGCCCCTGGTTTTGGCTTCGGACTTCTGGCTTCTGACCCTGCTTCGTCCATTGACTCCGACTTCAGCTTCCGCTCCTGGTTTTGGCTTCGGACTTCTGGCTTCTGATCCTGCTTTGTCCATTGACTCCGACTTCAGCTTCCTCGTCGTCTACAGGTATCCAGTTCTTGCTTGCCCAGAGGATTCTCCTAAGTCCCAGCGGCTCGGGCTCTCACGGGCTCCTCCCGGGGGAGCCGCAGGCTTCCAAGGGTGAAGACTCTTCTGGCCTCCTGGGCTCAACTGCTCCCATCAACCATCTCTTTGGCCGCTTCCTTGATCCTTGGTTGCATAGGGTCACACCTAACTCCAAAAGGTCTGGGTCCCTACGGGCTCCTCCTGGGGGACCTCGGGCTTCCAGTGCTGAAGCCTTCTTTGGAACACCTCTTCAGCACCGCCTCCTGGCTGCGATGCCCACTGTGGGCCCCCACAGTGCAACACCTGCAGTCTCAGCCGGCCCAAGAGTCCACTACCTTAACAATCACACCAACGTTGCAATTCCTGCACTGGCTACCAATATAATATTGTATTAAATACAAAATTCTCATTATAATACACAATTTAATCTGTAACCCATCATCAGTCTGTCTATGCTCAATGCTGAGACTCTACAAACCATCTCGTCAATTACGATCAATGGACAAATGTATTCTTGAAGTGCTTACAATAAAGACAGCAATATTGGATCTAATCTGTAAGTGCGCATTTTCAGTCGCTGGCCCAGTTTTTTGGAACTCCTTACCAGAGGACATCCTCTGCCAAAGAATTTTAAAAAAGCTTTAAAAACCCATGTATTATGTGATGTTATACGCACCATGGCGTATAACATCACATAATCATAGATTTCATGTCTTTCTTTTGTTACTGGAATACTTCAATTTTTTTTTTTTTTAAATTCTTTATTTATTGCTTTCAAATTATTACAATAAACATTAATACATAAGAAAAAAATCATATTGACAGACATTGATTATTAATAAATCATTCAAATTAATAATATTCAGGAATACCTTTTATACATCAAATGTCTGTCTCAAATGATTATTTAAGGTAATATAAGTGGAATCCTTAAATCTAATGAACGGATCAAAGGGAAAAAAAAAAATATATACATTTATCTTAAGCATTTACATTTGGACCCATTTCTATCCTATTACCAGTCTATTTTCCTTCAAGGAGATCCTTTAATCTCTCTGGATCCATAAAGGAATATTTTTTACCCTCAAGTCTCACAATGCATTTACAAGGGTACTTTAAACTAAAATACCCCCCTTTATCTAGCACCATCTTCCTATGTTGTAAAAAGTTCTTTCTACGGATCTGTGTAGACCGTGTAAGGTCTGGGTAGATCCATATTTTTTGGCCATAGAAGTTCTCTGCTCTATTACGAAAGAATAATCTCATAATATTTTCTCTATCAGTGGAGAAGGCAAGTTGAACCAAAAGTGTTCTCCTTGATCTTACTTCCAACTCATCTTGTGACTTCTGAAGCAAATCAGATAAATCAATTGAGTCTCCCCCACCATTTTTCTCATTAAACTCTTCTGATTTTCCCATCACTAATTCTATCTTTTTATCTCTCAAATAGAAAGCTTTTACAATTACTGGTAATACTTTTTCAGACATCTTTAATATTTGCATTAAATAATTTCTAAATAACTCTGATGGATCCATTTTCTTAATTAGTGGGAAATTATTCACTCTCAAATTTAAAGACCTTACTGTGTTCTCTAAGTTCTCTAATCTCTTATTCACCTCATCTTCTATTTTTATTTGATGGACTTGAATTTTCTCAACTTGTAAGACTCGATTTTTTAATTCATTTATATTCCCTCTTTGCTTCCCTATTTCATTGGTATTAATTACAAGTGAGTTGGAGGTTTTTAAGACAACCTCTGTTAAATTATTTATTGAGACATCTAATTTGGCCATATAATTCCACAGAGACTCCAATGTAATATTTGCAGGTTTCTTTGGTATAGCATCTCTTTTTATAGTTATACTTATATTTTCCTGGTCTCCCATTTCCAATTCAGGAGTTTTTGGGGTGCTTGCATCTTGTGGCAAAGTATTAAGAGTACCCGTTGATTCTAATTGTTTCCTTTCCAATTGCTGTGTTTGTTCTAATTTCCCTTGAAAGTTTTCAAACTTCCCTCGAAGATCCAGAGGGATCAAAAACTCCTCCTGTAGGCCACCTGGGTTCACTGGGGATTCCCCCATTTCTTTCCCAGGGGGTGATGGTGGAGCTGGAGCACCCGGGCTAAGAGATATTTCTGTGGCTAGAGGGGAATCGCTCCGTTCTAGCGTTCCTTCTACAGCAGCCTGTTCACACGGGTTTTTATGAGGATCCAACCAGTCCAATACAGTTTTTTGTCCACTTTCTTGAGAAGCCACATCACTGGAAGGCCTTAACTTAGCCTTCCGCTTCGTATGTGGCATGATAAGGAAATAAAGAAACTCTAAGGGACTAAAACACGTATTAGATGGTTAAATGCTATATAATATAAGGTTTCCACTTGTGGGGGCGTCAGAAGGAAGGCTTAATTCCTACCTGAGTCAGGTTACAGTCTCAGCGACCAATCTGTCTGTTAAACTTTATTTCGGCACTTCCCGGCGATTCCCGTCGAAGCCCGTCAAAGCCCTGCTTTGACGTGCGCGCCCCTTGAGCGCGCGCGACTTAAGCAGCGCGCCGGTGTCGGCTGCGCGCCGCAGACGCTGTATCTTTTCAAGTCGCTTCCTGGTTCCGCCTCTGCTCGATAGCCAATAGGAAACAGCGTTTTCAAATGATGTTCCGTTGGGGCCAATCAGATCACCCCCGGGTTCAGCTGGTCAATCAAGAGGTAATTCAAGTATAACGAGAGGAGGGAAGCCTCAGGTAGGAAAAAGCCAGGTCTCTTCTGTCTACCTCAAACTTTTGGGTAGACGCTGTAGCTTTTCAAGTCGCTTCCTGGTTCCGCCTCTGCTCGATAGCCAATAGGAAACAGCGTTTTCAAATGATGTTCCGTTGGGGCCAATCAGATCACCCCCGGGTTCAGCTGGTCAATCAAGAGGTAATTCAAGTATAACGAGAGGAGGGAAGCCTCAGGTAGGAAAAAGCCAGGTCTCTTCTGTCTACCTCAAACTTTTGGGTAGACGCTGTAGCTTTTCAAGTCGCTTCCTGGTTCCGCCTCTGCTCGATAGCCAATAGGAAACAGCGTTTTCAAATGGTGTTCCGTTGGGGCCAATCAGATCACCCCCGGGTTCAGCTGGTCAATCAAGAGGTAATTCAAGTATAACGAGAGGAGGGAAGCCTCAGGTAGGAAAAAGCCAGGTCTCTTCTGTCTACCTCATACTTCAATTTTTAAGGTCGCTCTAATGTCCCCTATTTATCTTTTTA
This sequence comes from Rhinatrema bivittatum, assembly GCF_901001135.1. NCBI lineage: Eukaryota > Metazoa > Chordata > Amphibia > Gymnophiona > Rhinatrematidae > Rhinatrema > Rhinatrema bivittatum. The sequence continues at coordinate 303,842,844 of NC_042617.1, forward strand.
TTTATTTTAATCTGCATGGTTTACTTGCTTCATATATAATCTTTTACTAAATTGTCTTACCTTGAATTTATATATGTTTTAAAATGTAAACCGCATAGATCAATTAAACAAATTGTGTAAGTGGTATATAAGAATTTTTAAATAAATAAAATAAATAAATAAATGGATCCAGGCACAGAATTCTCATGAAAAATGTGTTGCATTTGCAAGGACCTGAAGGGAAGCCTACTATCAGTAAAACACCTGATAAGCAAGTTCTTCACACTGTCCTCTTCTACAAGGATACTGTGAAGGGTAGCAGGTATGTGAGCACTCTGTGCTGGGCAAACCCCAAGGCTTACGCTGGCAGCTAGCAAACATGCCCACTAGTGGGACATTCTGGAGCTTCACCTTTACCAGCCACTTTCTCTGCAGGCTGAGCCCTTGGGTTCTGACAGCCAACAGGACTTAGGTGAGTCCCTTGGGTTGAGACAATCACAAAGTCCAAAGCACACCGGAGTCGTGGCAGGTGGCAAACAATAGAGTCAAAGGTTGTGGCAGGCAGCTAGTATGAATGGTCAGGTCCGAGCATGGGGGTCAGATGCAGGCAGCAAGCAATCATGGTCCAAGCAAGAGGACAAGATCTGGAGAGTCAGGCCAGGGGTAAATGAAGACACACTGAAGATACTGGACAAGACAAATAAGAAAGGCAAGGCTGGACAAGGTGGGCTGCATGGGGAAAGCTGGAGAAGAAACACAGAAATACAGAAACATAGAAATGATGGCAGAAAAGGACCAAATGATCTACCCAGTCTGCCCAGCAAGCTTATACGAGGAAGTACTGCAATGTGCAGGTTACCCCTATGTTTATCAATTTCCCAGACCGTAAAAATGAAGGCCCTCATTGGATGCTGTTTGAATCCAATGAGGTGAGGCTGGACAAGATAAGGCTGGACAAGGCAAGGCTGGACGAGGTAAGGCTGGATAAGATAAGGCTGGATAAGATAAGGCTGGATGAGGCAGGAATCAGGAGCGCAGAAACAAGCTGGAAGATACAGGAATACTAGAACTCTGTAGCAACACGCACTGCTACTACTAGTTAGGAGTCTGGTTGCTGAGGCGAAGGAAAGCTGCAGGGCACTTACTTAAATAGTCCAGTCAGGCTGACATCATCGGGAGGTGCCGCTCAATGTTTCCCGCTTCAGGGCCTATATTATGCATGCACATGTAAGGTGGCAGCCTGGCAGAGGCAGTCAGCAGCATATGGAGACGCTAGCATTCTACCACAATGGAAGGCCTCCAGCAACACCAGTCAGCGATGAGGGTGAGTGTGATGGCTCAAAGGGCAGTCCTATAAGCCGCCAAACATAACAGATATATTGCAGCATTAAAAAAAGAGGTCATGCATAGTAGCGCAAGGGATTGCAGATAATAACTTGTACAGAATCATCTGCACAGATGAAGAAGTCAAAGTAGCTGCTCAACCCCACACTTATGGCACAGATGCCCAGATGCAATAAATGACTTGCTGAACAAACGGATAATAGTGGATTTAAGGATATCCCCATACACAAAATTACTGACATGCATATGCTGTCTGAATAAAAACGTGGCACGGGCACCACTGTCAGAGGTCAGCCACAGCAGAACAAGTCAGCCACTGGAACTAATTCACAATGACCTGTATGGATCAATGAAGACAGTGACCTCTTTTGGGAACAGATACATCCTGGTCTTCATTGAGGATTACTCCAGGTACACAAAGACTTGGCTTCTAAGACACAAAAGTGAAACACTAGAGAAACTCAAGAGTATGTGGCAATGACGAGCAACAAGTTTCAGGGTAAACCTGGAGCCATCTATGCAAACAGAGGAAAGTATGTAGACAAAGCGGCTCAAGCATACCTCAAGTGACAAAGGATCAAGCACCAGAACACAGCACTTCTGATCAGAGTGGTGTAACAGAGAGGAGGAACCATACACTGATGGAGATCACATGGACAATGCTGCTGGATGCCTTCCTTTCCGACAAGTTCCGGGGAGAGATACTGATGACTGCAAACTACTGTATCTGCAAACCTGCTACTAACAAGGGCAAACAAGATGACACCCATGAGTTGTCTGATGGTATATGTCACTATTTATTCAAGTAAACCGTTGTGATGGTACCCTCTAAACGATGGTGGTATATATAAATTCATAAATAAATAAATAAATTATAAATGAAGCGTACTCCAAGATGGCAGACAAAGTTATAGTTGGCATGCTATTGGGATACAATGAACAAGGCCGGGCATACAGGACCCTTCTTCCCGGGACAGTGACAGAGTGTGTGCTCTTTGATGCAGCACCCCCACTGAATGTCACGACTCCAGCAAGCCCTAAGCAGATGTTCCCATGACCATCACCTTCAGCATCAAGATGAGACCCAAGGAACAATCAGGTATCGCTGCTGCTGCTGCAAACCCAGGTGAAGCTGAAAAACAACTAGAGGTTGCTGCAGACGGGAACCCGGCTGAGACTGCACTGTAACCAACTGAGAGACAGTAAGCACTTTTCCACAGAAGGGGGTGGTGGATGCCTAGAGCAGTCTCTCAGCAGAGGCTGAATGGGGCAAAAATTATGAGAGTTCACAAAGCCCCAGGGCAAATAGGAATAGTGGTGGGGAAGTGAGGGCAAAGCCAGAGATCAATGAGGTGTGCAGTGTTGCATTAAATGGGCAGAGGAGAGGAATGGGAAGGTCTTTATTGGCCATCAATTTCCATGCAGTCATCTAAACAGATTTAAAAAAAACCCACAAAACTTTAACAAATGCAATGGCTGGAAGGATGCCCAGGGTTTGCTGCCATACTGCCTCTCTTCACATTAGACCTCTTTTACCATTTGGAAAACCAAGGCTTCCGTGGTAAATTCAGCTCCCACAGTTTAATGCATAGTCCAGGAGTGGCCAACTCCGGTCCTTAACAGGCACAAGAAGGCTTGGTGTTCAGGATATCGACAGTGAATATACAAACACATTTTGGACATCCTGGAAAACCGGGCCTGTTTGCGGCTCTTGAAGACTGGAGTTGGCCAGTCTGGCATAGTCTCTTGTAGATTCAGATACTATCCTCCTTGTTCATTTTGTGCTAGATTGATGGAGCCCATGTTGTTATTGTGCATATTATGAGTATGTGAATGATTCAGAACTTTGTTCTTTTTTTGTTTGTTTATTTTTAAGGGGAGGCTATTGTAAGCTTATTTACAGTATAATTCAATAAAATGTTATCATTATTCGCAGTGACTCCCTTAATGGAGTACAGCAGTTACTATTTGTTGATGCTCCCTAAAGAACGCAGAGGATCAAGTTACTAGAAAGCTGGAAGCCACTGCCGAAAATGTGCTACAGAGTAAAGCCACTCCGGGCTCAGCAGACTGACATGAGTTTCTGCTAGTAGTTGTTTTCTTCAGTATCGAAGATTACAGGAACCGAGCTGTGCGTACAAACGGCTCCGGCCGAGGACTCTTCTGTAACCGGGACAGCATTTAAACAAACGGGGTGTCTCTTCCCCTGTAATCGGGACTTTACAGCCCTGGCCAGGTATTATCCTCCCCGTTCAGAAAGTGGCCGGGAGACTCCCTTTCTGTAACAGGGACATTGCAGCACTGACCCGGGGGAGACTGTTCTCCTGTAAGCGGGACTTTACAGCACCTGCAAGGGAGTTCTTCCTGAAGAATATCCTCACAGCCCTGCTTCTTGCGCATTCACTTCCCAACGGGGATTCTGGACCCCTTTGCCTGAGAAAATAAAAAAGGGGGATTCAATTAAAAAAAAAAAAAAAAAAAAAGACTTCATTTCTTCGGTGGAGAAGACCAGCAACAGAGGGGGCCGAGAAGGAGGAGGAAGCACAGGTACGGTGAATGACATGGATAGGGCTGCTGTGTATCAAACGTTAGCTGCGCAGATTAGAAATCCCCAAAGTGCTGTCAGAGAAAGACGCGCACACACACGTGTTCTAAAATCTGACACTGCTGACACAGAGAGAGAGAGACACACACAGACAGACTAGAAGAAACCCCACAAGTGCTATCAGGCAAGGCAGACCCGTGAGACCCAGCGATTTGTAAACCCACGGACCGACGGTAAGCGCAGAGCCTTTGGCAGGGAGCCCCTCCTTCCCGTCTAACACGGATCTGGCATGGCCTTACGTTAAAGCCGCAGTGTGTGTTTGTTTATTTACTTCCAGGCATGCAAGGTGCTGCTCTCCCGCCGCTCGCCTGAGGTTTACTGTGATCCATGAATGGAGGCTGGAAACTCCAGCAGCGGGGATCTTTGAACTTGCGAGCGAGGGCTGGGGTTAGGCAGCTGCCCAGTGGGAGTTATCTGCTCAGCAGTTACTCTGTAACCCGTTCCAGGGGAGCTGGTTTCTCTGTGTGTGTGTGTGTCTGTCTGTGTAATGCGCGCGGATCTCCGAGGCCGTATTTCCAGAGAGAGACCCTAACGCGCCAAGCCCCGTCACATGCACAGAGTGCTCCCCAGCTCTGCCATCACACAGGCACCCGCGGGCAAGGCCTTGTCCCAGGCGCTCATTGCTCCTGGACATGCCTTGTGCAGATCGCACTCCTGGCTCCTGGGTATGTGCTGTCACAAATATTACAGTGCCCCCGGGCATGCCCCGTCACAGGCACTTAGTACTCTTCAGGTCCAGTGTTAGAGACAGGAGAGCCCAGGGCTGAAACTAGGAAGTGGGCTCAGCCAGTGCCAGTGCCTTAGTGATATCCCTCAGCTTCACCAAAGGTTCTTGGGCCCTGGGCAGTTACCCCACTTGCCTCCTCCCCCCCCCCCCCCCAGTCAGCCCTGGTACTCCTGGTCATGGCTTGCCACAGGCACAGATTATTCCTAACAGGCGCACAGTACAACTGAGAATGGGCTGTCACAGGCGCACACACACAGTAGTCCTCGGCATGCCCTGTGACAGATGCACAGCAGCTCTCCTAGCTGCTGCTGAGCTTTTGATAAATCAAGATGTGTGATTTAGTTACCATACAGTGAGGTGAGCAGGGTTTGTTTGTTTTTTTTAAGTTGAAAAATAATTTCTGTGGTTTCCTGCTGTTAATGTGAGGCATAATGTAGTGAAGTCATTGTGGAGGAGAAGGATTTTCCTTTGTGGTAATGCTCCGTTTCAGTCTGCCTGTATCTCACAGCTAGCTCAGGCTGTTTGATTCTGCTTTTTCCATTTCTTGTTGTGTTTTCTTCTCTGTGTACTTTCCTGTGTCTCTTTATTTTTCTCTAGCAGCTGTAATTTATCTTTCTCCCAGGTCTTCCTATCCTTTGGTCTTATTCGATGTAAACCGATCTGATATGGTCTCTACCATGAAGGTTGGTATAGAAAAGTGTTAAATAAATAAATAAAATGTGCCCGCCCACTCTCTCTCCTTTCTCACAACCTTGTTCCCCGTTTCTCTTTCACCTCTCCCTGCCTCTCGGGGTCGGAACCCTTCCTCTCTGCACCCGGAGCAGATATTCAAAATTAGGTTCTCCCCTTTCCCCTTTGACCACTGCTCCAGCACAGCGCTTTGCCCTTTGGCAGTGAAGGCACAGCTGTCCCTCTGGTGGCGGCTCCAGTAAAGTGCCCCCTCTTGCTCTTCCCTGACCCCTTGTCCAGCCTCCCTCTTTCATCCCCACCCACTCCTCGCCCCTGCAGGTTCCTCGTTTCCCTTCACTCTTTGACCACCATCATCTCTTATCTCTCTCCCCACCCTTGCTTAGCTCCCCCTCCTCTTCACCCCCTGCCAGCAACAGCCCCCCCCCCCCCATTCCCCCACCCCTTGCCCAGCAACTTCTCTGGCTCCCAACCACCTGCTCCATAACAGAAGCTCCCTCCCCCTCCCCCCTCAACATCCTGTCCGGCAGCAGCAGCCCTCACCCAACCCTCTTCCCAGCAATAGCAGCAGCTCCCTATCCCCCCCCCCCCAATCCTCTGCTCAGTAGCAGCAGTTCCCTCTCCTCCACCCTTCTGTCCAGCAGCAACATCCCCCTCTCTCTCTGTCCCTCAACATCCTGCCCAGTAACATCCCTTCATTGGCTCCCCCTTCACTCCCTGGCCAGTGGCAGCCCCCTCCATTCTCTCTCTCCTCCCTCCTATGCTCCTCGGGTAGCAGTACTGTAGATCTTTGTGCAGCACCAGCAGCAATAGCTGCAGAAACTACTGGACATTAAATCATCACAGGGCCAGTGAGCCATCAGGCATTCACAGGCCCAGAGGCAGCCTCGATCCTTCTCGCACACACACACACTGTTTTATTGCAGGATTCCCAAAAGCTGACAGGCTGGGGTGTCCCTCAGGGCAAGCTTGGGAACCACTTTTCTTGCTCCTTCAGTCTTCAGCCTTATGACCCCCATCCTACAATTCATTTTCAGGCTGATAGCCCCCTCCCCCCTCCCCCGAGATTTCAATAAACTCAACAATTATTATGTTTCACCATAACTCTTCCAAAAACAATCCTGTAAAATTTCATAACTGGACATCATATTTTAATATTTGTTTTGAATGTATATGCATAATATGAATATTTGTCAGAAATCATGTCACAGTGTCTGATGAATGTATCATCTGTGATTTTCAGCATGCAACCCCCCCCCCCCCCAAGAAATACCTAAATTTATCAATTAAAAGAAATGCGTACTATATCGGTTGAAGGTAATCTCTGAATTGGCAGGCTGGGCCGAACTGGAATGTTTTCTCTTACCACTCAGCATATGAAACATATTCAGTGACAGTGACACAAAGTCCCTCCATTACTAGACCAGTTTGGCAGTGTAACACGACATTCTGCAAAACCCACATAGCAAATCTGCCATACCAAAATCTTCCAGAACTTAAGCAACAACCCGGTATGCAAAGGCAACCCTGCAAATATTCCAGCAGGTCCTAGAACACCAATGCACCTCCTAGTCAGACAAACAAACCGGGCTGCCCCAAATCCCTGCCTGGAACCTACATGTTAGCAGAATACTTCACCGTGTGCTCCCACAGGCAGAACACGACCCTTATCGAAAAACAGAATCAGTGATCACAAATCAGAAAGAGGAATAATGCAGACAAAAACTGAAATCTTCTTTGATCTGCTATTCTCTGTAGATTAGGAGGGAAGGGTGGGGGACAAGAGGAGAGGAGGGGGCCGGATTAGGGAGCAGCAGGTCCTTTATTTTGAACAGTCACAGTTCTCTGCTGCCTGAAATTCAGGGCCATGGCCAGATTTAGGCACAGGCACGTGCCTAGGGTGCCAAATTCTGAAGGCACCTACAAACCAGGACTCCTCCTGCATCTGTTCGATTTTTGGAGGCAAAGTCCTGCCACCTCCACGCCTCTGCATTTGGGTGCCACATTCTGAAACCTAGTCCTGCAGTAGAGTAGGGGGCATAGCTTTGTGTGCTGATGTGATGGGGGCCCACCCCTTAATGCCCACAGGTAAAAGCAGCCCTGCTGATGATGCCCTTTTGGATTTGACACCAGAGCCAGCGGTCCCCCTCACCCCCCCCCCCAGTCCTGACCCTGCTGTCTCTTCTTCCCTGATCACTCTCACTTTTCCATTTTCCCTCTTTCCGCACACATCGGACAGCAGGGAAGGGAGGGTAATGTCTATCTTGCACTACAGGAATTTGTCTTGCCCATATCAAGTGTGCAGAGACTGTTGTATCTTGGTACCTGCTAGATAGTCTCACCAGTCCTAATCTGACTGTATTCTCAATCCGGCAACTGTGACTGGCTCTCCAGCCTTCTACTGGTAGCCAACATCACGGCAATTGCCATGCAGAAGGCTGCACTCACTACCTTTGGGTAGGCGCTAATTTCTGAAAGTAAAATGTGCGGCTTGGCTGCACATTTTGCTTTCTGAATCGTGCGGGAATACCTAATAGCGCCCGCAACATGCATTTGCATGTTGCGGGCGCTATTAGGTTCGGGGGGGGGGGGGGGGGGGGGAGTTGGACGCGCGTTTTGGACGTGCTATTACCCCTTACTGAATAAGGGGTAAAGCTAGCACATCCAAAACACGCGTCCAATCGTGGATTAACAGTGTGTTCCGCCAGAGCATTTGGGTGCCATATTCTTAAACCCAGTCCTGCAGTAGAGTTATTGGGGGCATAGCTTTGTGTGCCGGAGCACACTGTACTATATCGGCCTGTTAAAGAGGGATGTTTCCTGCCGTTGCTTAGTTTGGGAACTGTATCCTGGATCTTGACTGAAGCATTCAATCCTTAAGAAGTGTTCTTGTTTTTTTCTAAATTTCAATACATTTTCCCTCATTTGGAACCAAGAACTGGTGTGGAGCTTGGACTTTCATTAGTGTGATAAGCCTTCCCTTGGGTCTCCCAGAGACTGATCTGGTCCCCACTGGCCATCCCTGGAGGACCTTGGCTGCTTCTGGAGCTGCAGCAGAGCAAATAATCCCCTTCTGCAGCCTCTGAAGGTGACCCCGAGAGAAAAGGGGGGGGGGGGGGGGGAACAAGCAAGTTCAAACCATGGGAAAGCAAGGGATAGTTCAACTGGGGGACAATCTCCTGCTTTTCATAGGGAAATCAGAATGACATTGCCCGGAGGTACAACCAGTACCGGATTAGTTTGTTCTAGGAGACATGAAGTCACCCAGTAACCTTGCAGGGCTGGATTTAAGATTATGGTGCCCATAGGCAGAATACTGGGAGTGGGGGATTTCACCCCCAGAAGTGGAAGAGCAGCGGGGCAGTCCCGGTTTTTGGGTGCCTTCAGAATTTGGCACCCTGGGCGCTTGGCCTATGATGCCTCTGCCTAAACTTGGCCCTGTAACCCTGTGGACTGGAGGCGAGGAAGCATTCAGCAGAGCAAGGTGTTGAGCAGGTTGTAATGAACTGGAAAGGAGATGGCAGGGTCCTAAGACAGCAGACCAATGGGGGTTGTAGAGCAGAGTTGGCCAATGAGATTGCACCCCTAGACTGGCTACAAAATATATTCTGACTGGCTGTTGACATTTTGATTGCTCTCTGTCTCAGTGTCAAGCATGAACTCAATAAATCTTTGATAAGTTATAAAAATGTGATTTCTTTTAAAATACATTGTTAAGGCAGGAGAAAGAGAGAGTAAAAGAGCAAGACAAAACAGACAGAAGTTTAGACTAGGGAAGAGGGCAAGGATGGATATAGGCAGCTGGTTTAAAAATCTGTAATAGAAATGTTTAAAAATTGGCCCTGGAAATGATAGGGTTGATGGTAACAGGAAGCATATTTTAAGTTGTAGCATTTGAAAAAGAGCAGGATGGGTAGGTAGGGAGTGAGAGAGAAGAGACATTATTAGCAAGCTGAAAGTTTGTTTTTATCAGTCGCTAGTTCAGGAAACTATTGCCAATCATTTCTGGAGATGTGGTTAGGAAATGCGGAAGGTTGGCTGACGGCCAGTGAGCTTGTAGGTAGCAGTTTGATTCTTTGGGCACAGCCAGGTTATCAAGAGAGTTACAGATTACATCACAGTGATTCCTTATTAGCTATACATCTCAACTGACCACAGCCCCCCCACACCCACACCCACTGCCTGCACCAATTAGATCCCACTGTATGTGAGGTAACCTATGACAGACCTGCCCTTGGGTTGGGGGTTCAAGTGAGACAGCTGGCTCACTTACAGGCCATTACAGTACAGTGCGCTCCGACGGAAAACGGGGCCCTAATAGGTATGCCCGCGCGATTCAGTAAGTAAAATGTGCAGCCAAGCCGCACATTTTACTTTAAGAAATTAGCGCCTACCCAAAGGTAGGTGCTAGTTTCTGCCGACACCGGGAAAGTGCACAGAAAAGCAGTAAAAACTGCTTTTCTGTGCACCCTCAGACTTAATATCATGGTGATATTAAGTCGGAGGTCCCGAAGGGCAAAAAAAGTTAAAAAAAAAAATTTTTTAAATGGGCCGGTGGCTGTCGGGCCGAAAACCGGACGCTCAATTTTGCTGCCGTCCGGTTTCCGAGCCCGTGGCTGTCAGCGGGCTCGAGAACTGACGCCGGCAATATTGAGCGTCGGCTGTCAAACCTGCTGACAGCCGCCGCTCTAGGCTAAAAGGAGGCGCTATGGATACGCTAGTGTCCCTAGCGCCTCCTTTTGCCTGTTTCTACTGCACCACCTAATTTGAATACTGAATCGCGCGCGCCGAGTGACCGGTGCACATGCCGGAAGAGCAGGCGTTCGTCCGCTCTCCCGCGGACTTTACTGAATCGGCCTGTAGGTAATTAAGACTGGCAGGGACTGGAACCACTTGCAGTGTATATTCCAGTATTGCTAAATACGTAACAGTCTTTTAAACAGCAGCCACATTGTAACCTAATTCAGAAACAGTTTTATGTGGCCTGAAATGCACCATAAAAGCAGGAGGGAGTTATGTTTTTCCTGTCAATCCTGAGTAATTACTTTCAGAGATAATTATGTTCTCTGTGTCTCTCAGAGGTGGTGGAAGATAGAAGTCTAATAGCCATATTGGCACTGGAGAAATCAGGATTCTTCACAAGCTGTTTTACTTTTATTGGACATCAATACAAGAATTGTCCAAGGATGATGATGTACAGGAGCTTTTGAGATAACATGGGTCCCTTCTTCGGGTGGCTGTACTCATAGGGTTTATGGTGTATCCCTCATGTTGGTAACCATCCTCTCTGGTTTTGCCTCTCATCTGTCATGAAAGAACTCAAGAGGTTTTTGAGAGATCACAGACAACAGTTTCTTCAGATAATGTTTTTTTGTTGGTCTAATAAAAGCTGTCAGAGTGTGTGAAGAATCCAAGTAGTAAACTGAGAAGAAATAAGTTCAAAGCCATCAAGAAGGTAATCACACAAGACCCCCGGTGTTAAGGACATTTTAAAACTCCAAGGATGGAAGCATACAAGTAACACCCAATTCAGGTACTGACGTCCAAGGGTGGAGTTACCAGATGGGTTCAGACAGGTTGATCCTGTTCAGCTTCCGCAGTGCAAGGGAGGACATGTCATTCTTTCTCTCAATTCAAGATGGGCTGCAAATCATAGGATGCAGAAAATGCGGCATGGAGTGAATTAAATACCAGGGGGTCTGCCTCCGGATCGGAGCAAAGCAGCAGCCACAGAGGTATTTCAAAGTAAATGAGATGTGTTCTTAGCTGCTAGTACCATGGAAGTGAATGGGAATGTATGAAAACCAAAATACATAGCAGTAGCAGCAGGGTTCTAGGACACTCGAAAGAGGACTGATAGGATAAAAGCAATTGGCTATCTAAAATCTATAAACTGTAGGGGTCTTGCTTCCCTAAAGGGTTGCTCCCAGTCTGCATCTGTGGGCAACCTCTATAGTAAAAGGGGGTATTGGGGGTGACTTATTGGCAATCTTTGAAGATCTGGAGCTCATAGGAAATGTCATACAACAGGGTTCCCTGCAGCACGGAGGAAATTCCATAGGGAATGGTTAGCCATCAAGGTTGGCCATGAGGCCATCAAGCCTATTTAAGAATGCAGAAGATAGTCAAGGTCTTGAAGGATGTGGTTGAATGCCTGTATTTACAGACTTGTTCCTTCTTTGAAATCTCCTGTATCTGTCTTTGGTAGCACAGGTGCAGGGTGGCAACATTTTGCACAGCTGGGTTTCTAGCATGAGCCCAATAATTACGAATTGTACCAGTTGATGGATAATTGAATAAATAGCTGATACCTGGCAAAACTTCCTGGAGGCTCTTTTTCACTCCCCTCCTCCTCAATCTGCTCCAGTGCTGTCCCAAGCTCCTCCCCAGCCTGACAGCAGAATTTTTCCCCCTTCCTGCACCCAACCCACCACTCTCTTTAACCCCCTTCCAGTACACACCATCTTCCCTCCACTTTATATGTAAATACAATGTTTTTGTGAATCGCTGTAAGTCGGTTTATGGCAATTGTTACTGAGTGAAGTGGACTATAAATTATTAAATAAAAATAAAATTTGGAATTTATACCCTGATGTATGTGCAGAACCTAGAATTTATGAGAGTGCGTGCAAGTGCACACACGCACACACATACTCTGTGCTAGCCTAGCGAGTAATAGTGTAAATACCAAGCTATATATGCCAGGCTCCTCAGTGAGCGGTGCACATTATCCCAATGCTGACAGACATCCATATTTATATATATATATATAGGTGCATGCCTTATTGTATTAGACAGAGGTGGAAAGTCTGTCGATTGAGGAAACAGTTTTGCTTCCAGCACTGAGTTTATGTTAAGGATTGAATCAAAAACAACTCCCCCTGTCCCTCATGGCACACTTGGCTCTGAGTTTTATTCTTTAACCTTTGCACATTCATTTCATGTTATTGCCCTGCTCAGCCATATCTAGGGTTTCATTGTTTCTCTCCCATAACACCGCAGTTTATTATAAGCTTTGAGGGCTTAAATTAAATAGATTTGCATGGGCATTCAGATGTTTACCTCGCTAATTGCCTCTTGAATCAGTCTAAGTCAAGGATTTAGAACGTTATTAGCTGTGCTTTCATGTCAAGGACTGGGCATCTTTCTCAGAGCCAGACAGGCAATGTGAAAAGTTGAGAGCCCCCAGGCTCTCCCCTTCACTCAAATGAGGAGAAATGCTCCCCAAATTGTTTATTTCTGAACTGATTGAATTCTGGAGAAATGCAACCTGAAAGGCAACAGTTCACCTAGGGTTTCTTTCTTGCAGCTGGTAAAGCAGAAATCTTGGGTTCAAAACTATGCGGATACCGAGAATCAAATTGTTTTTATCAGAAGCCTATAACGGACAACTATGAAGCATAAATAAAAACAGGCACATGCCAACTTTACAAATTGACAAATAAACTAGAGGTGAATCTGAAGTAGCCGATTCTCAATCAGCCACATGACAGAAAGGGAGATTAATATTTACCTTTATAGTCTAATTTTAGAATGATTTAAAATTCCAAGATTTTTAACAAGGGATAGCAGTCCCTCAGAACTAAGAGTAATTTTGTATTACTTTCAGAAGCAGTACAAACTGCACACGGTAGAAATTGTGGATCTTGGTCATGAACAGTTGCAGTAATTTTGCTAGGTGTACAGTTTCTGGTTGGGCTAAGGACTTCCCTTTGCACTTGCCTAAGGACACCCTACACTTTTAGCCTACTTCTTTTGAATACCTTTTTATGGCCTCCAGAAAGCACACGCTGCAAAGGACAATCCTATAGCGATTCTAGATTTTCTACCACAATACAATGAGGCTTATGGAAATTTCATTCCTCCCCCCCCCCCCCCCAAAAAAAAAAGAGGAGACAGAAGCACAAAGTTCTTGAAAAGCCAGAGAGATAAATCACCTTTAGCTCCTTAATTATGGCCACAGCTTCTGGAAAGGATCTGGGGAGTGAGGATAAATCTGAAGCAGTTTTTGCAGCAGAGCAAAACATGGCTCTATCTGCCCCTATCTGTCTGGAGGGCAGTCCCAAAAGGGGGCATTGCAGGAAGGATTCAGTGGGGGAAAAAGAAGAAAAAGTCATGTGATCATTTCAATACACATCAACAACACACACACACATACCCTGTATCCCCCAGTTCTGAAGTCTGTGTTAGCTCAGCCTTGTCTCCAAAAGGAATTGAACCTCACTTTTAGAACATGGCAATATCCACTCATTTATAATCAAATAATGGTAACTTATGCATGCACATCAGAGGCAACAGTTTTTTGTTTTTTTTTAATAATCTTGCAGAACAAAGGTAAACTGTATTTAATCTTTATATAACAGATATGACTATATTTAAAACTAATTTACAAGAAAACACAGAAAAATGGAATGCATCATGCAGGTCTCCCAGATAGAACCCAAAGATCCACACACATACTCCCAACAGGTACCCTGTAGTTTCCTTTGAGATGTAAGCTTTTGCATTTTATGACATTCTTACATCTTTCCCCAGACTGCTAGTTCACATATCACTAAGTCTCCATTCCTGGGACCAGATGCACCTCTTCTTCCAGCAAATGCTTTGAAGTTTCATATCTGCAGCCATAGTAACACACACTTCTCCTTCCCCAGCCCCTTCTTCTCTCATACATAGGGGGCAAACACTCAGATAGGTGAGACAGCATCAGGCCTGTTCATCTTTAACAACCCTATTCTTCTAAGCAGGGAGGAAATCCTGCAGTCTGCATTTGTACTTGCAAAAGCTTTGAAATTATACCTATGTGCATTGCAATATCACCATTTATGTTTTCTCCCAGATTCACAGCACCTGGGTCCCAACTTACATAGATAAACCCAAAAATAGTACACACCTCATTCATCGTCACTGTTATCATCATCAAATGTGCCATCAGAATGAAGGCTGACAACTCTGGTATGCTGGTGCTCTCTGTGCTCAGCTTTTTTCCTTACTTTTGTCCAAGTTTCTGGATCTAAACAGTTTTTTTTGTCTGTCATTACCCCAAACTGCTCTCTGTATTCCTGTATCTCTTATGCCCCCTATCATGCCCTCCAGTTAGGGTTGCCAACTAGCTCCAGTTTTTCAGGACAGGTTGATCCAGTCCTGGTTTTACTCCTCTGCATGCAGGGACTTATATTCTTGCTTTTCTTAAGGAATGCAATAGGGAAATCATAAGTCCCAGCATGCAATGGAGTAAAACCAGGACTGGATCAACCTGTCATGAGAATCTGGAGCCAGTTGGCGACCCTACCTCCAGTACTTGATTAGCTTAACACCCCCATTAATTACACTTAAAAACAGTTCACTTCACCTAACAGCATTAAATAAATAAGGAAATCCCTAGTCCCTCAAAGCCTCAGCATGTAAAATGGCAAATTTTCAAAGGTTTAGTTAGATGCCTTTTATGCAGATAAAAATAGAGTAAACCCTAAGTTAGCCATATCTGAGTAAGTGGATTTTTAACCATCTGTAAGTATGTGTGTATTTTTATGATGTGCATACTTTTGTCTGCATAGAAAAAAAGATTTTTGGGTGACCACCAATACCTTTCTTTCCACCAGGCACACTCCAGCCGTAGTGTGCAGGAGGTTCAAACTGCTAAATAGCAAGAGTGTGTTTGGCAGAGAGCGCGCTTGGCACCTGTGCACTCCAGCCAGCCCATGGAGCAGGAGTGGGATCCACCACCCTACATAAACCTTGGGCTCCGTCTTGTTGTTTTTATTAATAATTTGTATTTCCAAGCTGGTGGTTTCATCTTGCTTCTTTTTTTTTGGGCATGTGACTCAATCAATACTGGCTATTGTTTATTGGGCAGCAGTATCCTAAGCCTTTATTCACAACTAGCCTGGGTATTTCTGTCTCTGTCACCTTCCTTAGCCCAGCCATTGGCGTGATTTCCTCCTGAGCCCAAGGCACATGCACCCATAGCTCCCGCTAGTAGGTTTCACCATTGCACAAGGGTTGGGTCTCCCTTCCCTACCCTCCAAAACAACCACCAGGGATCCAAAGCCTTTTCTGTTGGCATGCAGCCACCCGGCCCTGTTCAGTGAAGAAGACTCGGTGAGGAAGAATTGGACGTTCCCTCTCTTTTTTTTCCTCTGACTAAGGGCCTGACTCATGATGGCTTTTCTTCCATTCTTTGTCTATGGAGAAAAAACTTAGTGACAGCAGGGATCTCTAGTGCAATCCTTGCACAGTACCTGGGAAAGCCACTGATGTACAAAAACGGTCTTTTGGGCCACTCTTATTTTGACAAGAGCACGTCTCACTGAGCCAGTATTGAATACTTTTCTTCTTAGCAATAGTGCTTTTCACGTGGGATCCCATGTGACTTGCAGTAATAATCAGACCTTAGATTCTTCTTTGTGGTGGTAGCGGGGGGGGGGGGGCATATTATATTGTGTTAATCACTTGAGCAGACACAGAATACACCTTTCTGAAATCTGCCTGGCATTTTGAGCATTCGAAGCACTGACCTGATCCTATTGTTTTCATCTCCCTCCTTGATTCCTTCTTCTTGCCCCCCACATCTCCTTCCCTTAGGTCCTCTCCCCAACCCTATTCTTTGTGCCTCTCCTCCCTTCCTATTATCTACCACTAAAATCCCTCCCCCGATTTCCCTTTTCCCCCAGCAAAAAAAAAAAGCCCAAACAAACCATAAAACCGAAGTGCGCCGGGTGTTTTCAGGGACGCGGGCAGCCAGCGCGTGGAAAAGAAGCGGTGAGGTCATCAGGCGCGCGACGAGCCGCCCCGGGCTGACAGCAGGCAGCTCGGTAGGGGCTGCTGTGCTAAAAGGCTGCAGCATGTCAGGAAGTGAGTCACTTCGCCGTGATAGGGCTTGCAAAAAGTCGGGAAAGGGAAGCCGACGACGACGAGAGAGAGAGAGAAAGAGACACACAAAAAAAAAAAGAGCGAGGGGACGGAGAGAAGCAGCAAGAGGTGGGCGGAGAGAGACAGGGATGAGAACGTTGTCGTCTCGTGAAGTTGGACGCAGACTCGCAGTCTGATCGCGGAGTTTGCCTCTTACCCGGTAAGCGCTGTGTAGCCGTTTTGTGTATTAGGTAGGAACCGAAGGGGCTAGGCACGTGAGTGCGGGTATGTGTATATGCGTTTGAGGGGCTGGTGTTAATTAGGCAACTACGAGACGAGAATCGGTGCAGCTCAATGAATAAAAGCTGGTACTGCGTGCATCTGTGTGTGCTGGGCTGGGTTTGGCTTTCGGGACCTGGAGTCAGACCTTCTTGTGAAAAGTGTTTACGCTATCAACAAGGCAAGAGCTGCCATGTGTCACACGGAAGAAGGTAATGGGGTAAAGTAAAGTTCAGGGATGCCGAAATGAGTAGAAGGTTGTGGCAGTGATCGATGAAGTCATTGGACTTTACGAATGCAATTTTGGGGGGTTATTTAATACAAGGATGAGGCATTCTGAATGCACTGAGTAAACGATACATCAGTTTAGTTTTGTTAAATCTGTGAATGCAGAGTTGTTTTGATCCTGGTAAGGGATTTCTTGTGAGTTATTGTGATACTTTTTATGGGGCTCACATAAGTCTTAGCTTGTACGTGGGCAAGACTATGTAGATCCCTTCTTTTGGTATCTGGTTTAATTAAAGTTATAGAAAAAAAAATGAAGAAAGGTACACTTTTTTTTTTTTGGCATTCACCTATGGCTCACTTTTGCTTATAGTGGTTTTCTGTGTGCCCGCCAACCCAGAATCTTTTTGAACTTGCTTCCTTTTCCCCATTGAGGAGAAAGTGGAAGGTGGAGGCTACTGCCAGACCTGATGTGGTACCTTTTTTTTTTTATTCAGAAATTACTTGTTGCTCTGTCCGTTAAAAGATATCAGCCTGCAAAGAAATGAAAAATTCTTGAACGCATTCCTGGGCTTAGACCTGGAGACTCTAGCTGAAAGGACGAATCACTAGGGCATAGATATCCACCATGCTCTAAGTCTACGCTAAAAGGAAAGCTTTTATTTTAAAGCACAACCACACAAGAAAACACACATGCACCCTAAACACAAATACTTCAACTGGACATCAAAAAGCTGTAAATATATTGGCTCATTCAATAATTTTGAATGGACAAGTGACATAAAGCCACACATGTAATTTCTGGAAGCATTCACTTCTTTCCTTTACGTGCACACTGTTGCTTATGACTGTATTATGTCTGTACTCCCCTTGTATGTCAAGAGCTGTGCTGTGCTATTTTGTATAATCTAGATGTGCTTTGTGGTGTGTAATTCTGTTGCATTGCATGGTGTGTAATCACCCAAATTGCTTTGGGTTGTGTGCTTGATCAGCACAATAGCAGTGCATGTTTGTGCTGTTGGCTGGCATGGCTGTGTAGCATTGCCGCAGTCGCTGTGTGAGATCTAAGGGCATGCTTGTCATAGCTTAACACCAATTTATGTGACCAGAAGGGTTCCCTAGGGAACAAAAGCTGTATTAAATGGAGTAAAAGATGTAACCTGTAATAATAGGCATCTATATTTAAAAACCCTTTTTTCCTGGCATTCACTCCTCTGTTTCCAGGTTGTATTCTTGTGTAATGCCTGCATGGGGCTCTGACGGGGGTGATCCGCTCTACAGCTGCCCGTGCTGTGTGCATGCTTTAAATTTACCGGTGTAACCTGCATGGTGTGGCCATGGTTAGACCTTTAAACATCAGAGAGCATGGGGGTGTGGGCGGGGAGTGCTGGATATCTCCAAAAAACTGCATTTATTGATTTTGGTGACTGTGTGGGGAATATTACAAAGCTCAGTGCTGAGACTTGGGAGGGGACCTGGGTGTTTTGATTATGAGACTTGCAAGAACCAAAGAGAAAAAGGACAAGGTCTGCAAAAGACTCCCAGCAGAGGTGGTGGAGACCAAGACTATAGCAGAATTTAAACATGACTGGGATGATTACAGGGGTTAAGTAGCAGGAACAGAATGGAGAGTTTGGGTAAAACATGAGAGGAGCCAGTATTGGTTTATGTATAAGAATTTATCAGGGGAGTTTTCAGAACTTTGTATGTTGGTTACAACCTGTTTACCTGTATAAAAAGGGCTGATGAAAATTGCTGTCTTTTTTACTGTAGGCAAAAATACACTTGCTGTTACAGTGACAGAAAGGGGAGGGAGAGTAATGCAGGCTTTTCATTTTGAAAGCCCCCACGGGAACTTTCCACACACGTATATTTGTACTTTCTTCAAAGCAGCTGCCTGCTGTGTGCTGCCAGCCTGGCTTTCAAAGGGAAATCCCTATGGTGGGTTTCTGTTTGAACATTTTTGTCTCGCAGGCCTGGTCCGTGGGTACAGTGATTCCAGGAATATGCAACGCCTGTGGCCAGGCTGAAAATTGTCACCTTTCCTTATCCTTTCTACACCAGTCAAATGGGTTATCTCTGCTTACTGGCAGATGGAGACAGGGGACAGCTTTTACAGTGACATTTATTTATTTATTTATTTATTTATTTATGTATGTATGTATGTATGTAAAAGCTTTTATATACCAATGTTCATTTGATATATAGGCTGGTGCTGCTCTGGCAAAAGCTAGTATTTCTCTGTTTTGAGCATGATGATGAACATGGTGGTCTCGTGCAGCAGGATTTCATGGCTCCCTAGGGCCCAGCCTTTGGGCCTGGTCCTTGTTGAAGCAGGATCTTGGCTCCTAGGGCAACAATATTTGTGATTGTTCCCCTAGTGGAGCAGGCCCAGATAATAGCTTCCAGGCTTCCCCTCTAGGCCTGGTTGAGCAGGGCCTTGATCTTGACTCCCGGTTTTCTTTCGGGGGGGTCTGGTTGAGGAACATCCGGTAAGTAATTCCCTTTTGGGCCTGAACAGCCTCTGATAAGTGACTCCCAGGTTCCCTTTTGGGCCTGGTAACACCTTACCTGGTAAGCGATTCCTAGGTTCCCTTTGAATGGCCTCTAGGGTTTCCTTTGGGCCTGGCTAGGTAGGGGAAGCCTTTGGCAGGTACCCCTTTACTTCAGACATGTTGGTGTGAGCTTCTCCCCTCCTCTCTCCTTCCTCCTTCAAGCCCTACCCAATCTCCTGCCAACCTCTCTCCCCACTTCCCTGCATATGGGTTTAATTCTCTTACTTCTGTACTGACTGGGATAGGCAGTGGCAGTTACGCCATCATTTAAAAAAAAACCAAAAAAAAAAACCCATGGTCCTTCAGTGTCTGCCGTGACATAAAACTTACAGAGCTGTGAGTAGAGAAGGGCCTTCTCATTTCAGGAGACCCTCTGAGCAGGTGAAAGTATTCACTGTCATGGCGGGACCTGCAGTCATCGGAACTTGGCCTGCCCTTATAAAGTCAAACGCTCTTCCCCAGGAGGTATGTTTGGATGGGGGCCACAGCTGTTGCGGAGATAACCAGCACTTAGTGGGGGACCTCCACAGTCTTACAGGAGTGTGGGTTTTTTGTGTTTTTTTTTTTATGGCAGGCTCTGCAGCTGTTCAGAGAGAAAGCTGAAACTTTCAATTGTTTGAGCCTTGTGTGGGAAAGCTGCGAGGCAAAGGGAAGCAGACAGCCCTGCTACCTTTGCAGTCTGCCCTGACAGTTCCAGCCACTAGCTTGAGGCATCCCATGTGGCCTTATATTCGCCCCCTTGTACTGGGACTGGTTAAAGGGCCGAGTGGTTGACCACGAGCAGAGAAGTTCCTTCGTGTACACACGGGCCCAGATGGTGTGAACCCAGCGAGACCATGCATTCAGAACATGACTCCTGTTCAGAGGGCATTATGTTAAATGCATCATTTAGGCCTGCAGTTTAAGCCGTGCACGGCAAAAGCCTGTTTTACTCTCGTATTCCTGGTGTGCTTGTGGGAAAATTCCTGGGTCCCAAGTAAAATTAAAAAAAAAAAAAAAAAAATATTGCTTACTCTTCCTGGTCCTTCCTGAACTTTCAGCTCCTAGGAGGCCACTTCCACCAGATTTCCTTGTGACAGGTAGTGGAGCTGATTATGGTGGAGGACACTCTTTTGGAAAACCAGAAATAAGGAGAGTTTGACTCTAAAGGGGTTATTCTGGAAAGAGGGGTTTGTTCCTGTTTATCCTTTGGTTTGATACCAAGGTATTGGCCATGAACCACAAGACAAGGCAGCAGGTTCAAAGCTTGAGGCCCATCTTAGTAAGTATTCCCTTTTTACGGTTACTATTTGGACAAGGTCTAGGAGAGCTGGATCCCAGATTCCAAGAGAATAATCTCCGCTGGCCTCAGGACCATTTGAAGTCACGGTGGCCTTGGGAATGGCAGAAGAGTTAACCCGGGGAAGTGATGCTCTGTCCAGATATCAGTCAGCCCAGTTGTAGGGTGATGAAAATGAGGATTTCTCCAGATACTCTTCTGGCCTGTGTAGGGGTCTGTAGATCTCCCTTTTCTCCAAAGCAATTCTGGTAGGCAGCCACTTAGAGAGGCCCTTATGGTGAGCGATTCCTCTCCTCCTAAGGCCTGTAGTTCTGGCCATTGTACGGGATGGATGGTCCCTAGAGGTTGCCGCGCCTTTCTTCCAAAGCGATGGTGGTATTTCCCTGCATGTCATCCTCCAAGAGTGGATGGTAAGGGCTGCTCTGGGGAAGAGCCAGAGTTTGATGGTTGTGTTTCAGTACCGCTCATGGTTTAGCTTGGATACCTGTTTGGAGTTCTGAAAGAAAAGGCTGGCCTCATCTAGCACTCCCTCAGTCAGAAGAGAGTCGTCGGATGTCTCGGGATGCCCCTTTGTTCTTACAGTCTGGCACTGAGGCACGAGGAGTTCCTTTCTTCCCTGGATGATGGGCTTCTGTTGCGTTCCCAACAGGCAAGATCTCTAGAGATCCTATTTGGTCCTTTGTTTTGTATTCGAAGGAAGCATTTCTTCTTTTGACTTCTGACTTGCCTCTGTGGCAATGCCCTTCACTCCGGGATCGAAAGGGATTCATCTTAAGCCTTATTTTGCTCAATATCTTGGCCCTTGAAGACTAAGGAATGCCCTGTTAACCTGGTCCAAGGGGGGCTGGGGCTCAGAGTCATGGGCTGGATGGTGATCTGCGCAGGAAGTCTTCTCTTCCCATTCTCTGGGTTTGCTGGGGTCTTGTCTTGTTAACATGGTAAGCAGAGGTCTCCAGACTTGGGGGGGAAAGAGTCAGTAAATGGTTTGCTCAAATGGGAGACTTATTTCATGGAGGTCCCCAGGTATAGGATTATCACCGGCTCCTGGGTTCTGCGATGGGCACTCTGGAACTAATTCCCCGGAGCCAGGGTTCACTGGTAGCTTCAGATGTCTCTGTTGTCCTGCTAGTCCCCACAGTAAACACAATGCAGGGTGGGTCTCCCACTTCAACTCAGCCAGAGATGGCCTGAGTTGGGTGGCAGGTACCATGATCTATCAAAGGAATGGATCTGGATCCTCCCAGAATTTGTTTATGGGCACATCAGAATAAGTCTGGTGCATTCTCATTTAATTAAGGTATCGGGTCCAAAGAAGAAGTAGCATGAGGTCTGTAAACCGTCCAGAAACCAAGGCTATTGGACTGTCCTGATTGTAGTTCCTGGGTACCAGTGAAATCTTCAGCTCAATGTGCAATGGTGGTCAAAAAGCCAAATAGAAAGTTAGAGAATAAAAGTGAGAATATCATAATGGCCTGGTATCTAGCCACAGTGGGACCACATCTTGAGTACTGTGTGCACTTCTGGTCTCCTCATCTCAAAAAAACAAAAACAAACATAGCAGACATAGAAAAGGTGGAGACAGGCTAAACAGATTAGGGTTCTTTAGCCTAGAAAAGAGATGACTGAGAGGGGATATGATTGAAATTTTTAAAATCATGAGTGAGGTGGAACGGGTAATTACCTTTTTCAGACAATACTAGGACTAGGGGACACTCCATGAAACTTGCATCCTGCAGATTTAAAACAAATTGTGCACTGAGTGAAAAAATACTTCCTACAATCAAGCTATAGAGGAAGTGGTCAGGGTGACTAATGTAGTGGGGTTCAAAAGACGATTGGACAAGTTCCTGAAGGAAAAGTCTGTAAACAGTTCTTAGCCAGTGCTTACCCCTGAAAGTGAGATACAAAAAATAGATCAACTATTGGAGATCTGACAGTAGAGGAGGACCGGAAGGCTCATATGCATACTGCTCCCAGCATCCCCCGGGAGAGGAGTCCAGAGGTCACCGCAAGCGATCCAGGGATTGAATTCCACAGACCCAGCTTCCAGAGGCCCCGAACCCTTTGCAGTAGAGGAGGACCGGAAGCATGCGCCTAACAGCGCGCGAATCTCAAACCCTCCCATTAACCGAGTGAAGATTAATTTAGCAGTGGTTAAAGAGGATTGGTAAGTATAGCTTTTAAAAGTTTGGTGAAAGGCGAAATTAAGGGATATATTCTTTAGAGTTTGTGTGTGTCTGAGGTAATAAGCAAGCCAGAGATAGTTAATTCTTGTGTCTGTCTTTCCCACCCACTCAACCCTTGATTTTTAGGCTACGAGACACCTTCTCATTAAAAATCAATCAGGGTCTTATCTAAATCATACTATTGTACCAGCCCTTATTGAAAGTTTAATCATCCCCTTTAGGACACTAGCTGATTAATTAGTAAATTCACCTGGAAATTTAAAGTACTCTCATTCCAACTCCTTTAGTCTCCTAAACTTAACTTGGAACTCAATAAAACTAAGATGGAAGGCAGCAGTCTAGCAGCAAGAGGGGTGCTTTCCAGTCTTTTGTATTGAGTGTCACGTATATGATTTTTTTACCCGCCTGTGAGAGATTGTATGTGTGCACTTGGTGCAAAGAGCTCCTGGCTCTCGGGGAACGAGTCCGATCTCTGGAGGCTAGAGTAGCAGACTTGGAGGAGCTGAGGCAGACAGAAAGGAACATTGATGAGACCGTCATGGACATAGAAGCCTAGTCCCAAATCCAGTCTGGCAGCCCCAGTGCTGCCTTGGATCAGAAAGGTCTCCCAGTAGGAGAACATCACCCTGGTGTAGCAGGAAGTGATCCTGTAGCAAGGACCTGCTCTTCAGGTGATGTATTGTCCTCTCGCACTGAGGACAAGTCTCCCAGGGCTACTGCCCAGGAGGGAAAAGATAGGCCAGCCATTATAGTTGGTGATTCGGTTATTAAAAATGTAGATAGCAGGATGGCTGGTGGACATGAGGACTGCCTGGTGCGAAGGTGGCAGACCTCACGCGTCACCTAGATAAGAGTATAGACCGTGCTGGGGAGGAGCCGGCTGTCGTGGTACATGTGGGCACCAACGACATAGGAAAATGTGGGAGAGAGGTTCTGGAAGCCAAATTTAGGATTTTAGGTAGGAAACTGAAATCCAGAACCTCCAGGGTGGCATTCTCTGAAATTCTTCCTGTTCCATGTGCAGGTCCTCAGAGGCAGGCAGAACTCCAGAGATTCAATGCGTGGATGAGACGATGATGCAGGGAAGAGGGATTCAGTTTTTTAAGGAACTGGGGAGACTTTTCCGAAAGGATGGGCTCCACCTTAACCAGAGTGGAATCAAGCTGCTGGCACTAACTTTCAAAAAGGAGATAGAGCAGCTTTTAAACTAGAACAAGGGGGAAAGCCAACAGTCACTCAGCAGTGCATGGTTTGGAGAAATGTATCCTTGAAGGATACTAATGAAACAGGAGAGTTAGGGTATCCCTAACACACTGTGCATTATGTAATTGTTATGAATCCGAAAGCGGACCCCAAGGTAGAGTCAGCACTACCCAAAAGGGAGACAACCCTCTTAGGTCCCTACCGTCGGAGGGCAAAGGCCTGATGATGTAGACGTTGATTGAAGACGTCACCCTGGAAGCTCACGATTCCCCCAGGAAGAGCCCGTAGGAACCCGGCCGCTGGGACTTAGGAGACTCCCTGAAGACTGTAGATAGGTCTGGATGCAGGCGCCTCCTGCAGGTTGGGGTTCCAGATGGCTGGCGCCTCCAGCAGGTCGTAGTCCGTCCTGAAGTGGGAGTCGAAGAGTAGTCGAGAGCCGGTCGTAAGCCAGTCCAGGAGCAAATCAGGAGAAGGATCTGAAGCCGTACCAGGGTCAAAGCACAGGAAGCATGAAAGCCGGTCAAAAAGCCAAGAATCAATCCAACAGGGAGGAGGAGCAGAGCAGGACGAAGAGCAAAATAGAACCATGATCACGGAGCTCAGGAATACACACAGCAAGGTGCCTCAATACCAAGGCAAGGTCTGAGGATCAGACCTTGCCTTAAATACAGGAACTCACGGGAGGAGTCCCAGGAGGAGCCATGACTATTTCCTGTCATGGCTCCTTTAAATAATCTCATCAGCTGCGCGTGCGGCTCTAGGTGGAGCCAGAGGGAGAGGAGTCAGCCCGGCCGAGAGGAACATGTGGCCAGGCTTGGCAATGGCTGCGAAGAAAACCAAAAGGAAGGCTGCCTGCCTCAGCTGGAGCCTCCGACACTGCCCGACGCCTCGGGTAAGCTCTTAGGTCAGAATCGCCGTGACCGACGGCCCAGCTTTGGTTGTGGCCCGCCGCGGCCATGACACCCGGCTCTGGTCGCAGACCACCGCGGCCGACAGTAATAACGTGCAGAATGTAAGAACTTTGTATGTAACACCTTGCAGTGGGTTAAACACTTTGCAGTTGATTAAATGTGCAGTATGTAATAACTTGATGCGCAAGTGTTAACTAATAGATAAAACTAACCTTCACTACATGATAAGATTATGTGATGACGCTGTTACAATCTGATGCATGTTTATGTAAACTGTTCTGATGGTGAAACCGAATGACTGTACACAAAACACATTAAATAAAAATAATAAATAAAAAATCCTAGTAGAGAGGTTCCATTAAAAGCAAACATGGTCCATGTGCCTATATGTAAAAAATCACAGAAGCTAATGATTTCTGAATTATCCCTAACAACTGAAAAGCAGGTTGTTAATACAAACAAAAAACACACTTGAAATGTCTGTATGCCAATGCCAGAAGTCTAAGAAGTAAGATGGGAGCGTTAGAGTGTATAGCAGCAAATGATGAGCTTGACATAATTGGCATCACAGAGACTTGGGGGAAGGAGGATAACCAATGGGACAGTGCTATATCAGGGTACAAATTATATCGCAATGATAGGGAGAATCAACTTGGTGGGGGTGTGGCACTTTGTCCGGGAGGGTATAGAGTCCAACAGGATAAAGATCATACATGAGACTAAATGCTCAGTAGAATCTATATGGGTAGAAATCCCATGTGTATTGGGTAAGAGTATAGTGATAGGAGTATACTACCGTCCACCTGGACAAAATGGTCAGACAGGAGATGAAATGCTAAGAGAAATGACGGAAGCAAACCAATTTGGCAGTGCAATAATAATGGGAGATTTCAATTATCCCAATATTGACTGGGTAAATGTAACATCAGGACTTGCTAGAGACATAAAGTTCCTGGATGGAATAAATGACTGCTTCATGGAGCAATTGTTTCAGGAGCCAACAAGAGAGGGAGCTATTTTAGATTTAATTCTTAGTGGATCGCAGGATTTGGTGAGAGAGGTAATGGTGGTGGGGCCACTTGGTAACAGTGATCATAACATGATCAAATTTAAACTAACAACTGGAAGGGGGACAATAAGTAAATCTACAGCTCTAACATTAAACTTTCAAAAGGGAAACTTTGATAAAATGAGGAAAATAGAAAAAAACTGAAAGGTGCAGCTGCAAAGGTTAAAAGTGTTCAACAGGCATGGACATGGATTAAAAATACAATCCTAAAGGCGCAGTCCAGTTGTATTCCACACATTAAGAAAGGTGGAAGGAAGGCAAAATGATTACCGTAATGGTTAAAAGGTGAGGTGAAAGAGGCTATTTTAGCCAAAAAAGCATCCTTCAAAAATTGGAAGAAGGATCCATCTGAAGAAAATAGGATAAAACATAAGCATTGTCAAGTTAAGTGTAAAACATTGATAAGACAGGCGAAGAGAGAATTTGAAATGAAGTTGGTGATAGAGGCAAAAACTCATAATAAAACCTGTGAGGGAGTCTTTTGGACCATTAGATGACCGAGGGGTTAAAGGGGCTCTTAGGGAAGATAAGGCCATTGCAGAAAGACTAAATTAATTTTTTGCTTCTGTGTTTACTAATGAAGATGTTGGGGAGATACCAGTTCCTGAGATGGTTTTCAGGGGTGATGAGTCAATGAACTGAATGAAATCACTGTGAACCTGGAAGATGTAGTAGGCCAGATTGACAAACTAAAGAGTGGCAAATCACCTGGACTGGATGGTATGCATCCTAGGGTACTGAAGGTACTCAAAAATGAAATTTCTGATCTATTAGTTAAAATTTGTAACCTATCATTAAAATCATCCATTGTACCTGAAGACTGGAGGGTGGCCATTGTATCCCCAGTATTTAAAAAAGCACCAGGGGCGATCCGGGTAACTGTAGACTAGTGAGCATGACTTCAGTGCCGGGAAAAATAGTGGAAACTATACTCAAGATCAAAATCGTAAAGCATTAGAAAGACATGGTTTAATGGAACACACTCAACATGGATTTACCCAAGGGAAGTCTTGCCTAACAAATCTGCTTCATTTTTTTGAAGGGGTTAATAAACATGTGGATAAAGGTGAACCAGTACATGTAGTGTATTTGGATTTTAAGAAGGCATTTGACAAAGTCCCTCATGAAAGGCTTCTAAGAAAACTAAAAAGTAATGGGATAGGAGGGAATGTCCTTTCGTGGATTACAAACTGGTTAAAAGACAGGAAACAGAGAGTAGGATTAAATGATCAATTTTCTCAGTGGAAAAGGGTAAATAGTGGAGTTCCTCAGGGATCTGTACTTGGACCAGTGCTTTTCAATATATATATATATATATATATCTGGAAAGGAATACGACGAGTGAGGTTATCAACTTTGCGGATGATACAAAATTATTCTGAGTAGTTAAATCACAAGCGGATTGTGATACATTACAGGAGGACCTTGCAAGACTGGAAAATTGGGCATCCAAATGGCAGATGAAATTTAATGTGGGCAAGTGCAAGGTGTTGCATATAGGGAAAAATAACCCTTGCTGTAGTTACATGATGTTAGGTTCCATATTAGGAACTACCACCCAGGAAAAAGATCTAGGCTTCATAGTGGATAATACTTTAAAATCGTCAGCTCAGTGTGCTGCAGCAGTCAAAAAAGCAAACAGAATGTTAGGAATTATTAGGAAGGGAATGGTTAATAAAACAGAAAATGTCATAATGCGTCTATATTGCTCCATGGTGAGACCACACCTTGAATACTGTGTACAATTCTGGTCCCTCATCTCAAAAAAGATATATTTGTGATGGAGAAGGTACAGAGAAGGGCAACCAAAATGATAAAGGGGATGGAACAACTCCCCTTTGAGGAAAGGCTGAAGAGGTTAGGGCTGTTCAGTTTGGAGAAGAGACGGCTGAGGGGGATATGATAGTCTTTAAGATCATGAGAGGTCTTGAACGAATAGATGTGAATCGGTTATTTACACTTTCGAATAATAGAAGGACTAGGGGGCATTCCATGAAGTTAGCAAGTAACACATTTAAGACTAATCGGAGAAAATTATTTTTCACTCAATGCACAATCAAGTTCTGGAATTTGTTGCCAGAGGATGTGGTTAGTGCAGTTAGTGTAGCTGGGTTCAAAAAAGGTTTGGATAAGTTCTTGGAGGAGAAGTCCATTAACGGCTATTAATCAAATTTATTTAGGGAGTAGCCACTGCTATTAATTGCATCAGTAGCATGGGATCTTTTTAGTGTTTGGGTAATTGCCAGGTTCTTGTGGCCTGGTTTGGCCTCTGTTGGAAACAGGATGCTGGGCTTGATGGACCTTTTGGTCTGACCCAGCATGGCAATTTCCTATGTTCTTATGACAGGTACTTGTGACCCAGAGTGATCACTGTCAGAGGCAGAACGCTGGGTTCGATGTATCTTGGTGTGACCCAGCATGGCATTCCTTATGTTCAGGCATTTGTCTTGTCCATTATCTCGTACATAGTTTTTATGTGTTTATTTGACTTTTAGTCATAGAAAACCTTTATGCAGCTAATCACTGAAATGATAAACTTATTTAATGGCTTCTTTGCTTTACATAAAGTGTTGTTTTATAGGGGTGGGGGAGCATGTCATATGGATTTTTCTCTTTTTACGGTTTAGGATTTTTCAGTTTTAGTTGAAAGGAGAAATCTTAGGAAATATTTCTTTACAGAGAGGCTGGTGGATGTGTGGAACGGCCTCCCAGTGGAGGTGGTGGAGACAAAACCAGTATCTGAATTCCGGAAAGAATGGGCAGACTGGATGGACCAAACAGTCTTTTTCTGCTGTTATATTTCTATGTTCTTATGAGTACTGGCTTCTGAAAGTTGGTGCAAGCTCTGGGAACAGAGGTGGTAATGGGACTGCTGCAGAGACGGTGAGTGCTACATGCCGCTCATGGCTGAAGGCAGATTGACGCTGAGAGGGGTGGGGGGCACTGAAGGAGGGAGATGAAGACTGAGAAGGGGAAACAGACAGGAGAATATAGGGAAGATCTGAAAGGGGGAGGTGGAAGGTGATGGTTTGCTTAGAGGGGGAGCTGAAGAATTAGATTGCTGAGAGAGAGAGTTGAAGGATAGTGATTAACTGAAAGGGGGGATATAAAATGAGAATCCAGAGGCAGGAAGATGGAGGTATTGAGATAGAATGGAGAGGCAACTTAGGGAGAGAGGGAAACGGAGAAGTCTGAGATGGCGACATGAGTGAAAAAATGGTGAGGAGTGAGGATGTATTGGAGACCAGAAAGACAGAGGTGGAGAAGAGCGAAAGGAAAAGTAAGATGATAGCAAGAATGTTGGCAAGAGAGGTAGGAGGGGAGTGAGAGTGGGAGACAGACACACAAGGTAAAATGAAAAGGATTTATTTAGTTAAAAAATGTATAGACCAGGTTCAAAGCAGTTTACATGTCTACTTTCATAATATACATTTAAAACAAAACTCACAGCGACAAACCAAACTATCTTTCTTGGCTTTTATATGCAATCGGTCAGTCCTCTACAAGTATGGACACCAAGCGTAGTCCCAAAAAAAATAGAAGACAGATTGCTAAACCTTGGGCAACAAACGCAGAAAAGGATTTATTATAGGTAGTTACTAGAATACATACCACTTTGCAGCATTAGTAACAGTACCTGTACAATGTTAATTGTTTAAAACTAGGGGAAGAGGGCACAATAATGAGATGGTTTTTATGCAGTAAATGCATGTTCAGTTCACTCATGTAAAAATATAGTCTGGTTATGCTCCTCCCTCTCCCTCCGCTTTTCATAGCACATGGAGAAAAAGCAGCAGAGTTAGGTCGGGAGAGAGACAGGGCACACATGGAGATGCATTTTTAAATCGCCACAGGCACTTTTTGACATATACTCTGAGCCTCCTTTTGAAAGTGAGCTTCCAGTCCAGCAAGGAAATAACAGCAGAAAAATACCCAAGTGGTCCATCCGGTCTGCCCAGTAAGCTTCTGGGTGGGTTACCCCCTGTGAGGATGTCTGTAAGAAACTTCATCAAAACACCTTTAAAGGACCGCCCACAGATATCTGGCCTGGCCCTCCTTAGGGACCCGCAGTGCAAAGGGTTCTGGTCCAGGGAAGTTCCCTTTGGCCTGGGATAAGAAGGTAGGGGCCCAGAAGGAGGGGGGGTTCCTTGAGAGGGAACCCCTCTGAATTGTAAGTTACGTTGCTACCTTTCATTTTGTGAAGCTGTATTGAGCCAAGAGTTTGGGCTGTTAAGTTCTATAAACAAAGGATTCTGCCAGAGTCCAGCCTGAGGTCTGTTCTCGGACTACCCTGTACCACACCCCCGTGCTGAAATCTTTCACCTAAAGATAAGGTTACCTTTTTTTTTTTTTCCTTCCTTTTCATTCTTTAGCCATTAGGGATTCTCCGTGTTTGTCCCGCGCGCCCTTTTGAATTCCTGTACTGATCTTGTCATCGCCACTTCTTCTGGGAGGACGTTCCATGCATCCACTAACTTTTTCCATGAAGAAATATGTCCTGACTCTCTCTGTTCCTGAGCCTGCCTCCTTTGGAATTTCATATTTGACCCCCCCTAATTCTACAGCTCTCTTTCCATTGGAAAAGGTTTGATTCTTGTGCAAAATTGAGACCCAAAGGAATTTATCATATGTCCCTCCAGGATATACATATTAAGATCCTTCAGTCTTAACTCATAAGTCTTTTTTTTTTTTTTTGGTGCAGATCCCACACCATTTTGGCCAGCGTTCTCTGGACTGCTTCCATCCAGACTCTTATCCTTTTTGAGATACGGTCTCTAGAACTGGTGAAGCCTCACCAAAGACTCGTAGAAAGGCATCATCATCACTACTTTTTTCCTGTTGGTTGCACCTGCATCCCTCTGGCCTTAGGCATCACCTTCTCACAATTGCTTTTCTGCCTTCAGATTGTCAGGCACGATCACCCCCAAGGTCTCTCCCTGTCCGTGCACATCAGCCTCCCCCCCCCCCCCCCCCCCTCCATCACGCACGTCTCTTTCGTATTCCTGCACCTCAGATGCAATTCTTGGCTTTGAATCCCAAGTGCCAAACCAATGGCCAGGCCCATCCTCAAGCTTTCTTAGATGCCTTCTCATTCTCTGTACTCCTTCAGGTGGGTCCACACTGTGGCAGATTTTAGCAAAAAAAAGACAAACTTTCCCCTCTTAACCCTTCTGCAATGTCGCCTGCAAAGATATTGACCAGAACCAGCCCCAGAACTGACCTCTTAGGCACTCCACTTATCACACTTCTCTGGCCTCTGTGTGAGTAATATCAATCTGACAGATGCCTTGCTTTACAAGTCGGGACATTTTAGATGCCCGGTGTTAGCTGGAGACTAGGACGTCTTGCTGGTTACTAACATTTTTGAAGTTTTGGGGTCCTTGCTTCAAGCATTCCACTGTTTCTCCCCTTCCAAATCCCTTCTCTGGTTTTTGTCTGTGTGCATTTTTGTTTTTTATCTTGTGTTGATTTCTGTTGAACATTCTCATTCCAGGCAGTATTTGAAAATACCGTATTCGCTTTATTTGGAGCAGTATTGTGTATCATTTTTCCCTTTGTAAATTCTTCCACCCTTTTTTTTTTTCTGTTATAGTGTGTGGAGCTATTATGCAGTAAAAAAAAGCTTGACTGGATTGAACCTCTGGCAGAGCTGCCCTTATCCCTGGTAGTGTCCTGTGCAGACAGGCAGGGGGGAGAACCCCCCCCGCCTGGAGAGCCACATCAGCACCCCGTGTAGCCACACCCTGAGGCTGGCCCTGATCTCGGGCCCCCTTTTAGTAAAAGGAGTTCTGAAACTTTGTAACGCTGCCGTTGTTTTCCTGTGGGTGCATTCATTCCTAGTTAATGCGATTTAGCTTGATACATAGGGTGATCGCATGCTGTCGTTTCATATGAAAAGGGACTGCGTGAGCCAGTCCTGGTTTTACTCCCATTGCATGCAGAGTTGTGATTTTTCCCTAAAGAAAAAAAACCCTCAAGTTTGTGATCGACTTGTCATGAAGTGCCTAGTGGAATCATAGCTCTGATTTCCCTGGGACAGACTATCTATCTGTTAATTGGCATAAGACATTTGAATTTAAAAAACTCTGGTCCATATTCAGATAGTTTGCCTGGCTAAGTTAGGGACTTAGTTGGACAAACTGTGGTTTTTAAATGTGTCGTCTCAGTGAATTGCAGCAGAATTAGAAAAAGTACAGAGATGGGTGACAGAAATTATAAAAGGGATGGAAAGGCTAAAGAGGTTAGGACTCTTCAGCTTGGAGAAGAGATGGCTGAGGGAAGATATGATAGAGGTCTATAAAATAATGAGTGGAATGGAACGAGTAAACGTTAATCAGTTTACTCTTTCAAAGAGGACAAAGACCAGGGGACACACAATGAAGTTACTAGGTGATAACATTTAAAACTAATAAGAGCAAATTAATTTTTGTTCAGCGCATAATTAAACTCTGGAATTCATTGCCAGAGGATGTGGTGAAAGCTTTTAGTGTTGCTGTATTTAAAACCGGTTTGGCCAAGTTCCTGGAGGAAAAGTCCATAAATCATTATTAAGGTGAAGTTGCAGAAATCCACTAATTTTCCTGGGATAAGTAGCTTGGAATCTATCTACCCATTCTAATCCTGCCAGATACTTGTGATCTGGCTTGGCCACTGTTGGAATCAGGATATTGATGGACCTTTGGTCTGACCCAGTATAGTAAGTATTTTATGTTCTTATCTGGGTAACGTTTTGCCTAGATAAATTGGAGGCATTTCAGGGCAGGCTAAACTTAGCTGGATAATTTACCTTGATAACTCTGTTATCCTGATAAGTTATCCAGTTAAGTCTGGTAGTGCCACGAAGCAGGCTGAAAGCTATTATTATTATTATTTATTACTTTTATATACCGACATTCGATCTCAATTGAGATATCACACCGGTTTACATTCAGGTACTGAGGTATTTCTCTATCCCCAGAGGGCTTACATAACTTTTATTTATCTGGGATTCAGTAGTGTGAGTGGAAGTTTTTCTGGATAACTTAATATATATGAGGTGAGGTTTTTTTTTTTACCTGAACTGATGTTGGCCATGTTTGGACAGAATGCCTGCATATGGGTGAAAGTCCACATTCCTTGGGTTATGACATGCTGTTAAATGTTCTCCCTAAGAAACACTGCTGCATGAGCCAAAGCAACCGATCAATACAGACCCTGCACAAATTGGCATCGGTATACATTTCCCAGAGCAGTTCTGTGGCCTTAAGGATTAAGGCAGCAGTGCTGTGCGGCGACCGGATCAGAGACTACCTCCCTGTCCAGATTTAGAGAGAGATCTCCTCAAAAAGTGGGACCCAGGCCCTCGGTCTCTGCCTATAGTTCTTGATGCTATATTTCAGAACTTTTTTTTTTTTTTTGCACTTTCAAGGGGGTAGATTTTCAGAACATTTATGTATGATGTGACCCACGAATATCAGTATATTAAAAGTTCATAAATAAATAAAATAAATAAATAAAATGTGTGGGGAAAAATTGGAAGTTGTGTGCTTGAATAGTATTTTTTTTTTTTTTTTCAAGACTCCTCTGGTAGAGTATGCGCAGTGCTAGCAGTATCGCTTATAAAGGTGAAACAAAAAAGGGTAGTCGAGAGGCATTCTGGGACTGCGGCTCTTAAACCAGATGTTGGATCTGTCTGGACATAAATGAGGACAGGTGTGTTTCTTCCCCCCTCCCCCCCCCCCCCCCCCCCCCCCCCCGACGGCACGAAAACACACAAGTACACCCTATTTTTGTCATGCCGTACTATATTAAAGAGCATCCCTCAAGTTCACCGAGGGAAGCTTTAATGTCTTCCCATGGTCGATTGCCTCTCAATGAAAACGGTGCCTTTGTCCATTCCCTTCCAAGTCCAGTAAGGGGCTCACACTGAGCTGTAGACGTCCGCTTGGTCCCAGAGCAGATGAGTTTTTTTAGTTTTTCCATCTGTGCGACAACTGTTACCTTGCTCTCCCAGCAGGTCACCGTCTGGACTCGCTTCCACATATGTGCAATTGTAGGTCGCGCAGCATGTAAGAGATTACCGGTCCATTTATAGGACCCTTGTGTTTAATCTATCTGGCCATATTTCTA
This sequence comes from Rhinatrema bivittatum, assembly GCF_901001135.1. Classification (NCBI taxonomy): domain Eukaryota; kingdom Metazoa; phylum Chordata; class Amphibia; order Gymnophiona; family Rhinatrematidae; genus Rhinatrema; species Rhinatrema bivittatum. The sequence goes on from NC_042617.1 coordinate 303,876,853, forward strand.
GAAGATACAAAGATGGGGCAATTCCTAACCTCTGCCCACAGACTGAATTGTTCTTCCTTTTTTAATTGCCCTCACCAGCAAGAGACCTACCTTTACCCTGTGTAGTGAGTTTGTTTCATGATTCACAAGGATACTTCTTAGAAACTTGCACCTGTTTTCATTTATCTCTTGCTAATTCTTTTAGAGCTATTTGCTTTATGCAGACCTTCAAGGGACGCTATCTTTGCTTCCAGCTCCTTCTGCCTCTCATTTCTCCAGCGGTTAAGATATAACTAGCATGAGATATTGTGGCCGCCCTCCAACCACTGCTTTTTAGGGCTTCCCATCTTCACATAGGATTATACTCCATTGCGGGATTATGAATTTTGTTATTTTGGATGACCTCACAGTTTGAAATCCCTCCTACCCAACAAGGAAGTTTTCATTCTCCATAGCCCGAAGAAGGTCGTAGACCGGCACTGATTAAACTGAATAGTCACTGCGCAATGGTCAGATATATCGTGCATGATGATATTTCGGTTTCTACGACCGTAGCAGATAAGGGTCCACGGCACAGAAAGTAGTTTATCCTGTTACACATGTGGTGCCTGGGAGAGAAGAAAGCGGGTTGCTTTCCCTCCAGATAATCTACTACGTTAAATATCTGCACTAGATTTTAGGAGACCTCCCCTGAATTCAGAATTGAAACATGCCCCCCCCCGGGGGACCTGTGGACCAGCACAAATGTTCCAGTCTCTCCCGATGAATAACCAACATGGTGTCAAAATCTAGCAATGTCCCAACTTGTTATAAAATTCAGTGTGTCCACTACTGGGACCGTATCCTGCTACGTACATCACAGTCTACCTTCTGGTATTACATACTGACCTTCAGGGTCAAACTGGGAGCGGTGTATTTGTAATGGGACGGTTTTATGTATCAAAATGCATACTCCTCTACTGTGTGAGGAGAACGACGCTGCATACACCTGCTCTCTTCGGATTCTCATGTTCTTCAGCTACCAAATGCATTTCCTGCAGAAACACCATTATTCCTAAGATACTGTAAGATTCTTGACCTTTTTCACTGGCGAAGCTTCCCCTCACATTTAGGGACACTAATTGCAGGTACCTACTCCTCATTAGTCAGTGTAATAAAGTATATAGGATAACACACAGAAAAGGTGGGCCTTACCCTTCTCATGAAAGAACCCCACGAGATAAAACCAAAGGTGACTTCACAGCAACTTTCGACAAAATACAAACTGTGCTGAGTGTGGTTTTTTTTTTTTTTTTTTTTTTTAAATCCCTTGAACACATTCCCCCCGCCAATCTTATTACCAATAACATTTTGTAGTCCAGAACATGAAAGGGTCCTTAGAAACAGTCACGAGATTGTTTGTTTGTTTTTTTTCTGTGCTGTCGCGCACTATGCAGGCTGGAAGATCACACCCCTTTCCCCCTGCATGTCAGGTGGTCGCAATAAATCGCGCATTAAAAAGGTGCATCCAAAATGGGTGCCTGTTTTTTTTTTTTCAACGCTCGCACATCCACCTCTTTTGGGTGCGGAGTGCTATATTCTAATGAGCTGCTGCATTAAAAAGCATCGGGCGCCCAGGGGAGCTGTGACTGTGCACACATTGAAAAAAAAACAAAAACCGGGCATCCACTTTGGATGCACATTATGCATCGGTTCTCCACATCTTTCTCCCTTCCTAAAAGCTGTTCATTTCTTATATCCAACTGAGTTCTTTTTCGGTGACTTTGGCTCGGGACGTGAAAAACCTGTGCGTTTTGGACATACTGCGAGAAGCCAAGAGCCACGGGCAGAGGCGGGAGGCGGACCCCGGGTGCGCGGACCCTTTCTCCCGCTGGTCGGTCAGGGAAACAGCGGGACTCAAGGTGGGCAGTTATGATGATGATGAGGCTACATCAGTGAGTTACAGTATTAAAGAAAAAAAAGAGAAGTGGCTGCACCACGATCAACTGCTGGCAGCCCCCAAAGCACCTCAGTAGAAGGAACCATTGAAATTTTTTTTTTTTTTGGATGAGTGAGCCATGGATGCGCAGCAACACAACGCCAGCTCTAAGGCTGGTGTTTAAATTTGCCCAGTTTAAAAATTGCTCGTCAGTTGCACAGCGATGTACTGCATTGGGGGTAATAGCTATTACCCGAATGAATGAAAACTTCCTTGTTGGGTAGGAGGGATTTCAAACTGTGAGGTCATCCAAAATTACAAAATTTATGCTTTAACAGTTTTGTTCACTATCCCTCTATGCTTCACTATTGTTCTCCCCTTCCAAGTTCCCTTATCCTGTTATAATGTAATTTCTGATCTGCTGTTAACATGTAAACCGGTGTGATGTCCCCACTAACGCTGGTATATAAAAGTTTTTAAATAAATAAATAGCCTTATTTACATGTGATGAGCGCTATTAGCTCTGCATGTTTTGGACATGCTAATCCCCTTATTGCGTCCGGGTTAATTTAGCACATCCAAAATGCACGTCCAATCGCTGGTTAAGCTATGCATTAGCCGGAGCGCGTGATATTGCATCGGCCTGTTAGACTTGTTGAAAAATGTAGACTTAGCAGCTGCTGCCTCCAAGGGACCTATTTTGTGCCCATAGTTTACTGCCCTTTGTCAGAGGACCAAATATTATACTACAGAAAAAGAAAAAAAACCGAACTGTATAAGAAAACCGAAAAGAGGTGTTTAATCTCGTTGCTGACCTATGGTTGTGGTGAAGCGTAGTTTGGAGGATAGGTGCACAAATAACGTAGTTGGCACAGAGTTTTGTGGTATGCGCCTGCTCAGGCCCCGTGCAGTGGTACCAACGGTAAAATAGACAAGACGTTCTCTCAAGCTCCCTATCCATCTTGGTTTTGGTCTCTCCTGGGCAGGAGTGCTCCCGTTTGTCACCATTTTCAATTTTTTCAGCCCAGAGAGCCGGAAAATAATGTTTCTGGGTTTCCCTGCTCATTTTTCCAACTTTGTACTTAGGCAGGTAGATTATATTATACCAGATACTGAAAAGGATTGGGAGAGCCTCGCTCACCTGCTCCCTCTCACTGGCAGAGCATCACGTGACCTAGGTTTTAGCAGAACTTTTGAGCGCCCCCCCCCCCTCCCCCAACAAACAGGTAAAAAAAAATAAAAATTAGCACTTGAATAGAGTCTCAGGAAGTGAGCCAGGAGAGAGTGGAGACTCAGGGGAATGGATTGGAGAGAGAGAGAGTGGAGATGGGAGACTCAGGGATGGGGAGGCTAGTAGGGACTCGAGAATCAGTGGGAGAGGAGCAGCAGGCACTCGGATTGGGGGCTGGGAGATTGGTGTGGGGACTTGGGAGAGTGGGAAGTAGTGTGGAGACTCTGGGTTAAGGGGGTACAATGGGAACTCAAATTGGGTGAGATTTAGGAGAATAGGGCCTCGGATTAGTGGAGAGGAGCAGCAGGGATTTAATAACTTTTCTAGACTACTTTCCTTATTTAAATTAAATTGTTCAAAGCGGTGTATAGCAATAAAGCACAATACAATAAAACATCGGTCAGTTCAGAAAACACATAATTATCAACACTATAGATTTGGTCTTTCAGGTTTCCTCAATTCCTATCATTGCTCACCAAACAAGTCTTTAATATCTTACAAAATTTCATCATATCTTGTTCCTCCTTAATCTCCAAAGATAGGTCATTCCATAAATCTGGAGCTATGGCGGAAAATGCTCTGTTCTGTAATCGAACAATATACACAAAATCCCCGCTCTTTGGGGCAGATTTTAAAAGCCCTGCGCGCGTAAATCCAGCCGGATTTACGCTCACAGGGGACTTGTGCGCCTATGTTGCATAGGCTGCCGGCGCGCGCAAAGCCCCGGGACGGCGTGAAATTCAGGGCCGGGGGCATGACTGAGGCCTCCGAACCAGTCCCTGGGCCGGGGAATGGCGTGCTGGGAGCCCACCGGCGCGCGCAGGTTACGCCTTCCTCGGGCAGGCATAACTTTCTGCACAAAGGTGGGGGGGGGGGGGGGATTTAGTTAGGGCTGGGGGTGGGTTGGGGAGGGGATGGAGGCAGGCTGCTCGGTTCGGCGCGTGCAGGTTGCACAATTGTGCACCCCCCCTGCACGCGCTGACCCTGGATTTTATAACATGCACATGGCAGAACGCGCATGTTATAAAATCGGGCGTAGATTTGTTCGCGTCGGGTTGCGTGAACAAATCTATGCCCGCGCATAACTTTAAAAATCTACCCCTTTCTGTAACATGCCTCCTCGACCTTGTACACAGAATCTTACAATTTGTAATCATAAACCAACCTCCTTCCTACCTTGGAATTTTTTTTGAAAGTTTTTGTGTGAAAAAAATTGTGAAAAACAAATTGTGTGTTATGTGCTTAAAATAGGCTAAAAGAGCTCAATCTTGTTCAAGTATTTTATCTTATTCAAATTTTTATAATGAGTGCTAACATCTTCAACGCCTCCCGCGTCTGAATAACAATTAGTCACTTCTGAGATGCCGAGAGGGTCAGCTTTGCTCTCCCTGTCTTACACGCACAAATATACAACTTGATTTTTGAAAATTATCAAGCACTAGTATGAATAAAAATTGTTATATTAACAGTTATATGAAAAAGGAGAATATGCTAATTAGACATATACAAACATAGTGCATAAATAAAAAGAGACATTCAGACTACTTACTGTCTTTTGAGGTAAATCTGTCATTTGTTATGATACATATGGATCTAATGTCATTGAAAAACCAGGACTGAGTCACTTGTTCCTTTATGTAGTCACTTCAGGTCCACTATTTTATTTATTTATACCACCTCTCCTTACCAGTAATAGGAGCACCTGAAGTGGTGTCCAACGAAAATTTAAAAATATTCAACTTAAGACACAATTCATAACGTTCTACCAAAACACTGTTTTAAAGAATGCTTACCTTCAGGATGGAAAAAAAGTTTTAATCTTCTTGCAAAAAGCAAGACCATTTATTTCTGGAAGTAAATCATTCCAAAGGGCTGGCAGCACCACTGAAAAAAAACCCCCTTGCTCTAGAACACCCAGATCCTTTTCCTGATTTGTCTACCAGGTGACCCATTTCAGGAAGGAAATTTTAGGCCAGTCCTGGATTTCTGACAGTGCTATCCCGGTGCACTCTGGTACCTGATTGCAAATAGTAGAAGCAGGGACTACAAATACCACAATGCACTGGGACCTAAGTTCAGAAAACAGGGCTAGTCAAAAGTCTCCCTCCTTGGCTGCTCTGGATCCACCTAATCCAAGAGTTATAAGAAAGGAGGTGAAATATAGAAATGTTAAGAAGTGGTAGTGTGATCCAGTCCTGTTCTTCTTCACTTGCCTTTCAAACTATGGATATAATTTTCTCAATGGGGAAAGCTCAACAGGGCATGAAAACTCCCAGTAGTTCTTAGAACAGCTTTCTGTAAATATCTCATAGTAAGGGCTGAAGTTCTTATAAGATCTTGGTCTAAAGCTGTTTGTGCTCGCTCAGCATAGTCTGTGACTTCCCTACAGTGTCTGCAGCTACTCCTTTATTGACTGCCCATCCTGCGCCACCGGTTTACACCACATAAAACTGGCCTGACCTTCTGCTCTTTTGTTACTGTTTTATGATATTTCCATGCCTGACAGTCGGGTTCTTTCCTCCGATCTTGGGAAAGCAGTGACTTTTTGCCCACTTGCCATGACCAGGAATTTCCACACCTGCCCTGGGGACCCCCACAGCCAGGTGAGTGTTCAGGATATCCATAATGAATAGGCGAGAGAGAAATTTTTGCCTGCATTGGAGACTCCATGTTTGCAAATTTTGACTCCTGCATATTTGTGTCATGCAGCCTGACTGGATGTGGGGTCCCCAGGTGGTTTGGGAAGGGCCTGCCCTAGACCAGTCCTCGAGGGTCACGAACATATTTTTCAGTCTCCCACAATGAATATGCATGATACATATTTGCATACCTTTTGCCATCCTGAAAACCAGACCTGTGTGTGGCCCTTGGACTGGAGTTCACCATCCCTGCCATAGAGATACGGGGCACGCCTGCTGGGTATGAATATGCATGAGATATATTTCCATGTGTGCAGATATGTATTGATTGATTTTTTTTTTTTTTTTTTTTTTATTTATCACCCGCCTTTTTGAATTAAAAATTCACCCAGGGTGGGGTAGAACGTATTAGAGTGGAAATATAGAAAGTCCCGTAGGTGTAGCAGCTTGACAATTCTAATCTGAAGGCAAAGGTGGACAGTGAGGCCTAAACTTAAACTAGATTAAACAATAGGACTAAACTGTGTAAAAAAAACCATTTCCATAACATACACAACATATCAGCAAAGCAATAGGTTGAAGCAGTAATATAAGGGGCCAGGCAGTTTATATAGCAGTTGTTCTAATTCCATTGCATGCAGGTGGGTGGGCTTCCATTGCTTTCCAGGGTGGAGATGGCTGTGGGTTTTACATTAAAAGCCTAGTGGAAGAGTCTCTGCTTTTACTTGCTTCCTGAAGTGGGAGTAGTCCTGTGTTTGGCAGCGCTCTTAAGACTTTGTGTTCCATAGGGCAGGCGCTGCTCCCAAGAAAACTCGTCCACAGTATCCGTTCATCTGATTTTCTTTTGTCACCATTTTTCTGGCCATTTCAGGCATATTCTTTAAGGCAGTGCTTCTCAACCTTTTTTTTTCTTTTGGGACACCCCTGGCAGATAATGCTTACAGGCGTGGCACACTGACCACTTGACCATCACAGGGCTAAATGTAAACATATACTCTGCATCCACAGGAACCCAAACACCCCCCACCCCGGGTCTCTAAACATTGAATGCAGAGCAGAATTAGGATATTTCAAATAAAACTCGCTATATAAAAAAGATATTCTGATTCAGGTGCTATCTCAGTAACAGCAACACAAACTCCCTTACTACCAGGGGCATTGTAAAATACAAAACCTGAAAACTAAAACCTCTCAGCACGTGTGTAGCAAACCTTCCATAGCATCACAACACTAACTCCCAGAACTCAAACAGCAATAGCCCTTCCTATGGAAAGGCAGCAGTGCAGCACTAGCGCATGTCCTATTGAGAATAAGAAAACACAACAAAGAAGATTGATACAAATCCTGACCTACTAGTACAATACCTCACACCTCAGTCACACGTACAGATCCGACCTTCACCAAATACAGAATGAAAGACCACAAAGTACAAATGTGGAGACACAAACTGGAATGGAAACCTCGAAAAAGCCACTCTGCAAGCGCTGGAAACAGAAATATATTTCCTCCTACACTAAACAAAGTACAAAGAGAGAAGAAATGCACATTCCCAAAACTGACATAGTATGACTCTTGCACCCCATCACTCCCCATCCGTGCCTCCATCATCCTTCACTTTTCCCAGTTACTCCCTTTCAATCATCCACTCACACTCACATCCCAGCCCAGAATTCCTGATCCCCACATCCCCTTCCCTGTGCTCCCTCTCTCCCCTGTTTCCCACCCCTTCCTGCTCAGGAGCCCCCACACTCCCTCTCCACTCCACCTTCATCTTCCCAGCATCCCCAGCCTCCTTTCCCTCACCCTCCACAGGGTGAAGAGATCATCAGCCGCATCCCTCCCAGGCTCAGCAGGGGAAGATAAAGTTTGTGTCTCATCAGGCCCAGAACAGCAGGAGCTGGCGATGTCTCTCTCTGATCTGGGCAAAGGAGGAAACAGCCTCCCACTGGGCCAGAAAGAAGAGAAGGAAGTGAGAGAAACCTCCCATCAGGCCCAATGTAAGAGAAGTCAACCAACTTCCACCCTGGCTGATATGGAGGCAGCCATCTGCTGGCCCTGCGACTCACCTCCCAGGACCTCCCGACACACCTGTTGAGAAGCACTGCTTTAGGGATGTCTTGAAAACCTGGAGAAGAGACGGCTGAGGGGGGATATGATAGAGGTGTTTAAAATCATGAGAGGTCTAGAATGGGTAGATGTGAATCTGTTATTTACTCTTTTGGATAATAGAAAGACTAGGGGGCACTCCATGAAGTTAGCATGTGGCACATTTAAAACTAATCGGAGAAAGTTTTTTTTCAATCAACGCACAATTATACTCTGGAATTTGTTGCCAGGGGATGTGGTTAGTGCAGTTAGTGTAGCTGTGCTTAAAAAAGGATTGGATAAGTTCTTGGAGGAGAAGTCCATTACCTGCTATTAATTAAGTTGACTTAGATAATAACCACTGCTATTACTAGCAACAGTAACATGGAATAGACTTAGTGTTTGGGTAATTGCCAGGTACTTTTGGCCTGGATTGGCCACTGTTGGAAACAGGATGCTGGGCTTGATGGACCCTTGGTCTGACCCAGTATGGCATGTTCTTATGGTGGTTTGGACTAGCACTGGGTCACAGAAACAAGCTGAGCTGGAACTGTTTTTGTATCCCACTGCATGCCACGGGGAGATGGATCTTAAATTAGAAGTGCGTCCAGCCAGCAGGTCCTAGGAGGCAGCCCTAGCACTTTCTATCAGTTTGAGAAGCTGTGCACTGATGTCCTATGATGCAGCACAGTCCCTCTCTCTAGGAACCGGACTTTCTGCCCGACTTGAGTTTGAAATTTTTTCCATGCCCCTTCAATTCACTGGGGACATTTTTGTTGGAATTCTGCCAGCAGATTTTTGATAAATTCACTTTAGGTTTTTTATTTTAATCTGAACCTGGTTCACAATCCGATTTAAAATCCACGTCTAACTTTTCGAAAATCTTTTCAGATCGGTTTTCATATTCTTCATGAAGGTTCACCAAACAGCCACTTATACGTTGGGCTTCTGCCCGTGCCCTTAAGCCCTGCTCCCTAGTGTGCGCACACTTTTTTTTTTTTTTTTTAATGCAGACTGAGCCCCGGGCTATTGTACAACAGGATTACAGCTAGATTTATTATTCCTAAGAAGAATAATTTACAGGCTGAGGCAGGAAAGTGCGTTCACGGGTTTACCTGCATATTTTGAACGCTCATTTTGTGAGGGTAAACCTTCTTTTGAGGATGCAGCAAAGAGTTTTACGCTCACAAAATGAGAGTTCAAAAATGAGTGGTCAGCTCATCGCTCTCACATGGAAACCCCATGCAAAACGAGGGCATCAAGCATTCCCTCCTATCATAGGGAGGTGCGCTGGTCAGAGATGGAGGGAAAGTTTCTAATGCTGGATCTGCTACCAGGGTTTTCCCCCCCTACCCGCAAGGACAAAGGCTCGACAGCTCACTTATTTTTTTAAGTCTAACCATGGCTTGATAGCCACCTCTGAGCCACAACCAAAGTAGTGCTCCTAGGTTAGATGTACAACAAGAGCTGTGCTTCTAAATTAGGAACGCAACAAGAGAGATGTGCTCCTATATGTTCTGCCCCCCTCCTCCTCCTGAATTAAAATGCGCATGCAGCCTGCGAGACTGCACGTCTAAACTCGATGTGCATGCATTTTAACTCCTGATGCGTTTCTTACAGCATCGGGGGTTAAGCGTTTTCTAACCTGGGCATTAAAACTGTGTGCTGAAATTCGGCGCCCAGGCTGTCAACGCACAAGTTATCGCATCGGCCTGTTAGAGGGCAATAATCGACGAAGTACTCGTGTTGTTGCAACCTCCGCAGCTACTATTTATCCTGGAGGTTTGTTCCAATAATCAGTGCAAAAGTATACGCCTATGTTTCTTCTGATTATTGCACCCACACAAATAACCGGAATTAGATACCACGGTCTTCCTCAAAACTTTATTGCAGTGGAGACGTATATATTTCTTAAAGCCCAACTCTGGCCGAGTTTCTCCATCTACGGAACGGCTGCCTCAGGGGCTTAGATGTTCTTGGACTCAGGTTGATAAAACTGTGATCTTGTGTGATAAACTCGTCTTTCCAAGTACAATACGCTGTATCATTGATGCTTTTTATTCCATGTGCTACTTCGTAGTCTTGTGAATGCGATACGTCTGATCCCCATTTCAGACGACGCATTAATCATGTCCTGCGACTAGAACAGCTTGCATGTCTCTTTCCGAATCCCCGTCTCTACCCGTAATAGCGATTGAAGTGCACATGGAATAAAAAGCATCAAAGATACAGCGTATTGTACTTGGAAAGACGAGTTTATCACACAAGATCACAGTTTTATCAACCTGAGTCCAAGAACATCTAAGCCCCTGAGGCAGCTGTTCCGTAGACGGCGAAACTCGGCCAGAGTCGGGCTCTAAGAAATATATACATCTCCACTGCAATAAAGTTTTGAAAAAGACTGTGGCATCTAATTCCTGTTGTTTTTCCTGACTGTTTTCTTAGATCGCCTTCCTTTTTGCTTTTTGGGACCCACACAAAAATAACCTGCAGGGGGGATCTTTTTTTTTTTTTTTTTTTCTTCGAGTAAAGCAACACGCGCTTTTGATTATACAAAAATAGGCGCCATGTTTCAACCTTCCCCGCCCCTGGGCACGCCTCTGTTCAAGGTGAACAAAATTACCCCGCGTTGTAGAGCAATGTGCGCAATTTTGCCCACTTGCACCTGATTGTGAAAGCCAGTTAAGTGCATAAAACTGTGTTTGTGTGAAAATGGCTGTTTTTTCACTCGTGTCCTGCTGTACTGCAGCGAAACCTGCAGTCCCGTTGATTTATTGTGCCACTTCACCTGCCCATTTCCGCATGGATAAATTCAGTGGTGGCCGCATTGGGCCTTTTTTTATTTTTTGGAGTGGGTGCAGTTTAAATCCTTCAGGCTTGGCTACATTTCTTTCTATTTTCGGTTTTCCGGAACAGGTTTTTTTTTTTTTTCTGCCCAGCACGCACAAGAGTAAATGGAGCTGTGTTTATGCATAAACTGAAATGGATATTTCTGACACGTCCCACGTGCCAGTCCAGGAGATGTGGTCATACTTATCTGGCTCAGGGGATACAGGGACCAGAGTAGAAATTTGATTCTATTAATACCGAGGCGTTTCCTCACTTTTCTTCGTTGGTCTCTCGCTCTCTTGTTCTCTCAGATTCAGGAAACTTTATTGGCATGACAGTTTGTATATATGTTGCCAAAGTACTAGATAACGTGGCTAAAATAAAAGGAAAAAGAAAAAAAAAATACATAATTTGATTTTACTGTTATCATCGCTGTTATGTACTTGTAATTGTGACTGTGATAGCCTTTCTTCAGCCCAGTTCATTTTGGTTTCTACAGTATGTGCTAGCCTTGACCTTGGAGGCAAGCTAAGCTGGAGCATTGGATGAATCCTGACCTTCATGGGGGTTTTTTAAATTATTATTATTATTATTATTTTTTTTTTTTACATATTTGCCTCTGCCAGGAAACAACTTTGAACCATGTTTCTGGGGCACTTACTCTTATTGTGTCAATAAGGAATGTATCAAGACTATAGGAGAAATGTATGATATGCAAGCCCAAAGCATATTTACTTATTTAAAACTTTTTTACATGCTGCATCATCGAAAGCTCTCAGGGCGTTGGTACAGCATAATTTAAAAAATTATGCTGTACCAACAGAAAAGCAAAATCATAAACCGGTAATGCAAACAATAAAATGTATATAGGACAAAACATTACAGCTTCAAAAAATGTACAAAAGAAACCACAACAAACAAAAATGTACAAAAGGATCAAGATCCTAAAAATTAATTGCAGCCCAAATGTTAATGATTCAATACCGAATAAAGACATCCTAAATCTGGCAAATGGCACAAGGAACAAAAGTGAATCTGAACAGAAATAAGCTGCATAAATACAAAATCACAAATATTCAATAATAAAACCAATAAATATACTTACAATATACAATACAATTATACAAAAATCAGAATTAGAAACAAGAAAACACAATAAAAGATCTTTGTTCTATCAATTTGCCATGCATTATAGGTAAATGTAATGATTTACTCAGGTGGGATGACTGATTTTTTAGTTGTGATGTACAGCAATTTGACATGTGCCTTACAAAGGGACCTTAAATGTCCCAAAAGCTTGTATTTTTAAATGTTTAACCTTGTAGAGATTTCATGTCTTCTCACTGACTTTGTTGATTAGCTTTTAACTTGCTTCTTATTTATGGTAGGGCAATCCCTTGCTACTGTTAGCAATTTGAATGTATCTATAGTTACCTTCTATGGACTATATGTCTCTTCCAAACTTACTCCCTCATTTATCAAAATGCGTTAAGGGCTTATCGCATGCAATAAGCCCTTAACGCATGCGATAGCACCATATTGTATGGTGCGATGCAAATCCGAAAAAGAGGAGGAGTTAGGGGCAGGAGTGGGCTGGGTTTACTGTTTTTGTGAAGCCCTATTGCATGACTTTAATGCCAATTTTTAGCTACAACATTTTCAGGAGCGTTAAGCTGTGCGATAGCTTGTGTTATGGCTGTATCACCTGTTGTGATGTTTTTTTGTGGTTGCCGGTTTTGGTAGTTTGAACCTCCCAGAGCGTCCACCTAGCTATCGGAGACCTTGGGGGGAGAGAGAGAGAGAGACTAGCCATAATGCCCTGACCCTAGATAGGTATTCATATTTCTATGGGAGGCCCACCTAGTAACTCGAGGTGAGGTTTAGGTATTAGTGTTAGTGTAGGGGTTACTTTGACATTCAATGTGAGACGTACGAACAGAACGGTGCTCTCTTGTGAACATTTGATGACCCTCGGAGTGAGGAAACGCACCCAAAGATGAGATTTGTGCAATGTTCTCTCAACCTAGCTTGATGGACTCTCCACATCAAGCTAGGTTGAGAGAACATTGCACAAATCTCATCTTTGGGTGCGTTTCCTCACTCCGAGGGTCATCAAATGTTCACAAGAGAGCACCGTTCTGTTCGTACGTCTCACATTGAATGTCAAAGTAACCCCTACACTAATACCTAAACCTCACCTCGAGTTACTAGGTTGGCTTCCCATAGAGATATAAATACCTATCTAGGGTTAGGGCATTATGCTCTCTTTCTCCCTCTCCCTCCCTCCATAATCTAACATGCCCCCCCCCCCACCAGGTGGTTGTATGTAGGAAATACCACATTCTGGCACTTATCTCAAAGTGCGATAAGGTAATCACTATTTGCGGTAACTTACCTCTTCGCACTAGGTATTAGTGCAAATTGCAGTAAACTCCCTATTTCCATAAAACACGCCGTTTTTCCCATCGCATGCGATATTTACCGCATTTTGATAAATCCAGGCCTTAAATAGCATGCTGAAGACCAGGGCTGTACCTTATGACATGAAGATCAATATTTCCTCTAAACTAAATCCCTCCTGCATGTATTTTTCACGTGATCTATAACCTTGTGCCCATTTCTCCTTGGCCAGCAAGAGTGCAGAAAACTTTCCACTTGTGGCCTCTGCTGTCTGCTTATCCAGCAGCATTGGAATGGGTCTCCTTACATCTTGTGTTAATCGTAATGTGAGATGTAATGAGCCCTGCATAGTTCAAAAGCCATGAGGCTGCTGGAATCATTGGGCAGTCGGCAGAGGCTACAGGAAGTAAAGTACTGCACTTCTGCCAACTAGAGAGGGAGGAGGACCTGTGATTGGGGTGAAGTGACCAACCAGGTAGGGTTGGACAGAAGTGGCCAAAAAGGTAGGGTTCAGAAGGGCATAGGTGTGAGAGAGAGGAGCATATGGGATCAGGGAGGAGAACCCAGAGAGAGGTAGAGGGTGAGACTGTAAGAGTGGAGGGGACAGGGGATGAGGAGAGGTTGGTAGAGAAGGTGGGATGAGAAAGAGAGAGAGTAAGAATTCAGGTTGGCTAAAGGAAGAAAAGCTGAAATATGTGAATGAAAGAGGAGAGGGTGGGAAAGATGGCTGCTTCTTCTGCTTGGTCAGACACTTCTTCTTTTCTGCAAGCTAATTAAAAGATTGGTTTATTTCAGCCTTCTATTTTTTCTTGATTATCCAAAGTGTAAGGGTAAACTCCCTTTCTAGTCTTCAGGGGCATCAGTCATTGGCCCAGAGGACAACTTTGCTTGCCTGGAATAGCTGGTTGCAGTGATCTGCTTTTTTGTCAGTCTTGACAGGCTCTGTTATTTCATTACTTTCAAAAGCCTTCTCTTTGGAGGGGTGAGATGCTGCTGCATTAAGGACTTTATTGCAGTGGGGGGGATCGTTCTTTTGGCCCTGTGGAGGGGTACATCTTTGTAAAGCAATTACTTAAAGGACTGTGCAAGTCGAGATTCACAAGTTTAAGTGAATGAGGAGACACTGACAAAGCCCATATCGGGGGGGGGGGGACGACTTTTGGTTTGTTGATGTAAACTATTGGCTTGATGCTGACAATTTGAACTTTTCTGCTTGCTTATATATAATAAAAACCATTTTTGGAACTTTATGGACATTGTAGAGTATTTGGTGTCCCTCCTTCTCTTATCAGTGATTAATCTTTGATGGTTAGACTATCGCCTATTATTTATTTCCTAAGTCAAACTGATTAATAACAGTTTATGGACTTCTCCAGGAACTTATCCAACCTTTTGTAAATCCAGTTATGCCAACTGCCTTAACCATATCCTTCGGCAATGAACTCCAGAGCTTAATTGTGTGTTGAGTGAGAGAGAATTTCTCTGATTTGTTTTAAATGTGCTATTTGCTAACTTCATGGAGTGCCCCCTAATCTTTGTATTATCTGAAAGAGTAAATAACCAATTCACATTTACCTATTCTAGTCCTCTCATGATTTTATAGACTTCTATGATATCCCCCCTCAGCCATCCTACTCCAAGCTGAACAGCCCTAACCTTAGCCTTTCCTCATAGGGGAGCAGTTCCATCCCCTTTATCATTTTGAACCCCCTTCTCTGTACCTTTTCCAGTGCAACTATGTCTTTTTTTTTTTTTGAGATGGGGCCACCAGAATTACACACAGTACTCAAAAGTGCAGTCTCTCCATGAAGTGGTTCAGAGGTATTGGAACAGTCTCCGTTTTATTCACTATTCCATTCCTAATAATTCCTAACATTCTGTTTTGCTTTTTTTGACTGCTGCAGCAGTCTGAGCTGATAATTTCAATGTATTGTCCACCGTGACATGTAGATCTTTTATCTGGGTAGCAACTCCTAATATGGAACTAACATTGTGTAACTACAACGAGGGATACTTTTCCATATGTGCATCACTTTGCACTTGTCCACCATTAAATTTCATCTGCCATCTGGATGCCCAGTCTTGCAAGATCTTCCTGCAATTTATCACAATCCACTAGTGATTTAACAGCTCTGAATAATTTTGAGGCATCTACAAATCTGATCACCTCACTCATTGTTCCCCTTTCCAGATGATTTATAAATATATTAAAAAGCATCTGTCCAAGGTTTGGATAAGTTCCTAGAGGTTAAATCCATAAACTGCTATTTCGGTAACTAATAAGCAGTAGTAGCTTGTGATCTATCTAATGTTTGGGTATTTGCCAGGTACTTGTGACTTGGATTGGCCACTGTTGGAAACAGGATAAGGGGCTTGATGGGACCCTTTGTCTGACCCAGTATGGCATTTTCTTATGTTAAAAGTACAGATCCCTGAGGCGCTCCACTATGTACCTTTCTCCACTGAGAAAATTGACCATTTAATCCTGCTCTGTTTCCTATCTTTTAATCAGTTTGCAATCCAAAAAAAAGGACATCGCCTCCTATCCCATGACTTTTTAATTTTCTTAGGAGCCTCTCATGTGGGACTTTGTCAAATGCCTTCTCAAAATCTAAATACATTAAATCTATGTTCACCTTTATCCACATTTATTAACCCCCTTTTAAAAGAAATCCCTTGGGTAAATCCATGCTGGCTGTGTCCCATTAAACCATGTCTGTCTGTTCTATGATTTATTTATTTATTTATTTATTTATTTATTTATTTTTTAAAGAATAGTTTCCACTATTTTTTCACAGCACTGAAGTCAGGTCACTGGTTTATAGTTTCCTGGATTGCCCCTGGAGCCCTTTTTAAATATCGGGGTTAAATTGGCCACCCTCCAGTCTTCAGGAACAATGGATGATTTTAATGGTAGCTTACAAATTACAAGTAATAGATCTGAAATTTCATTTTGAGTTCTTTCAGAACCCTGGGGTGTATGCCATGTAGTCCAGGCGATTTGCTGATATTCAGTTTCGTCAATCTGCCAGGTTCACAGTGATTTGGTTCAGTTCATCTGAATCATTACCCTTGAAAACTGGGTATCTGCCCAACATCCTCAACAATAAACTCTGAGGCAAAATATTATTTTCTGCAATGGTTCTTCCCTGAGTGTCCCTTTAGCCCCTCGATCATCTAACAGTCCACCTAACTCCCTCATAGGCTTTCTGCTTTGTATATATTTTTAAAAGGTTTTTATTATGAGTTTTTTGCCTCTGTGGCTAGCTTCTTTTCAAATTCTGTCTTATTAATGTTTTACATTTAGCTTTCCAATGCATATGATTTATTCTATTTTCTTCAGTTGGCTCCTTCTTCCAGTTTTTGATGGAAGTTCCTTTGATTAAAAAGGCCTCTTTCACCTCCTCTTTTAATCATGCCAACAGTCATTTTGGCCTAGTTTCCACTTTTTTTTAGTGTTTGGAATATATCTTGAATGGGTTTCTGAGATTGTTTGTTTAAAAATACCATGTCCACATCTAGTTGCACTCTTAACACTTGTAGCTACACCTTTCAGTTTTTTTCTATTTTCCTCATTTTATCAAACTTCATTTTGAAAGTTTAATGCTAGAGCTGTAGATTTATTTAATGTCCCCCCTTCCAGTCATTAAGTCAAATTTGACCATGTTATGATCACTATTGCCAAGTGGCCCCACCACAGTTACCTCTCACCAAATCCTGTTTTCCCCTAAGAATTAGATCCAACATGGCTCCCTTTCTCATCAGTTCCTGAACCAATTGCTTCATGAAGCAGTCATTTATTCCTAGTATATCCTACTGTTACATTTACTCAATTAATATTGGGCTAATTGACATTTCCCATTATCACTGCACTGCCAAACTTGTTAGCTTCCCTAATTTGTCTTAGTATGTCATCCACCTGATATTTTTGGCCTGGTGGATGGGAAAATAACCCCATTGCTATACTCTTCTCCAGCACACAGGAGATTTCTACACATAAAGATTCTACTGTGCTCTTGGCAGAAATGTTGGGATTTTAAAACAGAACGTTGGTTCTTTTGAGGAAATAAAGTGAGCTTGCAACAACAAGCACTTGATACTATATTTGACTTTTTTTTTCTTTCAAGATAGAACAATTATAAGAGTATAAAATGATAACAGTTAAAGATAGTTCTAGTAAGACTAGAAAAATGGAAAATATTCAAAACTCTCTTAAGATGAAAAATTTGAGGGTCATTAACTTTCCTAAGGGTTAAAGCATTTCTACTCTTGTGCTGTTTAAGAAGTATGTAGCTCAGTCTTTTCAGATTCTGGGGGAAGGAATCCTGCCTATTGCGAAAGATTGTTCTTTGCCGCCTTTGAATTCATCTCAGATGATATATCTATTCTCACTGACGCAAAAGCTGAAAAACTCCTCAGACAACAATTTCTGACTAGCTTTCGAGAGATGTGCTTCCTTCATCAGGTCACTGTAGGTCATGCTCCAGATTTTTTTCAAGAACCTTCCAGTCTAGTTTATGCAGGTTATGATGTGGTGGTGTTAGACCCAAATTTGAGCACAGCAATGTAGGCAAATTTTCATAGGTGCTGAGAAGCCACTGCCATTCAGGTCTACTGTTGCACCTCTGTCATTTCGAAAACTGGGCAAAAACAGTATGGGGATTGCAAGCTCTAGGGTGTTCTCAGGCTGGGCAGCAGTACCACCGACATGGGTTTCCATGGTAACAGAAAGTTTGCGTGGAGGACAGCTTGGGGATGATGCAGGGCCTGTGAACGCACAAGAACAGTTTCTGTTGTTGCTGTGGATCCACATGAATTGTGAGGTGAGGGTGGATGCTGGCTCAGGGGAGGGGAGGATCTGGATATGGGCAATCCGGGGGGATTTGTTCTTCTACCCCTTTAATAATTTCTGTGTGTGGGGGGAGAAAACTTGCTCCTGTCTCCTTTTCCCTATGGGCGCCCCATTTTTTAAATCTGATCCTGCCTTCAACCATGTTTCTGTTGAAATAGTTTCTATTTTGTTTCTATTTTGTATTTGTATACTACCTTCCTAAAAAAACCCAAAACTCAAAGCAGTTTATACATAATAAAGCCAAAAATACAACAAACTTAAATCCCTTGAGAGGAACACAATTTCCACCTCCATGCTCACTGGAGGAAAAATCAGTTATCCCTTTATAATCTAAATGCTACAGGTCAAAGTCTCCATCCCAAAATCAAACATAAAATACTCTCCCAATTGAAAAAAATCAATAATAATTACACTCCCATAACATAAAAATACATAACAAGCTTTCAGTTCAGGCACTGCCATTGAGGGAACTTTTTCTTTTTTTTTTTTTTTTTTTTTGGACCTGGCAGTCTTCTTCTGCTGTGATATACTTCCAGTTCAATTGGAGCTGGTGCTGGGATCTAGCCCCATGAGCCTCCATTTGTAATCATGTGGGGATATTTTTCACCTATTTTGTTTTTTCACAGCTTACTCTGGCCAGGTGATTGCAGTGACAGTTGAGAAATTTTATTTTTAGTCTGGAAACATTGTTGTCATGTTTTTTTGTTTTAAATTATTATATATGATTATAACTTTTTAATGTGGCATACCTGGGGGAAGTATATAAGTGAGCTGAAGTGGCACGCACTTCCCTTATCTGCTTACTGGTGAAATCATGAACACAACATTAGCTCGTACTTTCTATCCCCATAAAAGAAATATGAGAGGAGGTAGCTAGGAACAAATTGGTATCCCAGTTTCCAACATATAGGGAGCCTATGCTGTAAAGTTTTATGTGCACATTAAAGCTGCTTTGCACGTGTTAAAAATGGCGAGTATGAAAAAAGGCCTTGACATGTATCTTAAGACGGCCCCATCACATTAGGGGGCGAATTTCAGCTTCTCCACAGAGGTTGCACTAAACAGTAACAGAACTTATGAAAACCTGGAATAAGCAGGGATGATCCTGACTTGCAAAGAGGTGAAAGACAAGCCAGAGATCAAGTGGGAGCTATGGTATATTGTAACAGGAAGTAAAGTGGGCAAAGTAGGTGGGCCTCGCGGTTTCTGTGTATTTCAATATCACAAACTCTGCTTAATCTCTGGCTTTTGCCTTTGTTTCTCCTCCGCTGTGTAACTACATGTAACACATGTCTACATCTGAAAAAGGTTCCTGGATTTACTATTTTTAGCAGTGAAACCTTATAACTATTTTGTGGGATCAAGGGGTGGGACCAGAGTTTTATCTGAACCACATTACCAGCTTTGCTCTGGGTAGGAAAACCAATTTCCTTGTCTCAAGACCTATATTTAAGAAGGGTTATTGCTCTGTTTCTCCCTTCCCTCCCCCCCCCCCCCCCCCCCACCTCTGCTGTTGACAGTAAGCAAACGCATCCTAGCTACGTGGCCAGATGAAAAGTCCCTCAGAATTCTGAAATTCGGAAATCTTAAAACATCAGAGAAATTGGAACTTCGCCATCCACTTTCATGGGTGACGGACATAATCACAGACTTTTAAAAACTTCATAAATGGTACAGTTAAAAGCAAGTTTCTAATTTATTCCTTCTCTCTAAGTGCTGGTGGGTGTGCTGTTTAAGGGATCTGTTTTATCGCATTGAATATTTTGATGTCTTAAGGGTTTTTTTTTTTTAATTTTTTTTAAATATCCCTTTTATGCAGGCACAAGAATGTAACAAACGACTTGCATGGTATTTCAAAAGCATACATATGTGACAAAAAGAACAACAGAAACAGAAATACAAACACGCCACCAGATCAGGCTAAACAAGATTTTTCACACCACATAAATAACTGCGGCTTAATTTAGACAATGCAAATCTGTTCTCCACCTCCATTGCCATTAAGGGACCCCCAAGTCACGCTATATAAAAGGCAGTTCAGGTTTGGTGTTCGTGCCTTTGCAGGAGCTGACTTTACCGTGCATTCGTATGGTGCATCAGATGACATATGGGAAACGCCTCACTGACGGCATTTTGAATGTTGCAGCCACTGGGGTAGGAGCAATTGAGGATTGCTGCTGCTCTTGAGGGATGACAGTTGCCCTGGGGGAAGGGGGGGGGGGTTGGGAGGAGGGAGGAACCGGCACATGAGCAAGGAACATGGTTGCCCTCTATGGGGGACTGGGGGATGGGAGGGTGCAGGGGGGGTGGTGGAGAAGGAGAGGAACAAGTGAAATGGCATTGTATCCTGTCAGTTTTGACAGGCGTTTTCTACTAGGACTGGAATATTTTCCCAAATGACTTTTTAAGGCAGAAGTTAAGCGTTCTGTGTTAACTAGTTCAGATATATTGTGTTGCTAAAATTTTGTGTCTGAGGATTTGAGAAAAATTGTGGTTTGTTTGTTGTAGGCATCTGTCTGTCTGTCTGTCCCAGGACCTCTCAGGACAATGGTGCTGAATAGCAGTGAAAAGCACTTTGATAAATCCCGGAGATTTATTGCTCTCCCTTGTTTTATATAATTCTTGTTTAGTTGTTGCTTTTCATTACCAATACATGTATTTACATCTTGATTTGATACTTGCTTTGCATGATTGGATGGAACCATTGTCTTCTTCCAACCTAATAAACCAATCTGACCTTCTTGTGTATTCAAATAAAAAGGAAAGAAAGAAAAGTAAAAAAAAAACCAAAAAACCCTCCCAAAATGTGGTAGTGGTAGGTTTGGATTGATTGTAACTGTCAGATTCACCAGGCATGGAATGTGCCCTTTAGAAATGAGACGCTTGTGTCCTACCTACGGCTGGGTTACCTAGGAAACCCATCAGCCCCTGAGCAGAGGCCTTCCAGCTCCTTGCTTGTGCCTGCTACCTTGCTGTGCTGGTACATCAGCAGACGTCTCCGTAGCATCACAGTGACTTCATGAGGAAACGCATCTTAGTCAGAGCGAGAACCAGCAGTAACAGTCTAGTCTACAGCAGGCAATGTAAAAACAAAAAAAAAAAAGCCCTGTCCTAGAATCCACTCCCCCACGATGGTCAAACAGAAGAAGCTCTATTCATTTAGTTGCATCTCTCTTGTCACTAGAGAGTTGGAGTGGGTTCGCTAAAACTGCTGGATTACTTTGCCTTACCCTCTCTCCCCCCCCCCCCCCTCCCCGTGCCCATGGTGACTGCACCAATGCTGTAAATCTGTGGCACCGCAGTTGATCTCCCTATTGTCATTGCTTAGTATGCGTTTCCATAAGGGCAGTCTGAGCAAAAGCGGTGTCCTTCATTAGTCGTTCGTAGGCACTTTGTATGTTTGTCATGATAACCTGGGTTTCCTGCACCAACATAAGCATTATCTGGAGATGATCGTGTACATCAAAATTGGTCTCTTAAGCTCATGTACAATCTTGTCTTTGTCTTTGGTGGGTACAATAGCAAGTATTGCAGACCTGCAGAGGACTCGGAGGTCTGTATTCAGCTAAGTTAATTGGATAATTTTGCTCTGCCCCAGAATGCCCTTGGCCCATCCTTGAATTGCCCTTGACTTAGCTGTTTCAGTTTTTAGCCAGCTAACAACTTAGCAAGATAAATCGGAGGTGGTCATACTAGTGGAAATTTCAAGCCCCTGTCCTGCTAAGTCCCAGCTTAGCCAGAAAAACCCCTTTCAATATAGACTACCCAGTTTTCTGCAAGACCAGTATGGCTACTTGAGCTGTGCTCATTTATATCTGAATATTATTATCATGGTTTGGAATTCTTCTTGTGAATCAACATCCTGGCCTGCTTGTACTCTGCATTTAAGACAGTTTTGTATTTAATACAAATAGAAAAATATGAGGTCAATATTCAGCAGTGCGGCAAGCAATTTAACCACTTAAAGTTAGCCAGATTCAGTGGAGCACTTCACCTATACTATAGGTATATCCCTGATTTGTAGGGATGTGCAGAGGGACCGCATACGTTGCATTTGGTATTCGTATTCGGGGGACAGATACGTTGTATTCGGCAAGGGGGGGGCCCCCGATGCGTTCATTCTTATTCGTTTCCCGGCTAAAATTTTAATTAACTACAACCCCCCCCCCCCCCAAGACTTATCAAACTCCCTGGTGGTCCAGTGGGGGGTCCGGGAACCATCTACTGCACTCACGCCGTCTGCTACCGGTATTCAAAAATGGCACCGATAGCCTTTGACCTTACTATGTCACAGGTGCTACCGGTGCCATTGGTTGGCCTCTGTGACATAGTGAGGGCAAAAGCTATCGGCACCATTTTGAATACTGGCAGCCGACAGCCCGAGTGCAGAAAGTTGTTGCTGGACCACCAGGGACTTTTGGCAAGTCTTAGGGGACCCTCCTGACCCCCACAAGACTTGCCAAAAGTCCGTGGTGGTCCAACGGGGGTCCGGCAGCGACCTCCTGCACTCGGGCCGTCTGCTGCCAGTATTCAAAATGGCGCCAATAACCTTTGCCCTTACTATGTCACAGGGGCTACCGGTGCCATTGGTCAACCCCTGTCACATGGAGCAAGATGGCACCGGCCGTCCATTGCTCCTACCGTGTGACAGGGGCCGACCAGTGGCACCGGTAGCCCCTGTGACATAGTAAGGTCAAAGGCTATCGGTGCCATTTTGAATACTGGCAGCCGACGGCGTGAGTGCAGTAGATGGGTCCCGGACCCCTGCTGGACCATCAGGGAGCTTTGGTAAGTCTTGGGGGAGTCAGGAGGGTGGAGGGTTTGTTTAAATTCGCTTCTTTAGACGGCCGAATAATTTGGTGAAGATTTGTTGTATTCGTGGGGAATCGCGATACGTTTCGCTTCCCCACAAATACAACAAATATGGCCCTGTATGTTGCGGATTACCAATACGTAGGAAACGAATGCACACCCCTACTGATTTGTACCTGAGTCAATGAAAGCGATTTTCCCTAGGACAAGCAAGATGGTAGCCCTCATACATGGGTGACATCATCGGATGGAGTCCAGCACAGAAAACTTATGTCAAAGTTTCTAGAACTTTTACTAGGTTCACAGAGCATACCCAGCATGCCCTAATCCACGCGTCCATGTGGGGTCCCTCTTCAGTCTTTTTTTTTTTTCCCATGGAGTGTTCGCCTCATGGTTTTTCTGAGCTTGTAGTTTTTTTTGTTCAAAATTGCCTTGGAGAACATTTTCACTGGGGGTTTTTTTTTATTTTCATATCTTTCTCGGTTCAGGCCCCTCTCCTGTTCCCCAGCAAGGTTTATCGGTGGTTCAGTAAGTGGGGGTTATTTTTTTTAATTTTGCTTCCGTTCCCCCCCCTCTTCCCCCCCCCCCCGTGGTGGTGATGCCTCTGTGCCCACCGGTGTCAGTTGTCTGCCATCACTGGTCCTCATTTTTCGCCCCTTCAGTTCATTTTGTCATGGCCTTGTCGGGTTTCCGTCAATGCCCTCGATGCCTGAGGACCATGTCCATTACGGACCTACATGACGTGTATATCCTCTGCTTGTGGGCATCGCATGATGTCTGTGGGTGCCGCCTGTGTGACCAGATGACTCCGAAGGGACATCGTGCTCGCCTTGACAAGATGGAGAAGCTCTTCGGGGCAAGAAAGTCCGAGACTGCATTGGTGCCGACGCTGAAGGACCTTGGAGCAACACCAAAGGGCACCGAACCATTGACATTGGCGGGGCCATCAACTCAATGTGCTCATCGGTGTCTTACCAACCCAGCTGGTGCCTGTTCCTGGGAGGCCATTGATGCCCAGTGGGGCACGATGCAGTGCTCATTACCGGTTCCGAGGAGGAGGAAGCTCCATGGAGGCCGGCGGTGACACCAAGGCCTGCAGCCCCCCCCCCCCCCCGTCCAACTTTGCTGGGGCAGCACCGGTGCCTAGGCCTTTGGATGAAGGCCAAGCAACTAGGGCCCCCATCGTTTGTAGAATACAGTGAGGATGAGGCCCCATATGACCCCTGGGAGGATGAAGCTGCAGAATCCTCCTCAGAGGACTCGAAGGGGTCTCCCCTCAGAACATTCTTCTCCAGAGCAATGACGGAGGTCTCTGGCTGAGGACCTGACCTTCGCCTCAGAAGCAGGCAGCGGCACCAACAGCAAAGAAGGAAGAGGAAAGTTGCAACAGGAACTGTAAGAGGGTGGAAAGGGGAAGCTTCCTGGCATCAGCTTGGGCAGGTAGGGGGACACATTGCCCCATTGATATTTCAACAGGTAACAGTCAGTCTTTGGCTGTAATGTGTTTTTATTCAAACTGACACCTAATAAAGAGCAGACATAAATATACGCAGGTAACAGCCCCAACGAGAGCTGCGTTCGCTGGATGTAAAAATCGGGATTTATGTGTGTAAATGTTGGCTCCGCCCCTTTTTTTCACGCGCTCTGTTTTTCACGCACACATATACACGTGCAAATATCCGGTTTTAAAATTAACTGTTGCTCGTCCTGGGCCCATATGCTCGCCTGTATGTGACTTCTTTTAAAATTCACCCCTAAGTGCTAGTAATAAAATGGTAAAACTAACATGCTGTGTTGCCGTCTCCCCTCCCCTTCCAGCAGGCCTGTTGACATGCATTGGTGGGAGTGGGGGGGGGGGGTGTGTGTGTGTGTATGTCGTTGCACAGAGTAGAAAAAGAGGATCTGGCCCCATGTAGTCTGCCCAGTATTTCCTGTCCACACTGACAGGATACATCTCAGCTGCCAGCCCTAGAGCATGACCACCTGTAGGATATCGCTCCCTATGCATGTTTTCAATGGGAAAATTTGGAGCCAACTGATGCCACATGTTCTCCCCGTACTTGCCTTACAAGTCTGTGCCAAATTGTTGCTGCTTAGCAGGCCTGGTGCTCGCAAAATGAAATCCCTGGATGTGATCCCTCAGCCCTGGCTGGTAGTGGCACGGGTAAAAGTAGAGTACGGTTTGATTCCCCTACAAAAGAAGGAGGTCAATTTCTTTTTCTTACGATGATTTTCCCTGGGTACCTAATTAGCCTCCCCGGGTAAAAGTGATTGAAAAGTGGTCTCAGAATGCATAACTCTTTTTTTTTTTTTTTTTAGTATTGAAACTTTTTGCTGCCCAATAGTCTCTTGCGCTTCGAGCTTTCTTTGTCTGTTCTCATTCAGGCTACTTTCTCAGGGGTGTCCTCTCTGTTGCAGGTCTTAGCATCATTCGCAAAAAGACAAACTCCCCTCCCCCCCCCCCCCCAAAGTTCATCTGCCATGTCTCTCGCAAAAACATTGAACAAAATCTGCCCAGGACTGATCCCCGAGACGCTCCACTAACCAGCTTTCTTTCCTCAGAGTGACCTCCATTTACCACCTCACCCTGTCATATATTGCCCACACCGTTCTAATCCAGTCCCACCATCTTGGAGTCTTACCCCTAATCTGCTCGGTTTTATTTATGAGCCTCCTGTACAGGGCTGCATCAAAAGCTTTTCTGAATTCCAGGTACACCGTGAAATCCAATGCCTGCCCATGATCTAACTCTCTCTGATCACCCAACTGAAGGAATTGATCGGATTCGTTTGATGCAATCTTCCACTGGTAAACTCATAACTGCTTTGGATCCTGCAACCTGCTGCTTTTTTTTTTAAGATGTGCTCACTGTCCTTTCCTTTTCCACTGCAAAAGTCAGACTAGCTGGTCTGTAATTTCCAATTTTTCCCATATTGCTACTCGTATAAAGAAGGACAGCATCCGCCTTTAGTTGTGCAGATCCACTCCTGTCTCCAAAGATCTATTAAGCAGATCCTTCAGCAAATCCACCAAAACTTCTCTGAGCTCTCTAGTATCCTAGGATGTATTTTATCCGGCCCCTTGGCTTTGTCCATTTTCAGTTTTTTTTTCTAGATTGTCTACATACACTATAACAGTCTCTTCCGTAAATGATACAGCGTCTAGTCCACTATCCTACATACCTTTGCCAATAATCAGCTATTCATCTCCAGTCCCTTCTTTAGTGAATACCGATCAGAAACATTTGTTTAGCATTTTTGCATTTTCCTTATTGTCCCCTGCTTGCATTTCTCAACATCTCCTCTCAGTTTTACAGCTCTACCTCTCCCTTTCTTTCTCTGACATACGCCACATATTTCAGTTTTAACAGATATCTATATAAGAACATAAGAAGTTGCCATACTGGGTCAGACCGAGGGTCCATCAAGCCAGCATCCTGTTGGCAACAGTAGCCAATCCAGGTCACAAGTACCTGGAAAGTACCCAAACATTAAATAGATCCTATACTACAAATGTTGGTAATAAGCAGTGGCTATTCCGTAAATCAACTTGAATAATAGCAGTTTGTGGACTTCTCTTCCAGGAACTTGTACAAACCTTTTTTTAAACGGAGCCACACTAACTGCCTTAACCACATCCTCTGGCAATGAATTCCAGAGCTTAATTGTGCGTTGAGTGAAAGAGTTTTCTCTGATTTGTTTTAAATGTGCTACTTAGCAACTTCATGGACTGCCACCTAATGCTTATTATCTAGAAGAATAAATAATCGATTCATGTTACCCATTCTAGTCCTCTCATGATTTTATGGACTTCTATCATATTCCCCCTCAGCCGTCTTTTCTCCAAGCTGAACAGCCCTAACCTCTTTAGCCTTTCTTCATAGGGGAGCCATTCCATCCCCTTTATCATTTTGGTCATCCTTCTCTGTATCTTTCCAAGTGTTCCTCTTTTGAGAGCCTTGATATGTTTTTATTTAAATGCCAATTTTTTTGCTCTTCTTTAGCTTACCTTATTTAAAAACCGTATTGGTCTGTTTTAGGAATAAATACATTTGTGAGTAGCTTTCAAGTGTTCTGTCCTTTTCATCAAGTCATTGTGTATTAAGTTAGTCCAATTAAAATAAAAAAAAAGTGTCAACTAGAACTTGTTTGTTAACCTTTTATTTTCATGTATTTAAGTGGGCTAACATGACAACCGCACTACCCTTGTCTAAGAGAAATAGTATTTTTGGTTAAGAGAACAATTTAAGTGGCCAAATGTTTTGTCCTAAGCATTCCTTACAATGCTGGGTTTAATTCTACCATTTCCCAGTGCAGGATTCTGCTGGAAGTGTGGTGGTGTATTAAACTCTTGCAGCATAACCACTGTCCTGCACTTTAACGGTAATGTTCCACCACACGCTGATGGCTCAGCCTGCTCTTTCCATTTTCCCATACGAGGTCCTGCTGGTGAACCGCTGTCCATTTCTATTCTTGTAAACTGCCTGTCCACTGCTTTCAGGGTCAGTTGTGTTCGATGAATGTCCTTTGCTGGCTCTGTGGTAAAGGCAGCAGTCACCAGGTTTATTTGAGCTGGATGTTTTCATAATGGCGGACTGCCATAGGCTCTGATGCCATGGGATTGTAGAAGGGTTGTTTTTGGCCTAAGATTTGAGTGGGAGGCCATGAAGAAACCTGGGGTGTTGATGTTTTGCAGAAGAGGTTAGGCGATTACACTTTTTTTTTTTTTTTTTGAGTCATTATTGACCTAGTGCCCTAGCATGGTAGTAGGGAGCACTGGTTTGTCTGAGACATTGCTGATCTGATACCCTAGTAAAATGTTAAGAAACTTGCTTCCCTCTCTGTTAGCATTGAAGACCCAGAGAAGGGGGAGGCCACTCTCCCTTATGAGCAGGTACTGAACCAACATGGCACGGGGAGGAGGCAATGTTCTCTTTAAACCAACATTGGAGCAGACATGCCAAGTCTAGCACAATTGGAGGACGTCTCTCACACGTAGCGAGCCCTTCCTCTTGTGCGTCAGAGCCTCTAGAAGCCACCTGGCAGATGAGTGGCTTTGGCTGCAGTGAGTTGGCTTTGCCCAGTTCTGCAGCATGGACACTTCCCAGCAGCTGGCACAGCAAACTCCACTTCTCCCCAGTAAGCCCATCTCAATTGTGAAATGACCAACCCAGACAATTGCGATGGAGACTGGAAGAGCCTGCATCTCTGTAGGCTGCCTCGGTTGTTTGCTGGAATCCAATCAAGCTTTGTGTTCTTAGTGCATTTGCAATTGCTTTCACTGCTATCTTCAGCATCTAGTCAATGCCACTTTTCCAGCTATGTGGCCCAAGGCAATCAGCCAAGTCAGTCTGTCCCCCGAATGGCATTCTGTGTGTATCTCTGTGGACTGCTTCATTTTGTTGTGCTGTTGCTGGCTTTTGGCTACTGAAATAGAAAAGCGGATGGTGTGCATTGTTATCTTACTCTCCTCCTTTGTCCAGCAAACCCAACCCCAGTACTCATATCTTCCTCTCTTCCCCACCCTCGGGCTGATCCGAAGTCCTTGTTCCTCTTTCCCATCCACTCCTGATTCCTATAGGAGTCGAGCAGGTCTTTAGTGTGTGGTCTTCTTTATTGATTATCGGCTGGTTCATAGTTGTAGATTGGGTTGGTCTGAGTATCCTTGTTGAAACTATTGTCAATAGAACATTTAGGGTCTGGTTTACTAAAGATTTTCTCCCATTTTGTATCTGTGGGAAGAAAGCTCAGTAAATCTGGCCTTGAATTCTACATAAGCATTAATCAGAAACTTCATTTAACCCCTCTCTAAGATCTATTTCCTTTTTCTTTGGCTAGGCCAGTCCATTACACGTGAGATCTCTCACCCCTCAACTGCTGGAGACAGAGGGCACACCCCTTTCATGATCTCATTCACGGCTATAAGAGGGGAGTGGCCAGTAGTCTCTGTCTCCTGCAGCTGTGGACAAGTTTAGACAGTCTTTCCAAACATTTCAGAGCCAGGGTGCAGCCCTGGATTGGTTGTTTTCTGAGCTCCTGGGGCAACAACCTCTCGGGGTTGCTTTCCCCCAGTGCAGCTACCTCCCAGGTGTTTCTAGGTGCCTAGGTGGGGATCCCTGTTCACTAGGGATTGGGGATCCTCCTTAGGGAGTTGAAGATCCTAGAGAACCTGGCCCTATTTATATTAAAAAAAAAAAAAAATTGTTTTAGGATCTCGAGGTCTCTCTTTTTCTCTCTCTCTAGCCCCCTCCCTTGTCTAGCTTCCACCCTGACTCTGCTTTTCGGTGGTATGGGAAGGGAGCCACAGCAAGCAATGCAGCTGTGAGCGGCAGCCTGCAACTCTTTCCCCCGAAACTCGGGTGAGAGAGGGAAGGTACAGATTGCAGCACACTGTGTTGTGCCTTGAGACAGGATCAGGTTGGGAACCATGAAAAAGAGAAGGGGGGGGGGGGGAGAGAGAGAGAGAAAATGATGAGGATGCAGGTATGTGGCCTGAGGATTTAAGAAGCTCCCACCCCCCCCCCCCCCAGCATGGCTGGGTCGTTCTGCCCAGCCTGTGATGGAGGCCCACCCAAGACCCCCCTGCATGCAGGGGAAGGGCCAGGGGAGGGGGTTGGGCCAAAAGCTGACTCTGCTTCCAGTCTTGCAGGAGAGGAAGGGCTGCTGGGGCCGCTAGCACCCCTGATGGGAAGGGGGTCCTTACGAGGAATGCCTGAAGGCAGAATGGCTGTCCTAGGGAAAGGGCTTAGGCCATACCCTGTTAGTGGCCTGACAGATGAGCCCATCTCATGGGGTTCTCCCTGGATTTTGTGTTAATAATGCACCATGCTTTTTTTTTTTAGGCTTTGCAGAAGTCTGGTGCCTTGGCTGCTTCAGGATCCCCCAGAGGAGGGATCGACGGAGCAAAGGTGTGGGGGCCCCGAAACGCTCGCGGGACCCGCTTAGGCTTAAAGCATCGCCTGCTTCCACAGCCACGCCGGACTCCGGAGGGGAGGCTCGATCAGCAGCTGATGCACAGGAGCAACAAGCTCCTTTCCCAAAGAGCTTGCAGTTGAAGGTAGTGTGAGAGAAGGCGACTCGCTTAAGGTCATGATGAATATTCGTGACAGAGTCGGGAATTCCCCCTCTTCCTGGGACCTTGGTGGTGCGCTTGGATTTCCTGGTTCCCAGCTCATTGCTCTCACTGCCAGGCCACCACTTGCTGGTTTTTTTTTTTTTTTTTTTTTTATTCCTTTTGTGATGAACCGCTGTCATTTCAATCATTCAAAATGTTCTGAAATATAAACTTTGAGCTGGTGGTAATTTTAGTTTTAGTCCAGCACATTCATTTTTGTTTTTGTACCACAGTGAATTTAATCTCGATGTATGGCCTGCATTTTTGAAAGCCACGATTTGGTAGTAATGACTTTCCCATTCTGTCCTGCCCAGAATTTGTAATAAACTTACAGGCATCATGAGTAATGCAATGCAGTATAATTAAAAAAATCTCTAGTAATGCCAGAACCACTCGCCAGGGCCTTTTCCGTTTCTCCCTGCCCAGACTGGAAGAGCAGCTGTAGGACTCTGCTTTCAAAACGGGTGCTCTAGGCCATTTCCTAACGCCAGTCCTCCTGGGCCCCCCTGAGCAGTCTGGTTTCCAAGATCATCCCAGTATGCACGTTGACCCTGTATGAAGACCGAAATGCGGGCAGGTTTAAGAACATAAGAAATTTCCATACTGGGTCAGACCAAGGGTCCATCAAGCCCAGCATCCTGTTTCCAACAGTGGCCAATCCAGGCTACAAGAACCTGGCAAGTACCCAAACACTAAGTAGATCCCATGTTACTGATGCCAGTAGTAGCAGAGGCCATTCCCTAAGTCAACTTGATTAATATCAGGTAATGGACTTCTCCTCCATGAACTTATCCAAACCTTTTTTTAAACCAAGCTGCACTAACCACATCCTCTGGCAACAAATTCCAGAGCTTTTGTGCGTTGAGTGAAAAATAATTTTCTCTGATTAGTTTTAAATGTGCTACTTGCTAACTTCATGGAGTGCCCCCTAGTTTTTCTGTTATGTGAAAGAGTAAATAATGGATTCACATTTACCCGTTCTAGACCTTTATCATATCCCCCCTCAGCCGTCTCTTCTCCAAGCTGAACAGCCCTAACCTCTTTAGCCTTTCCTCATAAGAGAGCTATTCCATCCATGGTATCATTTTGGTTGCCTTTCTCTGTACCTTCTCCAGTGCAACTATATCTTTTGAGATGGGGTGACCAGAATTGTACACAGTATTCAAGGTGCATTCTCACCATGGAGCAATACAGAGGCATGACATTTTCTGTTTTATTCACCATTCCTAACATTCTGTTTTCTTTTTTGACTGCTGAGCACACTGAGCCGACGATTTCAATGGATTATCCACTATGACGCCTAGATCTTTTTCCTGTGTGGCAGCTCTTAATATGGATCCCTATGTGCAACACCTTGCACTTGTCCACATTAACTTTCATCTGCCATTTGGATGCCCAATCTTCCAGTCCTGCAAAGTCCTCCTGTAATTTATCACAATCTGCTTGTGATTTAATTACTCTGAATAATTTTGTATCATCTGCAGATTTGATCACTCGTCTCATTCCTTTCCAGATCATTTATTAATATATTGAAAAGCACCGGTCCACGTACAGATCCCTGAGATACTCATGCATGTTCACGTTGGATATCCTGAAAACCCAGAGTCTACAAGCATCACATAAACAGCAGTGGCATGCTCACCTTGACCACCTGCACACTTACCCTTTGGGGAGATCTGCCTCTTTAAATTTAATCGGGCATATGCATTAACTAACAGAAATCATGCAAGAAAATGATCTGGGTCCTTTTTTTTTATGTAACCTTTTAAAATAAATAAATAAATAAATAAAATTATTGCATAATGTAAACAGCAAAATGTTTACAAATTGCTTGGTGTCCACACCAAATACTTACAATTTTGAATGTTATGTCCTATTATATATTAGCAGAAGTGATTTGCACATTCACAAAGGCGGTGCTGATCCATGGGGGGGGGCCTAAGTGTGGAGCAGAGGAAGGGCACGAGAAGGAAGGAGTGGAGGTCCGCTTGGAAATTTAATATTGAGTAGTTTTTCTGGAGGGCCCAGAGCAATTGCCTCGTCTGCATGCGCCAAAGATCGCCGGTGTGCTCCTTCTTAAGAAGTCCCTGGTGAAACCAGATCCTGTTTTTTCCCAAGCTTGGGCATAAAGTTGCCTTTCCCAGCCCCTTCTGGATGTGCCACGGATCAAGCTCCTGGTTTTTTGTTTTTTTTTTTTTTCAGATCTGTTACAAATGTCTGTGTCCAGCACACATGATGCATGCAGTGAAGTATTCCCCACACTGTCGTCTTGTGGCTGGCCTCACTGGGAGCAGCACAGATGATTTATAAGCTTATATTTATACGTTTTTCTAAAGCTGACTGTATAGAGTGGAATTCAGAGCACCGAACCATGAAACCAACTGTAGAGGCAAGGGGAAGGTGATGATTAGAGAACAAGTAAAGTCTGTGGTGGAACTGGAGGCAACTGATCAGACTGGGTGGGGCAAGAGAGGTCTTTCTCTACTGTGGCTCACCCCTGCTCCCTCCCCCCTCCCCATGTAACCTTGAGACAGCCATTCCACCTCATTCTGCTTCCACCTAAATTGTAAGGGCAGAATCATATTAGTGAATAAGTTTATAGTTTACTTTTGTCTTTTTTTAATCATGAGAAATAGATGAATCACAGTGTTTTAATTGCCTTTCTTTCTTGCGCTATGTTGTAATGCTTTTAAAATTGTGCGTTTTATGGACTCCACCTCTATTTCTAAATGATGAGTGCAGATAATAAATTTTAAATGTAAATGTAAAACCACAGGATTAGGCCACAGTTCCACAATACTATTTGCACATCTTATATTAGGCTTTTTAAAAAAAATATATTTTCTTGGAAATAAGCTGCTTCCCTCCAGCAGCTTTGGGAATAGCCATGTTAGCAAGAGTGCACAAATTTACATCTTGTCCAATAGAGCTGATTGGTGGACGTGCCTGTGATGTCAAAACTTACATCGCAACTACGCACATCAAGAATTAGAGCCCAAGGTATCCGAGATAACTTCTGACTCGCTAGCAGTGGCTCAGGGAAATTCTGGGGATCAACTTAAAAAATTTCAAGAAAAATCACTTAGTGGTAACATTTTAAATTGGCAGAGGACAAGCATGCGCACTTTTGAAAAACTGCACAGTACAAAGAGCATACTGTGACTTATCTTGTCAAGCACCATGCACATGGAGAGCATTAAAAAAAATTAAGAGACTTCTACTTTAGTTGACTCTTCTATCCAGCAAATTGTGTTCCCTTTGAAAGCTGGTGCAAAGTCTGAACGTGAAAAGTGCCTGCTGACTTGGCACTTCTGTGGGTAAGTTGAGAATTGCCCTGCTTGTGAACAGGGGAAGGTGTTAGGCAGTAGGCAACTCCTGTCCTGGCATGCCACAAATGGGTCTGGTTTTCAGGATATATCCCCAGTGAATATGCAAGAGAGAAATCTGCATGCACAGTCTCTCCTCTTTGTGGCACTCCAGACCCAGAGTTGCGTACCCCCTGTGTCAGAACTGTAAGCAGAAGGTGGCTAAAGGCTACCACAGGACCTTGTGAATCCAAAGGCCTGGCTCTCACCATTATTTTGAAATCTGATAACATGAATACGGTTGAATAATTCTTAACATTGGTCCAATTAAGGGTATCAGAGCCTGCAAAGACTTCAGATTTCACCAGGGCCCATAGGGCAAATAGGCTGCATTATGCCTGCTGTACTAAACCTTTTATGTACAAGGAACAGTGAGAAAGTAAACTTGAAACCATGCTCTGGGCAAAAAGCCATAAAAGCAAGGAAGACAGTTTCATTCGAGATTTTTTTTTTTAAACCTGCCCAGTAGAATGACACACAGTTTTTGGAGTGATAGGGTGTGTGCTGCTTATTCAGCATTTAAACTTTTTCACACAGTGTGTGTGGTCTATCTGCATCATATTCGGCAGAGTTCAGTGCCATAACATTGATTATATGGAGCAATGAATGCAAAGTTTGTGGCTACTTTTACCCAGGGGCTTTGCACCTATTCTCAAAGGGAAAGGCAGGAGAAAACTGGTCCAGGAAAAAGGGCTCTCAGAGATGTGCACCAGCTTTTTCTGCAGAGCGATGACGTTTCCCAGTCGTCGTCCCCCCCCACCTAACCCTGCCCTCGAGCCTCCCTGTGTTTTCTCCCAGGTAAAAGCATGTGCATTGTTGATTTCCCCCCTTCTTCTCTCCCCCAAACACATACTTTTAGTCAGGTAAGGGGCAAGCAATTTTCAAACAGCCAACATACCTAGGTAAATTTGGTGTTTATCAGGGTGAATGGCTTCTGAAAATTGCCCTCTCCAGCCATAATAGGTTTTAATTCAATGTGATCTCTTTTTATGGTCTCTGGTGCCTTCCTTTATGCCGAAGGCTCCCAGAGCCCCCTTCTCTGCACCAGAAATTTCACTCTGAATCTAGTCCCCAATCTTGGTCCCGCTTGTCCCACTATTGCCTTAAATTTTAACATCACCAAGACAAAACTTAGAAGCATGGGATATGTCTTCAAGCATGGAGTAAAGGACTTCAAGGTTCATCTGTACTCTCCCCAGCTGCACTCCTGCTACAGTGCCAGAGACCCAGCTGATCTTTTGGTTTTCCTCCCATTTTTTTTCATAACCAGGAATCCTCCATGCTTATCCTAAGCTGTCTTGAATTTGTCACTGTTTCTGTCTCCACCTCCTCAGCCAGAAGGTCATTCCATGAATCCACCACCATTTCCGTGAAGAAATATTTCCTGCTGTTGCTCCTGAGTTTACCTCCTAGGAGACTCATAGCATGACTTTTTTTTTTTTTTTTGTTCTAGAACATTCTTTCTTCTGAAAGCTTATTGCTCCTCCAAAATCTCTCCTCTCCCCCCTTTTCCCTCTTTCTGTCTTCATGGATAACAGTGTCGGTCTTGGGGGTCATCTTCAACTCCTGCACACATTCCAAAATACTGCTAAAATGTGTCATTTTTCCCTCACTGTAACCGCCCCGAAATTATTTCCTTCCTTTCTGAACACACAATCATATCCCTTGTCCACGCGTTCTTCACCTCTTACTTTGACTATTTCAACTTCCTCCTTGCAGGTCTCCCTCTGAACTATTTGTCTGTAGTACAGTCTAATTCAGAATTCAGGTGCGTGATTTATGTTCCTCCAATACCATTACAACCATGTGACCCTCCCAGCCCACCCCATTTCTCAAGCCACTACATTTCTTCCTCATCCACTGCCTCCAGTTCAAGCTTCTCGTATTCACCTACAAGTACATTCACTCTGCAGCTTCTCATTCCTTCTCCTCTTATCTTCCCCTTCACCCTTTTTCCTGACCTCCATTTACCAGGCAAGCTGTTCTTCTCCATCACCAACTCCCCACTAGGTCTGGATTTGCCAGTTGGCACACTAGGCCTTTGCCTAGAGCAGCAAACGTCTGGGGGCAGCAGGCTGGCTGAAGATTTTCTGCCTTCCAGCTGCTTTGAATCTCACTTTAATAGAGAATGGCTGTCTGCTTCCTGTTCCAGTCGCAACCCTCTCAGGCAGGATATAGAAAACAGAAGGAGAAGAGGGTGCAGCGGCAGCAGACAGTAGAGCAAAGTTGCTCTGCTGTCTAAAGCTGCTCTGCTCCTTAATCCAGCCCCTTCCTTGCCTATCATGTGCAGGATAATGGAGGGGTACGACAGCACCAGCAGTGCCTCTGGTGGCAGAAACCTAAATCTAACTCTGTGCTTTCCACCTTACTGAATTGATAACACCATGCTCCTTTTCTGGCCATGTTCAAGTACCACTTAAAAATGTACCTTTCTGGTAATTGCATTTAAATCTTTGACACTGCTCTTCCCAGTCATAGCCTCCTGGATTTTAACCATATTCATTGAAAATATGTTTCCTGAAGCCTCTTATTTGTCTTGTCTTGTCTGTGTGTTTGGATTAGATTGTAAGCGTCACAGATCATGGCCTTCTTCTTTTTATGTGTACTTAATGCTTCATGCATTAAGTAGTGCTGTAAAATATACTGCTAGTAGTGATAACTAGGCATAGGGTGGAGGATAGGCCATGAGTCCCCTGTCTAAAAACAGCACTGTCTAGGCTGGAGATTCTGCAGGGTATCAAGAGTAGTCTGACCAACTCATTAGAACGGGTTCATTTACTACTGGTAGCTGGTGGAAGTAAAGGTAACTTTGCCTAGGCATCTAATAAACGGATGTTTCTATTAAGATTTGATGTGTGTTACAGAATTCTCAGGATCGAGAAGGGGAAAAATAAACCTGTTAAGCACAACCAATACAATATGTGTGTGTGTGTAGTTGTAAAAGGTGACACGGGGTGAAGGTTCAGTCTGACTCCTGTTTTCTCTCTGGGAAGGCCCTGCATAGCCTCACTGTTTCCAGCAGTTTAAACATTTTTTGTTACTGCATCACACACATAACAGCATGGTGTGTCCTTAGAAAGTTCACATTTTCGTAACAGTTAAAGGAAGCAGCCCAAAATCTGACAGACATAACCGGCTCAAGAAAATAAGGGGCAGCAAATAGGATAACATGATTTCTCCTAGGACAAGCAGGATGGTAGTCCTCGCATGTGGGTGACATCATCAGATGGACCCCGGCATGGAAACGTTTCTAGAAACTTTGACTGGCAGACTGAGCGTGCCCAGCCTCCTGCTATCCGCGCGTCCACGCAAGGTCCCCCTTCAGTCTCTTCTTTTCCGTGGTGCAGTAGCCTCGCAGGGGTGGAGCTCCAACTCCTTGAAATAGTTTTAACTTTTTCAGGGTTTTTCTGTGTCTGGTTCCCCTTCATGTTCAGTTCCTCCGTTCGCTAGGTACCTTTGTTTCAGCCGCCTTCGTTCTTCATGGTGCCGGTCAGTCATTGACTACGCACCGGCCTCTTTTTTTTTTTTTCCCGATGGTGTCGTAAGGTTTTCGACGCTGCCCCAGTGCCTGTGGACCATGTCCAACACTGATCCACAAGAGGTATGCATTCTCTGCCTGGTGGCCGCGCACGATGTCAGAGGGGGTCATTTGTGTGATCAAATGACTCCCAAAGGGCATCGAGCGCGCCTGGATAAAATAGAGAAGCTCTTCGGATCTCCTAAATCTTCTATTTTGGCTTTGGTGTCCTCAACGCCCAAGGACTATGGGGAACAGTCTCCATCTCTTCCCCTGGTGGTCCCACTATCAAGTACCCATAAGGATTGGGGTCTCTCCCCTCCCACTAACCTCTGGGTCCTTGTCATCCTCTGCACCGGGGAAAGACTGGGCTGGGCGCCAGAAATCCAGGAAGCGTCAATACCGCTCACTGTCTGGTCATGGTTCCGGAGTGGCATTGGCGGCTGCCGCGCCACCATCAGAGTCACCAGCCACCGGCGGCTCCATCCTCCGGTGCCCCCAATTGCCCAAGGTGTACCACGCCGGCTATGGTGCAGGGTGCCATGCCACTCGTGATCCTTCCGAGGATTTGCCGGTGACGCCTCGTTCCCCTCCGTCAGTCCTAACCACCCAGGACTTTCAGGAGGAGCTGGACTGCAGGGTGCAGTCGGCGGTGCTCAAAGCGCTACAGAGCATTGAACCGCCGGTGCCACTGTCCTCCTTACCGGTGCCTGAGCCTCTGCTATTGATGTTCACACCCATGCTGGAGCATCTGGACATCCTTCTTGGCGCCCTACTGACGCAACTGGTGCCTGAGAGGCCTTTGATGCCTCCTCGGCCACAGACGCCCTCCACTGGAGCGATCCCACTCTTCAATATTTAATGTCTAGCTTTATTCCTCCATAGGAAACCTACTATTAAGTATTGTAATCATTTTATATCCTTCTTCCAACGCCAACAAGGCAACATTTGAAGTTTTCCTAGCATGTAGACAGATGGACTCAGGACCAGTGGGTTAAGCTCCCCTGCCAGCAAATAGAGACAGAGCAAGCTGACGTCACGGTATATATACTCCTGCAGTGACTCCAGCCTGCCAGTATTTTCCATCTCCAGCAGATGGTGGACATGCATCTCCCTCTGGGGATTGCTTCGGGTTTTTGTTTTTTTTTTTGGAAGGAGAAATTCAAATTAAGGAAAAAGTCCTACACTCCTGAGATGATACCAAAAGGTCCCTCTCCCAGTTGAGAATTCCTGAGGTGATTTCCGTGGTCCCTCAGAGGTGTGCCTTGGTCCGGTAATGGGTTTCCTGGTGTGGACTTAGCTACTCAGTCAGCTGAAAGGCAGAGGATGCAAGAGGCCAAGCACGGCGGTGACTGCAGATGCCCTCTCTCCCCATGGTTGGAGACTGTCTCTGTACTCAATGGTAAGCGCTGAGCTCCAGTAAGGTTTCAAAATTTAAAAAAAAGAGAGGAAACAGACAATTAGAGGGGTCTCCATGCTCAGTGCGCCATCCCAATGTTTGTTTCTGCTCTGTTGGGGAACTGGCCAGCCTGGCAGGTTGAGCAACCCTGGGGGGCTAGGCCCCGCAGTTAGGCTTTTTGCTTGCACACTGCATGGAAGGCCGCGGTGACATTTTCGTGCGCTTGTGCATACTTTGCTGCCCTCTACAGGCCGTCAGTGTGCGCAGTACATCAGCTCTGCACATGTGTTGTGAGCTTGATTTTGGGTGCACCGTTTGCATGCACACATTTTGAACTGTTTCAAACACTTTGGCTTGGTGTACAAGTTGTGCGTGTGCCTTGCCATGCTTACTTCTCCGATGCTTAATTTTTTTTCTCATACATTTTTGAGCGCGAGCCATTCAGATGTGCATTTACCACCGTGATGGCACAGGTAAACAAGAAGCCTTTCTCTTTGCCTGTCATATTAGGGCTTCTCAGCCTGACCTGTCTTCCAACATTTGTCAGTGCTGTTTGGATGCTCAGGGAGAGTTGTCTTCCTTGGATTTTGCTAAGCCTGGATCCTCGCATTCTGATGATGGATTGGTCACAGCTTTGTCTGGGGGGATGCCAGACCTTGGTTCTCCCTTGACTGGCTCCTCCGCAGGAGAGGATAGTTCTATGGGCCTCGCTCCAGTTTCTTCTGGGCTTGGTCTGGATCTGGCTGCTTTTTCTTGGGTGCAGTTTTTTCAAGGCTTAAGGTTTCCTTCAGGAAATATAGTCAGATAAGTACTTATGAAAAGTAGGGGCACTGTATGGGAGTTGAGATGACCGCCAAGGGGAGTGGATATTGAGGATTAATTTGAACCAACAAAAAATAAAAAACGAAAATTTATTAAAAAGGATTATGTTGAGAATAAAGTCAACAACCATACAAGCGGATAAGCACACAGTGGCTATCCCAAGTATAGGGCTTCCGCACAGAACCACACATTGAGTGGTTCCCTATACATAGTTGATTGTTGATGTTCTTGTAAGGTGGGGAATTGAGGTTTAATTGTAGGTATATAATAATTTTAATCAGTACAAGGAGGAAGGACACAAAAGTTCAACAATGTCCTTAAAGTTTGAATGCAAGGTTTTATTGTGTACAGGCAAGCAAGAAAGAGTTCAGTTGTCAGCATCAAACCAATTTAAATTATATCAATAAATTCACTGTCCCCCCCCCCCCCCCCTGACATGGGCTGTGTGTTGAAGAGACTATCGGGTCGATACAGTACCGACTCGTAAAATAAAGAGCGGCCGTATCCGGCGCCCGCTCATTTGACGTGCGCACATTTTGGTTCACAATCCGCTCGATCCAGTATTCAAATTAGACGCAAATCCAAGCGGCACCAAAAGCACGCCAAATGCGTGCCTATGAACTTTAGGCATTCGCAATCGACTTTACTGTATAGGACGTTATAGAACTCCTATACAGTATCCAGGGTGCGCTGCTTCCATACATGTCATTTCAATGGAACGGGAAATGTCATTTTGAAAATGTTACGAAAAGTTACATTCCAAACTTTTCATCGATCTGGAAACTTATCCCGTTGTTCCCCCCTTTGTGACATCGCTGCGTCATAATCCTACCGTGGACGTGTATATAAGTTGCATCGCCAAGTAAATTTTCTATGTATTTGGTTTGGGCCAGGACAGAGCGGTTACAGCGGTACCTTTGGATATCTTCCGGAAGATCGGCAATGCTTTCAGCAGGTAAGGGCATACTAATGGGTGCTTCTTTCCAACAGACCCCGCATGGACACCGGGACGTCCATGATGGGAGGCCCCGCTCTCTTCCACGTCCGGGCGCTCAAGGCAACGGCCATGGATGTTGGAAGGGAGCGGGGCCTCCCATCATGGACGTCCGGAAAGAGGCGGGAACGTCCATGGTGCAGTCTGAGGCAGGCAGGTCTCGATACATTACACGTCCAATATATACATGTAGTCCATGATGCTGTCCGTTGGATATTCATGACTGTCAAGAGCAAAGCACCACACTAACGCCAGGGTCAGGGCAGGCGTTAAAAATAGAGGGTAAAGACGCGCTATTTTGGGCGTGAGTTACTGTATCGAGGGGAATAGCTAATCTGGTCATTAAACACCATTAACATACCATCTACATGCGGCAGGCGCTAATTGTAACGCGTCGTTTTCAGCACGCGCTAAGGACGTGTTAGAGCATATGCTGAATCGCTCATCCATCCTACATGTCTAAAACGCGCGTCTAATTCGCGTTCAAAAGTGCGCAAGCCAGGCTGTGCTTTACTGTATCAGCCCGAATGTTGGGAGGGAGCCCACAAGTTGCTAGGGAAACATCTAAGCAAAGGGTAGCGACAGGCCCTGGGCTTGGACCTGGACCCCAGCTTTTTTTTTCTTTTACAGTGATATCTATGGCACTTCAATGTAAAACAAATGAAACGGAAAAACAACTTTTTTTTTTTTTTTTAATTTTAAACGAACCCGATGAATGACTGGTCTACGAAATGAATCGGTGAACCAAAACAAATTTTAGATTCTGTACATACCTAGTATCAAGTGCTGTTGGAATGTAGTTGTCACTTTAAATGATTGCATTTATTTGTGAGCATTGTCCCTTTAAATGCTAGCATTTATTTTGATTTCTGGCACATAAATAGAAATTATCATTTAATTCCATACAATCTGAATCAGTCCTCCTCCTTTTCTTAGAAAAACATTAAGCTAGCAAGTTCATAAATGCAATGGGGGTGTGGTACCGTGTGCAGTCAGAATGGCCAGAGAATAGATGCAGGCTAAGATCTGGCTTGGCTATTCATGAACTTTTATTAATTCACAACAGGAAAAAAAAACCCTCTGCATATCTTTGCAGCTTATAAATAAAGAGGCAGTATCACAACTTAGATCTCTTGGCCTGGATCTTTCCTGTTCCCAGGGGCTGCCTCCTGGACCAGGATTCCCTGTTGTCTTTGAGGCTTAAGGTGGACCAGGCCAGATCTCTGGATCCAGTCCCTTAAGTTATTCTGGGGTTTTCTTGTGTATACCTCTTCACAGGGGGGTAAGAACAGGACTGGCTCAGCCTCAGATGATATGGGGCCAGTTCGTAGCCTGTATGAATACGCTTCTTAGACAGCTGAGCCTGTGAGCAGGAGGTGACTGCACTCCCGAAACACATTATCTTCTCCTCTCCTGGGTGCCTAGTGAGTTGACGACCTCGTAAAACACATTTTACATAGTTTTATTATTTTTTGGCCCTTCCCCCCCCCCTCTGCTCTTTGCTTGCCTGTGCGTGATCCTTCACTTCTTAGAGAAAGCCCTGGGATAGGCTGCCCAGTGTAAGGTAGGTCCAGTAACTGCAACGGAGAAAGACCTGAAAGTATAACTCATTTCAATTTCTGAACACCATTTGGTAGATTTGCAGCCACAACTGAGCTCCTGACCTAGACAGACCAATTCTGGCCCGCATAGGTTTAATTAGGGGAATTTTCAGCTGAATCTCTGCAGTCAGGATTGCTACTAAAGATTTCTTAAATCTAGGTGGCGGAAATCAGGCTGCCGGGACTTGGGGACTGTATATTGCAGTGCTGGGGGTTTGGGAACCAAACGGTGAATCGGCACTCAAGTATCTAACTTGCCTCCCTCACACTAATCCAGCCCCCACCACTGCTCATTTTTTTTTTTTGAGTGGCTAAATTTAGTTACTCTGGAGGAAGAAATAGTCCCTCTGCGGGATCTAGCCACCTCACCCTGTTAGGTGGCTAGATCCCTGTGAGAGCCCACTCCCACGGAGCTATAAACCCAAAGAACAAGTTTCGTTTCGTGGCGAATCCTTCGGTACCTTGACTAGGTAATACCCCTGAGGGCCTCCGCATCCCCAGGAGCACAAAGCTGCTGTCCATTGATCTGAATTTTGAACTCTTCATTATC
Organism: Rhinatrema bivittatum; assembly: GCF_901001135.1. Classification (NCBI taxonomy): domain Eukaryota; kingdom Metazoa; phylum Chordata; class Amphibia; order Gymnophiona; family Rhinatrematidae; genus Rhinatrema; species Rhinatrema bivittatum. The sequence goes on from NC_042617.1 coordinate 303,918,959, forward strand.
TAAATTGATTTTTTTTTTTTTTAAATCATTCTTTATGGGATACTCATTTATGCAATGTATTAACTTGTGCATTTCTCATTGGCATTTAGAAAAAGTGTAAGGCAGATACAGAGGAAAAGGGAAAATAAGGAGAGACACATAAAAAAAAAGACAGGGAGAGAGATGGTCAGGGGGAGGAAACGCACACAACCAGAGAGCCACATGGCTGAGCTTCTCCCCATGCCCATCTCTTCCTTCCATTGCTTTGATGGGTATGTTTTTTTGCTCTTGGTAAGAGGTGGGTGTGCTTTATGTAAGGGGAAGCTCTCCTTACCATTTTACAATATTGCTAACCTAAGTAGTCCTGGCATGGTTGTAATTGCCACAGGGATTGGAAGAGTATATTAATTTTATACCATTTCAGGGTGTCATTATCCAGCCAGCAAAGCTAGGCTAGAATCTGAGACTGCAGAGTGCTGTAATTGCAGGTTTATTGAGCTCTGTTAGAGATCCCATGAAAGAAGGCGGTGTGGCAACAAGGCACTGTTCTTCTTTTCATCTTTTAGTAGACAAAAAATTTCTGTTCTTCAAGAGGTAGTGTGATTAAACATTGATAGCTGTAATAAAACTTGAAAACAGTCCTGTATAAATTCTTGTGAAATAAAAAAAAAAATTAAATAATGTGATTTTTACTTGTTTTGTAGTACGTGACCTTTATTTTTAAATAGTCATTTTTTTCTTTGTTTCAGTACATAGCCTGCCTTCTTCTATCATATCACCTCTGCCATGTGCAGTCCCTACCCTCCACTCCATATCACCTCTGCCATGTGCAGTCCCTACCCTCCACTCCATATCACCTCTGCCATGTGCAGTCCCTACCCTCCGCTCCGTGTCACCTCTGCTCTGTGCACAGGTCCTTCCCTCTGCTCTGTGCACAGACCCTACTCTTCACTCTGTCACCTTTTTATATGTAGTTGGAGGCTATACGTCCTTCTGATGGAGAAAGAACAGCCAGGGAAGTGGAGTCCACTAGGATCCCATAAACTATATCAGTATATTGCAGGTATTATGTGACTCTCAGTAGTCCTTTCTGGTGCCTTATTTTAGATAGTAGACTAGAAGGGATAGCCTCAAGAGTAACATAAAACAGTATTTCCTTACAGAAAGGATGGTGAATGCATGGAGCAGAATCCTAGAAGAGGTGGTGAAAGCACAAATCCACTAACAGAATTCAAAGAATTATGGGATAGGCACAGAAGATCCTTAATGGTGGGGAAGCGAGGGGGTAAAACGCACCTAACTGTCCAGTCATCAAAGCAACTGCTCCTCACAAGCACCAGAGAAGAGGACTTTATCCAGTTCAGTTCCAAACTTGTGTAAATCTCTGTAACTTATCAGGTTAGCTCCAAACCTGCTAATTTCCAGGAATCTGTTTAAAAACAAAAACTCTGAAGCAGGGTTTGGTCATGAAATGGACCTGCAATCTGTCTCTCAAGCCACACTTCTCAGCACCTAAACTCTCTGGTATTGCGACAGTAACTGCTCTAACCCTGCATATCACTGAGAAACTACCTGCATTTTTATCCAGACATCGCCAAAAAAATACTATTCCTGATCTGCCCCACAACTGCTTTCAGTCATTAAACTCTACATCCCTTTGATGCCATGGTACCAAAAAGACTTCTCTTGATATTACCGCAAACTTCTCTGTCCTTAAACTCTATAGCCCTGGGTGCCCTTGATACCTTTACCTCATCATTCACCGGGCAGCCCGGACACCCATGGCTCTGCCTAACCCCCACCCAGCCTAGCTGGACTCTTCCATTTACTCACACAAGAAAAACGTGACACGCAGCTTGGATGAAATGGCTGCAGCCGTTTTAGAGTCCCTAACAGGGGAGTCTAATTTAGGCACCGTGTGTTGCCAATAATGCCTACATATTGCTGTCGGTCAGGTGCCAATAACTCTGACTCTTTCTGTCCAAGCGGAACCACGGGGGGGGGGGGGGGTCTCGCTTGCGGTGAGCCCCTGGACAGGCGACATGACTGCCAGCATCAGAGGGGGTCTCGACCCGGCCGCCACACAGCAAGCCCCGCCAGAGCCCCTCCCCATGTATTCAGCCATCGATCTGTCAAGGCCCTGAACCCCGGCACCCGACATTGATCATCCGTGGCTAAACGAAGTGGTGGCCCCTCTCGTCCATACCAGCACCTCCCAGCTTCTTTTTTTTAAATGCATTTCGAGTTACAATAGGCTTTCCTGGACTCTGTCGCCACCGTTGAGACATAACAAGCAAGCAATAAACCTGCTACCTAACAATTAGTTCTGGCTAACCCAATGGTGGGGTTGGGCGGGAAATCAGCTTGCTTCGGGGCCGAGGGGAGCTGGCGGGTTTTAAATCTCCTGCCGGCCGCCCCTCCCCCGATGATGGCATCACGCGCCCCTCTGGGACAATCAGGTGGCCTGGCGTCGCGGCGCATTTTGATGACATCACCACTGCTGACGCTGGACCAACTCGGAAGAGTGGCATCAGCAGCAGCGCCGCCACAGAGAGGATCCCCACGGCGGCAACAGCACAATGCCAGCGCCATTACCTATACGGCAAGGAAGGGAACGAACCCCTCCCCCCACCCTGGTGCACCTGAGGCAAGGCTAGGTGTGGTGGGGGATGGCCAGACACATGGATGCATCGGGCGCCCGGTTATTTGCGGCACCTGCACATCTGTGCTGGTGGGGGAGCTGCCCATGTCTCTCTAGATGTTGCCCCGATACATCCATCACTGTGCCTTAACTATCACCCTGACGCTTGTATGTACTTCATTATACCTCTCCAGATGTTACCCTGATAAATCTTTTTCCTTCACCTACTATGCCTTTTTTTTTTTTTTTAATTGCCATGGTTCTTAATCTAATTTTGCACACCATTGTACTTCATAAATATTAATGTAACTTCAAATCTGCAGTAACCCAGTTTTTTTTCTTCAGTTAAAATAGTGTGTAATAAGTAAATGATGACGTTTCTAGATGCATTTTAGTAGCGTGCCTCATCTTGTTAAATAGGTTTACCTTCACCAGACTGTCATACCACGCAAGTGATACTACGAATTTGGAAGGCCTTAAAACATCCAATCGGGATTAAATTTCACTCCAAACAACCGAATCTCCTCTTTCCTTCATAAACCTTTCCAGTGCTTTTATATATTTCTCTTAGCTGCCACCTATCAGCTTTCATACTTTCAATTCTGTACTTCCCTCTGGTGTCTGAAAGTTGTTTCAGAGTGACATTTACCTTATTAAGAATTGCCCAATAGTGAGAAAAAGGTGAGAATAATGCATACAAATGCTGGAATATTCCAAAATTGTTTGTTTCAGTATCTGTAGAAGTAGTAGCTTCATCAGCAAGCATCACGTTTCAATTAATGGCATTCACATGCTCTTCAGCTTGTTTGAAGGATTCTTGTCTGAGCTCCTTTGCGCTCTGCTCTCCATGCATATTTTTATTTGAACCATTATCGTAGCCCTGGCCGAAAAGATCAGTTCCAGTTCTAGCAAATAATCATTTGTGATCTCACTTCGTCTGCCAGCACGGGGCAATGATGGTTTTGTAGCTGAGACACTGGGTTTGTTTCTTCGATACTTTGGAAGCTGCTGTAGTCAGAGAGAGATGCCAAATTTCATCTGTTTTACCAGTAATACTGAAATAAGAGACATTCTGCTGCTGACCCCTGATGTGCCTTACTGGTTCTTCCAGGGCTACCTAGGAACCCCTGATGTGCCTTACTGGTTCTTCCAGGGCTACCTAGGAACATGCCGTGCTGGATCACACCAGGAGTCCATCGGGCCCCGTGTCCTGTCTCCAGCAGTGGCTAATCCAGGTCGCGGGTGCCTGGTGGGTGCTCAGGCACTGGGTTGGATCCAATGCTGCTCCTGCCGGCGACAAGCAGTGGCTATTCCCTATTGATTGGTGGCGGTTTGTGGATGTCTCCTCCAGGAACTCATCCAAGCCTTTTTGGAACCCGACTGCACTGGCTGCCCTGGCCACGTCCTCCGGCAATGAATTCCGGAGCTTGATTGTGCATTGAGTGGAGAAGAATTTGCTCCAGTTTGTTTTGGATGTGCTGCTTGCTGGCTTCATGGAGTTGCCCCCTGGTCCTTGTGTTATCTGGGGGAGTGGATGGCCGATTTGCATTTGCCCATTCTGGACCTCTCATGGATGGTTTTGGGGATCTCTGTCGTATTCTCCCTCGGCCGTCTCTTCTCCAGGCTGTGAGACCCTGGCCTCTATGGCCTTTCCTTGTGGCGGAGCCGTTCCATTGCCTTTGTCGTTTTGGTTGCCCTTCTCTAGTGCGGCTGTGTCTTTTTTTTTTTTTTGGGATGCAGCGACCAGAGTTGTGCTCGGGGTGCGGTCTCGCCATGGGGCGGTGCAGAGACGACGTGGCATTTTCTGTTTTGTTCGCCGTTCCCTTTCTGGTGGTTCCTAGCATTCCGTTTGCTTTTTTGATGCCGCGGCACACTGAGCCGATGATTTCCATGTGTTACGCATGATGCCTGGGTCTTTTTCCTGGGTGGTAGCTCCTGGAATGGAACTTAACATCGTGTAGCTACAGTTCAGGATTTCTTTTATGTGCAAAAATACTTTGAAAGTCGTGATCTCTCATTCACCAGTTATAAACAGCACACATGTATCTGATGAAAAAAGATATTGGTTTGGCCCTAAATTACTAAATAGAAGAAGAAAACTTTGAATCATGCAGCAGGTGAGATCATGAGGTTATTTGAAGTCACCCATGAAGCTTGCTTGCTTCTGTGCTGTGTAGGTCGGATGGCCCTCATCCCATCCCGTGTTCCTTAGGAGCTGATGCCATGTGCTTTACAATTGACTCTCATTTTCTTTGGCATTGCACCGTGACACTGGGCAGTAAGTTTGTTTTTTATTGCTGGTTACCTCTTCCCAGGCCTGTTTAACCGCTTTTCACGAGGAACACTACCTCCTGGCATTCCCAGAGGATGGCGTTTTGACAAAGGGCCATTTGTTTGATCTGGTGGTGTTGGACCCAAGCATGGCGCTGCAAAGTCTGCTCCGGTTCCTCGTTCCGACTCCAGGCCTGATGAGAAGGCACCAGAATTACAAGATTAGGTTTAGAAAACCTCACCAGGATAGACAAGGAGTGAAATAATTGCAAGGAACGTCACTTGCGTATCTCCAGAAACTGATTTCAGACTTTGAGAAATTCAGCCAGTGATTGCAAGTCTCAGTGTTAAGGGTGCTAGATCATTTGAATGGGTGGGGTCCTAGGTTCCCTCCATGGACCTGTATGAATCCAGACTCTGATGCTCCTACCGCTGCCACCAGAAGCAAAGGTCTTTCCTTGCAGATCATTACCTTTCCTGTCGTCGGCACCTTCCACAATTTTCTTTTCCTTGGATTGTAAGTTGTTTTGTGGTGTAGCTGACCCTTCCACCACCTCCGTCTATGGGTCCTGACAAGATAGTGCTAGGATGGTGCTTTACACAGCAGCAGTCAGCAGCGCTTTCGTTGGCCGAGTTCCAAATACGTAATATCTCTCAAGGAGGTGTTGGCATGCTGGCCTCTGGCGGGTACAAAGGGGAGGCAGCAAAATTGGAAAATTTAATTGCTCATGTACCAGCATTGCAGAGGGCATGATATGCCAGGAGAGGGGTCTTTTTGGCTACCATGGGTCCTGCGTGACCCCTGGGATAGAGTATTGGCTCAGATTTATATTCCAGTAGAAGGAAGGGTGCATTCTACCTTGACTGCCTATCCTTGAGGCCTAGACCTGTACCTTTATAAAATGTTATAGCTGGGACTTCATTTTTGGGGGAACAGCCTGGAATGCACTTCCACCACTCCTGTTTCAGACTTGAGAGGACGGGCAGCAGGGGGTGCTCTGCTCCATCCCTTCCCCTCTAGGCAGCCTACAGGGAAGAGTGGGATGAGGCAGAGAGCAGCCACTCTGTTCCCCGTTGTTCTGCGCCCTCCCCTCCTGTTCCTCAGGACCCGAGGGAGTGGAACAGAACCAGTGGTGTAAATCGGTTCTGATGGGCGAAGGACTGCTGGAGGTTGAGCCCTCTGGTGGGGGAGGAAGTGTTTGGGAGAGAGGTCCTGGCTCCATCCCCTGTGAAGAGGTCACACCTAGCCCTGGCTCTGCTCTTTGTCCCCTCCCCCCACTCCACGTCTGTTTTTGTCTACAAATTAAGCCCTGGTTAAAGAGCCTTAGTTACAAGTAGAGATGTAAAGGATAAAAGATCTGTAGGTTCCTCAAGTCACTCCAGTCCGGTGAATGCCTTTCAGAAGAAAAGCCAGACTTGTGGCAAAATCCCCAGCAAGTCCGTGGAACCCCTAAGCAGGTTTCAGGAGCTCCAGAAAACCTTTTCTGGCACAGATGCTTTTTGTGAATTTGCACTGTAACAGAAGTAAACTTTTTTAAGTGCTTCAGAGGCAGGTTGAGTCGCTCAAACGTTTTCTCTGCTTCATCAGAGAATGCCTTTTTCTCTCTCAGATACTCGGGGTCCTTCGATCCAAGGATAATGTCACTCATTGCCCAGAGGTAGGGTTGGCCAGTGACAGTGAGACCACTTCTGCCTGCCCTATGCACTGGGGGCGGTGTCCTGATGTTACTCTGCAAGAGCTGCACCTGAAGTTAAGACCAGGCACATTTTAAGAGGTGATCAAAACAAGACAGGAAGGTCCAGGAAGTGCCAAAACCAGCAATTATTTACAAAAGGTTACCAGGAGAGCTCCTCTTTACATCTTTGTTTTAGGGCTGCACCCAGCTAAACCCTAACAAGTGGATTAAGTCCTGAATTTAACCCCCATTGTATTTGTGGATACGTAGGCCAAAGACAGAGCGAGACAGAACCAGAACTGGCCCAGTCAGGTAAAATAATTGGGTTGGTTTTTTTTTCCTCCCATTCAAATTTTATTGAGAAAATAAGTGTACCAGTTACACAGTACAGCTGCAAAGAAGCCCCATCATATCATAAACAGATACTGACGTAACTAGAAAAACCACAATGAGAATTTCTTTTAACAGGAAAACCCTCCCCACCCCCGCACAAAACTATTCAAGTCTCTTCCCAGGTGTGGGTTAGGAGATCCTACGCAAGGTCCCTCGTTGCCTTGATTGTCTAGCCACGAAACAAATGGAGACCAAATCTGTCTAAAGTGTTACGGTTAACTGCAGTAAGCGATAAGCACTCTCCAGTCACCACCGCACAGCCTCAAGCGATGGGGAACACACCTTTTCCAGCAATATGCCAGCTCCCAGTGCGCTGCCAGGAAAATCTGTTGGATGGGAAGCTGACTTGTATGAGAAACACCAGGCTCATTTAGGGGTAACAAGCACATGCAGCACCAGTTATTTCACCAATCAAAATAGTAATCGTGGGCCAAAAATGGAATATAATCAGGCTTTCCCACCATATATAATAACCCTCCCCCCCAGCACTTATCATCCATATGTGGTTATAATTTGCAAAGTCGATCAGGTGGGAAGTACAAATGAAAAAGCACTTTATAACCATTTTACACTAGCAAAGAAGAACCAGAACATTTACCTACTGTCATAAAACAAAGATCCAGCTTCGACTCAAAGGTTCACCAAAGTCTCTTTCCCACGTCCTAATGTGGCTAGGTGTCACGTTTCAGGAAGGTAAGCACAAGACTCGCTATCAGATTGGTGCGGCCCAGTTCATACAGACACAGACTAAACCCTAACAAGTGGCCGCTGATGTGTCACAGGCTGCAGTCAGAACGGCAGACCTGGTGTAAGGAGGTTAACCAATAGGACAGTGCTACATCAGGGTACAAATTATATCGCAATGATAGGGAGAATGAACTGGGGGGGGGGGGGGGCATTTTATGTCCGGGAGGGTATAGAGTCCAACTAGCTCCCAAGTTCAATACCCCTGTTTATTGTAACTTTGATTTTTCGACCTTTCTTATTTATGTTTACTTGGTTTTATTTTTACTTCTGGTTTCCCCTGTTCCATGTAAACCGGCCTGATATGAATCCCATTCATGAAGGCCGGTATAGAAATGTTTTAAATAAATAAATAAATTAAATAAATAAATGATAAAGATCATACAAGAGACTAAATGCTCAGTAGAATCTATATGGATAGAAATTCCTTGTGTGTTGGGTAAGAGTATAGTGATAGGAGTATACTACCGTCCACCTGGACAAAATGGTCAGACAGATGATGAAATGCTAAGAGAAATCAGGGAAGCTAACCAATTTGGCAGTACAATAATAATGGGAGATTTCAATTATCCCAATGTTGACTGGGTAAATGTAACATCAGGACTTACTAGAGACATAAAGTTCCTGGATGTAATAAACGACTGCTTCATGGAGCAGTTGGCTCAGGAAGCAATGAGAGAGGGAGCTATTTTAGATTTAATTCTTAATGGAATGCAGGATTTGGTGAGAGAGATAACGGTGATGGGGTCACTTGGCAATAGTGATCATAACATGATCAAATTTGAACTAATGACTGGAACGGGGACAATATATAAATCTACAGATCTCACACTAAATTTTCAAAAGGGAAACTTTGATAAAATGAGGAAAATAGAAAAAAACTGAAAGGTACAGCTGCAAAGGTTAAACGTGTTCAACAGGCATGGACATTGTTTAAAAATACAATCTTAGAAGCGCAGTCCAGATGTATTCCACGCATTAAGAAAGGTGGAAGGAAGCCAAAACGATTACCGGCATGGTTAAAAGGTGAAGTGAAAGAGGCTATTTTAGAAAAAGCAACATCCTTCAAAAATTGGAAGAAGGATCGATCTGAAGAAAATAGGAAAAAGCATAAGCATTGTCAGTCTTTACTGAGAGGGTGGTAGATGCCTGAAATGCCCTTCCAGAGGAAGTGGTGAAGACTAAAACTGTGAAGGATTTCAAAGGGGCATGGGATAAACACTGTGGATCCCTAAAAGGCTAGAGGATGGGAATAAATTTAAAAAAACCTAAACCGGCACAGAGCAGCAGTTTCTACCCTTAAGAGAAACATGGGGGTAACCTGCACGGAGCGGCAGTTACTACCCTTAAGAGAAACATGGGGGTAACCTGCACGGAGCCGCAGTTACTACCCTTAAGAGAAACATGGGGGTAACCTGCACGGAGCGGCAGTTACTATCCTTAAGAGAAACATGGGGGTAACCTGCACGGAGCGGCAGTTACTACCCTTAAGAGAAACATGGGGGTAACCTGCACGGAGCGGCAGGTTACTATCCTTAAGAGAAACATGGGGGTAACCTGCACGGAGCGGCAGTTACTATCCTTAAGAGAAACATGGGGGTAACCTGCACGGAGCGGCAGTTACTACCCTTAAGAGAAACATGGGGGTAACCTGCACGGAGCGGCAGTTACTACCTTGGGAAGCTTGCTGGGCAGACTAGAAGGACCATTTTGGTCTTTTTTTGCCATCATTACTATGTTACTTTTTCAGTGAGATCCTCTCCTGTAGCCTCTGCAGCAGGCTGAAACCCTAAGCATTGCTATTTCCCTTGTCCTGTCTATGACATGTAATGTACAAGCATCTTAGTCTGCTCTGCACAGCTTATATCAAATGTACCTTCCAGCATAGCTGAGTAATGTTTTTTGTATACTTCGCTTGTTGCAAAATCTCTTGTTTGACCCTTTTGGCCATAAGCTGAATGAATTCATTCTGAGTATTTCTTCCCAAATAGTGATCTGAGGTCTCCCGTGAAGAGAAGCGCAGGGACGGTAAATTTTAAACACACGCGCGGGCAACACGTGTGTGCGTGCCTTTGTCGGCCCCTGCCCAGGGACGCAGCCATTTTCTAACCTACCCGCGTATATGTGCGCATATTATGAAATAGCTTGGACACATGTACGTGTGCGTCAAATTTTTTAAATGGACCCACACAGATGTGCGTGCAAATCCCGCTTCTACCAGATAAGTGGAGAAATTTTACAAGGGACGCATGATGACGCCATTGCTAGTTTTCCCAGTTTGTCCAGTTAAGGGATAGGACTTCCAAACCCCCTAGTTCCGGCCCGACATATTTGCGCATCCCCTGATTGATTGCATGCGTCGGACTTTTTAAAAAGTCATCTTTTAAATGTGTGCTTGCTTAATAGGAACACGCTTTTTTTTCCCCCGGAAGCTTTACTAAGCCAAGAAAGTCACCATTGTTTGTGGTGGCCACGGAAAGTATGCTATGGGATGCTAGGTGTCTTTCCAGGACTTTACGTCTGTGCGGCCTCTCTTGCTGGAGGTGTTTTTGTGGTAGGCTGTCAATGTGTTCCTGCTATCTAATTGTTTTGACATTTTGGAGTCCTCTTCTGATTGTAACTGTGAGATCTTTGTTAGTTTTGTGTTTGCACAGAGATGTGCTAATTCTCTCGCCCCCTCCCCCCCCAATCTGACACACCTTGATTCGCAATGGAAATTTCAAAACTGATGATGGGAACAGCTTTTGTGCAAAGCAAAGGACAGAATCCTTGCTTTTAGAGTAAACAAGACAACCCTGGTCATATCTTCCCTCCATTGCACAACAGTACTGATTGTTCTATCATTTTCAGTTTGGATTAGAGGAAATGGGGATGATAGGGATGTGCAGCCAGAAAAAAATTTGTTGGGGTTTTTTTTTTTTTTTTTCCCAGTTTGTTTTATTTTGTTTATTCGGTTTCTTTTTGTATTCGTTTTTGTTTTGTATTAGTGTGCACTAAAAACGAATATTAATAAAAATGAATGCACATCCCCAGGGGATGAAAATCTGTGTCATCGTGAAGCATATTAGCATCGTAAACTTAACCTGGAGAGTCTTCACAAGTCATTTCACTTTCCAAGATCCCTCCATCTGTTTGGCTGGAGTGAGGTTCATAGTCTTAGCCTGAAGCTTCCCTTTCTTTTCCAGATGAAATATCATCTGTCTGTTTTGAAGACAACGAAACCTACATGTGACCGACTAATTTTTTTTTCCAGGACCTGACTTCTACTTCCATTTATTTACTTGACTCATCTCTCATTGCTATAATTCAACTGTCCTTGTTCTTTATTATTAATAATCCTCCTTCAGTCAAAGCCTACAACGAGTATGTTCAGTTTCATGAGGTAACATGATTACAGCAAAAGTTCCACATGGGCTAAAATTCAGTTGGAAACATATTTTTTTGAGGATTGATAAAATCACTCGAATTGCTCGTACATGTCAAGGCAGTAAAAGACATTGATTTCACAATATTCCAGAAAAGCCCGAACCAAATTATAATTTCATATTTATTCATGTATTTATTTGAAAAAATGCATATGCTGCACTATCTACATACTAGTCCACTAATAATACCTAATTTCTAGAATGATTTTTTTCAGGAAATATAACCTTACATTTAAGTTTTACTCTCTGCCAGAGGAATTTTGGCAGTTGTAATTCATGCCACCACACCAAGTAGAGTCTGTGGTCACAGCTAGCAGTGGATTTAACCCCTGGTGGTCTTCTCTTACCTCCCTAGGCATTAGGACAGCCAGTTGCCCCCCCCTCTAGCCCTGGGGGGAGGGGCAGGAGGAAGGAAGCTCTCTTCTGAAATCGACAGTGACAGTGGGCCCAAAGGTGTCTGCCCTCGATGTTGCATCGGTCAGCAGAACTAAAATAAAGAGAGGTCCAGGCAGGAACCCCCCCTTCTGATGGACAAATACAACCCCCAAGTAACACTGCCATTAAAATTGGTTGAATGATGCTATCAAATAATCTTCTTATATGGGAGTGAAGTCTGGGGTATATCATTAACCCCAAACTATATAGAAATCCTTCACCTCCAGTTCTGCAAACAGACACGCTTGTGTCCATTGAAACATCCCTAATAATGAGTGCAGAGCAGAATTCGGACACTTCCCCCTTCTACTCACCATACAAAAAAAAAAGAATATTTAAATTCTGGTGTCATCTCTATAACAGTGACACAAATCCCCTCCTTTTCCAGGCTCTCTGTGAAGTAACACAAAACCCTGTAGAAAAAACCACATTCGGCATCTGTGTAGTAAACCCACCATATGAATCCAGCACTAACACCCGGAACTGAAAAATCTACAAGCCGGAATACGAAAATATGGTAATGCAAATATTGCAATGTGCCCTGAAATCCTATGCACCTCCTTTTGGTAGGAGTAAATTGGAAAACAGATCAAGGTGGACTACCAAAGATTCCTACACAGAAAATGCCCCTCAGTCACAAATGCAAAAAAAAAACAAAACAAAAAAACCCAGGCAGATCCTCACCAAATACAGGATAATTCATCCCAGACCAGAAATAGAAAGTTGCAGACAAACACTAAATTGGAAACCCCAAGAAGAAAGACTCTGTATGCAGTACATCACTGGAGAAATAGAAACAAATGCATTTCCTCCTGTGCAAAATACAGAGGAGGTAATTTTCAAAAGGATTTACGTGTGCAGGTGCATTTTTTTGAAAATTGATACTTTTGTGTGCGTAACTGCTTTGAAAATTCATTCTAGAGGGCTGAATTGTCAAAAAGATTTAAGGCCATAAATACACTTTTTTGAAAATTGCTATGATATATATATATGCTACATTTACATGCACAACTCCTTTGAAAATTACCTCCAAAGAGGTCAAAGATGCACGTTTTTCCCAAAGCTGACAGAGAAAATCCAAGACTTCCCACAGAAGCATGAGCAGGAAAAATTGTTTATAATTTTATTTATTTATTAATTTTCTATACCGATATTAGTGGGGACATCATATCGGTTTACATAAAACATATAGAATGGAAATTACATAGAACAGGGTAAGGGGGAGGGAGCATATAGAAACTAGGAGATCATAGGTATGAAGAAGTACATAAGAGTGGGGCTGCTCGAGAACAACTGAGAGCCAATAACAGTTAACATAAAAGTATAAAATATGTGACCAAAACTTTGTACAAAGGGTTCAGAGGGTATTAGCAAGGAGGGGAGGGGGGGGGATATTATTGCTGATAGGCTTGTTTGAAGAGCCAGGTTTTTAAATTGGCTCTGAATTTAGAGGTGCAAGTCTTGAGCCGGAGGTGGGGGGGTGGGACCAGCAATAGAGAGGGCTTGAACCCTTGTGGCGGTGAGGTGTGCCTTTTTTTAGTGAGGGCACATGGAGGGTCCCATTATTGGAGGCTCTGGTGGATTTGTTAGACCGTATGGGGCAGAATGGCTCGACGAGCCAGTTTGAATTGCGAATGTGTATAGCTTTGTGGATCAATGTTAGGGTTTTATAGAATATGCGAGAGGGGATCGGGAGCCAATGCAAATTTTTAAGGATGCAGCATTTGGAGGAGTTTTATTGAAGAGTAGGGGAGGCCTAGGAGGAGGGCATTGCAATAGTCCATTTTTGCTGAGAGGGTGGTTTGAATGACGGTGCGAAAATCACTGGTATGAAGTAAGGGTTTTAGTTTTTTCATCACATTGAGTTTGAAGAAACCTTCCTTGAGGATTAGATTGATATGTTTTTTTTTAGGTTCAGTTGTTGGTCAATCTGAACCCTAAGGTTTCGTGCACAGGGCTGCCTAAGGAAGATGTCATAGGCGGGATCATTTGCGATGGTAGGTTTAGTGGGTGAGTATTGTGAAATGAGGAGCAGTTCCGTTTTGGATGTGTTTAAAGCTAGGTGAAGGTCAGAGAGGAGAGCATTGATGGAATTAAGACAATTTTTCCAGAAATCCAGGGCATTGGTTAAGGTATCCTGGATGGGTATGATGATTTGCACATCATCAGCATATAGGAAGAATTTGAGGCCGAACTCAGTTAGTAGTTGGCAGAGGGGGGTAAGATATATGTTGAAAAGGGTGGAGGAGAGGGAAGAGCCCTAGGGAACTCCCTGGGAGAAAGCATAGTGGGCGGATTCGGAATTGCCTATTTTAACTGAGAATTTTCTATTGGAGAGAGATGATGTGAACCAAAGGAGTGCAGTGCCAGAGAGGGTGAGGAGGAGATTATGGCTTATAGTATCAAAGGCGGCGGAGATGTCCAAGAGGGCTAGTATGTAGCAACATCCTTGGTCCATGCCTCTGAGAAGGAAGTCCAAGAGTGAGAGAAGGAGGGTTTCTGTGTTGAGGTGCTTGCGGAAGCCGAATTGGGAGGAGTGCAAAATCTTGTTTTCTTCCAGGTAGTCTGTTAGTTGAGTGACTACCTTTTCCATAATTTTTGAGATGAAGGGGAGATTGGAGATGGGACGAAAGTTGGCTGGGTCCTTTGGGTCTAAGGATGGTTTTTTTTTTTTAGCAGGGGTTTGATTGCAGCATGCTTGAGGGAGTCAGGGACTATGCCTGAGGATAGGGAGCAGTTGATAATGTCAGCCAAGGGTTTGGCTATGGTGTCAGGTATCGTAAGGAGAGCTTTAGTGGGAACGGTGTCAGAGGGGTGGGTGGCTGGTCTAATCTTTTTGAGGATTGAGGCTATTTCGATGGAGGATGTAAGGTCAAGGGAGTTGAGGGAAGCAGTAGTAAGGCGTGGGCCTAGGGGAGGAGTTGGGGGTCTGGGGTAAATCTGAGGAGGATGTTTGCTATTTTGTTATGAAAGTAGAGTGCCAGTTCTTCACATTTGCTGCTTGCCTCTTTGTCAGGGATGACTGGCGGGGCTGACTTAGTAAGTTTAGTGACATAGGAGAAGAGGGCTTTTGGGTTGTATATGTAGTCGTGAATTTTCTTGGCGTAGAAATCGTGTTTGGCATTGAGGATGGAGGTTCTGTAGTAGTGCAATGCGGGGGAAAGAGGAGAAACAGCAGCTTTAGCAGCAGAATTGTATCCTGCCACCAGGCCAGAAATGAAACCTGACCAGTGACAACATGGCCCAGCACCAAAACCTGAGACATGTCGCTGGTGCTGTTCTTTCTGTAACCTGTGCCTTTACTTATTACCATTTTTGTATTTTTTTCTCTTCTTTTCCTACCCTTTTTATTTTAATTATTCTGTATATTACTTTGGCAGCACTTGTGAAAATTGCCATCCAATAAAATTGTATGAATCAGAGTCTCCTGTATATTTATCATTTACATAGTTAACTATTTACATTTCAGTATTTTGAACAATTAACTTTTTAAATTATATTTACATTCTCAGTCCTTTTTCACCCTCAGATTCTGCAGTACAGGCTGTGAGTGTTTCACAAATGGAATCAGTTAATGACCAACAAAATAGAGGTAAAACTTCCCCAGCTAACATGGGAACATGAGTCAATGGGCCAATTAAAAAAAAAAAAAAAAATTCACACTGCAAGGTATAAGAGTGCTTCAGATCCCACTAGCAGTCTCACAGTGTATGTTTGTTTCCAGCGATATCTAATTTGCATCATTACAGGATGGCTTTTGCCACTATGACGTGTGCATTATGAAAGTAATAACACACGACAGACTGTGCTTTAAAAGGATTGCAACATATGTTAACAAGTATGTTGTGAGGCAGAGGCCACAGGCCCAACCCTTCTATAAGAGCGACAACTGAGACGCTGGAAGGTCGGTGCAAAGGACAAGCACCGGGAACAGTCTGGGAGCTCTATTATTAACAATTCGGTATAAGTACATGCTTGCTGAATGTTGCTTTGGTATTGTGAAATGTAAAAAAAAAAAAAAAAAAAAAAAACCAGATAAATCCACGTGAGAGATGAAGGTTTGATTCCTGGGCCAGACTTCGGCTCTTCGGGCTGGCAGGGGCTGGGTGGCAAAGAGTTTCCAGCTGTCAGCTGGTTCCAGGGTGGACGGGTGTCGAGTTCCAGAAGGAGCTGCGTTACATTCCCCTCCGCCAGGAAAGGCTGTCGCTGCACTGTCCTGCTTAGAGGGGAAGGGAAATAACAATGGGGTAGAAACTCTGAGGAGCTGGGCTCATAGGGCATTAGCCCTCAGTTGGGTCTGTTCCTGATTTTACCCTGCCAGCTGAAGAGCAGCAGGAGGAAGCTTCCAGGAAAACAGAACAAAGCAAAAAAAAAAAACCAATCCCAATTGCTGAGGAAGGTGAGGCAAGCAGGTGTGTGCTGCAGACCCGGTTATAGGGTTTCTGTTGCTGTGTCGCATGGCCCCAGGCCACTGATTGAAGCGGTGTCGGCTTCCTCTCTCTTTACAGCCATGGACCCGATGGCATCAAGCTCTTCTATGGCTGATATGGACGTGGAGTTTGACAGGAATGTCCCACGTGTCTGCGGCGTCTGCGGGGACCGGGCCACTGGCTTCCATTTCAACGCCATGACGTGCGAAGGCTGCAAAGGGTTTTTCAGGTAAGAAATGGTTTATTAAGATTTAATATCCGGTGAGCACAGTCTCTCCAACAATCCTAAACCTTGCTATCTTCCAACGGTGTGCAGATGATATAGATTTAGAGTTGCCTCATGGCTCACCATCCTTTAAATGCAACACATTCTCTGTAGCACAGATTTCTCAGAATAATTCAGCCAGATTTCTGAAAAACAAAACAAAAAAAAAACCTGCCATTTTTCCTTGATCATAAAACCCTATCATTACTTTGATTGCTGGCATAGTCTGAACAACCAGATTACTATTAAAACCTTCCGCTCCAGGGACTTGTGGTTGGCACTATGGCAGCATGAGGTTTGTAGTGGTGCAAGCCCTGGCAAGCTTCTATGAAACATTCCAAGCAGCCGTGGATACCTTTTTTAAGGGTACCAGGGAGTCGTTCTTTTACCTCCGCACTGGTGCAAGGTGCATTAGAGCATCTCTTACTGAGCACAAATCAGCAACGGACCCAAGCACAAGGTGAACATGGCAAAACATCAGCTGCTACCTAAGAGGCTGATTAAGGTCTGGGTTGGAGCCTCTGTAGGCAACGAACGGCAGCTGCACAGCACTGTGATCTGTGGTCTGAATGCAATAAAAATAACCTTCCGGGAGATGAATCCTCTACACATGAGATGTTGCCCATGATGGGAATATTTCTTAAATAGGAACATCAGAGAAGTGATACTAACCCAGTTCCTCAAAATACTGGTTTTGCCTATCTTTGGTTACTATTGCTCCCTCCTTTTGATCTTTTTCCCAGGTTGCCTTTTTTTTTGCCCTAATGAATTTTATTTTTTTTATTTGTTTTTTTTTACCTTTTTTTTTTTTTTTTTAAATTAATATTTTATTAGGATTTCATCAATTTTTACATCAATAAAATACATGAAATAAGGATTCCACAAGTATCAAGAAAAACAACCAACATAATTCTGGATTGTCAATCCAAAGCCTTTTCTCTAGCCCTCATTAAAAATGGAGAGTGCTACTAAGCAAAGAAAAACCAAATATCAGTTTCATACAGAGGGACATATTATTTCTATTCTTTTCCATCTATTCCTCAGCAGTCCTCTAGATCACTCCGTTTTCAACTCTTTATCAAGAAGAAAGGTTTCTAAATGTGTAGGATCCTAGAAGATAAAATTTATTTCCATTTAAAGTAATGCAACACTTGCATGGAAATTTAAGTATAAACAATGCACCTAACGACAATGCCGGAAATTGTTTTCTTTTCATCTGGGTGGGTCTAGCCATATCTGGAAAAACCTGGATTTTACTTCCACAGAAGAGAAAATCCTTGTTTTTAAAGTATTTTTGTAAAATTAAGTTTTTATCAATCTCACTATTGAAAGTTACTAAGAGGGTAGCTCTTGTAGGAATGTCATCCATTGAAGCTTCTAAAAAAGGAAGTCAAATTCGGGCTACCTCCCTGTATCATATCTACTCCAACCTCAGGACCCAAAGGACTAATTTTAGATCTAGGAACATAAAATATCTTAGTTAACACTATTTCTCTACTTGTAGAAATTTGTAAAACCTCACCCAGATATTTCCGAGGCAACTCTGTTGCTGACAATAGTCTAGTAATTGGAAAGTTTTTAAAAAACGAAGATTTTTAGATCTAATTACATTTTCTAAACTCTCTAGCTGTCTGGATATTACCAAACTATCCTTAACAAATGCTGTATTAGCAGCTTGTAGATAGACGTTTGAGAACTAAGAGATCCATTTTCAAGAGGCTTAACTGGCTGACTAGGATAATGAAGGGATGCCAGTTATAAGTGTCACGTGTCTGGGTACAGAAAAAATACATTTGTGAGTATATTATCTCCTGTTCCGTTTTTGCAGCTTGCATGGCCCTCCTACGAGCCTCGGCGCTCTCCTCCGGTGTGGCCCATCCTTCCTAGGTCTGCCGTGAGCTGCCGACCTCCACCTCTTCGTGGAGAGAATGCCACCATCTGGTCCTGGCTCCTGCTGACCCTAGGCGCGTGTGCGCGCACCCAACATCAATTTTATTTAAAGGGCTCACGGTAGGAACTAGGACACAGAGTCCTCTGATGATGTCATCCACATCAGCCACTGTAAGGGCCTTCCGGCATCACAGATGCCACTTCAGCAATGGGTTGACTACTTGCACTGGCAGTTTGAGTTGCTACATCCCTGCGCTCCTGGTTACCTGCCTCGTCCTAGCCTGTCTCGTTTTCACCTGCCTAGCCTGCCTCCTTTCCCCCCTTGGATCGATCTTGGTACTGACCGTGGCCTGGACTCTATTATTCTCACTTGCCACTGACCTTAGTCTGTACTCTCTCTTGTCTGCCACCTACCTATGATCACAGCCTGCACCTGGCTCTTCGTTTCCACCTGCTTCTCAGAGACTGCCACCTAAGTCCTGCCGGCGCCCGGAACCCAAGGGCTCCGTCCGAGGGGAAAGGGGCCGATTATAGGTAAAGCTCCAGAGCAACTTTTGCGCCAGTTTGTTCTGCCAGCTGGTATTGAGGACCTACGGGAGGGCCCCGCCATAGATTGCACCAAACTTCACTCCAGCACAGGGGTCCACAGAGCTAACGTCTCCCAACAGTGGATTCTCCAGAATTCTTTCAAAGTTTCACAAATCAGATTTCTTTTCTCCAGGGATATACCTCTTATTGTAGGAGGGGATTTGCATCAACTGCTAGATTTGGTGTTAGATAGACACTGCAGATATAGAAACATAGAAATGACGGCAGAAGAAGACCAAATGGCCCATCCAGTCTGCCCAGCAAGTTTCACACTTTTTTTTTTTTCATACTTATCTGTTACTCTTGGCTCTTAGTAACCTTTTGGTTCTATTTCCCTTCCACCCCCACCATTAATGTAGAGAGCAGTGTTGGAACTGCATCTAAGTGAAATATCTAGCTTAATTAGTTAGGGGTAGTAACTGCCACAATAAGCAAGCTACACCCATGCTTATTTGTTTACCCAAATATAAAGGTAAACCTACTAAATCTCTAAAGGTGATTCAATTACTGAGGAAGGAGGGAGGATTTCTTGGCTCAGCAGCTCCTCCTTTCTCCTTCCAGCTCAGTTGGAGCCAGGGCCAGGATCCTGGCACCATAAGCCTTCATTCAGAACTGCCCAGGGATTTTTCCTCTGTTTTTAATAAATCCTTGCCCTCAGTGTTCCTAGTCTGGTCATTACAGCAAAGGTCTTGAGGCCAGGAACAATGCACCAGCAATCCGTATAAAACCCCATATCCAGCCACTGGTTGCGTGGCACAATAACATTCTGTTTGCATGGAGCCACCATCTTCTTAAAGGTCCATATCAGTCTGTTTGACCACTCCCCCCTGCTTCAGAGTATAATCCTTCCCGATACTCAACTCCACATGGATTTTGTGAGACCTGTCCCCTCATTTCTATAGGTTGCCCTCTTGTGTAAAAAAAAAATAAAATTGCATAGCGAACACTCCTATTCTTTCCAATAAATTCCTCCCCGCCCCCCCCCCCCATATCAACTCCAAACTATCCCTGAGAGATAGAATCCCTTCAACTCCCCTTCCCCCCCCCCCCCCCCCCCCAATCTCTGACGCATGCTAGACCACTCACCCCAAGCATACCTGATGGCCTAGTGGGGCCCAGAGCAACTCCTTGCTCCTTGGCTCCAGGCCTGTCGCTGTCTCCATTCCAATTGCCGCCGGCTGGCCATGATACAAGTTATGCCCCTATCATGTTATCTATATGGGATAAATACAGGGGATCATAAGAACATACAACATGCCATACTGGATCAGACCAAGGGTCCATCAAACCCAACATCCTGTTTTCAGTAGTGGCCAATCCAGGTAACAAGTACCTGGCAAGTTCCTGAAGGATAGATAGATTCCATGCTACTTATCCCAGAGATAAGCAGTGGATTTCGGCAACTCCACCTTAATAATGGTTATGGACTTTTGCTCCAGTAATTTGTGCAAACCTTTTTTAAACACAGCTACACTAATAGTTTTCACCACATCCTCTGGGAATGAATTCCAGAGCTTAATTATGCATAGAGTGAAAAAATATTTTCTCTTTGTTTTAAATGTATCAACTTGTAACTTCATTGTGTGTCCTTTCAAAAGAATAAACAACTGATTAACGTTTTCTCATTCCACTCTACTTATTATTTTATAAACCTCTATCATAACCCCCCTCAGCCAGCTCTTCTCCATGCTGAAGAGTCCTAACCTCTTTAGTCTTTCCTCATAGGGGAATCGTTCCGTCCCCTTTATCATTTTGTTTGCCCTTCTCTATACCATTTCTAATTCTGCTATATCTGGATAAGGTCGCACCATTGGGTGATACAGAGGCATTATAATATTTTCTATTCTAATCTCCTTTCCTTACCTAATAATTCTTAGCATTCTATTTGCTTTCTTTGCTGCTGCATATTGAGCAGAAGATTTCAATTTATTATCAAGGATTCTTTTCCTGAATGGAAACTCCTAATGTGGAACCTTGCATTATGTCCTTGAGTGCATCACTTTGCGATTTCTACATTAAATTTCATTTGCCACTTGCATGCCCAGTCTCCTAGTTTTGAAAGGTCCTCTTGTGGTTTAATAACTTTAAATAATTTTGTGTCATCTGCAAATTTGATCACCTCAAATTAATTTTATAAATATATTAAAAAGCAGTGGTCCCAGAAAAGATTCTTGGGGCACTCCACTATTCCTATTTCTCAACTGAGAAAATTTACCAATTAGCTTTACTCTATTTTTTGTTTTTTGGGGTTTTGTTTTTTTTTTTTTTTTAAATCTTTTAACCTGTTCCCAATCCCTAATAGGACACTGCCCCCCATCCCATGTCTTTTGAATTTCCTAAGAAGTCTTTCATGAGGGAGTTTGTCAAATGCTTTCTGGAAATCCAGATTAATATATCAACTGTCTCACCTATATCCACATATTTCATTTACACCCTAAAAAAAAAAATGGAGCAGATTGATGAGGCAAGGCTTCCCTTTGATAAATCCATGTGGCTTTGTTCCGTTAAACTATGCTTATCTGTATATTCAGTAATTTTGTTCTTTATGATAGTTTCTACCATTTTGTCTGGCAGAGACGTCAGACTCACTGGTCCGTAGTTGTCTGGATCACCCCTTGAGCCCTTTTCAAAAATTGGCATTACATGGGCAACCCTCCAGCCTTTGAGGTACCATAGATGATTTTAATGATAATTTACAACTAACTAATAGCAGGACTGCAACTTCATTTTTCAGTTCTTTCAGCACTTTGGGATGTATATCATCTGGTCCTGATGATCTGCTACTCTTTTTAGTTTGTCAGTTTTCCCCTATTACATCTTTCAGTTACACTGAAATTTGTTTCAGTTCCTCTCAATCATCACCTTTTGAATATCATGTCTGTCATGGGTATCTCTCTTGCATCTTCCTTAGTGAAGACCAAAGCAAGGGAATTCAGTTAGTTTCTCTGCTATGGCTATGCCCCTTTTTTACCCCTTGTTCATCTAATGGTCTAACTGATTCCCTCATAGACTTTCTTCTTCGAATGCACCTGACAAACAGCCTGCTATTGGACGCGCGTTTTCCCTTACCCCTTAAGGGGAGGAAAACGCGCGTCCAACCCGCGGCACCTAATAGCGCCCTCAACATGCAAATGCATGTTTATGGCCCTATTAGGTATGCGCGCGGGATACAGAAAGTAAAATGTGCAGCCAAGCTGCACATTTTACTTTCAGAAATTAGCGCTAATTTCTTCTGGCACCGGGAAAGTGCACAGAAAAGCAGTAAAAACTGCTTTTCTGTGCACCCTCAGACTTAATATCATAGCGATATTAAGTCGGAGGTCCTGAAGAGTAAAAAAAGTAAAATAAATAAATAAATTAAAAAAAAATTTGAATTTGGCCCGCAGCTGTCGGGCCGAAAACCGGATGCTCAATTTTTCCGGCGTCCGGTTTCCGAGCCCGTGCCTGTCAACGGGCTCGAGAACAGACGCCGGCAAAATTGAGCGTTGGCTGTCAAACTCGCTGACAGCCTCCGCTCCTGTCAAAAAGGAGGCGCTAGGGATGCGCTAGTGTCCCTAGTGCCTCCTGTTCCCCGTTTCTACCGCGCCACCTAATTTGAATACAGAATCGCATGCACCGGCGAGTGGCCGGTGCACGCGCCGGGAGAGCGGGCGTTTGTCCGCTCTCCCGCGGACTTTACCGTATCGGCCCGAAAGTTTTTATGAGTTTTTGCTTCCACAGCAAACTTCTTTTCAAATGTTCTCTTTGCCTTCCTTACCAATGCTTTGCATCTAACTTGCCAGTGCTTATGCCGTTTTCTGTTTTCTTCATTTGTATCCATTTTCGGTTTCTTGAAAGATGTTCTTTTAGTTATTAAAGCCTCTGTCATGTCATTTTTTGTGTTAGCTTTTAAGGAAGTATAATTTTGGAAGGGGGGACTTTCTTCAATGGATCAATTTAGTTTACAACAAACCTAGAGCACAAATTTTAGTTAATGGTTTATTATCTCAGCAATTATTGTCTTTAATTTTCATTCTTTTGGAACCTCTGGCTATTAAGGTACGATCCTTACATTTTTTCCAGGGTATTTCTGTTTGCAACAGAACTCCCCAGCAAAAAAAACTTAGTTTATTCGCTAATAATATGCTTTTATTTGTTGGAAATCCTAAGGAGAGTATTCCCATTATCATGCAAACGATACGGCTTTTGGGAAATCATTTGGTCTAAAGGTTAATTATGAGAAATCGGAGGCCTTTCCTTTGGACACATCTTTTCAGGATTGATGGGTTGGTGAGTTCCTCATCAAATAATTTGCGCTGTTTATGGGTTATTGTAACACGTTCATTATTGGAGACCTATATTTTAAACATATTGTCAATGTTAGAACTCATCTGTTCCCTGTCTCCAAGTGGAGACTGTTATTGTCTCTCCTGGGGAGGGTGGCACTCGTTTAAAAGGATTATTTTCCCTAAGATTCTTTATTGGATGCAAATGCTGCCTTTTTGGGTTAAAGATAGAGAGAAGTTAGATCTTTTCACTCCTTGGTATCGTCTTTTATATGGAAAAATAAAACTGCCTGGATATGTTATACTACTTTGACATTCAACAACAAAAAAAGTGGGAGGACTGGCCTTACCTGATTTGAGGTTTTATAATGTAGCCGGATTGCTTAGGATCATTCAGGAATGAGTCTCAGGGGGCCACAAATACGATGTTGGGGGGGATTGTTTGAAAGAAGGGTATTTCCCTACAAACGTATAAATATATTACATAGTTCCAAATCTAAATGGGCTTTGGAGTTAAGATCTTGTTTTTTGACTGTGAAGGACTTAGAAAGGGCATGGAAATGGCAGAGATCATGGTTGGTCCAAGAAAGCAAACCGGTAATCGATCCAGTTGGATGTCAGCAACAAACACAAGTAGATGGATCGGTATAAAAGAAGACTTTATTGAAGCTTGCCCGACTCTGGCCGAGTTTCGCTCAAAGAGCTGCCTCAGGGGCTTTCAAGCCACTTCAAGTGGCAAGCAGGTATGCAATACCAATACTTTTAAAACGTTGCTTTTAAAAGTACTTGATCAATATATTTTTTTAAAAAGCCAGCTGTTCCAATCTTCTCTGATTTGGTTACGCGATGTTTAAGCCAATTGAAGTGGCTTGAAAGCCCCTGAGGCAGCTCTTTGAGCGAAACTCGGCCAGAGTCGGGTAAGCTTCAATAAAATTTTCTTTTATACCGATCCATCTACTTGTGTTTGTTGCGGAGATCATGGTTGGGCAGAAGTGATATTGTTTCTCCTTTTTTAACCTTGTTGGGTAATATGGATTTTCCGGCGGGGTTGGGAACATTTAATTTTTTCACATTGGGCATCACAAAAACTCACGTGTTTGGGACAACACGTAGATAGCACTGACACAAAACATTTATATTCTTTTCAAGAGCTCAGAGAAGAGTGGGAATTACCAAGCTGTGTCCTTTTTTTTTTTTTTATGCCTGTTTACAAGCTAGCCATTATTATTTATTTATGTGCCAATGATTTTGCCCCTCTGGCTTTCACAGTTGAAGAGGTGTCCTGGAAGGACACCATTCCATGGCACGATCGACTAACGGTGTGTTGCATTTGTCGCTACTTGACATTATGGAAATGCCGCACCTAGATAAATTTAGCTACTATTTGGAGTACGGACTTGCATTGTACCTTGGACTCCTCTCATTATGGCTTTTGCTGCATTTATCATATTTTTTTCTTCAGCAGCCATGAGAGAGATGCATTTTAAAGTTATACATAGTATTTACATTACTAGGGGGAGAGAGGTAAAATGAAGCAACAGGGTTTGATGTGTGACAAAAACGTTGTTTGTCAGTGAGTGATTTTTTTTTTTTTTGTCATATGTTTTTCCGTTGTCCTAAACTTGGATCGTATTGGAGTCATATTTTCCTTTTTTTTTTTTTTTTTTTTTTGGAAAGGCTTTTAAAATGCAATGTGGAACGGTCACCTTTATTGGGTTTTGTTTTGTTTGTTTTTATGCATCTCTTTTCACAACCTTTTGCTTTTCCCTTGGGAGGGAAGAAGTTTGTTTATATGTCCTTGTTGCTTGCCAAAAAAATTAATTTTACTGAAGTGGAAAGGGGACGAACTGGCAACTTTTCAGCAATGGAAATTAGAGATGAGGAACTTAGCCACTATGGAACTATTGTGGAAGGGAAACTTCTTCGTAGCAGGAAAATGTTTTATATGGCGTCATTATTTTGGTTATTGGGAGGCTGTTTGAAATACATTGTAATGAACTCATTAGGTTACAATGTGGTTTTTGTTTTTGTCAGGTATAAGACTCACATTGAGGTGGATTTAAAAGCCTTGCGCACGCAAAAATAGTCATTTATGTGCATAAGTGGGCTGCGCGGTAGCTATACAAATTTTAAATAGCTGGGAAGGGCGCGCAAACATTGATGTATGCGCGCCCAGAAAAAGTAGGCGGAAAAGGGGTATTCCAGAGGAGGGCCAGCATTGATGCCCATAACTCCTAATTTTCCTTAGCTGTCACTTTGCTACAGCTCCTGTATGGGCATATCAGTTGGGGGAGAGGGAGCAAGAGACTCTTTTTATAAGGCTCAGTCTGATACTCTATATATGGACCATAGTAAGGGAGCACTTTGATTCGGAGTGGGTTAGGGTTGGGGGGGGGGGTGTTACAGATACATTCAGAGGTATCCATTGTAATATTGACATCATAAAAGAATGTTTTACTTTATAAGTGATGAAAATTCTAACAAGAGGAGTTGATTTGTACACTGAAGTCTCTGCTAGCTGCATTATACAAATCCATTCCTTTTCATTACTTATAAGGTCTAAAATTCTTTTATGATGTCAATATTACAATGGATACGTCTGAATATGTCTGTTACACCACCCCCAACCCTAACCCACTTCCCAAAAACTCTCTCTTTCTTTCTTTCTCTCTCTCTCTCTCCCCGCCCCCAACACATGTAACATATGTGTGCAGAGCTGCAGACAGACATGCGTGAAGAGTATTTTATAACCAGCACGTATCTTTCAAATCTACCCGATTGTATATACTGTGGAGTATATGTGAGGGGGATTTAAAAAATGTCAACAGTAAGTCATGTTAGTTGTATGGATTTATTTGCTGTCTATTCTTAGATTTACTTTTGGTTGTTTGGTTTGTTTTTGCATTAACCTATTTTTAAACATTAACCTTTTTAAACATATCTTTATTAGGTCAGCATAGATTGCCTGAAAAAAAAATCACAAGCGCATTATTTTCCAGAAAGTTAGCTGGATCAGGAGGGTCAGAACAGTAGATCAACCAGATTATCACCAATATAAGGACGGACAATCAGATCTTAATGAGTGTGGTTAATGATAAAAAGTTACAAAGTTGCCATGACCTGCCATACTGACGGTCTAGGTTACAGTGTTCCAGATGAAAAGGGGAATAAAATTATTTGGTGCCAGTGGTAACAGTGTTGGAGCTACTTGGCAACTGTGTTTTCTGCGCCCACTCAGGCCAAATCCGACAGGGATACTCATTCTCCATTTTGGAGGTGCGTCCTTCTTTTGGGATACTCGTCTCTCTTGTTTTTGATTTTCTTTTTGTTTATCTGATTCCTTTTCCAGACTCTCCTCTCCATCTTCGATTTCTTCTCTTTCCTCCTACGTTTACTTCCTCCCTCCCTAAATCTATTTCTAAAATTTTGATTTTTCTCCTGCCTTGCAGCTCTGTCTCCCCACCCCAGTAAACATCTGACTGCTCACTCCTCCCACTGCCCAGCAACTCCTATTTACACTTTCCTCGCACTGCCTGCCTAGCCTAGGCCATTACTCTCTCCCCCTCTCTCTGTCTCCCCTGTCTAGCATCTTCCCTCTTTCCTCAATAATCTCTCCTGCCCAGCATCTCCCACCACTCTCTTGACTTCTCCCCTCTCCTTCCCCCAATCCCGTGTGGCAACATCTTCCACGGTCCCATCCCGGGTTCTCCTCCTTTACTTGGCATGGCTCAGTTGATCCAGGAGGACCCCAGTACTTTAGGGGTGAATGGTGTTCTTCCCCCTAAGGTTATGCTGCAGCTGAAGAAACAGCGAAAAGAATAAAAAGAAAATGCTGGGCCTGCCTGTGAGCTGGCATGCACTTAGGCCCTGAAGCAACCCCCACCCCTTCTTGCCACACAGGCTTCCTGTTACCTAGGAAGCCTGAGTAGGAGGGGCCAGGTTGCTTGCGGGCCTTGAGAGGGTACTGGCTCATGCACAGGCTCCGCGCTTACTTCCTGTTTCCTTTGTTGCTTCTTCAGCTGCATCGCGGCCTTTTGTGCAAGCATACTTTTTCTCCCTGCCTTTTCCCCTCGTAGCCCCAGCACTTGTCACAGGGGAAAGGGGGGGACCGAAATAGGGGTGGCTGGCCTTTTTTTTTTTTTTTTTTTGTGGAGGGGGGAGCCACTTGCCATCTCTTGCACCCTTGTAGCAACTGCCACTGATATCAGGTGGGAAATTTTATAACTGGCCTTTTCTTCATGTGCAGCACTGTTTACCTACAGAAATGCCTTTGAAAATTACACTATAAGGGTGAAAAGATTTGCGTGTATAAACCCCGTTTTGTGTGTGTGAATCAGCTTTGGAAAATTTATCCGGGGGTGAGGTGGGGATGGTGTGCAGGGAGAAGTAAGCATGTACCTTTTTCCGCACGCGTGTAAATGTACACACAGAAGCAGCCAGGTGCACCTGCCAGCGCGTATGTCTGCGTTGTTCCTGGGATCCCCCTATTGAGATTTGAGGGTGTATAAAGCTGGAGGGTGCTTTGGGCCTGCATGTTATAGCTGTTTACGGGCTACTGATACTTTCCCTATAGGTTTTGGGAAAAACGATTGTGCAGGTTATATGTATGCTGCATGGTTGGCTCCTGGAGTGAGGTTATTGGTGAATAATGAGATCCATATTGAAAGGGGTTTCCAAAATCCCACTAGTTTCACCAGCCCTGAGTTATCTGGCCTAACCACTGAGCCAGATAACTTGGGGGCATTCGAGTGGTGTGCCTGGGTGGAGTAAAGTTATCCAGCTAACTCAGCCAGAGACTCCTTGTGGTTCAGTAGCTGTCTTGATATTTTCTAGGTAGGGGTGAGGCTGTTCCTCGTCTCCAGTTCAGTTTAACTTAATGCTGGAATCTTTAATAATTGTTGGGTTCAGTTTAATAGCACTGACCGTAAATATCCATGCATGCAGATGGACAGATGTTTCCATTTCTAAACTGTTACACTATTACCTTGTTTTTTTTAATCTGTCGGGTTATAAAATTAATTGGTCCTTGTACAAAGTCTACTTTAGATCCTGGCTCTTTTTATTGGAAAGAGGCAGGGATAAAGCATTTGAGAGTGATATACCAGAATGATTTAGACAATCTTTGGCCGATGTGGGAAAAATTAAAGGTTTGCTTCAAGAAATTCTTTTAAAGTGGGGGAAAAAAATCCTACCAGAATGCTTCTGTGGTACACCCCAGTAGTGGCTATTGGTAAATCGTGGCTGTGTAATTTTAAGCAATCCTTGAAATTTCAGCAGGCAAATTTGATGATTGTATTGTGATTCTTACTCTACTATTTTTGGATTGTTTATTTGGAAAACCCAATATGTATAATTAACAATTCTTTCATTAACTGAGCTGGATGGCAAAGACAAGGCATATAGAAAGGAGTTTATGAACTTCCACGACAAAAGGGTGAAATTAAACTTAGCAAATTCTCATATGTTTAAGTAGGTTTAGTAGAGACCCTTGTGCATTAGCAGAGAAAATTGATATCCATTCATTGCAAGATGTACTGAATATCCAACTTGAGCTTCCATTTCAGATTATTATTTGGAAATGGTCTGCAATTACGGAACATATTTCTGCCTCTTAATAAGAAAGCAAGTTTGCTTACCTGTAAACAAGGCTCTCTGTAGACAGCAGCAAAATTAGCCATTTCTTTCTGTTGAAGTCATCTGATGGTGCTGACAAAGGCTGGGCTCTCGGAGCTCAGAAAAGGCTTTGCCGATCATGCGTGGGAGTTCCTGCACAAGCATTGCCTTGTGAGCCCCTCAGGTCTCTTTCTAGCTTAAGCTTTAGCAAGGTCGTTGACTCTAGGAGGGCAGGTGGGTATCGAGAATGACTAATTCATCCTGCTGTTTATGGAGAAAGTGCAGTTGCTTACCTGTAACAGGTGTTCTCCTAGGACAGCAGGATGTTAGTCCTCACATGTGGGTGACATCATCCGATAGAGCCTGGCATGAAAAACTTCTGTCAGCGCTTCTAGAAACTTTGGCCAGCAGACTGAGCATGCCCAGCCTGCCGCTATTCGCATGTCCACGCAAGGTTCCCCTCCAGTCTCGTAACATAGCAAAAGCAGACGAGCGAAAAAATAAAACAAACCGAAGGTGAACCCAACATCAAGGGGATGTGGGTGGGATTCCTGAGGACTAACATCCTGCTGTCTAGGATGACACCTGATACAGGTAAGCAACTGTACTTTCTCCTAGAACAAGCAGGATGGTAGTCCTCTAAATATTTGATTTGTATACAGTTTATTTGTATTTATATAAAAATTTAGTAGTTGTTTTTTATGTGAATTGAACTGTTCTTTTATTTGAATTTTAGTTTGGAAACAGTTGTGATGGCCAGCTGAATGACGGTATATAAGAATTTTATAAATAAATAAATAAATGTGGGTGAGTACAGAGCTCCAGGCTGCCCCTTCCAACCAGAGAGACCAACGGCGGCCGAACACACAACTGCGCACTGTGGGGAACAAAGGGGGATGCTCTGGTCCTACAAGGAGCAACAAGTAGAGTTGGGTTCAGGTCTGGAACAGGTTGTGCAGGATGGACTGACCAAAGGCACTGTCCTGGCACCCATCCCTGTCAAGGCAGTAGTGAGCTGCAAACGTGTGGAGAGAGCTCCAGGTTGCAGCCCAGCAGATTTCTGCGATGGGGACTGCCCGCAAATGGGCCACTGACGCTCCCATGGCCCGCACAGAGTGAACCTTCACCCTGCCGGCTAGCTGAAGGCCTGCCTGCGCATAGCAGAAGGCGATGCAATCCGCCAGCCAGTTCGAAAGGGTTTGCTTACCCACCGCTGCACCCAGTCTGTTGGAGTCGAATGACACTAAGAGCTGGGTGGACTGCTGGTGACTCACTGTGCAATCTAGGTAGAAGGCTAGCGCTTGTTTACAGTCCAGGGTGTGGAGAGCACGTTCCCCAGGGTGGGAATATGGCCTCGGAAAGAAGGTGGGTAAAACAATCAACTGATTGATGTGAAAATCTCTCACTACCTAGGGCAGGAACTTGGGATGAGTTCGCGGGACCACACGGTCATGGAAGAACTTCATGTATGGTGTGTGCATAACCAGGGCCTGAAGCTCTCTGACCCTGCAAGCCGAAGTGATCGCCACCAGGAGCATGACTTTCCAAGTGAGGAACTGCAGAGGCTCAAAGGGAAGCTGCATCAGTCTCACCAAGATAACATTGAGGTCCCAGGATGCTGCCGGTGGTCGAAGAGGGGGCTTCAGTTGGAGGAGACCCCACATGAAACAGCCAACGAGGGGCTGAACCGAAATGGGTGTACCAGTGACACCTCAGTAGTACTCGCTGACAGCGCTGAGGTGCACTCTGACAGAACTGGTCTAGAGCCCAGACTCAGAAAGTGCCACAGGTAGTCCAGCAGCTGGGGGAGAGGGCAGGAGAAAGGGTCAGAACCCTGCCCCCTGCTCCAGATGGAAAAACGTTTCTACTTTGAGGTGTAGGACTTCCTGGTCGAAGATTTATGGGATTTGATCAGGACCCGGGAAACAGTCTGAGAACTGAAAGGGCTAGAGGATCAGGCGCTCAACATCTAAGCCATGAGGGCCAGTGCCCAGAGGTTCGGGTGGCGCAGGGTGTCCTGGTTCTGTGATATGAGGTCGGGCATCGTCTGCGGCGGAAAAGGGCGACTGCTACCGCTGGGTTGAGGAACCACTCGTGCGGCTGGAAGGATTGGCTGAGAGGGTCCACAAGCATGTTGAGGTGGCCACAGATACATCCCTTTGGAGAGGGCCCAGTCCCAGACCTACACTGCCTCTTGGCAGAGGAGGAATGAGCCCGAGCCGTCCTGCTTGTTGATGTACCACATTGCAAGCTGGTTGACCGTCTGGACCAGAACTTCCTTGGACAACTACTGATCCCGGAATGCCCATAAGGTGTACTGTATCACCCGAAGCTCCTGAAAGTTTATCTGGCAACGTGCTTCGGCGATGATCCAAAGGCCTTGAGTGTATAGGCTATTCATATGGTGAGGAGCATTGGTGGTGAGGGTCACTTAGGACAATGCGGGCTGGAAGGGAAGCCTGCTTTCTTGATTGGGGAGGGATTCCCTGCAGTTCAGAGAGAGCCTGAGAACATAAGAACATAAGAAGAACATAAGAACATAAGAAAATGCCATACTGGGTCAGACCAAGGGTCCATCAAGCCCAGCATCCTGTTTCCAACAGTGGCCAAACCAGGCCATAAGAACCTGGTAAGTACCCAAAAACTAAGTCTATTCCATGTAACCTTTGCTAATGGCAGTGGCTATTCTCTACGTGAACTTAATAGCAGGTAATGGATTTCTCCTCCAAGAACTTATCCAATCCTTTTTTAAACACAGCTATATTAACTGCACTAACCACATCCTCTGGCAACAAATTCCAGAGTTTAATTGTGCGTTGAGTAAAAAGGAACTTTCTCCGTTTAGTTTTAAATGTGCCCCATGCTAACTTCATGGAGTGCCCCCTAGTCTTTCTACTATCCGAAAGAGTAAATAACCGATTCACATCTACCCGTTCTAGACCTCTCATGATTTTAAACACCTCTATCATATCCCCCCTCAGTCGTCTCTTCTCCAAGCTGAAAAGTCCTAACCTCTTTAGTCTTTCTTCATAGGGGAGTTGTTCCATTCCCCTTATCATTTTGGTAGCCCTTCTCTGTACCTTCTCCATCGCAATTATATCTTTTTTGAGATGCGGCGACCAGAATTGTACACAGTATTCAAGTTGCGGTCTCACCATGGAGCGATACAGAGGCATTATGACATTTTCCGTTTTATTCACCATGACCATGAATGGAGCCTCCAGATCCTGAGATGCCTGCCACTACTGGAACTGCAAGGCCCACTGAGGACTCTTCATGTGAAGGCGGGCTAAGGGAATCACTCTGTATTGAAAATGTGCAATTCCCACCAGAAAGTGGAGGTACTTCCTGTGGTTGGGGACAATCAAAATGTGTGCGTATGCCTCCTTCAGGTCGATGGAGCAAAGCCAGTCTCCTCTTCAGAGGAGGGGGATCAGCGTGCCCAGAGAGTCCATCTTGAATTTTTCTCTTGCAAGAAATCTGTTTAGCGCCCTGAGGTCAAGAATGAGGCGTAAGCTGCTATTCCTTTTCGGGATGAGGAAATACCTTGAGTAGAACCCTTGGCCCTGTTCGTGAGGGACTGGTTCCACTACACCCGCTGCGAGGAGGGTGGAAAGTTCATTTTGAAGCAGTACCAAATGGGCGGATGAACCCCATGATGGACATGGGGGAGAGGTCTCTGGGAGCCAGCTGAAGTGCAGACAGTACCCCTGGAGGATGATGGAGAGGACCCAGCAGTCCAACATGATCCCTTCCCAGCCACAGGCAAAGCTGAGGATCCTGCCACTGACTAGGGATCGGGCACCAGGGGTGCTGTCAACTGACTTCCTTGCCGCCAGTCAAAAGCCCATGACCGGGGCTTGCTGGGGTGTCGGTTGGGGTCTGGGGGCTCGCTGCTGGCAGGAATGACCCCTGGAACTGGCCCAGGATGTGCGAGTTCGAGCAGCTGGAGGGTAATATTTCCTCTGCTGGTAGAAGGGCTTATGAGAACCTTGCCTGGAGGATTTCCTGGCTGAGGATGGCCCTTCTGAGGAACTAGCCGATAGCTGCTGGAGGATATCATGATGGTCCTTCAACTTCGCCATTGCATCCCGGACCTTGTCCCCAAACAGATTCTTGCCTGTACATGGGAGGCTGGTGAGCCTATCCTAGACCTCCGGCTGGAGGTCTGAGGCCTAGAGCCAAGCCATCCGTCTGGCACTGATTCCCACGGCAGCTAAACAGGCTGCAGTTTTAAAAACATCGTACCTCGTGTTTCCCTGCTTCCAGACCCAGCGAGGTAATGGTGGCAAGCGCTTTCTGCTGCTGCTGGGGAAGGCCCTCTGCAAAATCCTGGACTCGCTTCCAGAGATTGCGGTTGTATTGAGTCATGTAAAGTTGGTAAACCGCAATGCGGGCGACCAACTTGGCGCCTTGGAAGATTTTCCTCTCTATGGCATCAAGTTCCCTATGCTCACACCCCGTAGGAGCGGAGGCATGGATGCGGGAACGCCGGGCCTTTTTTAAGGTAGACTCCACTACCACAGACTAGTGGGGGAGCTGCTTCCTCTTGAACCCCGGGGCCTGTTTCACCAAGTAGGTGGCATCGGCCTTCCTGTTAACTGGGGAGACAGAGATGGGGTGCTCCCACATACGGAGGAGAAGTTTTTTAAAAATATCGTGGAGCAGAACTTCCACGATCTCCTTAGGAGTGTCAATGAACTGGAGGACTTCCCAGCATCTTGTGATGTGCATCCTCCTCCGTGAGTAGCTGAAAGGGGATGGCCTTAGCCATAGCTCTGACAAATCCCGCAAATGGCAGGTCCTCAGGTGGTGACTGGCGCCACTCCTCTGGGAGTGAAGGCTCTGAGAGAGGGTCGTCAGAGTACTCTGAAAATGAGTCTGTGGAGTGATTACCCCAAGGGTCATAGGGATCCTCTTCCTCACTTGGGCCAGGGTGCCAAGGGTGAGGGGCATGAACCCTGGACTCTGAGGGCTATGGAGGGCGCAGGGGCACCAATGGATCCACCGGCATCGAGGGAGTCAATGGCCGTGGCAAGCTGGAGGGGTCCGGTAGTAGCTCAGGGAACTGTGGGCAAGGATGCCCAGTCCCAGTGGCCTCATCCTCCTCGGAGGACCCGAGGATCGGGATTGTGCTGGTGGAGGGCATCAGTGGCCGGGGCATTGAAGGCCCCTCGGGCACCGGCTGCATCGGTAGGGCGCCGAGAAGGAAGTCCAGATGCTCTAGCAGGGGTGTCAACATCGATGGTGGAGGCTTGGGCACTGGTATGGGAGCTGGTGGTGCCGGCAGTTCAAAGCTCTGCAGCGCTTTGAGCACCACCGATTGCCCCCTGTGGTCCAGCTCCTCCTGGGAGTCCTGAGTGCTCAGGACTGATGGAGGGGGTTGAGGCATAGCCAGCTAATCCTCGGGTCCCCAAGGTGGCATAGCACTCTGCACTGGTATCAGTGGGGAACGCCTCAGACTACCGGGGGCACTGGAGGATGGGGCCTCCAGTGGCCGGTGCCACTTCGGTGGCTGCCGATGCCACACTGGAACTGTGTCGGGATGGTGATTGGTGCCGGTGCTTCCTGGATCGCTTCCAATGCTTGGCCCGGTCTTTCCCCAGTGCCAAGGAGGTCTATGACCCTGAGGTCTGGGGGAGGGGAGAGGCTACCAGGGATTGAACTCCCTCTCCCCGATCCTTGGGGGTGCCAACTAAAGGTCGGAGGCGGCTCCCTGTGATCCTTGGGCATCGAAGAAACTGATGCAGGAGTGGAGGATTTCGGGGTCCTGAAAACATTCTCCATTTTGTCAAGTTTTGCCTAATTCCCTTGAGTGTCATCTGATCGCACGGACGGCACCCATGGATATCGTGTGAGACACCCAGGCAAAGGATGCAAACCCCATGCAGATCCATGATGGACATGGTCCGTGGGCACTGGGGGCACCAACAAAAACCAGTTGACGCCATGAAAAAGACCCTGTGTGCAGTCGATGACCGACTGGCACCGGGGGGGTGGGGTGGAGAGACAGGAATCAACCGCAGGATCGAGGAAAAAGGACTTACCGTACTAAGAGGACACCGACCGCGAAGGGGGACCCGACAAGGAATTGAAGGCAACTCGAAAAAAATCGAGGAAAAGAATCAAAAAGTTGGAGCTCCACGGTCTGCGAGGCAATTGCACTGCGGAAAAAAAAAGAGACTGAATGGGGACCTCACATGGACATGCGGATAGTAGCAGGCTGGGCATGCTTAGTCTGCTGGTCAAAGTTTCTAGAAACAAAAGTTTTCCGTGCTAGGCTCCATCGGATGATATCACTCACAAGTGAGGACTACCATCCTGCTTGTCCTAGGAGAACCCTATTTACAGGTAAGCAAAGTTGCTTTCTCCATCGATAAACAGGTATGAATTTGCCATTACAGGTGAGGAATCCCAGACTGAGGGTTGCATAATGGAAGCACCTACCCAAGGCAACCTGGTGCCACCAAGTGGAGATTGGACTACTGGGAGAACAGGCTGCACAGTACTGCTTGTCCTGAGTTACTGTCTGCTCAGTACATGCTGTCCAGAGAATAGTGGGATATGACGGTGTACGTAGACCTCCAAGTATCAGCTTTGCAAACGGAAGAGGACCTGAGATGAGCCACTGAAGTCATTATGGCTCTGACTTGATGAGCCTGGACAGAGTCTGTAAACTAGCCAGTGAATAACAGTGCGATATATATACAGCCCACTAGCCAATAGAGCAGAGTTTATTTAGCAATTTCTCTTCCCAGTCTGTTGGGATCAAGGACACAAACAGTTGAGAAACTTGACAAGGAAGCTAAATGCTCTTTAGATAATATGCAAGGGCTCCCTTGTAGTCCAAAGAGTAGAGAGCTAGATCTCCTTTGTGGACATGTGGCCTTGTAAAGAATGTAGGTAGTACAATGATTTGATTAAAGTAGAACACAGATACCAAATTTAGGGTGTGTACACAGGACAGCCATGTTGTGCAAAAAAATGTAGGTATTGGGAGTAAGAAACCAGAGCTGCAATTTTCTTACTCTTCATGTCGATTTTCCAGGTGAGAAACTTCATGTTCACTGACTTGAGTAGTTCAGAAAGAGGCTTAATAAGTTGAACTAAGACTACATTGAGGTCCTGGAGGTTTGTTTGTTTGTTTGTTTGTTTGTTTATTTATTTATTTATTTATTTATTTATTTATTTATTTGTTTTTTCTATACAGACATTCAATTTGACATATCACATCGGTTTACATATAACATGATGTCTAAGGCCCGCCTTATAATGACATGATACATTGTAACAGATTAACTGCGTAAACTGGCTAGGTACATACAACTGATTTCCAAAATAGTATATAGGTATAAATTTGCTTAACAGAAAATCTATTTAACAGAGATAGTTTCTGACTTGAATTAACTATGTACAGGATTGGAGGGGGAGAATTGGAAGGGCTAGGGGATGGGGGTGAGCGGGGTGGAGGGGAGTGTTATTTGGGGGAAAAGGGTGGCAATGGCGGAATTATTTCTCTGGCAGGAATGCTTTCCAGAAGAGCCAGGTTTTGAGGTTCTTATGGAAGGTGGGTATAGAGGGGTCAGTTCTGAGGGAGGGTGAGAGGTTGTTCCAGAGGTGAGGGCCTGCTATGGATGCAGCGTGTTCTTATGGAGACTCGACTTACTTCCTTGATGTAGGGGGTGGGTAGTAAGCCCGTATTGGTTGAGCGGAGATTTCTGGTGGGGTTGCAAGGGGTCAGAGGTCCTTGTAACCAGCCGGCTACTGACCAGAGATGTAGAATGCCATAGTCCTTTCATGAACTTGGATACCAAAGGGTGGAGAAAGATTAGGACCCCCCCACCTTCCACCTGCTGGTGATAATCTGCAATTGCGCTCAGATGAACCTTGTTTGACAAGTGCCAAGTCCTGAGGACGAGAGGAAAAATAGATACTGAAGCAGGTTGCTCAGGCCACAGGAGAAAGGGATCTGGAGGACTGGACCCACACTACATTGAGAACCCTTTCCACTGAAACTGAGGGCTTTCTAACCAAAATCAGAATATCCTCCATTTCCCTTGGAAGGAGGGCAATATCTATGTTGTGAGGGCCAGAGATGGAAGGTTTGGATTGCAGAACCTGCTGTTTTTCCCTTGTGATGAGAGTCAGAGATAATCCCAATGGAGTCGGTGATTGAAATGATAGACTACAAGATATGGAAACCATACTTGTCATGGCTAGGCTGATGTGTCGAGGATTTTTCTCATTTTATCCCAAAGGACCTTCTGGACAGTGCTGGTGAATTAGACGACTAGGTGGGTGCACATAGAGCACACCAACATTTCAGTTTATCAGGAAAGAATCAGGAGCTGATCTGTAGCTGCTTGGTTGCATGGAGCAGAACGTTTTGACCTTCCTGCGGATTTCTGAGGCAAACAGGTCAATCGCCGGCTTTCCCTAGCAACTGAAACAAGTTGTTTTCCATTCTTTGATCCAAGGATCACTCATGTGGTTATAATGTTCTGCTGAGGTAGTTGGCCCAACATAGTCTTGATTCCCGGAAGGTAGGTTACTGGGGGATGAGTGGCGTGGTGTTCTGCCCATGTCCAGATTCAGAAGGCATCCTGGCAGAGGGCGTAAGAACACATAGCCTTAAGTGCTTTTTGTATTATTTCTTTGTATCTCCTATTTTTTTTTTTCCTCTTTCATAGAATTATCCCCACCCCAGACCTCATGTCCGTGCAATACGTGTGCTTTCGCTGACCTGGAGGGCTGAAGGGAACACTTAGCATCATTCTTCCAGGGAGTCACCAAAGTAGCAGCAGCAGCCGTCTTCCGTCCCAAAGACTGAGCACATCTCTTCTGTGATGGACCTGAACTCAGCTGGCCCCTTCATACAGGAGACTCAAATTCTAGCTTCCTGTCCACCTGTCGGCCTACCCCCATGTGATTTTTAAAATCCTCCTGCAATTTTGAAAATATTAAAACTGCACCCCCTAAACTTCATTTTACTAACCTCTCCCTTCCTCCGCCCCCTCACCCCCCAAAATACTGGTAGTGTTGTAGTGTCTGCAGCAGATTATCCCAATTTGATGGTACTTAAGTTCAGTAATAATGCAGAAATTCATCTTTGTTGCCTTCTTTCCCTAGAGCAGGGGTTCTCAATCCAGTCCTTGGGACACGCCTAGCTACTCAGGGTTTTCAGGATATCCACAATGAATATGCATGCCCTGCCTCCATTACATGCAAATCTACTCCATGCACATTTATTGTGGATATCCTGAAAATCCAGTGGGCTAGGTGTATCCTGAGGACTAGGTTGAGAAGCCCTGCCCTAGAGAGCATTTCTGGGCTGGGGGGGAACAACTGCCTATGAGTTTATGGAACAGGGAATTTATAGAGGACTATTTATTTATTTAATTATATTCTGCTATGTTGCCAGAGAACCGTTCAATGCGGATTACATAATTACAGTCATAAAATTTCAACAATAAATAATATGTACGGCTTTTTACATTATACACATTGGTTTGAACAAGACAAATTAAAACATAAACAGCATGCACATTTCTCTCTCAGCATAAAGCAATCAATAATTACATATATTTCAGACAG
Organism: Rhinatrema bivittatum; assembly: GCF_901001135.1. Taxonomy (NCBI): domain Eukaryota; kingdom Metazoa; phylum Chordata; class Amphibia; order Gymnophiona; family Rhinatrematidae; genus Rhinatrema; species Rhinatrema bivittatum. The sequence continues at coordinate 303,957,168 of NC_042617.1, forward strand.
GGAGAGGTCTTTTGACTTTATAGCGAGAGCCGTTTAGAGACCTGCGAACAATCAGTGAGGTCAATCATGCTAGCATACTCTTGGGAGTGCAGGAGATGGAGGAAAGAGACAGCGGAATATCCCCAGTCAGCCACCTGCAGGTGCACCACCTGATTCACAGCCCACGTTTCTGATGGACGGATATCTGAGCTGGTGAAGATCTTTTCTGTGCTGCTGCTGCAGAGAGAGAATAAGCTCATCCTTGGGTCAGTTTCTCAGGAAGAAAACCCACTGGCGAGAAGAGGAAGCTGTAAAGGGTCAAAACGTAGCTGGGAAAATCATAAACCTCGAACCAGCAAGTTTTGGGAGAATGTTTAACGTGGCTGTGTCACAGGTTAACATCCGAGATTCCGAGCCGAGGAAAAGGAAGGAAGGAAAGAAAGCAGCAGGATCCGAAGCACTTCTAAAGGGCAGAAATGAAGGAGCAGGCCTCGGGGAAATGGAAAAACTTTCCTGCTGGTGCAAGAAGAGATTACTGCTCAGCGATCAATGAAAAGAGACCAGAACAGAGGTTGGGCTCGCACGGCTTAAAGATTTGCAAGGCCAGTTACGAGCTGAATGGATAAAGTCTCGGAGCCACCAAGTGTATCCCGGTTGCTGAAGGCAGACTTTCTTGGCCATGCCCTGGTTTTCAAATTTACCTCCTGGTGCATTCTGGAATTTGCAGTCCTGCTTCTTCCAAATGAAAGAAACACTAGATACCAGACTCCATCAGAATTGGGGAGGGGGAGGGGGGGGCAGGCATGGTAAAACACAAGCACTACAAAAAAAAAAAATCATAGGCAGAAAAGTTTGATTATATTGCCAGTCCTGTGGTTGGTAAATAAATGTGACACTGTAGTAGCCTCACACTAATTATTCTTCATAAATAACTTTTATCTGCACGCTTGATTTATATTTGTTGCCCGTGTACAGAAGAGACACTCATCTCCAAAGACAAGCTGAATTGGCCAATCTAATAGATTGAGACTGTGCAGTCCATTCAGAATAGGGCTGCTGGCTTTATGGTAACCATTTCAAGGGCTGCTTTGACTGCTCTGGGGCCCGCTTTAACCACACAAGGGATTCTGGGTAAACTTTTGTGGCTGTTTTTTTTTTTTTAATATTTTTCCAAGTTTGGATTTTAGATTTAATTATTCTCCTTTCCAAATCCAAGCTCAAGGCTCTAGAGTTGCTTACAATCCAAGTTTGTACCTGAGGCAGTGGAGGGTGAGATGATTTGCTCAATGTCACAAAAAGTTAGATTTCAATCCTGTCTTCTTTGGTTCTTGACCATCCAAGCCAGATGGTTATCCCAGGGCACCAGGAGGCGAGGGGCACCCCGGGCACTACCAGCATTGCCCTTTGGGCCGATCAACATGTCATTGTCTGCTGCCGTAATGTGTGGGAAGGGAGGAGAATAACTGTGCACGTGAGTCAGGGGGACAGGGAGAGTAAGTCCACCCCCCTCACCATATGCCAGTCTGGGGGTTGGGGAGAGGTAGAGAAAGCTTGCATGCACCTCTTGCCCCCACTAATTCATGTCAAGGACAAGTGAAGGGCACCATTGATTATTTTGCCCAGGATGCCATTTGCCCTAGAGTTGGCCCTGTTGACCATTGCCCTCCCTTGTCTCCCTGACTCCTACATTTATATATTTGTTTATCAGATTTTTATATTATGCTTTTCGGCTCTTCAAAGCGGATTACATTCAGATACTGTGGTTATTTCTCTGTCTCCAGAGGGCTCCCAATCTAAGTTTGTACCTGAGGCAGTGGAGGGTAAAGTGACTTGCCCAAGGTCACAAGGAGCAGCAGAGGGATTTGAACCCTGATCTCCCTGGTTCAAAGCCAGCTGCTCCTCCTTCCCTCCTTCTCCCACTCCCTGTTAATCTGATGCTGCCTGACTACTGCTGCAGCTTTCCTTCTCTGTGCCGAATAACTTGGGAAGGCAGCTTTATGCCGCTGTCTCCTTCTAGCTCCTATGGGCCAACACAAGTACCTCCCTACTTTCTTCTGACACTAGTGAGCCCCTGCAAGTATGGTGTGAGGTGTCTTCCTCCTTCCAGCCTGTGTGGATTGGCATGACTGTGGTGTTAGGACGTTTCAGGCCCATAGGGCCTTGTGCACCCGCCTCACATTGCCATGGGATTTTGGGTGCTGTTTGGTGTTTGTTGTTTTGAAATATTTAATTGGTTTTTGAGAATGTTTTAAACATTTTTTGAGTTCTGTTCATCAGCTGTTTTGAAATATTTATTCTTTCTATATCTTTATTATTATGAGTATGTTACATTATTTTATTTTATTATTGTTTTATGAGGAATAATGGTGTTTCTGTTTTTGCATTGTTGCGCTGCATAAAGTCTGGCTTCTTGTAATTTCCAGTTTAGAAACAGGCAGACAAAATGTGTTCATACCTTCTATTGTCTTTATTCTGTATTTTGTGAGTTGGATCTGGCACTGAGGTGAGGTATTCTGCTTGCATGTATTTTCTGTGTAGGGATTTATAGCAGACTTGTTTTCTTTTCCTGATAGGAGGTGTCTTGATGATTTAGGGCCTGATGAAATATTTGCATTGTTGCCTTTTTATAGTGTAACCTGTCTGTTAGTGGATTTTACTAAACCCTGAGGGTCCATAAAGAATGTGTTTCATGGGGCTGTCTTCATAGGCATTCTTCAGCCTAGCTGCGTGTCCCAAGGTGTGGGTCCTTTCAGTTGGGGGGGGGGGGGGGGGGAAGTGGACCTTCTCGTGTTTGTGTTGCAATGTCTCTCTCCTTCTGTAATGCTGTGCTGCAGGGACCAGACAGGACACAGTTTTGGATGTGCAAAATAAATGTTCCTATGATTCTTTAAAAGACAAAAAAAAAAAACCCCAACAAATGTCCAATCAAGTAGAGCAAACTGTGCCCCAATACAGCTGGGTTTTTACATTGGTTTCTGTCTCTCGAGTAGTTGTCCTTTCTCTCCGATTCCTGGGATGAGGCTTCTCGCTCCTGTGCTGAGTGCATAAACTGTCCCAGCGGGCCAGGGGAAATCCTGTGAGTGAGGGAATCTGCTAAGTCCTGGCAAAACTCCTACCCGAGTCCTCGAAGTTCAGTCTTCTTTTCCCAGCCTTTCTCCTGTGTCCCGTGCGGGGGGGGGGAGATCCAGCGGTGAGTGCCCAGGATCTTTATCCTTCTCTCCAGACTCTGGATGACTGTGACCACTCTGGAGGATTAGGTGTTACAAACTGGAACCAAACTCTTCCAGTTCTGGATCAAATGTGAGGTGGTGGGGGGTGGGGCTTACAAAACCTTCCTCGCCCACAAAAGTGGAAAAAAACTCTCCGATCCAAAAAAATCTCCTTTGGAGTCAACACCGTCCCCTGTATTTCCGTGGGACAGGTACGTGCAAGGGTCTTTAGTTCCCTGGCCTCCAGATCCCGGGGAGATGGCTGTCACCAGGAAGGAGCCAGGTTTCAGCTCAGTCAAAATCCAGAAATATATAAGTGCTTAAAGTCTCTCTTCCAAAAAGGAGGGCAGATCCTTACAGGCAGGCAGTGCACTGTTAGGAATCTCCTGCATAACAGGAAACACCAAATCAGGACGATGGGCCCCTAACTCAGCAATCAAAATAGTTCAAAAGGCAACTCAAACTGACCACAGTTACTAAGCCACTAGCGCCCCTCTCCCCCATTCACAGCCAGCCTCAAAGGAGGTGCTGTAAGGGGATGGTTTCTCCCATGGGGTAGGATTGTTACTGTTTGAATGCTGCCTTTTAGTGCTGTCTTGGTATGGGAGTTTTATTATATTGTGATTGTTTACCCTGGGCTTTCTGAGGGCCAAGCCTGCATCAAAAGCACTTTACAGTAGGCTTAATACCTTATGGGATCCAAATGTCTTTTTTTTTGTAGGGTTTTCTGGTTGGCACAGCAGTGCATGTACAAATAATATACATGTTCCAATAGTTTTACCTCAGAAGTCTATGAATGTCCTTTTTCCATGTAAAATCTACTGTTATAATAAATACACAATCTTTAGTTGTGTGCGGTGAGGCTCCACAGCCTGACTCTCCCCTGTGAACTCTGACCCCTGCAGCATTTAAAATCACCAAAAGAGCAGGACTCCAAGGAGACCCTTCCCCGACCCCAGCCCCCCTTGGGGTGGGGGATTGCCATCTCATCCCTCGCCTCAGGCAGCAGATAGCCTAGAACTGCCCCCAGACATCATACTTTGAAATATTAAACTTTTGTTTCATATACATAATGCAAATATATGTTAGAACTCATGTCACAGTGTCTGATTATTGTCATCTGTGATTTTGGGGGGGTTGATTGCTCAAAAAATCAAGAAATACCTAGTTTTATAAATTACAAGAAATTAATTGGTGCATTGGCTGGTCTGAACAAGGATGTTGCCTCTTACTATGTTTAGTATTCACCATAAGAAAAAAAAAATTCAAATTTTGTTGTCACTTTGGTAGCAATGACACAGACTCCCTCCATTACCAGACACTTTGTGAAGTAACACAAAACTCTGTAAAAATGTCACTCACAGCCCATATACTGTAACATAACTTGCCATGCCAGAACAGCACTAACTTCCAGAACTCAAACAGCAACAACCCTATATGAATAGTCAACCCTGCAAATATTCCACTGGGTCCGAGAGCACCACTACACCTCCGATTGGGGAAAACAAAACAAGGTGGGCACCTACAGATTCCTAAACCGCACCTACCCGCTAGCAAGAAATCCTCACCTCACACCAGACCACAGACCCTCACCAAACACAGGATAAGTGACCACCAATTACAAATATGCAGATAAAAAGTGCATTCTTCTTTGCTCTGCTGGTCAATCCCAACTTTAACCTTCCCCTCTTATTTCCTACAAACAGGAAAGAAGAAGGAAACAAGAGGAGGGGCTGGATTAGGGAGCAGTGGCTCTTCTTTGCTGTGCTTTTTGCTCTGCCTGCTCCAGATTCATTCCTCTCTTCCTGTTCTCTGCAGGCTACCTGTGTGTGTGAGGGGGGGGGGGGGCGGAGTTACTGGTGCAGGAAGCGGAGGGCTCTCTTCTGCCTGAGATTGGGCACTGACCAATAGTGTGATCACGACAGAGCCTTGTGGACTCATGGGATGGGCCCCCCCCCCCCCTGCTCTGCAGGGTCCAGGGCAGCTGCGCCGTTTTGCTCACAGGTGGAAGAGGCCCTGGACGTCTGCCAGCATGTATTTCCTCCCTCACTCAGGAGACACGGGCTAGCAGCAATAAATCACATTTGGCTCCCCTTCCATCTTCCACGTTAACATTCGGTGCCACGAAACAGAGCTCCACTCTAGCACATCTCCTGGCCATGCAAAAGTACGCCGGATTTTAATAGATGCGCGTAGCCTTTAAAATCCAGGGTTGATGAGCGCAAGGCTGCCCAAAATCGGCAGCTTGCGCGCGCCGAGCCGCGCAACCTCGGAGGGAGCTTTCCTTCCACCCCCACCCCCCCAGCCCTATCTAACCCCCTACCTCTGTTTTAAAAGTTATTCCTGCGCCGGCCAGCCGGCACGCAATTCCCTGGCCCGGGAGCTGTTTCGGAGACCTCGGCCATGCCCCTGAAATGCTCCCGGGCCGGAACCACGCCCGCGTCCCCGCCCCCGAATGACGCGCCGCCGCGACACTCCCCCGACACGCCCCCCCCCCCCCCCCCCCCAGGAAAGCCCCTGGGCTTGCGTGCGCCACCGAGCCTATTCAACATAGGCTCGGCGCGCGCAGGGGGAACTTGGGGCAGGTTTTCGGGGGGTACACGCGTATCCCTTTTAAAATCTGCCCCATTATGTTTTTGTTGGGGGAGTTTCTTTTTTTTTTTTTTTTAAAGCTCTGAGACACCGAGATATTTCATGCTGGCGAGAGAGTTTTTCACGAGAAGGGGGAACTTTGCTTAGTGCTGATGTGTCTCTGTATAGCATACATATGTTCCCATTTGCTTGGAGAAAGCTGAGCGTGAAACAGAAATGGTCTTCCACTTTCCACGATAGGCTCTGCAAGGTGGTGGTCTCTTCATGCTTCTAAAGTGGTTCGATCTTGGAGCACTTCTCTAATATTGCTTCTGACAGGAATTTCCGAAAAGTTTAAAGAGCCTTGATGCCGCGTGACAGAGTCCCTCATTTCCTTCTGCTCCGTGCGGTCTCTGAGAAGGATGCAGGATCATTCCCCTTCGGGTTTTCCTAGATCTCCGGCCATTACAGCATTAGGAGGCCAGTACTGAAAGGGTTTTGTCCTGGGTTTTAATTTTCCACCCTGCCTAAGTGGATGCGTTTCCGCCGGGTTAAGTGATTTTGCCTGGATAAGAAGAAGTCAGCGCGGAGGCGTTCTGGGAGAAAGGCGTAAACTGAGCCAGGTAGCGCTAATAAGTCTGGGCATGGTGGACAGCAGAGCAGCTCTAAAGTTATCCAGCTTACTTTCAACTTAACCGGGTACCTGCAGCGAGAATTAGCAGGTTACGTTTCCCGCTAAATATCCCAGCCAGAGTTAGACAGGTAAGTTTACCCAGCTAACTTTGCACTGCCTGCATTAAGTCAATGTTGGCCTCTTTTATATAAATGTTCATCTTTACTAGGACTTGTAAAATAATACCGGCCGTTGAGAAACGCAGGCCTGCATGTCAGTGACGAAGAGCCTCTGGGAGGGAAAAAAAAAATAGAAGGCTAGGAAGAAATGATTAAGGAAATTGGATTTTGTGCTCGCAGGAAAGAGGAGCTTTTCAGCTGAAAGGAGGGAGTGGGTGTACCAGAAAAACTCATCCAGAACATTTAGTATTGGAATCGTGATATAAATACAGTGAATGGGATACTATTTTTAACAAAAAAGAAAATTGTACCCAAAATCTTTAAAGATACATGGCATGAAAAAACTTTTTTTTGTTTTGGAGGAAAAGACTTCAGATGCCAGATTCATGAAACCTCACAGACCTGGCAGTGGGCAAAATCACTAGTCAGAAAACCTTTTTTTTTTTTTTTTTGTTTTGTTTTTATCTATATGTTAACCCTTTTTTTGTTAGTTATTTCTTGTACCACTTGTCTGTTTATATTTTTGAGATTATTTTTTTTTTTTTTACATCCTTCATTGCGTGCCCAAGGATCAGAGACGGGTAAAGAGAAGAGCTTAATCCAACTCGCCGCTGTGTGCAAGTGCAGCGATGTGGCAGAGAAGACAGTGGCAAGGCCTGGAGCCGTGTAGAGCATTTTGCGTTCACAAAGAGAGCAGGGAGAAAGGTGGGAGGACAAAGCGAGGAAAGAGAAACTAAAAGGAGCAGATGTTACATTCCAGGGCAGGCTTCAGGAGTCTTTCCCTGTCACATTTTTGCTAATATATAACTGAAAAGTTTAAGGTGGGGGGGGGGGGAGGAGGAGGAGCGTCCGTGATTACTTGGGTTAGTCCCATGGGCCCCTTTAATAATTGCTGGTGTTCTGTGGTGACCCTCAGTACACTGCTCTTGGTGAGACTCTTTTGATTATGTTGGATCGGCTTTCTATATCCGACAGCATTGGTGCCCCACACCATGTAAGCTGAGCTGCAGTGTGGTTTCTTCCCTAGGCTCTAAGCAAATACTTTATGGCTTTGACAAGACCAAGCAATTTGAGGCCTTGCCTTGTTTGTGTGATTTGGAGGCCTTACCCCCTTTTTTTTTTTTTTTTTTTGCATGGCAGCAAAGAAAAATATAAACTCGCTGTCTGCAAGCACACAGCTACCAAAAATCCCCTTTTGTCTTCATGTGATTTTGTTGAAGTCACAAGTTCCATTTAGTGCGCATTATATTCATTTATCTGGAAGGCTAACAGACCCTCTTGTACAACATATTTTATCTGATACAACATATTTTGTCTGATACAACAAAAAAGACTGCAGTTAGCGTACTTGGGATAGATTTCCTTCTGTTTTCTAGGTCTTGTATTTTTCAGCTGCAGCAGCAGCTTCATATTTGTATTTCAAACATATTATATTCAATCAAGCCATTAAGGATGAGTTTTAAGGCCAAAGACAGTAAAAGATCTATCAATTTCTTGTTAAGGTAGATATATCTTCCTTCCGTGATTGTATTCGATTTCCAAATACTGTAATTATTTGAAATGAAAGCTCACATTGAACCAAAAATAACTTTTTTAATTTATCAGAAAAAACGTGAACTTTTACCTAGTTCATTGTATTGTCTCTAAATGATTTAATAAGTTTTTAATTTGATCAATTATATTTTTTCAAAGCCGTGCACGGACATCCACGTGCGCGCGGTTCTCGGCGTGCGCCAGTTTTATAACATGCGCGCGACACTGCACGCATGTTATAAATTCCGATACCCATGCGCACCTGATTATTATATCAGCACACGCGCAAGGGGGACCAGTGCGCCAATGGGACAGGGCCCTGTCCCCAGTTCCCTTCCAGTCTGCTTCTTTATTGGAGTCTGCCCACACCCCGCCCAGACCCTGCCTGGCCCCTCCCCCAGACCATCCCTTTTTTGTTTTCCGGCTCTTTCACACGTACCTGGAGATATGCGCGTGGCCACAGGCCTTTGAAAAAGCCCATGGCACATGTGTGACCTGGCCACGCGCATATCTCCTGGGGTTGGTGCGCACCATCTTTTGAAAATCAGTCCCTTATAGGGGGTAAACATTCAAAAGCTAGCCAGTGGCCAGGTACACCTATTTGGTTATTGTAATATTCAGTGTTAATTGGATAAATTTAACATGGTAACCTCTGTTGCACAAATGACAGGCCTAAATCTTCATGCTCCAGGATCCAAGTGCATGAATTTAGGACTAGCCAACACAGACAGCTGCCTAGAGCAGAGATTGGCAACTCCAGTCCTCCTGGAGGGCCACAGACAGGCCTGATTTTCAGAATATCCAGCTGCCTCCATTGTAAACAAATCTGTCTCATGCATATTCATTCTGGATGTCCTGAAAACCTGACTTGTTTGGCCTAAGTACACCAGATTTTTAATGCACCAAATAACCGGGCATTTCAGAAGCCTGTCCCGCCTTCTTTAGGGCCAACGGTTGTGCACAATGCCCCCTCCCCTCTCAACTCATTTCTCTGCGCCTGCCTATGGGTGCAAACATTTAAAATCTGGACCTGACTGGACAAAAAATGCAGACTCCCAGCAAGCGTGGAAAGATCATACAATTTTCCCCTGATTTTAGTATAATAGATTTAATTTAATTACATAATGCAAAGAGGTCTTAAACACAGCTAGGAGAGAACGGTTTTGCAGAGCTGTGACTTAGATTGGATTTTCAAGGTTTGCCTCTGCTGTTTAAAAAATGTTGTTTAAAAAAGAAAAAAATAAATAAACTTATGACAACTTGGGCCCCTTTGCCATTAGTTAGCATCAGCCAGAATCAACCTGCTGTACTGCCCTGATCAAAATACCCTAGTAATCAAATCCTTGCAGTGAGGAAAATGTTAACATCAAAGTTTGAAAGAGGGCAAATCATTTCAGAGCATGACAGCTAATATGCTGACTCACAGTGTCGCTGAGGTGATGGGGCGGTGCAGCGGGACGGGTGCCAGTTACTTGTCGGTTGTGCTGGTGACAGAGCCTGTCACCACAGAGGTCTTGAGCGATCCTGGCAAATTCTTGGCCTTGAATAAGAAGCTGGACTTAGACTAGAGTGAAAGATTATTTGATCCTGTGGTCCATGCCTGATTAAGACTGGCATGGAAAGCATCTAATTTGGTTCCTCTCCGTGCCTCGAAAGAGATTTCAGCCCTAGCTCTCTGACATGGTGATGCTATTTCAAGAGTTTGGCTTTACCTTTTTTGATTGTGAATAATTTTGAGCAAGATTTTGTTGTTGGGGCTCTTTAGACAGCACACAGTCCACGTTCTGGAGGCCAAAAAGAACAAGTAAATATAGGCAAGAAGCACAAAAGAAATGTTACGTCTTTACTGAAGGTAAAGAGGACAGTGCATTCAGAGCCTGAGGAAGAACCAAGATCTCTTCTCATGCATCATGCACACCTCAGTGGTGATAAACCAAATTCAGTCAGGAAAGGACAGGGGAATGTCACAAGCCCAGAGGGTTACGGGATGTAATCCTGATTCATTTGGTTGACTGGGAGACCAACGCTGGATGTGGTGCAATTAAGTCAGTGAAGCCCTTGACTCTACAGGAGACTAAGAAACATGCTACGCAGCTTTCCATCTGATCCCCACCTCTCACTAAGGTCGCCTGGGATGCAAGGCCTTTAGCCTGCTTACTGCTCACTCCCTTTCTCACCTTCTTTATCATCTCTCCTGGCTTTCTTCTTCTCCCTTGCTTTCTGTCTCACTTGCTCTCTATTCCTTCCTCTTTCACTGTCTTGCTTCTTCTCTCTTCTTTGGTATTCTCTGTTTCTGTGCTTTGGTTGTCTGCTCCTCTGCTCTTTCCATCTTTTTCTGAAGGACAGTACAGGACTGTGCACCCTTATGGGACTTTCATAAACATGGAAGAGATTAATTTGAATGTGTCTGCAAAAGGGTTTAAAGATTGAATTAATGATGGGATTTTTGTGTAAGCTGAATTCACTTTCGGGCCGATACAGTACAGTGTGCTCCGGAGCGCACTGTTAACCCGCCATTGGACGCGCGTTTTCCCTTACCCCTTATTCAGTACGGGGTGGAAAACACGCGTCCAACCCGCCGAACCTAATAGTGCCCTCAACATGCAAATGCATGTTGAGGGCCCTATTAGGTATTCCCGCGCGATTCAGTAAGTAAAATGTGCAGCCAAGCCGCACATTTTACTTTCAGAAATTAGGCGCTAATTTCTTCCGGCACCGGGAAAGTGCACAGAAAAGCAGTAAAAACTGCTTTTCTGTGCACCCTCTGACTTAATATCATGGCAATATTAAGTCAGAGGTCCCGAAGAGTAAAAAAAAAGTAAATAAATAAATAAATAAAAACCATTTGAAGTCGGCCGGCGGCTGTCGGGTTGAAAACCGGATGCTCAATTTTGCTGGCGTCCGGTTTCAGAGCCCGTGGCTGTCAGCGGGCTCGAGAACCGACGCCGGCAAAATTGAGCGTCGGCTGTCAAACCTGCTGACAGCTGCTGCTCCTGTCAAAAAGGAGGCGCTAGGGACACGCTGGTGTCCCTAGCACCTCCTTTTGCCCGTTTCTACTGCCGGGCCTCATTTAAATACTGTATCGCGTGCACAGGCGAGTGGCCTGTGCGCACCCCGGGAGAGCGGGCATTTGCCCGCTCTCCCGCGGACTTTACTGAATCAGCCCGTTAGTTGGGAGAAGAGCTTTCTTTCAACTGCAAGGTTCATATTCAGTAAGATGGCGAGCGAGTAAGTTTATCTGGATAAAATTATCCAGGTAACTTTATCCGGATATTCAGTAGAAGTTACCTGGATAAGAGGTGAATTTTCAAAAGATGCATACATAACAAAAAAATAGCAATGCACATATAAAATGGCACATATGCCATCACTAGACTGCACCTTAATTGTAGGAGACTTTAACCTTCATGTAGATAAAACACCTAGCACAGTAGCCCATGATATGTTTTTCCAAAGCCACTCATAAAGCAGGTCATATTTTAGATCTAATATTTGCCAGTCCCAAGAACTGCCAAGTCAATACTTCTCACACAATATTACCCTGGTCTGACCATCAATTAATAAAGGTGGAAATAACCCTCTTCAAACCCCCACAGAAAAATACAGATATTAATCATACTTTTACCTTCAGAAAAAAAGGTAGACACAGAAGTACTTGCAGAATCAATAGAAAATAAGCTCCAAGAACTACAGCAATCCACTGCCTCCTTGGCATTTGACTCCTGGGACCAGATTGTCAATGAAATAGCTGAAAACCTAGTCTTGTCCAGATTAAAACTATTAACAAAGTAAGGAATACCTCTAAACAAAAGAAACCCTGGTATAATGCTAACTTAAAATGCACCAAACAGAACCTTAACAAATTAGAGAAACAATGGCAGAAATGCCCATCCTCTGAATCCCTAGGAAAATATAAATCTCTCCTAACAAAATATCTGGCACTGACCAATAAAGCAAAAAAAAGACTACAGATTCATGGTGTAATGTTTAATTCTAAGTTGCTCTTTGATGATAAACATCTAATTAAGGACCCGTCTTCCATCTCTAAAAACTATAACTTCTCAAAGGCTCCTTGCAATGAATATGCCACATCCTTTTTAGATAAAATCAATAGGTTAAAAACTCTTATTCCCAGAGCGAGGGAAGCAAGATGGCTGCTTGTTCGAGACGCTGACTTCTGCTGCTCCCTGTCCCATTGCTTCTTTTTTTTTTTCTCAGCTGTTTTCATGGCTCCTAAACGCAGAGAAGGTAAGGATATACCCCCAGGAGACTTCTTACCTTGAAGGACAGCAGCTTATCACTTTGTTTGTGTCCCCTGCTCCTGGATCGGGTGGTGGAGGTACCAATGTGAGATTCAGCGGTGGAGAGCTGACCTCTCCGGGAGCCAGCAAGCTTCACTGCCGGCTCCCGGAAGTGATTCCTTTTTGATGGCTGTTACGGCACGGGTCGAGGTCAGACTGTTGCCGATATGGGAAGGGGATGCCATAGGTCTTGCATCTGGCGTTTCATCTTAGGGAGAGCAAGGACCTGCTCTAATGCTGATTTCCTCTACAGCAGGGCTTCCCAAACCTGTTCTGGGGACCCCACAGCCAGTCGATTTTTCAGGATATCCACAATGAATATGCATGAGATACATTTGCATATACTGAGTCTCCATGGCATGCAAATGTATCTCATGCATATTCATTGTGGATATCCTGAAAAATCGACTGGCTGTGGGGTCCCCAGGACAGGTTTGGGAAGCCCTGCTCTACAGTCTCCTCAGGAAATCTTGGGGCAGTTTTTGTACCTTTTTAAATATGGTAATTCCCTTCTGTTATTGTCGGAGCATTTCTTCCCTCCTCAGAAGCCTGCAGAGATAACTTTTAGATTCTCTTTGGGAGCTGATATCGCAAGTTGGCCAGGCTCTGGCTATTTCTACCTCTAAGCTGGTTTCTTTTGTGGCAAAGTTAGACCCCCCATGGTCAGTATGCATGAGACTAAGTTAGATGAACAGGAAATTAAACTTTCTTCAGTTCAGCAAGATTTGTCCAAGGTGATCACTGTTCAGGCTCAATTAGCTCAAGAACGGAACACTATTTCCAGAAGGGTTGAGTTCCTGGAGAGTTCTTCACGTCACTTGAACTTTCTCTTCTTGCAATTTCCTAAAGTAATGAGGGAACGTCCTATTTTGACATTACGGAGATAATTTATGGATGTTTTAAAACTTCCATCAGACTCTCTTCCTTCTGTTAACAAAGCTTTTTTCTTACCTTCCTCCTCTAGTTCCATTCCTTCTCCTTCTTTAAATGTTACTCAACTCATTGAGTGGTCTTGTAATGAGATTATAGATCATGCCACCCTACTTGTTTCCTTTCTTACTGAGGGGGATTTAAGTAAGATAATGTCTTTATACTTTTGTAATCTTAACTCCAATTTTCATGGGCAGGTTATTTATATTTTCCCTGACCTTTTGAGGATCACACAGGAGTGGAGAAGAGATTTTCTTCTTTTGAGACGAGGTACTGGGAATAGGTACTACTTTTGTTCTTTGTTACCCCTGTAAATGTTGTTACTTATCATTCTGTTAGCTATATTTTCTTCTCTCCTGAACAGCTTAGATCTTTCATTAATGCAAGGAAGGTTGTAACATCTTCGCCAGTTCCCTAGTTGATCTATATAGCTTGTATGTAATTTAAGCAGGAGTCTTATTCAATGCTATGGCCTTTTCTTTATAGTTTCCTTTATAATCTTCTCTTCTTTCTGTGCTTTCCTTTCAATTTTCTTATTTCATAATGGATGACAGAATATGCTGATAATATATTGTTTCTTTATTTCTTTTGTTATTTCCATTTAAGATTTACTTCAAAGTATTGTAATGTGTGCTTTGATTTATAAATGCCAATAAATAAATATATATTTTAAAAAAACCAACTCTATTCCCTATTTGTTCTCCCTCACTAGCAACTGAAGATTCAGATGGCCTGTTTAAGTGGTCCACGTTCGACAGAGTAACTAATCTTGAAATCAGTCAAATCACCGCTAAGATTAAGCCTGCCACTCACCCACATGACCCAGTTCCAGCCAGTTCCTTGAAACAAGTACACTGTGTTATCACTCCAGCAATCACAGCATTAATAAATCATTCTCTTTCAGAGGGCATTGTAGCCATAGCTGTAATAAAGCCAATTCCTAAAGATAAAACTGGAAGAATCGACAATTGGGACAACTATCGTCTAATCTCCAATTTGTCTGTTCTATCAAAAGTACTTGAAAAAGCAGTATTATCCCATCTTGAAAATCATTTGGAAGACCAAGATATTCTCTTCCCAAATCAATTTGCATTTAGAAAACATTGTTCAACTGAGACACTACTCCTCTCATTAACAGACTCTGTTTTACGAGGGTTTCATGTGGATGAATCTTACTTTCTTGTGCTAATCAACCTAAAAGCCGCCTTTGACACTGTGGACCACACCCTGTTTTGCCATCAGTTGAGCAACATTGAGATTGAAGATAGTGTTCTCAAATGTTTCTCTTCCTTTCTATTGAATAGAACATTCCAAGTCAAACTTAGTAATCACATATGTGAAACTTTCCAGATTGATTCAGGTTTATCCCAAGGCTCAGCACTCTCAGCAACACTATTCAATATTTATATGTTCCCAGTGTGCAAATTACTGATGGATTTAGGAACTACATTCTTCCTGTATTCTGACGACATACAGTTTTACATCCCATTCTCCAGATCACTTGAAAATACTGAATTGACACTATCAACATATATGAAAGCAATACCCAAGGCACGTCTTGCCTCACAAATCTGCTTTCACTTTTTTGAAGGCGTTAATAAACATGTGGATAAAGGTGATCTGGTAGATGTAGTGTATTTGGATTTTCAGAAGGCGTTTGACAAAGTTCCTCATGAGAGGCTTCTAGGAAAAGTAAAAAGTCATGGGATAGGTGGTGATGTCCTTTCGTGGATTACAAACTGGTTAAAAGAGAGGAAACAGGGAGTAGGATTAAATGGTCAATTTTCTCAGTGGAAGGGAGTGGGCAGTGGAGTGCCTTAGGGATCTGTATTGGGACCTGTACTTTTCAATATATTTATAAATGATCTGGAAAGAAATACGATGAGTGAGGTAATCAAATGTGCAGATGATACAAAATTGTTCAGAGTAGTTAAATCACAAGCAGATTGTGATAAATTGCAGGAAGACCTTCTGAGACTGGAAAATTGGGCATCCAAATGGCAGATGAAATTTAATGTGGATAAGTGCAAGGTGATGCATATAGGGAAAAATAACCCATGCTATAATTACACAATGTTAGGTTCCATATTAGGAGCTACAACCCAAGAAAGAGATCTAGGCATCACAGTGGATAACACATTGAAATCGTTGGTTCAGTGTGCTGCGGCAGTCAAAAAAGCAAACAGAATGTTGGGAATTATTAGAAAGGAAATGGTGAATAAAACGGAAAATGTCATAATGCCTCTGTATCGCTTCATGGTGAGACCGCACCTTGAATACTGTGTGCAATTCTAGTCGCCACATCTCAAAAAAAGATATAATTGTGATGGAGAAGGGCGACCAAAATGATAAAGGGAATGGAACAGCTCCCCTATGAGGAAAGACTAAAAAGGTTAGGACTTTTCAGCTTGGAGAAGAGACGGCTGAGGGTGATATGATAGAGATGTTTAAAATCATGAGAGGTCTAGAATGGGTTAATGTGAATCAGTTATTTACTCTTTCGGATAATAGAAAGACTAGGGGGCACTCCATGAAGTTAGCATGTAGCACATTTAAAACTAATCGTAGAAAGTTCTTTTTCACTCAACACACAATTAAACTCCGGAATTTGTTGCCAGAGGATGTGGTTAGTGCAGTTAGTGTAGCTGTGTTTAAAAAAGGATTGGATAAGTTCTTGGAGATGAAGTCCATTACCTGCTATTAACTAAGTTGACTTAGAAAATAGCCATTGCTATTACTAGCAACAGTAGCATGGAATATACTTAGTTTATGGGTATTTGTCAGGTTCTTATGGCCTGGATTGGCCACTGTTGGAAACAGGATGCTGGGCTTGATGGACTCTTGGTCTGACCCAGTATGGCATGTTCTTATCACAACTAAAACTAACATTAAACCCTAAATAGACTGAATCATTTGGTTAAGCAGAAATTCTCCGATAGCTAAACCACTGAATGTAGAGCTGGGTAATTTTAAAATTACTCACTCAACCAAGTACAGGATTAAGTATCCAGCTAGATGAGAACCTTACTTTGAAAAAGCATATTAATAAATGAATTACCACAGCTTACGCCAAGTTGTGTATATTACATTGGTTGAAACCTTTAACTTTCGAAGACTTCTGAACTGTATTGCAAACTTTAATTTTCTCAAACCAAGACTTCTGTAACTCCTTATTTCTCAGTCTTCCCGCATGCCTCCTAAAACCATTACAAGTACTACAAAATGCCTCAGCAAAACTTTTGTTAGGAACTAGGAAATTTGATCACATTACACCTTCACTGATTACAAAGTGCACTGGCTGCCAGTTCAATCCCAAATCTATTTTAAGGTATTAATATTCAAAATCATCCATTCAAATAACACTGATATGATTGGCGTGACATTACAACATGCCACAGCGAACACTAACATCTCAAAATAAAGGACTACTGACTGTCCCCACAATACAGAGTCACACCTGATGCATGAAAGAGATCATGTGTTTTCCATTGCGGGACCAAAACTTTGGAACTCCCTAACTGAAATGTTACATTTGAAACCAGACAGAAAGAGATTTAAAAGTGAGCTAAAAATATGGCTATTCAAAAATGCATACAACCTAAGCTAACTTAAAACATCAGAAAGAGATCTACTATCGTTGCAAAATTAATGAAAGATTGTAAAACTGAACGTTCTAATATGTGAAATTTGTTATTTTTAATGTATCGTCTTACGTCACTCCATATATCCTAGGTCTTTAGTTAGTTAACATGTATTGGAACATTTCCCTTGATAGATGTGAATGCCTGTTTATGAATACTTCCTTTGTAACCCTACATTATGTGTTGATTTTAGTTATGAATGTTATTTTTGTAAACCACTGTGATCATGATATGGAACAACTGTATATAAAATAAATATACGGTATTTTAAAAACCACAATATATGCACATATATCAGGGACCGCGAGTAAACTTGACTTATGTTAAAAAAAAAAATAAAAAATTAATAATAATAATGGGAGCGGACCAGGGGTGTTCCGGGGAGGGGCCAACAGTTACGCACATATGTTGCTATTTTACAACCTGCCAAAGTGATGTGCATAAATCTCTTATTTGCATATATTTACTCCTACTCAGTATCTGGTGTAAGTGATCGTAAACATCTCAAAAGTGAAAAAATGACTGGGTGGGAGGGTCTGGGTGAAATGAAGGGACTTCAGGTTGAAGGGTCTTCACGAGCTGCTGATGGACTGGGCGAACTGGAAGACTAATTGGTAATTTCATTGCTGTGCACATGTTATAAAATCACCTGACTTGTGCGCATAGAAGACAATTCCGGGGGGAGCCGGCAGTAAATGTGTCACATTAATGCGAGTAAAATTAATTTGCATAGCCCCTTAAAATTCAGAGTACAAATACATAGGCATATAATTTCTAAAGCCTTATCGCATGCAATATTATGCAAATTAGGGGGTGGAGTCCGGTGTCCTTGCTGCTGGCGATAACGTTAGTAACGTCATCGTCGGCAGTAGCGTGCCGAATAGCACCACCCCCTTCGCCCCCTGCCCCCCTGTTTTCGCAGGATTCATCATTCTGTGAAGAATGATGAATCCAGGCCTTAGCGGGTTAAATTCCGATTTATCCGGCTTAGTGTAGTGCCTTTGCCGCTTCTTAGACGGATAAATCTGAACTTATCTGGATAAAATAGCACCTTTGTTTTAGACGTATCCAGCTATCTAACGTACTCGATAAGTCAGAAAAATGCTAATTAGATGGACAAATATTTTTCAGACTTATCCAAGTAAGTGCTGCTACCCAGCCACATAAATCGGAGCTTATCCAGATAAGTACCACTACTTTTCCTGATAAGTTTGAGCTTGCGCGGCTGGCAGTTTTTACGTACGCCAGCACGTGTTCACACATATTTATTTGTATTTTATAACCTGCGCATCTCAATTGCATACAGGTTATAAAATACAGTAGTAAATTCACATGTGCCCTTATAGAAGGGTACATGGACGCACGTGGGCAGTTTTGAAAGTTACCCTGTAAGTGTTAAGCCGAATATTTGGATAAAGTTATCTGCACAACTTTAAGACAGCCATTTGCACAAATTTACATTTATTTGATAGCGCTGCCTTTTTTTGTGTGCCAAGAACGGCTTCGAGGTGAATTTTAAATCAAGCAGTTAGCATATAAACATAGCAATGCTCCATCCAGTCTGCCCAGCAAGCTTCCATGCTGCACCGAGCAAGTTACCCCCTTTTATCAGTCAGGGCTGCTGGACGTGCTTTGCTTATGGACTTGGCTGTAGAAGCAGTCCTGTGCTTTTTCCCTTATGTCTGCGCATCAGTACCCCAGACTGTGAAAAAGTCATGGCTCGTGTTAGTTGTCTCTGAATCCAAATTCCTCCCACCCACCCATCCCCTTCCTTGGAAACAGAGAGCGATGTAAGCATCGAGGATATTGGTTAAGGGTAGTAATCCCATGCCTTCTGTTAAGAGTAGTAACCGCTGCTCTGTGCTGGTTACCCTGAGTTGCTAACAGCAGGAGTGGAGTCAGATTTATAGTAGCGTTGCAAGAATTTTATTATTTCTCATACTACCCCACTTCTCCCCCTCCCACCTCAGCAACAAGAGCAGTTTGAACAGTTGTAGTAGTTAAATGCAGTTCATATTTTTGATTTATATCCTGCCCTTTCAAAGCGGCTTACATTTATTTAGCCAAGTGGCATTCAATACGTTGCTGTCCGGTTAAATATTAAAATCTGCTCGCGCCGCTCCTCGAGCCCTGCTTGTTTTCCTCCCCCAGAATAACTTTGTCCACAGGAAAGTTATGTGCAGAGTTACCCAGATAAATTGGGGGGGGGGGGTTATTTTTAAAGGGCCAAATATATCCTGGTAAAAGCCTCTCTTTGCTCGGATACATCTTTTTGAACGTGGACAAAGAAGGTGCGGCCTGGGATATCCAACATCGGATCTGCTTTTGTAGGTCAAAAGTCCTTGTGCTTTAGGCAGAGCTGTGCATGTGTCACAGATTGCTGCACAAACCTGCAGTTTGCAGGGAATTCGCATATAATCTTGTGGTCGAGGCGGCATTTTAGGAGCAGGAGCAGGGTACGGCGCTCTCCAAATAGAATCCAGCGTTTCTCCCACACATTGTTGTGGATCTTCTCTACAAACCTCCCTGAGTATTTTGCTTGGCCTGGAAGGCTGCTGAGTCTTCAGGAATGCCTGCGGCCCCCTCAGTGGACAGCGGGCTGCACCGCACACCCACTTTTGGTGCTTGCACCCCCTCCGCCTCCCCACTTGTGGTTCAGCTCTGTGTTTCCATGTTTAAGCCCGTTCCGCTTGCTTTGTTTTGTTTTCCCACTTTGCAAAATAGCCTTTCCCCAAATAACAAAATAACTTGCATCGTGGTCAGCATTTTCCTGTTTATGGAACATTCTGCTCCAGGGAGGGTTTGATGTTAAAAAGAACCCATGATGTAAATGTATAGCCACTTTTTATTTTTTTTATTTTTAAATAGCTGTATGGAAGATGCTTTATTTCATTCTAACAGGAGATTATTCTGAAACCTTTAGCACCTAGATTGCAGAGGGATTACTTGCCTTTCATTTGAAAGTAAAATTTACTCTTCCTTCACTTTAGCCTGTGACCTTCTGCTTTCACAAGTTCTGTGTCAGAGCTATAGTTTTGCTGCTTGTCATAGCTGGGACTTTATTATGGTCCGGTGCGGCATCTGCGCCGTTAAGTCCTATGAGGTGGGACTCGAGGATCTGAACAAACAGATATATCCGTGCTTGTGGTGGCGACAGAGAGATGAGATGAGAGAGACATTCAGATACCTCATAGGTATAAATTAATGCACGAGAGGCAAGCGGTTTTTGGTGGAAATCTGAATCAGGATCCTGGATAGGGGACCCCTCCGGGTCAGAGGTACAGGAAGGAAGCTTTCCTTCACAGAAAGGCTGGTGGTTGCATGGAACAGTCTCCCAGGACAGCTAGTGGGTGCAAAATTAATATTGGTGTGACCCCCCAGGTCTGGACTTTGAATTACCCCTATGCTTGGGGTGGGGAGTATTACAAGAGGAATTATATTTACTAATATGATTTATCTTCGGGTTCGTAGCCTGAGTGGGGGATTAGACAGGGACCCGGTCACCCCGATACCACAATTCTGGGCCCTTCCCAAACAACCTCTCACTTGTGGCACCACAGACCGGATAAAATCGTCACACCAGAAGAAAACAGTAATTAACCCTGTAACTAGTAATGTGTAAGTAAACAGTAAATCCAACCAGAACATTACATGGAAAAAGTACAGTAGTGAAGTGTAATATAAACTTGCAGTTTTCTTATTTTAAATCAAGCAATGCAGAAATAACACTGGGTATGGCCTGATAACCAGGGCAACCAACATACGCATACAAAATAGTAAAAAAAATAAGGAATGCTAATAGAGAAAGGTTGGAGGGAAAAGCTGAGAAGTGCACAGCTTTCAAAAATTGTCTTTACCTCAGAGTACTCAAAAAGTGTGTGGGAGGGAACCAGAACCAAACCAGTGTCACCAGTTTGTAAGGGATGCAGCCAGTCTCAAACACAAAATAGTGTGGGGAAAAACAATCAAAAAATGAAGACATCCCTCTTGATGGTGGAGCTGACCAGATGACAAACCAAATAGATGAGCACTGCAGTGTGTGACAGGTCTCTCTCTCCTGGGGAGCTTCCCAAATGGTTTACTTGGTACTAAACAGAAAACCGGTTTCAGTCTTACAGAAAATCCACAGTTGATCAGCTTCTCTTTCCCTGCCCTCTCTTGTGTGACTGTGACTGTGGCAAGGGTTCATGTTTGAGTTTGGCTGAAAGGCTGCAGCAGTTAAGATGAGATACTGAATTTGTGACAAAGTGCAAGAAAATAAACCTCCCTCCTTTGCTAAGATATTCTCTGTGCAAAGTTTAGATTACTTAACTCAGTCTCTTAGGAGGGTGATCCAGCCATTTGCTCCTGGGCCTGGATATCTCTGGAAAGGAAATCTCTCAGCTCCTGGCTCCTCTGTCCCTTGTTGGGATTTTAAATGTAGCTCAGCTAAGAAGCAAGAACAGCTGTCTCTAATTCCTCAGAACGCAAACTTCTGTTTCTCCCGCTTGATAATTAGTTCTTCAGGAGAAGAACTGATTGCAGAGCTGCCAGATGCACTACTCTCTTCTTGTCGCCAACTCCTGGCCATCCCCACCCCTTACACAGAGACAGAGCCAACCAAATTGCGCCTTTTCTTCCTTAAATGTCACCCAAAGTTCCTTTGGCTTCCTCCTCGGCTGGCTATGTAGTGCTGTTTTCTGGGCAGACTAAACAGTAGAGCCCTTTTCCCAGCTTGTTAACACTGTGAGTGCTGGATACTGGTTCTTGCAGAATGTATGTCATTCACAGGAGAGCAAACAGGGGTTTTGTTGTATTTTTATATTCCTTCACCTTGACTGTGGTGGCTTGCAGTCTCTGCAAAGTAGAAAAACCCTTTTTGACAGGTCCAAAACATATCACTGAGATCCATACACGGCTCTAACAAATGATAAACTCATGGGGACAGGAACCTGGTTTATAGTAGCTTTCTACATTGGAATTTGAGAATGCCTGGAATAAGCATGGAGGATCTTCAGTGAGGGGGAAGCTGGAGATCAAGTAGGATTTGTGCAGTTGCAGCAGGTAGGGAAAATGGGTGGAGACTAGACGGCTTTGCAGCTTTTATGTGTTCTTGATGTAAACATTGGAGCTGCTGCATAATTTTCTTGCTTTTCTCTTTTTATTTTTCAGGAGAAGTATGAAAAGGAAAGCTGTTTTCACGTGTCCATTTAATGGTGAATGCAGAATAACTAAAGACAACCGGCGCCACTGCCAGGCATGCCGCCTGAAACGCTGTTTGGACATAGGCATGATGAAAGAGTGTAAGTGTCTGTATAGGGTACCACGGGAGCAGGGACATGCACTCTGAAGAGGGAATTTTAGGTGACTCGGGGAATGTATAGCAAAAATAGTATGCATTTTCAATCAACATTTGGTATCTAAAATCCCCATCTGGATATCAGATTGGATGCCGTGATGGGGCCCCTGGTTAGAAGTCTAAATTCCTGGAGGTCAATATTCAAAGCCGTTTACTTGTAAAGCGATTTTCTGACAGCAATGCTGGTGGCTTAGGTGCACTCAGCGAGCCGGATGCAAGATCCAAGCTTGAGTTTCCAGCTCCCCTTATGAGGTTAGGTTGGTTGTGGGTGGTGCAGGAGGGTAAGGGTGGACTTGGCAGGGTTGGGAGGAGAGAGGGGAAGGTGAACTAAAGCTATGAGTCTTTTATATTTTATTAGTTTATTAGACTTTGGGGGGGGGGGGGGGGTAGGATAGGGGCCAAACTTTAAATAATCATTTTAGGGGGATTTGGGGTTGGGGGTGGTAGATCAAACCCCGAGGCCAAGTCAAGATGGATTTTTTTTTAACTCTATGCAGATTAGAAGTATGGTCTTGTATCTTAACTGGCTAGATAGGTTGCAATGTTATCTGGGTAGATTTACCTGGATAGCTTTATTCAGGAATATTCAGTGGGGGCGTCTATCCCACTGAATATCCCGTTATCTGACTGACTTTAACCGGATCAGTTATCCAGCATACGGTTTGTTTGTTTTTAAATATTTGCCTCCTGGAACACTAAGGTAGAGCAATTTTAAATGTTTAACCTATTGAAATTTTTTGCTGTGTATTCAAGTGGCAAGACCCATATTTTTTTTTTTTGTCGTCATGTTAACTGCCTACCTCTGCTTAGATGCATAAGTTGTGGTTTTCAGAATTTATAGAACATCTATATAGTTCTTTTGCACATCTGTATTCCATTTGCAGACTTTATTTTATGTGCCTATTTTGATGTATATTCAGACATGTTCTAATACGCTCTGAGCTGTCTTGATGGAAAAGCGTGAAATACTAACTAATACAGGCACCTCTTAAAATGTTGCCCCTTCTGTGTAATTCAACCACAATAAGTGCAGAGAAATGTTGCATAGTCCTGCACTTATTGTGGTTGAACTATAATTTTTGAGTGCAGCTTCTGCTCTAGTGCTCTTTTGGATTTGCCCCCTTCTGTGTAAGACAGATCATTGCATGGAGCATTCACCCCTGTGCCCCATCCGCCGTCTCATCCCTCGTGCTCTGTGGTTGGAAGGCTGTGGCATCATTAACACTACGATGGCAGTAAAGAGTGGAAATTCTTTTCGTCACCAGCTCCTGTGGCATCGGATTTTTCACCATACAGGCTGACCTGTGACTGCAGTGCCGGCAATCCATGAAACATGATTTTAGACCTGGCCACTTTATAAAAATAAAGCAGCCTATTACATACAGGACTGGCAAGAAAAAAGCAGCATCTGGCCATCCTTGAAAAACTTGGCCATGCTGACCGCACTGACCCTTGTCTATTCTGAGAGGCCGTTCAGCACTCCTGGCATTATTGTCAGTGGCTGTGTGCAAACAACTTCTATCCCAAAATGTAGAAAAAGCTTGAATTTGTCAATGTCATCTGGTCTAGATATTCTTGGGGCAGTTTGGAAAGATTAGTGAGACATGAGCGGCAATGATGTTCTAGTTCTTAGTGAAAATGGGGACAGCCGTGGCAGAAATGATCATGGGGACGAAGCTAAAGAGGCTTCTAATGCTGCTCATGCGCCTGGCGTTCTTGCCAGTGAAGGAGACGTTCTCTTAGTTGTATTACTCCTGAAGAAAATTGGAGTCTGCTGACTGTGAGACTGCGATGGAGTAGCCTTACTACTCCTCCTTAACCTGTGCAGGACCAGGATAGATGCCTGGTCCACCTTTTATCCCCACAGAGGGAGAGAGCTCTGTGGGTGGGACCCAGCTGGGGAGTTTAAGAGCCCGAGCCCAGTTGTGATTAGCAGGAGAAGGCAGCTCCTGTGTAAATTACTGACCTAAGGTGAATCCTGTATGTGAATGGTGATTGTTACTGTGATTACTGCTGAAGGTAAGCAGATATACTGTGATTTCATGTGCACTGGAAATAAAAGTACTCCTAGAAGCCTTGACTGCTCATTTACTGTGCCACATATGGTGTAAGTTTGGGGGGTTTTCTCTATACAATGCACAGAGAAAACCCAAGTCCCCAGGGGAGGTAAGAAAGAAAGTTTGTTGTGTATGTGATCTGCCAAGCAATTTAGAGGCAAAGCCCTTCTCAAAGTGTGAAAGCACAGAAGCAGTGGCGTAGCCACGGGTGGGCCTGGCTGGGCAGCTGCCCACCCAATGTAGACCCAGGCCCACCCAACTGGCACCAGAACTGCAAGGCTGTCGCGGGATCCCATCCCCGCGACAGTGAACAGGAGGACCCATGCCTGGCGCGCCATCACGGCACACATGGGGAAGCAGTGCTGCAACCGTATGGCCGACTGATCTTCCTGTTTGGGGGGGGGGGAGCGGAAGGGCCGCGCACAGCATCTGCTTCCTCCCCCCAAAGCAGGAAGATCAGCTGGCCTCTCCTGCTGCCACCGGCCTCCTGCTATCTTCAGGTCGTACGGCCCACCGATCTTCCTGTTTGGAGCGGGGGGAGCGGAAGCGCAGCACACAATTTCCACTTCCTCCCCCTCGCCCCCCCAAACAAGAAGATCGGTGGGCCGTACGGCCCGAAGATAGCAGGAGGCTGGTGGCAGCAGGAGAGGCCAGCTGATCTTCTTGCTTTGGGGGGAGGAAGCGGAAACTGTGCACGCACTTGAATGTGTATGTGTGGGTGAGAATGGGAGCCTGAGTGTGTGTCTGTGGGTGAGAATGGGAGCCTGAGTGTGTGTCTGTGGGTGAAAATTGGAGCCTGTGTGTGTGAGTGAGATTGGAATCTTGAATGTGTGTGTGTGTGGGTGAGAATGGAAACTTGAATATGTGGGTGAGAATGGGAGCCTGGGTTTGTGTGAGGGTGAGAATGGGAGCTTGAATATGTGGGTGAGAATGGGAGCTTGAATGTGTGTATATGTGGGTGAGAATGGGAGTCTGGGTTTGTGTGTGTGGGTGAGAATGGAAGCTTAAATATGTGGGTAAGAATGGGTGCTTGAATGTGTGTATGTATGGGTGAGAATGGGAGTATGGGGTTGTGGGTGAGAATGGGAGTCTGAGTTTGTGTGTGGGTGAGAATGGGTGCCTGGATGTGCGTCTGTGTGTGCATAAGAATATAAGCCTGGGGAGGGGTGAGAAAGTGAGAGCTTGTATGTGTGTCTGCAGAGAATGTGAGCTTGTGTGTGTGTGTGTGGGGGAAGAGCAAATGAGAGCGTGAGTGTGAGAGGGGGAGTCTGTGAGAGAAAACGCCGCGCGGTTCGGGCCCGCCCCCCGACACGCCCCCGACACGCCCCCGACACGCCCCCTCCGAAAACCCCGGGACTTACGCGAGTCCCGGGGCTCTGCGCGCGCCGGTAGGCCTATGTAAAATAGGCTTCCCGGCGCGCAGGGCCCTGCTCGCGTAAATCCGCCCGGTTTTGGGTGGATTTACGCGAGCAGGGCTCTGAAAATCCGCCCCTAAGCATATAAAATTAATTTCTGACCCATGATTATACTACTGGTGTAAAAAGTTATGCTGAATAGCATTCACATCTACACCTATGTATGAGGTCTACTTAATGATACAAAAAAAATGTAATTCACTGTGATTTGTTTTGTTGATAATCTGTGGTACTTTAGCTTTATTATTATGAGCAATTTAAATATGTCACCTTTGGGAATGTACATTTCTTATATTTTTGTATTTTGCTCTTTCTTAAGTATTCCACTGTTCAGAAATTTTAGTTTCTCAGGCTATCTATTTTGGTTTTATCTGCATGTTTCTGTTTCTAATTTATAGTTTCTTATTTCTATATTAGGTAAGGGTCGGTCTCAGTTTTGCCTGTTTGTGACAGAAATGCAGTATTTCTAGCGTGTAGTTTCTCTGTAGTAGTAGTCCAGCTTGTTCTGTTATTCCAGTAAGTGATGTATTAATGTTCTAGGGCCTGGTGTAGTATTTGCATTGCTGCTTTTTCATAAGGTTGCTGTTATTTGAATCCTGAGTCAGTGCTGTGACTGTATGGCAAGGTTTTAGATGCCTCTTTCTTTGCAAGAGTTTGTGTTACTTCACAAAATAGCAGTGGAGGGATATTTTTTTTTGCTGGGGTGACACCAGAATTTGAAATTTCTTTTTCATGTTAGTTGTAATGTGAATTGCCCTAGCTCTGTGCTGCACCTGTTCTGATGATTAATTATATTTTATTGTATTTATGAAGATTTCTGAAAGATTTCTGAAAGAATACATTAATTTTTGTTTTATTACATGATTGGATCTGATTGTTTTCTATACTTGTGCATTTATAAACTACAATAAATATAAAATAAATTCTGATTAATAAAGAATGTTTAATGCTTGAAATAATTGAAGTAAATTATTTTAAAGTTTCATACAGGATGCATAATGGCTGTTGCAAATTACTTATACTGCACCCTAGAATGGCTTTCTATGGCATTATTTATCAGTAAGAAAACAACTAGTAGTCCTGCATGCCTACAGCCCACCCATGTTAACCTTGGGCCCACCCAAAAAATCAATTCTGGCTACGCCACTGCACAGTGAGTGCACTGCAGGACAGGTAAAGGAAGAGAAGCTAGAGTGCTTTGAAGGAAGTGAACAGCCAAGTACTGTTGTGTGGTAGGAGTTCCCACCTCTCGAGAGCTGGACAGGAGGGAGAACCTGAAGCTAGAAATATGGCAGCTAGAGAAGCAAGCCAAGTTAGTAGAGTCAGAGAATCTACTCCTAGACATCCAGGACAGGCAGAGAAGTTAATTCCTACAGCTGCTGGATGAAATAGAGGAACTTCTGGCAGAGTCAGACCAAGTGCTGAGCAAGGGATGACGATCTGCTGAGGAGACCACATTGTTAAAATATATATATATAAATAAAGGGAAGAAAGAGAGAGCAGGCACAGTGGCGTGAATGAAAATTAGGTGACTGAGTCTGAATTACAAGAGAGCTCATGGTGGAGCTTTACAGCCTGGCCTGTGGAAGGCAGAGCTGCAGAAGGGCCAGCGAGAGGCACTACAGAGGAGCCAGTCAGAGCCATTGCAGAGAATCCAGAGAGAGGGGCTACCGGGAGCCCAGACTGGGGTGCTGTAGGGGAGCCAGAGGGAGGCACCGTAGAGTGCCCAACTACTGCAGAATGGCAGGCGGGAGGTGCTGCAGGTGGAGGCAGAACAGTTGAGTCAGAAAATGCAGCGGCAACAGTTGCGAGAGAGTTGGTGCCTGAGAGAGGGAGAGTTGTACAGCAATTGGAAAAGAAGCCATCACAGGAATACTCAAAGTCCAGAGAGTCTTGCTGGAGGAGAATTGGAACCTAGAGCCTGCATGTGGAGTCATGTGAAGGATTTGGGGTTGGACTCTAGCCAAAGGGCACAGTTGATGGTGGTGGTGTTTGGGATAACCCTAGCGAGAAGGGGTAGCATGACCCTTTTATCCACAACCAAGAATTTAGCTGGTGGGAGGCTAAAAAGAGTCTGGTTGGGATCTAGGGTGAGTGAAGATGCTTGCACCAATGGATTAAAGCTGGGGGGGGGGGGGGGGGGGGAAGAGAATATGAAGGAGAAGCCTTACTCTACCCCTCCTTAATCTCTGCTGGACCAAATGCCTGGTCCATCTGAAATCCCCCCAGAGGCTCTAAGGGCGAGCCCCAGCTGGGGAGGTTAAGAGCCAGAGCCCAGCTGGGATCAGCAGACCAGACCCAGGTCTCCAGGAGAAGGCAGCTTCTGTATACATTGCTGACCTTAGATGAATCCTGTATGTGAATGGTGCTTGTTACTGTGATTGTTGCTGAAGGTAAGCAGATATGCTGTGATTTCATGTGCACTGTAAATAAAAGTACTCGCACCTTGACCGCTTATTTACCTTGCCACAGAGACCTTTTTTAAAGGATCAACAAAATAGTGTTGCAGTGTGTGAACTTTCGAGGCCATAAAAGCGCTTTCTTCTGGGGTGTGTGTGTGTGTGATCTTCTGAGAAAGAGACCTGTGTGCTCTCCAGACCTCATGTATTATAATATCTGGTTTTTTTGATCCTTTAAAATGGTCTCATAATCTACATAGACTGGTTGTCTGCGTTTAAAGGGTAAGGATGAGATGAATGTTTTTCTTAT
Source organism: Rhinatrema bivittatum (assembly GCF_901001135.1). NCBI lineage: Eukaryota > Metazoa > Chordata > Amphibia > Gymnophiona > Rhinatrematidae > Rhinatrema > Rhinatrema bivittatum. Next base: position 303,985,643 of record NC_042617.1, read on the forward strand.
ACTTCTTCCACATATAGCTGGATTCATTGTCTTTGTCTGTTAAGTTGAGTCTGGCAGACATGAACTCACAGATGGTCAATACGGTCTTCCCTTCCCACTGCTGTTACCATGATTTTGGATGCACAAATGATCGGAGGGCTTGGTTGAAAATATGAGAACAGCCCCGCAAACCCCCTGGGTCCTGGGATCACAGATTCTGCCTTTCGGATCTATCCATTTCTAAAATTGTTGCCTTCCTGTACCTAAGCATGTCAGCAAGTCTGAACTTTTAGTCTGCAAGCCGCCCCCTCATTTTCCTCATTGTCCGTCGTCCCCCTCCCATCTGGAGCCTAGGCACTTTACCAGCCCCTTCTCCTTCAGGCCCTAGGGGGATATAAGCCTTCCCCACCACCCCAGGAGTTCTCTTTCTGGCCCCCCCTAAAACGCAAGAGATCTAATATGAGCTCTGTCTCCCACGTACCTTTTACTTCTCGCACTTTTTTAGCCCTTCCATCCCACCTTCTCCCAAGCCAAGGGGCTTCAGTCCCCTCCCTTCCTCTCTCCTCCCCACCATTTCCAACTCCCATTCGCCACTACTTTTCATTGCAATGTGATTTTTGTTTGTGAATAGACAAACACGGTATAGACATTTTAAAGGAATAGATACTTTATTTCTGCTCCGCACGAATCCCTGAAGAGTGGTAGTTAAGCCATGCAGCCCGCTCAGTAAAAGCTTCACTCTATTAATGAAATGGACTAACTAAAAATATCCCTCTGTAATGGACTTTGGCACGACTCTGTGTAAGTGGTAGGAAATAGGCCATGCATTTGGGGGTTATTTTTAGCTCAGTGGCTCGAATCTTAATTGAATGAGCTTCTCTGGGTTCATAAAACTTTCCTCCATCCATGTGTATAAATCAGTGGTATCTTTAGGCAGGCGTATTTAAGGAGACAAAGGGGGTGTGTGGGGGGGGGGGGTAAATTTTAGATCTGGTGGGAGGGGGCAAGCCGAATCAATTTTTCCAGACATCGCCCTCACCCCCCACGTCATGGCTCCCTGCCTTTTCTGTATGCAACACTGGCTACCCATGGATCTCATTGTGCTGTTGGCAGGCATGGTACAGGGTCATAGCAAGGGATTGTGAAGCACAGGGCAGGCTGTCAGGGTAAGGGTCACTTTCATCATTCCTGCAAACGGGAAGGTAAAGATTAACGTCACGCAGACAGACGGATTCCAGGCGGGCGTGAGGAGCAAGGCAGGGATGTAGCGTCAGTCTTGCCCTCGTCAGCATTTACACCCAAACTTCTGAAAAGTTCTTCAGCTCTTGGGGCTGAAACTAAATAACTCTGAGATCAAATGTATGCAAAAGATCTGGCCATTTTATCCCCTGTCCCAAAAAAGTCTACATGACAAGCTAAATCTGCCAGAGATCTTCTGCAAATGATGGACCTTACGGTTGAATCTCAGATAGACAAAGATTATGATTTTCCAGAAAAATCCAAAAGCTTTCCACCATAAATTCAATTTTTCATAAATAACCAAGAAGTAGCACACTTCTGTTAGGCCAGGGTGGACAGCTCCGGCCCTGGAGTGCCACAAACAGGTCTGGTTTTCAGGACATCCACAATGAATATGCATGAGCTCCAGTAGTGGCAGTATATAAACAAAACAATAAATAATAATAATAATAATAATAATAATAATAATAAAAAATGAGATATAGAAGGGCCACCTTATTACTGTCATTTGTTGCTGAATTCTGAAATGTCTAAAGTCATGTGCCTGATTTCTGGAATTTAAATTCTCCTTTTTATGGTCAAAATTTCAGGATTTTTCCTATTTCTAGGCTCACCCAGCAAAGGAGAAAAGGCTTCTTAGGTCTCAGGAAAGATACTCTTACTTTGAAGGTCTCTTTTGTTCTACGTTACTCCTGTAAATGTTTTGTAAAGTTACATTCAGATACCTTTCATATTTTTTGCACCTGAGCAGCTACAATCCTTTCTCGATGCTAGGGGAGTTATTACTTCTACAGTTCCGACTGATTCTTGATGTTACATTGAGACCTGTACTAATATTTGGGGTCCTTACTTGCTCTAGGCCTTTCTTTAACTGGTTATTTCATTTCTCCCTGTATATTCTTCCTCTTTGAGTGCTCATGTTTCTTTATTATCGGGGATAATAATCACTATGGGGTTATGCGCGTAAGATAAGCGCATAACCACCGAAAACCTACCCCTCCGCGTGCCGAGCCTATTTTGCATAGGCTCGGTGGTGCGCGCAAGCCCCGGAACGCGCGTATGTTCCGGGGCTTTGAAAAAGGGGCGGGCCGGAGGTGGGGCCGCAGTCTGGGGCATGTCCGAGGGCGGGGGCGCGGTCTGGGGTGGTCAGGGGGCAGGGCCGAGTGCTCTGACACAGCCAGAGGCAGGCGTAACTCTTCGAGATAAGGTGGGGGGAGGGGTTGAGGTAGGGCTGGGGGGTGGGTTAGATAGGGGAAGGGAGGGAAAGATGGAGGGAACGGGGAAAGCCATCGGGGCTCCCCTTGGGCTCGGCGCGTGCAAGGTGCATAAGTGTGCACCCCCTTGCGCGCGCCGACCCCGGATTTTATAACATGCACGCGGGAGCGCACACATTATAAAATTGGGCGTACATTTGTGCGCGCCGGGTAGCACGCTTAAATTTTAAAATTGGCCCCTATGTGAAAAGTTTCTTATCCATATTATTGGATGTAATTATATACATAACTGGCTATGATTATTTGGGGTTTTTTTTCCTTGTTTCTGTTGGTATCCTCATTTTGCCGAAACAAAGTATTGCTTTGCTTTGTTAATTTAAAATTGCATAAATAAAAAGTAAGAAAACAAAATGTGTAGTGCATACCAATATACCTTATGCATATTCATTGTGGATATCCTGAAAATCTTCCCTGTTTGTGGCATTCCAGAACTGACGTTGCTTACCAGTGTTTTAATCCAAGGGTAGGTGAAGTGTTTTGGCTTGAGGGCTACATTGGGATGTGGATATTTATTTATTTATTTTACATTTCCCCTTCTATACTACAATCTTCCTCTCGCCACCTTCTTGTCTCCCTCCTCTTCAGACACCGTCTCTCTCTGTGTCCTTCATGCAAGTTCAGTAGTGCATGCAGAGGTACTGCTTACAAAAGTCTCTGCAAAATTTAAAAACGAAACCCTCTGCTTCATCTTTAAATGCGTGAGTAAACAGGCCCCAGAATCATCCCTCCCTTCCCCTGCCAGAGGACTCAGATCCTCCGAAAAGGCCCTTCTATCCTGCCCTCAGTGACTTCTGCGAAACTGTCCTGCACGAGGGTCAGGGCTTTCAGCGGCTACGCTCCCAGAATCTGGCATGAGGTACCACTCACTATCCCTTCACCTTGAACCATCTTTCCTCACTTTCCAGAAAGAAAAAAAAAAAAAAAAAAAAAAAGCAAAGGCATGAGTGTTCAGCCAGGCCTCCTCCTAGCCTGTTCACTAGTAACATCCCTCTATACCTGGACCTTGATTGACAACTGCACATGGCCCTGCAACTAATGTCATTGCTGACAGGCCTGTTAGTCGACTCTGATTTGCTTGTAATCTGCTTTGAGGCCAGTCTTGGAAAAAGGCTTAATATAAAATACTTTGTAAATAAATAAAATATTAAACTGTGAGCAAACTCCCAAGCACTGCCCGGGAACACGCCTAAACCCACCCCTCCCCCCCCCCTTAACATGCGACGCTGCAAGCACGTGCGTGCTTCAGCCTTTTGGAAGGCTGCTTGTGAGGGCGCACTGCTGCTTACTTGTGTAACTTCCAGTTTTACGCGCTGAAATCTTTTGGAAATTATCCCCATAGCGGGTCGTCTTTTTCAAAGGCATCTCCAGAGGTAAAAACGGCGCTTTCCTCACAGAAATGATCCGTTCTAAAATTGGCTGTCCGATGCGCGGAAAGCATGTTTGCACGTGTCCTGGGTGCGCCTAACATTTACTCGCATTGAGCAGAGAGATTTTGTACATGCATGTGCATTGTTGGATTTTCAAAAGCTTGGGTGCAAAATTTCCTGAAATGTTTCTAAACGCATTTTAGCAGGTCTAACTGTGTGCGGGGAGTTTCAGTGGGAGAATGTTCAAAGCATATACAATTATGATCATAAGTTTACATACCCCTGGCAGAATTGGTAAGATGTGTAGCATTTTAAGAAAACATGAGCGATCAGACAAAACACGTCTGTTATTTTTAATGTGTTTCAAATTAAACTATTGTGCATCACAGAATAGCACAATCGGTAAACAAACCATAGCAATAAAGGAAATAATAAAATGTAGCGGGGGCTGGGAACTGGCACCATGAGCCATCTTCATATGCACCTCCCCAGGGTATTTTAACCATGTTTTACATCCCTCTCACTCTCTTCAGGCCGGTCATTGTAGAGACAGTCCTCAGTTAGGGGTCACTCAACCATGCTTCCTTAGCAGCATGCAGTCATAAACCTTGAGTCTGGCCTCTGGGTGCTGCTGTAGGGCAATGGTAATACCCCTCAACTGTGTGCATGGAGAAAAGTTCTGTTTGATTTTGTTTTCCGTTTATTTCATTTATTTTCCTCATCAATGTTGGGGGGGGTTTCGTTCATTTTGTTTTCAGTTATATGTTTACATTGAGGTGGAATTTAAATAATGCATGCTAAAATGCTTTAGCGCACACAAAAAACAGACACTAATGATATACATTTGCCTTATTTTAGGTAAGACATATATAAAAATACCAATGATATTTCCTGTTCTTTTAGAATGGCAGCACATCCCTAGTGGATTGTTGCCTCTGCAGCGTCTTCCGAGGATGGAAGGGGTTCTAGTCTGGGAATCAAACTTGTCTCTCTGCGTGGCATAAGAAGATAAGAAATTGTCATACTGGGTCAGACCAAGGGTCCATCAAGCTCAGCTTCCTCTTTTTCCAACAGTGGCCAATCCAGGCTACAGGTACCTGGCAAGTACCCAAACAGTACCACGCTACTGATGCTAGTAATAGCAGTGGCTATTTTCCAAGTCACCTTGATTAATAGCAGGTAATGGACTTCTCCTCCAAGAATGTATCCAAATCTTTTTTAAACCCAGCTACACTAACTGCACTAACCACATCCCCTGGCAACAAATTCCAGAATTTAATTGTATATTGAATGAAAGAACTTTTTTCTGATTAGTTTTAAATGTGCTATATGCTAACTTCATGGAGTGCTGCCTTGTTCTTCTATTGTCCAAAAGAGTAAATAACCGATTCATATCTACCCGTTCTAGACCTCTCATGATTTTAAACACCTCTATCATATCCCCTCTCAGCTGTCTCTTCTCCAAGCTGAACAGCCCTAACCTCTTTAGTCTTTCCTCATAGGAGAGCAGTTCCATCCCCTTTATCATTTTGGTAGCCCTTCTCTGTACCTTCTCCATCGCAACTATATCTTTCTTGAGATGTGGTGACCAGAATTGTACACAGTACTCAAGGTGCGGTCTCACCATGGAGCGATACAGAGGCATTATGACATCCTCCGTTTTATTCTCCATTCCCTTCCTAATAATTTCTAACATTTCTGTTTGCTTTTTTGACTGCTGCAGCACACTGAGCTGACAATTTCAAAGTATTATCCATTATGACGCCTAGATCTTTTTCCTGGGTGGGAGCTCCTAATATGGAACCTAACATCATGTAACTACAGCCTGGGTTATTTTTCCCTATATGCATCACCTTGCACTTATCCACATTAAATTTCATCTGCCATTTGGATGCCCAATTTTCCAGTCTCCTGCAATTTATCACAATCAGCTTGTGATTTAACTACTCTGAATAATTTTGTATCATCTGCAAATTTGATTACCTCACTTGTCGTATTCCTTTCCAGATCGTTTATAAATATATTATAAAGCAAGTGTCTTAGTACAGATCCCTGAGGCACTCCACTGTATTCTCTTTTTCCACTAATAAAACTGTCCATTTAGTCCTACTCTGTTTCCTGTCTTTTAACCAATTTGTAATCCACGAAAAGACATCGCCACCGATCCCATGACTTTTACTTTTCTTAGAAACCTCTCATGAGGAACTTTGTCAAATGCCTTCTGAAAATCCAAGTACACTACATCTACTGGTTCACCTTTATCCACATGTTTATTAACTCCTTCAAAAAAGTGAAGCAGATTTGTGAGGCAAGACTTGCCTTGGGTAAAGCCATGCTGACTTTGTTCCATTAAACCATGTCTTTCTATATGTTCTGTGATCTTGATCTTTAGAATACTTTCCACTATTTTTCCTGGCACTGAAGTTAGGCTAACTGGTCTGTAGTTTCCCAGATTTCCCCTGGAGCCCTTTTAAAATATTGTGTCTACATTTGCCACCCTCCATTCTTCAGGTACAATGGATGATTTTAATGATAGGTTACAATTTTTTTGTTTATTTTCTCTTTATTAGTTTTAAACAATTACAAAGCAGACAAAAACCTTTGCACAAAAACTCAGCAATCTTGCCAATATTACGTCTTACTTCAAGAGGAAATTTGAAATTTAAATAAAATTTAACCACAATCTGTGTGTTTGAGGGGGTGGATGATAGATTTAAAGGGAGAAATTACACAATAAGAAATCCATATCAGTAATTAGCTTCACAAGCTTAATTATTTTTCCTTCATTACCATTATCTGAGATATTCAAAGGGCTATCTCTAGGGGAAGATGTTAATAAGCTCATTTTTCTAGTATCAAGAAACATTCTTAATTGCTCTGGGACAAAGAAAATAAAGACATCTTTATTATATGTTACCACGCATTTACACGGGTACCTTAGAAGAAACTTAGCCCCAATTGTGTTACATTCCTGTCTCATCAACAAAAATGCTTTTCTCCTCTCTTGTGTTATTTTAGCCATATCCGGGAATATTTGGACAGGCTGTCCCAGAAAATTTTCACCCAGGTGTTGAAAATAATATCTCATAAGCAGACTTACATCACTCTCAATTATTAAAAAAAACAAGTAAAGTTGATCTTTCTACTATTTCAAATGAGGACTCTAAGAACTCTGTCAGATTTCCAGTATCTAACTGTGGCTGACTAACTTCCCCCCTCTCTTAAATGGCAAAAAGTACACTTTGTTAAAGGATGGTATACTTTCACTAGGTATTCTTAGTACTTCGGTTAGGTACTTTTTAAAAGTTACATGAGGCAGTTCACAGATGACTCTTGGGAAGTTTAAAACTCTCAGGTTCAATCTTCTCATTTTATTCTCCATAATTTCCATCTTTCTAGACACAGTTTGTTTGTCCTGGATTAACATTCTGCATTGCCTTTACTGATTCTTCTAACACACCAATCTTGTCTGTATATTCTTGAAATCGGTTATCTTGTTCTAGTGATATTCTGTCCATTTTCCCGGATAATAGAGATAATTGTTGAGAATAGCCCTTAAACATAGGGCGATATGAAGCATGTAATTCCCACAGGGAATCTAGAGTTACCGCTGCCGGTTTGGCGATGTCTTCTATTTCTAGGAACGTCTGTAGCTTGGGATGTTCTTTAGACGGTTCTCTTCTCACCGCTTCCCCGACTGGGATAAGCGTCGCTCCACTCCTAGAGTCCGTCTCCGCTCTCACTGCCACTCCTGTGTGACCAGACTCGCCAGGCGCCATTGTTGATCTGGGACCTTCCGACTCGAAAGCTGCTCCCTCGGCGTTGCACGCGATACTCTTCGGTATCTCATCGCTCGGCGTAAGCACAGGGAGTTGATAGGGTCCTGGTGCAGCCGGAATTCTCAGGTCTGGGGAGCTTAAAGATGTCTCCCCAGATAGATTTGCCGCTCCCACCTGCTTTCCATCAGCAGGGCCCGCTCCCCCAACGGGATAAATTGCGGTCAGTTTGGGGATCGTTTTCTGGCCAGACAGTATTAAGGGCATCGAGGGATATACCCTAACTCTGCCTTTCCTTTTGGGAGGCATTCTTACGGAGGATTCTGAAAAGCGAAGAGAAAAGAAACGGCCAGCTCCTCTCTGCCACTACACGCCTGCCGCCATCTTGACTCCACCCCCGTCCTAGGTTACAATTTTAACTAATAGATCTGAAATTTCATTTTTTAGTTCCTTCAGAACTTTGGGTTGTATACCATCCGGTCCAAATGATTTACTACTCTTCAGTTTGTCAATCAGGCCTACCACATCTTCTAGGTTCACCGTGATTTGGTTCAGTCCATCTGAATCATTACCCATGAAAACCTTCTCCAGATCGGGTATTTCCCCAACATCCTCTTCAGTAAACACCGAAGCAAAGGAATCGTTTAATTTTTCCACAATGGCCTTAACGTCTCTAAATGCCCCTTTAACCCCTTGATCATCTAACTGTCCAACTGACTCCCTCGCAGGCTTTCTGCTTCAGATACATGTTAAAAAGTTTTTACTGTGAGTTTTTGCCTCTACGGCCAACTTCTTTTCAAATTCTTTCTTAGCGTGTCTTACATTTCAGTTGCCAATGCTTATGCTTTAACCTATTTTCTTCTGTTGGATCTTTCTTCCAATGAAGATCTTTTGGCTAAAATAGCCTCTTTCACCTCACCTTTTAACTATGCCATTGATCGTTTTGCCTTCCTTCCACCTTTCTTAATGTGTGGAAATACATCTGGACTGTGCTTCTAGGATGGTATTTTTTAACAATGTCCAAGCCTTTTGCACACTTTTTACCTCTGTAGCTGCTCCTTTCAGTTTTTTCTAACTATTTTTCTTATTTTATCAAAGATTCCCTTTTGAAAGTTTAGCACTAGAGCCGTAGATTTACTTATTGTCCCCCTTCCTGTCATTAATTTAAATTAGATCATATTATGATCACTATTGCCAAGCGGCCCCACCACAGTTACTTCTCTCACCAAATCCTGTGCTCCACTGAGAATTAGATCTAAAATAGCTCCCTCTTTCGTCAGTTCCAGAACCAGTTGCTCCATAAAAATGTCATTTATTCCATCCAGGAACTTTATCTCTCTAGCATGTCCTGATGATACATTTACCCATTCAATACTAGTGAGTAGCATCACTTCAGAGCTACCAGGCTGACCTCAGAAGTTTCATTTTAAATTGAGCAGATATTTGTCAGAGCAATGCTGGAAGCTGTCGGGATTGCAGTATGAATGTACTGTGATCCCAGCACCAAAACGAGGTTTTAAAAGGTACTGGGGTCAGTGCTGGGCTGTTAGGGGCAGGAGGTGGGGGATGGAGAGTGCATTGCATTCTGATTTTGGTTAATCGGGGAGGGGCAGGATAGGGAACCCGTGTCTGTTTTATTTTTAAATTTTACTTGGAAGGGGGGTAACGGTGACTCAGCTCGGCAGGGCCCGTATTTTATACATTGTTGGGGGGGGGGGGGGGGTCTGGCAATCGCGCCACCAGGCTCACGTGCCACTTTTTTTTTTTTTTTTTTTGTAATTAAAACACTTGCCACTTAACCAGCTATATACTTTTGAATATAGCCACTTAATCCTTAATTTATCCGTCCATCTGTGGCCGGATAACTTTAGCACTGTTCTGAGGCCGTCTGAAAGTTATTCGGTTAACTTTGTCTGATAAGAGTTCAATATTGGCTTAAGTTAGCCTGATAACTCCACTTTGCCCTGGAATGCCTTTTTTTATCCAGCTAAATTTTAGCTGCCCTTGATAAAAAATAAATAAATAAATAAATATTCAGTAGTCTGCATATAGCCGGATGACTTACAAGTTATTTGGCAAAATGTCTCAGAATGTGTACCTCATAGTTCTTTTGTACCTGTGTGACTTTAGCCAGTTTTCAGAGAGAGAGAGACTATCTGCAGTTTAGGTCATGCAGATTCATTGTGGATATCCAGAAAACACGACTGGTCGAGAGTCCACCAGGTTAGATCTGGGAAGTCCTGCACTCAAGGGTTCTCCACCATTTTCACGGCAATTTTAAAAGGGGATCGAGGTGGCCGATCACCGGAGTTAGGCACCTAGATCCCTGGATTTGAAGTTTGCTTTGAGCAGAGCAACTATGCAATATTTAGCCAAATTTAAAAAGAGGCGTTCCTGGGCACATGTCTGTGTCGGGGAGAAAAGTATCGGCATAGAATTGAATTTTCAATTATACCCGCATCTTTTTTTGCCACCAGAATCCCATCTGTGCAGATCAGAGGAACAAAGTACACGGATAGCAGCTCTCCAACATATGCACATTTATCTCATGCATATTCATTGTGGACAGGCTGAAAATCTGACTGGCTGAGGGGTTCATCAGGACGGGCTTGGGAAGCCTTGCACTAGTGCCTCAGGTCCATGATGTGTCTTTCTGCAGATCTTAGCATACTAAGCTGATGAACTGAAATAATGTGCTCCATACTCACTAACAGGTACACACTGTGAGGTCCTTATTCAAATGCCATTTAGACGGACAACATAATAGTTATCCATCTAAATGGCTTACCTGGCTATATTCAGCTCATAACTGGTTACAATCCAGTGGTGTAACTAGTTACCTGGCTAGAATTTAACCAGATAAATTGGAGACAGTCTGGGGAGGAGCAGAGTTAGACTGACTAGTTAGTTAGTCTGACTCAGAGTTAACCGGATAACTTATACTGCTAACTCAAGGACAGCCCTATGGCTTGACCAAAAAAGCTGGTTATACATAACCGGCTAACTTTAAGATAGCCGGGTATATTCAACTGCATGCCTGTACTGCTGAATATACACCACTAGTTAGCCTGTTTTGTATAACCAGCTAACTAGCAAAGCCACACAGCAGCTGAATATGGACCCCAGTAATATGGAACACCTGAGGGAGATAGTCCTTACACACAGTAGTGGTTTGGAATTTAAACATTTTATTGACGACTTCCAGTGATGTCACGGAGCTGAGACGTTGCAAGGAAGAGGAGCTCCAGCCGGGCCTATTCATTTTCCAAATTGTGACTCTTCCTGAGATTGTACTTAAGTGGTAGAGACGACTTGCTATATGCTTTCATCCGTACTAATGTGATGACTACTAAAACGCCCAGAGTAACCAGAGAAAAAGGTAAAATTGGCGAACTCAAAATGCCGCCAGAATTTGAACAGTGATGCAAGAGCTGAAAGCTGAGCTTAGGAAAGAGATATCGAAGAATGCATCAGCTGTGCTAGAAGATAAATTAAACAAGCTACAGGCGTCCATTGATGATCTGAAGGACGAGATGGAAACGCACTCAAAAACAGTACTTACCCAGGAAATGGCGACAGATCGTTTAGAATCTGAGCTGTCTGCTATAAAAAAGGAAAATGCACTTCTGCTAGAGAGAGACTGGATGATCAAAAGAATAAGTTCACTACCATTATCTCAGGTACTGACATTGAAGTTTGTTACAAAAACACTAGATCTAACTGTTCATGCGTGTTCCCAAGAATTCTTTATTACCTTAATAAGGAAGTTAAACAAATGTAATAATACATTGTCTATTTGGTATAATTTATGCTTTCATATTGAAGACATGTCTCTGTTCACGCTGTTTGCCCATTTTTGGTCGCTAGCGATTGGTACCACTGTAAATGAAAAACGGATGCTTAATTATATTGATATCACGTATAAAATGACTGTTGATGCCAAATTTCAAGAGCTCCATATGCAGCAATTTGAATTGAAGGATATTGATGTGGTTAAAGCACATAAAATGAAAATCGTACAAACCGATTTGTGCACTAAATGTCATTCAAAAAGGCACGCTTATTCACAATTTTGTGCTTTGTCGAGTGCCCTTTCCCTTTTGGGAAGTGGTTCTAAAAATTATAGAAAATGTAATTAAATGCAAACCTTCTAAGTGTGGAGGATTACTATTGTTAGGATTGGTGCGGGCCTTCCTTGGCATTTCCAGATGCCAAGCTAAATATATCTTAATAGTAGTACTATTGGCCAAAGCATGTGTCTTGTCTACCTGGATCAAGCCCCGAGGGCCTTCAGCAATGATGTGCAGAATGGATGCGAATAGAGCAACTAAATGCAATATATCTATGTAAAAAAGTACATAAGGAGTATATTCATTTATGGTCAGAAACACACCTAATGTGCGGGAGCACAAAAGGGACTCTGTAACCGAGACCGTGGAAAGGGGTGAGTTACCTCAACCTTTAACTCCTTTCTTGGTGAGGCCAGAAGCCATTACAAATGAAGCAATATGGGAAGCACTAGCAGCAATTGAGTGCCATTGTAAACTTTTCTAAAACAGTTGCTGTGGTTGCGAAAAATTCAGTTGAGAATGAAGGAAAATTGCAAGCTCAAGAGAGAAAGATTGGAACTGTGGAAGAAAAGATTAAAACCATAGAAAACCATCATCAGAGGATGTTTCAGAAGGAAACAATACAAAATAAGAGATTAGAAAACATCGAAAACTCCTTGAGGAGTCTAAATGTGAGAGTAACAAACTTTCCACGAATAGATCATATTGTACCTATGGATCTATTTAAAGAATATTTGAATAAGATATTAAAGATTCCGAAAGAAGCAGCTCCTCTGATAACTAGAGCATATTTCTTACCACAGAGAAATAGAGAACAGCAAGAATTGCGGCAACAACAATAATTGGATGTTTCAGCACTACTAGAGTTAAGTAGTAATGAAGAAATTACTACGAGAGGAACATTACTAGTAACATTTGCATTTACCTCAGAAAAAAATAATATCATGAGATTGTTTTTTCGCAATAGCCAAGAACTGTTTCGGGGACAAAAGATATGGATGTTTCCTGATATCACTAGATCCACCCAAGAGAAGGAGAAAGAAATTCCTGGAGTTGAGAGAAGAAGCTGTGTTAGTGTTCAAAGTTCACTTTAAGATATCCTTGCAAGTGTATTATTGAGTATCAAAGTTTTTCCTATGTGTTCTTTGAGCCATCACAGCTCCGTTTTTTTCTTAGTTCCCACCCCGAACCGATCCATACGGTTCAGAATGGCAATGAGTAAGGGTTTCATCCGGTCGCCTGAAATTCCTATTATTGTTTGGAGATAACGTTCGCTTATAGTTCTTTATATACACTACCCCCACTTAATTTCCTTTTATATAGTGGTATTATAGAAGACATTATGGAAAAATATATTGAAATATTGTTTGTTATTTGCATCTGGATACCACTTATCTATTGTCACAATGTATAAATTGTGTAAAATTTAAAAATTCAATTAAAATTAAATTAAAAAAAAAAAAGAAACACACCTAATGTTGCCTTCTAAAATTCAATGTTCCTTAACTCTATGTGGGTACTCATACATATGGTGAATGTGTTTCTTAGGGTTGGGCCTGGGAGTTATTTGTTTCTCTTTATTTCCCATATCATAGCATTTTCTGATCCTTTGAGGTGTGAAATGGGTTTGTGTGTGGGTATGAGTGACTTAGTATAGATGATGATGATAGAGATTTAAAAAGTATGGGGATGATTCGTGCACATTGTAGCTTACAGTAGTAATGCCTATATCTTTGTTTAATATTATTTTATGTCACTTTAAGATGGACATTTTGTGCTAATTGTTTTCATTATCTTTTATCAATTATTTCATCTTGCATTGTATATATGCTTCTGTTTATTATCTGCTGCTGTTCATTTTCATGTGTATAAATAAAGTATACAAAAAAAAAAGTTTTATTGACATTGTATAACGGTTCTTCTTGGTAACACATAACCCATTCCCTCCCTCCCCGCCCCCCACCCCACATAGTAAAAAATAATTTTGAATAATGTTGACAAATGTACTTGGTATATTTTCATGTTTCATGCTGTTTTATTAATATAAAATATTAATATAATATAAAATTATAATATTAATATAAAATATTAATATAATATAAAAGTAATGTTTCATTACTTTTATATTTAGATGGTGCAGTTTTCCAAGCATTTTACCAGCATTAATCAGCTGTGGCTAAAGAACAAGGCCCAGATTTTTAGCCAAGTTTTGAGATGGTATTACTGGGGAATGTGCTTAGATTGGGGCAAGAGAATAACTCGTGCGGACATCGCAATTTTCAAATCTACACGTTATCCATGGGGGGAAAAAAAGTACCTGTGGTAAAAATCAGGTGCAAATACCCATGACAAGGTTCAAAGTGAAAGTTCACACAGGTTTTCACTGAAAACTGGGACAAAGTCTTCAGGTAAAAAGTACCCCACAAGCTTTGTAACTGAATGCATTGTCTGAAAATCACCCCCACAGTAACTAGCTCTGTGTGCACATTGTCAGAGTAACTGTCAATAAAGATGAAACATTCAAAATAAAAAAGTGTCTTGAAGAAAGAGAGAAGGATTTATGATGTCTAAGCATTAAAGCCTGGATTTTAAATGCCCTGCATGCATAAAACCTGGGCTTTACACGCGTGGCCGACCCCTTAGAAAATTGGCTCAGTGTGCGCAAGGCCCGGCCACGCGCGTAAAGCCCGGTATGCGCACAAATGCCGAGTTTCTTCGAAGGGGTGGGCTGGGACAGCGCCATTGTTCGCTGTCCCGAAGACCCAGCTGCCAGTGCGCACAACTTCAGCTCAGGAGTTGAAGTAAGTTGTGAAACAATGGAAAAAAAAAAGAAACAGGTAGGGCTTAGGGGTAGGGAGGGAAGGGCGCACGCATGGTAGAAAATCGGTGTGTCCATGTGTGAGCACCAGGAAGCACACGCAAAGTGGAAAATCTACCCCTAAATGAGCACCATGACTGTCCTATTCTATGTTGCTCATGTCTCACTTTCTCTCTCTCTCTCTCTCTTGCCTCCTTATTGCTCTGAAGTCATCTTGACTGATGAAGAAGTCCAGAGGAAAAGAGACTTGATAACGAAACGTAAGGAAGAGGAGGCGATGAAAGAGTCCCAGAGACCCAAACTCAGTGAGGAGCACCAGAAGGTTATTGACATGTTGCTGGAGGCCCATCGCAAAACCTATGATCCTACCTATTCTGACTTCAACCAGTTTCGGGTACGACACATTGCCCACTTTCTCTTCCTGGGAGGGGACTCCCCGAAGTGCAGTGTGAAATAATTGTATGAAAACAAGAGTGTGTCCTCTCCTTGTGGAGCAGAGTTGGTGCCAGCTCCTTAATAAGAAAATGGCGGCATGCCACTGATCCTCCTCCTCTTTCTATTCTGTTCTGGGGCTCTGAAATTAAGGTTATGGATCCACTCATTACAGTATGATCTTTTTTGTATCTCTGAGGGATGTGCCAAAATTTTCTGAAATTTGACACATCCATTAGACATCCCTGAACCTATCATTGTGGTGCATTTCAGAAGGGCTACTAAAGGAGGGTAGGGAGAGCCTGCAAAACAGCAAAGCTAGAGGGCAAAAGCATGCCTAAGTTAGACTGAATTTCAAAGTGAACATGCAATTGTATGTTTGCTTTTGAAAATTACCTCTGAAAAAACACCTGCACACAATTGTACCTGCTAAAATACATTTTGGGAAATGTTATGCACATACCTTTGAAACTGTAAAAGGATGCACATAGAAACATGATGACAGAAGAAGACCGTATGGCTCATCTAGTCTGCTCATCCACCCAATTTATGTAGCTCTTAACAATTCCCATCACTCCCTCAGAGATCCCCATGCATTTATCCCATGCTTTCTTGAATTCAGATACTGATTTTGTCTCTACCACCTCCACTGGGAGGCGCTTCCATGCATCTTCTACCCTCTCTGTAAAGAAATATTTCCTAGGATTATTCCCGAGTCTACCCCTTTCAACCTCATCCCATGTCCTATTGTTCTAGAGCCTCCTTTCCATTGAAAGAGACCCACCTCCTATGCATGGAAACCTTGGAGATATTTAAATATCTCTATCATATCTCCCCTATCTCACCTTTTCCTCTAGGTATACATGTTTAGATCTTTAAGTTTGTCCCCAAAATGATAAAGGGGATGGAACAGCTCCCCTATGAGGAAAGGCTGAAGAGGTTAGGGCTGTTCAGCTTGGAGAAGAGACGGTTGAGGGGGGATATGATAGAGGTCTTTAAGATCATGAGAGGTCTTGAATGAGTAGATGTGAATTGGTTATTTACACTTTCGAATAATAGAAGGACTAGGGGCCATTCCATGAAGTTAGCAAGTAACACATTTAAGACTAATCGGAGAAAATTCTTTTTCACTCAATGCACAATAAAGCTCTGGAATTTGTTGCCAGAGGATGTGGTTAGTGCAGTTAGTGTAGCTGGGTTCAAAAAAGGTTTGGATAAGTTCTTGGAGGAGAAGTCCATTAACGGCTATTAATCAAATTTACTTAGAGAATAGCCACTACTATTAATTGCATCAGTAGCATGGGATCTTCTTAGTGTTTGGGTACTTGCCAGGTTCTTGTGGCCTGGTTTGGCTTCTGTTGGAAACAGGATGCTGGGCTTGATGGACCCTTGGTCTGACCCAGCATGGAAAAAAAAAAAAGCTTAAGAACGAAGACCACTGACCATTTTGGTAGCCACCTTCTGGACCGACTCCATCCTATTTATATCCTTTTAAAGGTGTGGTCTCCAGAATTGTATACAGTATTCCAAGTGAGGTGTCACCAAGGACCTATATGGGACAATATCACATCCCTTGTTCTTCTAACTATTCCTCTCCTTTTGAAGCCAAGCATTTTTCTGGCTTTTGCCATCACCTTATCCATCTGTTTGGCCATCTTAAGATCATTAAATACAATCGCCCCCAGATCCCACTCTTCCTTTGTGCTTAGAGTTTCATCTCCAATACTGAGATTTTGCATCTAGAATGCATTACTCTGCATTTTTAGCATTCAATTTTAGCTTTCCTCAACCCTATCCCTGGAGAGTAGAGTTGCTTACCTATAACAGGTATTTATAAACTGCAATACATATAAAATAGATTAAAAACAGCTTATTGATCTGTATTAATGTTGGGAAGTGCTTAAAACAAAATATTTTAAAGCGTTACTCATGCTGCAAGATGGCTGTTGCAGACTACAAAAAAAATCCATTGGCAGGGGCACTCTAAGAGTACACTAGTAGGGTTCAAATCTATATTCCTACTGCCCATCCATGTTAACCTTGTTCCTCCCTCCCCCCCCAAAAAAATAATTCAGTTCTGGCTTCACCACTGGTCCTCGGAGAACACCTGTTGTTATGAGTAAGTAACTCTGCTTTCTCTGAGTCAAAGCAGGATGGCAACCCTTCCGTTTAGGGAAATCCTTAGCTACAGACTGTCTCGAACAATAAAAGGGAAATAACCAAGGAATTGTGCCAATGGGCTAAACCATTTTTGGTGGCAGCAGGTCATTTTATTTTCAGGGAGGGGGGGTTTTTTGATTTATTGGGCAGCCTGGAAACAAAATAACAGACCCTAGCGGGAATGGAATTTTTATACCTCAAAGAGACTTATAGAACAAACTAGCCAAACTTACTGTCATGTTGTGAGACCCCCTGTCCAAGCAATAGTGCAATGTGAATGTCACAACCTTGTGGATCTCCTCCTTGGAGGCCAGTCTTAGGCGGATTACTGATGCTGCCATGGCTCTAACACTGTGAACCTTGACATGGCCAACCAGATTCAGGCCTGCCTAGGCATAACAGAAGATGTAATCTTCTAGTCAATTGGAAAGGGTGCAGTTGGCAATTCCAGGTTTATTGGGATCGAACGAAACAAAAAGCTGGGTGGACTTTCTAAGGGCTACAGTCTGCTCCAGATAGAAGGCTAGGGCTCTTTTGCACTCCAAACTGTACAATGCCTGTTCAATTTGTGGATATGTGACCTAGGAAAAAATGTTGGAAGGATGATTGACTGGTTAAGGTGGAAGTGTAGCACTACCTTAGGCAGGAACCTAAAATGTGTGCATAGAACTACATTGTTGTTGAAAAACGTAATATAAGGTGGATAAGTCACTGAGGCAAGAGCTCATTGACTCTATATGCCATAACGTACACATTCCGCAGAAAAGATAAGATGGAGGAGCCCAGCATGGGGCACAGTGATGTGGGTCAGGCTGCATGGGTCCAGTTGGGGCATGCTCAAAGCTTCTAGAAGCTTTAATATTACATGTGAGGACTGTCATCCTGCTTGGCCTTGTAAAAAAAACAAAACAAAAAACCAAAACCTTTGTTCAGTCCAGGTAAATTTTTGCACATACAGGGGCGGATTTTCAGAGCCCTGCTCGCGTAAATCCGCCCAAAACCGGGCGGATTTACGCGAGCAGGGCCCTGCGCGCCGGGAAGCCTATTTTACATAGGCCTCCCGGCGCGCGCAGAGCCCTGGGACTCGCGTAAGTCCCGGGGTTCTCGGAGGGGGGGCGTGTCGGGGGGCGGGCCCGGTCGTCGCGGCGTTCCGGGGGCGTGTTGGCAGCGTTTTGGGGGCGGGTACGGGGGCGTGGCTACGGCCCGGGGGCGTGGCCGCACCCTCCGTACCCGCCCCCAGGTCGCGGCCCGGCGCGCAGCAGGCCCGCTGGCGCGCGGGGATTTACGTCTCCCTCCGGGAGGCGTAAATCCCCCGACAAAGGTAAGGGGGGGGGGTGTAGACAGGGCCGGGTAAGGGGGGGGTGTAGACAGGGCCGGGTGGGTGGGTTAGGTAGGGGAAGGGAGGGTAAGGTGAGGGGAGGGCAAAGGAAAGTTCCCTCCGAGGCCGCTCCGATTTCGGAGCGGCCTTGGAGGGAACGGGGGGAGGCAGCGCGGCTTGGCGCGCGCAGGCTATACAAAATCGATAGCCTTGCGCGCGCCGATCCAGGATTTTAGTGGATACGCGCGGCTCCGCGCGTATCTACTAAAATCCAGCGTACTTTTGCTTGAGTCTGATGCGCAAGCAAAAGTAGGCTGATCGCGCTTCTTTTAAAATCTACCCCACAGGACATAAGCACATAAGTTTACCTGCATATTGGGTAAGCAATTTAAAACAAGGCATTTCCATGGGTAAAGCACTGTTTTACACATTGAATTGCATTTTGAAAGTTATCCTTTCAATGCACTCTCTAGTAGGGATGGGCATTCAGGAGAAATTAAATAGGAAATGAGATGACATTTTCTATTTCGTTTCATTCTTGAAGCAAAACAATTGAAAATCCAACTAAATTTAGTTAGTTTTCATGTTTCGTTTTGAAAACAAAAAAAATTGATCTGTCTAATCTGGACCTAGGCCCAGGTCCAGGCCTGAAGCTGGGACCTCGCCTAGGGAATTGGCTGAGGCCCAGATTAGGGGTTTCTGACTATGCCCAAGTGCAATGCTGGGGCCTAGGCTTAGGGCTGGGGACTTACCAAGATATGCGCTCGGGCTTAAGCTGCAGACTGACACCGGAGTCTTGGCCGGGGCCTCAGCCGAGACCCCAAAAATTGAACAAACTTAATTGCTCTATCACGAATCCAGCATCACGGTCCAGAGCCAAGTCCAATACCCTGGGCCTCAGCCAAGGCTGGGGCTGAGTCAAGAGACCGGGTCCTGATGCAGACCCAAGTCCAATGCTAGAGCCTGATGGCTAGGCCAGGGCTTGGGGCCAAGCCTCTGAGATCTTCGGTCCCGTCTTCTTTCTTCTTAGATGAAATGACATTGTCTGCTTGGGAGGCACCTGAGTTAATTAACTCCGGCGCATCATACCTAGCAGAGGGTGCCATTTTGACATATGATAGCCATATATCAAAATGGTGCCCTCCGCTGGAGAGGCGTCAGGCCTGGGGCCAGGCCAAGGCCCCGGGTAGGGCCTGGATCCTGATGTCAGAACCCAGCCCTAGTGTTGGGCCTGGGTCCGGGTTGAGGCCCCAGCATCGGAAACTGATCTCTGGATCAGGCTGCAGCATCGAGCTAAGGCCCAGGCATCTGGTCTATGCCGAGGTCACGGTGACCTACTACAGCTTTAGGCCTACGCAAGCCCAAGGCTTCAGCCAGGGCCTAGGCCACAGAACCAGGCCTCAAATCTGTGATAGGTTGCAGCGAAATTGGCCTAGGCCCTACATAAGGCCCAGGCGCAGAGAAAGTGTGAGGATTTTTTTTTTTTTTTTTTACCTAGGGTGGTAGTTGCCTGGAATTGCTTACCAGTAGATGTGATAGCAGCCAATCTAGGGACAGAATTCTAGCACACCTGGGACAGGTACAGAGCATGGAAATATGGGTAAAGGAGGGAGTAGACCAAATATCAAGTCAGGTCTGCAGTGAGAAGCAGTAGGTAGGGATAGCTGGGCAAACTGGGTGGACATCTACTTCGCTACTTTGTTTTAGAATAAAGTTTGTCAATCCTTTGCTTTCCTCGTAGCCTCCAGTCAGAACCTCTGCCGAAAACGAAATTCGTTCATCATCTGTCCAGACGCAACATTTCTCATCAGAAGACTCTTCAGATCTCCTCAGTTCTATTCCAGGTATTGTCTGCAATAGGGGGCTCCCTGGGCTCAGCATACCGCACCAGCACTGAAGGACACACAGGCAGGAGATTAACAAAAACCAGCACTGCAGAACTTGTTCCACTGCTGCAGTGGATAAAGCCATTGCTGTTGCCTTCCTTTCTAGAATTATACCTTAAGCAAACTTTACAATTTAACTTTGAATGAGATTGTCTTTGTGGCAGACTGAGATGGTTCCATGCAGGGCTCACTTAGGCAGGCTCTGTGGTCGGTGTGATGTTGCCCTAATCTCCCACTTGCATGAAGCATACAGGATGTAGATGGGAGCATGACATTGGAGAACCTTAACATGTCACAGACTTATACCTTCCCTGCAGAGCTGGCCATTTCTCAGTTACAGAAACTTATCTTCAGGCTTAAAACATAGAGGCTGATGTATTAAAGTGTACACAATTGAATGCACATTTCCATTTTGTGCAAGCACCAGTTTGTTCCTGAGACTTAAATGCAAATAAGCCCTGAAGCAAAATAGTGTATGTAGTTTTCCTATGGAAAATATTGCAAAAAAATGAAAGTACACCTTGTTGAGATGTAGTTTATTTTTTCCAAAATTGTGTTTGCAAAGGTTTTATTGTGCATGGTTAGCTGTGCGTTTATAGCTGATGAGCTGGTTTGCATAATTTTGCATCACAGTCACCTTGCATTATAATAAAATTTCATAGGCGTAAAACTGTTTAAAAAAAAGGTATAGCTATTAGCAAAGCAAATAGTTGAAGTTCACAAGCTATAAGGGCAAATCGTGTATTATCCCATTTAACGCATGCTATTTGCCCGTTTAGCACAATTCTGTGCACTTTATTACATTGGTTTCAAAGTATTTAAGTAAATTTAATTTCTTTCCACCCTGGTGAGATGACAGGAGTTACTGTGCACACCTCCTCAGTAGAAGTTAACAGATGGTGGAATATTTGGTAGAAGCTAGCGCTGCATTTTTGGGAACCACAGAAGGTTGTTCTGACTTTCATTAACCTGCGTGATGGGTTATATTTATCCCATGTGCTATTGCATGTTGCACATCTGTGCAGAGGAGAATTTTCAAAATCATTTGCTCATGTAAATTGAAAGTCTAAAAACTGCCCTCCCTCGCAATGGTGCTTTTAATCACATTAAACAGCGGCGTACCTGGGGGAGGAGGGGGTGTTTGGATCGGGGGAGTAAAGTACACATGCAGAATGGAACCCTCTAAGCAGAGGGTTCACTCCCCCCCCCCCTTTTCCTCTGCCTGCAGAAAAAGGAGGAGTGCAAAGTCCAGAGGTACTTTTATCGCTGGGCAGCTGTACAAATGAATTTAAAAAAGAACACAACTGCATGTGTGGTTTTCTTTGAAAACTGTCTACCAGGTTCTCGAGTATAAAACTACCTGCGCACTAGGCAGGTTACTCAAAATTGCACCCCCCCCCCCCCCCCCCAAAGTGTAATTTTCAGAGAGACTTCTGCGGGTAAAACATGCTTTGTGCGTAGAAATGGCCTTATACAAAATTGCCTGCCCAGTACAGATTTCTGCAAAGTGGTAAATCACTTTTAAATTTGCATTGGATTTGGTTGAATTTTTTTTTTCCAGAGTCGCCGGTAAAATTCCAACAAATTTCCCCATTGAACCTGAGGGAAACCTGAAATAGGCTGAAAACACATCTGGTTGGGTTTTGATCATGAGCATTTCATACATCCCTGATTGCAGACCTGAGGATAAACACCTGGGTCATGGTCAATGTCTGTGATTTGCAGTGATCACAATCCAAAACTGAACTAGAATCATTTATGTGGGTAAAGCTCAATCCAGTTAACAATCCAAGTTGAACAGCGGTGGCACTGTGCATTGCCATGCAGAGATCCAAGTTCAGTTCCTGGGCCTGGCTTCTTGCTTTCCTGACATGGTTGAGGCAGAGTTCACAGCCCCCTGAGGGGAGGAACACTTCATGGTCCAAGATGGAAGTTGCATACCTACCCTGGTTTTCAAGAGGAAACTTTCGTCCTTGGCCTCTGGCTGAGGACTGTCAATGACATGGTTGGTTAGATGCTGTTAAGGACAGAGGAGGGAAGAACCTTGGGTACTTGTAAATGGAAACTCATGGCGCTGTGGTCCCAGTACAGATCGGGTCTAATTTAGCTAAAAGCACAAAGGAGCAGCTAGCAGGAAGCTACAGAACCAAAAAAAAGAAAGTAACTTTTGGACTCACTCATTGACTTATCCTAACTTTTCTTCCAGCGCCCTCCCTCCCAATACGACAGCAGTTTTGGTTTATCACATTCCTGTATGTGATGCTGCTGTTTCGATGTACTGCTGGAGGGGGAGTGTTTGCTTCAGCAGCTAATGCTGACACACTTTTCTTTTGTTGAAGGGATTATTTTGTATTTTTTTCACCCACTCTGTTGTTCCTTTTGCCTTATCTGTGCCTTCGGTTCTGTACTGCTGTTCAATGTATATGCTGTTTATTTGTGTGAATCATTTAGCCTCTTAAACATTGTGTGTATTAGAACACCAAAAGATCTTCCTCGTGCATGACCCCCTCATGGATTGACATCCTCAGAACCCCTTGTGTAGATGAAGGACTGCATGCTGCTGCTCAACTTTTTTTTTAAACCGCAATTCCTCCTGCTCCCTTCTGGCTTCCAGCTCAATGGGAACCAGGACTGGGATGTGGCACCATGAGCCTTCATTCACAGCTCCCCTAGGATTTCCACCCCTATTTACTCCAGTCATTATAGCAACAACCCTCGGCCAGAGCCATGCACCAGTGCTCAATCCAGAACCCTGCAGTCATGAGTCCTGAATGTGGGTACTAGGTGTCCACCATTGCACGATGACCAGGTCTCCCTCCCTTTAGGGGCTGTGAACGCTGCCTTTGCATCATTCCTCAACCCTGGAAAGAAGAAGATCTGAGCCAGAAATCCAACCCAAGATGCAATTACGTTTTTTCTTGGACTAAGGTAAGAATTCTCCGAGGGCAAGCAGGATGGTAGTCCTCACACATGGGTGACATCATCAGATGGAACCCAGATGCGGAAAACTTATGTCAACATTTCTAGAACTTTGACTAGGCACACTGAGCATGCCCTATACCATGCATCCACATGGGGTCCTTCTCCAGTCTCTCTGTTTCCGCGGAGCTGTAAGCCTTGCAATGTGAGTGAGCGCACGTTGGCTATTTTTAGCCTTGTGGAAAACATGCTTTTTCTTGCGGTTTTCATGGTTTTCCTTTTTCCATCGCCAGGTCCCTCTGTGCCCTCCCTTAGCATCTCCTACTCGAGTTTTCGGCATTTTGGGTAAGTTTCCTTGCTCGGTTGATTCCCCATGGTGGCAGTACATCAGTGCCTGCTGACCATAGACATCCCATTGCCATCGCCTTCAGTTTGTGCTCCTTTTGTTTCATCCATTATGGCCACGTCCGGTTTTCAGCAATGTCCCCGGTGCCCGAGGACCATGTCCATCACAGATCCATATAAGATATGTGTCCTCTGTCTGGAGACATCACATAACGTCCAGTGTTGCTGCGTATGCACCCAGATGACCCCAAAAAGACGATGGCTTCGACTCGACAAGATGGAGCATCTCTTTGGGTCAAAGTCTGAGCCATTGGCATCAAAGTAACAAGAAGCCGCGCCAATGGACACCGAGCCATCAACAGTGGTGGACCATCAGATCTGTCGCCGCCGGTGGATAGGTGTGCTGGAGACCGACCATCGTCAATCTCCAGGCTGAGGAGGTCATGTTCCTTGTCATCGGCCTCTGCACCAGGGAAAGACCGGGCCAAGCATTGAGAGAAGCTGAAGAAGCATTGGCACTTGTCCCCTTCGATGCATGATGCCGGGCATGGGGATGAACCAGCTTCTGCCAGGATGCCCCCAAAGTGAACCCATGGTGAGAAGTGCCAATCCTCCATTGGTGCCAGGAATCCGCAATGGTCTCCATCAGTCCTGATGCCAGTCACTGATCCACTTCCTGGGTCCGAAGAGGATCTGGCCACCCCCCCTTCCTCCCAGTCTGTGTTGACATCAGCAACATTCGAGGAGGAGCTGGAGCGTCAAGTCTAGCGAGCGGTCAACTGGGCGTTGCAGTGCTTCGATCCTGTGGCACCAACAGCACCAGACCTGATGTCGCCCATCCTTGTACTGCTTTTGGAGAAGCTCAATGTGCTCATCGGTGCATTAACGACCCAGTTGACGCTGGTTTCTGGGACAGCACTGATGACCAGCAGAGCACCGAAGCTCCCCCTACCAATACAGTAGTCATTGCCAATTCCTCTGAGGAGGAAGCTCCATCAAAGCCTGCCACCCCCCCCCCCCATCCAGTTCTACCAGTGCCTGCACCTCTGGATGAAGGACGAGCACCTAGGGACCCATCCCCTATGGCTTACAGTGATGATGAAGAACCCTAGGGGGAATGATGCTTCAGAGCTCTCCGAAGGCTTTGTGGGTCTTCCTTCAGAACCTTCTCCAGAGGAGTAAGGGAAATCTCTGCCTGAGGACTTAACTTTTGCAGGGTGATGACGGAAGCCATCCTGTTTCAGTTGTTGACGGAGGATGCCAGGCACAAAATACTTGAGATCCTCTAGTTCGTGGAGCCTCCTAAGGAGATCTTGGTGGTCCCAGTATACGAGATCCTTAAGGAGTTGCTGCTGAGGATATGGAAACACCCCCTCACAGTACCTCCCCTTAAGAAGGCAGACAAGGGTCTACCTCACCCAGAAGGCTGCAAGATTCGATAAATGTCAGAATCCCCACCAGTCAATGGTGGCCAAATCCACCCTCAAAAGGGCCAAGTGCTTTTGGACTCATTCCTCAGCACCCCTGGGGAAGAACCATAGAGCGATGGACACTCTTGGGAGGAAGGTGATTCAAGCAACATGCTCATTGCCCAAATCCCTGCCTAACAGCTCTAAATGAGCCAGTTCTCACAGGACATCTGGAAATAGGTGCAAGAGCTGGCCGAGCAGCTGCCTCAATATCACCCAGACACCTTCATGTCACTGGTACATAAAAGCCTGGAGTGTGGGAAAACGCAAGGTCCATGCGACCTACGATGTTTTCAAGACTGTATCGGGAGCCTCTGCAGCAGGAATTGGTGCCTGCAGAATGGTATGGCTGCAGGCTTTAGATCTCCGACCAGAGGTACAGGAACGACTCGCTGACATGCCTTGTACTGGAGAGAACCTCTTCAGAGAGAGGGTGACAGAAGCAGTGGCCCAGCTTCAGGACCACCATGAAATCCTCCAACTCTCCACCATCACTCCTGATCAGTCCTCTTCTAGGAGGCTGGCTAGACCGGGGCCAAGGAAGTCTGTCTTTCGCCAAAAAAAGTACTGTTCTCCACCCCTTTGCTCCTGTCAACATCATCAGGGCTCCCGCAGCTGACCTAGGCAGCAGAGAGCCCCCAAGCCCCAGGCGGCTCCTCTGTCAACTCCAGGGTTTTGACAGGGTTGTAGGGAGCGTATGCCAGTTGCCCATACCCGCGACAGTTGACTCTTCAGTCGGGGGAAGGCTGTGATTCTTTGCAAACCAGTGGCCCAGAATAATCTTGAACCAGTGGGTTCTGTCCATCATCTGTCAGGGCTACAAATTGAACCTATTGGGTCTCCCGTCAAATTACTCTCTGTGCCCATTTTGTGGGCTGTAGCACATCAGGAGGTACTATTAGCAGAGCTCTCCTAACAGCCAGAGTGATTGAGCCAGTACCACCAGGGCAAAGAGGATGGGGATACTATTCCAGGTACTTCCTGATTCCAAAGAGAATAGGAGGACTCCGTCCCATTCTAGATCTAAGGGCCTTGAACAAGTTTCTAAGAAAAAAAAGTTCAAGATGGTTTCCCTGGGCACCTTAATCCCCCTTTTGCAAAACAGGGACTCATTGTGCTCCTCGCCCTAAATGATGCATACATTCATATCGAGATCTTCTCTGGTGACAGGAAGTATCATTGATTTGTTGTGGGAAAATAGCACTTCCAGAACCGGGTGTTGCTATTCAGGCTCGTATCAGCCCCATGGGTCTTCACAAAACGCCTGACCATGGTGGCGGCGCACCTCCGCAGGCTGGGAGTGCATGTTTTCCCATATCAGGATGATTGGCTGGTCAAGAGCACATCTCAGGCAGGGGCTACCAGGTCCATGTGCTTGACTATCTGGGTGTTAGTCACTGGGCACGTTCTCAACTACCCAAAATCCCATCTTAGCTCATTACTTCAATTGGACTTCATAGGAGCCCTGCTAGACAGGAGGACTATGATCCTTATAGTCCCCCATTGGCCGAGACAGTACTGATTTCCACGTCTATGGGAGTTGTCCATCCAGAGACCGATCAGTCTGGGGACTTCCCCAGATCTCATCACGCAAGATCAAGGCAGGCTGCAGTATCCCAACCTCCAGGCCCTGTCGCTCACAGCCTGGCTGTTCAGAGGTCAATCCTACAGCCACTTGATCTTTCAGCGGATGTGTCTCGGGTCCTGGTGGCTTCTAGAAAGCCTTCTACTAGAAAGTCCTGTGGACTGAAGTGGAGGAGGTTTTCCATGTGATGTGAGCCGAAGGTCCTAGATCCGTTCTCGTGCTCCACACAAAAACTGCTTGACTACCTACTACACCTGTCAGAGGCTGGCTTAAAGACAGACTCCATTAGAGGTAATCTCAGTGCAATTGGTGTATACCACCAAGGTGTAGATTGTACGCCCATCTCTTTACAGCCTATAGTTGTACACTTCATGTGGGGCCTGCTTCAACTGAAGCCTGCAATAAGGCCTCCTGCTATGTCTTGGGACCTCAACATGGTGCTAGTTGAGCTGATGAGATCTTCTTTTGAGCCACTGTGCACCTGTGATCTGAAGTATCTGATCTGGAAGGTCCTATTTTTGGTGGCAATTACTTCAATGTGCAGGGTCAGCAAACTCCAGGCCTTAGTAAGAACATAAGAAATTGCCATGCTGAGTCAGACCAAGGGTCCATCAAGCCCAGGATCCTGTTTTCAACAGAGGCCAAACCAGGCCATGAGAACCTGGCAATTACCCAAACACCAAGAAGATCCCATGCTACTGATGCAATTAATAGCAGTGGCTATTCCCTAAGTAAACTTGATTAATAGCAGTTAATGGACTTCTCCTCCAAGAACTTATCCAAACCTTTTTTGAACCCAGCTACACTAACTGCACTAACCACATCCTCTGGCAACAAATTCCAGAGCTTAATTGTGCGTTGAGTTATCCACCTTATACTTAGTCTTATAATAACAGGGTGGTATTGCGTACGCATCCTAATTTCCTGCCTCAGGTGGATTTCCATCTTAACCAGTCAGTCATCTTGCCAATATTCTTTCCCAGGCCCCATTTGCACCAAAGCGAACGAGCACTGCACAGTTTGGACTGTGTAGTGCCTTAGCCGTCTATCTGGAGTATATTGAAGCCCATAGACAGTCCACCCAACTTTTAATTTCTTTTGACAAGAATAGTTGGGTGATGCCATTGCCAAATTGTCTAGCAGATTGCATCTCCTTCTGTTATGCTTAGGCAGGACTGCATCTTGGTGGTCATGTTAAGGCTCATTCTGTCAGCCATTGCAGTATCAGTGGCCCACTTGCGAGCAATTCCCATGGAGGAGATCTGCAAGGCTGTGATGTGCAGTTCTCTCCACATATCAACATCTCATTATTGTCTGGATAGAGATGGCTGATGTTCAGCCAGTCTGTCCTTCAGAACCTGTAGGAGGTGTAGAACCCAACTCTCCTGCCTTGTTTGGGTTCAGGCTGTCTCTCCCTCTGTTACCTGTGTTGTGCCCGCTGGCACCTAGTTGGGTGCCTGTTGGTCCCCTTTTGTGTTGGGAAGCAGCCTGTAGCTAGGGATTCACCCATGTGTGAGGACTACCATCCTGCTTGTCCTCTGAGAAAGCGGAGTTGCTTACCTGTAACAGGCGTTCTCCAAAGACAGCAGGATGTTAGTCCTCATGAAACCCACTCACCACCCCTCGGAGTTGGGTTTCTCCTATTTTTTATTTTAATCATATTCTGTATTTCAAGACTGGAGAGGGACCCCATGTGGACATGTAGTATAGGGCATGCTCAGTGTGCCTAATCAAAGTTATAGAAACTTTGACATACGTTTTCTGCATCAGGGCTCCATTTGATAATGTCACCCATGGTGAGGACTAATATCTTGCTGTCCTCTGAGAACACCTCTTACAGGTAGGCAACTCTGCTTTAACCAGAGTTTGACCCTTCTTTGCACAGTACTTGAAGAAGGACATGCAGGATCTCAAAAGCTCATTCCTAAACCAGCAGCCCAGTTCTGCTCCAATGCTGGAGAATGATGTCTCCAGGAAAACAACTGGCATGGAAAAGCCCAAACTGGATCAGTGGCCTGCACAGGGAGGGTAATTTTATTACATCACGGGTAACTTACATGGCAGCTACATGCAAAGTTACACTAATTTTCAAAGCAGACTTATGTGCATAAGTTTGCTTTCAGAATTATGCAAAATGATGCACACACAATTACTCCTGTTCTTTGCAAGTTGGGATTTGTCCATGTGAATTTACATGCAGCCTTTTAAACATCAAAAGTGTGTGAGACATCCAAACTCTGCAGCTTCCACGGAATACAAGATGGCAGAAGGAAGATTCCAGTGGGCGAGAGCAGCTCGTTGGCGACCTTTTGAAAGTTTCTTCCTACCTTGATCTGCAAGAAATGGAAGAGTTGCCCATGGGTTTTTTCATCTGCTCCTATGCAGGATATTTCTGGGCCAGTAGATTCCTTTGTCTTTTGGCCTGGCTCCATGACGTTGACTCCGGTGAGGTCCTTGGTGTCACCAAGGGTAGAAGGAATCTTGCCAGAAACTCCAGACTCTGTGGCCAGCTTGAGCCCAGAGTTTCGAATTCCTCTCACTGGTCTGCAGCCCTGTGGTGATGGAGGTATTTGACAAAGTTCCTCATGAGAGGCTTCTAGGAAAAGTAAAAAGTCATGGGATAGGTGGCGATGTCCTTTCGTGGATTGCAAACTGGCTAAAAGACAGGAAACAGAGAGTAGGATTAAATGGGCAATTTTCTCAGTGGAAGGGAGTGGACAGTGGAGTGCCTCAGGGATCTGTATTGGGACCCTTACTGTTCAATATATTTATAAATGATCTGGAAAGAAATACGACGAGTGAGATAATCAAATTTGCAGATGACACAAAATTGTTCAGAGTAGTTAAAGCACAAGCAGATTGTGATAAATTGCAGGAAGACCTTGTGAGACTGGAAAATTGGGCATCCAAATGGCAGATGAAATTTAATGTGGATAAGTGCAAGGTGATGCATATAGGGAAAAATAACCCATGCTATAATTACACGATGTTGGGTTCCATATTAGGTGTTACAACCCAAGAAAGAGATCTAGGTGTCATAGTGGATAACACATTGAAATCGTCGGTTCAGTGTGCTGCGGCAGTCAAAAAAGCAAACAGAATGTTGGGAATTATTAGAAAAGGAATGACGAATAAAACGGAAAATGTCATAATGCCTCTGTATCACTCCATGGTGAGACCGCACCTTGAATACTGTGTACAATTCTGGTCGCCGCATCTCAAAAAAGATATAATTGCGATGGAGAAGGTACAGAGAAGGGCTACCAAAATGATAAGGGGAATGGAACAACTCCCCTATGAGGAAAGACTAAAGAGGTTAGGACTTTTTAGCTTGGAGAAGAGACGACTGAGGGGGGATATGATAGAGGTGTTTAAAATCATGAGAGCTCTAGAACGGGTAGATGTGAATCGGTTATTTACTCTTTCGGATAGTAGAAAGACTAGGGGACACTCCATGAAGTTAGCATGGGGCACATTTAAAACTAATCGGAGAAAGTTCTTTTTACTCAACGCACAATTAAACTCTGGAATTTGTTGCCAGAGAATGTGGTTCGTGCAGTTAGTATAGCTGTGTTTAAAAAAGGATTGGATAAGTTCTTGGAGGAGAAGTCCATTACCTGCTATTAAGTTCACTTAGAGAATAGCCACTGCCATTAGCAATGGTTACATGGAATAGACTTAGTTTTTGGGTACTTGCCAGGTTCTTATGGCCTGGATTGGCCACTGTTGGAAACAGGATGCTGGGCTTGATGGACCCTTGGTCTGACCCAGTATGGCATTTTCTTATGTTCTTATGATATTGATGACTTTAGTTGACATTGGAGAGATGTGAACAGAAGCGAACACTGGTAGTGATTGGGCCCAGGTGGTGGAGCAGCTAGAAACTAGTAGGTTCCTGTGGTTGGAGCAATATTGGACAGCAAGGCTGGGGATCTGTAAGGGAGCCCTTAATGGATCCCAAGACATTTTATTTTATTTTATTTATTTATTTATTGTTTTTGTTATACCGAGTTTCATGACAGGCATCACATCAACCCGGTTTACAAATAACAAAGTGTGTAAAGCATAACGTAACGTAAAAAACAATATTTTCAATAAGAACCTTGAACTTTAAATACAGTGAATCAGATAAAGGATGTGAGAAAGTTACAATAAAACAGGGAAAATTAACTTGGAACTGGAAGAGGGGAGAGATTGAACAGAGCAATATTTACATTTCAGCCTATTAATGTAATAGAATAGCAAAGTGAATAAATAAGACTATGTGAGTAAATGTGGCGGTACATCACTATGAAACGGTACATAAGTAACCAAATGAATAAGTATGACACAGATGTGAATGGTAATGGTATGATAAAAACTCAGCAGGTATTGATGAGTGTAGGTTTAAGGTTGGTTGATTCGTATTTATTTTAAAAAGGGAACTATTTGGAGAAGTGAAGACATTCCCTTTTGCCTGATGTCACATCTTTGGTGAGAGAGAGTCTTAGGACTGACACTGCAGTGACCAGATTGGGTAGGTAAGGGAGGGGCAGGGGAATGTAAAATAGGGAAAAAATCCTCAGAATTGAGAATGAAAGAATATGGTGCCAGGATCCCAGCCTTGGCTCTAACTGAGTAGGAGAAAACTGCTGGGTCAGAAAAAAACAAAACAAAACATAATGTGCCAAACTCCACACCAATCTGCAAGGATTTTTTTTTTATACAACTTTCATTTTTTTTCTGCTCCACTCGGATGCAGATTGTTCTAATGACCCCTCTGCAATGTCATTTAAGAAAATATTAAACTGAAGTGGACTGGAGATTGAGGCACTGTGCTGGTAAACCTCTCTTTCTTTCACATCTGCTCCATTCACCACTACCCTCTGTTGCCTGTCACAGTGGTTCTTAACCCAATCCTCTGGGACCGCCTGGCCAGTCTGATTTTCAAGATATCCCTAATGAATATGCAGGTGATAAATCTGTATACATGGGAGGCAGTGCATGCAAATATCTCTTATACATATTCATTAGGGGTATCTGAAAACCAGACTGTCCAGGTGGTCCCTGAGGACTGGATTGAGAACCACTGGTCTATCACTCAACCAGTTTCTAATCAAGTTAAGACCAACCCTCAGGCTGCTCAGTTTATTTATTAGCCTCCAGTGTGAGGCACTGTCAAAGGCCTTACTAAAATTCAAGGATGCCATACCCACCACTCGTCCTGATCATGTATACCAAGGGATGGCCAACTCTCTAGTCCTCAAGAGCCACAAACAGGTCTGGTTTTCAGGGCATCCACAATGAATATGATTGAAATAAATTTGCATACAATGGAGGCAGCGCATGCAAATCTATCTCATGAATACTCATTATGGATATCCTGACAATCAGGCCTGTTTGTGGCTCATGAGGATCAGAATTTGCCATCTCTGATGTATACGTTTCCTTACTCATTTTGCCAGTTACCTCAAAACAGCTCTCCAATGTAAATTGCTGCTGTTTTTTTTGTTTTTACTTGAGGAACAAGTGATCTTGAACATTTATGATGAATCAGGTAGGATCTAATTATGTATCTTGTCCCTCCTGCACAGAGTGTGGCGAAGCACAATTTTTTTCTCACCTGCTGATGAGCGAGGACAGCAGTGATGGCTCGGTGGTGGCATCTGGCTCATCTCAGCTCTCCATGCTGCCTCACCTGGCTGATCTGGTGAGCTACAGCATCCAAAAGGTTATTGGGTTTGCCAAGATGATCCCTGGATTCAGGTGAGAATGGATATCTTCTCCGGTAGCAGTGCTATTTAATGTTTAACGTTTAATTGCTGGTTGCTTAAGGTAAAGTCCTAGTCCTCCTGTGCCAGTTGGTAACACTGGGAGGCCATTGTTGGCCCTTTCTAGATAGATGCTGGAGATTTGGAAAGCTACCCAGTTAGTGTGTTTCAATGCATATAGTAGGAGCGGGACACGGTGTCAGCACTGGAAGGAGAGAACCTCTATCAGTGCAGTGCCTCCCCTAATACTGGCCTTCTTCCAGACCCAGGGGTACAACTATAGTCCTCAAGGGCCGCAAACCAGTCAGGTTTTTAGGATATCCCTAATAAATATGCATGAGATAGTCACATATAACTGAGCCACTGTGCAAGCAAGTTTATCTTATGCAAATTCCCTCAAGGGCTAGCATTGAACACTCCTGTTCTAAACCCTATTTTCTGCTGAAAAAGGCTTGTGTCTTCTACATTATTATCATCAAGGTATTCAAATAGATAATGTTTTATAGGAAATAGAGGGTAGTAGTTCTTTCATTTTCACCTCCATAATAGCAAACAAATGTTTTTGCATAGAAGCTAAGGAACTAATAATGTAAGGGCTGATTATGGAGTAACCTGTATATACTAAGAAGGCTTTAAGGGGGTAATAGTCACTGGCCAGATTGCAAAGTTAGCCATATAAACGGCTAATTTTGGAGGGATATTCATCTTCAGGACTACTGTATGGTATGACTAGAGTTTGCCAGGTAAGTTATCTGGGTAACTTAGCTCTGCCCCAGAATGCCTCTGGAACACCCTTTTGCAATCCAGCTAAATTTTAGCCAGGTAAGTGTGGGAAATATTCAAAAGTCAGCATTTAGCACTAGATATCTGGCTTAAATGCCACTGAATATTGAGCTTTAAAGGTTCTTACTTGTGCCATTTTACTGAGATCGAAATCTTCAGCAGCTAATCACAGTACAGTGATTCTGCCCACTGTTTTATAATTCTTAGTAATTTTATCTGATTTCTCATTTTTGTTCATAGTTTTGGAGGAGAAGCCCAGTTGTAATGCTTATGCTTTAGGTTCAGTGACTTCCAAATCCAGTCTTCAAGAGCCCCAAACATGCCTGGTTTTCTGATCTACACTCTGTATTCATGAGATGCATTTGCATACACTTGGAGGTGAATTTTCAAAGATGCGCACGTAAAAAAAAATAGCACAAGCATGCGTAAAATAGCACGTATACTTTATTTTAAAAACCGCAACATACGTGCCTATATTGGGGACCACGAGTAAACTTGAGTGTGAAAACAGGAGTGATACGGGGAAGGGGGGGCCAGCATTTTTACGAGTACGTTGTTGTTTTACAGCCTGCCAAAGTGACACTCTTAAGTCTTGTACTTGAAAATATTTACGCCTGCTCAATATCAGGTGTAAGTGATCATAAAACTCTCAAAAGTGAAAAATTGCAGGGTGAGGAGTCTGGTTGAGATGGGGAGACTTCAGGCTGAAGAGCCAGGAGAATTTTCATGAGTTGCAGATGGATCGGGCGAACTGGTAGACTAATTGGTAAAACCGGTAATTTCATTATCCTGCGCATGTTACAAAATCCTCTGACTTAACGCATGTAAAAGCAGACTTTCGGGGTAAGTGCGTCTAAGTAACGCAAGTAAAATTTAATTGTGTTTTCCTTTAAAATTTGAAGTACAGATGCGTGTGTATATCATTTATTTGCACACTTATCCAGCTAAATTCAGACTTATCCGGCTAAGTAGTGCCTTTGCCACTACTTAGGTGGACAAATTTGAACTTATCCAGATAAATAGCGCCTTTATTTTAGACTTATCCAGCTATCTTACATACCTGGATAAGTCAGAAAAGTTCTATTAAGATGGACAAGTAGCGCTTTTCAGACCAATCCAGCTAAGTGCTGCTTCTTAGCCGCATAAGTCATAATTTATCTGGATAAGTACTGTTACTTTTCCGGATAAATCCAAATTTGCGTGGCTTGTGGATTTTACGTATGTGAGCATGTGCGAGCACGTGTACACGCATATGTACATGTATTTTATAACCTGCACATATCATTTGCACACAGGTAATAAAATACAGTAGTAAATTCACATCCACACTTATACACGCATATATAGGCGTGCACGAGCAGTTTTGACAGTTATCCTCACTGTGTACAGAGCACTTGATTTACATGTTTTGGTTATTCTGAAAATTGGGTCTGATAAGAGATTCTTGAGGACTGGATTTAATGACAAGAGGGATAGTGTATCAGCTACACATGTGGGTGGTGATATTTAATGACTCCAAGGTCTTTCTGACAATGTGCGGACATTCCTGTGCAGCCCCCCATTGTGTGAGTCTCCTCCATCATGTACTTTCCACTCTTGCAAATGAAGTGAATTGCTCTTAAGTTTTTCTAGCTGCTCGTTGTTTTTATGCCTTTTATTCAGTCTTTTCTTTCACTTATTCTTCATTTTTAGTGAGTCTCTGAAACAAGAAAAAAAAGAACTACCGTAATATGCATTTTTTTCTTTTGGCACTTGTCAAACTCAATTTTGTACAGAAAAAATTTGGCATCACCTCAGTGTTCTTCAAGATATCTGAATCAAAACCAGGCTTAAAAAAATGTCCTAAATGTTAAAAAAAAAACCAAAAAACAAACAAAACAAAAAAAAAAAACGGTCTGTGACCAACTTCTGTGATTATACTTTTCGAGATGTGCTGAATTGTGCCCATTGGCTCACACATCTCCCAGAAGATCCAGGAGCTACACTTATTTCTCAGGAAAAAGGAGAAAGTCTACATCTGCAGAGAGACCTAGGATCAAGTTAAAAGGATAGAGTCTTTGCATGCTCCGAGTCATGATTTGGCACAATCTTGACACCAGCACCATTCCCCCTCCAGTAAAGAGGCAAGTAAGTCATGCTCTTTGATGCCAAAGGATACTAGTGCCAAAGATTATTGGTGCAGTGAAAGACAGAAAGCCCTCTGAGGCACCTGACACAGAAAGGAGATCAGCACAGGAGTTGGCACAATCCAGCGAGTTTCTGTTCAGCACAGACAATAAGCCAATGCGTTCGAATTTGTTCCTCTGCAGGAAAGGAACTCGGGGTTTTATTCCAATTACTTTCTAATTCCAAAGAAGACATTTGGTCTTTGATCTATCTTAGACCTAAGAAATCTCAGCAAATACCTATAGAAAGAAAAATTAAGAATTAAACTGTTTTGGAGCCATTTTTCCCCTGGCTTTGCTCCCTAGACCTAAAGATGTTTACACTCGCATCTTAATTCTCAAGACTCACAGGAAATTTCTCTATGTTTTACTACAGCAAAGGAATACTATCAGTATTATGTTCTCCCATTTGGCCTCTCTGCAGCACCCAATGTTTTCACCAAATGATTTGCTATTGTTGCTGCTCACAAGGAAGGTAACTTTAAAATGAGCGGGCGTGCACTCACATAGGCAGGAATTTAAATCCTTCACATAAGTGTGCATATATGAGTTAAAATAACCTAGCGCACAGATGTGCGCTCCTAATCTTAAGAAGTTACACGAGCAAACGTCGTTCATGTATCTTCCTTAGGAATATATTGGCTTTAACGTACACAGCCAGTTTGACCAATTAGTCCACCAGTTTGCCCAGTCTGTCTCGAAGTCATCCAGACCCTTCTGGTTTTTCAGCCTCTGGTTCTCCCTCCAGTTTATGCAGACCCCTCACCCAGGTGTTTTAGGCCTAAAATAAGTTTCTTCAGACTTTCACCTCCTCAAGAGCAGAAGTAAATAAGCGGGAGTTACAGCCCAACGCGCGCTGCGGACGTTGGATTTAAAATCCATATTTACACGCGTAAATGTTAGCCTGTGCCCCAGAACGCCCCTGACATACCTTAACTCTGCCCCTTTTTTCTGTGCTTTGGGTTGCTCGCACACACACACACACACATACATGTGTAACTGAGCTGTTTTAATATACAAGTTTCTTAATGTCCAGTCAGATTAATCTCAGGATCAAGTGGGTTATGCACCTCTACCAGCAGATGGAGACGGGGCAAACTGACATCACTGTATATATATACCCCTGCAGTGACATCAGCCTGCCAGTATTCGCCAGTAGATAGTGGGCATGCATCTCCCTAGTGGGGATTGCTTCATTTTGTAAAAGGAGAATTAAGGATATTACATTGCCCTGCTCTCCTCAGTGATACCAAAAGGTCCCTCCCCCTGTGGAGAATGTCTGAGGTGATTTACTTAATCCCTCAGATGAGTGCCTTGATCTGTTAGCTGGTTTTTCAGCCAGTGTGGAATTAACTGCTTAAGCAGCTGAAAGGCAGCGGGTGCAGGAAGCCGAGCACGGTGGTAACGGCATATGCCCTCTACCCCCGCAGCCAGAGACCATCTCTGTTCTCAGCCAGGTAAGGCTGAGCTCAGATAAGTTTAAAAAAAAAAAAAAGAAAGAAAATTATATTTACAGAGACGTAAAAGGAGGCTTTTGTAGTGTAGGGCTTCCTCCTTTTTCCTGGTCTCTGTGCTTGGCGTGCCATTTCAACGTTCATAGGTCGAGGGACGTGGGCAGCCCGGCGGGTTGAGCAGCCTCTGTAGGCTCGACCCCACTCTGAGGCATTTTCACTGTGCACCACATGGTAGGCTGCAATTGCATTTTGCAAACTTTTCTTAGGCTGTCCTCTACAGAATTGTCGGTTCGGCATGTGTCCAGGTTGTGCGTCCAGTTTTTGGATGCTTAGTCGGTCCTTGTATTCTGTGCAACTAAGTTAAGCGGCGCCTTAAGTGGCCGCACGCTTATCTGTGCACCTAAGTTACATTGTGCACTTAAATTGTTTTTACAGTGCTTAGTTTTGGGATTCCTAAGTTTTGGATGCGAGATGTTAAGGGGTCAATTTTAAAATGTCCACGCGGTTCCCAGAGCACACACATGGATGCAGCTATAACATGCACGCGCTGACGTGCACATGTTGTAAAATACAGTTCCCGCACACACATGCGCGCCGGATTTTAAAATCCATGTGCTCATGTGTGAACGGGTTGGGACTCGCACAAGTGAGGATGGGATTTTAAAAAGCAATGTGCGGCGACGTGGCTAGGCCTTCCCCTGTTCCCTATACCCCTAACTAACCTTTCTACCTTTTTCCCCTCCCCTCCCCTCCCCTCCCCTCTCCTCCCCAACCCCTATCTATCTACCCTTTTTTTTTTTTTTAAACTTGCCTGCTCCTTTGGAGCAGAAGTAAGTTACGCGTGCTGGCCAGCTACCAGCACGCACTTCGCAAGGATGGGGACTAACGGCCACTGTCCTGGCTGGCCTCTGGCCTGCCCCTTTTTGTTGGCCCGACACTTGTGCGCTCAGGGCCCAGCCACGCATGTATCCCACGGTTTTTACACATGCCAGGCTTTTAAAATTCGGGTGTACGTGTTGGACACCTTATTTTTGGATGCGTAGGTTGGTCGCGTAGTGTGTATGGTCATATAAAAATTTAAAAAACAGCTAGACGCACGCCTCCGGTTGCCGCTTAAGCGCACTGTCAGCCATAATGGAGCCTATGCCTAAGAAACCTAAGCACCTTTCTCTTTTATACTGTCTCTCATATTCGGGCATCTTAGCCAGGAGTGCCCACTAACTTATGCTAGCGCTGTTTGGAGGCTCAGGGAGAATTGCCGTCTTCTGATTTCACTAAGCCTGGTTCTTCCCAGCCAGATAAAGGCCTGGGTACAGACGACTCAAGTGGGGTGCCTGGTTTTGGAACTCCCCTAACTAGTTCCTCAGCAGGGGGTGGTAACTCAGTCTGTATGCCTCAAGTACCTCCTAGATTGGATGCGTCTACTTTTTCTTGGGTAGAGTTTTTCCAGGGATTGCAGTCCTTGCTCCAGGCACAATCTTCAGCCCTCTCTAATACTCCCAGAGCAGAGTCACAGGTAGGAACCTTGCCGGGACCTACTGTTATGTTCCAGAGAACTGCTTGTGCAACAGCCGTACTTCTCGGTGAGGGTCCAGATGGCACGGATGATGACACCGATCTGGACTCCCTTGAGGATGGTGAAATTCCTCCAGGATTAGAACCGTACAGAACTACGCTTCTATTCTTTCATAAAGATGAGCTGCCAGCTCTGATTTCCCAGACCTTGAAAATGCTCGGAGTTCTTGGAGCATGCGCTGTGTCTGGGCCAAAGAAAAATCCCATTTTGGTTTCTTTCTCTTATTTTTTTCCCCATGATAGAAGCCATTCAAGAATCAACTGATCTTGAGTGGGGCGCACTGGCCGTATGAGGGTATATTTTATATTATGTCATAGAACACTCGACACACAATCTGGTAAAGCAAAACTTAGTTTACTAATTTTTAAGTTAAATATATGGATGATAAATCAGTAAAGATAAGTAATATCAAAATTGAATACAGTATCACTATAAGCTGTACATAAATCAATACAGGTAAATAGGAAACAGATAGAAATAAAGATAGGATATTAATCAAAAGATAAAGAACACAAAAAAACACCTCCCTTAAATGTCCTCCTTGTATATAAGCCAGTGTTCATAGAAACCTGGAAGATGTGGGCTCAGGGACTCTGAAAAAGAATGACTCGCTCTCTTTTTCTTTCAGCTCATCCAACTAAAATAAGCAAATACAATGCCTTATATATCCCTCTGCAAGTTAGGTGTTTCAATTTGCACTTTATCCAGGAAGGTTTTTCAGTTCTAGTCTTTTGACCCCAAATGTCTTAATTCATTATCAGCTCATTGGTATCGGTACCAGTCTTTAGCATTTGACCTTCTCAGGTGTTAAAAGATACCAAATGTCTTAGTCTTTGATCTCCCCAGAGACACCAAATGTTCCCTGGGGCCATCCCAGCATTCCTGTTGCCAGGATGTCCCAGGAACAATATGATAGCATCATGCCTTTATACAATCTTTGTAGTTAAATTATATGTAATATATTGATCCACACTCATCAATCATTAGAGCCTGTTCTGATCCATAGCTCTCTATTCACAGTACAAAGTCTTCCAGGGATCTAGCTAATCTGCCTAAAATTATCTTCTTACGGGCACCCTAGAGGCTAATTTCAAAGAGGGTCAGGTTTCAGAAGGCTTGTACCCTCTGGATCCACTGGCAAGAGAGTGATTACATTTTCCAAATGTAGATGCACTTGTGTGTGCAGTCCCCAAGCAGACAACTATTCCTGTGGAAGGAGGAGTGGCCTTGAAGGATGCTCATGGTTGAAGGACTGAGACTATCCTTAAGCAAGTATTTGATGCAGTGGCAATGACCTTTATAGATCATTACTTGTTGTTCCCTGGTGGCTCAATCTTGTTTACTTCTTTCCCAGGAGATCGATGACTCCGGGCTGAACTCCATGGCAGTTATGGAGCCAGCTGCTGCTTTTTTGGCAGATGCAGGCTGTGATTTGGTCTGCTCTTCAGCCAGAGGAGTGGCTTCCATTGTAGCGGCCAGGTGTCAGTTATGGTTGAGAAATTGGTCGGTCGATCCGACCTCAAAGGCTAACCATACCAAAATGCCCTTTAAAGGCTTATTTGGGAGTGAGTTGGAAAAATTGGCCAGTAAGTGGGGCGAATCTCTGGTTCCTCATTTGCCAGAGGATAAGAAGCAGATGCCATGCTCTTTTAACATGAGAGGTCGTATTATAGAGGATCCGGTGTTTTCATCTCTGTAGAGGAACAACCCTCTCAGTCCTTTCGTCCCTGACAGCCAAGAAAGGGTTGTGGGTCGAGTAGTGGAACCTACCGAACCTCCCAGTGAAGGTTTGCCAACCCATCCCCAGGAACAGGAGATAGGAGGATGCCTCTCTCTCTTTTATCAGAGGTGGGTCGAGATCACATCAGATCAATGGGTACTGGAGGTGATACGAAAAGGATATGCGCTGGAGTTTCATATTGTTTCTCGGGACATGTTCATGCCATTTCACACAGAAGAAGCAGGCAGTGGAATCTGCATTGGCAAGGCTCCTCAGTCTGAGGGCTGTGGTTCCATTCCCTATGTCTCAAGAAAATACAGGTGGTTGTTCCATTTATTTCATTGTGCCCAAGAAGAATGGCTCCTTTCATCCCATTCTGGATCTTAAATGTGTCAACTGTGTTGCAACCATCTCTGCCAGACGTCTCCACTACGCCCACCTTACTGCTTTGGCGACTCCCTCTTTGCCTCTTGGAAGTTTGGCTGCTGCGGCGTCCTCTTGCCGTCCTCCTTCAGCGCCCCCAGACTGGCTAGACGCTGCACACCGCCATGTTTCTCCGGAGCCTAAGGGCGCATGCGTGGCCTCGACTGAAGTACCAGAAGTGGCGCGAAGCTCAGGAGCGTCCCCCTGAGATGACGTCATCCGCACCGGATATTTAAGGTCTTTGAAATCGCTAACTAATCGAGTTAGCAAGGGTTACTC
Organism: Rhinatrema bivittatum; assembly: GCF_901001135.1. Taxonomy (NCBI): domain Eukaryota; kingdom Metazoa; phylum Chordata; class Amphibia; order Gymnophiona; family Rhinatrematidae; genus Rhinatrema; species Rhinatrema bivittatum. The sequence continues at coordinate 304,026,430 of NC_042617.1, forward strand.
TACCTAAGCTACTCTGCCTCCACGGACTTACCAGGGGTACCCAGTCCTCGGGGGCCTCGCTTTCTCTTTTGCTGCTCAGATTGCAGTCTGGAACCGGTACTCGCTCCTCGAGGGCCCTCGTTCCCGGACTTGCTACTGAATACCACTTCTGCCAGGAAGTCATCGCTGCCTACAACATCAGTGATTTACCTTCTCTCTCTGAGCGTTCCCTGGAACCAGGTACTCGCTCCTCGAGGGCCTGCTTCTTTCCAGCTCCTGGGCTGCTTCCAAGAAACTATTGTGTGAGTGTTACCATCAAGGTTCTGTTCCTGAACTCTGCACACCCTGCCTACTCACTATATTCAGTTTCTCTACAGCTCAGTTATCCAGGATCGCTGTTCCAGTATCTGAGGGACTACAGCCCTGCCGTGCACTTCAGCTAACTACTGCCACCTCTGGTGGTTCAATATACTGTTTAATAAAAGAACTAGTGTGTGTCTGTCTCCATTCTCTGAACCTGACCGGTGGTCCCTCTCGGGATCTTCCCCCGGGGGCGTGGTCATCTGCTACCGGCCCAAGGATCCACCCACAACTACCTCAAACGCTAACAAACTGTCATCTTTGAGTGACACATTTTCGCTTGGAAACATTGCACTCAGTAATGTCCGTGCAGTCAGGGGAGTTTCTGACCTCCTTGGATCTGTCCAAGGCATACCTTTATATTCCCATCTGACTAGAGCATCAATGCTTTCTACAGTTCACAGTTCTGGGATGTCATTATCAGTTTCAGGCCCTGCCGTTTGGTCTGGCCACTGCCCCATGGACCGTTTCCAAGGTAATGGTGGTAGTAGCAGCAACATTGAGAAAAGATGGGATCCTCGTACAGCCGTATTTGGATGACTGGCTGATTCAGCCAAGTAGCTGGAAGAGAGCTGCAGAGTGACCCGCGAGGTGATCTCCCTGTTGCAGGAGCTTGGCTGGGTGGTGAACCTGACCAAAACAGTCTTCAGTCTGCTCAGTCATTGGAATACCTCTGGGTATGATTTGACAGTGAGCAGGGCAAAGTTTACCTGCTGGAAGCACACATTCAGACGTTGAGGACACAGCTCTGTCTATTATTGAACACACTGCGCCTTACCATATAGTCCTACCTGCAAGTACTTTGCTTAATGGCAGCAACCCTGGAAATAGTCCCATGGGTAAGAGAGCATATACGTCCTCTTCAGCACTCCCTGTTGTCTTGGTGGAACCCGCAGTCTCAGGACTATTCAATTTGGCTCTTCCTGCCGCTGGAAGTCTCCTCCCAACTGCAGTGGTGGCTGCAGGCAGATTATGTATGGGAGTTTCCCTAGCACCACCAGACTGGCTAGTACTGACAACGGGCGCGGGCCATCCATTGCACCTACCATGTGACAGGGGCCGGCCAATGGCACTGATAGCCCCTGTCACATGGTAAGGGCAAAGGGCCATCGGTGCCATTTTGATTAGTGGCAGCCGACGGCCCGAGAGCGGGAGATCGCTCCCGGGACCCCCACTAAACCGCCAGGTACTTTTAAAAAGTTTTGGGGGGATCGGGAGGGTGGGGGAAGCTAAAGGATGTGTTTTTAAAGGGTCGGGTGGGTTTTTTGTTTATTGGCTCGGGCGCAACAGATTTAAAAAAAAAAAAAAAAAGATCGGACCGCACGCAAAAAATGTCCCGATATCCCCGAACCTGGAATTGGAACCGGTTCCGACTCACAACTCTGTTGGGGATCGATACCCTAGTGCAGGAGTGGCCAGAAGAGAAGTTGCTGATTGATCTGATGGTTCGAGTTCCACAGTGGAATGGTGCTCTTGGTTGCTCCGGATTGGCCCAGGAGGCTGTGGTATGGGGATTTGAGGCGGCTACTGGGGGACTCTCCCCTTCGACTTCCAGCACATAGGAAACTGCTAAGTCAGGGTCTGATTTTTCATGAAGATCCGACTTGTTTTTTTCTTAAGGTATGACCCTTGAGAGGGCTCAGTTGCTGAAACGTGGATACTCAGTGGCAGTGATTTCCACTTTGCTTAGGGCTAGAAAGTTCTCCACTTCATTGGCCTATGTGAGAGTTTGACGATCGTTTGCAGCCTGGTGTGAGGATCAAGGTTCTCTTCCTCATTCGGCCAAGATTCCGCTCATTTTGGAATTTTTGCAAGATGGCTTGAATAAAGGTTGGCCCTTAATTCTTTAAAGTTACAAATAGCGGCTCTTGCATATTTCAGGGGCCAGATGAATGGTGGTTCTTTGTCGGCTCATCCTGATGTGGCCTGTTTCCTGAAAGGAATGTAACATTTTCATTTTCCCTTGCAGTTTCCAGTACTCTTATGGAGTCTAAATTTGGTTTTGGAATTCTTAGTGGGTGCTATGTTTAGACTGATGTTTAGCTTATCCTTGCGGTTACTGACCTTGAAAACTGTGTTTCTCATGGCCATTTATTTTGTGCGGAGAGTTTCCGAGCTACCGGCCTTGTCTTTGCCAGGAGTCTTTCCTCCAGGTGACTCCAGGGGCGATACTGCTGCGAACTGTTCCTTCTTTTTTACCAAAGGTGGTCACTGAATTTCACTTGAATCAGTCCATTTCCCTGCTGTCTCTGGATAGAGAGCGAGATGTAGAGGAGTATCGTCTGTTGCGACCCTTGGATGTCTAGAGACATATCCGGTATCTGGAGGTTACTGAGACTTTACAGAAAACAGATTGCCTGTTTGTTCTTCATGGTGGTACTAAACAAGGAGACCTGGCCTTGTGGGCTACAATAGCCCGATGGATTAAGGAGGTAGTCACAGCAGAATATGTGGATGCTGGGAAGCTGTTACCTAGTCATGTTAGGGCTCATTCCACTAGGGCTCAGGCAATGTTGTTGTCTCCCATTGACATTTGCCAAGCTCCAACAAGGTCCTCCTTACATACCTTTTCCAGATATTATCGTCTGGATGTGCAGGTCCGGGAAGATGTGGCCTTTGCACGTGTGGTTTTGACAGGACCATGAGCAGCCTCCTGCCCTATTCGGGAGTAGCTTGGGTACATCCCACTTGATCTGGATTCATTTGACTGGACGCTAAGAAATGAGAAATTACTACTTACCTGATAATTTCCTTTTCTTTAGGATAGTCAGATGAATCCAGCTTCCCTCCCTTGTATGCTGAATGTTTATAGTATGGTCCTCCTGTGTGACTACGTATTACAGGGATTACTGGTTAGTCCAGTCCCTAGACTAATGTTATTACATTGTTATCTGAGCTCGGTGTTGCCTGTTGGCCAAGTATTGAAATGGTTATCTGTTTTTAAATCAGGTTTTTTGCTTGTCTGTCCACAGTTGCTTTTGAAGAGAATACTGGCAGGCTGATGTCACTGCAGGGATATATATACTGTGACATCAGTTTGCTCCATCTCCATCTGCTGGTAGAGGTGCATAACCCACTTGTTCTGGATTCATCTGACTGTCCTAAAGAAAAGGAAATTATCAGGTAAGTAGTAATTTCTCATTGCTTGTACTCTGCCCATATACTCACATCTATCTATCTATCTATCTATCTATCTATCTATCTATTTATTTATTTATTTATTTATTTAACATTTCTTTTATACCGATATCCGTTCGCACATCGTATCGGTTCACAGTAAACAAAAAACCATTGGGCAGTGCCCGTACATATAACATATAACAGATAACATAATATAATATGATGAACTAGGCAACATATAAATAAATTTTTGGGAGGAGCCCTTACATATAACAGGTATCAATGGGTAGCTGCTATGGAATATAACTATAACTATATACATGAAAGTGCAAAGTACAAAATCATCAGACATAAAGGCGTTCATACCAAGATATCAGTATAACATTCATAGGGGGGTTTTATGTAATAGGGGGTGAGATGGAGTAGGCTTGCTGAAAGAGCCATGTTTTAAGTTTCTTTTTGAAAGTGGGGGTATAGGTCTCTATGCGGATATCATGGGGCAGTGAGTTCCATATGGTGGGGCCGGCAAGAGAAAAGGCTCTGTTAATAGTGGAGGAGAGTTTAAAAGATTTAATAGATTGGGCACGGAGTGTTCCTTGGAGAGCTGGGCGTGTAGGTCTCTTGGAGGTACGAGGTAAGAGGGGGGGGTTAAGCCAGTTGAGGTTGGAATTTACTAGACTCTTATGTATGATCGAGAGTGTTTTATAAAGAATTCTTGACTGTATAGGGAGCCAGTGTAGTTCAATAAGTGTGGGGGTGATGTGATCTCTTTTCTTTGTGTTTGACAATATCCGAGCGGCGGCATTTTGTAGGAGTTGAAGTGGCTTAGTGTGTGTTGCAGGAATGCCAAGTAAGAGCGCATTACAATAGTCAATCTTCGATAAAATAATAGCTTGGAGGACTGTACGGAAATCATTGAAGTGTAGTAGGGGTCTGAGTTTCTTTATTGTTTGGAGTTTAAAATAGCAGTCTTTTATGATGGATTTGATGAATGGTTTAAATGAGAGGTGATTATCAATAATTATCAATAATAACTCCATTTATGGGCCTTTTAACACGAACAACTCTTTAAAATTTACCCCTTAAGGAAAAACGATGTTTTTGTTATTGGATGATTTGCTCATACCTGGCCAGTCTCTTCAAGAAGTTCATTCATCCATTCTTCCTACAATGAGCATGCTTCAGTTCCTAGAATTTCTAATCAATCTTCAAAAATCTAACATGAAGCTATCTTATGTAATTGACTTCATAGGGGCCCATCTGGATACATCCTAGGGAAAAACATTTCTGCCTTAACAGAGAGCAGACTAATTATGAAAACGAATTCTATGGATCAGGGACCAAAGATAAGTTTCTGCCCTCCTTTTCATAAAAATGTAAATTCACATGGCAGTAACTGTCTACATCATCTCTTTCACACATCTTCACATGAGACAGTTTCAGCGGGAGCTACAGTTTTAATGGAACCAACATCTCCAACCATTGTCAGACAAAGTGAGAATACCCAATACTGTCATTAAATCTTTGACATGGCAGTTAAATTGCACAAATCTATTAAAAGGTCAATTGTTTCACCAACCCCAGTTTCAAAACATTTTGATGATAGATGCTTCCAGTAAAGTTCGGTGAAATCATCTAAAAGATTTCTCCGCTCAACGATCGTGGTCACTAGAAGTCCCTTCAGATCAATCAACTATAATGAGAAAAATCCTCAGTGCTCTGTAATTGGTCATCCCATGGTTAAAGAACAAGGCGTTGTTGATCCAAATAGAAAACTAGGTGGAAATGTTTTATATCGGCAAACAAGGCGGAACAGGTTCTTACAAGCTTTACCTAGAAGCCTCCAAACTTTGGAAATGAGCATATCCCAAGATATGTTTCTTCTAGCGCTCTGTCTTCTAGAAAACCAGAATCAGATAGTAGGCAGATTACGGTAAGTTGACTACAGCCACACAAATGATCACTACACAACTATATAGCACAGGAATTATTTTCAATTTTGGGGCACTCCACAAATAGACTTCTTTGCAATATTTCCTCAACAATAAATTTCCCACATTCTGCTACAGGAGGCTAGCAAGGGGCAGACTAGTAGCAGATACTTTCTCAGTTCAGTGGAATCTAGGTCTTCTCTACGTGTTTCCACTCATTTCAAGGATTTTTCAGAAAATGAGAAGGAAAAGTGGACAAATCATTTCATAGTCTCCTTTTGGCCTCAGCTGTAGTTTCCATGGTTCCAATATTTAGCTATTCAACCACTGATAAAGATGCAGATATTCCCATCCCTTGTCATGCAGTGTAATGGAAATTTCCTAAATCTCAACCTCGTCTTTATCTCTATTGTCTTGAATGTTGAAAGTCGGTTAATTTCATTCAAGCGGTTGCCTAACAGAATAAAGGGAATTTTCCTTTGTTCAAGAAAGGACTCTGCCAAAAGATCCTACATCTACAGCATGTTTCAGGCTAAAGTCTGCATCTAGAAAAAAAACATGCAGACTTTAATCTGAATTTTCAAAGTGGATTTACGCATGCAAGTCTGTTTTGAAAATGAGTGAGTGTGCGCAGAACCCAGTGTGGATATGCACACACACTTACACTTGCTTGGAAGCCGGTATACATGTATACGTGTACACTTATGCATATACAGGTAAATTTTAAAAGAAGTTATACACGTAAATTTAACACACTATCATAGTAATTTTCAAAAGCCATTTATGCACTTAAAGTGTATTTACGCTGGTAAATCCTATTGATAATTCAATGGCATATATTGTAGCAATTTTCAAAAGCCCACCTCAAGTGTAAAGAGCATTTACACATGTAACACCCAGTTTTAAGTGTGTAAATGCTTTTGAAAATCAGGCCCATTCTTTTAAAAATGAAAAGTATGCGCTTAAATGATTCCCCATTCCAAATGTACTCTCGAGTATCACTCTTTCTAGTGCACGTAAAGGTATGTGCTAAATCGCATTTATGCACACAACCCTCTAGACAATTTTCTAAATATTTATGTGCATAAAACCCGGTTTTATGCTCTTAAATCCTTTTGTAAATTCAGCCCTAAATGAAAAAGATTCACTATTTGGCACTCAAAAATTCAGACAGGACCCCTTTAAGTGTCCTGTTCCTCTCTTACTTCAATATCTACTAAGGCTTTTCCTACTCCGGTTTGAAAACTAAATCTTTCAGAGTTCACCTTAGTGCCATAGCAGAACAGCATGGGAATTCGCAAGGTGTTACCATTTCCCATCAACCCTATAGTTACCAGATTCATGAAAGGGTCTCATACATCTGAAACCTCCAATAAAAGATCCTCCTGTAACTTGGGTTCTGAATGTAGTCCTTGTTCCACTCATGAAACCACCATTTGAGCCCTTAGCAGTGGCAGAAGTAAAACTCCTTTCTTGAAAAGTTATATTTTAATTTTGTTAGCAGTTACTTCAGCTCAAAGAAGAAGTGGATTACGTAAGCCCTAGTTTCATGCTGTCCTTATACTTGTGTTTTTCACTGCACAGTAGTTTGAAAAACCATCCTAAATGTTTCCCAAAGGTGATTTCTCAGTTTCATGAACCCTTGCGCTGAGGTTCTTACCAAGGAATCCAAGGGCACACTTCAATTTCACAGGCTTGCTATGTTCACTCTTCCTGTAACTTCCACAAACTCACTTCTCTCCAGAATTCCCTGTTGGGGGAGGCGAGGGAGTGGGAGAACAATCTCCAAGGCCCTAAGAATTGTTTAACAGTCTTTAACACATGTGCAGTGTTAATTATGCTGGACAATGAATGCGGTTCCAACATAGCTTTACTGATAGTCGATTTTAAGTTGAAGTAAATGACAATTTACAAGTTCTTGTTTTATACAGTCCATTGCATAATCCTCTTCCAATAAATCTGTGACTCTGTGCTGCTGACAGTCTGTTCTTTTAGGTTCCACATCCCTTTCCAATTGCAGGGTCCCTCCCAGAATTGATGGAATGGGGTACTTCAACTAAATTTAGATGGCATAAGTTAAATTCACACTTGTCATACCTTAATCCAAGCTCCTTCAGAATATCCTGATGATATTTAGTGGTAGTGAACACCAGATAGGTTCCATGGTTCTCCTGTTCTCACATTTCTCTCCTCCTCCTAAGAATGAATGTGAATCCACACCACAGATTAATTTTTGAAGGATCCTTGGATCTCACTGGGTGAGAGACTCCGGGGGGGGGGGGGGGGGGGGACTCCTTTCCTCATGATGATTAACTAAATTCCTTAGGCCCTGGGGAATTTAGTTGATTGGAAAAATAAAACACTAGGATTCAGTACACAACAAAAAGATGAAGGAAAGGTGGATACAACTTCCTCCAAATCAAAATCCAAAAAAAGTACACTTGGTTTCTCAAAAAGAGAAGATGAGGTGCCATTTCTTCCATCTGACCCAGACCTTATTCCTTAAGGCCCAAGGGTACTCCCTTCCAAATAAAAGGAACACAGACAAGCAGCAAGAAAAGCTCCATCCTGCCTCCTCAAAGGTCAACTCAAAAAATCCATACCCTCTCTGGAGGTTTCCTCTTGTTTTTAGTAATAAGAAGACACCAACACAGCAACCCACATGGGGGAGCCATACACCAACTAAGGATGCTTCTCTTCTGCCTACACGGTTGGTATGTTCCTACTAATAGAAACTCAGTAGGGCTCTTTACATTTCATTTAAATCAGTCCATTGGGTTGCCAACATTCTTTTCAAAATGTAAGGCAGATTACAGATTCTAAGTAGGTGTTTAGAGTATAATTTTTATTTAGGATCTGACTCAGAATAAAAACCTCTTTGATTTGTCTAAATTAAGTAATTGCTTTATTAAGGGTTTTTAATCAATTAAACATAAGTGATTAGGTGGTATACAAATATATAGCAATTGTTTAAGTGATTAAAGACAGATATTTTCTTAAAGTTTCTAAATTGGCACAGCAGTCAATTAAGTCTACACAGATTTCACAAATATTACAGACTACTAAACCCAGATTACTTAAAACCAGTTCTCTGACCTTCTTAACATAATTAGGAGTTAAAGTTTGTTTTCGCACTATATAGATCACAATTACTTAACCAAAGATGCAGCCTTTGGGTAGAAATCTTCTGCTCAGTTGGAGCCAGCCCTCAGGTGTCAATGGCTGTTGTCAATGGCCGCTGCTCTGATGTTGGCAGCTCCAATGATGATGGCTGTGGTGGTTTTGTGGCTCTGTTTCTAGCGGAAACCTGGAATTTTACTTACTTTGAAGGAAGTAATCAAGCATAATGCATGCAGATGAATGAGGGCCAAGCACAGCTTTAGATTGGAGTATTCTCATTTTTTTTGGAGAAATGAAGAGTTCATTGTTGCCTAAATAACCACATAATCTTAGAAATGCTTAAAGATAAGCAATATCCAATCCATGTTGAGTTCTTTGATTCAGTCAAGACCAGAGGTATAGACAGTTTGGGGCTTGTTAAAAATTTGTGACCTAAATTGTTTTCTGTAATGTCTGTATTTTCCATTCTTAAGGCATAGTGGAAAAGTGGCGGTTCTTCCATCTTAGCTTGATTCAGAGAAAATAGCTCTTGTCCTAATTCAAATTTGTGACCTATTGTGCCTACAAAGGACAAGCAGAATCTTCATACATTGGACTGCAGATGAATTTCTGTTTGCAAAGGATGCATTCCACAGAAAGTCCTCACAACCACTGATTTCTTTTAATTCAATCAAACAGGAGCTTTCAGCTACAAATATAATTCTTTTGTAAGGGGTAGGGGGTGTGTGAGCCTTTAATGCTGTGATGAGCCCCTGAGGCCTATACCAGGGTGAGCCCCCACTGGTGAATGGGCCCTGTAGCGGGACAGTCTGGAGCTTCACCTTTACCAGTTGCCTCCTCCATAGGTTGAGCCCTTGGATTCTGGCAGCCAGCAGGACTTAGGTGGGTCCCTAGAGCAGAGACATACCAGAGATAGAGTAGATAACAAGTTTATGAAAGTCAGTGGAAAGCCCAGGTCAGGCAGCAGGCAAGAATAGTCAGGCAAATGTAGTGTGGTCCAGGCAAGAGGACAAGATTCAGGTGGCAGGCGAACATGGTCAGGTCCAAGCAAGACGTCAAGGTCCAGAATGACAAGCCAAGGGTGGACGTGGACACACAGAAGACACTGATGAGACAACAAGGAAGACAAGCTGGACAGACTGGCTGGAAGGCAAAGCAGGACGAGACTGGACTGGAAGGCAAGGCTGGATGAGGTTGAACTGGAAAGCAAGGCTGGAGGAGGCTGGACTGGCAGGCAAGACAAGACGAAGCTGGGAACACAGGAATGGTGTAGCAACACACTCTTCTAGGCAGGAGCCCTGTTGCTGTGGCGAGGAGGGGAAGTCCGTGAAGCCCTTATATAGGGCTGAGGCGCTGATATCATTAGTGGATGCCGCAGGCATTTTCCCACTGTAAGCCCTTTAACTAACTTACATCTAGGGATATTCGGTGGAGCAGCGTTGATGCGGCATCCTGTGCCGCATGAGAGGAGATTGATGGCATCCTGCCGCAACCTTACAACCAGCTGCTGGCCGTGTCAGGGGTAAGTCCTTACAGCTTCAAAGTAAAGTAAATGCCCATCAGGGTTACAGCAACTGCTTTAGTGCAGCAGCATTCTGCTTCCATAGATGATATCTGCAAAGCTACTATATGGTCTTTTGTCCATACGTTCACTGCTCATTACTACCTAGAGACTGCTTCATTTTAAGATAGCAGCTTTGGACAGGCAGTTCTTCGAAGCTATTTAATTACCTTCTTTAACTCTACCCTCCATCCTTGGGCAAGATAGATGGGTTGCAATGATCTGCTATCAACATGCAAATAAATTAATCGTAGTGGTTAGAGCAGTGGACTATGAACCAGGAGACCAGGGTTCAAGTCCTGCTGTTGCTCCTTGTGACCTTGGGCAAGTCACTTTACCCTCCATTGCCTCAGGTACAAAACTTAGATTGTAAGCCCTCTGGGGATAGGGAAATACCTACAGTACCTGAATATAAACTGGTGTGATATCTCGATTGAGATCGAATATCGGTATATAAAAAATAAATAAAATACTAGGTCCCGCTTGTGTGGCTGATAGTATCCTGCTTGTCCACAGAGAAAGCTAAGTTGCTTAACTGGAATAGGTGTTCTACATAGACAGCAGGATAAATTAGCCACACAATTCCTCCCACTTTTCCTTCAGAGTGGAAGCTTAATTTGCTATTAAGACTGAGGAGACTCACATGATAGGTAACTACGAGGCAATGTCCATCTGTGCTTAGAAAGACCTAGGTTTTTCGGAGTTCTGAGAGAGCCTTCAGTCTCTGCACAGTCAGATGATGTCACTCACTTGTATGGCTGATTTATCCTGCTGTCTACGGAGAACACCTGTTGCAGGTAAACAACTTAGCTTTCCCTGATATAAAGCAAGGCTAGTTAATGACCTTGAATGCTGTTCTCTTATGCAGGGATCTCACTACGGACGACCAGATTGCCTTGTTGAAATCCAGCGCCATTGAAGTAATCATGCTGCGGTCAAACCAGTCCTTCACCATGGAGGATATGTCCTGGACGTGTGGCAATGAAGACTTCAAATACAAGATCAGCGACGTCACTCAAGGTAACCAACATAAACACATAGGTCATTAGAGGAACATAGAATATGCTGACAGATCGTAGATACAAAGTTCAGCTTATCTACCCATTCTTACTGCTTACTGCATTATCACAGTTTTTACTAAGTCTCTGGTTTCATCTTCATTTGCCCACTGCAGAAGATCTCCTGTGCTTATCCCAGACTTTCTGGAATTTTTTTTAATGGCTTTTGCCTCCAGCACCTCCACTGGGAGGATGTACCATGCATATCCTCTCTGTGAAGAACTATTTCCTTATGTTACTCAAGAGTTTATCCAGCTTCAGCTTCATCTCATTAGTCCATGTTCTAGGACGGGGTGGACAACTCTGGTTCTCAAGAGCCACAAACAGGCCTGGTTTTCAGGCATCCAAAATTAATATACCGTACTTGCGGTATATTTTCAAACAATGGAGGCTGTACTTGAAAATCTGTCTCATGCATATTCATTGTGGATATCCTGAAAACCAGGCCTGTTTGTGGCTCTTGTGGACTAGAGTTGGCCACACCTATTCTAGAACTTCTCCTCCACCTTAACAGTATCAAACATCCCATACTTCTATTTGAGGAGTTGTTGTGGAATTCACAGCTTCAGTAATTCAAATCACAAAGATCTACACCATCCCTGTTGAAATTATAACTTTACAGTATTTTGCTCCAGAACTAAACCTGAACACATCGCTTGAGCTACTTGCCTTTTTCTCATTGGAAAGCCTTCCGCCATAATTCTCTCTACCCAACTCTATTTGACTTCCTGTCAACCAGTGTTAAAAGTATGTGATTCATTTTGGCAAATGTCAGTTTACAGATGCAACATCCATACTCCACCTCCCAATAAACACCAATAGGGATTCTCCAGGGGTATATATCAATTGAATTAAGCATTGTAACACAGCCTTTGAGGGCAACCTTAAAGAACAAGATAGTTCCATCCATAAAACAGCTATTCAGTTTTTTCCTTTTCCCACATTTTCTTCTGCAATTTGTTTTTACTGATGAACACTAAGGGCCTTATTTTCTAAGGCTATCGCACGCCCCCCTGTTTCGCCCCCCTGCCCCCTGTTACCAAGTTCTGCGAACTTAGAAAATCCGCCCCTATATCTCCCAACTTTGGGAGACTGAGTTATTCTCCCCCTATGCTCCAAGGGACAGAATTCAAACCAAGCAAGTATCTCTTTCAACGCTGTGCTCAAAATCCATGCACTAATTTATGACACTTACTTCCATGTCTTGGTCAACTCTCTCTGTTGAGGATTGTTGTGAGACTCTGCTGAAGGACCATTTTGCTACGGTAGTTATAAATGTGCTAGGATGAATGGTTGTAGCTCACCACCATCATCTTCGGTGAAGGTCAATGATCTGGAGTTAACTACAGCATCTACTTCTGTCAGGATTGTGATAATCTCTTCACATGATAAGAATGCCTTCCCCAATATTTTTCTTAAACAGTGCACACCATTCTTTTCCTGATTCCTCCTCACAGCAGGCTCCTCTCTCATTGTTGAATTTCCAAGGGATGCCCTTTTCAGTGAAGCATTCTTCCAGTTCCTCAGAGTTGAGCATTTTCCACAATTCCTTCAAGTACATGTCCTGCTTTTCTAAAGGTTTTGCATTCTCCGAAAACATCCCTTTGCATGATTTCTGTCTGCCTGTGAACCTTAAGGCCAGCAAAAACTTTTCTGCGGTCTGGTCTGAGACAAGCTCAGATGAACAATGCAACGTGGAATGGATTGTCAAAGGGATTTTGTGTATAGAAATAGCATGTATGCAAATGAGTATTACATATACATGTATATGCTATTTAATAAACATTGAGAGTTTGTGCATACTTGCAGTATGGCATGTACATTTTGCAGGGGTGAAAAAGGGGCGGTCTAAGGACGTTCCTGGATGGGATTCAAAAATATGCACTCAAGTAGCTATTTTGTAAGAGGTGCACATGCATACATTTGTCTGAACATTTAACACAGCTAACTGACTTATGCAATTGAAATTAGATTTGTCTTTTGTCAGATTTTGGGTGGGAGTTCTGGGTGAACTGGTGGTGATCTAAGGTCCAGTGCTAAAAGGGTCTGATTGAACTGGTGGAGGTATTGGCAAACTGGTGAGTCAGAGTACACATACTTTATAAAATAGCTGCCTCAACATTAAAATCAGAGTTATTAGCAGATATGTTATATATTTTTATGCACCTAAAATATGTATGTGTACACTTACAAAATAGGTGGAGTAAGTGTTTTCTGTCTATGGAAATATATGCGTGTACTTTTGGGACAGAAATGCACGGTATTTTATAAACTACGGCCTATGCCACACAGTTAGTAAAATACAATACTTGTATAAATCGCCTCATGTCTACTTATGCATACAAATTGTACTGCAGACAGCTTTGAAAATTGGGCTTTTTATGCCTTTTCCACTGTGTCATTACCCTTTATAGGCAATGGTCCAGAAAAAACACCAAAAATTTCAAATGGTGGATTCTCCATGATGCAAACTTTAGGCAGAAGGGTTTGGGTTTCTCTCCTAGGGTTCACCTTAAATATCTTACAGATTAGGCATTTCTATGTAAATTCCTTCACCATCTGACTTAGTCTCACAACCCAGAACCTCTATCCAAGTTATCTTGCATACCCATGTGCATCACTGTCTTGTGTTGAAATTGCACTTGGAGCTGGGTAAACTGTAGATCTTGCAGGTAGAATCCAGGGGTTTGTGATTTCATGTTGTGGGTTGCAGCCATTCCTCTACAAACATCAGTCCTTACATATCCAGAAATTGGTTTAATTTGTTAATCTTACAATCTTTGGATGCATCTTTACTTATTCTAAGCCAAGGATGGGCAACTCTGGTCCTCAAGGATCCCAAACCGAATAACCCTAATGAATATGCATGAAACAGATTTGTATAAATTGAGGCAGGGTTCATGCAAATCTATCTCATGCATATTTATTAAGGATATCCTGAAAATCCAATCAGTTTGAGGCCCTCAAGGACCGAGGTGCTTAAGCTTGCTCTAAGTTATTTGAAGCCAACTCATCTTCTTAGGCACTTTGAGATTCATGTTCAGTTTCTGGCCAGCTAACTGTGCAGGGATATTCAGTGGCATGGGCGAACTTTGAACATCCCTGGCTATCTTATAGTTATCTGGACAAGTTTATACAGCTAACTTTAGGCTAGCTCTTTGGCTGTCCTAAAATTGTCCAGCTACGTTAGCCGGAAAATGGTGGAAATCAGGGTTTATCTGGCTAACTTAGCCAAACAGCCAGCTCCATCCCAGAGTGCCCCCTTCCTACCCCCTCAAGCTAATCTTTTTACTTGGAGAAAGACCTATCCGACTTACTTAGGGGCCAGTCAGCACAGCAGGATTTTCAGATTAGGCCATTCATCCAGCTAAATCCAAATTTAGCTGGACAAATGACACTGAATATCAGCCTCATTGTATCCAGTAGTGCTCAGCCATGGAGATCTCCTCCACCGTTAATATTCCAATCTAAATTACTTTCTGGTAGTATCTCCAAATGGGTTTATTTTCTGTATCACGAGGAATGTGGAAAGATGCGCTTAGCATACTTAAATGTCGCATGAAGACTCCATGTATAACAGATATTTCCATTAAGATAAAGTTGTAACTCCTTCTGACTTGTTTAACAGGATTACTCTTGAGTGTTCCTCCCGATGCAGCCTTGGCGAAACGCGGCCCCGTGTTGGGGAGACAGAGTTTTTTGTTTCACAATTGCATTTCACTTTGTTTGAAGTCAAATTGTACAAATCTTACTGGCTTTTTATTAAAAACATTTTGCATTTGGAAATTATTAAAGTCTGTAGACCAGAAGTTTGTTCACAGCACACATATTGCCTCCTTATTTTGGACCTACCGTGACGGGACAGAACCTCCCTCTTAATCCAGATTATGTCAGATATGATCTCAGTCTCTCAAATGTACTACTAGGGTTTCCTATCAAGATGCATTTGGAAAATCTTTTAAATCAGGCCTGTGGTCCCGAGACAATGAGGACTATTTCTGTATCTTTCTGTCACATTATTTTGGTTTCGGATTGCACTTCTTGATACTTGATGATTTTTTTCTCTCTTCTTACGTAGTACAGAATAATAACTTGGTACTGCTATTAATAATGCCATTCTTGCACTATGTGTGGTTTTCTAGCATCAAGCTTTTTATTAGTTTGAATGGAAATGTCCCAGGTGATCACAGTTTCTTCATTCTCTACAAATCTGTCAGGGTTGTGATCCCAGTTCTTTTATGGTTCAGCTGTTTAAACAATTTCCAACCGATGAGCCTTATTGTGCCTTTCCATATACAGGTCTTCTGACATTAGTACATTGTACCCAGCAACAAGATGTGTAACTGTTTCCAGTTTGTGCTATAGAGCCTGCATTTCTCCGTTTTATGCTTGCTGTAAACCATAGTTCATGGTTCACTATCCTGTGCTGCAATTAGCAACTCTCATCTTTAGGTTTAAATTTACTACTCTCTAACCTTTCCTGTGTTAGGTTTTGATCTATTTGTTTATTTATTTATTGAATGCCTTCTATTCTGCTAATCCAAGTACTTTAGCGGATCACACTGCTTAACATAAATTACAGTAACATTAAAATCATAAACTTGTAACCAAACTCAGCATTTGCATCTTGTTTTTCCCTTGTTCCTTGATTCACACTCTTTAAAGAGTTTTTTTTTCTTTTATTTTGCAAATTCTGTAGTTTTTTTCCCTACATGCACTGATGGATTCTCACTCATTCCTTGTATTCCTCAGAATGCTTCTCCAAGGATGGAATTTGTTTATGGCTGTCTACTTTCATACTTTAGCTGTTTTTGAGTATTTAGGTCTGTTGATGCTGTTAAATATGTTGGAAGCCTATGCTAGCAGCTCTTTAGGTGGAATTCTATTTCTCTAAGACATTTACCTCCTTCAGCTGTTGGGATATACAGTCTCAGATTAGTGTTTCTTATAGATTAGCTGGTGGGTATGATTTCTTGTTCTTACATCCAATTGGTTGAGATCATTTTAGGGCCAGTCTATGATTCCAAAGTTGTTTTGAGTGTGTACAGATTACCAATTGGTTAATGGCTTGTATCTAATTCTCTCCTGTTTAAAACTTTTCTCAATATTTACTTTGTCGCTTGCAGTTCTCTTTGCTGGTCTGCGTCCCTCAGTAATTTGTGGTGGATTGTTGCTCTTTCATTTACTCCTAGATATTTATCTACACCCTCTTGCTCAGTACCTTTTATATTAGTCTTCAGTCAGAGAGATGCTTTTAGCTTTGATAAGCTTCCCTTTAAGGAAGATTGTCTTGGCACATTTATCCAGGCCAAATATCATCCTGTCATCTGAGAAGCTCTTTATTGCTCAGTTGTTCTTCTAAATGACAATCACAAGAGCTAAACACTTCAAATCATCAGCAAATAATAGGTGTAATGTTATATGTGGATCATTTTAATGGCTGGGATTAAGGTTAAATCTATAGCTCAATCACTTAAGACTACTTGGTGGATTCAGTGCCAGACAAAACAAAAGTAGTGACAGGGATTTATCCCTGAGCATTCTTTGCTGGATCTTCATCTAAAGAATGACAAATTGTTCAACCTCATAATTCAGATGGAATGTAGTTGCCACATTTTCTTTGTGAAGTTGACATATACTGTCAGTTGAGGGTTTATTTCAAGGCAGTTTTTAATCTAAGAGTGGTTAAAACGCTATCAAACGCTTTTATAGTCTAACCTAAGATTTCAGTTTGTCTTATAACTGGCCATGTTCGCTTTCTTGAGCATTAGGGATGTGCATATGTTTTGCATGAAACTGCAAAATGTAACAGATGAGGCTATTTTTGGTTCATACGAACGGCATGAGCTGAAAATGAATATACATTAAAATGTTTGTGTCAACTTATTTTCTAAAAAAAAACCCCCAAAATGGGCTTTTAGTGGGACCAGGCCTTGGCTTAGACCTATCTTCTGGGCCTAGACCCAAACCTGACATTAGGGCCAAGCTGAGACCATATCCCAGTCGCCGAGGCACAGACCTGGGCCTGGGCCTAGGCCTATAGCTGGGGCCTGACCCACCTAGGCTCAAGCCCAAACTTGGGGCCGGCCAAGGCTGGATACCAGTCACTGATGCCAGGACCTAAGCTCAGACCTGATGCCAGAGCCCAGACAAGGCCCGGGTCTGAACCTAAGCCTGAAGCTGAGTCCTGGTCACCAAGGCCTAGGCCTGAGCCCAGTGAGGAGCCCGGCCAAGGCCAGGTCCCCATCACCAAGGCCCAGGCCTGGGCCTAGGCCCAAATCTGGATCCCAATCACCAAGGCCCAGAGGCTCCACACTCAAGGCCAGGTCCTGGTTGCCAAGTCCCGGGCCCAATGATGGAGCCTAGGCTAGGCCTGGACACCCAGGAGTAGGCCTTATGTCATCTTCTTGCTTGATCACTTGACTTAATATGATCTCTTTCATCTGGAGATTGTGCCACAGTGGCGTAAAATAAAAAGCAAATTAATTTTTTCATCCATTCCAAAACTAATGAAATGAATGGGGGCACCCTACAATGAACCAAACAGAACTTTACAAGGCTGCATTAACTGGTCATTGATACCATTTGTTCTTGTTGCCTATCTATTTTATCATCATAATGTAATCAGAGCGCCATATTTAGCACCACTTAGCTGGATAAGTAAGGACTTATCTAGATAAGTGGCAGCCCTGAATATCTGGCCAAGTTTAGCGGCTTCCACTTAGCCAGATAAGTGGTGGGCGGGGAAATGGGCATTTTGGGGAGGAGCAATTTATCCAGTTAATATAGCTGGATAAGTAGTGAGATTTAAACTCATATAGCTATGATAACAGCATAAAGTTAGACCTGCTGAATAGCAAGTCTAAAGTTAGCCTGCTAAGACTTATCCGGCTAACTAGCATTTTGATAGGGGATGTTCATCAGCATAGCAGCCATGCTGTTGAATATCTCTTGTATGTAAATGGCTGTGTTTAAGTATTGACCCTATAAAGTCTGTTATCGTATGTTCTGTCTACAGTTATTCCAATGAAAGCTTGTGAATTGTAGGTAGGCAAATAATTGGCAAGTAGATATTGAGGATTTTGAGACGTGGGTCTCCCTTTGAGAAGGTTATTCTTCCTTTTATTTGTTAGTGTTTAGTTCTGGCTGTCTGATCAATTGATTTTTGCCACATCTTGGTGGAGAGATGTAAAATGTCTGAGCCAAAGATTGGGCACTGCATCAGGGCAAGGGCTCTTCTAGTCTGATTTGTTTCTTGACCTGATTTCCAGCTCTTTTTTGTTTCTTTTTGCTATTCCATAGTTTTGCTATTTGCTTTTCTATATTCTCCTGCATTATCTTTGCAATTGTGTTCTAAGGGATCCTCTCATAATTTCCTCCAGCATTTTTCTATTTCGCCTTCGACAGTATTTTCACTGTGGACTTGATTTTTGGGTTTTTGCTAAACAATCTATTGTGAGGTCTTTCATTTTTTTTCTTTTTTAATATCATCACAGTTTTTGAGCTTCTGCTAACACTTGGAAATCTAAAATAAAATAAAAACAAGTTAAGTTACACTTAGTAAATACAAGAAATAATTTCAATTCTAGGTCAAAACAACAAATGAGGAAGTAGGAAATGGGAGAAAAAAAAGTTTAACAGAAATCACTTAGCATGTTTTCTGCTTTAATTAACAAATCTTCACTGACTTGAATTAGGAACTGAAGAAGATATTCATTTTTTAGACTCTTAAGAAAGATTGAAGATGTTGCAGATCAAAAAAAAATATAAAACTAATCATTATTAAATCTAATGACACTTACAGGGGTACCTAAGCATAAACAAGGCACCTAAAGATAATGTTGCTTGTCTAAGAGAGAGAATGCCTTTACGCCTTTCCTGCATTTCTGTGGATAAATCTGGGAAAATTCTCAAAGATTGATCTTAGAAAGGAAAGCTGATCTTAGAAAGGAAAGCATCATCTTATTCAGGTTTGCGTCTGCAACAAAAGAAACCAGCAGAGTTCCTCTCTCTAGAATTTTAGGTCCAGAGTTCTCTTAAAAAAAATAAAAATGAAATGGTGAAGAATGTGAAAGCTGATTTATCATGTGCATTATAAGAAGATACAAGACAGGAAATATATCTTATTTACCAAAGGAATAGAGTCAGATTCATAATGCAGTATCTCTAAAAAATATTTTCTTAAGGTCAACAATGGTTGCACACCAATAATTTTAGGAAAATTATATATAGGAATGTTAAGATGTCTGGATCTATTTTCCAAATATTCCAGACGTCTAGACAGAGCAAACCTATCCTTAGGCAAAGAGTTTTAGAGTCTTAATTTCTACTATGCCCTTTTCAAGGACATTAATTTTAGATGCTTGGTCCAAAATTTGACCCCCATGTTGTAGTGCCATAGATCCTAATGAAGAAGATAGTCTTTCTTTCATAATTGTTTATCAAAACTCCAAAACAAGTCATCAGCTCCCAAATAGTCTAATGTGACCGCCTTTGCTTTAGTTGGGAAAAGGAAAGACTCATCCTGTAGAGCCAACTCCTCACTTAAGGCTTCAGATGACTCTGAAGCTGCTATTATGGGAGTCCCATCCACCACTTGTGTGGACACACATCTTTTCTGAGTCAGCTCACTGGAGCTGCTTGGTCTGCCTAGGAGCAAGCTAGCTGAGGATGCCATAGGCACAGCTGCCCCCTCCCAAGCTGGTGCCGCAGTGAAGTCATCAAGCGCCAATGGGTCATGCAGACTGAGTGATTTGTCTCTCTCTGCCGGGGGTAGACACTGGTCAAGAGGACTAAGGGAGACGACCTTCCCTAGCAGCAACGGTGCTCCCTCACTGATGTTGAAAATGGGGAAATTCTTCCCTCTATAAAGCAGAGTCCCAGGCCGGTGGAAATGAGATTTGCTGTTGACCCAATAGTAGATCAGGGTCCGAAAGGAAGCCCCTGACTTTCCCCTTGCATTTAGGAGACATTTTTCCAGGTAATTCAAAACAGCAAGCAGAACACAATGCAGCTTAATTAACCCAACCATGGTCATGCCGCCATCTTGATTTCTCCCCTTGAGCATATTAATTTTAAGATCTTTCTCTATTGGTGCATTGTGCAGGGACATTCCTGCATGCAGTGATTTAATTTTCATCTCTTTACATTGTAACCAGGGAGGAGAAGTCATATTCTTTCTTTTCTTCTGGTCTTTTACTCTTGTAGGTAAATTTTCTGCATAATAATTTTTGTTGCATGATGCTAAATACAGTTTATTTTGTAATAATTGATGGTCCTTTTATACAGATTATGATCACATTGATATTACTGATTATACATTTTATTTTGGGTGTTGTGTTTTGCTAAGGTAGTCCTGGAGTCAGGGCTGACTCTTGGGGACAAGAGTGCCCCCTGAGCATGAATAGCAGGGGGAAAGGAGTGAGCCTGCCACTGTACCTCTCCACTGTTCCTCTCTTTTTCCACAGTGCAGTTCTGTAGTGGCCCACTGCATACCTGGCTCTCTAGTGCATTTTGCAACATGAAGTGAGGTCGAGCAGAAAGTGCCAGAGACAGGGCGACCTTATTGGCATGGGAACCTCCAAACCATAGGGCCTGGGGTAACTGTGCCAATGTACATGTCCTCTTCTCACCCCAATGACAGCCCTACCTGGATTTCAGCAAACTTATCCATCTCCATAGAGTCCAAGAGCTCAGCTATCAGTTCTTCTGTCTCCTGGTTCTTTATTTGACTTCTTTCTTGATTCTGTTCTTTGGTACAGGGCAATTCCATGGCAGGGCAGAGGGGGCAAAGCCCCCCCAGGAGGCTTAGAGCATAGGCAGCCCCCGCAGCCTAGAACAGGAGGAAGAGATTTGGCAGCCACTGCAGCTGGAAATAAGAGCAAGAGTTCTGTGGGTTGTGGGGGTGGAAGAGGTCCCTGCTGCATGTACTTCAGGGAGAGGGGGAAAGGAATTGAGTGAATGAGTGTGTGAATGTGTGATTGAAAGCATTTCTCTGTGTATGTGACAGAGAGCATGATGTCTGGAAAAAGCTTGTGTGTGTGATTGAGAGCATGTGTGGAGAGAGTGTGTGTGTGTGTGTGTATGTGTGTGTGTGATTGAAAGCGTATGTAATTGAGATCACGTGTGAGTGAGAAAAAGAGGAGAAAATTTGTGTGCAACACCTCCCCCCCCCCCCCCCCCCCCCTTGCTAATCCATGACAATCTCAGGCTTCTGGAAATCAAAAGTTCCCAGATAATGAGAGAGTGATTAGTTTTATCCTTATTCATTTTAATTATTGGGTGTTACTTGATGTGTCTGCTGTATTGAAATATTTTATTGGTATTCAGAAAATTTTTAAGAGTTTTTAATTTTTGGATGTTATTGTATTCATCAGGTTTGAAATATTTATTCTTTTTATTATAATAAATTTTCTATTATCATTAATGTATATTTCTTGATTTTATTTGATGTTTTATGAGGAATGGTGATGTTTGTTTTTTCATTGTTTCACTGCATACAGAGTTTGGCTTCCTGCAATTTCCAATCCAGTTTTTTGTCTGAACATTTCTATTTATACTTTTATGGTCTCTTTGTTCTGTATTTGTTGAGGGTCTGTCTGTGTTCTGCATGTGTCACTGAGGTGAGGTATTTTGCTAGCATGTTGTTTTCTCTGTAGGGATCTATAGCTGCCGGGCTTATTCTATTTTCCTAAATAGGAGGTATATTGGTGTTTTAGGGCCTAATGTAATGTTTGTAGCATTGCCTTTTCATAGGAGCATTGTTTCTGTTGTGCTGGCATTTAATGCTGTTTTGGTATGGAAGGTTTACTACATTGTAATTGTAATTCTATCTACTCTTGGCTTTTTGAGGGCCAAGATCACACCCAGCGTATGGTATTAGACTATTCTGACACATGGGTTACAAGTATCTTTGTAGGATTTTCTGGTTGGCACCACAGTAGTGTATGTAAATATTACATAAAGTTGCTGAAAGTGATATTTTTACCTCAACTGTACTTTTTTCATATAAAGTCTGTTATTATAAATGCAATGAGACTGCTATTCAAAAACCATTTACACAGATAACTGAAAAGTTATCCATCTAAATGGCTAGCGTAATATTAAATGGCTTATCTGGCTTAATTCTAGAATTTTAGCTGGATACGTCGGCAGTGTTCCTGGGGTGTGGAGGTAGGCGTTTTGGGGAGGAGCAGAGTTAGCCATATAGGGTTAACTGGCTAACTACGATATTCAAAATTAGCTGGTTAACCTATATGGCTAACTGACCGCACTGTAGGGCTGGTCTAATGTTAGCCGGATATACATATCCAGCTAACTTTAACAAAGCTGGGTATATTCAGTGGTGCTGAATATCCCGGTTCAGTTAGCCAGATAGGTTCAGTTAACCGCTCCAGCTGTGTGTGTGGAGGGTATGACCAGTGGGGAAAGATGGTTTGCAACCAACATGGATGGGGAGGGGTGCCAGGCTGTAAGGTTTGCCCTAGGACACCTAACACCCTTGCACTGGCCCTGGCTGTGGATCTCTTTCCTGTTGCCTACAACTATACCGGAAGGTGCTAGCACGCTACTACCATAATTAGTGCAGAGGCTAAGGGCAGGCACCTTTTTATTTATTTATTTGTTGAGTTTTATATACCGTCATTGGGTAGAGCCATCATAACAGTTTACAAAAATATACATTTTTCTTAGCAGTTGTGTAACAGAAAAAACAATGTGAACATTATACATTTTCTTAGCAGTTGTACAACAATAAAAAAACAATTTGAACAATATCAGAAATAAGCATATCAAGTCTAGAGAGCATTATTAGGTTGGAAGAGGAGGGTATGCAGTTCAGCGTGAAGAGAATGTATTAAGAGGTTTATAACTGATAGTTCAGTTGAGAGTTGGAATGATCAGATGTCTGAGGGTCAGTGTAGAATTTGCGGAACATTAGTGTTTTTAGGTCCTTTTTTAATATTTTTAGGTCATGTTGGGTTCGCAGGAATTTAGGTAGGGTGTTCCAAAGTTTAGGTGAAGCAATTGAAAAGGCTCTTTCTCTTGTGGTTGCCAGATGTGCATCTTTGATAGGGGGAATGTTTAGGTAGCCTGAGTTATTAGAGCTTAGGTTTCTTGGAGGATTTTGAGGGATTATGTTTAGGGTGTTAAGACCTTGATGATCTTTGTTTAGAATTTTGTGGATTATGGTCATTGATTTGTAAGCAATACGTGCAGTAATAGGGAGCCAGTGAAGTGAGGTCAATATTGGTGTTGTGTTCATTTATTTTTGTTCCAGTTAGGACTCTGGCGGCTGAGTTCTGCAGTATTTGGAGTGGTTTGAGGGATGGAAAAGGTATTCCAATTAGTAAGGAGTTGCAATAGTTGAAGGTGGAGAAGATAAGATGTTGAAGTACAGTTCTGAAATCATAGGGGTTGAGAAATGGTTTCAGGTGTCTTAGGGTTAGGAGTCTGTGGTATCCTTCTTTAGTTTTATTTGCTATGTGGTTCTTGAAAGAAAGTTCTTTATCAATGATAACTCCGAGGTTCCTGGTGTGGGTGGTAGGGAGTATAGTTATCATTTGTTTGTCAAGTATTGTCAGGGGTGGCGGATTTGGATTGGGTTTTTTATCCATGAGTATTATTTCAGTTTTGTCAAAGTTGATTATGAGTTTCAGGGAATTTAGGAGATGTTTAATTGAGATAAGTAGCTCTGAGGTTTTCTTGTAGGTGTCTTCAATTGAATTTTGTATGGGAATGAGGAGCTGAATGTCATCAGCATAGAGGAAGTGTGTGATTTCATATTCTTTTAGTAGTTGGCAAATGGGGAGAAGGTATATGTTGAAAAGGGTGGCTGATAAAGCTGATCCTTGAGGGACTCCGATGTTGAGGTTGATTATTTTTGATAGGTTGTTGTTGATTAATACTTGGTATGTTCGATCAAATAAATAGGAAGAAAACCAAAGTAAGGTATTGCCAGTTAAACCAATTTGGGATAGTCGCTCCAATAGTATATTGTGGTTCACTGTGTCAAAGGCG
This sequence comes from Rhinatrema bivittatum, assembly GCF_901001135.1. Taxonomy (NCBI): domain Eukaryota; kingdom Metazoa; phylum Chordata; class Amphibia; order Gymnophiona; family Rhinatrematidae; genus Rhinatrema; species Rhinatrema bivittatum. The sequence goes on from NC_042617.1 coordinate 304,050,576, forward strand.
GGTGAAAGGTCAAGACGAATGAGCAAGTATTTTTCACCTTTGTCAAAGCTTTTTATAATAATGTCATTTAGAGAGATGAGGAGAGATTCTGGGGCGGATTTTAAAAGCCCTGCTCGCGTAAATCCGCCCGGATTTACACGAGCAGGGCCTTGCGCGCTGGCGCGCCTATTTTCCATACGCCACCGGTGCGCGCAGAACCCCGGGACGCGCGAAGGTCCCAGGGTTTTTGGAAGGGGGCGTGTCAGGGGCGGGGCCGAACGACGTGGCATTTTGGGGGCGGGACCGGGGGCGTGGTGCCGGCCCGGGGTGTTCCGGGGGCGTGGCCGCGCCCTCCGGAACCGCCCCTGGGTCGGGTCTCGGCGCGCCAGCAGCCTGCTGGCGCGCGTGGATTTATGTCTCCCTCCGGGAGGCGTAAATCCGTGGATAAAGGTAAGGGGGGGTTTAGATAGGGCCGGGGGGTGGGTTAGGTAGGGGAAGGTGAGGGGAGGGCGAAAGAATGTTCCCTCCGAGGCCGCTCCGATTTCTGCGCAAACAAAAGTACGCAAACGCGCTTTTTAAAAAAATCTACCCCTCTGTGTTTAGGTTTTTTCTAAAACCATATTGGGATGGAGGTAGGATGCTGTTTGTCTCCAGATAGTCATCTAGTTGAGTGTGTATGACTTTTTCAATGGTTTTGGCTATGAATGAAAGGTTTGATATGGGGTGGTAGTTGGAAAGGATTTCTGGATCTAGGTTGTTCTTTTTAAGGATTGGTTTGATGACAGCAGATTTGAGGCATTTGGGGTAGTTGCCTTCGGTCAGTGATAAATTGACAAATTTGGTGATGGTTTTTGATATGGTAGGTTCAATTGATTTGAGGGTTGTTATTGGGATGTTGTCTAGTGGATGGCTGGCGGGGTTCATTTTATTTATTATAGATTGAATTTCAATGGTGGAGGCAGTGTCAAAGTTTGACCATGATGAGGTTATCTTGTTGTTAAGTTTGGTGTTCTGGTTGTTGTTGGTTATGTTGAATTGGATTAGATGAGATATTTTGTTGTTGAAGAAATCAGCAAAGTCATCACTTCCATGTTTGGTGCATGAAGACTCTTGAGTGGTTTTGGTAAGTTTCTGAACTATTGCGAATAACATTCTGGGGTTATGATGAAATTTGGAGATTTTGTTGGAGAAGAATTCCTTTTTCGCATTGTTGATGATATTTTTATATTGAGCTAAGTTGTTCCGATAATTATTTAGTGTGGTAGTATTTTTGTTTTTTCTCCATTCTCTTTCTTTTTTTCTGAGTATGCGTTTGGCAGTTCTGATATTTTCGTTATACCATTGGTTGTTGTGTTTGGGTTGTTGTTTAGTCTTTGTAATAATGGGATTGATGTTGTCTGCAACTTGTTTTGTGATGTTTAGCCATGATGAGGTAGCATTTTCGGAGTTAGATATATTGATGTTGTTTAATTCGGATTGAAGAGTTTTTTGTAAAAGTTCTATGTTGAATGGTGGACGGTAGGATATTTTGTTTGGAGTGATTTGAGGAGGTTTAATATTGAGGTTGGTATGTAAGTTAGCTTGGATTAGATGGTGGTCGGACCAGGGTATCTCTGTGTTGTGGGTAGAGAATGATTTCCAGATTTCAGTGTAGACAAAAATGAGGTCAATTGTGTGGCCTGCTTTATGAGTTGAAGATTGGATTATTTGTTCTAGATATAGAGTTGAGAGTGCATCAATGATAGTTTGGCAGGTTTTTGAGTGAGTTGGTAAGTTGAAATGTACGTTGAAGTCACCAAGTATGATTATGGGTTTGTTGAGGGAGATGTTGTTCATAATATATTCAATTAGAGGTGCGCAGTTTTTATAGAGTGCTCCTGGAGGACAGTAAATGAGGCATATTTGAAGTTTTGGTGAATCAAATAAAGCAATTTCAAATGGTGGAGGAATGTTAGATGGGCGAAGTGTTAGTTACAGGCTTTTTTTTAGATATAAGCATTAAGCCACCTCCTTTTTTTATTTTTTCTGGGGATTGAAGAGGTGTTGCAATCTTGGTTGGATAGTTGGTTTATTAGAATGGAGTCCGTGTTTTTGAGCCAGGTTTCCGTAATTGCAATGAAATCTGGTTTGTGGTCACTGAGTAGGTCATTGAATAGAGGGATTTTTTTAAATTATAGAACGAGTATTGATGAGTATGAATGAGAGAAGCATATAGTTTGAGAGTTGGATATGTGTGTTGTTTTTGTAGTTTATTGGTTGATTTAGTTTGTGTGGAGGTTTCAAGGATGAATGTTTCTTAGAGGATGTAGGTTGATTGTTTGGAGATGATATCTTGTTGTTCATCTTCATATCTTTTTGAGATTTTGAACTGAAAGTTGATTGAGATAGCAATATGAGAGTATAGCTTGCTTTTTAAAGGCAGTTGTTAGTGATGCAGTTTGGTTTTTTTTTTATTTAGTGTTTGGGAGGAGCGGGTGGAGAAGGCAAGGTTTAGGAAGGGGGTGTCTTTGAGGGCTGCGATGAATGGGCTGCAGGAAGGGGCGCGCAAAGGGGCCTGCTCCTTTGGATGCGATCCCACGGCGTGCGGCGCCTGGGGTGAGTTTAAATTTAAACACCACTCACCCGGCCCCTCCTCTGACGTCAGGGGGCTGGCTTCGCTTCAAGATGTTATCCTGGGTGCCATGCGATCAGTGTGGGATTGTCCTTTTAGTAGTGGTTTTTGCCTTGCCTAGATTTAGTCTAGAGGCTATACAGCAAGGCCATCATGTGAAAGTACCCAGCAAGACTTGACAAGAGAAAATTCCTCTCTTCAATTATTCTCTGCCTTTTGATCTACTCTGGAGGTAAGTCATTGTGCAAAAATGAGCATGTGACTCCATTCAGTTTTTCTATGTGCAATGTAGCCAGAGATGGTAAGGAACTGAGAACATTAATAGTTAATGTTATATTATCTGCCTAATCCTTATTGCAAAGTGGGAACAATAAATCGATTACCCACATTACTGAAAGCAAGAAATGAGGTGAAATGTGAGCAAACTGAACTAGAGCAGAAATGGCTTTTTGTAGGGAGATCTCCAGTGGGGAGAGACAGGCTTTACAGAAAGTTTACCCATATCCTGCACTTTACCCCTGTGCACTGCAGGTTGAAATTATCCCCAAATCTGCTAAACAGAGGCATCAGGATACCAGAAAATAAGCACAGGAATAGTTAGCCAGGCAACCCAAGGCTAAGCAAAGCAATAAAGAGCTGCAGAGATCAGAAAAGCAAACACTCAGCTGATAACCTGAACATTATCTTCACCTTTCCAAAGCCTGTTCTTTTCAAGCTGAGGTTAAGTAGATGGTGTATACAGAGGGACTAAGGTTCACTCCTATGAATGATCCAGCTCTGGTAAATGCAGCAAGCTGTCCTGTCAGAAAGGCTTTTCAGGGGAATTAACTTCTCCCAACTTTTCTCAGATTCTATCCAAACCATGGGAAAGAGGTCAAATGCAAAGAGGTTAAGTGACACCAAGGACTTTCAGAGCTGTGCCTGAGGATTTTTCTTTTTTTTTTTCTTGGATTCTGCTGATTTTCTTGGGGGCTTCAAAACACACCAAGCAGTGGGTTGTTTTGGGGTTTGTTTGTTTTTTTTTTTTTTTTGAGCTGCTGCAAATGCCAATGAGTCCAGATAAATGCAAAAGGCATTGAGAAAATGCTAGTGACACCATGAAAATAGTGGAGGCAGGGATGGCATGCTAGCCAAGGGCTACCAGAATATTTAGGATTGAAGCCTGAGCGACCAGGCTTCCGAGCTTCATTTTTCATGTCTTTAGCGCTGAGGAAATCCTCTTGTACACAGATGTCGATTGGTCAGGTTGATTTGAATTCTGTACCTCATGGTCTTCAGGCTGTGTTGCTACCCCAGCCATTGGTACATGAAAGAAGATCTCATCTAGCTGTGCACCGCAGCTTTACCATATTATCCTAATGGATCCATACCTATTGTCTGGGGACTCCAGGACTGCAGCAAGTCTAATTCTGACTTCTGGGAACCAAAGTATGATACAACAAGACAGAGTGAATGTGGGACCCGAGCTAATGCGTTTATTTGTGGCTTACGGCAGGGCAACTTTCTAAGCCCCATCAAAATGTTGTGCTGTAAAATAGCAAGTATCTGCTGTGCAGACTCATCTTGTAGCCAAGAAAGCAAAATAGGCTCAATTGGTCACAAAAAAAAATACTGAGATGCAGAATACAGTTTCACCTCGTAGTACCCAGTTCTGAGATCTATACTAGTGCTAGAGAACATGGCATTCTTTGTGGGCAGCAAAATATTTGTGACATCTGAAGGGACTGATGAGATCTTGGGAGCTCACATAGAACAATATAATTTTTATGTTTGCTTAATAAAAGGTATCAGAGCCTGCATAAGAGCTCCTCAGTATTTGGTGATCTGACTTCCTGGGTACTTGCTAACCTCTTGTCCTAACTGCATCTCCTCTGTTGAGCATGTTGCCTGGCAACGCCTCATATTGACTTCATTGTGTGGAGTAACTGTTCTTCATAGACCTCTCATTCCTTATGTAAACAAACCTCCCTCTATTTGGCCTTTCTTGTTGTGTTAAATTGACTACAACAGTCATTAATCTTGCTATCTTCCTTCCTACTTTCTCTCATCCTGCTGCATGCACATACCTGGGAACTCTTTGGATTTGGCCCGGAGACTCTGGAATTCTGTCAGAATTGCTGGGTCTCCAGGCCAACATCCAAAAACTCTGGGTGCACCTTCCTGTAGAAGTAGGCTCGGGAAAATGACTGCAGGAGCTGCGCAGGTAGGAAGTGGGAGGCGCGTCAACCCCACGCGGGTAGGAAGTATGAGGCGCATCAACCCCACACGGACAGGAAGTTAAAGCCACATCGGCACCATACTGAAGTTGGTCAGCATCTCTGAGGACATGGGGTGGGCTGTAGTTCAACCAATTAGCTATCTACGGTGTCCAAAGAAACGACCCTGTAGCAGGGCTGCCAAGGATCCCAACCCTTGGCAGCCCAAAAGAGGAGGCCCAGCATCAAGGCTGCTGTGGAGCAGGCCTAGAGGCGAGGGGGAGGCAGGGACCTGATTGGTGTGTACGAAAGAGAATGCTTGTGTGTGAGAGCGACAGCCTGTATGTTTATGAGAAAGAAAGACGGCATGTGAGAGTGAGAGCTGTGTGTGTGAGATGGAGACAGCATGTGTGAGTGGCCCTTGTGTATGTGAGATGAAGAGAGCCTGTGTGTATGTGAGATGGGGACAATGGGTGAGTGTGCATGTAACTCCACCCATCCTACCTGTTCCTAAATTGAAGTACAGCTATCGCTGTTGCCCTCCAATAGAAGAGCCAGTCACTAAAGCATGACCGGGTGTCCTTCCCCAGAGAATTCAAACAACTTTTTCAACATATTTCCCAACTACATTAATAGGAGATGAAACAGTACAAAAAATATAACACGTGAAAGGTAAAAACATGTAGACAGTGTACATCAGAGTGATCCAAGAGCTGTTGCCCAGTACTCCAAGTTTCCAGTTTGCAAATCTTCACAAAAAAAGACGAGAGGCACAGTCCCTCGCCAACAAAGGAGGAATCCAAAATGAGTGGAGTTACAGGGGAGGGTTGGAAAGGTTTCAGTCACTGATTGGTTTACATCAGTACTTGATTATGTTCTGTATGTTTTGTAACAATTGTTCTCAACAATTTAAAGTAGTCTTTAGCCAACTTTAGGGCTTCCGCAAAGCTTACAAGTGGTTGGAGTGCTTGTGGAATATTTATCACCTCATTCCTATAAAAGGGGACATTTTTGCAATTTAGCATTTAATGAGATTCATGGCTAACCACTTACAATATATGAGTTGGAATGTAGCCAATATGGGGTCACCCATTAAACGTGAAAAAGTCATTGCATATTAGGAGACTAAAAGGGGACATTAATTTTCTTCAGGAGACCCACATGTCTGACATAAAACATGCTAAACTGCGTAAAGGAGTTATGCTTAGGTTGTTTTTTTCTTCTGGGACCACTAAAAACAAAGAGGTGGCCATACTAATTCATCAGCAGGTGTCATTTCTTCTACAAGATTCCTGGAAAGACGCGGAAGGGAGGATTGTTATGATGAAGGGAAACCTTTTTGGGAAAGAGATTATTTTGATCTCCGTGTACGCAGCTAACCAATATGATCACTCCTTTTTTTTTTTTTTACAAATATTGTTAAAGGTTACTCTAAGTTAGGAGATGGGATTGTAGTTTTGGGAGAGGCCCTTAACTGTGTTTTAGATCCAGACTTGCACAGATGCTCTTCTACAAAAATTTCTAAGATGGGGAGGCATAAAGGGGTTCAATTTATCTGTGATACCCTTTCTTTAGTAGATGTTTGGAGGGCTTTCCATCCCAGGCAAGTGAGATTTTACCCATCGTGCTAAGGCTCACCCAACTAAATCTAGAATAGATTTCATCCTCCTATTCAAATCTCTCTTCAGTATTGTTGCTACAGCTGAGATAGGGAACTTGCTCTTTTCAGACCATTGCCCGGTTCTTTGCAAACTGGCTATATTGGGCGGCTACCCAGGTCTATTCCAATGGCGCATGCCGGAATGGTTAAATCTGGAGCGTGACTTTCAGGAATTTCTGATTGGGAAACGGCAGCTGTACAAAAATGCTAATACCATACATCAGACGGATCCTAGATTGTTTTGAGAGGCAGCCAAGTCTGTCCTTCATGGGGAAATTATTAGTTTTGTAGCTTTTAAGAGGAAATCTAAAATTAAAAAAATTTTAGATCTTGGGAAGCAACTGTCATATTATAAGGCTCAATGTTATGCAATTGAATCTACTTTTTGGAGGGATAAATTCCTTTCCAACCAATGTTTATTAAATGACTTATTGCACCAGAAGGCCAAGGATGCCATGTTTCTGTTCAAACAAACTATTTTTGCATGGCAATAAACCAGGTCATATGCTGGCAAATCTGACCAAAGCTTAATGCCCTTCTAAATTTGAGTACTGTCAGGAGTTGAGATGGGACATTTGCCATCTTGTCTTTACATATTGGGGAAGTTTTTAAAGATTTTTACCAAAATTTGTATAGTTTTAAAAACACTAATGAGTGTTTCCAGAACAATTTCTTTCAGAATTTGTTGCTTCCAAAATTAACTATGGTGCAATTGGAGAGATTGAATAAGCCTTTTTCCAAAATAGAAATATCTCTTGTCATTAAAGACCTGAAGTTGCATAAGTCACCAGGACCAGATGGTCTCAATTCCTTATTTTATAAAAAATTGCAGTCCTATGTCTCATCTCCCAGTTGCGGCCTTATTTAACTCTATGGCAGCTGAGGAAAAGATTCCTGATTTAATGTCTGAGGCGGCTATTATTATATTACATAAGTTGGGTAGGGATTCGACAGACCCATGGTCTTATAGGCCCATCTTGCTCCTAAATCAAGACATTAAAATCTATGCCAAAGACATTGCTAATAGACTTAAGGGGATTTTACTCTGTTTTAAATCTCCTGAACAAATTAGTTTTGTAATGGTTCAGAAACCAATTACCAACATTAGACATTTATTTCTAGCACTTGAATCTTGTCATAAACATCGACCACTTGATCCATTATTAGTTAGCTTTGATGCAGAAAAAGCTTTTGATAGGGTGGAGTGGAAATATCTCTTTATAGTTTTAGAAACGCTTGGGTTTGAAGGATCAATTTTGCGAGCGATTCGGCTCTTATATAAACATCCAAAGGCTTATATCTGTTTTAATGGCTACTCTTCCTCCATTTTTACATTGCAAAGAGGCACTAGGCAAGGCTGTCTTCTATCCCCTTTGCTTTTTATTATGTCATTAGAGCTCCTAATTCATAAAATAAAAGGAGATGACACTGTACTGTACTGGTGTGGTAGTTGGTTCTACCGAATTAAAGATTTGTGGACGATATGTTAATGGTACTGACGAATGCAAGGACTGCACTTCCCAAAGAGTTAGAGTGTATTCTACTTTTTGGTGGATTCTCTGGCTTAAAGTTAAGTCTCCTGAAGTCGGAAGCTGTGGATATTCTGGGGAATATCGTGGTAAATTGGCCAAAATTTCTCTTAAGCTGGGCATTGGACACCATCAAATATTTGGGAGTAAAGGTTCATAGATTCCCTAAGCTGTGGTATTCTGTTAATTTTCCACCCTTACTTCGGGAGATCAAACGAAAATTAAATAGTTAGCTGAAATTTCCCTTATCATTAGTTAGCCGTTTGGTGCTTGATAAAATGGTATTACTACCAAAAATCTTATATAAATTGCAAATGGCACCCTTCGTACTTTTGAACAAAGATCTCAATTTCCTGAAGCGCAACTTTGCCCATTTCTTTTTAGCAGGGACGCAGAGCACGCCTGAAATTCTCGATGCTGATTGAACGCAAGAGCATTGAAGGGTTGGGTTTTGCTGGTTTATGTAAATATGACCTTGCTTGTTTACTACTAGTGGCCAGAGACTGGTTGGGTAACATGGAACCAGGGTTGATTGCAGGTTTGGAAAGTGAATTTGTACATCCTTTCAGCTTGCAGTATGTGCTTCATGCTAAGACAGAAGAACTTCTGGCTTCCATAGCACAGTCATTGCTAGTTAATGCTATGAGGATGGTATAGAAGAAACTTAGGGCTCATCATGGTCTTCAGTGGCAGGTATCCCTTTGCTTACCACTAGCTGGGAACCCAAACTTTTCACCAGTAGACTATTACACTCTCTATACAATCAAGGCATGACAACTATTTCTTCTTTCATAAATTTGCAGTCTGGGTCCTTTCATTCCTTTGACTATTGTTTGGAACATTTTCACTTTACAAGAAAAGATCACTTAACTTATTTACATGGTTATGTTACGCAGATATTACTTGAGGGACTGGGTAATATTGTCAGCGGTCCATTTCACTGTTATGCTTAATGGCAAAAGTTCGAGTACTTGTATCTGTGCTGTGCAAGTTTATGCATGACACTAGCAATCATTATATATATGATTCATTAGCAGTAAAATGGGCACAAGATTTAAAGATCGATTATAGCAGCTGATGACATTTTGGATTGTGATCTTATTAATGGACGAGCTATGAAATATGTGCTTCTTTGGGAAACATATCAAAGTGTTGCACAAGACAATATTTTGGCCTAACGAAGCTTTTGCAGCACATCTCAGCAAATCCAACTGTTTGAAACGTACATGTCCATCTGCGTCTCTTCTCCATTGCCTTTGGGATTGTGCTGTTAAACATATTTTTTGGAACTCACTCAGACTCTTGAGTCTATTCAGATCTCCACAAAATGCTGCTCAGCTGTTTTTAGCCTTTTAAGTTCGCTTAGCAATCCATTCAACTTACTTCTACAGCACAAATTGCTATTAGTTAAAGGATGTCTGATTGATTCTGCATCACTGGCTACATATTTCAGGCCCATCTTTAGAGATATGGAAAACTTCTTTTATGCATGTTTACTTGCTAGAGAGAACCTCAGAGAGGAATCTAAAAAGATACAAGATCAAATTCAACAGATTTAGCTACCGTACCTTTCACAAGTTATCTCTCTCTTCATGGTGACAATAGTAACTATGTGTTAGTACAATTGGTTATGGAGAGCTGGAGGATTTGATTTTTTTTTTTCATGTTTATCATAAATCATATACTGTTTGTGGTAAGGCTATCGGTCAGTAAGCTGTATATAACTTACATATGTATAAATTATATATGTATGGGTTAATCTTTAGATGGATGGAAACAGGGATCAGGGAAGGGTAGGGAGGGATTTGGGGATTTTGAAATCTCAGTCCTATTGAATGTTGCATTTCTATGTTCTTTCTTTGTTTCTTGTATGGTGGGATGTATATTGGTTTTCTTTGTTAAACTAATAAACATATTTCAAACAAAAATAATATAAATCGAAGGACGGAGCTGGGTTTTCTTTAATGAGCCCAGGACAGGCACTGAATGAATTGGGGGAGGTGGGTAGCACAGTACTTTTTAGCACAGGGCAACAAAAAAGCTAGCACAGTCCTGTCCTGACACCAGAATTTTGCTAGGAAGAAAAAGAAGACCACATAACAAAATAGCTGCAATAACAAATGCAAGTATAAGAATAATGGAAATCGCTGTTCTGTATAGCCTTGTTTTTGTTTTTATCCCTTAGCTGGTCACAACCTGGAGCTACTGGAACCACTGGTTAAATTTCAGATTGGTCTTAAGAAACTGGAACTTCATGAAGAAGAACATGTCCTTTTGATGGCAATTTGTATTGTGTCGCCTGGTAAGGCAAAATTTAAATATCCACCAGTTAGCAACCTAGAAAGAGAAGGGTCATAGGTAGGGGTTGCCAGTTGACATAGATCAACCAAACAGGCTGATCCCAGTCCTGGCTTTGCCCCATGCACGCATGGATGTGGCTAATTGTCCCATTGATTACCCTGAGAAAATCAGACCTACAGATCCATGCATGCAATGCGGCAACACAGGGACTGAATCAGCCTATTCAGTCAACCTGGGGTCAGATGGCAACCCTATCCACAGGTATCCATCACATGGATACATTCCATAGATCTGCCACCTTGTGTACTGTTCATAAATCTAGAAAACCAATGGCCAAAATGTGACGGTACCCAAGAAGAAGGTACACCCTTACTTTCTATTGTTTTAGGGCACACTCCCCCCAACACACACACTATTTTATCCTTCCCTTCTTCCTCCTCTTCTCTTCCTCTGCTGCTTGTCTCTCTCTGCAGTTTCTCGTAGTGCATCAATTTGTTTTGATGTCCCCATATACTGTCTGCGCCTTTCTCCTCATCTTATACCTCTATGCACGCTGCCTCTCCCATTTGTCCCTTTTCTATCCTCTATTTCCTTCTTCTTTTATGCCCCTCTGTCTTCTTTCTTTCATTCTTTTCTCCAGTCGCACACCACACTAATTTGTGCTTCCTATCACTCCCTCCCTGGCCATTCCTTCCTTAAACCCCACTTCCCTTTATTTCCATCTGTCAACTTTACTTTCTCCCAGCAAAGCAGCTTCTGCCCAGAATTTTCAATGTCTTCTCCCATCCACTACCTGCAGCTTTCACATTCTCCTTCCTTCCCTCTTCACATCTGTTTCCTACTATTTTATATACTTCCCTATATTCTACCCATAAATTACAAATTCTCCCTCATTCCCTGCCTCCAACCATTATAATCACTCCAGTCCCTACCTCCAGTCCTTACCTCCATGTTTTCTTACTTCCACATTCCCCGAAGCCTTTATTTTCCTGTACCTCATCCCTCCATTCTCTTCCCAAAGCTCTGACCTGACTGTCCCTCCCAGCTCTCATATCCTACCCATCTCCCTACATCTCCCCCCTCCTCTTAATCCTGGATTTCAAAAACTTCCCTTTACCTCTTCATCCCTTGTCACCAGTTTTACATAATCCAGCTCCTCCATCCTCTACCCACATGGACGCTTTCCAGTTCTGCTGGCTTTTTAGCATCTGCAGTGAGGCAGCAATGCTAGCAGATCAGCTCTTGCATTCACACCAGGACAGCATGCTTCCCGTAGTGTGACCACAGAGAGTCTCCCTGCATGTGGCTGCCTGTAAAAGCAGGTCAAGCATGGTCTGATCGAGCACATGGGAACTGTGGAGTTTATAGCCTGGAATCATGATCCTCGGTCACCCACCCCCTTCCTGCTCCTGTGTGACAAATGCGAGGCAACTATGACCAAACAGGTCTCTCAGGAGCGTGGAGGGAAGATGAGAGGCAACTGGGAGTATTTACTGGGACGTGCAGGCGACTTCAGTGCAGAATGAACATTTTCAGCTTCACAAGAGCACAGCGTGTGGCTCTTATCATACAACAGGTCCATAGGGGTCACAGGGAAAAGAGAACAAAAGAATGAACAGAAAATATAAGAGAGGGGTAATGTGGTGTGAAGGGACAGTGTCTACTCTCCCTACATTCTTAACTCCTCCCCTCCCCACCAGCCTCTTCTTGGCTCTCCAACAAAGCTTGGCTCATTTTGTTTTGTATTATCCCAGAACTCTCTACATTTCAGAGTGAACCACTTCTTTTATGCAGGTTCATGTTAATGTATCCCTGGTGGCTCTTTCCTCAGTCTGTCAGTACCTTGCTTGGCCACAGCAGAACTCAGCTATGCGGATGTTTGTCAAATATTCATATAATTTATTTAATAAAGGGCCAGGAAGTGTTTCAGTAAAGCCACAGAGTGCTGGAGAGCTGATAGGAAAGGAGACAGAGAATTGATAAGGAAGCAGAAGGCGTTGCTTTAAATTTCTGTAAGAATTCTGTTTATGTATAGTTACACTGATTCTCGGAGGACAAGCAGGATGGTAGTCCTCAAATGTGGGTGACATCATCTGATGGGAGCCCCAGTCTGGAACATTGATCTTAAAGATTCTACAACTTTCAAATATGCCCTACTGAGCATGTGCAGCTGTAGTCGTCACCCTGCCCCCTAAGAAGAGTCCCTCAGTTTCTTTTTTCCGTGGAGCCGTGTGGTCGTGGGAACCGTGTGTGTCATGATATTCAGTTTTGCACTCTCCTCACAGGTTTTGTAAGTGATTTTTTTTTCTAGAGCTGCAGCTGTTTTTCTTTCCTTTCCCTTATGGTAGTTTTATTTTCTTTTCCTTTTTCTTCTTCTTTCCACTGTCTGCCAGCTGCATGGCAAGCCTTAGTCACTGTGCAGTCTGACAGTCTACTACTATCCCTTATTAAATAAATACTGCACCTGCAGTTTAGTATCTGTGTCTTCCCCTTGCTCTGTCTGGTTTTTTTTTTTTTTTACCTTTGTCAAGAGCTGACAGGACTGATTGAATGCAGTCCGTGGGTGATCTCTGTAGGCTGCTGAGCCTGGGGACTCGCCTGTTCTACCCCCTCGATGCCATTGGAGCCAGCATCGATGCTCTTGAGGCCTTCGATACCATTGAGGCCATCGATGCCATTGAGGTGCATGCATGGTCACCCTTAGTGCTGTCAAGGTACGTGGCCTCAATGCTGCAGCCGCCCTCAATGCCATCGAGGTGAGTAGCCTCAATGTGGCTGCCCTAGAGTCCATCATGGTTCATGAACTTGATGCTATCACAGTGTGGAGCTATCTCAATGCCATCGATGTGCGGGGCCGCCATGAAAGCCATTGGGCATGTTGGCCACCGATGCCATTTGTTGCCATTCTTAACGAGGTTGAGCACAATTAATGCAGCACTGGGATTGCTTTTGGCTGCCCTGGTCATCCTTGAGGCCATCAACCACCAGGGCTCTGGAGAGCACTCAAGTGCCACTGAAGCCCTCAGGCAACAGGGGTTTCAGCCTTGGACGGATCGAGCGCTGAGGTCGCCATCCACTCAAGGAACCCTGGGATGCCGAGGCATCCAGGCACAGTAGTCCAGTGCCCTCCATGCTCCTTGCAGTGTCCTGACAGGGCACCAAGAGGTATCCTGCTGTCCCATCACTGGCCTAAGGCTATCGGGTACCATGGATACAGACTATCTCGGGAGCCTGAGCCACCGAAATCGGGAGGCATCAGAGGCCCTACCTGGATTCATGCACCATCGATGCTAATGAGCGCTAGCAAAGCTATCGTCAGCCATAGCCGCTGGCGAGAGACGCCATCAAGCTTGGACTGATAGGTGAGCTGAGGGGAACTGGCAGTCATTGGTTCCTTTGGGCACCGATGAGACATGTTGGGGCTGCAGAGCCTGTGCCTGCAGGCGCCCCTGGCATCCTTGGTTGCCAATCCATCGATGCCTTTAGGCACTGGGGACTCTATCGGTTCCACCGGGCGGTCGATATATGTGGGTGCCTGTGTTGCTGGGGATGGCACTATATACCATTAAACTGATCGAGACACGGTCAAGTGCTGTTGAAGTCCTGGTTGTAATGTCATTTGATGCCCTTGATGTGATCCACCATTGTTGAGTGCAAGAGCACTAATGGCCCTACAGGTGCCATCACCTCGGTGGGCACCAGTGGATGTGATCAGATGCCACAGGACATGACTGCAGAGCACCATGGACACAGTCAGTTGCCATGGACTTCGCTGCTGCCATTTCATGAGGGAAACGGCAGTGAACCAATTTGAAGGGCTGTGTCCAGCCTCTTGGAGCGTTATCAGGTACTGGAGGGGGCAACGTCATAGAACGCCACCCACCATCATGCCATAACCATAAACCCAGTGGTACTGGGGATGCTATCGACACACTGTTCCTATTCACTTCACTGGGAATTAGTGTGATAGTGGAATGCAGCATGCGTGATCGGATATGGCAAGGCATCTGCTGCAAGTGCCTTGGGCAATAGCAGGCGGCATTCTCCCTGTCTGTGCAGTACTCAGCCATGCCAGGATTCTGCCATCGTCACGTCAAGATATCTGCCTTCTTGTCTGTTCTGCACTACAAAGTGCTGGGGAGCACTGGCAAGGAAGTCATCATCACACCCTCTATGAGCACGCAGCCAATGAGTCTAACAGGTGGTGCTCAGTCCTTGCTGTGCCGAGGGATTCTACCCACAAGCATGGCGAGTGGGCACATAGGTTGGCCGCCAGCCGTAGGATGGGATACTACTGTATGAGTACTAGTCAGTGTGCTTTTATAGTGGAGGGCTCTATTCTTCCAGTTGCCCTCTACTATATGGGGTGGGTGTGTGAGTGTGTGTTTCCCTCGTGACGAGCATAACAGATTATGCGCCGCAGTCACAGGACTAACCTAGGACTGCGTTCCTGGTTGAACTCTTAGGGAAGTAATCCCCAGGAAGGTAGTGTTGGGAGTCTCCTTCCTTAGAAAAGGAATATGTCTTTTGTCCTCTCCCATGTCACAAATCCCCTTTGTGGGGAAGGCCCTAGGGCTCCAACCCTTGCAGTTTATCGCCAAACTGGTGCCTCAATTCTTTAAATTGGTGCCTCTCCTTGTAGGCCAGGACCAAAGGACAGGAGCGGCAGTCATTGGACTGTTTTTGCTGGGGTTCCTCCATTGATTACCGTGGTGCCTACCCCATCTGAGGGTAGTTGCCAGTGGCAGATTGGTCACTTCTGAATCTTAGCAATCAGTGAGAGTTGAAAGGTTTTTCGGGATCAGGAGGCTCCAATTCCAGTTGCTTTCCTGTCCCTTCAGGAAAGGAAGATTCAACTGGGTTCCAGGGCAACCCTTATGGGTTCCCCTCTGGATGCCTGGTTGTCCACCCCTACAAGGGGTGTCCTTCATTCTCTTGTTTCCCAGAGAAGGGATGTCACTGCTTCTGACTGGTGGTCGCTCTCAGTTCCTCATGGGCTCTGAGAGCCGGTCGAACAGTAGTGCTCTCCTTAGGTCGTCCTAAGGGGCACAGCAGGTCTGTTTCGCGAGGGAGCCATTCCAGAGTAGCTCCCCTGTGAAGATTAGAGGTTTCTCCCATCCAGGAGTCACCTTTGATACCTGCTGAGCTCAATGGGCATTTTTTGATGAGGACAACTATTGCCAGTCATTCTCGCCTCAGGGACCCTGCCTCAGTGAGGAGGAGGGTTCTAGTCCATCTAATTGACAAGTTTGCCTTTCAACCTATCGCCATAGGGAGTTGGGGGATGAGGGACCCCGCAATAGAGGTGCTTCTCTTTGGTTGCAGTGACTTGCAAGCTATACTTCCCCATTTTAGGGATAACCCTATCTGTGGACAGGAGAGTCCTGGTTCATGCAATGGTTGTTCCATTTACTGGACCAAGTGCTTCTTTGGGGGAAATATATGTAATAATGGCCAAGGTAAAATACCTAAGCCAGATTGGAGAGCAGTCTGTTCCAAGATCACACTGATGCCTTTAAGATGCCCTGATACCCTTAAGATTTCCAAGCGGGTGAAGAAATCCTGTTTGACAGGGGTCTGCATTTGTCACCCCGGCTTCCTGTCTCTTAATGGAGTGTTTCTGGATTTCTTCCCTGGGGGATTCGCTCTCAGTTTCAGCTGTTCCAAGCAGGCTGAGGGCTCTATCTCGGTGGGTAACATCCTTCTGGAAAAGACAGTGAGTTATTCGCTTGGGGTTGAGTTATATAGCCTAGTGACTTGTGCTTACCCCAGCAGTTTGCCTCCTTGTGTTCTTTGCTCCTTCTGACTTCCAGTTGGAATGTCGAGGAGAGGGGAGGAAAAGCTAGGCCATTCATGGTAAATCTTAGTGTATACCTGCAGGGAAAGATCCACCACTTTTCCCTATATTTTCCCCAAGTTCTGGCAAGGACTGCCTTTAGCTTTTCTCATTTCATTAGTTTGTCCAAAGTGCCTTCCTGCTCACCTGAACTATGGATAGCCCTGCCCTGCCCTTGACAGTGTGTGCGAGCTTCAGGCCTAACTTATCTCCCTGTGAGGGGGTTTGGGCTAGCAATCCCCTTCAGGGATTGCCTTTCATCCCCTGAAACTCTTGATGCTGGTCAGCTACGTCTGGTGCTTTGGCACACGTAGGGTCTGTCACAGACCCTGCCATTGTTGCTGATTATTCTTCCAAGCATTGCTTGGGATTTTCTGCCCATTATGCGTATCAGCCAAACATGAACACACTTCTGCAGATGCATTCTGAACTTCAGATGCCAGTAGACTGCAGCTTCTTTTGGGAAGCTCTCGGGCCTCAGTTGGTTTTTCGGTTATATTGTAACAACAAAGGAAACTATGCAGTCTTCGTCCAAAAGTTCTTCTCTTGCTTACATCTCTAGAGTTTTTCAGTATCCAGGAAGTTCTAGGCCTACTATCGTTATCAGGGTTTCCTGGTCTAAAACCCTGTTTGGTGTTCTCTGAGGACAGCAGGATGTTAGTCCTCATGAAAGCAACCTGCCTCCCCTGGGTGTTTGTTTCTCCATGTATGAGCTATATCATGGACTGAGAGACTTTTCCTAGTGGGCAGGGTAATGACTACAGCTGCACATGCTCAGTAAGGCCTATTTGAAAGTTCTAGAATCTTTGAGCTCAAAGTTCCGGACCATGGCTCCCTCCAATGATGTCACCCATGTGTGAGGACTAACATCCTGCTATCCTCGGAGAACTCCTGTTTCAGGTAAGCAACTCTGCTTTATTCTGCCATGGTACAGAGATGTCACTGACACACCAGCATCACCGATTACTGCACTACAGTGTGCACACATTCCCAGTACTCAGTTGTGGCGCAGGGACTTCATCACACTGTGATTTGTTTCCAGACCGAGCTGGGGTGCAGGACACGAGTCTGGTTGAAGCGATTCAGGACCGCCTGTCGGACGTGCTGCAGACATACATCATGTGCAAGCACCTGCCTCCCAGCAATCACCTGCTGTATCCCAAGATGATCCAGAAGCTGGCGGATCTGCGCAGCCTAAGCGAAGAGCATTCCAAGCAGTACCGCTGCCTGTCCTTCCAGCCGGAGCACACCATGCAGCTCACGCCCCTCATCCTTGAGGTCTTCGGCAATGAGATCTCCTGACCGCAGCCCTCAGCAACCCCCTTCTCAGGCTCTGCGGGGTGGGGGATGAGGGGGGGGGTGTCCAGTCTGTCACTCATAGAATTTTACGAGGATGGCTAGCTCAGTACTCCATCCCCCCTCTTTCCCTCTGAAATATGTAAAATGAGAAGCTGCTGTCCCTCAGTCCCCCATTCACCCCCCCACTTATGGCCATGGAGCCCGCTGTGGATCCAGAGGGTCCCGAGTGCAGTTTTCTGTTTTTCCATTTGTCTGTTTAGTGGCTGGCAAAAAAGTGGCCGAAGCTGCTCCTGAAGTGCTTAAGCATCTCCATTTTGTGGCAGCTTGTCCATCGTTCATGTGGCAAAATCTGAACTAGCCTAGCCTGTTGTCGATGGCCTAAGCTGTCTGGTAACCCAGAATACTATATGTACTGCACGTTTGTTGTGGTGCAAAAGAAATAACACTGCAGTTTTCTCGTGGGGCGTGTCCTCTTGAAAACACCTGGGATGCTTTTCATTGCTAAACAAGGAGCAGCTTTTGTACTGATGCAAAATTATGATACATCTGCCCCTTATTATAGGATTTCTATACTCCAGGGCCTTGATCCAGTCCTGATTTTACTTCACTTTATCTATGGACTTGTAGTCCAATTTTTCTTAAGGAAATGTGGGGGCAAAACAGGACTGGTTCGTTCAGCCTGGCATCTTTTGGTAATCCTATCCATGCCCAATTTCTAGGTATTCCAACTGGCTTTATTTTTTTCATGGTAGGCCGATCCAGTCATGGTTTTACCCTATGGACCTGCATTTCCTGATTTTTCACATCAGAACAACAGTGCCATGCATGCAATGGGGAAAATCCAGGGCCCGATCAGCCTATCCTGAAAAAAATGGTAACCCTGCTGTCTGTTCAGAACAGATTGCATTTAGTCACAAAGTAAAATATCTAGTATTGATCTCAAATGTACTTATCAACTTGGCAGATGTGCTGTCTGCTTTCTCCCAAGTCCAGACTCCCAAGTCCAGTGTATTCAGTTGCAAACTGTGTACCACAGTAGAGGGCCCCATCCAGTCACACACTTTTGTTTGAACCTTAAAATGTAAATATTTATTTCAGCCAATTCGATGATGCTCTTAAGGATTCTGTAGTGCAAAAGAGTCACACCTGACTTCCAAGTCATAGCTTGAGTATTGATGAATTAAGTGCTCTTTGCATTTTGTCACTAAGTATAGTCACTACTTTAACATTGAAAAAATAATGTATGAAGAGCTCTCCCTCTCTTCTCCAAGTTCACTCTCCCAACTGTTCATTCTGTATTTAGGCTTTACGTAGATGGGGGACAGTGTGTGCATGGAATTCTAATGATGATCAGCACAGCGCTGTCCCCGATTGTGGGAGTAGCAGAGCAGAAAGAACTTTCACAAACTTTTAAACACTAATATATCTCCTCAGGAAGTAAAAAATCAGAATAAAATAAAGGGAGAGTCTTAATGATTGTATTTATTTTAATGGTCAAGTGGATTCTCTTTAAAAAAAAAAAAACAAACCTTTTTCTAGTGCTGCTGCTTTAAAGTCGTGCCTTGAAATCATTCCAACACTAGTAGTGTTTACTCTCTTATTCTCTAAATCAGTTTTGATCTGCAAAGGAAAACCTTCAGAAATGTGAGTTAGAAGTTCTGTGGCGAGGTACATTTTTTGAGTGGTGCTTCCGCCTTTTATGTATTATTAAAAAAAAAACCAAAAAAAAAAACTCGCTGTTGTGTTTGAAATTGTTTTGGATCTTTGTGGTCAATGCCTTAAAAAATAGACACGTTTGCTGCCTCATATGAAGAAGGTGTTACACTAAATACCTCAGCTTTTTTTCCTCTCCCTCCAACAATCCCTTCCTCCCCATTGGCACTTGCATACCACAAGCAGAAAGTGGCAGGCTAAATCACAGCTCACCAGAAATCTGAAATATCTTTTGTGCTTGATGTACAGAAATAATAATAGATAACAGATCAGCCTTAAGGATGCATTCCTCACACCTTGTATAGCATAACGGTGGTTCACTAGCACCATCTGCACCTGGGACGAGCACAGTGAACACTCCATAAAGGGGGTTTAAGTTAAGAAGGTTTCTAGTTCTGGGGGTCTGATTCTGAAATCTGATGTGATGTTTTGCCGATGTTGAAATCCAGTCGCAGCCCCATCTAAACACATATCAGAGCTGTAGACCTTGGCCTGCTATGCCATATCCCACAGCACAATGAAAGTTGCATGCTAAGGCTGCAGCCTAACTGCAGAGAAAAATAAATAGGAATATGGACCAGTCTACCACAGAGGCCCAAGGGCTCTCCACCGATCTCTCGCCAGTCTATGTCAAGGATCCCCATGAACTTAGGTCCATGATATAAGGGCCTCACTGAGTCAGCAGTGCTGGCTTTGCCTCCCATTGCATCTATGAATCTGAACTATAATTGGGGGGGGGGGGGGGGGGGAAGGAGCACTGGAAGAACCAAAATTTAGTAAAGTGTCTGTATTCCTTGCTGCTGGCAAATGGAATAGAGACTATAGATCATAATTAGAATTTATGAGGCAGTGTACCTTCACTGCCCAGAGAATAAAAACATTTCAGCACCAGAGAATATATTGAGGTCAATAGTCAAAGCCTTCGTATGTATAACTTTTCAGGGCGCAAGAAATGAGCTTTGAATATTTTCTCCTGCTAAATGCATGCATTCTAGGTACACAAAATGTATCTGCACAAAAAGGGGCACCAATGGAGGCATTCTGTGGGTGGGGGCTTAACTTTACCCAGCGAGCACACACACACAGTGCTCTCTGGATAAAGTGCCATGCCCAAGTGTTTGGTCAGGAAAACAGCAGTCTTAACTTTATGCGTGCACCTTTATTCAGGTATACTCAGCAGGAGATTTGCGCGTACAAGTCCCATTGAGTATCCAGGAAAATGTATGCATGTAAACTATCTACGGATATTTTTGCTGCTCACTGGCTTACTAAATATTGACCTCACAGAGTTGAGCTCCCACCTTAAAAAAAAAAGGTAAAGTTACGTTTGGGGGAGATCATGGGTGAGATGGCATGCCACGGTACTCGCAGTCCTCGTGTGGCAGCAGAGCAGGGAAAGCCACCACAGGGTTCTCTCTGTAGCACATTAGCTACAGAGAGAACCCTCTCTGTAGCTAATGTGCTACAGGGGGTCAGCACATTCTGACCCCCTGTTCACCCCCTGTAGCACATTCTGACCCCCTGTTCACATACATGTGAACAGGGGGTCAGCACATTCTGACCCCCTGTTTCCACGCTGGGGAGAAAAGACTCCACTTGGAATGAAAAGGATGTAGTCTGTACATCTTCACGAAGCTGTCATGCAGATTAATGCCACAGAAGGTACTTGCTGTGAAGTGCATGTGGGCATCAGGGAAGGGGGCCCACCCATAGCGACCCATCCAGGGATCAGATAATGTTAAGCGCTGTCTTAGGCTTGTGTTACAATGCTTCTTTCTTTACTCCAGCCCACATCTGCCTTCACTCTGTGCCTCAGTTGTCGATGGTAAACTATATCTCTTTTGAATATATTAAATGGAAGCACTAGCCATTGTTCCGTCCGTGACAATGTTGAAA
The DNA here is from genome assembly GCF_901001135.1 of Rhinatrema bivittatum. Classification (NCBI taxonomy): domain Eukaryota; kingdom Metazoa; phylum Chordata; class Amphibia; order Gymnophiona; family Rhinatrematidae; genus Rhinatrema; species Rhinatrema bivittatum. Next base: position 304,071,595 of record NC_042617.1, read on the forward strand.
TGTAAATAAATACTTTATTCTATGGCTAGGAATGTTTTAGTGCAAAAATGTAAATATGATTTTGGCCAAAAAAAAAAAATTTATATCATAGTATTTAAATTGAGCAGATTAGATCATGTGTTATAATCAGCTGATATTTTCGTATTATGCCTATGAGATAGTTTGATCCTTTGGAGGAGTGACTGTGAACGTGAAACATAAGGATCATAATATGCTTCTTTTTTTGCCTTGTGTAATATAACTTGTAAGATTGATCAGGCTGTAACTAGGGCTGGGCAAGAGGGGCAGTTGCTCAGGGCGCAAAGTCCCTTGGGGAGGAAAATGAGTGCAACACCTGCATGAGCTGGCAGTGGATGAAAAGCCGGGAGGAGTCCAGCTCCCATCATTTGGAATGGAGGGAAGGGAGAATTAGAGTGGGAGGGCTGGGTGACAGAGAGGAGCAAGAATATACTTGCTACTTACAGCTCTAAGGGTGATGCACTTTATACATGAATGATTTAAAGACAAATCTAGATTTTAATTATGAAGTTGAAGAATTAAACAATTTGATGTGTTTATTTCACTAGGGATCAATTTTTTTTTTTTTTGGGGGGGGGGGGGAGGGTGGAGGAGGCGGTGATAGCCATTAAAAAGGAAGAGGTTTGCCAAGTGATCGGGCCGCTTCAGTCCTGATTTCAGTCTGCTGTATAGATGAGCTTGCAAGGATCCAGGGCTACATCTCCACGCATGCACTGGGGGTAGGACGAGGCCAGGATCAGCCTGCCCTTGGTAACCTCGAGCCAGTGGATAACCCTAGGAAAGAAAAGTGTATTAATGTGAAACTCTTATGGCAGAAGGAACCTCAGCCATTGCCTGTACCTTGCTTTTATTCTGCTAATAAAACTGCAGTTGGCTTTGTGACACTGGTGTAGATGTTGTGTTTCCTTGTCTTGGGGTTTTTCTTTGTCTCAGCACTCGGAATCTACAAAACTAACCAGGATTTCCCTTTCCTTTGAGGCAGTGATACATTCCCCTTATCGTACGGATGCACATGCCATAGAGAAGCAAGTGCCTAACTGGTATATGTAAAACAAATCAGAGAGTTTTTTTTTCACTTCATAGACCATCCATCTGTGGAATTTATTGCTGGAAATGTATTTGAGGTTAATGGTATAGCTGTGTTTTAAGAAGGTTTGGACAAGTTTCAGGAGGACAGGTCCACTAACAGTTCTTAGCCAGGCAGAAATGGGAAGCACCACCTCTTAGTTCTAGAAAAGAGCAACTGGGTAGGGATCATCCCATTAAAATCTGCAGAGTTCATCCAAGTTGCTTCATATTGTCAGAAAACCAGCAGACTGCAGATACAGCACATCTTTCTTTTTATTCGAGAAGATTCTAAAAACCATGAAACATAACCTCAAGTGACTGCCCTCCTCGTGGCCAGAAAGAATGTACGCCACACACAAGTGACCTAGATTGGCCACTGTCAGGGACAAGATGCTGTGAGACCAATGCTCAATGGATCATTGGTCTGACCCAGTACGGCAGTTCTTATGTTCTCCATAGTTGTGCACACACAACTGCTCCATAAAGATGCATGCAAACGCATGTGCTGCATAAGCATAGCGGCATATGCCCTATAGTTCTCAACTCAGTCTTTGGGATACATCTAGCCAGTCAGGTATTCAGGATTTCCAAATGAATATGCATGAAGTAATTTGCATACAATGGAGGCAGTGCATGTAAATCTATCTCGTGCATATTCATTGTGGATTTCCTGAAAACCTGTCTGACTGGATGTGTCCTGCAGACTGGATTGAGAACCCTTGCTCTATGGTGAGATAAACATACGTACATAGAGCAGGGGTTCTCAACCCAATCCTTGGCACACACCTAGTCAATCAGATTTTCAGGATATCCATCATGAATATGCATGAGATTTGTATACAATGGAGGCAGTGCATGCAAATCTCATTCATGTGGATATCCTGAAAACCAGACTGGCTAGGTGTGTCCCAAGGACTGGGCTAAGAAGCACATACCCTCATAGAGATGCATGCATCTCCACATAGATATGTATCCCATAGAGATGTACAACTATAGAGACACATTCATCCTCACAGAGATAACACACAACCCAAAGAGAAGCACAAAACTCCATACAAACGTATTCATTCCCACCAATATACACCTCCATCGAGATGAATATATCCACAGAGATTACATATCCCATAAAGATGAATGCATCTCATGGAAATATATGTCCTACATTACACAGAGATGCACACACCGCCCCAGAGATGGAAATTCATGCACCTCCATAAAGAGACACACACCCCTCCTGGAAATGCTTGTGGCTACATATAGAGATGTCCAATCTTTAACTCAGAGGAAAAATCTCACATTACTTTTTCTGCCAAGTTATTTTCTTGCACATTTTTTCCTGTGCCAGTTCTGTTTTCCTAAAATAAAAAATGTATGTCAGCTAAAATGTTATCTCAAATGATGGTCCAAATATGTTCAGAAACGGCTACTAATATAGAAGAATGACCTTATGTTTCACACACAATATTGCAAACCACCAAGACATTTTATTTTGTTAATATGAGTGAAAAAGCCAGCTCATAAAAACTCCATAAGGCTGCACACTTGATTTCAATCATGGCTGGCAATCAACCCAGCAATCATGTCTGAGGGCCATGATTGAAATCAAAGATGGCTACTAGCAGCCTTACTGACTGTTTTATGAGCTGGCTTTTTCACCAGAACTCACAGGAAATTAATTATATATTTGAACATTGTGCATGTAAACTGGCTTATAGAGTTTTGCTACTTTGTTCCCTCATTCTTAAATCTGACCCAAGAAGTACTCCTGCAAACAAAGCATAATGGAACCCTTAATTGCTTTTACGAACCATCTGCATGTCCCAATCCTCTCAGTAATCAGGGCTGGCGCAACCCACTGTGCAAGCCATGAACTTGCACAGGGCGGCGGCCTGGAGGGGGCGGCGGCCGCAGGCCACGACCGAGTTAAAAGAGTTGCTGGTGCTGCAAAGAAGAAGAGAAGCCGCCGGGCCGCAGCAGCGAAGAGGAAAGCGTGGCAGGGCTGTGCAGCGGTTCCCAGCCTGCCATGCAGCAAAAATGCGGCAGTGGAGGGCCATGCAGTGAAGAGAAGGAGGAGCCTTAGGGCTGGGCAGCAGTTCGCAAGCCACCGTGTGGCAAAGATCAATTTGCAGGGTTGCTCGGCAAAGAAAAGAAAGAGCCCTAGGGCTGTGTGGCAGTTCCCAACCTGCCGCGTGGGAAAGATGAGACGCAGAGACATGAGGTCAAAACGAGCAGCTGCAGGTTGGCCAGAAGAAAAAAAAACCAAGCCACCAGGCAGCTCCCAACCTGTCCTGCGGAAGAAGTGGAGGGCCAGGGCTTCTGGGAGAAGCCCTTAGTGTATGTGTGAGCAGGAGGAAACCTGTGTGTGTCTAAGCTGGTGTGTGTGTGTGAGCATGTTTGTGTGTGTGTGGTGTGTCTGAGCAGGTATGTGTGTGTGTGTATGTGTCTGAGCATGTTTGTGTGTGTGTGTGTGAACATGTTTGTGTGTGTGTGAGCATGTATATGTGAGAAAGAGAGGGATATTGTGTGTGTAAGAGGGAATGTGCGTGTATGAGGGAGAGAGCATATGTATGTATGTGAATGTATAGATATACATCTATGAGAGAAAGAGAGGAGAACGTTTATGTATCCCTCTCTCACTTATCCACGGCAACCTCAGAGTGATTAGAAATCAAAAGTTTCCAGGTATAGAGAATTATTTATTTTATTAGTTTTAATTTTTGGATGCTCTTTAATATGTCTGCTGTTTTAAAATATTTTATTGGTGTTTGAGAAATGTAAAACAATCTGTTTATCAGTTTTTAATTATTGGATCTTCCATTCACTAGCTGTTTTGAAATATTCTTCTTATTAGTATGTTTATACTATTATGATTAATGTATTGTTTAATGTCTAAGGATTGGTGGTGATTTCTGTTTTTCCATTGTTGTACTGCATAGAGTCTGACTTGTTGCGGTTTTCCCCCATCAGTTTTTGCCTGCACGTTTCTATTTATATTTTATGGTTTCTTTTTCCTGTATTTGGGGAGGGCCTACCATGTGTGATTGAGGAGGGGTATTCTAGAAGGTAGGAATCTATAGCAGCTTGATTTCTTCTATGTTTCTAAATAGGAGGTGTATTGGTGCTTTAGGGCCTGGTGTAGGGTTGTTACTTTTTTAAGTGCTGGCAGTTAGAGCTGTTTTGGTGTGGAAGGATTATTATATTTTAATTATAATTTACTCATGGTTTTCTGAGGGTCAAGCCCACAACTAACACGCATTACAGTAGCCCTAATGCCATATGGGATCCAAGTGTCTCTTTTTTGTAGGATTTCCTGGTTGGCACCAAGGAATTGCATGCAAATACTTACAATATTTTTTTTTTATCTTGGAAGATAGTACTTTGAATATTCTTTCTCATGTAAAATCTGGTATTATATATGCATAATTTTTAACCATGTACGTGGAGAGAGCAGGAGGTGGGGGGTGCAAGGGTATAAGATTTTCTCAGGCACCTAATACTCTTCTACCAGCAATGGGTTCTGGGAGAGGGGGTGAAGACCCGGAGGGTAGAGGGTGACAGTTTTGAAAGTTTAGGTTGCTGGAAGGAGCTGGGCTTTTTTTTGGCAGGCTCGAGACAGAGAATGAAAGAAGTGTGGTGTGGGGGAGGGGGGGGGGGGGTGGCAGCACAATAATTGTTCGCACAGGGCAGTGAAAAAGCTAGTGTCGGCCCTGTCTGTAATGCTGTGGGTACCTTTCTGCCTTCAGAAGAGAAAGTGATCACTGGATCTGGTCCAGACTGGGCAAGGTTCCCTCAAGGCAGAAGTGCTTGTCCAAAAGGCCAAGATATTCACTACTTAATGAGGTAAGCAAGGTTTCCATATGGGAGCTGTGAGCTACAGGCCAGGTTAATGTAACTCAAAGTTAAAAAAATATTAAGCGGCAAGACAGCCTCCTTCTCAGCACCCTCACTTTTCAGGGGTCACAGGCAGCAAGAGCATTCAGGGAGCTAAATCAGGGCACACAGGTCGCAACAGCAGTTCTGGTCACAGTGGGGTAAGCCTTGCTGAGGCTGCACAGAGGTCATAAACAACAGGGTCTCTGAGTGAGTGGGATCACAGTTTAAATATTGCTTATCCTGTATTGGGTGAGGGTCTGCCAGATTTTTGCATTTGTGTCTGAGGGTGAGGTATTCTGCTGTATTTCTGTGCAGGGATCTGTGACAGTCTAGCTTGATCTATTTTCCGGTTTGCTCCTCCCAGTAGGAGGTGTATTGGTGTTGTAGGATACATTGCAATATTTGCATTGCCATTTTTCAGAATGCCGGATTATAGTGCTGGATTGGTAGGGCAGATATGCTACATAAGTGCTGCGTAGAGTTTTGTGTTGCTTCATGGAAAACGTGGGAGTTGAGGGAGTTTGTGTTGCAGTTAAGATGATGCCAGAATTAGAATATTCCTTTTGTTAATATGGTGAGTAGTAGGGGAAATTGTCCTAATTCTGCCTTGCAACCATTATTAGGGGTGTTTCTGTGGATACGGCATGTCTGTGTACAGAACTGGAGGCTTTGGATTTTATTGCAATTCTGGCCCATTCTGTATAGTTTGGAGTTAATGATAGACCTCAGTCCTCACTTCCATATTAGAGAACGGGTTGAATGATGCTATCAAATAATATTAATAGTAGTTTTACTGGGGATTTGTATTTGTCCAGAGTTTTCTTTATTGTTACTTAGAGCTTTTCCATCTAGTCTATTATAGCCAGTTTAAAACTCCCAGATGCACTTAGTCTCAAGCCAAGGTATGAATAGTCTAGGAAATGCTCAACTTCATGTTTATTTAGGAAGAATTTGAAGTTTTGTGTTGGACATTTTTTGCCTTTTCTGGAAAATCATAATTGTTGCTTTCTCCAGCTTTATTTGTAGGGCCCACAATTTGCAGCAGGTATAGATTCTTTTGCAGGCCTTCTCTGGTGGGGGACAGAATCACCTGCATATAGCAGGCATTTGACTTCTGAGTCATTTAGTTTTAGCCCTGGAGTTGTGGAGCTCTCTAGTGCTGTGGCGAGGTCATTGATGTAGATGTTAAAGAGGGTGGAGCTCAGGCTACATCGCTGTCTCACTCCTGACTTCCTGTCTGAAGCTGCCTGTCTGCATGTTTATTTTTACCTTACAGCTGGTGGATAAATACGTGGATTTAATTATATCATAGGTTCCCCCACTCCCCAAATTCCACTGTGTAGTTGTTGAAAGTAGAGACCAGGGTGCAAGATAGAGTCAAAGGTTTTTGTAAAGTTCTCTCTGAGGAAAGGTTCTTTACATGTTTGTTGATCAGTGTTTGTAAGGTGAACATGTGTCAGTGCTTCCATATCTCTCTCTGTCTGCCAAGCATGTTTGAATTCTCAGTGATACAGAATTATGCAGTACTGGTGTCTGGCCACTAGAGGCTAGCAGCACTCTATACCACCCAAGCCACTGAAACGTCTTTTCCCAGCTGCAGAGGGTTTGTTAAAGATAAAATGCTGTGGGAGTCACTGTGAATCTATTATTGAAAAATGCTGTGCTGGGGAGACAAAGCGGGGGATACAGGGTGAATTCACTGCATATTGTGTGGTGAAGATGATCCTATCTAGGCTGGATCCTGGAAGCAAAGATAAAGGGATGAAGTTTTTAAGAAAGGGCTTGGCCATCTAGAGTAAATATACTAAGTAACTATTTCATTTCAGTAGCCTCTTTGGTCTCTTCACTAGTATTTTACGCTTCACTTGGGATCTTTTTCCTCAGATAAGATCTGGCTTCAGGAGGGATATGTGTAGCCATAATTTTCAATTCAGTATTTTGAATTCATTTCTGGCCCATTTTTTGGCCGAATTTCATTTCAGGGGGGGGTCCTTCATTTCATTTCATTTCATTGTATTTATTTCAGAAAACAGTGCACTCTGGGGTAGATTTTTAAAGAAGCGCGCGGGTACATTTGTGTACCCTTTGAAAATCTACCCATCTATTTGCACATAGTGTGTGCTATTTTCCCCAAAATAAACATAAACAAAAGTTTTGGAGGGGTTTTGGAGCCATTATCAATTCATTTCAGATTTAATGAAAGAAACTAATAATGGCCTGATTTAGTTTGTGAAATACATTCTTTTAAAATGATTGAATATCCCTAATCTTGAGTATCCATGGATTAGAGTGCTCTATCTCTGTCTCTCTTCTCCCTTTTCCAATCTTTCTTCCTAAGCGATGCCTTTCTGGATTAAAATACCCAAACCCACATGTTACCAAACCGGTATGATGTCCACACTAATACCGGTATAAAAAAGGCTTAAAATAAATAAATGTTGTATTGTGGGACATTAGCTCCTATTGGCTAAACAGTGGGGATGAGACAAGAGAGCCTGGCATTGTGGGGCATACTAGAGAATAAGCCCTGAAGGCCCCAGACGTTAGCAGGGTTGACAAGGAACTGCACTATAATTTTAAAAGAAAGGATTAACAATCCTTTTGCACATGTTCATAGGATGCCTTGCTGCTTTTAATCTGAATGTGTTTCTAATTCCTACTGGATTGTCTAATCTGTTGAGATTCCAATGACTTTTCTGTGTCAGGGTCAGGAAAATGATTTTACCCAGGAAATAGAATTAATTGGTATTCCTAAGATTTTGGTTTTGGTTTTTTTTTTGCTGTCCTCTGCATTTCCATGAACAAAAAAGCTGTCCAACTATGGGCTATTTTTGAGAAAACTTGAGTCTCTCACATTTTGCTGCTTTCTTTCGGCCAAGCACCCCGCGTGATTGCACAAGGTGGAGAACAAGTAATATTGTTGGATTCAGAACATTATTTATAGCACTTTGTTGGCTCCAGTTTATATCCGGTGCTGCCAAGTCAACAAATACATTTTGCAAACAAAATATTCTGTGAACCAAGATGTTTTTCAGATGGTGCAAGCTTATTGTTTACATTGAAGGGGTTAAGACCTTCCAAGAGCTACAGAACTTTTTATACTATAAAACTGGAAAAAATATCCTTTATTGCGGTCACTATGTGCTCAGCCCCAGCACTCTCTTCTTCTGCTGTCAATCTCCCTTTATTATTCTTAAAATTGTAGTAAAAATATAAGATGTGCCATTCTGGGTCAGACCAATGGTCCAGCAAGCCCAGCATCCTGTCTCAAACAGTGGACAGTCTAGATCACTTGGAAGTACCTAGCAGATAGTAATGGGAAGATCCATTCCCTGTTTCTCATTCTGTAGGTATGTCCCTATTTCCAGAAAGCTTACAATCTAAGGCACCTATTTACTAAGAGATCAGCCACTTTCTAGCTGAGCAAGTTAGATTCAAATTAGATTCACAATATAAACATGACTAGCTAACTTGGCCAAGATATTCAATGGCACAGCTATGCTGCTGAATATACTCTGCTAGCTTATAAGTTTATCCGGCTAAGTTTAGAACAGCCAAAATAGCAGTTCTAGACTTATCCAGCTAAGCAAGGTAAAACTGAATATGACCACTTATCTGGCTATGTTAGCAGGATAAGTAACTCTATCCCGCCTCTCACATTATAGCAGGATAAAAAGTTATCCGGCTAAGTAGTGGCTGCTGAGCGAAGCCAGATATTGAAACGGTGCCACTTAACCAGCTAAGTTGAATCTTAACTGACTAAGACCTAGATTCATCATTTTGCTATAAATTTTGCAGGCCTAACGCCCATGATAGGGAAAAGGGGCGTGTTTAGGGAAATTTTCCTGTTACCGCATCACACAGTTATTTTATCGCAATGCAAGTTAAATTTATCGCACGTGTTATTTCACCTCACCCTGCGTTTTTATCGCAGAAGGAGAGAGAGAGAGAGAGAGAGAGAGAGAGAGAGAATCCTTATAAGGCTCTCAAATTAGTCAACTATATCTCTATAAGAAGGTCAACTAGTAACTTGAGGTGAGGTTTTGGTGGCGGTCTAGGGGTTGGTGGTCAGTTTTACATGCAGAGGTACAAACAACACAGTACACATCAGTGAAGATTTGATGTGAATTGGAGTGAGGAAAGATGCACAAAGATGAGTTTTGTTCATTGTACTTTCAACCTAGTTTGATGCCCTCTCTATCTAGCTGCTATCAAGCTAGGGCGAGACTACAATGAACAAATCTCATCTTTGTGCACCTTTCCTCACTCCAGTTCACATCAAATCTTTACTGATGTGTACTGTGCTGCTCGTACCTCTGATTGTGCATGTAAAACTGCCCCCCAAACCCTAGACCACCACCAAAACCTCACCTCAAGTTCCTCTTATAGAGATATAAATAGTTAAATAATCTGTGTGTCACCCCAAAGGCTCTCTCTCTACTCCACTCCATTCCACTCTCCCTCTCCCCTCAACAGGACCCATTTCTGCCACAATGCATAGCTACTGCAGGCATAACACTAGGAAAAAAGGTATAGTTATTTCCAGGTTTATATCCCACGATAGCATGTATAACACATGCATTGTGCTGTTGCATGCAGCATTAGCAATTCTCATTTCCATTTATTCCGCCCAAACTCCTCCCAAAATCCATCCACTTGAATACATTTTCAACAGCAACGGAGGGTGAAGAGACTTGATCAAGGTCACAAGGGATAGCAGTGAGATTTGAACCCTGGCTTCCATGGTTCTCAGCCTACTGCTTTAATCATTGGGAACTTTCCAGATTTCAACCAGATGCTCAGGGACTTTGCATTAAATGCCAGGTCTCTGAGAACCACTAAAAAGCTCTGGGCCACTCTGTTTACTGCTCCAGCCATTCCCCTTCAATAAGCCTTCAGGGAATAGGAGGAGGGATGAGCCTGGAGTAGACACTGCAGGAAGCATGTGGGCAGTGGCATTCCCATGGCCCACCCACTTCATGATCAGGTCCTCCCAATCAGTGTTGCCTGACGCCAAGAAGAGAGGCCGGATGCAGGGCCATTGTGGAGCTTATCCCGCACGGCATGAGAAGAGGAAGCCCAAGGCATGGCTGTTGCGGAACTCATCCCGTATTGCCCAAGAAGGGGAGACCCAACATAGGGCTACTGCAGAGCTTATCCCATGGGGCCCCAGAAAAAGAGGCCTGTCTCAGCAAGGAAGCCTAGAAGAGAGTTAGAGGTCTAGATAAGAGTATGTGGGATTGAGAAGACTGTGTGTATGTTTCTGTGTGAGAGAGTGAGAAGCCTTGGGGGTGGGATGTATGTATTGGAGTGATAAGCCTGTGTATATGTGTGAGAGAGCATGGGAGTGAGAAGTCTGTGAGTATATGAGAGAGAGCACAGGAGTGAGAAGCCTGTGTGTGTGTGACAGAGCATGGGAGTGAGAAGCTTGTGTGTATGTGTGTGAGAGAGCATGGGAGTGAGAAGCCTGTGGGAGTATGTGTTAGAGAGAGCATGGGAGTGAGAAATCTGTGTATATATGAGAGAGAGCACAGGAGTGAGAAGCCTGTGTGTGTGAGAGAGAGAGAGAAAGAGAGAGCATGTGGGAGTGAGAGCCAGTGGGTGTGAAAGACAGAGCATATAGGAGTGGGAGCCTGCATGTAAGAGAGAGCTTGTAAAAGTGAGAGCTTTTGTGTGTGTGTGTGTGGGGGGGGGGGAGTGGGAACCTGCATGTGAGAGTGAGAACCTGGGTAAGAGAGAGTGGTGGGAGTAGGAGCATGTGTGTGTATGAGAGAGAGCCTGCAGAGTGGGAGCCTGTGTGAGTGAAAGCATGTGTGTGAGAGAGTGCCTGTATAAGGGAGGAAGAAAAGAAGACAGGAGGAGAGAAAACTAACTGAATAAAAGAGACCTTGAAAAAAAAAATGTGGAAAAGACACAGAAAGGGGAAAAGAGACTGGGACAACCAATTAGAAAAATAAAATCAGATAAAGGCAAAAAAATGATTTTGACTTTCAGCGATTGGAATAAGCCATCTTTGAGAATATACACTTCTTATATTCATATTTTGCATTTTCTTCAGTATTCCACTGTTCACAGAGACTGTTTTCTTGGGTTTTCCATTTCAGTCTTGTGTGCATGTTTCTGTTTCTAATTTGTAGTCTCTTGTTCTGTATTAGGTAAGGGTCTGCCTGTGTTTTGTTGTACATGTGTGACAAAGGTGCAGTATTTCAGCTAGCGTGTAGTTTCTCTGTAGGGATTTCTAGCAGTCCGGCTTATTTGCCCAATATGTGGTGTATTAGTGTTCTAGGGCCCTGGTGTAATGTTTGCCTTGCTGTTTCAGTCCTGAGAGTCATTGCTGTTAGGGTATGGTATGGCAAGGTTCTAGGGGTTTTTTAAATAATTTTGTAAGGGTTTGTGTTACTTCACAAAGTGCTTGGCAGTTGATTGAGTTTGTTTTGCTGTTCCTGAGGTGATTCCAGAATCTGTTGGATTATAATATGAACAATCCTTGTTCTGCTCTGCACCCATTGCAAATCTTATGATTCTTATGATCATTGCTGTTTTATTGTAGTTATGATATACAGTACTGTGAGTTTTTGGAAAGAAGATTCAGAAAAAAATACAATTGATATTTGCTTTATTTCATGATTGAATCTGATGTTTCTGTTAAGTGTTTATTTATTTTTTATATGATAATGTGTATTTATAAACTGAAATAAATATAAAATAAATTAATACAGATCAATAAGCTATTTTTAATGTTGGTAAGTGCATGAAACAATTGAATTATTTTAAAGCGTCATTCATGATGCATGATGGCTGTTGCAGACTACTTAGAAATCCAGTCAGATTCACTGTAAGGCATTATTTATCAATATGAGTATAATAGTAGGGCTCAAACTTATACAGTATGCCTATTGCCCACTCATGTTAACATTGGCAATCCCCTCTTCCCTCCCCCCAAAAAATTCAGTTCTGGCTACACTACTGCATATGGGAAGAAACTAGAGAGAGACTGCAACATACAACTCAGTCTATTGCTGTGATTCCAGGACTTGGGACTCAGCTGAGGGCAGAGTGAGGGTGCACAAGTCAGGGAGCTGTGACTTTATAGGGGCTGGCAGAGAGAAAGAAAGAGTGTGGATTAGCAAGGGAGAGGGTGAAACAGAGAAAGTTGATACACATTATTCCATCCCCCTTCCTTCATCCCCTCTTCCTCCCTCTCCCACTCCCGCCCAAATCAACAGCAGTCTCAGGGTGACCACAACTCAAAAGTTCCCAGGTATGCAGATACAGGAGATGGCAATCCCTGTGCCTTCCTTGCTAATAATTGTTATTGGACCAGTCCTCCAGCTATACTATTAACTCTGACCACATCCTCCGACAACAAATTCCACAGCTTAATTTTGTACTGACCAAAACAAATATCTATTTTCTTGAATTTGTTTTAAATCTGCTACCAACTAGTATCCTGGAATATCCCTTGTTCTAGGACTGTTAGAAAGGATAAATGCTTGATTTTTGGTTATTAAGTATTTATGAATCACAGCCATGAACAAAAAGAATTAAAACTAGAATAATAGTTTCAAGAAAATAAAAACAATTAAATACAAAACAGCAACACACAAAACAAAATAAAACAGTCAGCAAGACACGGAACAATAAAACAAATACCTGCAAAACACTGGGTCTCTCAAATGCGATAATGCACCCAATGTTGCGCTTGGAGGTGGACCCTTGTCCTGGAGCAATGTAGAACGGCTCCCTGGTAGGGACCAGGAAGCACCTGCCCCAGGGAGAGGAGCACTGGAGGAGACAGAGGCTAGGTTGAGCTTCACCACTGGAAGCCCACGGTCCCCGCAGGTGGATCCCATAGGGACCCGGGCCGCTTGGACTTAGGTGGGCTTCGCAGGGTTTCCCGGAGAGGTAGTAGAGAGGTGTGCCCATGAGCAGCAAGGGTCAGTAGGCTGTAGGTCTGGAGAACCAAGGAAGGCCAGTACAGCATAGCGATTACAAGGCAAGGGACAAAGCCAGAATCAGGAGACGTGGTCAATGGCAGCCGGGGTCAGAATCCGAGGATCAGTCTGAGGAGTAGTCAACGAAGCAGGGGTCAGGTTCCAGAGGTCCGACGAGGTCACAAGGCAGACAGAGGTCAGGATCTAGGCAGCGAGCAGAATGGTCAAGGATGGGGCTGAGGTCAGTACCAGTGAGACAGTCTGAGGGCACTACCTGGGGAGACAGGACAGACAGGCGCTGGAACAGCAGGACGCTGGAACAAGACTGTGAATGCGGAGGCAAACTAGTACACTTACAGTGCCGACTCGATTGCCAAGGCAAGGAAGTGCAGGCAGGGACTTCCTTATATCGTACATTCAATCGGGGCGCGCCGCGGAGCTAGGACCCGCCCCTGGCCCTACAAGAGGCCGGTCGTTCCGTGCGTGCATGCGTAGGACGTGGCCAATGCCACTGAAGACGCCGAACTCCGGCATAAGGCCTGGTGCACAGTGGAAGGCCCGGCAACCGCCACCACGGGACGCCGAGGCCTGGAAGTGCTCGTGGCTGCCACTGGGGAGGCCGATCCGCGACCTGCAGAGGAGCTAGCGAAGTGAGCAGACCCTTGCGCGGTCGGGGCGTGCAACTCCCAAAGTGTAGATCATTACAACATCTCAATACTTGCTGAAAAGGGGAGGATCAGGGCAAATTACCAGAATGCCTGCTGAAATAAAAAAGTCAAGCATGGTCTTAAAAATCTTTGTGCATACTGAGAAGTGAATATATTCAGGCAAATACTTGCTAAGTTCTGGAGTAGCTGCAAAGAATGCCTTTTCTCTGGTGTCAGCAAGGCGCGCTTGTTGTACTGAAGGAATAGCCAGCAAACCATCAGACCGATACAGTACAGAGCGCTCTGGCGGAGCGCACTGTTAGCCCGACTTAATATCATGGCGATATTAAGTCGGAGGCCCCAAAGTTAAAAAAAAAATTAAAAATCGGCCCACAGGTCGGAAGACGGACGCTCAATTATGCCGGCGTCTGTTTTCCAAACCCGTGGCTGTCATCAGCTTTGAGAACCAATGCCGGCAAAATTAACCGTCGGCTGTCAAACCCGCTGACAGCCGCCGCTCCTGTCAACAAGGAGGCGCTAGGGACGCGCTAGTGTCCCTAGCTCCTCTTTTTACTGCGGGCCCTCATTTAAATACTGGATCGCGCGCCCAGAAGAGTGGCCTGGGCGCGCGTTGGGAGAGCGGGTGCTCGCCTCAGAGCGCCGGCTCTCCCTCTGATTTTACTGTTTCGGCCTGTTTATTGGGAAAACGTAAGGAGTGAGTAGGGTTTTAGATATGAAGCATTGAGTTTGTTCACGGAAAAGAATGAAGTCCCATGCATTACACCAGCAATGCAACCTTGAACTTTACCCACCACTGCACAGGCAGCCAATACATGTCAGAAAGTATGGGAATAATGTGATCTCTCTTTTTTTTTTTTTTTTACCAGAGATAAGCCAAGCTGCAGTATTCTGCAGTATCTGTAAGGCTTTTAAAGCATAGGCAGGTAAACACAAATAAATAGAGTTGTCGTAATCTAATCACAGAAGTATCAATGCTTGTACCACAGTTCTAAAATCATAGGCATCTAACAAGAGTTTTAAACCACGAAATAAGCAGAGTTTGTAAAAAAAAAAAAAAAAAAAAAAAAAAAGAACCTGCTCTAGCAACTGATTTGATATGTGACTGAAAAGTGAGGCTCTGATCAACTCTCATACCAAAATGTTTTACCTGAGAGGCGATGGGAATAAAAGTATCCTCGAATCAGACAGACAAAGGAACTCGATCAAAACCAGGACGCTGCAAAACAATTACCTCGGTCTTAGATTGAGTGGTAACTTATATGGGTTAACCATCTTTGAACAGCAGATAAACAGATGGCAATCATCTCCAATGTTTCAGACCATGAAGAATGTATTGGGATAAAAACTGGATATCATTGGCATATAAACATTATCCCATGCAGATATCAGCCAACAGCTTTACACATAGGTGCCATATAGATGTTAAAGAAGAAAGTTCATAAGGCTGATCCCTGGAGGACAGCAGCTGAGATCAGATCCTAAGCAGGAGTATTGTTGCCAGTCTGCATCTGCTGCAAACGATTGGACAAAAAAGATGAAAACCACTGGCGCACCAGACTGGAAATGCCAAACTCTCTGAGGCGATAGAGGAGGATCTGATGGTCTCAAGTGTTGGATTTCTTTTGGCAAAAATAAAAAGGCTTTAATGGAGCAATGTCATCAAGGCCCAAAAACCTGAAAGGGCCAAGGTTGGACAGGACAGAGGCTGAAAGATCTCTGAAGCAATCCTTCTCAATCCTGCCTGTCTCCAGTACTGGTAAAGACTGAGGGGCAGGAGAAAGAACTCCCACAAGAGGATAATACAAAGCGAAAAGTGTGTGTGTGATCTGACCATGGGACCGAGCTAATGACAATAGACAACTGGGATGAAGTTACAATTGAAGCATTAACAAAAATTAAATTTGTTTAATTTTATTTATTTAAACAATTTTATATATTGTTTGGTTTTTTTTTTACTGGGAGGAGGTCAGAATGGTTTACAAGGTGAACATACATATTAAAAACAAAATAGTGGGGTTGCTATGTTATGCAATTGCTATGTTTTGCAATTATTATGCCACTGTTTTCTATTGCGCAGTATTATCATGGCCTTGTTAAACCATCATGATCTTGCAATTGTTGTTGTACTAATATTGCTGCCTGTTATCTGACTTTGTACTACTTAATGTACTGTCTTTATGGTTTGCCAATAAAAAATGATTATACACAAAAAAAAACAAAACAAAATAGAATACTAAATACAGACAAAGGTATGTAATATAAGAAAATACATTTAAAAGGTTTGAGTTAAATTAAAATTATATGAACAGGTAACAATTAAAATTGAAGAAGAAAAGAGTTAGATTCCAACTGGATTGTCAAAAACAGACATGTAGTAAGGATATTGAAGGAGGTCTCTGGCCTAATGAGCTAGTCAAGAAAGGTGGTGGGTGCTGAGTCATTTCTTACTAGGGAATGCTTTTTCGAAAAGATAAGTTTTCAAGTTCTTTTTGAATTCTTTCTTACTGGAGGAGTTTCTAAGATTGTCTGGGATCGAATTCCAGAGTAGAGGGCCAGCTACTGAAAAAGCTTTCTTTCTGGTTATGTCTAAACGTGCCATCTTGATGGTGGGTACTTCTAGAAGGTTTTTATTGGCGGAGCAGAGGCTTCTAACTGGTTTGGTTTATAAATACGTAGTTGTGAGCTAAGCCATGAGGTGGTGTCATCATTCAATAGATTATAAATCAAAGTATTTTGTATTTATTCTAGGGACTATTGGTAGCCAGTGTAGGGAGTACAGAATCGGAGAGATATGCTCTTTGCAAGAGGTTCCTGTGAGAACGCACACCGCAGCATTCTGGATCAGTTGAAGTGGATGGAGAGCATTTTGTTGGAGACCAATAAGCAATGTATTGCAGTAATCCAGACTGCTGAAAATTAGAGACTGAAGAATTGTTCTGAAATCATTGAAGTGTAAAATCGGTCGAAGTCTTTTCAACATGTGTAGTTTAAAGAAGGAATTTTTTATCAAAGTGGATATATGATTGTTCATGGAGAGGCGGGAGTCAATAATTACTCCAAGGTTACGCACTTTATTGGAAGGGCAGTGCCGTTTAGATCAAGCGTGGGAGGAGGACCATTGTTAGAGTTGGGGATGGATGACAGATTATTTCAGTTTGCAGGTGTTGAGTTTTAAGCGGTTATGTGAAAGCCAGACTTTTAGGGGCGGATTTTCAGAGCCCTGCTCGCGTAAATCCGCCCAAAACCGGGCGGATTTACGCGAGCAGGGCCCTGCGCGCCGGGAAGCCTATTTTACATAGGCCTCCCGGCGCGCGCAGAGCCCCGGGACTCGCGTACGTCCCGGGGTTCTCGGAGGGGGGCATGTCGGGGGGCGGGGCCGGAGCGCGCGGCGTTGCAGGGGCGTGTCGGCAGCGTTTTGGGGGCGGGTACGGGGCGCGGCTACGGCCCGGGGGCGTGGCCGCGCCCTCCGTACCCGCCCCCAGGTCGCGGCCCGGCGCGCAGCAGGCCCGCTGGCGCGCGGGGATTTACGTCTCCCTCCGGGAGGCGTAAATCCCCCGACAACGGTAAGGGGGGGGTGTAGACAGGGCCGGGTGGGTGGGTTAGGTAGGGGAAGGGAGGGTAAGGTGAGGGGAGGGCAAAGGAAAGTTCCCTCCGAGGCCGCTCCGATTTCGGAGCGGCCTTGGAGGGAACGGGGGGAGGCAGCGCGGCTCGGCGCGCGCAGGCTATAAAAATCGATAGCCTTGCGCGCGCCGATCCAGGATTTTAGTGGATACGCGCGGCTCCGCGCGTATCTACTAAAATCCAGCGTACTTTTGCTTGAGTCTGATGCGCAAGCAAAAGTAGGCTGTTCGCGCACCTCTTAAAATCTACCCCTTATTGTATTTATTTATAGAGAGACAAGTGAAAGGGTATAGGACCATAAGGTTGAGTAAGGTATACAGAACTGATTATCATCTGCATATATTTTTAAATTGGATGTTTAAGCTATCTAGTAAGTAAGAAGGTAGATGTTGAAGAGAATAGGGCAAAGTGACAAACCTTGAGGCCCACCAGAGGGGATGGAGTAGAGTGCAGACGAGAAGGCTCCTAAATGAATTTGGCACTGTCGGTTAGTGAGAAAGGAATTGAACCAATTGTAAACTATGTCTCAGATACCAATTGATTATAGTCTGGATAGCAGTATAGTGTGATCCAAATCTAAAGTGCAGCCTAATTTATGTGTGGATTTACTAACTGTCTGTTCCCAACCCAGGCCAGCCATAATATCAACAAGTTGTTCACAAGCAGATGACCTTGAAAATACATCTAGGTACAAATTGAAATCACCATTGATAATCATTTTGTTAAGATAAGAAGCTGAACACAAAAGTTGTTCAAAGAGAATAGATAAATTTGATTGCAAAACCATTAGTTGATAAAACCAGCATTTCACAGGAAGATTTATCTCCCAAATTCTCAGGTGTTTTCCATTTCAAACTAAAAATAATTAGCATGGGGCTGAGTGACCCACAAATATTCTGGTGGATAAATTTGATGGGCAACAATCACAGCAGACTTTCAGGCCAATTCAGTAAAACACGCGGGAGAGCCGGCGTTCCGATTTGAGAGCCTGCTCTCCCGATATGCACCCAGGCACCTCTCCTGGGTACACAATTCTCTATTTAAATTAGGTGTCACGCTAATAAGGATGTGCTATTGTCCATTGTGCCTCCTTATTAACGGAAGCGGCGGCTGTCAGTGGATCCGACAACTGACACTTAATTTTACTGGTGTTTGATTTTGAACCTGTGGACAGCCACGGGTTCAGAAAACGGACGCCAGCAAAATTGAGTGTTTGTTTTCAAACCCGCCAAGTGGCAGGCAAATTTTTTTTTTTTTTTGGATTTTTTTTTTATTTTTGGTGCCTCTGACTTAATATCGCTATGATATTAAGTCGGAGGGTGTACAGAAAAGCAGTTTTTTCTGCTTTTCTGTACACTTTCCTGGTGCTTTCTAAGGTTAATGTCTGCCCTTGGGCAGGTGTTAATTTCTGAGAGTAAAATGTGTGGCTTGACCGCATATTTTACTTTCTGTATTTCAGGTGACTAATAGGCTCATCAACATGCATTTGTATGTGATGAGTGCTATTAGTTTCGAGGTGGTTGGCCGTGTGTTTTTCACATGCTATTATTACCCCTTACAGTATAAGGGGTAATAATAAGCATCTAAACACGCAGCTAAATGGGGGCTAAACGGTGCGCTCGGCCAAACGCACCATTCTGTATCGGCCTGTTTGTGAACCAGGGCTCATTGATGCATAAAACATCTGGTTGATCCAACAAAATGAGATCACACAAAAACTAGTCTTTCATCTGACTGGCAATTTAAGAACATGATCATTAAGGAAACAGATTTCAAGAGACATAATGAAAAAGAACACTTTACCAGACAATGTCAAAATGGCTGCCAGGTCAGGTTGAGTTTGGAAGAATAAGCCAAATAACCATACCTGCCATGTCCACAAACCAGTGGAAGAACATTCAGAGGAGGCATGTCAAGCTGGAGAGTGAACGGGGAAGAGGACAGGCCATCACTGCCACTCGTCGCGCATGAAGGAGTGCACACCGGAGCGCTTTTGTCGTACTCTGCGCGCATTATGAAGTGCCCACCTCTGGCATCTCTCATTGGCTCTTTATCCCTTGCTCAGTTGACGACAGCAGGGGGTGGGGATGAGTCATGGTCAGAGCTCCCTGCTGTCAATGGAGCCAGCGGGCTGCCTAGAGACAAATCTCCTGCGTTGGGGGTAAGGTGAGAAGATAGCTCTGATGTTGCAGGAAGAAAGCATACCCCTTTGCAGTCTTCTCTTCTCCAAGCAAAAGAACCATAATCTGTTATAACCTTTCTTCATAAGGGAGCCATTCCATCCTCCCTTTTTCATTTTTTGTTGCCTTTCACTGTACCTTTTCTAGTTCTACTATATTTTTATCTGCATACGATATGCAAAAGCATCACAGCATAATCTATAAAGAGGCAATATGATATTCTTAGTTTTATTCTCTCTTCCTTTATGAATAATTCCTTACATTCTATTTGCTTCTTTGACCACCACTGCTCACTGAGCTGAGGATTTCAACATATGGTCCACAATGACTCCATGTTCCTTTTCCTGAATGGTAACTCCTAATGCAGAGCCCATCATTTTATAAATGTAATTAGGATTATTTTTCTCTCTGTGCACTTGTCCACATTAAATTTCATCATAATGATTTTATTTATATTCTGCTTTTCAGCCCTTCAAAGCAGATTACATTCAGGTACTAATAGGTATTTCCCTATCCCCAGAAGCTCACAATCTAAGGGGCCGATGCAATACAGTGCGCTCAGCCGCGCGCACTTTTTAACCCACAGTAGGACGCGGGCTGTATAGGCGCTACCTAAGGGGGATTACTGCCTACATAACCCGCGTCCAACGTGCTGGGAAACTAATACTGCTTATCAAATGCAAATGCATGTTGATGAGGCTATTAGCAATCACCAGCAATGCCTAGATCAGGGGTTAATTACTCAGCACTCTCAAAAGCACTGCTTTTCTGTACATTCTCTTAAAACAAATTTAAAAAAAAAAAGTTTAACAAAAGTGCTGGTGGTCAGCTTCAGGAAACGGACATTCAGTTAACAAGCGTCCATTTCCTGAACCCCTGGCTGTGTGCTGATTAGGAAGATGAGCCCTGATAAATTTAGTGTCTGTTTTCTAAACTGATGGACAGCAGACTGCTCTTGCGCCCCTAGTGCCTCCTTGATGATGTGACCCCTAATTTAAGTGTTGTATGGTTCCCCAGGAGGAATGTTAGGAAACTGGCTGAGTATTCAGTGCCTGCTTTCAGCACATTTTAATTGCATTGGCCCCTAAGTTTGTACCTGAGGCAACAGAGGGTTAAGTAACTTGCCCAAAGTCACAAGAAGCAGCAGTGGGATTTGGTCTGGCCAGTCTGCCTGGTTCAAAGCCTGCTGCTCCAACCACTAGGCTACTCCTCAGTCCCCTGCTTTTGCAAAGTCCTTTGTAGTTCCTCACAGTCTGCTTGAGTTTCAGCTACTTTGAATAATTTTGTGACATCTGCAGCTTTGATCACCTTGCTCATTGCTCCCTCTTCCGCATTGTTCATGAGTAAGTTAAGCGCCATCTGACCCAACACGGGCTTCCTGGGGCACTCTGCTATTTACTTCTCTCTCTATTGGGAAAACTGATCATTTAGTCCTACTCTGTGTTTCCTAATTATTAACTCGTTAACCTAATCACAACAGGACTTTGCTTCCTATCCTATGGCATTTTAATTTCTTTGAGGAGCCTCTCATGAGGGACTTTATCCACTGCCTTCTGAAAATGCAGATACACTCTATGGACTGACTCATCCTTATTCACATGTTTATTTGCACCTTCAAAAAATTATAATAGATTACAAGTCTTTAAAACTTCCCCTTGCTAAAATCATGCCGATTCTTCCCCATTAAGCCATGTTTGGTTGTAAGACAATTATTTTTGTTCCCAACAATGAAATGTTCTTGTAGAATAGCAAGAAGATGGGACTGGAAGGGCCCTCAAGAGCATCCTCCTGTCTCCAAGCTGGATCCATGATGCCTAAACCACTCAATCATTTCCTGACATGGTCTTACTGAGTGATAGGCGCAAAGCTAAGCAAGAGGCACCAAAACATTAAATCACATGGTGAGGTCCTGTTACAGAAGTGAGTCACTGTGTATAGTTGGCTCTGTCAGGCTTTCATGTTAGATAAAGCATTCGATCAACCAATTTAGATCAT
This sequence comes from Rhinatrema bivittatum, assembly GCF_901001135.1. Classification (NCBI taxonomy): domain Eukaryota; kingdom Metazoa; phylum Chordata; class Amphibia; order Gymnophiona; family Rhinatrematidae; genus Rhinatrema; species Rhinatrema bivittatum. The sequence continues at coordinate 304,092,952 of NC_042617.1, forward strand.
AATATTGAGCCAGAGTGTCGGGTCACTTTGTAACATAGTAATGACAGCAGAAAAAGACCAAATGGTCCATCCAGTCTGCCAGTGTAACCTTGCAATATATATGTGACATGGGTTTCTTGCTGTAGGATATTAAGTCAGGGTTAACCAACATCAGACTATGCAAGGCTAAGGCTGTAGAGACCTGCAGTTCAACTGATAGCCCAGCAACAATAATGAAACTACACACCTCATTAGCATGTAACAGCATTAAACCTTACTGAATGATTAGCAAACTTGATCAATCTGCTCACTCCACAAATATAGGAATACTGTAGAGGCTTAGACATGAAATCCTGCTCAAAGGTTTCAAATTGGTATTAAATCAGCAGCTATCTCCAATCTTTACACAGTCTTTGCACAGATAAAGTCCCAGCTTGTGTCCTACTGGAGTCCTTTGCATGCTGAAGAGCGGGAGATGACGTCAGTGTTTCTTCTGTTACTAACGGCTGGTCCCTCGTTACCGCAGCCTCCAGCCAAGGGAACATAAGAAATTGCCATGCTGGGTCAGGCCAAGGGTCCATCAAGCCCAGCATCCTGCTTCCAACAGAGGCCAAACCAGGCCAAAAGAATCTGGCAAATACCCAAACACTAAGAAGATCCCATGCTACTGATGCAATTAATAGCAGTGGCTATTCCACAATTCAAAGGACTCTGAGTCCTTCACAGCATGGATCCTTAATTAAAACAGAATTTTAGTTTCAGGGCAGAGCAAAGCAGAGAACTCCCTCTGTCTTGCTGAAGGAAAGGGTGATCTGGCTGCACATGCCCCTTTCTGACTACAGCTCTCCAGTGTGTTTACAGTCCTTAAAGAGACAGTACCTCATTGGCAGTCCTTCAGTGTCACAAGTGATAATTTTTTGATAAGTGACATTGTCTTCTTACTAAAGGCAGGTTACATAAGCAAGTTTCTTATGGTAGTAACTGCTGCTCCATGCAGGTTATCCCCATGTTTCTGTTAAGGGCAGTAACTGCTAGAGATGTGAATCGGTTCCGATTCCAGTTCCGATTCACATCGTGAATTATTTTTTGTGTGGCCCGATCGGGTTTTTTTTTTATCGGCTGCGCCCGAGCTGATAAACAAAAAACCCACCCCGACCCTTCAAAACATCTCCCTTAGCTTCCCCCACCCTCCCGACCCCCCCCCCCCCCCCAAATGTTTTAAATTACCTGGTGGTCCAGTGCTGGTCCCGGGAGCGATCTCCCGCTCTCGGGCCGTCAGCTGCCACTAATCAAAATGGCGCCGATCGCCCTTTATCCTTACCATTTGACAGGGTATCCGTGCCATTGGCCGGCCCCTGTCACATGGTAGGAGCACTGGATGGCCCGCGCGCCATTAACTGCAGGTCAAAAAAATTCCCTCATTTAATCCTCCACCTTCAGATCAAAGAGTACCAATTGATCACCTCATTTAACCACTTAGGTTTCACAGAATCCAATTAAAAAATCCAAAACTGTTCTCTGTGATTCAAAATAGATTGAATATCACCCCCCCCCCCCGAGGGCACAACAGATTCCAAAATTGTCCATTTTAACTCCTTAAACTGGTGTGTTTTATCCAAACAGTGGGCCACAATTGGAGCTGTTAATTTAGATCAGCGGTTCTCAACCTGTGGGTCGCGACCCCGGCGGGGGTCGAACGACCAAAACGCAGGGGTCGCCTAAAGCAGGTCCCCAACCACTGGTCCGCGGACCAGTACCGGGCCGTTGGAGTTTTTTGCCGGTCCGCGGCGCCGCGGCTGCTGCGGGGATGCGGGGCGCAGGGCCGGCGGAAGCACTAGGCGAACTAGGCGGTCGCCTAGGGCGCCAGCTTCCCGGGGGCGGCACTGCCCCGGTAAAATTAAGAGAGCCGCGCTTTCAAGCATGTGAGTCCTTTGCTGTCAGCCCGGGCGGAACGCGGCAGGACAGCTGGAGTCAGCGGCACCGGGCGTGCTCTCTTCTTCCCGCCCCCCCCCCCCCCCCCCCCCGCGGTCCGGAAGAGGAAGTGGAGAGCATCGGGTGCCTGCGCGGGAAGAAGAGACCACGCTAGTGTGGTCTCTTCTTCTGCGCAGGCACCCGATGCTCACCACTTCCTCTTCCGGGCCGCGGGGGGGGGGGGGGGAGAAGAGAGCACGCTGGGCACGACTGGAGTCAGCCGGGTGCCTGCGCGGGAGTCATCAGGTGTCAGCCGGGTGCCTGCGCTGGAGTCATCAGGTGTCAGCCGGGTGCCTGCGCGGGAGTCATCGGGTGTCAGCCGGGTGCCTGCGCTGGAGTCATCAGGTGTCAGCCGGGTGCCTGCGCTGGAGTCATCGGGTGCCTGCGCGGGAGTCATCGGGTGTCAGCCGGGTGCCTGCGCTGGAGTCATCGGGTGCCTGCACGGGAGTCATCGGGTGTCAGCCGGGTGCCTGCGCTGGAGTCATCGGGTGCCTGCGCAGGAGTCTTTCCGCGCAGGCACCCGATGCTCTCCACATCCTCTTCCGGGCCGCGGGAAGAAGAGAGCACGCCGGTGCCGCTGACTCAGCGGCACCGGCGTGCTCTCTTCTTCCCGCGGCCCGGAAGAGGAAGTGGAGAGCATCGGGTGCCTGCACGGGAAGAAGAGGCCACGCTAGTGTCCGACGGGAAGAAGACTGCAGCGCGGCTCGGAGGAAAATGGAGTTTCAACCGCGGCCGATGGGACTCCGCCTCCACGAGGGCTGAAAATGAAGAGGTTAGCGTTGGGAGGAGGCTGCTGCCGCCGCGAGTTCCCGGGGTGGGGGAGAGAGATAGTGAATGAGCGAGCAAGCATGTGTGTTTGAGATCCTGTGTGTGTGAGTGAGAGATTGCATGTATGTGAATGATTGAGAGCCTGTGTATGTGAAAGAGAGTATGTCTGTGATTGAGAGCCTGCCTGTGAGAGAGAGAGAGAGAGCATGAATGTAAGTTTACCATTGGGAACCTGTATGTGTAAGTTTGTGTGAAAGAGTATGTGTGTATGATTGAGATCCTTTGTGTGTGAGAGAAATCATGTGTATGTATGATTAAGAGCCTGTGTGTATAAGTAAGAGAGAGATCATGTGTGTCTGTGTCTGATTGACAGCTGGTTTAGGTGATGGAGCATGTGAGTATGTGATTGAGAGCCTGTGTTTAAATGAGAGAGAGAGATCATGTGTGTCTGTGTGTGATTGAGAGCTGATTTAGGTGACGGAGCATGTGAGTATGTGATTGAGAGCCTGTGTGTAAATGAGAGAAAGAGAGGACATGTTTGTAAGCATGTGAATGAGAGTCTGTGTGAGAGAAAAAGACAGCATGTATTTATGTGATTGAAAGCCTGTGTGTGTGTGTAAGTGTGAAAAGATAGACAGCATGTGTGTAAATGTGTAATTAAGAGCCTATATGAGAGAGAAAAAACATGTGTATATGTGAGTACTGAGAGCATGTGTGTATAGGTGTGTCATTGAGAGCCAGTGTGAGAGAGAGCGCTGGTATGTGACTGAGAGAGGAGAAAGTTCCAAGCAAACCACCCCACCTCCTGCTAATTCAGAACAATCTCAGGACACCTGGATATCAAATGTTCCCAGGTATGCAGAGCAAAAAAAATTTTGTATCCTTATTATTTTTCATTACTGGGTCTTTGTGTCTGCTATTTTTAAATATTTTGTTGGTATCTGGAAATGTTTTATATGAGTTTTTAATTATTGGATATTCCACTCATCAGCTGTTTCGAAATATGTTCTTTTTGTTAGTACAGTTTTACTGGTGATGATTTTATATTTCTTGATTTGTTTTATAAGGATGGGTGATGTTTCTTTTTTCCTTTGTTACACTGCATACAGAGACTCTGGCTTGTTGCAGTTTCCAATTCAGTTTTTTCTGCATGCTTCTTGTTATGCGTTTTGGTCTCTTTATTCTATGTTAGGTGAGGGACAGCACGTGATTCAGGTGAGGTTTTCTGCTGGCGTGTTGTTTCTGTGTAGGACTCTATAGCAGCCTGACTTGGTCCGTTTTCCTAATAGGAGATGTATTGGTGTCTTAAGGCCTGGTGTAATATTTTCAGAGACTTATTGTACTTTAAAAGTGTGATCTTACATAAAATGCACACATTTACTTGTATTTAGTTTTAAACATATTGTATGGCTCTCATGGAATTACATTTTAAAATATGTGGCGTTTATGGCTCTCTCAGCCAAAAAGGTTCCTGACCCCTGGTATAGAGCTTAGCCACTACTGCTGCTTCTGGTGTGTACTACAGCCTGCATGGAAGAAGAGTAAGAGAGCTGCTGGAGGGGGTAAGTAAAGATGGCTTTTTAAGTTCATTTTTCTTGATTGACTGCCATTTTAATTATTTAATATTATGTGATGTGTCTGCTTTTTTTGTTTGAGCAACAAGTATAGCTTTGGTTTATGTTTATTTTATATATTTTTATTTATTTATTTATAAAAGAGTTTCTATACCGTCGATAAGACAAATCATCTCAATGGTTTACATGGCATAAAAATGTCAAATAAGTGTTCTGTTATAAATACAGACTTCGTTATTTTCATTAATGCACAATGTAAGTTAATTGTGTGTGGAGGCGGGGGGGGGGGGGGGGGGGCGGCATAGCTGACCTTTCGCCTAGGGCGCCTAATACCCTTGCACCGGCCCTGGCGGGGCGAAGCTGGCGACCTGCCTTCTCCAACCCCAAAAGGGAAGAGACATGGCCCAAAAAGCTAGCGCGTCGCAGTGATTATGTTGCTGGAGCCGCGCAGGCAGGAAGGAGGTGTATCAGCCACTGCAGGTGCTCCTCCTACTTCCTTCCTGCCTGCCCTGCCCCGGAAGACAAATGTTGCCGGAGCCGCATGGGGAGGAAGGAGGAGGCACGTCAGCCGCGTGGGTAGAAGAGGCGCTTCAGCCGCGTGCAGAAGAGGAGCAGCGGGGCCGGGAAGACTAGGGCCACTGCAGAGCCCATCCTGTGGCAACCCGTAAAAAAGAGGCCCAGAGGTGAGAGAGAGGTGTGTGCGAGTATGAGATGAGTTGAGAGACTGTGTGTGTTTGCAGAGACAGCATGTGAGAGCCTCTGTGTGTGTGAAAGAGACAGCATGTAAGAGTGAGAGTCTGTGCTTGAGCAAGGCAGCATGTGGTGGTGTGAGAGAGCATGTGTGTGAGACTCAGCCTGTGCCAGTGAGAGACTGTGTGTATGAATGATTGCATGACAGAAAGAGCATGTGACAGTGAGATCCTGTGTGTGTATGTGTGTTTGAGAGAGAAATGCATGTGAGAATGAGAACCTGACTGTGTGTTTGAGGGAAGAAGACAGGTGGAGAGAAAAGAAATAGAAAAAAAGGCAATATAAAAGGAAATGGCAAAAAATTAGAAAGGGAAGCAGATGTAAAAAAAAATAAATTACTTTTTACTGATTGGCACATGTAATCTTTGGGAATGTGCAAGAGTAGCACTTTCTCTATGGCAGATCTCACAATGTACGAGATCAACATGGAGGAGGTGGAAACCCACGGGGCCTGCACAGAGGAGGCAGCAGAATGGGCTTCAGAGTCAATAGCAGCAATCAGTGCCTCCCCAATAGCCACGTGGCAGCAGTGGCAGTAATTAGATTAATTGTTTGACTCAGCTGGAGGTGACAAAGTATGAAGTGGGATGTGAAATCAGCTTGATCTGGTGGAGAATTAGGATTGCTGTTACACATGAACTGTATTTGGCAAACATTAAATTAAAGGGAGCCAGGATAATCAATTGAAGCCTGCAGCTGAGGACTGATTCATTATGACTCATGTAGAAATTAGTGCATTTTCCAGATTAGTCTGCATAACACAATTCTCAACATTCAGCATTATTTCTGCTGCATAGAGTTTTATCTGAGAGGCTCTGAGGTTGTGAGGGAGCCAGTAAGAGAGCATGAGTGTGTATGAGAAAATCCAGGGGAGTAAGAGTGTGGGGGGGGGGGGGAGAGAGTGTCTTACACCCTGAGAGTGTGTCAGTGTCTGTGAGAGCGAGAGGTTATGGTGCATATAAGAGCATGAATGTGTAAGTATGTGACAGTGTATGTGTGAGAGAGAATGGACATGTGAGTGTATGTGTGAGAGAGAGAGGATAACCTCCTAATCCTCGACAATATCAGGGTGACTGGAAATCAAGAGCTCCCATGTATGGACAGCAGGGGCTTTTTAAAATCCTTATTAGTTTTAATTATTGTGTGTTATTTGATGTATGTGCTGTTTTGAAATATTATTGGTGTTTGGGAAATTATAAAAATGTACATGATTTTAATTAATAGAAATTCTATTTATCAGTAATTTTAAAATATTCTTTTATTAGTATGGTTTTACTATTATAACTGATGCTTTATGTTTCTTAATTTTATTGTTTTATGAGGAATGGTGGTTCTGTTTATAAATGTCATAATAAATAAGTATGCACTAAAATCCAACCCCATCCATAACCCCGCCCCCATATGACCAAAGCCCCACCCTCACCCCACCCTCACCCCGCCCTCGCGGGGCGAGGGGTCACCGCAACATGAGGAACTGTATTTCGGGGTCACGGCATTAGAAAGGTTGAGAACCACTGATTTAGATGTTTTAATACAGCTTTTATGTTCTCTCAACTGTGTCCTCATTTTTCTTTTTGTGCGACCCATGTAGATTAAATCACAAGGGCACTGCAAAACATAAATCACTGAGCTCGAATTGCAATTTGTAGAACCATTCAAAAAAAATAGTCCGTTTCGAACTCAGATGTTGCCATGCTGAGCTGACTATCACTAGTGCACACATCTCACAGGAGCCACACGGAAAGTTTCCTTTTGTTTGTTGTTCCCAAGGTCCATTAAATTCAGTTCTCAAACAATTGTTTACATGATGCTTCATATTCTTCCAAATTTGTAGATGTTTGTAATTGTACTTTCATTTCTGACACCCTATTCTGTAGGCCCGATATTGATACTGCCGTTCGTTCCACAATTAATAACATTAAGTCCAACGAGCATTTGTTGAGGACTGCGATCCACTTTGACACAAAATTTGCGTCCTCCTGAAAACCCCCTGGCTCCTTTTGCATACGTAGACCCCCGCGGGATCATCTATTGTTTAATGTATTCAAACCATTGTTGCTTGATGAATTTCTACCCGAGTCAAACTCTTCGACGTAGCTGTCAAATCTGTCCACGAGCTACTCGACTCGTGTATTTCTCCAGAATCAAAAAGAGAGCTCTTTTTCATAACTGCCGAAACCTGCTCTTCTGTAAAACTCAAGATATTCTTCCATTCACCACCCAAAGATGCCATGTGGGCACTAAACTGGGTGACTTGTGGTTGTTGGAGTTGGGATTGTTTATATAAGCCGCCAGATTATGTTAGGGATTGGGCCTGGAGTTGGTGAGTTGGAAGGGGAAACATCCCAGTTCTGCTCTGCACTCAATTTTGTTGGAATTCCTGTGAATGTAGAGTGCGTCTACAGATGGAGGTGCAGGATTTATACTGATGTAGCCCTTCTTCTAGGATGTACTATGAAGGTGGGAGATCACACTCAGCCTCAGGGCTGGCAAAGTCCTACAAAACCCCCCAGTGTGGGATGGATTATTTGAAAGGAGGGTAGGCTAGACCTCTAGGGCCCAAGGTGCAGAGTCAAAGTCTTTCTGTGGGTGTAATCTTAGTAGATAAGTCTGACAGAGGTACTTTATGTGCCAAAGAATCCGACTGGACAATGAGGATGGGTGTTGCAACAAAAATGTTTACTATTTGACTTCTTCAATGGTTACAAGCTGGCAACATGCAATTTCCTTATTGCTACATCCATGAACCAATATGAAATCCAGATGTGCCTAAGTCTGTAGTGTCCCCTCAGTGCTGCAGGCTCTGAGAGGTCCTCCCCCTGTCAAATCATGGAAACAAGGCTCCCAGGGTGGAACGGGATCCCCTAGTTAAAATTGGTTCTTTCTTCCAAAACAGAAAAAAAATACCAGAGTCACAGATGTTCTCCGAATCTCCAGTTCTCCCTATCCTTTCTTTTCCAAGGGCAGAGTCTCCTGTGGAGGTCTGCAGATGAACTCCTTCACATGCTTCCAGTTCTTGCCTCAGATGGTAATTGGATCTTTCTGGCTGAAAGTCTCAAAATCAACACAGCAGGGAAAAGCAAACTACTTTCTTTCCCCACTCCTGGGCAGGAAGGTTGGCACAAATTTACTCCTGAAACCAAAATGACAAATCACTTTAAAAACTCTCCAAAAGCTTCACAAAAGACTGAGTTAGCACATTTCAACCACTGGATGTGAAATAGAAAAAACTGGGTTTTGCTCTTCCTAGCTTTTCCCACGGCAGAGTACTTCCCTCCCTGAGCAGGGCTAGCAGAACCAGTGACAAAAACCAGAATAAAATCCAAAAATCCTTAAACTAGCCAAAAAGCATGAGCCACACTTACTAGCCTGGCTGTGAAGCAGAGAAGTGGTATCTCACATTCTATTCAAATAGCCAGTGGTGTGAGGCCCAGCCCATACTGGAAGAAGGAAGCGAAGAAAAAGATCTCCTCTCGTCAAACTCCAAACCGATCAATGCCGCCGGCTCATGATCAGGCAGGATCCCGCCACTGCAGCAACCTCACAGGGGGGATGCTGTAGCAAAGTGGTATGCTCCACTCTTGTACTCCCTACAGGTCCTATACTAGGGCCCAGTTCTAGTAGATGTCCAAAAGGGGGTCTCTACTTTGGGTTTCTGTCCTATCCTACAGAGAAACTAAATTTCCCTTCCATATATGAAAATTGGTTGAATGATGCTAGCAAATAATTTCAATAGTCATTTTGCCAAGTAGTTGAAAATGGCCCAGGGTTTCTTTATTGCATAGCCCCTGTAACATCTTTATAGTCAATTTAAACCTCTCATTTGCACTTTGCATACCTTGGCCTAACACTGAGTCGATGATGTGCTCTAATTCTTGATCATTTAGGTAACATTTTAATTTGCATGTGAGATTTCTTTTTACTTTTTTTCTAGAAAATATGTCTTTTCCAGATTCACCTGTAGGTCTCCAACAGGTTTAGGTTCTTATGCAAGCCTTCAGGTGTAGGGGATAAAATGATTAGATCATCTGCAAACATTTGATGTCTGAGTTTATTTTCGGTCCTTGTGCTAAGGATCTCTCCAGCAGTGTAGAATGATCACAGATATAAATGTTAAAGCATGAAGGACTGAGACTACATTCCTGTTCTACTTCTCACTTGGGCCTGAAGTTGTCAGTCTGCATGGTGTTTGTCTTTACAGTTTACACGGATGATGAAGGCAGGGCTGGCAGAAGAACTCAGCAGACTAGGCAGCCACCTAGAGTGCCAAAGTTTTGGGAGTAGTAGCGATGCCATCTCCTTTCCTGGTATAGGCAGGACGAAGATAATGTTGCCAGAAGGAGCAGACTGCAATATGGGCTCGTGCGGAAGAAAAGAGGAGGCCCCAGAGCAGCATAGTCAGCACAGGCCAAGAAGAGCAGGAGAACGAAGCACCATCTGTCACTCATACCAAAATGAGAAGGCCCAGAGCAGCATTGGCTGCACAAGCTGGAAAGAGTAGGAGGTGGAGCAATATCTGCAGGGTGGGCAAAAGCAGTAGGAGTCTAGGCAGAGCAAGGTCAGCCCATGTGGCAGAAAAAAAATCAGATGAGTAGAAAGCAGAGCAACTTGGGCCCTGCACCTGAAGAAGTAATCATGTCTGCCAGGGGGCTGATAGAGGCTGCTGCTACCCTTGTGCTTCCAGAAAGAGAGTTAGTAATGTGAGATACAGAGTACATGAGGGAGCATGTTTGAGAGAGAGAGAGAGAGCACAAATGCTTGTGTATGTGTGAGAGCGAGCATGTTGAGACAGCATATGTGTATGTAAGTGAGCAAGCGTGAGAGAGCATGTGTATGTATATGTGTAAGCATGCAAGTGTGTGAAAGAGAGTGTGTGTGTGAGTGAGCAGGCATGAGAGAGAATATGTGCATGTGAGCAAGCATGTGTGTGTGTAAGCAAGCGTGTGTAAGCTAGCATGTATGAAAGTGTATGTGAGTAACTGAGCATGTGAGTATGAGTGATCATGTGTGAGAGCACATGTGCATGAGTGAGCAAGTGTGAGAGCATGTGCCAGCAAGCATGTTTGAGAGAGAATGTGCATGAGAAAGCATGTGAGACTGCATATATTTGTGAGTGAGCATGTGTGAGAGACAGTGTATGTGTGAGCGAACATGTGTGTGAATGCGTGCTTGACAACATGTGTGACCAAGCATGTGTGAATGTGTGTGCGTGTGAGAGAGGGAGAGCTTGTGTGTGTGTGAGCAAGCATGTGTGAGAGGAGAGTATGTGTGTATGTGACTGAGCATGTGTGAAAAAGGAGTGCGTGTGTATCTGAGTGAGCATGCATGTGCTTTTATTTATATATGAAAAAGAAAGGAGAAAGCTTGGGTACAATAATCCTTCTTATTTTCCTACTAAACCATGACAAACTCAGGGTACCTGCAAATCAAAAGTTCCCAGCTATGGACAGTAGGGCAATTTTAAAATCCTTAATAGTTTTAATTGCAGGGTGTTGTTTAATATATCTGTTTTGAAATTTTTTTTCATTTAAATTTTTATTGAAACATTTTCCATTGTAACTAACACCATAGCTCTGAAAGGTACACAGAAGATCAACATTGTAGGGATGTGCAGAGCAAAATTTTATGTTCATATTTTTTATGTCCGAAAGGGGGTCCCACTTGCGGCCAATATGGACATAAAAAAAATCCAATGAGTTGGGTATATGTACATATGTGCAAAAAAAAAATTTAAACCCCCTCACCCTCCTTAATCCCCCCCCCCCAGACTTACCACAACTCCCTGGTGATCGAGCGAGGAGTGAGGACGTCATTTCTGCAATCCTTGGCGAGAAGCATGTGACGTCGGTGGCACGTCGAGTGACGCGGCGTCACGTGATTCCCGGCTCGTTCGCGCCGGACGGCTCGTTCGGCCCAAAAAGAACTTTTGGCCAGCTTGGGGGGGCCTCCTGACCCCCCCAAGCTGGCCAAAAGTTCTTTTTGGGCCGAACGAGCCGTCCGGCGCGAACGAGCCGGGAATCACGTGACGCCGACGTCACGTGATTCCCGGCAAGTTCGCGCCGGACGGCTCGTTCGGCCCAAAAAGAACTTTTGGCCAGCTTGGGGGGGCCTCCTGACCCCCTCAAGCTGGCCAAAAGTTCTTTTTGGGCCGAACGAGCCGTCCGGCGTGAACTTGCCGGGAATCACGTGACGTCGCGTCTGAGTGACGCGGCGCCACGTGATTCCCGGCGAGTTCGCGCCGGACGGCTCGTTCGGCCCAAAAAGAACTTTTGGCCAGCTTGGGGGGGTCAGGAGGCCCCCCCAAGCTGGCCAAAAGTTCTTTTTGGGCCGAACGAGCCGTCCGGCGCGAACGAGCCGAGAATCACGTGACGCCGGCGTCACTCGACGTGCCGCCGACGTCACATGCTTCTCGCCAAGGATTGCAGAAATGGCGTCCTCACTCCTCACTCCATCACCAGGGAGTTGTGGTAAGTCGGGGGGGGGGGATTAAGGAGGGTGAGGGGGTTTATATTTTTATTTTGGCTCAACAATCGCGATTTCCCACATATCGAACATATCTATGTTCGATATGTGGGAAATCCGATCGTTTATGTCGAATCAATTTTTTAAGTTAAAAAAAAAATATGAGTTGCGTTTTACTAATGCGGTCAATCCGAATGCACACCCCTACAACATTGTTCAATTCCTTAAAGCACACTATTTGAATGCCCACCCCTACTTTTCCCCACCTTCTTCTTCTTCTCCTGGATCACTCACTTATGAAAGGGTCCCCAAGTCTTATGAAAAATGGTAAAATGTCTCTCTGAAGTGTTGTCAATCTCTCCATATAATATATATGCCACAGTCATTTATATAGCCAAGCATCTCCAGGCACTTCCTGTTTTCTCTAAAACAGCGCCACCTCTAGCTGCTAATAAAGGGGCCGATGTATACGGTGCGCTGAGCCGGGCGCACTGTTAACCTGCAGTCGGATGCGGGTAGAATAGGTGCTAATCAATCCCCTAATGCAATAAGGGGATTAGTGCATATTCAACTTGTGTCCAACGCGGAGTGAATCGAATAGCACATATCACATGCAAATGCATGTGAATGAGGCTATTAGGCATTCACTCCCGATGCAAAAAAAAAAATGTGCGTCCAAGACGCACATTTAATTGTCATCTATTAACGCCTGCCAGGAGCAGGTGTTAATAGCTGTGCACATAAAAAAAAAGATGGAAAATAAAAGAAATAAAACAAACAAAAAAAACAAATTGACAGTCGGACCCATCATGAAAACAGACACAGAGTTTATCGGCGTCAGTTTTCCTTACTGGCGGACAGCCACGAAAACCGAAGCTGATAAACTCGGCATCGGTTTTCCGGTGAACGGTAGTCATAAAAACCAAAGCCGGGTTTATTGGCGTCTGTTTTCGTGGCTGTCCGCCGGTAAAACACATTACAAAGGAGTGCTTCTACAAGCTACAGGTACTCAAAAAAACTCAAACCCCTCCTATTCCATTACGATTTCAGATCCGTCCTCCAAGCCATTCTGTTCTCCAAGATCGACTATTGAAATTCCATTTTACTAGGTCTACCAGCCTCTACTATAAAACCTCTCCAGTTGCTCCAAAATGCAGCAGCGAGAATTTTGACGAACACCAATAGGAGAGAGCATATCTCTCCCATTCTAAAAGATCTTCACTGGCTCCCAGTAAGCTTCAGGATTCTTCATAAATCACTCACTATCATCCACAAAAATATCCACCATCAAACCCCTCTTGATCTACTTCACTCCCTCAAATTACACTCGAAGACCAGACCCTTAAGGGACGCCTATAAAGGATCCTTATATGTCCCTCCTATCAAAGCAGTGCAACACTCAAACATTAGAAACCGGTCATTCTCTACTGCAGGCCCATCCATCTGGAACACCATGCCTCCGGACCTCAGACAAGAAACCTGTCTACTAACTTTTAAAAAGAAACTAAAGACATGGCTGTTCTGCCAAGCCTTCCCCACTACAAGTTCCACAGACTGATTTAGAACTGTTCCTCACTCATTTATGTAAATAAACAATCACCAAATCACGCTTACTAGCTATTAAGAGGTCGGCTTGCCTCCCTCCCATGTATATAGTACTTAATCTTCGTTCACCCTCTTTATTTCCCACTCCCAGTTAAGGCTTCCTTGTTATAATGTATCTTTTATGCTCTCTAAATTGTCTCTTGTTGATTGGTTATTTATAGTTATTTATAGTTACTGCTTAGTTCGATGTAAACCGAGTTGATTTGATTTGTATCAAGAAAGTTGGTATATAAAAGCCTTCAATAAATAAATAAATAAATTAGGTAAACTAACGCCGATAAACTCGGCATTGTTTTCTCTTACTGCTGTACGCTGGTCATGAAAACCAACGCTGGGTTTATCAATGTCTGTTTTCGTGGCTGTCCGCTGGTAAGGAAAACCATCGCCGATAACCTCGGCGTCTGTTGTCATGACTGGCGTATGACAGTCACGAAAATCGATTGGGTTCGCGTTAGCAAGGATGTGCTAGGGTTGCGCAAGTGACCCTAGTGCCTCCTTGCTAACGCGACCTCTTCATTTAAATATTGTATGCCGCCCACCTTGGGGGCGCCTGGGGTGCGTTATGGAGTGGGCGCTGACTGTTCAGTGCCCGCTTTCTATGCGAGTTTATTGCATCGGCCCCAAAATGTGAGAAATCAACTTGGCAAGCGGTCTTGGGAGATCATCCAACTTGGCATTTAACAAATATCGGGCCTTAATTCCACCACACAGGTTGTAATGTCCTTAACAAGCATTTGCACCCTACTCCAAAAAGGACCTAGAACCAGGCAATTCCACCATATATATGCCATTATGCTTATACCATCATATCCCCTCCAACATGCATCAGATACCATACTGTATATTTTTTCAGCCTATAGGGCATGAGATATCATCTATAATATATTTTATATGTATTCTCTGCCTAAGCAACCAGTTAACAGCATGGATGAAGAGAAGGACCGAGACTTTTGAGGCAAAAACTCAGGAGACGTGAAGATTTTCAAATGGATTACAGTTTACTAGTTTTTGTATTTTTCTGAATTGTTGTGCTTTTTTCCATCTGACCAGTTTTACGCTGGAGCTGTACTCTAGTTATCCCACCCTCATTGGGGAGGATATATTTTCTATGGATGAAGAGCAGGGAGAGAAGAGAATGGACATGGAAACCTTCTGTTTTGTTTTGGTGATTTGTTTGATGCTGACTCTTATTTTTGTGGATCTGGCCTGGATACTTTTTTTTTAAGTTGCAGTAAAGACTTCATTTTGAACATCATTTTTGGTCGCCTACTGATTTTTTTCCTGCAACTCCAGTGCTAGAGTTGTATGAACAGCCACTGGTCTGAAGTTTGATTTCTGCCTCTTTTATTGGTTCTGGCTTCTTTGCTCCTTTTCTGGACAATTTGGCCCTTTTTGGAAATCCGAGAACTAGAATGTGAGTAAGTGGCTGAGACTGTTATTACCAGGGGCCCTGAAAGATCATTTTTTTTCTCCCCATCCAGACTGGACCTGGAGCCAGACCTGTAGCACCCCTGGATGTGGATAAACCACCCAAAAGGGAGACCGGCTACACATTGCTTTATTTTTTGTGGGTTTTCTTGTAATTGTATTCTCTCAATATTCTTTTTCTTATACAAGTTGTAACTTGTAATTAAAATGTACAAATTGAATAAAGAAATAATTAGTTCTCTGATCCCAAATCAGAAACAAAATACTTGTGGTCACAGGTGTTGTCCAGTACTCCAAATCTCCCAGTCTTCTTTTCTCCTTCCAGATCAAAGACTCCGATGGGGGTTTCCAAATGGAAATCCGCTTACTCCCAAGTCTCCTCTCAGATGGTGCATTGGATCTTTCAGGGTGAAGTTCCCAATACTCAGCACAACAGAGAATACTCTCTTTCTATCCCTACTCCTGGGCAAGAAAGATGGTAAAAACATCCTCCTAAAGATAAAAAGCAACAAACCACTCAAACAGATTCCCTACACACTGGGTGCGAGATGGATTTCAGCGTGTCTTCTCTTCCTATCCTCCCCAGTGTAGGAGATTTCCCTCCTTGTGCCAGGGCTAGGGGAATCACAGATAAACTCTAAAATAAAGTCCCAAATTCCTTAAATAATTAAAAAAATCCGATACACCTTCACCAGTCAGCGTGTAGACCAGCGAGGCAACTCTCTCCTTTCCTATTCTGTACAGCCAGATAAGTGATCCCAAGGCCAGGTTCCCGCCGCGGGCCCTATTAAAGGATCAGCTGTGCGCTCGCGTGCGCCTAGGGAGGGGCGCAGCGCTGGTCGGGACGGCATCTCTCCACGGGCCACGCGGAGAGGCCCGACACAGAACATCGGGAACTGCAGCAGAGCCGGGGGCCCCAGGGGTGGCCCGAGGATGGAGCTGGCGGCCCACAGCCGCCAGAGACGAGGGGCCAGGTGCTGGATCACTTTGAAAGAGGTGAGGGGGCTGAGTCGCGGGTCTGCCGCAGCCGGCGCGCGTAACACAGCCTTCAAGGCTGCTTCTCCTTCCACGGGAATAGTGATCCATTGGAGACTGCACACACAAGTGCATTTCCACCTTAGGAAAAAAAAAAAAAGAAGTGCTCTCAACACTGGATCCAGAGGGTACAGGCCTTCCAAAATCTGATCCCCTTTGAAAATAGCCTCTGGGGCGCCCCACTCAAGATCAATTAATTCTTGAATGGCATCCATCATGGGGAAAAAACAAGAAGCTGTACGCAAGGAAACCAAAATGGGATTTCTCTTGGCTCAGACACTGATTCTTCCCCAGGAACTCCAAGCATTTTCAAGGTCTGGGAAAGCAGAGCCGGCAGTTCATCTCTATGAAAAAAACCGTAGCATAGTTCTATATGGTTCTAATATGGGGGGAATTTCACCATCCTCAAGAGAAGCAGGATCGGCGTCATCATCCATGCCATCCGGATCTCCATCCAGAGAACCTGCTGCCACTCTAGGAGTACTCCGGCACCTTAAAAAGATCCAGGCAAGGTTTTCCCTCTGCACTTCTGCTCTAGGAGCATGGGATGGGGCCAAGGATTGCGCCTGAAGAAAGGATTGCAACTCCTGGAAAAATTCTACCCATGAAAAAGTAGAAGCATCCAGACCGGAAGGGACCTGAGGTGTACTCAACTGAGCTACCATCCCCTGCTGAGAAACCAGTTTGGGGAGTTCTAAAATCAGGCACCCCACCTGAGTCGTCTTTTCCCAGACCCACGTCCAGCTGGGAAGAACCAGGCTTAGTGAAATCAGAGGAAGACAAGTCTCCCTGAGCCTCCAAACAGCACTGGCACAATTCAGCGGGCACTCCTGGCTGAGATGCCTGTATATAACAAGCAGTGCAAAGAGAAAGACATTTAGGCTTCTTAGGCATAGGTGCCAGGATGAGCGACAACACGCTGAGTGGCAACCGGAGGCAAGCGTCTAGCTGTTTTTCTGTTTTGTTTTTTTAAATAGGCGCTCAACTAGGTGTCTAGAAATTATGCATCCAACACTTGGGCGCACACACCTAGGCGTTTACCTAGGTGGCCACAAATTAAGCGCACAAAAAACTTAAGTGCATAGTAACACTTGTGTGCATAGGTAAGCATGCAGCCACTATGCATCGCTTAACGTGGGCGCACAGTCTACAAGGCCCCGCTGTGTGCCCAAAAACTAGGCACTCAACCTGGGTACACATCGAGACGCACAAGCCGAACCGACAATCCTGTCGGCATGCAGCGAAAAGCCTCAGAGCGGGGCCTAGCCTAAGGGGGCTTCTCAACCCACCAGCTGCCCACGTCCCTCGACCTCCTAAGGATTGGAACAAACGTTGGACAGGCGTGCCGAGCATGGAGACCAGAGGAGAAGGAAACCCTGTACAACAACAAACCTCCTGCTAAGTCTCTGTATCTATCTCTTTTTTTGTTTTTAATTTATCAGAGCTCAGCCATACCTACACCCGCTGCCTTTCAGCTACTCAAGCAGCTATGTCCACGTTGGTTAAACCAGCTACCGGACCAAGGCACTCATCTGAGGGACCACGAAAATCACCTCAGGAATTCTCAACTGGGGGAGGGACCATTTGGTCTTACTGCAGGAGAGCGGGGTGAATTTTATCCTTGTTGTGTCCATCGGTCACAGACGGCTGCGACCGCTCTGCCTTACCTCTTTTTCTCCTCTTTCACTCTCTTTGGGCAAGATGGCTGCCTCCGGTGCAGAGTGCCGAGGATCTCGGCGTTTCCAAACCAGCATGGGCGTCCCCATCCGCCATGCTCACTACCGTGGCCTCCTAGGACGCGAGCATGCACATCTCCTACGCTCAAATACACGTCATGGCGGGAACCTCAGGGGCAGCCCCACAGCATGACGTCAGTACCTCCCAGGTATATCTAGCCTCCGCTTCCGCTACCACCTTGAGTTAGCAAGGACTTCGGTTTTAGCTACTCTCACCGCTCTAAGCTGCCACTTAGATGCTGCTTTCACTCCAAGGGCCTCGCTCCTGTAGAAGCTCTAGATACCCGCTCCTCAGGGGTCTCTCACTTCCAACTACCTTTCAGGGTCCTCTCTAAGACAACCGCTCTTCGGGGGTCTCTCTCTCTCTTCTACATTTCAGGATATCGGACTATCGGGTACTCGCTCCTCAAGGGCCTGCCAGCCATTATATCCTGCACCATGGACCTTCGGTCCCAACTTTCCACCATCAGGAAGACGCCATCATTCCTTTGAGTACTTCTACGATCCGGTGCTCCAGCTCCACCCACCAGCCGCGACGTTACCCGCACTGCGGGCTCCTGCCTATCATGAACATCTGAGTGAGACTTCACATCTGAGCCTGTTGAACGTACTGGCACTTCCTGGATCAGTGCCTTACCTTCCTTCTTTCACCATCTATCTACAGCAGTACAATAAAGCCTCTATCCATACTGTGTCTGCTATCTGAGTTCAGCCTATTGCAGTGGTTCCCCACGGGGCCCCTTCCCATGGGTAGAGTCATCTCCATTGCGACCAAGGGTCCACAATGCCACAAACACAACAATCCTTAATTCTTCTTTATTTTAAAAAGAAGCAGTCCCTAGTGGGGAGATGCATGACCATCATCTGCTGGAGGCAGAGAATACTGGCAGGCTGATGTCACTGCAGGAGTGTATATAATGTGACGTCAGTTTACTCTGTCTCCATCTGCTGGCAGGAATGCATAACCCATTTGTTCTGGATTCATCTGACTGGACTCTAAGAAATACCTCTTTTCCCTCTTCCCCTTTTTTCAAAGAAGTGCTGTCTGTTCCTCTGATAGATTGAGTGTGCCATATCGTTGGGCTGCTTCTGAGTGTAACTGGATTATATGGGATGATAGACCGGTCCCAAATTCAGGGTTCTTATTGTCAGGTGGTTGGTCAGATAGGGTAGTAGACCCAAGATCATCACTTACCTACTTTGCATCCTGGGGGGGCGGGGGGGGGGGGGGGGGGGGAAGAGCCTTCTGATGATGCAGCTGCCAGAGAGGAAAAGTCCTGCTCCGATGATGGAGCCACATTGAAGCTTGCTTCTGCCCCTGCAGCATGGTGCATGCCTTACCCAACCCTTCCAATGGCCTTGGAGTGGACCAGGGTTGAACCTCTCATTGCACAGGGTTAACCAGTGCAATGAGAGGTTCTACCATCCACCTCTGTGGATGGTATCAGCTCTCCTTCTAGACACAGACTTGGAATTTTCTCAGCGAACCCACTACTAGTTCTGTTTCCCTCTCTCTTGCTGGTGAGCCAGATCCCAGATAATAAAGGCAGGCTGCAGGCAGTTGTGGTTCCAAACAAAAGTCTGTTTATTTACAGCAGAAAGATATTTACACAGTCCACTCCACAGGATACTTTCCAGTGAATGCTTGAGGTAGTAGCAGCAACTTTTAACATTACCTCTCAATATATGACATGGTTTAGGGTGAAGGTTTGCCAATGCAATATTCAGATTCTCAGTCTAGTCATAGACGATTACAGCTGTGTGTACTGAGGTCCTGGCCAGCATGAGCTCAAGGGTTTGTCTTCTTGAAAATTCCAGAATTATTAAACCTTCCACTTTGAGGGGTCTGAATCTGACTCGGTTCTCCAGAGCAAAGAGAGTGTTCACAGTTCTGATATGCTGAATTTACCAACAGTGGCTCCTAGAAAGAGCTTGGGCAAAGGCAGGGGCCATAGTAAGACTGAGGATATGGGAAGCAGGCAGAGAACCAGATGCTATTGGGAGGCTAGCAGGGAGCTTACGTATTCCCTGCTCATCTGGCATCCAAAACAGTGCAGGCAAAGCAGCTGTGTGCAGCTGGATACATTGGGTGGGGCCACTCAGTTTTAGTGCCAAGTTACTATTATCTATTCTATCTCAGTTTTATTTAGATCTCAAAGTCTTTTCCCCCCCAACACAAGCACTGAGGGTGCAGCCACCTCCAGGACAGAATAAGGGAGGTGTCCGTGTACCACTGTGGGGAGGGGGAACACGAAACAAGCAAAATATTTTGGGTCCAAGGCATTGCACCCAGTGTGTGGATCATCGCTGCAAGTATAACGTGGATACAGCAGCCTCAGAAAAGCAAGATGAAAGGGGGTGTGCAATGCTACATGTCATCACGTGAGCAACCAGGGAACTGTGCCCACCTGTTTCTCATCATGCACAGCTTCTCGCCTTACTTCTGCCTCTCTCTCTCTCATTAGGGAGCCATAAAGTGCAGTCTCTCTCCTTACTTTTTCCCTTGCTGTCTCCTCAGAGAGCCATCACTCATGGTTTCCAATATTTTGCCCTTGCTTCCCCTGTAGCATCTCTGATTTTCTTAGGAACATGACAACTACAAGTCCATACATAGAGGCCCGACTCAGCTTGACCCTGATGACAAACCCTACTTGGAAAACAATAGGGCAAAAGCAGGGAAGGAGAGAGCAGGCATTAGGCCCATGCCAGCTAAGAAAAGTAGGCCCCTATGTAAGGTTCTGATGTTGATTCTTAATAAGAGAAATCATTTTCTAAATTTCACAAATAATTTTTATTTATTTAAGAAGGCTTTACTAGCTTTTTTGTAGCAATTTCTCCAATTACAATTGAAATTTTTATTTCTACATGTTAGAAATAGATATATTTAGCTTTTTAAAAAAATTTTCCCAACAAACGTAGGCCCCCTTGAACATTGTAGGCCCTAGCCAAATGGCCATGCTGGCACCCCCTCTCTCCTGGAGTGACAGTGCTTTTTTTAAACTTAGTTTTGAAATTAGCATTGTTATAGTTAAACTATATAGTGTATAATTTATATGTGAATAATCTGTGTCAAAGAATAACAATTATAGAAGTCGGGGGCAGGGTTGCATGGCTCCCCCAACCAAAAAGGCATTCCACTGCCCCCTTGATCTCAGCCCTGGTTCTAATTGAACTGGAAGCCCAAAGGAATGTGAGGATGCTGTTGGGTTAAAAAAAAATTGTTGTAAACATAAGTATTTACTTTATCAGGAAAAGCAGAATAGTCATTCTCAATCTGGGGTTCATAAAACCATCACAGGATTTCTTCCAGAAGGGATGCAACTAAAGTGCAGCTACTAAGAAAAGCAGTAGGCCTGACCTCACCACTGAGGAGCTCCGCTCTAAAGCTACTTCTGCTTGATCTCATGCGGAGGATGGGAAGAACAAGGCCTTAAGGAACCCAAACCTTGCATGGAGAGGAGAAAGGGAAGAATGCAGCTGATCACTACCACTGGAAGCCTAAACCCAAAGCAAAGTGGAGGCAGGGAAGAATGGCACTGATTGCCTCTGTGAGGTGCTCAACCTGGTGCCAAGAAGAGAGAAAGAATGCTGCTGCCAGCAACTTCAGTGGCTAATGTGCCACATGACAAGAGAAGGAAGAGGAGAGAAACAGGATGATAACCCTAAAGGGCGTTTCCAGTCACTGTTGCATGTGCCCTGCCTACTCCCATGGAGTGACAGTGAGGGAGAAAAAGTGAATTGAGTGAGTGGTATAGCCATGGAGGCAGTGGTGTAGGAAAGAAGGAAGGGGCCTTGAGGGGGCTGGCACATGGAAGGAGGAGCATTGCAGGGGAAGGTACACTGGGGAGAGGGCAGGAGGGAGATCACTGGGAAGGAGGCATAGGTGGGAAGGAAGATCACAAGAAGAAAGGCTCTTGGGAAGGTACCAGAAGGTTCCATGGAGTGGGAGGGCAGACAAGAGGAAGAAAAGAGTGAAGAAGGGAGAGTGCTTGGGAAGAGGCTAATAGAGGGCAGAGGACAGGAATGAGAGATGACCACTAGGGATTAAGGGGATGGAAGGAAAAATAATTTTCAGGGATCATGGGAAAGAGACTGATACAGGAAAGGAGAGATGATACTACTTAAAGAAACAAAATATATTAAATGAAAAGTTGACATTAAACTTCTCTCTCACCCATGCTGATATAGGGAAGGAGAGATGATACTACTTAAAGAAACAAAATATATTAAATGAAAAGATGACATTAAACTTCTCTCTCACCCATGCAAAAATATGTAATTGACCCCCCAGTGTTGTGTTGACCTGGAGGGGATTGCCAGCTGCATAAAAATCATTCCTCTTATTTTCTTGGTGGAGAAGCATGGGCCCATAGCCCATGGCTGCTTTAGCATTCTCATGCTGGCTTTTATATTATCTATTGTTTGACTATATATGGATCACTGCTCAACCAAAAGACCAACCCCAGGCAGGACCATAGAAAAATGCAAAATATCCTACATATACTTCTTTATCAATACCAGAGAAAACCACTAGGCACAAGCATTTCCATCCTTCCTGGTCATCTTTTTGTTGTGCGGGATCTCAGAATCCATGTGTCTGAATACCCTTGGTTATCAGAGTTAAAATCTCTTTGCCTCTTAGGACTGTTTTCCAATACATTTCTCTCATAAATCCCCTTCCTAGTCATAGTTCTGTAATTTAGGAGTTTAAATCCTCTGATTTTTTTTAGTGATATTTCCTACAAAATTACCAGCAGATGTTCAGGGGGCTGTGGTATACAAATCCCCTACCTGACTCTATGACTCATCTATTCAATGGTCAGTTAAACTCCCTAGGAATGGGGCATAAAATGTTATTCTTCCTGCACAGTGCTCAGGGCGGGAGAGAGCAGGCATTAGGCTCGTGCCAGCTAAGAAAAGTAGACCCCTATGTAAGGTTCTGATGTGATACTTAATAAGAGAATTCATTTTCTAAATTTCCCAAATAATTTTTATTTATTTAAGAAGGCCTTATGAGCTTTTTTGTAGCAATTTCTTCAATTACAATTGAAATATTTATTTATACATGTTAGAAATAGATATATTTTAGCTTTTTTTTTTTTTAATTTTGCCCAACAAACGTAGGCCCCTTGAACATTGTAGGCCCTAGCCAAATGGCAATGCTGGCCCCTCCTCTCTCCCGGAGTGGGCAAAAGGCATTTTCAGATCATGGCTTTATATTAACCTTTTTCACACTAGATCAACTGAACAAGCTAATCCAGTCTTGGCTTTGTTTTACTGCATGCATGAACTTGTAGCACTGATCGTCTCACTGGTTTCTCTGAAACCATCAGAACTACAAATTCATGCATGCAATGGGGCAAAACAAAGACAGGATCAGGCTGTTCAGCTGACCTGGTGTGAGGAGGCAACCCTACTTGGTATTGTTACCAGTGCTATCTTTGTGGGGAAAAATAGATGCAGGTACTCACATGCAAGATGCATGTTTTGGGTTTTTTTTTATTTTTCGAGGGTCCATAGGGAAAATCAAGCAAATGGCGGAAAAAGTTGCTGGTATTCAGTACCAGCAAGAACCCCCTGAAAAGAAAGTCCTGCCTAATTCTAATTCTTCCAACATGAAAACAATTGTTTTTCGCTCCAGCAAACTATGTAAACATTAGGAATGTGGGTTTATCTAAGAATAAAATTCCTGCAAAGAAAGATGATCACTGGAAACTGCATTTTTGTAATCCCCATAGGACTGGGCATGCAGCCATCTCTGCAGGCTAACCTCCTTCACGCTGTTGCCCCCACCACCTTTAAACCATCACCCCTCCCCCGAAAAAGAAAACAAAACACCAGAAAAAAAAAAAAAACAACAAAGTATACCCGAAAACAAATCTCATTTTTCTTGCCCATTAAATAAACACTCCTAAGGTCGCTGCCACTTTCTTCAAAAGTCTCGTTTCATTCTCCAAAAGACCCTGCAGTGCAGTGTAAGCTCAAGCTTAGTCCTCCCTTACTCTGTCTCTGCTTTTTTTTCTCTCCTGCTTAAGGTCGCCAGGAACAGGCCGATCCAGTCTTGGCTTCCCCCCCCCCCCCATTGCCTTCATGGACTTGGGCTTCCTGCCGAAATTCCTTTATGGCAAGCCCATGGAGGCAATGAGAGTAAAAGCAGGACTGGCTCGGCCTGTCCCAGGCGACGTGGAGCTATCACCTGGTCACCTTAAACCTGAAGCCCCCATGCCTGATGATCCTCACAAAATCACTTGCTCTGAAGGACTGGCAAGCAAAGTAGCCACGTGGGAGGAGAGCATGGGGAATCATGCACTAAGATAAATATAGGTAGAGTGCCTGGGTTCTAAGGACTGGGCTCACTTTAACACAGTCTGTTAAGCACGCATATGCTCTGTACAAAATTAACATTAACATTGGTAACCTGCTGCTAATAACACCACCTAGCACAGAGGCCCAGAGAGGCTTGAGGCACTTAAATGTACTTTTTGAAGGAAGGATTTGATAAAACCAATGCAATATTTAGCAGGCTTCAATAAACATAGGAAGAGAACCATAGAAGAAGCTGGCAGTCTGCCTGCCTACCGTGCTGTCACAGGTCTGTTTTGATCCGTGGTCTTCTTCCCTGTCTGCTACTAAGTCCTTTTGTATCTTGTATACTTGAATTCTGCCACTGTTTTTGCTCCAACCATATCCACTGGAAGTCTGTGCCAGGTGTCTTCCACTCTTTCACTGGAAAAAAGTATTTTTCCACAAGCCTTTTGAGCTTTCTTCGGTTTAATATGATGAGCGCTTGTCCTTGAGATTGTCAGCTATGGAAAATTCTTCCTTCTGGTGTTTAGCTGAAACCTGCTATACAATTGAATGCTCATAGCCTTTTTTTCTCTTTCCCTTCTGTCTTCTAGTCTAGAGAGTACATCCTTAGCTCCTTTGGTCTCTCTGTGTATGGCTTATAGGACAATCCATGTACCATATTTGTGAACCTCCTTTGGATTGCATCCTCCTGGTCCATGTCCTTTTGGAGATGTAATTTCCAGAACCAAACACGGTTTCCAAGATGGGGGTCACATCAGAGATGATGACCCTCAGATCTCTTTGCAGTCTGGTAGCTGTTAGTACTTCACCTGCAAAAAGATATCTGGCCCTTGGACTTCTGCATCCCAAATACATAACTTTGCAATTTTGGGATTAAAGTAATTTCTATGCCTTTGACCATTTTTCCAAAACTTGAAAATTACCTTTCTTATCATCTACCTCTTCTGGCATGTCTACTCTGTTACAAATTTCTCTTCTAACCCTTTCCCAATGCTTCTTACAAGACACTGAAAAGAACTGGGCCTAGCACTGATCTTTGTGGTACCCTGCTGGTCATTTTCCTTTCCCTGAGTGGACTTCATTGATTACCACTCTCTAACTCCTGTTGCTCAAGCAATTTCTCACCCAGTTTGCAATTTTTCTTCCAGACTAGCTAGCTTGCTCACCAGTCCTCCATATGGAACAATCTCAAAGGCTTTACTGAAATCCAGATAGGCTACATCTACTGTATAATCTGATCTGCTACTCTGGCCACTTCATCACAGAAATCAATTCACTTTGTGCAAGGAACCTTTGGATTCCTTACCAAAAGGAGTGAACCAATTTTCTGGGGAGGTGCAGAGAGATTAGTTTGCAGAATTTGGGGTTTCTCTTCCCCATGTGGGAGAAGCAGATGGTGTGCTCTGAGCCTTTATAAATCCCCACCACTGTCCCAGAGCATGGACTTTCAGTTGGATTTTTACTTGGATTTTCTAAGTTAACCTTCCCCGGGTTAGGCCTCTGGAGTCTCTCTCTAAGCAGAGTCTTGGGATAAGAAAGGAGACAGAGTGCTGATCCCTGTAGTGTTTGTCCATGTTTTGGTAACTGTCTTAGTTGTCGGAAGAGGAAGTTCTTTTTCCATCCTTCCTGCTTCTTGTTTGGCTGCTTTTTGAGTAATATTTTGGGGGTTTTGTGTTACAGAGTACACAAGGCCCAGGGGCTCAGATGCTGCTGGTTGGAGGAGAGGTGCCTTTACTTTTGAAAGAACTGGGAAAAGAAGAGGTGTCATCAAGGAAGACTGGATTCATATCATTTTCCAAGTAGAAGAAGTTGAGGTACGGTGTAAGAATTTTCTATGGACAGGGAGAATCATCAGAGAAGAGAGATGCCCATCAGGTGCCACACAGCTGGCAGTGCAGAATGTTGATGACTAAAGGGAATTTATAAAAACTGGGACTTGTGCTGTTAGTATTCAATTCAGATAAATCCCCCCCCCCCATTCCCATGGGAGAAGTTGAGGACTAAGTTACTAAGAGAAGAGAAGTAAGGAGCCAACTTACCATGGAATTGGCAGAAGTAATTGGAGAGTTCGTTGCTGGAAAAAGTATGTTCACAAATGTATTCAATTTTATTTTGTGAAGATCAGTTGGACAGTTTTCAGTTTGAGTTGTTAAGCACCATCCTTTCAGTTTTACAATCTATTAGTAAAATTAAGCTAGAACCCACACGCTTTCCAATGTGGTTATTCATTCCTTCACTTACTGCTGATTGGTCCTGCCACTGATGTGTAAGTAAAAAGGATCAATTAGGAACAGCCCTGCTGGGAGGTAGTTCTCTGGCAAGGGTTCCCAGTGGGGAGGGGAGGGGTTTCACGGGCTGAGACGTGGGGGGATAGGAAGGAGTATGGGCTTTTTATTTTGTGGGCCTCAGGGAAGAACACAGGACCCCCCTGGACAACGAGCAGTTCGGTTTTTGTCTTTGTGTTTCTATGTAACGTTTATGGTCTCTTTATTCAGTATTTGGTGAGGCTCTGTTTGTATTCTGCATGTGTAAACAAGGTGAGATGTTATGCTAGCATGTAGTTTTGTGTGGTGTCTATAGTAGCTTGGCTTGTTCTATTTTCCTAATAGGAGGTATAGTGGTGCTTTATGGGCTGGTGTACTATTTGCAGTGTTGCCATTTCATAGATAGGATTGTTACTGTTTGAGTGCTGGCATGTAGTGCTGTTTTGTTATGGGAAGTTTATTATATTGTAATTGTAATTCAGTTTACTCATGGCTCTCTGAGGGTCAAGTCTACACCTAACATGCACTATCATAGGCCTAATACCATATGGTCTCCAAATGCCTTTTACATTTTTTGCAGGATTTTCTGCCTGCAAATACAATATACATGTTGTTGTAAGTGATATTTTTATCTCAGATTGTACTTTTTCATGTACAAGCAAGTTTGCTTACCGTAAACAGTGTTTCCGTAGATAGCAGGATGAATTAGCCATGCTGTCTGGGACGTCCTTCCGGGTGGCCTCGAGGCAGAGCTTTATGTAGCTGTTATGGAGCTTTGCTCTGTGCGGCTCTGCGCGTCTTGCTGCGTGGATTAGCGCCCACTCTTTCCTCAGTCTGTAATATAGCAGAGAAAAGTGTTGGAATACAATTCTCCCCCCCCCCCCCCCTCACCCCTCTTCTCCATCTCGGGTTGTCCAGGGAGGGGGGGTTCACATGGCTAACCCATCCTGCTATCTATGGAAACACCATTTACAGTAAGCAAACTTGCTTTTTCCCAGTCGATAGTATGGCTGAATTAGCCATGCTGTCTGGGAGTCCCCAGCTCCTGGGTTGCACCTCACTCGGCATGTGGGCCCCTGCCCCTAACTCTAAATCCACTCTGCGAGCCCAACCCATCTTACCATGGACAGCCATGGAGGGTTCTCTCGCGTGAAGTGAGCCAACACCGCCGCTCCCATCGTCACATCTGTCGACGTCTGCTGAGCCAGACAGTAATGGGCAGTGAAGGTGTGCTCACCTGCACAACATGCATATGTTGTGCAGGTGAGCAATTGATGCAGCTACCACTCAGACCTGATGAATCTTTACTCTGGTAGGAAGCAAGTGGGAGCACTTAAAGTAGCAGAATTGGATGCAGTGTGAAATCCAGCTTGCGATGGTGCATTTCACCACTGGCGACCTGGCACATTCAGGTTGAAGGAAACAAACAACTGCGAAGCCCTGTGATCCACCTGAGTCCTGTGTTTGTAGTAGGCAAGTGCCCGCTTGCTGTCCAGGGTATGCAATAGGTGTTCTCTTGCACGAGTATGAGGTTTTGGAAAGAAGGTGGGAAGAGTAATGGTCTGATTGAGATGGAATGCCGAGATCACCTTAGGTAAGAAAGAAGGATGAGTCCAAATGGTCACCTTGTGGTGGTGGAACTGTAGGTAGGGAGGGTAGTGGACCAACACTTGTAATTCTCTGACTCTTCTGGCCGACATTAAAGCCACAAGGAACACCACCTTACAGGTCAAATACTTTATGTGAGAACTGCAGGCAGCATTAATTGCCCAAGAACCAGATTCAGGTTCTAGGGCACAGGAGGTTTTGTTACCAGGGGTCTGAAGGGTAGGAGGCCTCTCATAAAGTGGGAGACCAACGGGTGCGACAAAATTGGCTGGCCATTGTGTGGGCGGTGATAGGCTGCTATTGCACTGACATGTACCCTCACTGAGGCTGTCACCAGACCAGATTGGTAGAGTGTGAGTAGGTAGTCCAATAGGGTTTCAGGTGAACAGGCGAATGGGTCTACCTGGCGTTTCCGGCACCAGGTGGAGCACCTCTTCCACTTCAGATGATAGTTTCTCCTCATGGATTGTTCCGTTAGTAGTGTCTTTTTAATCTCCAGGCTGTAAGATGCAGAGAGCACTGCATCAGGTGTTGCAGAGATCCCCGTTCCTGCGAGAGGAGACCCCTGCCGTGACAAGGGGAATGGGTGGGGCAATCGACAGCAGGACGAGGTAGGCATACCATGGTTGCTGTGGCCAGGCTGGGGCTATTAGGATCAAGTCGGCGACATCCTCCATGCACTTCTGCACAGTGCGGGCTAGCAGAGGAATGGGAGGGTAGGCATAGAGGAGAACCCCCCCCCCCCCCCCCCCCGTCCACAGGATGAGAAGGTATTCTGGGCTGATCTCAGTGGGCTCAGAAATACAGAGCAGAACTCGCGTACAGTTCTGTTGTGCACTGTCACAAAGAGATCCATGATTGGAGTACCCCACTGGATGAATATGTCATCTGCCACTTTCTGGTTCAGCAACCACTCGGGTGGGTGAAAAATCCTGCTTAGGCGGTCTGCACGCACGTTCGCTATCCCTGGGAGATAAGTGGCTTGTAACCTGATGGACTGCTGGGCGGCACACTCCAGAGCGGCTATCACTTTCTTGCAGAGCTTCCACGAACCTGAGCCTCCTTCCTTGTTGCTGTAAAACATGGCCACCTGATTGTCCGTGTGAACCATGACATTCTTCCCTTGAACCTGATCCATGAAGGTAAGCAGGGCATTTTGGATCCCTTGAAGCTCCAAGACGTTTATTTGTTGAGCCCTCTCTGACAGTGACTATAGGCCCTGTGTTTGCAGATGGCCGATGTGGGCTCCCCATCCTGTGCGCAAAGCATCCGTGGTTAGGATGACTTTGTGGGGCGGTATCCAGAATAACACACCCCTCATGAGTGACTGTGGGCGCAGCTGCCGAGCGATATCTTTGCGCATGGAGCAGATCAGGTGAATTGTGTCCAACAATGGTTGCCAATATTGGGTCCACTGAGCCTTTAGTCCCCACTGTATGTGACACGTGTAGCCTGGTGTGAGGAACCACGTAGAATGCCGCCATCATGTGGCCTAGGAGTGTGAAGATCTGATGGGCTAACGTGCTGCAGGTGGACAGCAACTTCCTGGCTAGATTGCATAAGGCGTCTGCTCGGTTGATAGGTAGGAACACCCTCTTGGACAGCGTATCGATTCTTGCTCTTATAAACTGTAGGATTTGGGTCAGCTGGAAACCGGACTTTTCGTGGTTTATCACAAGTCCCAGTACCTGAAGGCACTCTATTGATTCCTTCAGATGCAGTTCCAGTGTTGAGGCGTCTGAGGCTATGAACAGCCAATCATCCAGGTATGGGAAGACTTGAATACTCTTTCGACGGACGTGGGCCACCACCACTGCCAGACATTTGGTGAAGACCCTGGGGGCAGACGATAGGCCAAAGGGAAGCACCTTGTATTGGTAGTGCTGCCCACTGGACTGGAAGTACAGGTACCACCACAAGGAATGGTGCATGGGAATGTGGGAGTAGGCGTCCTTGAGATCCAGTGAGCACATTCAGTCCTTGGGCCGAAGAAAAGGTAGGATCATCTTCAAGGATGTCATCTTGAACTTCTCCTTGGGTTGGAATTTGTTCAGCTCTCAGAGATCCAAGATGGGGCGAAGGCCTCCCGACTTCTTGGATGTGAGGAAATACGGGGAATATAATCCCTTTCCCCATTGACGAGGTGGAATCAACTGGATGGCTTGTAGATGAGAAGCGAAGACAGCTCCTCCAGGAGGATCTGTGGTGTTGAGAAGTTCGTGGGAGAGACCGCTATCCAGGGAAGTGTGGGGGAGTGCTTGAAGTTCAGTTGGTACCCTTTGCAAATGATATCCTATGGAACTCCCTACCCCCTGATATACACACTGAGACCTCAACTCCTAAATTAAAAAAAAACCTAAAAACCTGGTTGTTTATACAGGCCTACCCACATGCTCCCCCATCATTATGAAGAATACCCTTCAACAGGATACCCCAATGAAGAAGACACTACAATAGGATATCGTTAGGATATCCATACATCTGACTCTCACCCTCCTTAGCATTTTCTGCATCTCCCTTAACCTCTGGCCACCCCCTATGTAACTCATGACCCACCCCCCTCTCCCACCCTCTGTACGCCCTCCTTTATATTTTCCCAACCCTCCTCTTCTCTCCCACACCCTTCTACCTACGCTAGGCTGTTTCCTCATGACCCACCTTTTTGAATATCTGAATTTCTCAGCTCAACACGGCTGTCTTACACTTTCTCAGGATATCCTCTAGTTTAAGGTTATTGTTTTTTGCTAGTATCATGTCCCCTACATCATAATTGCTATCTTTAAGATATATTTATTATTATAGTTGTCTAAGAAACCCTCTTTCATACTCCGTTATTATATACTTATATATCCCTTGTATATTGTTTCATAGAGATTGTTACGTAGACCTTGTTACATAGACCTTTGTATATTGTTTCCTAGAGCTTTTAATTTCTCATATACCTCTTGTATATTTGTTTCCCACTTTACTTTTACTGTTCGATGTAAGGGCTATGCCCACAAGTTATTAGTTGTATGTAAACCAATACGATGTGCAAACGGCTATCGGTATATAAGAAACTCCAAATAAATAAATAAATAAATAAATAAATATCCAATACCCAACGTCAGAAGTGATCGCGGACCAGGTGGTGAAAAATTGTGCTATCCTGCCCCCCACTCATGTTGATGGTGGTGGCCCTGCATGTCTTAAAAACTTTGTGGGGGTTTCGGCATGGGGGTGGATGCTGACGTTGGCTTCTGGATCTGCCTCTTTATTGGGGCTGCTGGGGGGTTGGCATGCAGCTGGAAAGCTGGCCCCCCTGTAAGGTGGATAGGAATGGAAGGGGCGCCACTGGAAGCCGTGTTTATGGTACGTCGTATAGTAGTGTTTCACGCTTGCAGAATGATCAGTCGGAGAAGCTAGTGACAGGACCACCACATTCTGCTCTTTCAACAATGAAACTGTTTCTCGCAGCTTGTCCCAAAATAGATTGTCTCTCTTGCAGGGGAGGTCCACTAGTTTCTCATGCACATCCTCCCTAATTGCACTAGCTCTCAACCAGGCAAGGCGGTGAGTTGCTATGGCTGAAGCGGATGCTCTCAATGATGTTTCAGAGGATTTGTAGATAGTACGGAGGAGGTGACGTAACCTTTTCTCCATGTCCAGAACCAGTTGCAGGAGCCCTGTGGGTGATGCATCCTCACCGAAGAAGGGTTTCAGTGACTGGGCTCAGAGATACTGGGTGATGTAGAATTGGTATTGTTGTATTTTGGCACCCAGCATGGTGGTTTGGAAGGACCGTTTACCAAAGTCATCCAGGTAGCAGTTATCCTTTCCAGGCGGTGCATTTGAGTGCAGTCTCATCTTCTTAGCATGCTTCATAGTGGATTCTACGACGATGGAGGCATTTGGAAGTTGAGAAGAGGAGTAGTATGGGGACTGTCTCATCTGGAACTTTAGGTCTGTCTTTCTGGAAGTTGGCAAGGTAGAAAACAGTAACTGCCAGGACTTTTCCAGCAACGTGCCGAGGACGCTGTGGGAGGAAAGAGCTGTCAGTTCGGATGGCACCTCAAAAATCTTTAGAATTCCCATGAATTCCGCCTTTGGGTCAGGGATCTTTTTGGTCTCGATGTTGATCCTCATTCCCACCTTTTCAATTAATTTTGAATAGGAGAGGTCCTTCGGCAGGGAGGAGGGTTCAGGTGGCATCCCTGTAGATGACCCCGGTGAAGAAGGTGGCGAGTCCTGGGAAAGTGAACTCGGGGGGAGAACTGGGGGGGGGGGGGGAAGGGATACGTGCTCTCTTAGGTGGCTTCCCTTTAGCAGGTTTCACTTCGTCCTCAAGAAGGCCTTCCCCAGACGATGGTCTAGTCAGAGGTGGTGTATGGTTGCTGGGCTCCAAAGGGGCAAAGAACCTGGAGAGAACAGCTGAGATCTGGGAGATGACCTGTTCCGCTAGGGCTTTCTTGTTGGGGGCTGGAGAGGGCTGTGGTTTCAGATGTTTTCCACCCCTCTTGGAGGGGGGTGCATGGGCCCATGAAGGACCTAGGATGGCGGCGAGCAGAATGTCCAAGTCCAGAACCCAAGATAGGTATGCCAGAGAGGAACCACCTGCGGAAGGCGGGGTCATTCCACCAATGGATCTTGCAGTTGAGGAGATCTCCTCTTCTGCTTGGATACAGAGGAGATGTCTGAGTATACCCGCAGCAATGAGGACGAGGAAGCTTCGGAATCGGGGTATTCGGACATTGAAGCCACATCCTTCCCCTGCGAGTCATGCCGATGCTTTTGTGTGTGCTGCTTCACTGAAGTCTTATGGCATGGAGCAGCCTGTTCCTGAGCCCGATCTCAATTGGGTTGCGTCAGTACATCGTTGGGCCGCACACTGCGTTGTGTGTCGAGCGTCGGTGCACTGATCGCCCTATGCATGCATGGGGCGATCCTGCATCAGCTATTGGTCGACGCATTTGGGCTCTTGCGTCAATTTTTCTGGTTTTAGTGTTGCTCTGGGCGGGTGGCAGTCCTGCTCCCATTCCTTCAATGCATGGGCCGGGCTCCTGGGCCTTGGTGGTTTTCCTGAGGGCCAGGTTCTTTGGCCATGGGGATCTTAGTCCTTTTAGCCTACCTTAAGGCCCAAGGGAGGAGGCCCTCTTCCTCTTTTTGGGACATTCCGTGCTAGCCCAGCAAGGAGTGGGACTCCGATGGCGGGGCATAGAAGCCCCCATAGTCCTCTCTGAGCTGTGCCATCTTCTCTGCACGCTGTTACTGGGCCTGGGGGAACATGCGACCACAGTCGTGGCAGGACGACTGGTTGTTGTCTGGGCCCAGGCAGACGTAACAGTAGTTGTGGCCGTTGATGATGGACATCACCTTTACTGCACTGGCAGTACTTGAAGCCGGGCAGTCTCGGCCCCATGGTAGCACTGAAAAGTGCTTTTGTTTTCATTTTTTGTGGAAAGACTGAAGAGGAAAGAGCTCCGCGTGCGATCAGCAGGCGGAAAAAGTAGACTGAGGAAAGTAAACAGAGAGCACTAATCCATGTGGGAAGATGCACTCAGCCACAAAGCCGCAAAGCTCTGTAACAGCTAGATAAAGCTCCACCTCAAGGCCACCCAGAGGGATGTCCCAGACAGCATGGCTAATTCAGCCTTACTATCGACGGGAAAAATCTGATTTTATGAATGCATAATTTTAAATTGTATGTGGGGAGGGCATGATTGGAAAGGGGCTGACACCTAGTGGTTGGATTATGGGTCAATGATTTCAGGGTTCTGAAGAGAGCCCTGGTGTCTGGCCCCCAGCCCAGGACTGACAGTGCAATGACTGGAGTAAACAAAGTTGGAAGTGGATATAAAATAAGGGAAAAGAGATCCTCAGTATTTGTGAATGAAGGCTTATTGTGCTAGAATCCCTGTACTGGTTCCAATTGAGTTGGAAGCCCAAAGGAGCAAGAGGAAACTGCGGAGACAAACTAACAATTAAAAGCCTCTACATGTAGCAGAGTCTCCCAGCTCGTGGTGGTATGTTCAGGGTGAGGGTGCAGTTTTTCACTTGGCCAAAGGTGCCAAAATGGCTTTGCTACGGCTCTGCTCTCTCCGATTCATTTTCAACCCCAGTCATTCCCTTGCAGAATCTCCTCTCTCTCCAATATCCTCCTCTGACTCTCTTTCTCATACATCTTTTCCCCCATCCCCCCTTTTGGCTCTTATACCCTCCCCATTCCCATCAGCCCTGTGTGTGTGTGTGTGTCATGCTCTCTCTCTCTCAAACCATTTCCCCCTCCCAATCACCAGCTCTGTCACTCTCACATCCCCTGCACCTCCCATTAGGCCTGGCGCCACCAGGTGTGCAAACCGTGCAGTTGCATGAGGCGGTACACCCGGTGGGGCGGCATCGGGACCAGGGAGAGTCCCGTGTTGCTGCCGGTGGACCCAATTCCACCAGCGGTGGAAGATTTTTGCTTTTTCTGGTGCCAATGGAATGGGTCCACCAGCGGCAGAAAAAGCTGGAAGCAGTTTTGCATACCAAGGTGGGGGGCAGGGGGGTATGTCACTTTGATGTTGTGTGCCAGCTGCACCCAGCAGGAAGATCGGCGGGGCCCATGGTGCCGCTCATCCCACATCCCACCAAGGCCTGATGAAAAATTCATGTCTAGGTGCCCCTTCTTCCTGCCAGTGTGGCTCCGGAAGAAAAACATTGCTGGAGCCACATGAGCAGGAAGGAGGAGGAACATTGGCCATGTGCAGAGGAACAGTAGCGGCCTGAGAAGATCAGGGGCATTGTGTAGCCCATCCTGCAGCGACCAGCGAAGAGTAGGCCAAGAGGTGTGAGAGAGAGGCTGAGTCCCTGTAGAGTGGGTGTGTGTATATATGACAGTGAGTTGAGAGATTATGTGTGTGAGAGAGACTGAGTTGAAAGACTGTGTGTGGGAATGAGAGCCTGTATGATCGGAAAGGCAGCATGTGAGAGCCTGTGTGTGTGTGTGTATGTGTGTGAGAAACAGCATATGAGTGTGAGAGCCTGTAAGTTTGTGTGAAACATCATGTGAGAGCATGTGAGAGTGAGTGTGTGTGTGTTACAGCATGTGAAAGAGAGACAGTGTGTAGTTATTTATTTGAGAGTGAGAGCTATGTGTGTGAGCATGTGAGTGTGAAAGCCTGTGCCTGTGTGTGTAAGGGTGAGAGAGAGAGACAGCCAGCGAGAATAAGAGCCTGAGTGTGTGTTTGAGGGAAGAAAAGAAGATAACAGGTGGATAGAGAAGAAACAGAAAAAAAGAGACCATGTAAAAGGAATTGGCAAAAGACCAAGAAAGGGAAGGTGGGGAAAAAAAGCCTGTGACCAAACAATTAGAAAACTAAGATCAAACAGCAAAGGTAAAAAAAAAAAAATCATTTTTGAATTTTTACTGATTGGCATATGTTATCTTTGGAAATGTGCAAGGGTAGCACTTTCTCTATGCCAGTCTCACGATGTACGAGTTCAGCGTGGAGAAACTAGAAGCCCTGCACATTTTTAATACTGTGGGGCCTGCACAGAGGAAGCAGCAGAATGGGCTTCAGTGCCTGTAGCAGCGATCGGCACCTCTCCAATAGCCACATGGCAGCAGTGATAGCGGCAGCAGAGGAAACGAGAAAGGCTCCAAGGGTGCTGGCAAAAGAAAGAGAAAGGTATTTCTTGATTTTGTTTGATATTTGAGGAATGGTGATGGTTCTGTTTTTTTCATTATTCACTGCATAGAGAGTCTGGCTTCTTGCGGTTTCCAGTTCAGTTTTTGTCTGCATGTTTGTATTTCTACTTTATGGTTGCCCTATTCTCTATTTGGTGAGAGTCTGTTTATGTTCTGCATGTGTGACTGAGGTGAGGCATTTTCCTAATAGGAAGTGTATTAGTGCTTTAGGGCGTTTGGAGAGTCAAGCCCACACCCAACAAACATCACAATAGGCCTAAAACCATATGGGTTCCAAGAGTCTTTATTTGCAGGGTTTTCTGGTTGGCATCACAGCAGTGCATGTAAATATAATATAAGAGATATTTTTACCTCAGAATACTGTACTTTGATATTTTTCACGTAAAATATAAATGCATAACTCTTAACTGTGTGTGTGGAATGGAGCAGGGGGCGTTGTGCAAGGCTATGAGGTTCACCTGGGGCACCTAACACCCTTGCACCAGCCTTGGGTTTGTGGGGGGTCAGTTTTTAAAGTTTGTATCACTGAAGGGAGCTGGGCGTTTTTTGGTGGTCCCGGGACAGAGAATGAATGAACAGCGGGGGCTGCAAAAAAGCTAGTACCGGCCCTGCCTGCCATCATCACTTCTGGCTCTGTGTCACCCTCTCTCTATCACTTCTGGCTGTCTGCTCCACACATCCTCTGCTCCACACATCCTCTGCTCCACCCCAGCACCACCTCTGGCTTTTACCCCCTTTGACAACTAACCATCCCCCTCCAGCTCTTGCTCCCCTCCTTCTACCCCCATCTCCATCAGCTCTCTCACATCTCCTTCCCAGCCTCTGAGCTCCTGCACTTCCCCACCACGCTCTCGCACTCAAGATTCCCCCCCCCCCCCCCCCCGCCCTCATATGGTTCTCATGCAGCTCCTATCCTGGATCTTTCTCACTCCCTCTATTCCCCTCCCCCCCCCCCCCCCCCCCCCCCCCCCCCCCCCCAGTCCTCTTACACCTCCTGCAGAACTCATGGCAGCATGGATCTTAGGG
The DNA here is from genome assembly GCF_901001135.1 of Rhinatrema bivittatum. Classification (NCBI taxonomy): domain Eukaryota; kingdom Metazoa; phylum Chordata; class Amphibia; order Gymnophiona; family Rhinatrematidae; genus Rhinatrema; species Rhinatrema bivittatum. The sequence goes on from NC_042617.1 coordinate 304,129,136, forward strand.
AGCTCGAGTTTGCATTGCTACTTCAAGGATATGGAAAGAAGAGGACATTCACCCCTCATCATGCTCTCCCCAACAGCCAGTCCCCTCCTCACCCCCCCAATATTTACCCCCTTTCACTACACTCCCACAAGCATTCACTCCCTCTTACACCAAACCCAGGCATTCATCTTCTCTTCTTCCCCACAAATCACAGCTGTGGCCTGCACCTTTTTCTACTCTGGCCCTCCCCCCCCCCCCCCCCTTCCTCCTATCCATGTTGGCTATAGGCAACTCCTGGGGTGAGAGAAAGGGGAGGAAGGGCTGGGACTGACACAATAGATCAAAGAAGCCTTCCCCTTGATCCATGCTTCAGCTCCTCCCCTCCTGTCAATCCCTACCTCCTGCCCTCTATGTGCTGCCATGGGGACAGAAGGGGGGGGGATTAAAAATGATCCTTGATGGGGAAGATCCCCAATTCCATTCCTGGATTAAGGGCTTCCACATTCAGGGGCTGCGTTCACTGCTCCAGGGAGGATGTTGTGGTCATCCTTAAGGGTGACACCTGATGGCTAAATTTACAGCCCATGACATAGGGTTCCAGAAGGAGCACTTCAGGACCTTTGCTGCAATTATCTGACTAGGAACAACGGGAGGAGGGGATATAAAATAGATTTTAAAAAATCCCCAGATAGCTGCGAATGAAGGCTTATGCACCAGGGCACCAGCAATGGTTCCAAATGATGTGGAAGAAAAAAAGAGAATAAAACCTTGATATGATGGGGACTCTTGTTATTTATCCCTAAATTTTATGTTTGGATTAAAACAACCTTTGATCTTGGTCTAATAAATCACACTTGAGTTATGGGTAGGGTTTATGGTTGCATTTTCTTTCCTGGGAGGGGGATAATAGGGCAAAAGGCAATTTCTAATTCTCACTAATAGTTCCTTTCAGGTGTATCATAAAAAGCAGAAATGAAGTCATCTCAGTGTAACAAAGGATGTTACTAGGTTTGCAGACTAGAAGCAAACTGAGCTGGAAGCCAGCCAAACCTTAGCAGAAGTATTTCTGAGAATTTAGATCTGCTCTGCTAGAGATATGGGGCAGCATCAGGGACAACCAGCAACCACAAGAAAGACTGAAGCCCAAGAAACATATGCAGTAACTCTTTCACTACCGGGCTCCAGTGGGGTCTTACTCACACTGACACTACACAAAACATTTCTGCTAAGGAAATAGCTGATGACCTAGAATCAGAGAGAAAGGGAGCTAAAGGGTGACCTCAAGAAGTTCATCTCCATCCTCCAGACAGGATCCACTACACCTAACCCATACCAGACAGATGTGCAGTTAACCTGCTGTTAAGGACCTCCAGTGACAGATATTCCACCACCTGCCTGGGTAAGGTGATCCGGCATTTAATTATCTTCACCATTAGAAAATTATTCGTAAGAACATAACAAATTGCCATACTGAGTCAGACCAAGGGTTTATCAAGTCCAGCATCCTGTCTCCAACAGTGGCCAGTCCAGGTTACAAGTACCAAACACTAAGTAGATCCCATGCCACTGATGCTAGTCATAGCAGTGGCCATTCCCTAAGTCCGCTTGATTAATAGCAGATAATGGACTTCTCCTCCAAGAACTTATCCAAACCTTTTTTGAACCCAGCTACACTAACTCCCCTGCTGGTATTTAAGCCCATTACATCTTGTCTTATCCCGAGTGAAGATGGAGAACAGTGAATCCCCATTCTCACTGTAATCGTTTTTCTGTACCTGAGAACTCCTATCAAGTCTCCCCTCTTTTTATATATGGGCTCAACAAACCCAGCTCCATAAGCATTTCCTCATAGACTGTATTGCCTAGACATGTTTTCCTTTTTGATACTTTCCTCTGGATATTGTTGAGGTGCTCCAAACTGGAGACAGTACCCCAGTAATAACCTCCCCACTGTTGAAAAGACAGGGAGAATTATGTCATAATTATGACTTACATGGAATACATCTGTTCATCATTTCATTTGCCACAATTCACACTGCAGTTCTCACTCTTTCGTGGCTCTCGTTTGTTCCTAGCTTAGTGCATCTCCAAGATGGAGTTTTACAGATATGCAGTGGCCACCGGCCTAGCTCCTTATCACTACGATGTTTTAAATCAAATCTAGCTTTAGATTTTCTAGCACAATCAATTCTACAGGACAAGAAGTACCAGGCTGCACTGGGCCAGGTGCTGGTAAACCAGGACTGGAAGAACATCTCATGATACGGAGCTGGACAGGCAAAATTAGGTTTATCACTCACAAAAATGATGATTATATGGCTCCATGTTAAGAGACAGACTTGGCCAGTCCTGGTTTTACCCCATTTATAGTTTCAATGTATTAAAAAAAACCTGGAGCTACAAGTCCATGTGTGCAAAAGGATTTAAATCAGGAATATGAGCCCTTGTGCTGAGGTGAGTTTGGCGCTGCCCAACTGATAACCCAGCTGGGATCCACTGTCAGTAGGCAGACTCGCTGAACTGGGACCAGGTCCACTTATACCAGCCTCCGCCACCGGGGGAAGAATGTTTTGAGCCCTTGGATTTGGAGGCCAGCAGGATTTAGGCTAGGGTCCTGCAGATACCAAATTGATGTGGTCAAGAAAGAGAGGCTAAAGTCAGAACAGGATGTTGGAATTTGAAAGCCAACTTCAAATGGCATCGATAGGCATCTTTCTCTCTGGAGCATTCCTGAAAACTGATATTGATTCTTATACATAGGGCGATGAGCTCGTCGAGACCTGTGGGAACCTTTAGGCCCACAAACTCATCTTTGAGGCGCTCTGCCAATCCTTGCCAAAAGGCAGCTGTTAGGCTCTCCTCATTGCAGCCTAATTCAGAAACCAATGTGCAAAACTGAATGGCATAGTCACCAGTGATCCTGGACCTTTATTTGAGTTGAAAGAACTCAGGGACAGCAGATGAAGAATGTGCAGACTCATAAAGGCATGTCATAACTGTTTTATGAACTCTTCTAAATTTTTCATGAGTAGGTCACCCACTCCCAGAGAGGGAAACATAAGAAATTGCCATGCTGGGTCAGACCAAGGGTCCATCAAGCCCAGCATCCTGTTTCCAACAGAGGCCAAAACCAGGCCACAAGAACCTGGCAATTACCCAAACACTAAGAAGAACCCATGCTACTGATGCAATTAATAGCAGTGGCTATTCTCTATGTAAACTTGATTAATAGCCGTTAGTGGATTTCTCCTCCAAGACTTATCCAAACCTTTTTTGAACCCAGCTACTCTAATTGCACTAACCACATCCTCTGGCAACAAATTCCAGAGCTTTATTGTGTGTTGAGTGAAAAAGAATTTTCTCCGATTAGTCTTAAATGTGCTACTTGCTAACTTCATGGAATGCCCCCTAGTCCTTCTATTATTCGAAAGTGTAAATAACCGAGTCACATCTACTCGTTCAAGACTTCTCATGATCTTAAAGACCTCTATCATATCCCCCCTCAGCCGTCTCTTCTCCAAGTTGAACAGCCCTGACCTCTTCAGCCTTTCCTCATAGGGGAGCTGTTCCATCCCCTTTATCAGTTTGGTTGCCCTTCTCTGTACCTTCTCCATCGCAACTATATCTTTTTTGAGATGCGGCGACCAGAATTGTACACAGTATTCAAGGTGCGGTCTCACCATGGAACCCACACCACAGCTGAGTTGGTCAGAAGAGACAAGAGAAAGGTGATCTTAGTCCAGTCAGAAGGAAAGTGGAGTGCTTGCAGCTCAAAATGCATAAGGCATTGATTCAGGAATCCCCAGAAAGCTTTAGGATCTCTGTCATATCAAGGAGGTGGAGGCAGGTGAGGCATAGGCCTTGGAGCCTGAACTGGCACTGATGGAGGTGGTGTAGGTAGTGCCAGTGCCGGTTCCAGGAGTTGGGCCTGTATGGCATCCATCCAAACAACTAGACCATGGAGAAGCTGCTCCTGCTTCTGTTGGACTCGGAGGGTCAGTTCTGGTATGGCCTGAGCTGAGTACGAGCCCATGGCCTCTGCAATCTGTCACTGAGTATGAGCCCCTGCACTGAGGTGAGATTGGTGCTGCCCAACTGATAACCCAGCTGGGCCCCCACCATCAGCAGGCATACTCTCTGGAACTGGGACCAGGTTAGGGCTTCACCTGTACCAGCCTCTCACACCACAAGTTATGCCCTTGGATTCAGAGGCTGGCAGAACATAGGTGAGGGTCCTGCAGATACCAGATAAATATTGTCAAGAAACAGGCCAAAGTCAGAGTAGGTAGTATACAGCAACATAGAGCTCTGGGCAATGATTGGGGCAGGTAGAGATCAGGCGGTGGCAGGTTTCAGGCAGTGGTCAGGGCAGGAAGATAGCAAGCAGTGTCAGGTTGGGTAAGGTTAGAGCACAAGAGGTCAATCCAAAGAAGAGTAGGAGAGGGCGAGGGCAGAGCAAGGCAAAGGCAGGCTAGAACAAGGCAAGACAGGATGGAACGAGCAAGGCAGGCTGGACAAGGCTGGGCAGGCAGGAGAAGCTGGAGAAGACAATGCAAGCTGGAGCAAGGACAAAGAGGAGCAGGGATGAAGTAACACACGCTGCAGGCAGAGGCACAGCACCTCAGAGTGGTGGCAGTGAGTGAGGTCGGCCATGGGTTGGGCCCACAGTTGGCCAAACATGACCCAGGGATTGGCTCAGGTTGTTAATTGATTTATTTAAAAACTTATTTACCACTTTTCTGGTAATACCATCCAAAGTAATGAACAGTTTGCAGAAAAGTCTGCATTAAAAACATGAAACCTGAAAAGGATCATTCAAGATAAACGATGTATAAACCACCTCGGGGTGGAATTTCTCCCTCTTTGGTGTCCCAGGAGATGGACTGAAGCTAAGGAGGGATCCACAATGTTTCCTTGAGGTGTACATCTGAAAGTCCTCTTTCCTGCCAGGTTAAATGTAGCCAAATGTAACCCACCCAATCAGTCTCCCAGGGGTAGAGAGAAAATGCAGGAATAAAAGTTTGGATGCATCCTGTGAGAGGATAACTCCTGAGAAGATCTCTGCCATAAATGTTCCTGGAGTAAATGGTTTAATAATTTTATTTTGCTAGAAAAGAAAAGAATTAAGAACTGGCTGGCAATAAACAACACAACAGCTAATAAAAAGCTTTCAATGAATATTTCTAAACAGAATCTTGTGAAAAGGGCTTTTCTAACTTACTTAAGTAACAATTTGAAGCTTTAACATGATAACATCATTTTTTTAGTATCAAAATACCTTTAGACAACAATATTTCTTTTCTCTTAAAACCTTAGGTTGAACCAACAAAGAGTCGGATAAATATAGTGTCTATATTCCTGTTTAAGGTACATTATTTTTGTGTTTGTACTCTAAACTTGTATTTTAAGAGATTGATTCTTTGTGCTGTATTTCTCTTTTATAGGCTCTTCTTGTACAAAGTCCCTTCAGATAAATATCTTTGGTGTTTCTGTGTATGTCTGTTTTCCTCTCAGTTTTTCTCTTGTTTTACTATTGAGTTCACAAAATGCTGTACAGTTTGCTTTACTTTTGTGCTTAATAAAATGTTAATAATCTGGCCAGACCTAGTGTTTTATTTCTTTTGGTGTGGGTGTGCGCAATTATCTCTGGTCTTTTTTGTCAAAACTCCTGTGCAATGGCTTCAGTCATAGCGGGCATCTCCTATGAGATGGTTCTGATTGCAGCGGGCATCCTCAGGGCGACAGTTCCAGTTGCAGTGGGCGTCAGTCCTTCCTCCAGTAAGTTCTTCACTCCAGGAGTAGCTACTTCCTTATTTTAAGAAATTAACAATAAAAAATACATAAAAATTTGTCATACTGGATCAGACCAAAGGTCCATCAAGCCCAGTATCCTGTTTCCAATCCAGGTCACAAGTACATGGCAGGATTCCAAAAGGTCAAGTCCATACTGCTTATCTTGAGGATAAGTAGTGGATTTCCCCAAGTCCACCTTAATAATGGTCTATGGACTTTTCTTCCAGGAGCCTGTCCAAACCTTTTTTAAACCCAGCTATACGAACAGCTTTTACTAATCCTCCAGCAACAAATTCCAGAATTTAATTATGCATTGAGTAAAAAATATTTTCTATTTGTCTTAAAGTAGTACTTAGTAACTTTATTGTGTGTCCCCCTAGAATAAAAACCAATTTGCGTTTACCTGTTCTATTACATCATTATTTAACAGACCTCTATTGTATCTCCCCTCAACTGTCTCTTCTCGAAGCTTAAAAGTCCTAACCTCTTTAGCCTTTCCTTGTAGGGGAATTGTTCCATCATCTTTATAATTTTGGTCACCCTTGTCTGCACCTTTTCTAATTCTGCTGTATCTTTTTTGAGATGTGGTGACCAGAATTGCACACAATACTCAAGATGCGGTTGCACCATGGAGTGATACAGAGGCATTATGATATTCTCTGTTTTATTCTCTATTCCTTTCCTAATAATCCCTAGCATTCTATTTGCTTTCTTAGCTGCTGCTGCACACTGAGCAGAGGACTTCAACTTACTATCCATGATGATGCCTATATCCATTTACTGGATGGTGACTCCCAATGTGGAACCTCGAATTGTGTAACTATAATTTGGGTTGCTCTTCCCTATGTGCCATGCTGGCATTGTCCCATTAGATTATGACTATCTATATGTCCAACAATTTTGATCTTTGTAATAGTTTTAACCATTTTGCCCCGCACTGAAATCAGGATCACCAGTCTGTTGTTTCATGGATCACCCCGGAACCCTTTTTAAAAACTGGTGTTACATGGTCCACCCTCCAATCTTCAGGCATTGTAGTTGATTTTAATGATATTACTGATTTCCCTTTCACAGAGACTCTTCCACAAGTTAGAGTTCCCTAGTGAGGTGTCCTTCGACTTATTGAACTGCCTTTCTAACTATAGAAAAAGAAAAGGATAATCAAAAATTCCCTGCCTGGAACAGTTTTTGAATTTTTACTCGTATTCACACAATAGCTATCAATAACAATAACTGTATCGTTCCATGGTGAGACCGCACCTTGAATACTGTGTACAATTCTGGTTGCCGCATCTCAAAAAAAGATATAGTTGCGATGGAGAAGGTACAGAGAAGGGCAACCAAAATGATAAAGGGGATGGAACAGCTCCCCTATGAGGAAAGGCTGAAGAGGTTAGGGCTGTTCAGCTTGAAGAAGAGACGGCTGAGGGGGGATATGATAGAGGTCTTTAAGATCATGAGAGGTCTTGAACGAGTAGATGTGCAGCGCGGATTCCCGATGAAGACCGGCCCAGGGATTCGCCGCCCAGGCCGGCCCAGGAGATACCACATGGTCTGCCGAGCGCTGCTCCGTCACAGCCGCGCTTGGCAGACCACGTGACTAGCGCGACCGGCCCACCGGGGGATGCCCAACCACCTGATAGGCCAATCCATCCCTGTAGATGTGAATCGGTTATTTACACTTTCGAATAATAGAAGGACTAGGGGGCATAACATGAAGTTATCAAGTAGCACATTTAAGACTAATCGGAGAAAATTATTTTTCACTCAATGCACAATAAAGCTCTGGAATTTGTTGCCAGAGGATGTGGTTAGTGCAGTTAGTGTAGTTGGGTTCAAAAAAGGTTTGGATATGTTCTTGGAGGAGAAGTCCATTAACTGCTATTAATCAAGTTTACTTAGGGAATAGCCACTGCTAATAATTGCATCAGTAGCATGGGATCTTCTTAGTGTTTGGGTATTGGCCTGGTTTGGCCTCTGTTGGAAACAGGATGCTGGGCGTGATGGACCCTTGGTCTGACCCAGCATGACAATTTCTTATGTTCTTATGAAAATCAGAGACCTTCCAACTCCTATGCAGTCAATTCTGTGATAACAGAATTGACTCTCTGGTGACCCAAGGTATATTATGTCACACAGTTCTGTAACACATTCTCCTCTTTACATGCTCTCTGTTAAGGGAAGCATGGAAGAGTGTAAAGCATAATATTCCTGCATTCCTGTTCAATACTTTTACCGTTAACTACCCTGGCCCCATACTTTGGCACAAGGAATCAAGAGAAAGTTAAGAGCAAAATCACGTTTGTCTCATTCAGCACTTCCCCATCACACTGGAAACAGGATGCTGGGCTTGATGGACCCTTGGTCTGACCCAGCATGGCAATTTTATGTTCTTATGTTCTTATGTATTACTAATTCCTGTGACTGTTCTCCCAAAGTGTTGGTTGGTTCCTCCAGTTTTTGATGCTGGTAAAGCTGGAGAGCAGAGCTGCTGCCAGTCCCAAACCCCAACCATCTTCTGCCCCAAAATGTTTCGCTTTGATGATATCACCAACAGATAGTACCCCTTAAAATTTATTACGTACCCTAATCCTGCATCTCCTAAGCTTCTCAATCCCCTGGTATAGGTGCCAGCTACCTCTACTTAATTTTTACATTATTTTTTTTTTTTACATTAGCTGTGCTATCCACAAGAATCCCAAGGGGCCTGGGTCACTGTACTCTTTTGGTTTCTTTCCACAGGTAATTTTACTTCTCTTAACCACAAGGCTATTCCTTGTGCTACTGTGGTCATCATGGTAGCTTCCCCCTCACGGGATAGCAGGGCGAAAACCCGGCTTGGAATCTCTGCACACTCTGAAGCCCTGGTATTTGGGCTTTTCTTGGCCCCAACATTTTTGTACAAGTGGTGAGGGGGCTTGTACAGGGCACCCCACCACTATACTTGCCCCATTCCTTTATTTAAATTAAGGTTCCTGTGGCCACATGGGCAACCCACTTCTGGGTTTTCCTTTGAACTCCGAAGAACATAGCAGGGGCTATCCCAGGACCCCTGGCTGCCGTACATGTCCCCCGCATGCCTCGCACTTCCAGACTTTCCCGGGGATAGGAGTTATGCTGGTAGTAGTGACCAGCAGCCTTTTAATTTTCTCTTTTTCTTTGTTACCTTTGGCCGGCTGCAGGCTGGCCCCCACGACCGGCCACACTCCACGCATGCCGAGGCCCCAGATGCTGCCAAATTGTACCATGTCGCAGGGATGCCACCAGGACACCGTTCCCTCTCCTCTCCGTGCCAGCCTTAGGCACGCGCACACAACCGCATGCACTTTAAAGGCCCCATGTCAGGAAAGCCACTTCACGGCACCTAGTGATGACCTCACCCGGTGTACTATTTAAGGCCCTGCCACTCTGCTCTTCCTTGCCTCAGCAAGGTTCCTGGTTGTTCCTGATTCCTGTGCCTCGTCCTGCTTTGTCATCCAGCCTTGCCTTGTCCTGCCTTGACTTCCAGCCTTTCCTCATCCAGCTTTGTCTTCTCCAACTTTCCTTGTTCAGCTCACCTTGGCTTGAACCAACCTTGCCTTATCTGTCTTGTCCAGTGTCTTCAGTGCGTCTTTGTTCAACCTTGACCTGACTCTCCGGATCTTGGCTTCTTGCTTGGACCTGACCCCAATTGCCTGCCGCCTGGACCTGACCCCTTGCCTGGACCTTAGCCGACCTTGCCCTGACTCTGACCCTGATGTACTTCTGGGCTTTAGTTATCTTCACCGCCCTAGCGACCCACCTAAGTCCTGCCAGACGCCGGAACCCAAGGGCTCAACCTGCGGGGGGGGGGGGGGGAGGATGCTGGCAACAGGCAAAGCTTCAGACTGTCCCGCTACAAGTCCCGTTCGCCAGCTGCCGGCGTAGGCCTCGTTAGTTCGCCTCGAGGCCGCGTCAACTACACCGCAGCACAAAGGAGTTCACATGTCCCCACTACCCTTCACATTCTCTCCTTTTTGCCTTCCCCTGCGGCGCTGGCACTCTAGGCGCTTCCGGGTCACAGCACCGATGACATCACCACTGGGTCTCCAGCGGCATCAGCTTCCTAGGGCTCCCAGCCACTTCCTTCACTTTAAGCCATGATAGCCGTAGCAGAAGCCCTTCTCCTCTGCTGTGCCCAGGGAGAGCTGTGGCAGGCAGCGACAGTGCTCTCTCTTCTCCCCTCCCCGGAGGCACTGACAGCCATGAGAGGCAGCGAATCGCAGTCCTGTGGCAGCTGGACGCCACCTTAAGACCCCCTCAAGGCAAGGTGCTCTCCACAGAAGGAATATCTTTTTTTTTTTTTTTTTTTTTTTTATCTTGTCCACATACTCATTAAACAAACAACACAAAGCCACAACAAATAACATATTACAATCCCTATCAATCAAGGGCTCTCAACTACTCTTCTTCTGTTTCAGGAATGCATTGTAAACAGCTCAATCAGTTCATCAGGCTATAAATCCACCTTACATAAAAAGTATCTCTTCGGGTTCAGAGATGCAATTAGGATTGTCAGCTGGGTCCATTTTATTCAGAATAGGCTGATTCAATCCTAATTGTACCTCATGGTATATGTGAACTTGTAGGGCTATTTTTTTTTTCTTTTAGTGAAATTTATAGAGGAATCAGAACTACAAATGTATGCATACCGTGAGGTAAAACCTGTCCCCCAAAAAATGGAGCCAGTTAGCAACCCTTGTCACAAGATAACTCTTTCAGTACAGAAACTGCAATAGGTGTTGCAAAAACTGGCATCGGAGAAACAGACTCTTCTTAGTAGGTACTTGAGACTGTAGGGAAACCCAAAACACTGGCATGAGTATTGCTGGACCCAAAACGAAGGAAAATCTAGCCTGGAAGTCACTGAACAATAGCAGCTGATTTTCTAAAACATTTAAAACGTAGAGGATAAGGAAGAGATTGAATTGGAAAAGGCACAGAGAAAGGCGACCAAAATCATAAAGGGGATGGAACGGCTTCCCTATGAGGAAAACCTAAAGCAGTTAGGACTGTCCAGCTTGGAGAAAAGAGTGGGGAATATGATAGAGGTATTTGAAATCATAAGTGGAACAGAAATTAATAAGTAACACATTCAAAAAACTTTTTTTTTTTCACTCAATGCACAATTAAGCTCTGGAATTCATTGCTGAAGGATGTGGTTAAGGCAGTTAGCATAGCTGGGATTAAAAAAGGTTTGGACAAGTTCCTGGAGGAAAAGTCCATAAACTGTTATTAACAAAATAGACTTAGGGAATAGCCACTATACATTGCCATGCAATAGCAGCATGGTTTCTGTTTACTGTTTGGGATCTTGCAAGGTACTTATGACCTAGATTGACCACTGTTGCAAACAGTGGGCCCTCACTCTGACCCAGTATGGCAATTATGTTCCTAAGTTCTAAGACCCTGGTTAAGTTTTCTCTGAGGTTCTACACATGGCACAGGCAGTCATGATCAGTTTCCTAGACCAGGAGTTCCCATACTTCAGGGTTTCCAGTACTTTTAGCCAATGTGACTTCAGTTTAGCATTTAAAAATTCACATGACCCTAGAAGACAGCCAAAAACAGTTTAGCAGGTGGGGCCGTTCCCCTCCAACAAAACTCTCACCCTCCCTACATTCCAGATGATTCCCTCTCTCAACCTCCACCCTTCTTCAGCTGATCCTCTTGCTCAACCTCCACAACTTCTAGAAGATTCCTCTCTTAGCCTCCTCCCTTCCAGTGGACCCTTCTGCCCCTCCCGTTGATCCCCCCTCTTATATTTACCAGCTCCTCTCACCTCCCCAACTTATATCCTCTCTCACCGTTCTAGTCCTTTTGCATCCCTCCTATCTAATCCCTTCTCACACCCAAGCACATATTATAACCCCAATGTATCCTGTCGCTCTCTCACCCCATCCACCATTCTATATTATCATTCCCCATTCCTTCTCCTACAACCCCCCCAGCTGTTCCCCTCAACCTCAGGTCCTCTTTTACATCCCCCAGTCGATCTTCTGCCATTCTCTCTTCTTTCACCCCACACAGCCAATCACTCCCCCAGTCAAATCCTCTCCAGGTGATCCCTCCTCAGGTTTGCTCCTGCCAGCTAATCCCCCTTCTGAAACCCTCTGATAACGGATCGAACCCTCAAATCCTTCTTGCATCTGATTCCTCCCTTCAAACAGCCCTTCTTCCAAACATCCCCCTGGCCAGAGTCAGTGGCAACACTTTCTTTTGGGCCCCAGGCCAACAGTGGATAACAAGCAACCCTAGATTTGTCAATAGGCACCCATTATGCCTGTGCCTAGGGCGGCAAACATTTGGGGAGGGGGAGGGGGGAGGCAGGCTGGCTAAGATTTGCTGCCTTCCAGCTCTGCTGCCCTGTAATAGACCTTTATAGGAGGTGGGGGCTTGAAGGCAGCAAACGTGCCTAGGGGCAGCAGAATCTTAAATCTGTCCCTGATAACTGGTGGGAAGAGAAGGCAGGCTGATGACAGGGGTAGGTTAAGTGGTGGGTGAAGAGAAAGGAGCAGTGGCGAATCTTCTCCACTGACCGGTGCACACTCTGCCCTCCCCTCCTCTCATGGCTGTAGCTGCAATTTTCAAAAGTCCACTTTCATGGGGAAAGTGTATTTACACTTGTAAAACCCAGTTTTAAGTAAGTAAATGCTTTTTTTCAAATCAGGCCCTTACTGTTTAAGGAATTGGACCCTAATTCTCATTCCTTAATGGAAGATCCCCAGGGAAGCGTGGACGTTTCCAAGCTTTCAAGAATGGTGAGGCCTAGCCAGCCTTGCAGTTGGTTTTGAATCTGTGCAATTCTTTGCAGGTTATGACCCAACCATAAGAAATATCCAGAGATCTTTCTGCCCATAAGTTTTCAATACCACAAAGGCCCTGGACTGACATTTTTAAGAAATCTATGGCCAAATGAAAAGTCCTCAGCCCAGCCCCAGCACCCTCCCTTCCTCCCGTCCCCAACACATTTTCATGAGTTGGGAACAGGGTACGTTGTTGTTCAGTGTGACATCATCATGAGGGCCTGAGCCATTTTGGTTTCCTTGCAAGTTTAAGCTTTTATTTTCCTTGGAATTAAAACTGCTCGTACTTACAATGTGTACAGGCATTTTTTTCTGTTGTTTGTTTTTGGTTTTCATTTCATCTGTTATTGGTTTCATTTCTTTTTGTTTCTCTAAATTTTAAACAAAACAAAATTTAAATAAATGTAACCCTTAAGCTGGATGTTTAATATCCCATGGGCACAAAAACAAATGTATTATTTTGGGGCTGCTCCAGCTAGTGTTTCTCGCTTGGCTTGCACTCTGTCTCCCAGACGTGGATTCTTTCTATGGGGGGAGACTCATCTGTGGCCTGGACAGTGATGTGATTTATTCTTTGTGGGTGTGTATTGGTAGCTGTGGCAACCCCTGGAGAGAGTTGCTGTAACAAAGCAGGCAAGACCAGGTACTGGGTATTAAATAATAATTTACTGATTGGTTAAAGTCAAAGTAAAGTCCATCTTTAAATAAGTGTGCAGTTACAATTCATTTTAATACAGTTAGGATGTCTCTACTTGGGTAGATGTGCTTTTCTTCAGCAAACTGGTTGCTTCCCATGGTGCTGGAAAATGTGCACTAAGTGCTCTCCCTGCAGCTTTACCAGATGTCCTATGTACGGGGTCCCCTTCTAGCATTACCAAAACAGTCCTACCTGAGGCTCCAGCTTCTTCCAGAGCCCTGGATCCTGATCGCTTGTAGGTGGAGATCTGGATGGGGTCTCCATGATCTTGCTTCATTTCTTTTAGTTGTCCTGAAAAGGTGACTCCTTGAGTTGAAAAGTCTGTAGTCTCAGGAACCAGCTATACCATTCTGGCTCCCAGGGAGGAGGGGGTGGCTTAAAAAAACCTCTTCACAAACCAAAGGGACAATACTTTCTGAATCAAACATCATCCAAGACTGGTGTCCTGCTGTCACAGGTGCTTGCCATGTTCATGGGGTGTACGGGCTCACTGGTCTTCAACCCCTGCCCTCTGAGACCAGCTGGCGAGGATGACCTTCTTCAGAGGAACATCCCTTCCAAAAATAGGATTCATCTAGACTTCAAACATTTCACACAGCCAAGCCTGTCACAGGTGCCTGCCTCACTCAGGGAGTGGAAGGGCTGACTGCTCTTCACACCTGGAACAAGGGTCCGGCAGGGGTTCCAGCACAATGAGGTCCTTACTGTAACTAAACTCCAAGATCCCCTCTGGCAGGATGTGCACAGAGGAGACTCCCCTCAAAAAGCAAAACCTGATGAGGCAGGGAGGCCTCACCAGGAAGGGAAAAACAGACACCTGTTTGGGGTCTGCACTGAACTGATTCTAGACACACCTTAAACTGCAAAATGGCCGGGTTATAAAACAAAGAGCAACCAATCCCAGCTCTCCTAGACGGGAGGAGGGCAAGGGGGATGGAAAGCTCAAGAGTGTTAAATAACTGGAATGGAACCAAGGGCATTAAATAGTGGACTGAGAAGGTCCTGCCACATAAACAAAGCAAAAAAAAAAAAAGGCAAGTCAATTATCAACAACAACAAAAAAAACCCAAAACCCTACTCCTGAGCCCTCCCCCATTCCTCCCCTCCATCCCCCAGACCCCCCTTACCCTGTAGGTCAACATTTCTTCATGGGGTACGGGCATATCCCTAGACGACTGCTCTGGCTCCACTACTGCTGCTATTGGAAATGGCATTAGCAGACTGACGCCAGCACCATTGTTAAGTTTTGCTGCAGAAAATGGAGCTGGCCAGGTTCAGGTCAACAATGGCGCCAGCCTTGGTCTGCTGGTGCTGTTTCCAGAAGTGGCAGGGTAGCAGTGACCAGTGATCACTTCTGTTGTATCTGTGGACCCTTTGCGCTGGGGTGAGATTGTCTCTACCCACAGGGAGGAGCCCTGCAGGTTCTCACTGCCAGCAGGTGGACCCGGGCAAAACAGAGATCGGTCTGGGGCTTCACCTATACCAGCCCTCGGTTCCCTTGGGTTGAGCCTTTAGGCACTCCGGCCACCAGGACTTATTCGAAGGTCTCTGGGGATGGCTAGAGTCGTGGTCCAGAGGCAGGCTATGCTCAGAGGCAGACAGTGGTCAGGCGTAGCAAGAGACCAGGCAAGGGTCAAAATCAGGTATCCATCTGAGGGAGAGGAAGAGGGACAAATAGGGCTGAGGCAGGCTGGGCAGACAAGGACAGGAAGCAACACGCACTAAAGGACGTAGCTGGACCTGTTGCCGAGGCAGGGTGCATCAGGGAAGCTGCCCATAAATAGAGCGAAGACAATGATATCATCAACAAGGGCCGCGGGGCCTTTCTCACCACAGTCCCTTTAAGAGGGCCAGCATCTGGTGCACACATGCTTAAGGAGTACCAGGGAAGGTAGGAGTGTGCTGGCTGCGGAGGTGAGAGCGAAGGCTTGTGGGGGCAGCCCGTGAGCCGTCAAATGCAACACTACTGCCTTCTAAAGACAATTGCTGCGGAGGGGTACTGGGAGGGTTTGTTTTTTTTTCCCCCATTTTTTTTTAGCAGTAGTGAGGATATAAATATATATTTTTTTAAGGAAATGAACGAAAACATACAATTTCTTTTCTTTTTCTTATTTTATTTTAAAAACGAATGGAAACAAAATGGGACATTTTGCTAAAATTTCCCATTGAATTTCAAATGAATGCATGTCCCTAATACTTGACCAAAAAAATAATATCTTCTAATGCACAAGAAGGGAAATAGAGTAGGGAAAAGGAATCAGTTGTAGTCCTTTTGCTTTCAGTTGGTATGAGGCAGGCTCCCTGGGGCTGTTATCCATAGGGGGCTGAAATGTCCATCAAGCACTCACATGCCACTCATCATTTCATCAGGCCTTGTTGGAGGGTTAGCAGTATAACCAGAGGATGGGTTTGGCCTGCAGGTCTTTATCTACTCTCTTTTTCCAGGTTTCAGAAGGCTGGCAGCTCTGGCTGAGTATTTGTCAACTTCTCCAATACCACAGGATCTGAGAGAGTCTTATTCATACTGGGTGGCAAAAAAAAAGGGCTCTTATCTTCAGAAGCAAAGGCTTCCCTCATACTGTGATTACCGAAGACGTTTTAACTGTCTCTGATTTTCTGATAAAGAGAGAACATTTCTAGGAGGGGGAGAGGGAGTCGGTGGGGATGGGAAACGAAGATAAACATAAGGCCTGAAACATGGGCCAATAAAGTCATTTTAAAATGTAGTTGAATGCAGGATTCACAAAGGGGCTTTTTTTTTTCTTCATATTGCTTTCCTGAGAAAGCAGGGTAACCCCTGCTTGCAGTTTGCATAGGTGCAGGAGCACACAGGGTTCATGGGGCCAATGTACAAACTCCAAGCACTCTCTCCCAAGTCCTTTTAACCCCAGGGCTGGGGTCTTTCACTGGCGGGGAGGAGGAACTTATCAGGGGTGACAGTGTAGCTTCTACCTAGGAGAGGTATAAGTTCTCGTTCTTCTCTGAGGGATGTGAGTGCCAATAACCACACAGGAGACACTGGGGGAATATAAAAAAATAAACGTTACTGTAGATGTTCTGGCAGGATCACATCATTTCTTGGCATAACAGATGGAATACAGTTCTCAGACTCTTCTCTGTCTGAGCAAGGGTGTCTCTCTTTACCAGGGCAAGGGAGACACTCATCCTCCAGGGCTTGGATAAGTAAAGGTTCCCAAGTGAGCAGGGGTATTCTTGTTTAGGCAGAAAAAAAATCCCTCCAACCTGGCAAGGAAAATAGTAAATATCAAACACAACAGATACAAAATGAACAAAGAGCAGGGATGTGCTATCTAAATTTCAGAGTAGTTATTAGTCCAAATAAGGGTGTCAGCAAGCCAGAAAACAAGTGTACGACCACCTCCAAGGTGGTAGCCCGGACCTCTCAATCATTCACCCGGAAGAAGTCTAAAGACAGTCAAAGATCTACCTTATAAATGGGCTCTGACCGACGGCCCGCAAATGCGCAGTAGAGAGCAACTCTACCGCGCATGCGCAGGCGAGAGAGCACGTCGATCAGAGCAGAGCGGCACCGGGAGGAAATGGAGCTGTGTGAGGGCTGTGGCGAGGCGCGCACGAGAGAGAGAGAGAGAGAGACCCGCGGCTCTGACGGACGGAGAGAGAGCACGTCGGTCAGAGCGGAGCGGCGCCGGGAGGAAATGGAGCCATGTGAGGGCTTTGGCGAGGCACGTGCGCGCACGAGAGAGAGAGAGAGAGAGACCCGCGGCTCTGACAGACGTGCATGCAAGATGAGTGCAAAGGGACAGAGGGTGGAGGGGGAAGAGGATAGTAAGAAGAAAGGGAAGGGCCAGAAGAGGAGAAGTGGGAGAATAAGGAAGAGAAGGGTGCTGAGCAAGTGAGGGAAAGGGGAGTGTAATGAAGAATGAGGAGAGAGGGGGGCTGCAGGGGCAGACCAGTGGGTGATAGAATGGGAAGGGGCTGCAGGAGGGGACCTGTGGAAGAAAGGAGGAACATTGGGAGGATGAGAGATGAGGAGGAGCAGTGGGAAGGTGGGATGGGGTTGGGGAGATGGGGTAGCAGGACAGTAAGAGGGGAGGGGAGCTGGAGGAGGGAGCATTGAGTGCAAGGGGAGGGCAAAGGGAGGGAAGGTGGAGGGGGAAAGAGTACACATCCTGACACCTCCACACACAACACTTAGCTGGCATTTGGAACAAACATCTTGCCCGTTTAACGGGCTTAACGGCTTGTAATATTAGAAAATAGAGATAGTTTTGTACTTTTTAGTTTGCGTATAAAATAAAGTCTAACGTTCAGAAAAATCCAACATAAAGGCAGAAAAGACAAAGCTGGTAAAACGGCCTTTGCGCAGAGTCCAAACTACTCTCTTTCCCCAGGGTGAAGACTCCAAGTAGGGGTCCTCATAATATCTCAAAAATGGTCTTACTCACAATTCTCCAGCAGGTCTCTCCCTCTCTCTCTGGATCCCATGCTGGAAAGAGGGATCCAAACGGGAACACCAGAGCTCTCTCGATGTTCCTCCTTCACGGCAAATAGGAGGCAGCAAAACCTTCCTGCCTGGTCTTATAACCAAAAATCTTCCAAACACCAGAAGTCACTTGCAGCGGGTCACCACCATTCCTCTGTCCACGAGGAGGGTACAGAGAGGTAGGTCTTCCCTATCCTCCTGGCCCCCTCGGGGAGAGACTTCCTCGTAATTTCTTTCCAGGCCAAAAAAACCAAGGGGTCTCACAAGGTTTCCAACAACTAAAACTGGAAAAATCTTGAAAAAAGAACCCGGAAGGCAAACCCAACCAGCCAAGGAGGGGACTGGAAAGGCAGCTTCCCGACCTCTTCTCCAGGAACTGCAGGCAGGGTGTCTAAGTCCCAGGAGCAGGCCCAAAATTCAACTGAGGCAGAATCTCCTATACTTCCCCCTCACTGCAAAAGTCAAGCAGCAGTGCCCCCACCCTTGCACTGCTGCAAACTGCCTTTATACCACAAGGGGAGCGGCCATTCCAGCACCCTCAAAGGGAGTGGCTGTACCGAACGGAGCCTCCCCTAGCTCAAGGAATTAACTAGGGCCTTACTGGAAGAATTATTAAAGGAGAGCTGCCCTTTCCTTTTGATGTAACCAGTGTGGCATGCTAAAGGAGGACTGTCATTTACAGCATGCAGTTCTCTCTCCTTCTTCTGGGCTCAGGGGGATGGTATTGCTGGGTTCCCTGGGGAATGGGGCCTGCCGGTTCCTTCCACTTGGGCCCAAGGAGTCATGCTGCCGCTGGCTCTGTCCCTTGCCTTATGGCACAGAACTAGTCTGCAACCCGAAAGGGGCCAATAGTCAGAACTGATAAAAGGGTTTTCCCAGCTTTCCCCACACCCAAACCCAGCTGTATGGTTCGTTACCTTTCTAAAGAGTAAGTTCACCATTCTAAAGATATATTCTTTAACTCAAAGACTGCTGTCATCCTGTGACATCCCTCTGGATGTGCAGTGGGTGGATTCAGCAGGAGGGAGAGGCAGTGACCTCTATGGAAAAAGCGAGTCCCTCTTCAGGGTGGAAGAGAGGTGGAAGTAAGCTCTGGACGTAGAGCTTTGCAGAGGAAGGAGGGAGCCTGGAGTTCTCCTAAAACAGAGGAGCAGAGGATGCTATTCCTAGCCCAGGGAGAGAAAGTCTCTACCGAAAGCATATCCCAGATCAGGAAAGGAAGGAAGGTGTTTGATCCATCCTCAGGGAGAGGTCTGCCTGACCCCAGCCTCTGAGAACAGGAAGTCACGTAAAACTGCCCAGCTCACTGAAAAAGAGGAGAGTCGAGCCTTTCTTTTCCCGTTGCACCTCAGTGGAGGAGAGGTGAGCATATCAGAAGTCAGGTGTTGCCAGGGCTGTCTTTGAGCTTAAACTCCACCAAGTTGCTAATCTATCCATCTCTGCATCTGTGGCTATTTTGCATTTGATTACCACTTACCAGTCAGTATTATTACTGGGAAGGGAGACCAAATCCCCATGTATTGCAGATCATGGGGATCATGTTGAAAAAAAGGGAATGCCATTTTTCCTTAAGTAATACATCACTGTTACTCTTTCCTATTGCCTTATAACTCATAAGGGTAGAAGAACTGTATATGGACTTTTATCATACTGTAAATATCTACCTGCCATAATCCAGTGTGATAACATCTGGGAGCCTCTTCCTAAGTATGTTTCTGACCCTAGGGATTATTCCCCTCTTCTCTCCTGTGCCAGTCTCAGCTGAAACAGTGAGTCAGGGTTTCACCTGGATTACAGGTGTTCAGGGAGAAGGGATGCCCAATATCGATCCTCTGATATCTGCTGGGAATATTTTGAATTGCATTCAATAAACAATGCAAACCATCAGCCCCATTCTCTCTCCTTTTTCCTTCTCTGTTTCCCCTCCATCTCTCTCTAAATTACATTCCAGTACTTTTAAAATAACTTGCCAAACAGTAAAAGTTACTGGCCTTATGCTATAGAACTGTTCAGGTTTGTTTTGTTTTTTTCACAGCTGCAGCTGAGTTTGCAGCTTAGATGAGAACTGGGTCAATTGAGTTTTTGTAAATGCCTAGAATCGCCCATCCTCCACCCAATTCATGGTCAGCAGACGGAAAAGGCAACCAGCAATTATGGTTTTTAATTCACGTGAAAGCAGGTCTGTGGAAGAGAAATCCCCTTCCAAAGCAGAAATGCTTCAAGCTCATAAATGCCACAAGCAACTTCTCATATGACATGACCAATCTTCAACAAGAAGACCACAACGCAAGGTAGAGCGTTTCTGAATAAAAGCTCAAGGTGATGCCTCATTTACTGTGACAGGCATTACTTGTGGTGTTTCTTGTAGTAGCAGCAGCAGCAGCCGCTATGCTCATTGCATTTTAATGTGCTTCTAATTCTAAACAAGTCAATCAAAAAAGGGATACCATTGGTGTCACTGCAAACAGGTCTCATTACATTCAAACCCCAAAACAAACCTTGTCACCCAGTTATATTTTTATAGTATTTTAGACAGCAACAAATACATTATTCTTTTTGTTTTTAGGACCTTCAAGAGGACAGTTTATATTATGCACAAATTGCATTTACCTATAGGTCCAACTTTACTTTATTATTTTATTATATTTCTTATTTTCATAAAATCTGTTACCGGATCTCCGGATCTCTCAAATGAACACCGTACTCAAGTTCAAGATGGAGCAATCTTTCTAAGTGACTTATTTTTTCAAAGAGGACAGACTCAAAATCCAAACTTAACGTTCTGATCGTCACCCCGACATGGATCCATGTTTCGATATCTCATCTGCATCAGGGGGATCAGAATGTTAAGTTTGGATTTTGAGTCTGTCCTCTTTGAAAAAATAAGTCACTTAGAAAGATTGCTCCATCTTGAACTTGAGTACGGTGTTCATTTGAGAGATCCGGAGATCCGGTAACAGATTTTATGAAAATAAGAAATATAATAAAATAATAAAGTAAAGTTGGACCTATAGGTAAATGCAGTTTGTGCATAATATAAACTATACTCTTGAAGGTCCTTCAAACAAAAAGAATAATTTTATTTGTTGCTGTCTAAAATACTATAAAAATATAACTGGGTGACAAGGTTGTTTTGGGGTTTGGATTTTGTTGAAAGTCCCCAGATTACATGTTGGTTTGGGCTAGTGTTTGGTGATTTTTACTCATTACATTCAAAACAGGAGGCTTGTGAACATTTATGATGCCTCATTTCTTTTCTGGGTACAGAAATTTGACCATGGATATGACCAAGTTTATTATGTCAATTATTATGTACAGGAATCTTAAGTAAGCTAGGATAAAAATGGAATCAACTGATGACCACAGGCACTGACCAGTGGCAGAGTAGCTTTAAAAATGCTTGATGACAACATGATGTGCTCCGACCTCCTTGAGATTTCATCTGAACTAAACTGGCCCAGCATGTCTTGTGCACCACTAGGTGGGAAACATGAGTTTGATTCCCAAGTTCAATTTCTGTTTTCTGAATCGGCTAGGGACAGGGCCGATGCAAGTATAGTTTGGTGTCCTAGGCAAACTTTGGTCATTCACCACATCCCCCCACACCAACTTAACTACCAGTGGCAGTGGCTCCAGCACAACACTCCCTTCTGTGACAGTATTGGCAGTGGTACAGCACCCCTCTAGATATTTTATTTACCAATTTTTATATTCTGTTACCTCCGCATTATTTCGGCAGGATTTTGCCACCCCCAAAATTATGGCACTCTAGGCGATCACCTAGTTTGCCTAAACGGAAAGCGCTAGCCCTGTCTGGGATGCTGTGGAAGCAATGTTCACAGCTCCTGGGAGAGAGAATCTCAGTCATCGCTCAATGGTGACAAGTTATCCAGATTCCAGAGGGAGCTGCGGTTTGGTGTTCCATGTGCCAAGGATGTTGCTGCAATGGCTGGGCTAAGGTGAGAGGAGGATATAAAAACAGAGGAAAATCCAGGGTAACTGCAAACGAAGGCTCACGGCTCCATATCCCTTACCTGATTCCTGTTGAGCTGGAAGCCAGATAAAACAGGATACTTCCAGGCCCCAAAACAATTTGAACTGAACTGGGGGTTCTAAGTTTTGGGGGTGTCAGGGCACATGAAAAGTTGATCCAGGACTCATGTGACACTATGCTATCTGTGGCACAATTTTCAATGACATTAGATGGGAGACAGATCACAGACATAGTGATCTTATAAGGTCTGGTTCCCTTGGGAAACTAGGCTAAAAATAAGTGAATCATCATCATGATTGTATATTTATGACATGCTTTACCTCCAAGAGTTCAAAGCGAGTTACTATCAGTTAAACAACAATCAGATCTTATGAATCACTACAGCACGATGGCATTTCGGAATGCCATTCTCAGAAATAAAAGATTAAAACATAAAGAGAGAGAGAGAGAGAGTGTGTGTGTGTCTGTGTCTGACCTTATGGCCACTAGATGGCGCACTGGAAATAGAAAGTTATGAGTCCTATGTCTAACCATAGCAGATTTACTGCTGCAGGAGGTCTAAAGATTGTGCTATTTTTTTTTTATAATGGAATATAATGGAGAATTTTCTAGTTAAGGAAGTTCACAAAAAGGGCAAATGGAGTGAGGGCCATTAACTTAAGTGGCAGAGTGGACCAGCCCAGTAAGGAGAATGTCTAAGTTGTTGTAGTTGGACACTGCTGACGAGATAGTGGACCCTTGGGCCGGCCTACCTAGGGTGACAGGGTAGGCCGGGGGGCGGAGCCACAGGCAGGAGGTGTTCACCCGGGAACCAGGAGCCCCCCGGAATAGCCCGTAGGACACTGGGACCTCGGGACTTGGAAATACAGGCAGAAAGTCCAGGGACTGAGATAGGCTAGACCGGGACCAGAGCAAACAGGGGGAAAGGAAGTCCAAAGGTACCCGGGGAAGCAGGGGACCGGTTGTACAGGGCCGAGGGCCGGCTGAAGACAGGGCAGCGGGCGGCAGCGGAGTCTGTAGCAAACCGGAAGCTGAAGCAGGCTGTAGGCTGAAGCGGAGTCGGTAGCAAACCGGAGGCTGAAGCAGGCTGTAGGCTGAAGCGGAGTCGATAGCAAACCGGAGGCTGAAGCAGGCTGTAGGCTGAAGCGGAAGCAGGCTGAAGCGGAGTCAGAGGCAAACCGGAGTCAGAGGCAGGCAGCTGGCTGAAGCGGAGTCAGAGGCAAACCGGAGTCAGAGGCAGGCAGCAGGCAGAAGCGGAGTCAGAGGCAAACCGGAGTCAGAGGCAGGCAGCAGGCTGAAGCGGAGTCGGAAGCAGACCGGAGTCAAAAGCAGGAAACGTGGAAATCACCAGGAACGCAACTAAGAACAACTATGGAGTTGTGAACCTCATTGCAAGGCGATGAGAGAGAGTTTGAGCGCCGGTTATATCGGGGCTTGGGCGTGACGTCAGCAGCACGGGCGGGGCCAGGCTTCTGGGAGTTGAGCGCTCAAGATGGGCGTCCTCGCGCGCGTGTGTGCGAGACGAACGAGAAGCAGGCACGTAATGGCGGCCGCCACGTGGAGTGAGAGAAGCCCCCGGGGTCCAGAGCGGGCGGAATGCGGAGATTCCTAAGGCGGAGGTAGGCAGGTTTGAGCCCTAAGCGGAGGGAAGCGGTGGAGACCGCAACATAAGTGGGGAATATAAAATATGCTTCCCACAATGATTTAGTAGATATGGAGATAGGAAGAGACTGAGAGGGATAAGAGAAATGTAGCATGTACCACCTCAGGTACTCAGCAGTGCTAAGTAACAGAGGTGCTTCCACAAGCCCTCTAGGAGATGGAGAAACAGAAGAGTCTGAGAAAACAAGTTTTAAGGAATAGGAGTCTGAGAGAAGTGACGAAGATGAAGTTTAGAGATATAAAAAGAAACTGGGTTATAGGCCTACAGACCCAAAGGAAGAGTGATACCTGTCTGGTGCTTCAGTGCAGGGCTAAGGAAGCTGCATCTGCTTAAGGGACAAGGGGTCCAATCCCAGTGTTTGTGAGAACTGGAAATATTGAGAGACTGGGGGAATATTTAAAGAGACTTTGAGATGTTCCTGGGTCTGCAGAGGATCTGAAAGGGTGAAGAAGAGGAATTCTGATTTGGAGAAGTTTCCTGGGAGAGTGTAAATGGTGATTATGAGCTTTTGAACTGTTTTCTTTTTCCTGATTGTTCCTGCTGTATTGGGTTGGGGATCATTGTTGCCCCTGCATTTTTTTGTGTACTGAATAACAGCCTTTGCAATTTTGTTATGCTGCTGAACTGGTTATTTCTGAAGTAAACTATTTTTCTTTTGCAGCACAACTTTGGTGTAGCTCGTGTGATTTTTTTATAAGATCCTCCTCGGCCCAGTTTGGCCTTGCAGGTGAGCCTGCACCCAGCCCACGGACCTGAGAGCATTTCCTCCACCCTGTCTGAGTGGTACCCAGTGGCTCTCTGGACTGGGAAGGTGACCCCTGTGAATGTGGACTAACAATACATTTATTGACTAGCTTTCTAGAGCTATAATATTCTCTTCTTCAGGCCAGAATTCAAATGAGCAGAAGAACATAAGATGACATTACCAGGAAAAATAAAGTAGTGTGGCTGCCATATGTGAATGATAAAAGGTATTCCAGTGATAGGATAAAAAGGAAGGGATAAGGCTGAGGGGGTTTTTCTATGATTTATCAGGAAGGGCTATTTTAAATGTGTTATGACCACCGGCCACGGCCATCCACGGCAGATCCAACTCACCCTCATGTCTTGCCTGACCCTCCTCATCCGGTGCTCTCGCAGCGGTGGCCAGTCACCACCGCTGCATTTTCTCCCGTGCTCTCTGCACTCCACATGGCGGCCGGGACTCCGCCGTCCAGCACTTCCGATCCTGGGCCTCTCTAGGTATGCGCGCGCGCACTACCTGCTCTGCTTTTAAAGGGACCATGGCGGGAACTCCGGGTGCGTCCCCGCCTGATGACATCATTGGCCCAGGATATTTAAGCCTCACCTGTAGCCTCCACTAACCGACTTGGCAACGAGTTCCTTTTGGTGCCATACTTTCTCCACGGACTGATTGTTCCTGTCGTTGGACCTCTACGCTTCTCCTGCCGGGTTCCTCTCTCAGTGCTTTCTGCTCCTCAGGCCCTGGCTCAGCGCTACCTAACTGGACTCCTTCTCAGCACTTCCCGCTCCTCGGGGCCAGGCTCAGCGCCACCTTACCCGGACTCTCTCTCTGCACTTCCCGCTCTGCGGGTCCTGGCTCAGCGCAACCTAACTTGGACTCTCTCCCAGCGCTTCCCGCTCCTCGGGGCCAGGCTCAGCGCCAGTCTACTTGTGAGTTCCAAGGGCAGTGCCCGATGCTACTGGGAATCCCCACGGTACTTCTCCTTGAGGACTTTTGCTACAGTTCCTTCTCTCTCCGGGAGTTGGCTCAGAGTAGTACTCCTTCAGACTGGGCCTCGGAGCCCCGCTCCTCGGGGCAGCCCTCTACACTGCTACTACAGAAGATCTTCTCACCAGCTTGCCGTGTCCCAGGCAGAACCCCTGCGCTGCTATTCTCCAGTCACCGACTACAACAGGTTCCCCGCTCTAGCCCCTATCCAGCGTATTACAGTTCGTGTCTCTGCATCTGCACCTCCTCTCCTCGAGGCCACTCCCACGTGGTCCCGCTCTCCTCCCTTCAGAGCTGCTGTGGTCTTACACTCCCTGAGACTCTTTCTCCTCCTCCCTCCGAGAGTGCTCCTGTCTCGAACTGTGCCTAACCCCTCTGCCGCTCTCTGCACTCACTCGCCTACCCTCTCCGGTACCAGCCACACAGGGGCACGCCTAAGTCCTACCAGCCCTGGCACCCAAGGGCTCAACCTGCGAGGAACGAGGGTTGGTACAGGTGAAGTCCCAGCTTGCCTCTGTTCCCGATCAGCCTCGCCTCCCGACGGTGGGGACCTGTGGGGCCCAACCCTTCAGGTAGCAATAACCCCTCCTCGGGCCAAGGGTCCACAATTCCTAACATAATGCATCACATTAATGGAGAAAGTGAAGGGCTAAAGCAAAATGGAGTCAGTGGGGCAGATTTCTAAATACTATATTTGGTTAGATATCCAACGCAGGTAAGGAGGGAAGTTTTGGCAAGGTCTGAAATGGTACTGTAAGATTCATGGACCCTTGTGCTGTGGTAAGGTTGGCTCAACCTACAGGGAAGGTCCCATAAGTCCTCACCAACAGCTGGCGGAACTACACTGGGAAGAGAAGGATCAAGAGCTTCACCTTTAACAATCCTTTTCCCCTTAAGTTGAGCCCTTGGGTTCTGGGGACTGGCAGGTATTAGGCGAGAGTCTAAGGAGGTGGTGTGGGCATAGGTTCAGTATTAGGCTGGAGTCAGCGGTAGGCGGCAAACTAGAAGAATCAATGTCCAGGCAAGAATCGGTGATGGATGACAGGCAAGAGGAAGGCTGCAGGCAAGAATGGTCAAGTCCAGGCTAGGGTCAGATCCAGAAGTCAGTCCAAGAGCCGGCAGAGGAGACAAGGGGAAGGACTGACACGGAAGAGGGGAAAGGAGGCAAGGACTGGATAAGACAAGGTAGGCTGGGCTGGAGAGACAAGGCAGGAATAGGATCAGGAAGAAGCGGCAACCGCACTACACACATGATGCAGGTGACACATTGCTAAGGCAAAGGGAAGAAGGCCTGAGCCAATGATGTCATCAGTGGGTACTGCAGACCTTTTCCCGCAGTGGGCCCTTTATGTCTTGCACAGTCTAGCACGTACATGCCTAGAGGAACTCCAAGTGTTGGTGGCAATGGCAACGTCCTGAGCCATGAAGCGAGCATACGGTCGTGTCCCACTGTGAGGGAGAGGCTGGCAGGTTGGCGATGTCAGGTGAGTGCCATGGCTCGTGGTGCCCCCCTGCAAGCCACAAAATGTAACAGGTACAGATATTAGGTGTCTATGTCCTGGCTTTAGTGAGTATAGATTATTGGTTGGCACCAAATGCTGCCTTAGGCAGCCAAGTTTTTC
The DNA here is from genome assembly GCF_901001135.1 of Rhinatrema bivittatum. Taxonomy (NCBI): domain Eukaryota; kingdom Metazoa; phylum Chordata; class Amphibia; order Gymnophiona; family Rhinatrematidae; genus Rhinatrema; species Rhinatrema bivittatum. The sequence goes on from NC_042617.1 coordinate 304,155,905, forward strand.
CAGATTTTTGAAGGTTAGGAGGTCTGGGCAGGGTTGGATTTAGGCATAGGCATGTGCCTAGGGTGCCAAATTCTGAAGATGCCCAAAAACTGGGACTCCCTCTATTTATCTCTGATTCCAGGGGCAAAGTCCCCTACCTCTGGATCTCTGTTTATGAACACCATAATCTTAAATCTGGCCCTGGGTCCGAGGCAAGTCTGATGTAAAGGAGTAGGGAGTTCCAAAGTGGAAATTAATAAAAGATACTTACCTACTGGCAGTATTGTGCTCAGATAAGCGATGATGCTACTAAATATTCTTTTCCACAAAAAAAACCACCCATGCATTACAAAAGTAATGTCAAAATCACAAAAAAAAATACAACACACCGCCTCAACATAACTGAAGAAGTTATAGATGACAGGACATGTCCCAGAAGGCTTTTTATTATTTGGTATTGAGGGATAAATACAGATATTTGAGTTCCTTTATTTTTGTACAGATACGAGGTCAAGCCCAGGAAGCACAGGAACCCCTTGCACATGCTCCCTTTCTACTGCAGCATTTTAGACTCTATTGGATCTTTGACGTCACTTTACCCTTCATTCCCCATTGCTGAAGATCAACTATGTTCATCTCAGGCTTTCCTGAATTCTGGTACTATTTTTGCCTCCATTATCTCCACTGGGAAGTTGTCCCATGTATCCACTACCATTTCCGTGAAGAAATATTTCTTTACGTTACTCCTGAGTCTATCTCCTTTCCTGAATCACACTTTAAGCCCCTTGTTATAGAGCCCCCTTGCCATCAAAAAGTGCTCGTCTCTTTTCAATTATATATATCTCTAAGGTATTTGAATGTGTCTGTCATTATCATAGCAGATACTGCAGCTGTGCTACTCCTGACTATCTTTTAATAGTCGTCGGCACTTTACATTTAACTAGAAGCTGTGTTTTAGACTCCATGGTGAACTATCCTAGCCCAATCCTATGATTAGCAATTACTGGAAGGTTTGTAGGTTGCTTTCCTCTTGGAATGAGGCCAGGGCTTTCACTTGTGTTTAAAGCAAACAAGCTGTTCCCTTGAACTATAATACTATGTTATCTAGCTTTGTGGTTTAAGCACTAATAGTCTTGCAGAGCTGCCTACTTTCTCTTATCAAGAAGTTCCTTCTTTTTGGTTTCCGTTTCTCCCTCCTAAGAAGTCCCTAAGACCAATGCTTTTCAGTGGTAGATTAATCCAACTCCTCATATCTTTCTCCAGCCCTCCTATCTAAGAGTTTTCACATGGTAACGTGTGTTCTAGCAAGACTGGTATAATTCTAAGTGTTTCTAAGATCAGGGCCATGTTAGCCTTTTAGTACTGGATGTCATTTTCAGACTTGACTTGAAATTATTGACCACTAGGGTCAATATACAACTGCAGCACTTAAAGGACACTTCACTGTACCCATTAATCCTTCTTAAAACTCACAAATAGCATCTCTAAACCCACATCTTCTGTAATTTGGAAATCAGCCTTTAACAAGTTATCATATCAAAAATCTATGAAAATTATGTGTAAATGTTTGACTGGCCATAGGATGTCCCATGACTGGCTGCATTCACCCGAACACCGGCCCTTGGAGATGCTTCAAGGCTCCATGATCCTTCCAAGCCCCACTTAGGTGCACATCAATTCTTAAAGGGCCTGCGGTGAGATATTCCCGCAGCGCCCTGTGATGACTTCACATGCCCTTGATAAGCCCTGCCGACACAGCGATTTACTGCCTCAGTAACATGTCCTCCTGCTTTTGCAGTGCGTGTTGCTTGCTGTCTCTGAGCTTTGCCTTGTCTTGCCTCTTTGTTACCTTGCCTTGTCTTGCCTTGTTGTTGTCTTGCCTTGCTGTTGTCTTGCCTCACTATTTCTTTGCCTTGCCCTGTGTCTGCCTGCTGTGTCTCGGTCCTTTGTGCCCTGCCTTTGTCTTGTCTGTCCATCTCTTCCTGACTTCTGGTTTTGAAACTAGCTTTGGACTCTGACTTTGCTTTTGGACCGCCGCCTGCCCTTACCTTTGCCTGGACCTCAACACTGCCTGATCTCCGCCTGCTCTGACCTCAGCCTGGACCTCAATGCTGCCTAATCTCTGCCTGCTCTGACCTCAGCCTGGACCTCAATGTTGCCTGATCTCTGCCTGCCCCCACCTCAGCCTAAACCTCGACACTGCTTTCTTGCTGCCTGCTACTTGACTTCATCAGACTGCTCCTTAATGGACCCTTGCTTAAGCCCTGCTGACCCCTAGAATCCAAGGGCTCAACCTGTGGAGAATAGGGCTAGTCCTAGTCTTTGTAAGAGCAAGTCTATCTGCTTTTGGCGTGGGCTAAGTGGGTTTGCCTACTAGGCTGCGTCAACCATGCCACAGTCCAAGGACTCACATCCATGACAGATTGCTGAGGCCATGAACTCGCTGGACTTGTCCTCGGCTCAGGCTATTTCAGGGTTGGCTCTCCAAGTCCAGCAGCAGCAGCAAGACTAGCCCAACTGAATGACCGGCCTACTCCAAAGTCTTGCGGCCTGAATGCACTTCATGCAGGTCCACAAACCCACACCTGCACTGGCAATTCCTCCAGCATCAGCATGGCATCTGGGACCCATGCCACATTTGTTACCACTTCTGAGGTATGACGGGGATCTCAAGGCCTGCAGAGGCTTTATGAACTAGTGCATGATGCACTTTGAGCTACAGGCCATCAGCTTCCCTTCAGACTAGACCAGTTCCAGTTCCAGCAAATTTTCAACAAACCTGATCAGTGCTCCTCCTCCTCCGCCACTGAATTACTCTGCATCAGGCAAGGCACCCGAATGGCTGGAGATTATGCCATTTAGTTCCAGATTCTGGCCTCAGAACTTCATTAGGGCGAAGACAGCCTGACTGTCATCTTTTAGCAGGCCTTGTGGAATGCATCAAGGATGAACTAGTTGGTCGGGACCTGTCACCTGGACTGGAAGACCTCACCACACTTACCATTCGCATGGACCTCTGCTTTCAAGAGCAGGCCCAAGAGAGAAAATGGCATTTTAAGCTGAAGCCCAAATTCCAGGATCCTCTGGTTCCTGACATGGACACCACACCCTCTCCCTCCACTAAAGAGCTTATGCAACTTGGCAGAGCTTCCAGAAGAAGAGAAGCAGAGATGTCAGTGGCTCAACCTCTGCCTCCATTGTCCTGCTCAGGAGCACATTGCTGGACAATATCCTGAGAAGGCAGGAAACTTCCAAGCCTAGGATTGGTTGGAGAGGCAACCCTAGGCCATTCCTCATCCTCTCTTCAGTTATTCATGCTAATCAGCCTCATCTAAAGCGATACAGAGGTGTATACTGAAGTGAACTGTTTGGTCATCTGCGTGGAGCCCAAATATTTACTCAGATGAGCCTACAACTTCATCCAGATACGTGAAAGCAACAAATGGAAGACAGTATTCAACACTCAGGATGGACATTATGAATACCTGTAATTCCATTCGGCCTTTGCAAGGCCTCCGCCATCTTCCAACACATGGGTAACGAAATCTTCAAAGACCTCCTCTACTTGCATGTCCTAATGTACCTAAATGACATTCTCATCTTCTCACATTCCATGACACAGCAATGGGAGCATGTCAAACAAGTGCTTCAGAGGCTCCAGAAGAATCACCTATATGCCAAGCTCGAGAAATGCACCTTCAAGCAAGGAGAGCTACTTTTCCTGGGCTATATTATCTCCCATGTGGCCTGTGCATGGACTCTGAAAAGGTAAAGGCCATTCAAGATTGGCCTTAGCCAGTAGGACTCAAGGTCTTTCAAAGGTTTTTGGACTTTGCCAATTATTACCAACAATTTGTACATGGGTATTCTTCACTGGCAGCTCCTCTCACTGCCCTTACAAAGAAAGATGCTGACACCAGGAATTAGCCTGAAGAGGCTGTCTAAGCCTTCCATCACCTCAAACAGGTGTTTCTCAAGGATCCCTGTTTCCAGCACCTGAATCCATCCGAATCCTTTATTATGGAGGCAGATGCCTCTGCTACTGGAGTAGGGACTGTCCTCACACAGAATAACAATAAAGGTACTCTCACACCTTGTTTCTTCTTTTCCGAGAAGTTCACCCCCATGGAAAGGAATTACACCATTGGAGACAGAGAACTTCTGGCCATAAAGCTGGCTCTGGAGAATGTGCCACTTACCAGAGGGAGCAAATGTTATTATTTGTAAGGGTTTTGGGTGGATCCCTGGACCTGTGGCAGATGACCATGCCCACGGGGGGGAAGTCCCATGAGGGGCCACAGGTCAGGCTCAGCATAGGAGACACACACACACTAGTTCTTTTATTATACAGGATTGGTGAACCACCAGAGGTGGCAGTAGTGAGCTGGAAAGGAGCCCGGTTGGCTTGTAGTCCCTCAGGCTCTGGAGCAGCGATCCCACAATGGCTGTGCTGTAATAGAGAGAACTGATATTGTGAGTAGTAGCAGGATATGCAGAGTTCAGGAATAGAGCCCCGTTGGTAATGTACTCTCGCAGCGGTCTCTCAGTGTGGAGCACAGGAGCTGGAGTAAAGGCAGGCCCTCGAGGAGCGAGTTCCTGGTTCCAGGGAATAGCTCTGAGAGCTAGAGATGGTAACTCACAGATGTTATAGGCAGTGGTGTCTTCCTGGCAGAAGAAGAGTCCAAGTAGCGAGTCCAGGAACATGGGCCCTTGAGGAGCGAGTACCGGTTTCAGACTGCGACCTGAAAGATAAGAAAGAGAGAGAGGCCCCCGAGGAGCGGGTACCCCAAATAGAGTAGCTCCAAAGGAGGCAGAGTTGCAAGGTATGGAGAGCGAATCCCATCCGTTAGGAAACCTTTGCAAACTTGATTAGCTAGCAATCACGTAGGCCTTTTGTATCCTGGATGCATGACGTCATCACAGGAGACAACCCCTGAGGTTCGCGCCACTGAAGGTACTTGAAGCAGGGCCGCACAGTGCGCATGCCCTTAGGCAGCTGAACAGTATGGCGGGAGGCAGCGCCCAAGCCGGTCCAGGGACGCTGGTGAGGATGGCAGGCAGACGCCGCGGCAGCCAAACGTCCGTCAACCGCAGGAGGAGTCGCCAGAGAGGTAAGGAGGGCGGAGTGGAGACATCGGGCAGCGACAGTCATAACAGTACCCCCCTTCAAAGGGCAGTCTCCTCTTCGGGTACCAATCTTTGGTTTAGAAGGATGCGCAAGGTGAAATTGACGGAGCATCTCTTTGTCAAGGATGTTGGCCTGAGGTTCCCAAGAGTTTTCTTCAGGGCCGAAACCTTCCCAAGATAGAAGGTATTCAAGTGCATTGCTTCGTCTTCGGACATCAAGTATCTCTTCAACCTTGTATACTAGGTCGTTTTCTGCGTTGATAACAGGTGGTACCTGAGTCTTGGAAGTAAATTCGCTGAGAATGAGTGGTTTTATGAGTGAAATGTAGAAAGCGTTATGGATGTTGAGTCCAGGTGGTAGCTTCAGACTATAGGTGATGTTGCCAAGACGTCGGAGGATTGGAAATGGTCCAATGTAGCGAGGAGCAAACCGAGTGGAGAGTAGCTTCAGTCTGAGGTGTTTGGTAGATAACCAGTCTTTATCTCCAGGTTTGAAGACTGGCGCTTGTGAATGGTGAGCGTCATAGTACTTCTTAGCACGGTCACTCACTTTATTCAGCATGTCCTTTGTCTGAACCAACAAGTTATGGATTTCATCAGCAGTAGCTTGAGCTGCTGGGGACGTCACTGAAAGCTTCAATGGAAGTGGCGGTGTTGGAGAACGTCCATATACCACTTCAAAATGTGTTGATCCAGTTGATGTTGCTGCATGAGAGTTGATGGCGAATTCAGCCCATGGTAGCAGTTCGGCCCAGTTATTCTGACGGGAACTGACGTAGGCACGAATGAACTGCTTCAAAGTTCTATTCATCTGTTCTGTTTGGCCATTTGATTGCGGATGGTAGGCTGACGTGTAGTCTAGAGAGATGTCAAATAACTTGCACAAGGCCCTCCAGAATCGTGCCGTGAATTGTGAACCACGGTCAGAGACAATGTGAAAGCGAAATATGTGCGATATGAAGAGCTTCGCAAGCTCCAAGGCTGAGGGTAAGCCAGGAAGCACTACGAAGTAGGCCATCTTGCTGAAGCGATCAACTGTTACCCAAATGGTATTCATCCCTCCGGAAGGGGGTAAATCGACTACAAAATCAGTAGTGATGTGTGACCAGGGCTGTTCTGGAACTGGCAGAGGCTGCAGCAGACCCCACGGTTGACCAGAAGCGGGTTTGTTCTTGGCACAATTTGTACAGGATGCCACATAGGGATAGGTATCTTTCTTGATCATAGGCCACCAATACAACTTCTGTATTTTGAGCAGGGTACGGCATTGACCAGGATGGCCAGCCAGCTTGGAATCGTGCACCCAAAAGAGCACCTTCTTCCTGAGGTGTTTTGGAACGATGGTCTTACCAGCGGGCACAGAATGGGTAGTCGCCAAGATGACTTTCTTCGGATCAGTTATGTGCTGAGGTTCTTCGGGCACATCCTCCGAGAGAAAGGAGCGTGACAAGGTGTCTGCTCTGGTATTTCTATCTCCAGGCGATACTTAAGCACAAAGTCGAAACGATTAAAAAATAAGGACCATCTGGCTTGTCTGTGGTTAAGACGTTGTGCGTGGCGGAGATACTCTAGATTTTTGTGGTACGTGAATACGGTTATTTGATGTTGAACGCCTTCGAGCCAAGGCCGCCATTCCTCGAATGCAAGCTTTATTGCCAAGAGCTCTTTATCGCCGATCCCATAGTTCTTCTCAGCCAGGGAGAATCATCGTGAGAAGAAGGAACAGGGACGTAAGGCTTTTGAGTCTCCTGTCTGGCTCAGTTCAGCCCCCACGCCGACATCTGAAGCATCAACTTCAACGATAAAGGGCTTGTTGGGGTCAGGATGCCACAAGCATGGCTTATTTTATACCACTCGCCCGACTCCATGAGGCTCCAGAACTGGCTCGTCTCTTTTTTCTGCACATCTTCCAACTCCATGGTTTATCCGAACACATTCTTTCTGACCAAAGAGTACAGTTCACAGCAAGATTCTGGAAAAGCCTGTGAAAGAAATTCAGAATCTCATTGGATTTCTCTTCAGTGTACCATCCACAAACTAATCGGCAGATAGAAAGAACCAATCAAATCCTCAAGGGTTTTCTCAGGGCCTATGTGAATGAATGGCAGGATGATTGGGCATAACTCCTTTTTTGGGTAGAATTCTGCCATAATTTTCCTTTTTCTTTTGCACTTGCCATGCCGCATACCAAGGGAAAGCTAGACTGCGGGAGAACATTGTTAGTTCTCCATTACCTGGATTGGAGCAGCCTAAAATTGATGAGTTCTTTGGCGTGATGCCTGTACGATTGCCTGTAGCAGGGGCTGCTGTGGAGGAGGCCAACAGGCTGAGCCTCAATCCACTGGCCGATGAAATCTCCTTGAGCCCGGGCGCACTGGAGATGCCATCTCCCCCGAGGATGGAAGCGTTGGCTTCAGGAGGGTCCTCGGGTGTTTTCCAGGGAGTACTGACCGGTCTTATTCCGCGGCAGGCAGCCATGGAGAGTGTGATGACCCCGAGCACCAAGAGGGCAGGCAGTGGAGAAGCCCTCAACGAGAGAGGGCCCCGCTGATTCCATATTCAAACCTGTAGGAGCGGAACAAAATCTGATCTTGAAGCAAGACAGGACAGATCCCTGGATGCCTGGAGAGGGAACAAACATTCAGGTTGGCTCCTTAAAAATATCTAAACTAAGCACTATTACATTAGAATCTCTTTGGAACATTTTGGTTCATTTTGGCCTGGATTTTCTAAGGTCGCAGACCTTTGAAAATCGTCATTAGCTTCTCTTGTTAAGGAAACAAATAGCACTGTGAAACAGAATTCTGTAACACTACTGCAACAAGAAAATAAGATTGGGAAAATTGAGATTCAAGTGGAAAAAATGGAAAAGATCCAACATCAGCTTGTTCAATCTGAGTTAGTAAACTCAAAGAAGATAGAAAATATTGAAAATAATTTACGCTCTTTAAATCTGAGGATTATAAACTTTCCCATAATGAAACAACTCTCTCCGATGGAACTGTTCAGAAATTATCTATCTCAGGTACTGAAGGTTTCTAAAACTACAATGCCGGTGATAAATAAGGCTTACATGATATCTAGACCACAGCAAGAAGATTCTGCTGAAAATATAGATCCTGAACAATCTATGGACTTCACAGATTTTCTGCAGTCTTCTCAGGATTTTGAAATCACATATAGAGGGACATTACTGGTTAAATTCGCATTTCCCATTGATAGAGATAATGTTGTACGTCTCTTTCTTCGAAATCGATCATTGTTGTTTTATAAACAAAACATATGGATATACCCTGACCTGACAAGGGCAACACAAATTCGAAGAAAAAATGTCCTATTGTTACGGGCTGAAGTACAAGCTAAAGGGGGTTATTTTCAGCTTAGATATCCATGTAAGTGCATGGTTAAACATAGGAATGTTAACTACATATTTTTTGAACCCTCCCAACTACATATGCTGTTAGACTCTCCAGAGGGTTAACCGGTAAAAAGATAGGTACTGGCAGGTCTCATAGTTTCTTTTTGTTGGAGGGGGCTTTGGGGGGGGGTACTCTAACCTTTGGCTGACCACAGGATGTCCTGCGACAGGCCCCATTCACCCCAGTGCTGGCCCTTGGAGACGCCACCAGGCTCCCTACTCCTTCTGGGGCCCGCTTAGGGCTGTGTGCATGGCATGCACCAATTCTTAAAGGGTTCATGGTAAGAAGTTCCCACCGCGTCCTGTGATGACATCACATGCTTAGGCCTTGATAAGAGCTGCCTCAGCAACAGGTCCCCTTGCTCTTGCAGTGCATGATGCTTGCTGTCTCTGTGCTTTGCCTCGTCTTGCCTCCTTGTTACCTTACCTCATCTTGCATTGTTGTTGTCTTGCTTTGCTGTTTCCTTGCCTTGCCTCGCCTCATTGTTGCCTTGCCCTACCTCACCCTCTGTCTGCTGTGTCTTGGTCCTTTGTGCCCTGCCTTTGTCTTGTCTGTCTGTCTGTCTTTGCCTGACTTCTGATTTTGACACTGGCCTTGGACTCTAACTTCGCTTTTGAACCGCCGTCTGCTCTGACTTTTGCCTGGACTTCAACACTGCCTCAGCTCCGCCTGGACCTCGACACTGCTTGATCTCATACCTGCCCTGACCTAGACCTGCTTCTTGACTTTGTCGGACCACTCCTTATAGGACCCTCGCCTAAGCCCTGCCCGCCCCTGGAACCCAAGGGTTCAACCTGCAGGGAATGGGACTAGTATAAGTGAAGCCCTAGTCCTAGTCCTTGTAAGAGCGAGTCCACCTGCTGTTAGTGTGGGCCTAGTGGGCTCACCTGCTAGGCTGAGTCAACCACACCACAGCCCAAGGGCTCACATCTATGACAGAATGTCAATATTTTCTTTATCAAAATTGCTTCTAACATTTTCAAATTCCCCTTTCCCCAAGCCCCCAATAAGGTTGCACTGGAAGAACCTGTTGCTGTTAAACCAAAATATGTTGATTCTTGCTAATCATCTTGCTATCTATTCAGATAACAGAAGGACTAGGGGGCACTTTATGAAATTAGCAAGTAACACATTTAAAACAAATCGGAGAAAATTCTTTTTCACTCAATGCACAATTAAGCTCTGGAATACATTGCCAGAGGATGTGGTTAAGGCAATTAGCTTAGCTGGGTTTAAAAAAGGTTTGGTTAAATTCCTGGAGGAGAAGTCCATAAAATTGCTATTAGTCAAGTTGACTTAGGAAATAGCCACTGCTTATTACATGCATTACCAGCATGGGATCTATTTAATGTTTGTTTACTTGCCAGGTAATTGTAGCCTGGATTGGCCACTGTTGGAAACAGGATGCTGGGCTTGATGGACCCTCGGTCTGACCCAGTATGGCATGTTCTTATGTTCTTACGTTCTCTCCCATCTATGTGTTCACTCATCCACCTCCTTTGTAATGGTTTCTAGCATTTTCCCTGGCATTAGCACTAGGCAATCTGGTCTGTAGTTCATTCCTTCTTCCTTAGATCTCATATTAAATATGGGGAGAAAAGGTGCCCCAGTACCACTTCTGAAAGACCTACCCTGTTTGAACTGGTTCTTGAAACATTCAGTAACAGTGACCTTTCAATCACATCATTAATTTCCTGTAGCATCCTGCTATGAATTACCCCCAGTCCTGGTGCCTTGTTAACTTTCACATGGACTTGTTCATGCTTTTCCCTCTCCTGATTTTGAAAACCATTTCATAGCTAACGTTTGGGTCTAGTACCTTTGTTAGGTTATTTTCCTCATACAGCATTTCCACGATGAATACTGAAACAAAATTGTTAGGCTTTTGCTTTGTCTCTATTCCCAGTTATGCTATTTCCCACTCCACCCACAAAGGGACCTAAAGCAACCCTCATTATCTTTTTGTTATTAATAAAATTAAAGAATCAAGAGGCCAAAAAGAAATTAGATACCAAGAATCCTACTATATAAAATAAAGGAAATTCCCTTGGAGAAAGGAACTGTATTTACCTCCTTCAGTGTTATGGAATTAAAAGCACATGGCATCTTAACAGACCCTGTGGCTAACAGAGTGTCCATTATATTTCAACCCAAATAATTATTGGAACCTGGAACAAGTCATAGTTCTTTGCACAACATCTGGTTTTCACCCAGGTCCCCATAATTTCTTTTCTCTTTCCCAACTGGTAATGGTCGATAAAATTTGTGATGAACTGTTTATGTGAAAAGGAAGCTGTTTAAGCTCCCTTTCCTATTCCATTCCAAGCTAAACCCACACTGTCAGTGTCACAGATTATGAACATGATTTTAGTAGGTGGGTTTGTCCTGGAGAAAACTGATTGTGACACCTTTTACTAGACCAACATGAAAACTATTCAATGATGTAGATGTGCATGATCTTTCTAGACCATAGAGCTTCCTCCTTCAGTTGTGACCTAGGCCTGGACTAATGTACCCTCTGTGGTAAATGCTTATTTACATCTGACACCCGAACGTGAACTGCTGTGCAATTTCCTTCTTTGTTACTGACTCTGGGGCCGATGCAATACGGTGCGCTGAGCCGAGCACAATGTTAACCTGCGGTCGGACGCGGGTAGAATAGGCGCTAATCAATCCCCTAATGCAATAAGGGGATTAGCGCATCTTCAACGCGCGTCCAACGCGGAGTGAATCTAATAGCGCTCTTTACATGCAAATGCATATGAATGAGGCTATTAGGCATTCACTCCCGATGGAAAAAAAATGTGCATCTCGGCTGCACATTTAACTGTCATCTATTAATGCCTGCCAGGAGCATGTGCGCATCAAAAAAAGATGAAAAATAAAAGAAATAAAACTAAAAAAAAAATAAAATTGACAGTCGGACTCATCACGAAAACCAACGCCGAGTTTATTGCGTCGGTTTTCCTTACTGGCAGACAGCCACGAAAACCGACGCCGATAAACTCGGCGTCGGTTTTCAGCGGCGAACAGTAGTCACGAAAACCAACGCTGGGTTTATTGGCGTTGGTTTTTGTGGCTGTCCGCTGGTAAGGTAAACCGACACCGATAAACTCGGCGTTGGTTTTCGTGACCGGCGTATAGCGGTCACAAAAACCAATTGGGTTTGGTGACCCTAGCGCATCGTTGCTAATGTGACCCCCTAATTTTAATATTGCATGGCACCCTAAGAGAGCGGGCGCTGGTTGTTCAGCGCCCGTTTTCGCCACAACTTTATTGCATCGGCCCCTCTGACTTGTTGCAGTGAAGAGGAGATCATGGGTGGCTCTACTGAAATGAATGAAACCACCAGAGGTCCTCATGCCCTATTACAGCCATGATTTTGGCACTATAATTTCAAATAGACCTCTAGAAAGAGGCCACGTTCTTAAAAAAAAAAAAAGTGATTTTTGTGCTATGTGAGACAGCCCTATGATTTACAAGTGGCATCAAAAGAAGCGGCCTATGTGGTGTGGAAAGCTCCTATACACAAACAGGATTTCTGGGGAAAAAACTATCTAGTGACCTCTGCACAATGGGTCATATTTGCTCAGCTTACTGGTTAAAAGTCACTTTTTATTTGCACATGCACTTATTTATTTTATGCATTTGTTTTAAAATGTTTATATGCCGCCTTCCCAGCTTGTAAGGCAGAAAATAGCATCAATCTAAAATTTTACAAGCCTTGCCATACAATAAAAACAATAAAACATTGATATATAACATAATCAAATAACAAAAATAACAATCCAAAATCATAAAACCAGCAAAGCCTATCACTAAACATGGCCAAATAAAAGAAATTAAAAAGAAAAAAACAAAAAAGTCTCACAGACAAAAAATAAAATCTAAATATGTCAAAATAACACATACGATTTCTAACTCCCTACGAAAAACTAACCAGTCCATTTGAGCTACTGCTCCAGATGCTTTATATAAAATTTAACCCTCAACTTTCAGTCAAGCGCCATGTCTTGACCTTTTTTCTAAAGGCCAAAGAATCAATTGTCAACTGAAGATCAAAAGGCGTTCTGTTCCATAGACTTGGAGCTTCCACTGAAAAGCCCTTGTCCTATACCAAACCAGGCGCATTTCTTGCACTGAAAGAACCCTTAATAATGCTGCCTGACTTGGGTGCAGCTCTCATACCGAAACATACCAGGTTAACTTTACAGCCAAATAAGAAGAGCCCACCCCCCATCATGCGCCAAAAGTAAGCATCGAAATCTTAAATTTGTCTCTAATGAAAATTGAGAGCCAGTGCATGTAACAAAGCAATGGAGCAGCACTTTCTCAATGTAAATTGCCAGTAACTATCCTTGCAGCGATATTTTGCATGCATTGTAGTGTTCTCTGAAAGTAAACTAGGATGATGCATTCCATTACACTGACTTTATGCCACTGGAGATCCCTTCAGCGAATGAAGGATCGGATACAAGCAACTGCTGTTACCCACGCCTGACAGCAAGTATGTAGATTTCTATGACTTTTCTAACATATATTCCGTTGCTAAGCTAACCAGACACCATCCTACATGGCCAGTGAGTTAATTTAAAACTGAAAGGATTGTCAATGTAAAATTACTTTTCTGGCTGCAACCACTCTTAGCACATTCCGCTAATTAAAAAAAAACAAACAAACCCTGTTATGAAATTACTGGTTCTGTTGCAAAACCCGTGTTAAGTCCCCTTTGGCTTTATTATAGCCAAAGCCATCCTCGCCAACTATGGGATGCTCAAATCCAGTCCCCAAAATAAGGAGGCAATAACACATTTCAGTTACCCCTCTGGATTGCTTGGAGGTGAGTTCTGCTCTCCAGCGTACAGCGTACAGGTACAGGTGTACGGTGTATGTGGGAGCAGAGAGTTCTGCCTTAGAGGTTGGAAGGAGAGGGCACGGCTGAAGAAGCTGACCCCACACTAGGAGAAGTAAGAGTCATGTCAGAAAGTCTGTTCCAGGAGACCCGGTTGTAATACTTCAGTGGGATGGATGGGATACTCCCAGAGTATGTCCGGGATGGCAGGAGGATACTACACTGAAAGAGAGAAAGTCCTGACCAGGACATCATTGGAGGGGGTATTGGATGGCAGGACCCATATTTATTTATTTGTTTTACTCTTTATTTATACAAACTTGCAGACTAGTAAGACAACAAACAGGCATAAAAACACAATTTATACTACTGAACAGGAAACACTGAGATGCATAGGAACAAAATAAACCCCCAAATGAATTACAGATGGTAGACACCCTGACGTTCTTACCCCACCCCCGCCCAATGCCAGGAAGTTATCCAAACCGCTGTGCTAAGGTTAAAATTCCCCTACCAAAGGTCACCTGCTCCTGCAGCAGACTTTCCTTCACATTATAGCCACCCCAGAAGCCCATTTCCAGTTCTTACTCCAAATTTTTTCATACATCAACAAATTGGGCCAGATTTTAATAGCTGCGCGCGGGCGTAGATTTGTGCGCGCAACCCCGCACGCACAAATTTACGCCCGATTTTATAACATGCGCGCGTAGCCGCGCGCATGTTATAAAATCCGGGGTCGGCACGCGCAAGGGGGTGCACACTAGAGCACCTTGTGCGTGCCGGGCCCTAGGGGAGCCCCGATGGCTTTCCCCGTTCCCTCCAAGGCTGCTCCGAACTTTCCTTCGGTCCCCCCCACCTTCCCCTCCCTTCCCCTATCTAACCTGCCCCCCAGCCCTACTTAAATCCCCCCCTACCTTTATTTTATGTTGCCCCTGCCTCCGGGCAGGCATAGGCTGTGTGCGCCAGCCAACAGCCGGCCCGCGATCCCGGGCAGAGTGGCAAATGGCTGCTGTGCCTGGACTCCGGCCATGCCCCGCCCTGCCCACGGACCACCCCACCCCGCCCACGCCCCACCCCTTTTTCGAGCCCCAGGACATATGCGCGTTCTGGGGCTTTACGCGCACTGCTGGGCCTTTTGAAAATAGGCCTGGCGCGTGTAACCCCTCCCACACACACACGTAAATCCTCCTGGATTTACTTGCGTAGGCTTTGAAAAACTGCCCCATTGTGTTTTAAAGCATAGGTTAACTTTTCAATAAGCGCAATCTCATACACCTGGCACTTCCAGAGTGACATCAGAGGTATCGACTACCAGTGGGTGGCAATAGTGAAGCGTACTGCGGGAATCAAGCGTAAACATAACTTCCTCTGATACATGTCACAGATAGACTCTGAGCATAGGCCCAGCAGGCAAACCTTCACTGACAGCTTCATCTTACAGGAGACCATATCAGAAATCTCATAAGAAGAACATAAGAACATGCCATACTGGGTCAGACCAAGGGTCCATCAAGCCCAGCATCCTGTTTCCAACAGTGGCCAATCCAGGCTACAAGAACCTGGCAAGTACCCAAAAACTAAGTCTATTCCATGTTACTGATGCTAGTAATAGCAGAGGATATTTTCTAAGTCAACTTAATTAATAGCAGGTAATGAACTTCTCCTCCAAGAACTTATCCAATTCTTTTTTAAACCCAACTACACTAACTGCACTAACCACATCCTCTGGCAACAAATTCCAGAGTTTAATTGTGCATTGAGTGAAAAAGAATTTTCTCCGATTAGTTTTAAATGTGCCACATGCTAACTTTATGGAGTGCCCCCTAGTCTTTCTATTATCTGAAAGAGTAAATAACCGATTCACATCTACTCATTCAAGACCTCTCATGATCTTAATCACCTCTATCATATCCCCCCTCAGCCGTCTCTTCTCCAAGCTGAACAGCCCTAACCTCTTTAGTCTTTCCTCATAGGGGAGCTGTTCCATCCCCTTTATCATTTTGGTTGCCCTTCTCTGTACCTTCTCCATCGCAACTATTATCTTTTTTGAGATGCGGCGACCAGAATTGTACACAATTCAAGGTGTGGTCTCACCATGGAGCGATACAATCCATTGGGAGCACTGAGAGGAGAGGGTCACCTCACCTCAAAAGCCTTTTATGTACCTGCACTCCCACCACACATGCATGTATGACCCCCCTTCTCACCACAGCCACGCCAGCACAACCGGAAGGCCTGCGGCAAGAAGCAGATGTAGTATAACGGGCATCTGACCAGTCTGCGCACCGGATTACACATATTCATTCCACCCGCCCACTACAAACTGAAACCTTGTGGGGGAGCTTGCCTCACTTTATCCAGTCAGCCTCAGGGAGCGAAATCCCCAGGTCTGCTTTCCATTGTAACCTCAAGGAAGTTATGGGCCTCCCTCTCCTCATACGTAACTTTTTTTTTTTTTAAACAGTCCTTGCTATTCCATATCGGAATTTAGGGGGCAATTTCCATATTACCTGCATTGATGCACAACCTTTTTGTACTTTATACTCAGTTTCTGCACCAGTTTTCAAAGGAAAAGTATGCATGTACTTTTAATTTGAAAATTGCACAAGGTAAAAGTGCCCGCCAAGATTTATTTTTTTTAATAACATTTCTATGCTGCATGCAGATGTTAGCTCCTAATATGGAACCTAACATCATGTAACTATAGCAAGGGTTATTTTTCCCTATATGCATCACCTTGCCTGTGTCCACATTAAATTTCATCTGCCATTTGGATGCCCAATCTTCCAGTCTTGCAAGGTCCTCCTGTAATGTATCACAATCCGCTTGTGATTTAACTACTCTGAATAATTTTGTATCATCCGCAAATTTGATAACCTCACTCATCGTATTCCTTTCCAGATCATTTGTAAATATATTAAAAAGCACCGGTCCAAGTACAGGTCCCTGAGGCTCTCCACTGTTTACTTTTTTCCACTGAGTAGGATTAAATGGTCTGTTTTTACAGTGCAGAAAGGCAAACAGTGGACAAATGTATTCTGAGTTGTTAAATCACAAGCGGATTGTGAGTCGTATGCCGGCCTGGAACTCCCACCTGACCCCTAGAAATGTTTTCTTAATGCATACACACCAGTGCCACTGGGCCTGGGCCTCCAGTTCCCCATACCCCACCCTCCTTCTCCGCTAAAAACACTTCTAAATGTCACCTTCTTCTCTTCCAAACATCCCCCTCCCATGCCGCAACCTTCATTCAGATACCCTGCCGCCCACCCGGTACTTGAATGGAGACTCCCTCTCTATGCCAGGATCGCTGTGCAACGTGATTCCGGCCGCTTCCTGTGTTACTCTAATGAAAACGCTGGAATCATTTGTCCTGGCTCTAGGACGGAAAAGCCCACCTTGTGAAGGGCAGGGGTAGAGACAGCGGAGGGACAGTGGTGACTTGCCCAAAGAGAGTCCTTGTGCGGGAATCCCCTTAGTCCCTATCCTGTGTTGTCCCTATCTTAAGCCCTAAATTAAGATTTAGGTAGGAAGAAGAGGTTGGCAGCCCATTCCTTACAGGCACCTCCTGTGAGGCCTACATGGATTGGTAAGCCAGCCGACATGGAAGCAGGCAGAGCGTGAGGAACAGTGTGGTATTTTTGTTAAGAGTTTTGGAGCAGGAGAGTTGCTGAAATGATTCCCTATTCTGGATCTAGGGAGAGAGGTATATTCCTGGCCAGGGCCGGTGCTAGCTTTTTTGCTTCCCTGTGCGAACAATTACTGTGCAGTCCCCACCTAACCACCCCTGCATCATTCAGTCTCTGTCCCGCAGTCCCCACCTAACCACCCCCGCATCATTTAGTCTCTGTCTCGCGCCCATCAAAAAAAGCCCAGCTCCCTCCAGCAATCTATATTTTTAAAAACTGACACTCCTCCCCCAAACGGACCTATGGTCAAGTGAAGCGTATTGTGTGCTGGGTGTGGGCTTGGCCCTCAGAAAGTCATGAATGAACGGAATTACCACTACAATATAGTAAGCCTCCCATACCAAAACAACCCTACCTGCCAACCTTATCTATGAAAAGGTAACACTGAACATATTACATCAGGCCCTAGAACACCACTTCCTATTAGGAAAACAGAACAAATCAGACTGCTCTAGATCACTGCAGATAAATTATATGGTAGCAAAATACCTCACCTCGGTCACACACGGAGAACACAGACAGACCCTGACCAAATACAGACTAAAGAGACCAGAAAGTATAAACAGAAACATGCTAAGAAGAACTGAACTGGAACCCACAACAAGCCGGCCTCTATAAGCAGAGCAACAATGGAAAAACAGAAACATTACCATTCTTCATAAAACATTAAATAATAAAATCAAGAAATATAAAACATCACTCATAATAATAAAACCACTCATAAAAAGAATAAATATTTCAAACCAGTTAACAAATAGAATATCCAAAATTTCCCAAACACCAATAAAATATTTCAAAACATCTGATAAATAAAAAATTCAAATAATTCAAATATATTCTAATATTTCCCAAAAATACTATAAAATATTTCAAAACAGTAGAAACAATCAAATTACACCCAATAATTAAAACTAATAAGGGTTAAAAATCTCCTGCTCTCCATACCTGGGATCTTTTGATTTCCAGTCACCTTGAGATTGTTCTGGATTGCGGAGGTAGAGCCACACAAAGTTTACCTTCACACACACACATTCATTCTCTCACACACTCCATCTCCTATATACATGCCTATGCTCTCACACACACTTCCTCTCTTTCCCTCACAGACATATTATGTGTGTGTATGTGAGCATGCCTGTGAGAATCTATATGTGATACATAGGCTCTCAAAGGCACAAACACCCACATACACACGTACACAGGCACTTGCACACAGGCTCTCATACAGACACACACAAGCACACAGGTTCTAACACAGACATACACACATACACATGAACACAAGCTCTTACACAGAAACAATACATACATATGCACTCAAGCTCTCACATAGACACAAAAACATGCACATGCACACAAGATCTGACATACACAAAGCTCTCCCACACTCACACGACACATGCACATGAACACAAGCTCTGACACATATACTCAAACTCTCACACAAACACACACACATGCACACAAGTGCTGACACAGACGCACACTCAAGCTCTCACACAAACATACACACACGGCTTCCTTTCTCCAGGCCACAGTGGGATGGGCTCCACTGTGGACCCCTCCGACCTCATCATTTCGGGCCGTGGTGGGATGAGCTCCACCACGACCCCACCAGTCTCCTTCTCCCTTAACTTCAGGCCGTGGTGGGATGAGTTCCACCACGACCCTGTAGGCCAGTGGCATAGCCAGAACTGAGTTTTTGGGTGGGCCCAAGGTTAACAATGGTGGGCAGTAAGCATACAGGTCTGAACTCTACTAGCTGTACTCTTATTGATAAATAATGCCTTAACATGCATCTTACAATGGGTTCCTAAGTAGTCTACAACAGCCCTTATGCATCATGAGTGAAACTTTTTAGAATATTTTAACTCTATTTCAAGCACTTACTGACATTAAAAATTCCTTATTAATCTGTATTTATTTAATTAACTGCAATAAATATAAAATAAATTAACAAGAATATCAGGTAAAAAGCAAAGAACACAAACATCAGATCCAATCAATTATGTCATAAAACAAATATCAATATATTATTTCTCGAATCCTCTTTCCAGAAAGGCAGAGATCACCATAAATACAATAAAATAGTGATAATCATGAGTATGGGTGCAGAGCAAAACTACAACAGTTCACATTACAACCTAACATGAAAAAAAGCTATATTCAAATTCCGGGGGTCACCGCAGCAAAAAAATAAAAAAGATCCCCTCCACTGCTAAACATTTTGTGAAGTAACATACCATACCATATAACAGCACTGACTCCCAAGACTCAAGTAACAGCGATCTTAAGAAAAAGAAGCAATGCAAATACTACACCAGGCCCTAGAACATTAATACATCACCTACTGGGATAACTGCTACAAATCCGTACAGAGAAACTACACGCTAGCAGCAATACTGCACCTCAGTCACATGCAGACATAACACAGACCTTCCCTCACCTAACACAGAAATAAGGGACTACAAATTAGAAATAGAAACATGCAAACAAAACCGAAATAGAAAGCCTGAGAAACCATAAGAACATAAGAAATTGCCATGCTCGGTCAGACCAAGGGTCCATCAAGCCCAGCATCCTGTTTCCAACAGTGGCCAATCCAGGCCATAAGAACCTGGCAAATACCCAAACACCATGAAAATCCCATGCTATTGATGGAATTAATAACAGTGGCTATTCCCTAAGAAACTTGATTAATAGCAGTTAATGGACTTCTCTTCCAAGAACTTATCCAAACCTTTTTTGAACCCAGCCACACTAACTGCACTAACCACATCCTCTGGCAACAAATTCCAGAGCTTAATTGTGTGTTGAGTGAAAAAGAATTTTGTCTGATTAGTCTTAAATGTGCTACTTGCTAACTTCATGGAATGTCCCCTAGTCCTCCTATTATCCGAAAGTGTAAATAACCGATTCACATCTACTCAATCAAGACCTCTCATGATCTTAAAGACCTCTATCATATCCCCCCTCAGCCATCTCTTCTCCAAGCTGAACAGCCCTAACCTCTTCAGCCTTTCTTCACAGGGGAGCTGTTTCATCCCCTTTATCATTTAGGTTGCCCTTCTCTGTATCTTCTTCATCGCAACTATATCTTTTTTGAGATACGGCGACCAGAATTGTACACAGTATTCAAGGTGGGTCTCACCATGCAGCAATACAGAGGCATTATGATATTTTACATTTTATTAACCATTCCCTTCCTAATAATCCTAACATTCTATTTGCTTTTTTGACTGCTGCAGCACACTGAGCCGACAATTTTAAAGTATTATCCACTATGATGCCTAGATCTTTTTCCTGGGTGGTAGATCCTACTATGGAACCTAACATCATGTAACTACTGCAAGGGTTATTTTTCCCTATATGCAACACCTTGCACTTGTCCACGTTAAATTTCATCTGCCATTTGAATGCCCAATCTTCCAGTCTTGAAAGGTCCTCCTGTAATGTATCACAATCTGCTTGTAATTTAACTACTCTGAATAGTTTTGTATCATCCGTAAATTTGTAACCTCACTCGTCGTATTCCTTTCCAGATCATTTATATATATATTGAAAAGCACCGGTCCAAGTACAGATCCCTGAGGCACTCCACTGTTTACCCTTTCCACTGAGAAAATTGACCATTTAATCCTACTCTCTGTTTCCTGTCTTTTATACAGTTTGTAATCCACGAAAGGACATCGCCTCCTATCCCATGTCTTTTTAGTTTTCTTAGAAGCCTCTCATGAGGGACTTTGTCAAACGCCTTCTGAAAATCCAAATAATACTACATCTACCGGTTCACCTTTATCCACATGTTTATTAACCCTTCAAAAAAAATGAAGCAGATTTGTTAGGCAAGACTTCCCTTGGGTAAATCCATGTTGACTGTGTTCCATTAAACCATGTCTTTCTATAAGGTCTACGATTTTGATCTTTAGAATAGTTTCCACTATTATTCCCGGCACTGAAGTCAGGCTCACTGGTCTATAGTTACCTGGATCACCCCTGGAGCTCTTTTTAAATATTGGGGTTACATTGGCCAGCCTCCAGTTTTTAGGTACAATGGATGATTTTAATGATAGGTTACAAATTTTAAGTAATAGATCAGAAATTTCATTTTTTAGTTCCTTCAGTATCTTAGGATGCATACCATCTGGTCCAGGTGATTTGCTACTCTTTAGTTTGTCAAGCTGGCCTACTACATCTTCCAAGTTCACAGTGATTTGATTCAGTTCGTCTGACTCATCACCCTTGAAACCATCTCCCGGAAATGGTATCTCCCCAACATCCTCATTAGTAAACATGAAAGCAAAGAATTCATTTAGTCTTTCTGCAATGGCCTTATCTTCCCTTAGAGCCCCTTTAACCCCTCGGTCATCTAATGGTCCAACTGACTCCCTCACAGGTTTCTTGCTTCGGATATATTTTTAAAAGTTTTTATTATGAGTTTTTGCCTCTATGGCCAACTTCATTTCAAATTCTCTCTTTGCCTGCCTTATCAATGTTTTACACTTATCTTGACAATGCTTATGATTTATCCTATTTTCTTCAGATGGATCCTTCTTCCAATTTTTGAAGGTTGTCTTTTTGGCTAAAATAGCCTCTTTCACCTCACCTTTTAACCATGATGGTAATCGTTTTTCCTTCCTTCCACATTTCTTAATGCGTGGAATACAACTGGACTGTCCCTCTAGGATTGTATTTTTAAACAATGTCCATGCCTGTTGAACACTTTTAACCTTTGCAGCTGCACCTTTCAGTTTTTTTCTAACTATTTTCCTCATTTTATCAAAGTTTCCCTTTTGAAAGTTTAGTGTTAGAGCTATAGATTTACTTATTGTCCCCCTTCCAGTTATTAGTTTAAATTTGATCATGTTATGATCACTGTTGCCAAGTGGCCCCACCACCGTTACTTCTCTCTCCAAATCTTGCGTTCCACTAAGAATTAAATCTAAAATAGCTCCCTCTCTTGTTGGTTCCTGAACCAATTGCTCCATGAAGCAGTCATTTATTACATCCAGGAACTTTATGTCTCTAGCAAGTCCTGTTGATACATTTACCCAGTCAATATTGGGGTAATTGAAATCTCCCATTATTACTGCACTGCCAAATTGGTTAGCTTCCCTGATTTCTCTTAGCATTTCATCATCTATCTGACCATTTTGTCCAGGTGGACGGTAGTATACTCCTATCACTATACTTTTACCCATAAAAAATTCTACTGAGCATTTAGTCTTTTGTATGATCTTTATCCTGTTGGACTCTATACTCTCCCGGACATAAAGTGCCACACCCCCACCAAGTTGATCCTCCCTATCATTGCGATATAATTTGTACCCTGATATAGCATTGTCCCATTGCTTATCCTCCTTCCACCAAGTCTCTGTGATGCCAATTATGTCAATCTCATTATTTACTGCTAAACACTCTAACTCTCCCATCTTACTTCTTAGACTTCTGGCATTGGCATACAGACATTTCAAAGTATGTTTTTTGTTTGTATTAACAACCTGATTTTCAGTTGTTTGGGATAATTTGGAAATCATTAGCTTCGGTGATTCTTTACATATAGGCTCATGAACTACATTTGCTTTTATTGGAACCTCTCTGTTGGGATGCCCTAACTCTCCTGTTTCATTAGTATCCTTCAAAGATACATTTCTCCGAACCTTGCACTGCTGAGTGACTGTCGCCTTTCCCCATTGTTCTAGTTTAAAAGTTGCTCTATCTCCTTTTTGAAAGATAGTGCCAGCAGCTTGGTTCCACTCTGGTTAAGGTAGAGCCCATCCTTTCGGAAAAATCTCCCCCTTCCCCAAAGGTTTCCCCAGTTCCTTACAAAACTGAATCCCTTTTCCCTGCACCATCGTCTCATCCACACATTGAAACTCTGGAGCTCTGCCTGCCTCTGGGGACCTGCACATGGAACAGGAAGCATTTCAGAGAATGCAACCCTGGAGGTTCTGGATTTCAGTTTTCTACTTAAAATCCTAAATTTAGCTACAGAACCTGTCTCCCACATTTTCCTATGTCGTTGGTGCCCACATGTACCACGACATCCGGCTCCTTCCCAGCACTGTCTATAATCCTATCTAGGTGACGCGTGAGGTCTGCCACCTTCGCCCCAGGCAGGCAAGTTACCGGGTGGTCCTCACATCCACCAACCACCCTGCTATCTACTTTTCTAATAATTGAATCACCAACTATGATGGCCGGCCTAACCCTACCCTCCTGGGCAGTAGCCCTGAGAGACTTGTCCTCAGTGCGAGAAGACAATATATCACCTGCAGAGCAGGTCCTTCCTACAAGATCACTTCCTGCTACACCAGGTTGATGTTCTCCTACTGGGAGACCTATCTGATCCAAGGCAGCACTGGAGCTGCCAGACTGGATTTGAGACTTGGCTACTATGTCCCTCAAGGTCTCATCAATGTACCTCTCTGTCTGCTTCAACTCCTTCAAGTCTGCTACTCTAGCCTCCAGAGATCGGATTCGTTCCCTGAGAGCCAGGAGCTCTTTGCACCGAGTGCACACATACAATCTCTCACCGGCGAGTAAAAAATCATACATGTGACACTCAATGCAAAAGACTGGAAAGCCCCCCTCTTGCTGCTGGACTGTTGCTTTCATCTTAGTTTTATTGAGTTCCTAGTTAAGTTTAGGATACTAAGGGAGTTGGAATTAGAGTACTTTAAATTTACAGGTGAATTTACTAATTAATCAGCTAGTGTCCTTCAAGGGGATGATTACAATTAAATAAGGGCTGGTACAATACTATGATTTAGATAAGACCCTGATTGATTTTTAATGAGAAAGTGTCTCTTGCCTAAAAATCAAGGGTTGAGTGGGAGTGAAAGACAGGCACTAGAATTAACTATCTCTGGCTTGCTTATTACCTCAGACAAACATAAACTCTAAAGAATATATCCCTCTATTTCACCTTTCACCAAACTTTTATAAGTCCAAAGATTTCCCAAAGCTATACTTACCAACCAGACCCTGAACAGTGGAACACTAAAGAGCAAAATATAAAATTATAAGAAATGCACATACCCAAAGATGGCATATTCCAATTGCTAAAATCTCAAAATAATTTTTTTTTACCTTTGTTGTCTGATCTTTTTATTGTTCTAATCAGTTGGTCCAGATCTCTTTTTTCCACTTTCCCCTTGTCAGACGTTTCTTAATTCTATCTCCAAGGTCACTTTTATCTTTCTGTTTCTTCTCTCTCCTATTTTCTTCCCTTCCTCTCTCTCTCACACACACACACATGCTTTCTCTCACAGACTCCCTTACACATACAAGCTCTCACACATGTTCTACCACACACACACAAGTTCTCACTCACACAATCAGGCTCCCATTCTCACATATAACCTCCCAGGCGCCCATTCTCACATATTCACATTCAGGCTCCCATCCTCACATATTCACGTTCAGGCTCCCATTCTCATACACACATCCAGGCTTCCATCCTCATACACACATCCAGGCTTCCATTCTCACATACTCACACCCCGGCTCCCTTTCTCACATATTCACATTCAGGCTCCCATCCTTATACACACATCCAGGCTCCCATTCTCACATACTCACACCCAGGCTCCCATTCTCACAAGCTCGCACCGGGGCTCACCGCCAAACACCTTCTTCACTGCCACAGAGACAGGCTCCCATGGTGGACTTGCTTCGGCTGGCCGAACAACTTCGCCGCCATGGGGATAGACCGTCATGGCGGCCTTGCTTCGGCTTGTCTTCTTTACTGCCATGGTGAGGTGCTCCCATAGTGGCCTTCCTTTGGCGGGTCTTTTTAAGCGTCCTGTGGCCTCTCCTGTTGCTGTTGCCCTCCCAGGTGTGCCGCCCCGTGCAAATGCATCATGTGCACACCCAGTCGCGTCGAGCCTGTTCCTGGCCAAGCACCCCACGATCTGGTGGGAGGTATCTATGGGAGTGAAGAAGATTGCTGTGAGAAGTTATTTTGTAAAGAGTTTTATTTTTATGTGGAGTCTGGTCCTGCCTCACAAATGTCCCCTCTGCATAGAGGCGGTCAGGATAAGGTGCTGTCTCTCCCTGCCTGAAATAAAAGGAGGGACAGCAGTATCAGAGAAGAAAAGAAGTATTTTTTGGGAGAAGAAAGTTTTGTTCCTATTTAGGGAGGGATTTTTTTGCCAGCATTTCCTGCCCGAGACAAGGAAAAGGACATTTGTGTTTTGCTCTTTTTGGGACTCTCCAACCTCCGAGGTCCTCTGTCACATCAGAAGAGACAGGAGATTCCAACCCATGCTAGGAGCCCACTTTCTAGCATTTGGAGGGCTTAGTCATTTTCTTGGTGCTTGCTATCAAAAAGGACCCTGGCTCAGCAGTGCAGATCTGAGACCATCAGAACTTTTTGGAGTTGATTTCCTGAACTTTGATTGAAGATTTTGTTGCTAATTAAACTTGAAGTGGTTTTGATGATTACAGTAAATGTATTTTTTGGAACACCCATCAGAGTGTCCAGCATTTTCTGTAAGAGTCAGAGGTACCCTAAAGCAAGGACAACCAAATAGCGAGGACAGCTATGAGAGAAATAGCCAAGAGACTGAGAGAGACTGTGTGTTGGTGCCCACCTCCTTGAGCATAGAGGCCCCGTCAGAAAGAACCCTGGCACCCTGGGGCCTTTGGACTGAGAGAGAAAGACAAGAGTTGGAATAAAAGTGGCCTCGAGTTCAACACGCGAATATGCTAATTGCTACTCACGTAAAGTTTTGGAAATTCACTCCATTGTGTGTACATGTTTTTAAAACTTTATATGTGTAATCACTACCACAGTGCTGTATTCTGTATGGTGTTCTCATGCTACAGAGGTAGGTTGCAGTTAGGCTGCGCTGACACTATCCTGACCCTCCCCCTTCCCCGCCCCAGGCCTCTCTGCTTTAAATGCAAGAGCAGGGCCAGTGCTAGCTTTTTTGCTACCCTGTGCGAACAATTACTGTGCTCCCCCCCCCCCCCCCCCCCCCCCCCGCATTTATTCATTGTGTGTCCCAGGGCCATCAAAAAACGCGCAGCTCCCTTCAGTGATACAAACTTTAAAAACTGACACCATCTCCCCCCTCCCCTGAATCCATGGCTGGTGCAAGGGTGTTAGGTGTCCCAGGTGAACCTTGTACAACACCCCCCCTGCTCCATTCCACACACACAGTTAAAGATATGCATTTATATTATAAGTGAAATATATCAAAGAACAGTATTCTGAGGTAAAAATATCACTTACATTATATTTACATTCCCTGCTGTGAAGCCAACCAGAAATCCCTGAAAAAAAGACTCTTGGAACCCATATGCTATTAGGCCTATTGTGATGTTTGTTGGGTGTGGGCTTGACTCTCCAAACGCCCTAAAGCACTAATACACTTCCTATTAGGAAAATGCCTCACCTCAGTCACACATGCAGAAGATAAACAGACCCTCACCAAATAGAGAATAGAGCAACCATAAAGTAGAAATACAAACCTGCAGACAAAAACTGAACTGGAAAGCCAGACTCTCTATGTAGTCCAACAATGAAAAAACAGAACATCACCATTCCTCAAACATCAAACAATAAAATCAAGAAATAAAAAAAAATCATAATACAAAAAACATACTAATAATAATATTTAAATAAAAGCTGTTGAATAAAAGATCAAATAATTAAAAACTCATATACAAGTTTTTTTAAATGTCCCAAATACCAATAAAATATTTCAAAACAACAGACACAGCAAATAACACCTGAAAAATAAAACTAAAACGGATTTTAAAAATTTATGCTCTCCATACCTGGGAACTTTTGATTTCCAGTCACCCTGAGATTGTCATGGATTAGTAGGAGAGGAATGCACAAACTTTCTCCTCTTTTTCTCATATGCACGCACACACACACACACACACACACACACGCTCGCTCATACACACATACGCTCCCTCTCAGACAAACCCGCAGGCATCTCTAGCTTTTCTTTGGTTGGGATCTACCAGCAGCATTCCCCGCTGATCTCATACATCGCGAGATTGGCATAGAGACAGTGCTACTTTTGCACATTCCCAAAGATAATGTATGCCAATCACTAAAAATTCTAAATGATTTTTTTTTTACTTTTGCAGTCTGATCTTAGTTTTCTAACTGGCTGGTCACAGGCTTTTATTTTCACCTTCCCTTCTTGGGCTTTTGCAATTCCTTTCACAGGGTCTCTTTTTTTTTCTGTTTGTTCTCTGTCCACCTGTCTTCTTTTCTTCCCTCAAGCACACACTCAGGCTCTCTTTCTTACATGCTGTCTCTCTCTCCCATACACACACACATGCAGGCTCTAATTCTCACATGCTGTCTCTTTCTCAGACACACACACATACTCAGGCTCTCATTCTCAAAAGCTGTCTCCATCACACATATACATACACTCACATGCTCTCTCACACACCAACTCTCACTCTCTATTGCTCTCTCATACATACACAATGTATCTCTTTCACATGCTGCCTCTCTTACTCTCACATGCTGTCTCACACAAACACACAGGATCTCACTCTCATATGATGTCTCACATACTCACAAAGGCTCATATGCTGTCTCTACGATCATACAGGCTATCACTCCCATACACAGTCTCTCAACTCACTCTCACAAACACACACTCTACACGGCCTTACCTCTTAGCCTCCTCTTCGTGGGTCACCGCAGGATAGGCTCTGTGGTGGCCCTGATTTTCTCGGGCCACTGCAAGGTGGGATCCACAGCAGCAGCTACTGTTCTTCTGCACGCAGCCAATGCTCCTCCTCCTTTCTGCCCACTCATCTCCAGCAATATTTTTCTTCCGGGTCTGCACAGGTAGGAAAGAGGAGGGGCACCTGGACTGAATTTTTCTTCGGGCTGTGTGAGATGAGCTCATCATGGCCCTGCCGATCAAAGTGTCCCCCCCCCCCCCCCCCCCTTGGAACGAAACTGCTTTCTGCTTTTTCTTCCACCAGTGGACCCGATCTACCGGTGGCAGAAAAAGCAAAAAATCTTCCGTCGTCGGTGGGATTGGGTCCACCGGCAGCAACACAGGCCTCTCCCTGCACCCGACGCTGCCCCACCGGGTATGCTGCCCCGTGCAATTGCACGATTTGCTTACCCAGTGGTGCCGGGCCTGCACAAGAGTCAGACTTTGTGACTGTGGGTGGAGATCTAGGCTGAGGATTTTAGGAGCCCAATTATAAAATCCAACGTGGGACTCCAGGAAAGCCTGTGTCTGCCTTTGATTTTATAGTATGTGTAGATGGATTCCTCATTATCATCAGCTAAACATTGGGCCAGATGTGGCAAAAGATTTTTTCCATTCTGTGTCCAGGGGAAGATCTGCTTAGTACACCTGGCCCATTCTGTCTTTGCTCCTGGTTAGATAGAACATACAGTTCTGAGATATTGAAATCTCTCACATGTGGAAAGGTCTCTAAAGCAGGCAAGGAGAACAGTTCTTCCTCTCAGTTCTTCAGGCATTTCCAAGCTGAGGTTTAAGACTGGTTACAGGCAGCTGTGTGCCAATCTGCTTCTCTTCACAATCCATCTTCAGCTAGGATTTGCTGGCGGCTGATATGTCTCCTGTCTATGTACCTTTATCTTACCATCAGTTCCACCCTCTTCCTACATATTGAAATTCTGTGTGCCTTCTGCCAGATCCCTTTCCAATTCTTTACAGTGAGATCCAATTGTAGGTCACTATTCCGTGCCCTTATCAGTCCGAGAAAGGGCTTCTTGGCCACCAAGCAACTTAAAATGGCCTTGTATAGTTGAGATAGTCCTCTCCTTGGAATGATTTCCTGGAGGAAGACCTTCTCAATCAAAGAGGGTGGTGTTGGCTCCCATCCACGTTCCCTAAGATGGTCAAGCACCTCCAGTAGTCTATCATAAAATCCCCGTGAGACCTCAACCACAAAATCCTCCCACTGAGAAGAGTTTACAGTCAACACCCTCCTCCTGCCATGTTTCCCCCACAAACTTTAAAGCCAGTCTCCACCAACCCGTTGCCTCTGCACAAAAAGTATGCAAAGATAACGGATTACCAGATTATGTTGGAGAGGTTGTGGGATGGAAAGATCCTATTTGCATGTCCGGTGAGAGTGTCCGTTGGTTGCCACTTTCTGGGAATCTGTTAATGAGCTACTGGAACAAATGGTGGGAGCTCCTGTGTCTCTCACACCCATTGTTGGGGAAATGGGAATCCAGTTGATTGCCCACAGCTAAATGACATTGACTCTCCATTTGCTATATGCTGGCAGTTTTACAGTCTCTTCAATGTGGAAGTGCACCCCATCCCTTGAACTGTGGCATAAGCAAGTACTTGCTCTGGCAAATATAGAAAAGCTTACTTTTATGTGGAAACATAATTTGGCTATATATGAGAAGATTTGGGAAGTTTTTGGACTTATTGGAATAATGTATCCCGAGGGAATACTGACATTTGGAATTTGCCTGCTTTGCTATTTCTTGATTATATAATATCGTATTATATAGCCCTGTAATATTGTCAGTAGATACCTCCTAAGACTAGTGGCTCACTTGATAATGTATTGAATTTCTGATTGTGCTATGAATTTCCTTGATAAATAACAAGTATAAGAAAAAGTCCTTGGCACTGGGTATTAGTCTGATAAATGAAGGAACTGAATTCCAAATAATGGGACCATAATTGAGAAAGCTCGATATTGCATAAGTCAGGGAGATGGTATTTCAAGTAAACATTGCCTTGATGATCTTAGGTTTCGAGAAGGGACATGGAAGTGCAAGGTTAAAAACAACCAAGGACTGGTAATATTGTGTATCAAATAGTGTATAATGGATAGTATTTTATAAATTATACACCATTGGTACATGTCAGAATAAAACTATTTCTAGCCACATGTGATGTGCTTGAGGGGTCTGGGTTAACTTGGGGGAGTGCAAGTGCAGGCTAAAGAACCAGGGGAGGGAGGGGTCTTGATAATAGGTTGAAATCTTCTGCTCAGTGTGCAGCAGCAGCAGCCAAGAAAGCAAATAGAATGCTAGGAATTATTAGGAAAGGAATGGAGAATAAAACAGAGAATATCATAATGCCTCTGTATCTCTCCATGATGCAACCTTATTTTGAGTATTGTGTTCAGTTCTGGTCACCACATCTCAAGAAAGATACAGCAGAATTTGAAAAGGTACAGAGAAGGGCAACCAAGATGATAAAGGGAACGGAATAATTCCCCTATGAAAAAAAGGCTAAAGAGGTTAGGACTTTTCAGCTTGGAGAAGAGACAGCTGAGGGGCAATATGATAGAGGTTTATAAAATAATGAGTGGAATGGAACGAGTAAACGTTAATCAGTTGTTTACTCTTTTAAAAAATATAAAAACTATTCAACACAAAATGAAGTTACGAGGTGATACATTTAAAACTAATAAGAGAAAATATTTTTTTTACTCCATGCCTAATTAAGCTCTGGAATTCATAGTCAGAGGATATGGTGAAAGCTATTAGTGTAGCTGCGTTTTAAAAAGGTTTGACCAAGGTTTGACCAAGTTTCCGGAGGAAAAGTCCATAACCTATTATTAAGGTGGAGTTTCAGACATTCACTGGGATAAGCAGCATGAAATCTATCTACAATCTGTGATCCTGCCAGGTACTTGTGACCTGAATTGGCCACTGTTGGAAATAGGATACTGGGCTAGATGAACCTTTGGTCTGACCCAGTAAGGATCCAACAGAAGAAAATAGGATAAAGCATAAGCGTTGGCAAGTTAAATGTAAGACATTGATAAGACAGGCTAAGAGAGAATTTGAGGCAAAATTCAGAGTAAAAACTTGTTTAAATATATCCGAAGCAGAAAGCCTGCAAGGGAGTCAGTTGGACTGTTAGATGATTGAGGGGTTAAAGGGACACTTAGAGAAGATAAGACCATCGCGGAAAGATTAAACAATTTCTTTGCTTTGGTGTTTACTGAAGAGGATGTTGCGGAGATACACATTCCGGAGAAGGTGTTCATGGGTAATGATTCAGATGGACTGAACCAAATCACAGTGAACCTAGAAGATATGGTAGTGTTGTAACCATCGCTGCCCAACGTCTTCACTCCACCCTCCTTACCTCTTTGGCGACTCCCTCCTGGGTTGATGGAAGTTTGGCTGCCGCGGCGTCATCTTGCCGACTTCCTCCGGCGTCCCCGGACCGGCTAGACGCTGCCTTCTGCCATGTTCTCCTGAGGCCTAAGGGCGCGCGCGCGGCATGGCCCCGACTCAAGACCAGCAGTGGCGCGAACCTCAGGGGTGTCCCCCTGAGATGACATCATCATCTTCGGATATTTAAAGGTCTTTCATTTTGCTAACTAATCGAGTTAGCAAAGGGTTTCCTACCTAACTGCCTTCAGGTATCGCTGCGGATGGGATTCACTCTCCGCGTACCTTGCTACTCTGCCTCCTTGTACCTTGCTACTCTGCCTCCTCAGACTTTACCAGGGGTACCTGCTCCTCGGGGGCCTCGCTCTCTCTTTTACTTTTCAGGTCGCAGTCTGGAACCGGTACTCGCTCCTTGAGGGCCCACGTTCCTGGACCTGCTACTGAATATAACTTCTGCCAGGAAGTCACCGCTGCCCACAACACCAGTGAGTTACCATCTCTCTCTCAGAGCTTTCCTTGGAACCAGGTACTCGCTCCTCGAGTGCCTACTTCATTCCAGCTCCTGAGCTGTTCTAAGAGATCACAGTGTGAGTGTTACCATCAAGGTTCTGTTCCTGAACTCTGCATACTCTGCCTACTCACTATCTCAGTTTCTCTACAGCTCAGCCTTCCTGGGATTGCTGTTCCAGTGCCTGAGGGACTACAGCCCAGCCAGGCTATTCCAGCTCACTACTGCCACCTCTGGTGGTTCTCAAAAACTGTTTAATAAAAGAACTTGTGTGTGTCTGTCTCCCGACTCTGAGCCTGACCGGTGGTCCCTCTCGGGATCTTCCCTCGAGGGTGTGGTCAGCTGCCACCGGACCAAGGAACCACCCACAACTATCACAATATGTATATATATATATATATATATATATATATATATATATATATATCAAATAAATAAATAAATAAAATATACCAGGGTTGTATGCTGATCAGTAGGATAAATTCGGGTATAGAGAGAAAGGTCATATTTGTGGGAGGCCTCATGAGAGGCTTCTAGGAAAAGTAAGTCATGGGATAGGTGGCAATGTCCTTTTGTGGATTACAAACTGGTTAAAAGACAGGAAACAGAGTAGGATTAAATGGACAATTTTCTCAGTGGAGGGGTGTGAGTAGTGGAGTGCCTCAGGGATCTGTATTGGGACCCTTACTTTTCAATATATTTATAAATGACCTGGAAAGGAATACGATGAGTGAGGTAATCAAATGTGCAGATGATACAAAATTATTCAGAGTAGTTAAATCACAAGTGCATTGTGATAAATTGCAGGAAGGCCTTATGAGACTGGAAAACTAGGCATCCAAATGGCAGATGAAATTTAATGTGGACAAGTGCAAGGTGATGCATATAGGGAAAAATAACCCATGTTATAGTAGTTACACAATGTTCCATATTAAGAGCTACTACCCAAAAAAGAGATCTAGGCATCATAGTGGATAACATATTGAAATCGTCGGTTCAGTGTGCTGCGGGAGTCAAAAAAGCAAACAGAGTGTTGGGAATTATTAGGAAGGGAATGGTGAATAAAACGGAAAATGTCATAGTGCCTCTATCGCTCCATGGTGAGACCACACCTTTAATACTGTGTACAATTCTGATTGCCGCATCTCAAAAAAGATATAGTTGTGATGGAGAAGGTACAGAGAAGGGCGACTAAAATGATAAAGGAGATGGAACTGCCCCCCCTATAAGGAAAGACTAAAGAGGTTAGGAATGTTCAGCTTGGAGAAGAGACGGCTGAGGGGGGATATGATAGAGATATTTAAAATCATGAGAGGTCTAGAATGGGTAAATGTGAATCGGTTATTTACTCTTTCGGATAATAGAAGGACTAGGGGGCACTCCATGAAGTTAGCATGTGGCACATTTAAAACTAATCGGAGAAAGTTCTTTTTTACTCAACGCACAATTAAACTCTGAAATTTGTTGCCAGGGGATGTGGTTAGTGCAGTTAGTGTAGCTGGTTTTAAAAAAAGGATTGGATAAGTTCTTGGAGGAGAAGTCCATTATCTGCTATTAATTAAGTTGACTTAGAAAATAGCCACTGCTATTACTAGCAACAGTAGCATGGGATAGACTTAGTTTTTGGGTACTTGCCAGGTTCTCATGGCCTGGATTGGCCACTATTGGAAACAGGATGCTGGGCTTGATGGATCCTTAGTCTGGCCCAGTATGGCATGTTCTTTTGTTCTGATATCCTTATGATCTAACTATGATCTAACTTCTCCCTAGAGTTCAGTCTAACTACATCATAATAGCCGCCAATCACTTTTGCCTCCAAAACCTTGTCCAAGTTACATCTTAAGTTATTTATTGCTGTACCTATGACTATCTCTACTAGCAAAATGTTACAATTCCCCTACTCTTTATTGCAAAGAATCCCTTTCACTGAAGATGGTAACATCTCCCACCCCTTACACACAGAGATTGTTGTAAGTTTCCCCAAGCTAAAAAAAAACCTACCAGATTACCAGATGTACTAAGTGTGATATGGGGTATAATGTTCAGCTCCAGTCTTGGGCACCAGGAGGCACCTGGGGAAATAAAAAAAAATGTTCACTGTTGCTGTTCAGACTAGATAGTTGAAGTTCTCTGGGATAGGGCCTAGTCGTTACGATGCTGCTTGCAAGCCTAGCGCAGCTCTCACCTCCGACGCAGCCTGAGCACCGCTGCCTGTTCTTTGTGGCAGGCAGAGCCGCCACCGCCACCGCTGCCATCTCCGGTGCAGCCGGAACGCCGCCACCATCTGTTCCCCTCAGCCTGGAGGCCACTGCCGATGTCCTTCTCTCGTGGCCCTAGTGCCGCTGTCAACAAGTTTCTTCATGGTGTGGAGCCGCCGACATGTGGGCCCTGTGCCGCCTTGATCTTCGCGGCATGGATGCTGCCGCCTCTGTCCCTGGTTCTGGCGTCTCTCTCTAGGCGCGTGGCTTTACCTCTTCCGATTTTTTAAAGGGCCCATGGTGGGAAAAGCCCCGCGGGCCCGCCTGATGACGTCATCTGGGAGTCTTCTCTTCAGCCCTATAAAAGGGCTCCTCATCAGTCCCTCATCGCGTTCGCAAGGAGCCAGTTTGCTCCTGGATTCCTCGTCTGCTCCAGCTCTTCGTTCCAGGAGGTTCAAAGGTCCATCTTCGCTTCTTCAAGGTCCTCTGTTTTTCATGGGAGCTCCCTTGTCTTCGTCCATGGTTCCTGGTCTATCATCGGATCCTGCGTCCTCGTCCATTCTGATGTTCCTGTCTCCAGATGTTCCTGACATTCCTGATGTTTCACGTTCCAGTCCTGATCCTGATGTGCTCGTCTGCAGAACTTCGTCCTGCTTCCATGTTTCCTACTTGTCCACCTTTCCTGGGGTGCCACCGTCATGGTTCGTGACCAGCCCATGGGGGGCTGTGTAGGGCGCTTCGTGGCACAAGGCCTGTCTTCACGTCTGCAGCACAAGTCTCCAGAAGGCCCCTTGTTTTTAATTCTGAGGTCTGTTCCTGAATCCCGAGTCTTGAATCCTGTTCCCGATCTTTGGAGTACCTTGTTCCTGCTTTCGTTCTCAAGCCAGACCCTGCTCTGCTTCAGCGTGGTCCGCAACCAGCCACGGGCGGCTGTGTAGGGCACGGCTCAGTGCAGGCCTCTCCTGAATCTTTGACATGTTTCCAGTCCCAAGTCTCCACTTCCTCGCCTGAAGTCTGCTTTGCTTCCAGCATGGTCTGCGACCAGCCATGGTCGCAGACCAGCTGGACCATGTGTAGGGTGCGCTGTGGTGCAGTATTCACTCTGTACTAGTGCCTGTATCCTGAAACCTTGTCTGAGTCTTCCAAGAATCCTGAAACCTTGTCCAAGTCTTCCAAGTATTCTGAATCCTTGTCCGAGTCTTCCAAGTATCCTGAAACCTCGACCTAGTCTCCAAGTGCCTTGTCTCGTCCAAGTCTCCAAGTTACGTCTCGTCCAAGTCTCCATGTGCCATCGCCTGTCCTCGACCTCTGTCCGTCCTGTCGCACCTGCCATTTCCAGGCGGTGGGTCCAAAAGGGTTATCGAGTGGCTGGAGGGCTACCCAAAAGACCAGCATGGCATCATTGGGTCTCTTCTGGAACGTTTGGGTTCGGCAAGGTCAGGGTTCGAAGTCTCTAGCCTGTTTGCCCGTGCTCGAATGCACCTCGCCTGCCTCGGTGCTTCTCTGGAGCTCGCCCTCTGGGGCCGTGCTGTGGTCTAAGAGCACACTATCTCCCCAGAGTCAGGGCCGCTCCCTAGCGCTCCCGCAACACTAGTTTTACTTAATCAGTACATAACTTGTAGAACATGATACGGAGGGCTAAATTTTTAGCTACCTGGACAAAAAAAAACTATAATTGAAACTTCTCTCCCCCCATCTAACCAGCTAAATTTTACCTGGGTAAAAAGGGGGTTGGCAGAGAGCATTCCAGGGGTGGGGGCTTAAGTTTAGTCTAATAGCACTGAGATATTAACCACTACTTGGCTAAACTTAGCCAAGTAAGGGCCTGGTTTGCGAAAGCTTTTCTCCTATCCTGTGTGCATGGGAAAAATGCTTAGTAAGTGAGGCCCTAAGTCTGCTCGGAAAAAACACTGCCTTAAATTGACTTGGGTGACTTTATGTGAATGACGTTTGAGGAGTATATTCAGCAGCAGAATTGTCTGGGTTAAGTTCCACTAAATGTTTCACCTAAAGTTATCCAGGGAAATTCCTTCTCCTCAAGCTGATAAAAATAGACTTCAGGGTGTCAGAAATTTGCCTCAGATACAGTTTCCAGCCCACAGCGAGCCTTCTGGTCCATGCAAGACAGAAGGTGAAGTGCAGCCCTCCTTCACTGCCTCAGTTCTGCTTATCCCGTGTTCTGGCCTGGCCGGCTTAGACCCAGGACAGCAAACCCAAGCTGCACACGCAGGATCAGGCGGCACAAGTGTGCAAACTCATTTAAACTTTGGGGCCTGAAGCCGAGCAAAGGCATTTGTTTTCCAGACTGGAGAAAGACAGGAACAGGTGCGAGAAGATCCTGGAAAAGTATGCAACCTTAACCGGGGCACATAAGATAAAACCAGAAACAAAGGGGTCGTCTTCTCCTTCTTTAGCACTGGTGAATGAGTTCAAAACCTTGATCATGTTAGCTGTTGAAAAGGACTGGGCGCATTGGAGGTTTTTTGGTTTTTTTTTTTGGGGGGGGGGGGGGGGGCCGTCCCTTATTAGACATGGAAAAATTCAATGTTCTCCTCTGTGAATCTATCTGGTGTTCCTCTCCCCTCCCCCAAGGGGGGGGTGTCTCAATCTCACTGATAGTTACTAGACCCAAACCCTGAGATTAAGGAGAGTTGTCCTCACACAGATTAGTGGGTCCAACCAAGTTGAAATTTATTTATAGACCAAAGGGGGGGAAAACAAAAACAATCTATTATGAGACACCAGAAAAAAACAAAACAAAACAGCAGTCACAGATTCCACAGCACGGAAAACATACCAGGCAAAAGGAACCCCCCCCCCCCCCCCCCTAGTGCAGTCAGCTCAAAATTCTAGGAAAAATATCCTAGATTTATCTAAGTGACGTACAAAAACTGGGAAAAACAGTGGTCCCTCATACTCCTCTGGCAAGGCGAAACTTCCATCAGCAGATGAGTCCTCCTATGAAAGGTTCACCTCGTCACCTCTTTGTGCGGCTCCCCCGACAGTGCATGGATCTTAGCTGCTGGGTCCAGCTTCTCCTTGCCTTTGCTACTGATCAGTCGTCTTTTGAAGGTAATTCGTTTTTTTGTTGCTAGTCGCTGAAATATTAATAATGGAAAGTGACTTTAATCCTATCCCTGTTATCATGGGACAGGGTGGTTATTCAGGAGTGCACTTCCTATCCTGTTCTAACATTAACGGTAATGTTTCATTATTGACTATTGCCCCTTATCGGTCTGTCTCATCAATGCAAGATCTATTAAGAGCAGACTAGAAAAAGTGTACCATGTTTTTTTAATAGATGAGCAGCCGGACCCTTATGTGTATGTAACAGAATCTTGGTTACTTGACTCTGTTTTTTCACAATTTTGTCCTTCCAATTATGACTTTGTTTTCTAAGCCAGAAGAGGAGATGGTTTACTAATTATAAGTAAAAAAAAAAAAAACCAAACAAACATCTAGGCTTAAGCCTGTGTTCAATAGACGTAGATGCTCCACATGAAGTTTTATACTTAATAAAGATTGGGGAGTTGGCCTTTTTTACTGCCCTCCAGGTCAGTTAACTAGCAACTATACTCCAGTTACAGATGCTCTGTTAGAAATTAAACAAGAATTGAACATCATGGCTCTGGGAGATTTTAATCTCCATGTTGACGTAACCCCATTCTCCTATTCATGCTAAGGCTTTCTATCTGCAAAGCATGCGCTGGGCTGGGAACAAAAGGTACATGACCCAATGCATCATCATGGTCACACGCTAGGTTTGTGTTGGTTTTTATTTTTAAGCAGAAAAATAACTGGCCTGTATTTCTCTGGTTTTAGCTGCAGAGAAACACCTTGGAGAGATTATTATTTACTCATATGTAACATAGTTGTTCCTAAGTTGCAGTCTCAGTTTAATCAGAAATCGTCTATTTTTCTGAAGAGGTCCTGTATTGATACCAATGTTACGTGATGATCTATGGGCCCCTCAAATTGCAAAAAAATTGATATTCAGGATGTTACAGAGGCTGTTAATTTTTGGAACAGTTCTCTTATGTCCACCATTGAAGCTATTCCTCTGTTCAAAAAATGTTAAAATTAGAAGATCTATTTGAGCTCCTTGGTTTACTCAAGATTTTTAAAAATTTAAAATCAGACTTGCGTATAGGCTTGAACAAAGTTTGCGTAAGAATCGTCGGGAAGGTGATAGTTTCTTATAATCTTGCTTTGAACAAATATAGAGAAAAAATTATTCATGCTAAAAAAAATGTATATTTGTACATCTATTCACATATCTGAGAACCTTTCATTTCCTGTCACCCTGAGATTGTCGGGGGGGGGGGGGGTTTGATAGCACCATGCACACAAACTTTCTCACAATAGCACACTCACATGTTCATTCACACACATACATGCACTTTCTCACATACACATACACTTCTCGCCCTCTATCATATACATGCACTCCTCTCCCTTTTCCACAAAATATGCACACTATCTTCTCTCCTTCCACGCACATACATACACCCATACACACATGCACTCACTCCTCTCCATTTTTCACCCACACCCACACACATACACACTTCTCTCCCTCTATCATACGCATACATGCACTCACATACACCTGCACATTCCCTTCTCTCCTTCTTCCACACACATACTGTTACGGGCCCGGGCCATGCCCCGGTCCCTCTACCTTCCTCAGGGCCGGCCCGGGCCGCTGGAACCTCTCTTCGGCTGGCAAGGAACGGCCTAGCCTCTGCCATGGTGTTCCCTCCTCGAGGGAGACATCGTCGATCCTCCGTGCTTGGCCCTGCCCTCTAGACGCACGCGCGCGCAAGGGCTCTAGATTTAAAGGGCCCAGCGCGGGAAGGTGGAGGACAGCCCACAGATGACGTCAGACGCTGCAGGGATATTTAAACCCTGCTTCCACCTCTATGCCTTGCCTTGTAACAAGGTTCACTCTTTAATTAGAGTCACTAGTTGCTACTTCGGCTTCTGACTACTGGCTTCTGACTTCGGCTTCCGACTACTGGCTTCTGACTTCGGCTCGTCCACTGGCTTCTGATTCCGGCTTTCGTCCACTGGTTCCTGACTCCGGCTCTCACCCAGGAGGCCTCTCCTAAGTCCAAGCAGCTCGGGTCCTCACGAGCTCCTCTCGGGGGGACTGCGGGCTTCCAGTGGTGAAATTCCAGTTGGCCTCCTGGCTTCAGCTCTACTCTTCACTATCCTCTGGAACTCCTCTTCAGACACCGACCCACAGGAGATAGCACATAAGTCCAAGCGGCTCGGGTCCTCACAGGCTCCTCCTGGAGGGACCTCGGGCTTCCGGTGGTGAAGATCCCTCCGGTCTCCTGTCTTGACCCGCCTCCCGGCTTCGACTTCCACTGTGGGCCAGCCAACTCAAGGCTCCACGAATCCAACAGTTTGCAAAGCCGTGGACCTGGCGGACGTGGCAGGCTTAAAGGCCATCCCCGGAATTGCCCAACGTTTGCAGCAACAGCAAGTCTGCCTTGATGCTCTGATGGTGACTGTAGACAGACTGGCCAATCGTATTGATGGAACACCTGCACTCATACCTCCTGTGCCAATTGCAGCGGCCAATCCTGAACCAGCGATGCCCAACAGCTGCCGGCACCATCACGGTACTTGGGGGAAGCGAAGTACTGCTGCGGATTCCTCAATCAGTGTTTCATACGATTCAATCTGCTGCCTTCCCAGTTTTCGACAGATCAGATTAAGACCAGTTATATTATCTCTTTGCTGGATGGGAAGCCCCTGGCCTGGGCCTCTCTGCTATGGGTGCGTAAAGATCCCCTTCTAGGGAATCTGGAACAGTTTGTCTCGGCCTTTTGACATATCTTCAATGAGCCTTCTCGCAGGCCCACTGCCACTTCTGAGTTACTTCAGCTACGCCAAGGCAACTGGTCCTTTGCCGAGTATGCGGTGGAATTCCGCACCCTGGCAGCCGAGCTAGACTGGAGGGACGACAGCCTCCACGGCATATTCTTGGAAGTTATCTCTTCAAGACTCCAATATGAGCTAGCAGCGAGGGATCTCCCGGATGACCTGAACAGCCTGATTGATCTGGCTGGACGGGTGGATCGCCATATCAAACACCAGTTTTGGGAAGGCAGGTCTGGTCTTAAACCCAGTAACTCTGGGCCTACATTTCCCCGACCGGTACCTTCCTCCTCTTCCTCTCCCAGAGACCAGGACGTAGAGCCTATGCAGTTGGGTCGAGGTCCAATCTTGCAGGAAGAGAGAAGATGGTGCTGCGCTCATGGTCTGTGCCTATATTGCAGTGGCAAGGGGCACTTCCTAGCCCGATGTGGTGAGCGGCCGGGAAACGCCAGAACCTAGGGATCATTGGGGAGCTGACCCTAGGTAATACATGTACCGCCTCCTCATGTACTGTACCAGTTACTCTCGTCTACCCCGGGGGTACATTTGATACGCTGGCTTTGGTCGACTCCGGAGCCGGAGGGAATTTCATCCTCGCAGACCTCATCCAGCAGTTGCAGATTGGGGTCCAACCCCAAATCTGTCCTATCCGGGTATCTTCTATTCACAGTACTCTCCTTCCGGGAAGTATTACTACCCGCACCAAGCCCTTGGTTCTTCGCACCGGCCTCCTGCACGTGGAAGAGATCTCTTTCCTTATACTGGAGAAATCCATGCATCCCATCATCTTGGGCTTACCCTGGCTGCAGAAACACTCCCCAGTCATACACTGTGATTCTCTTCAGATCGCATCTTGGGGCCCTTCTTGTTTTGACTCCTGCCTGACGAATATTCCTCGTCCCAGTGTGCCCCTCTTGACCACACCCATGGCACTGCCGCCACAGTACCAAGACTATGAAGATGTCTTTTCTAAGGAGAAAGCTGAACGTCTCCTGGAATACCGGCCCTTTGACTGTGCCATAAACCTGTTTCCTGGCACCACGCCTCCCAGGAGGCGGGTTTATCCTTGTCGCTTCCAGAAACTCAGGCCATGTCTTCATATATTCAAGAGAATTTGGACAGAGGTTTCATTCGGCCCTCTAACTCCCCTGCCGGGGCTGGGTTCTTCTTTGTGGCCAAGGGTGGGTCGCTCCGACCCTGCATCGATTACCGCGGCCTCAACGCCATCATGCGACAGGACAGGTACCCTTTGCCTCTGATTCCAGAGTTACTAGACCGGCTGCAAGGAGCAAAGGTCTTTACCAAGTTGGACCTCCGGGGTGCCTACAATTTGGTATGGATATGACCCGGCGACGAATGGAAGACCACCTTCAATACTAGAGACGGGCACTACGACTATTTGGTCATGCCCTTTGGCTTGTGCAATGCCCCTGCAGTCTTTCAAAACCTCATGAATGAGGTCTTGAGGGATATGTTGCATACCTCGGTTATAGGGTACCTCGATGATGTGTTGGTATATTCTAAGGATTTGCCCATGTACCGTGTGCAAGTGAGGCAAGTACTACAGAAACTTCGGGACAATCATCTCTTTGCCAAGTTACAGAAGTGCCAGTTCGAGCAGGAATCCTTGCCATTCCTCGAATATATATAGTCTCATCCACGGGCTTCCATATGGAATCTGATAAAGTGGCAGCCATTCGGGATTGGCCACAGCCGGTAGGGGTCAAGGCCCTACAACGCTTCCTGGGCTCTGCCAATTTCTATCGCCAGTTCATACCCCATTACTCCCGGATGGTGGCACTGCTTATTTATTTATTTAAAACTTCTTCTATACCATCGTTAAGTTAGATAACCATCACGACGGTTTACAGAAAGGCACGATAATGAAAATTAAGTGTGGTATAGATTACAAATTAATCATATACCATCATAGTATGGTAACAATTTAGTAAAATAAACTATGTGTTTAAGTTAAGCCTGTTTGTTAGGAAATTATTAGGTGGTTTGAATTTAACATTAATATGCATTTGTAGGTTAAAAGTAACAACTGCTTGCTTGGTGCCGATGTGAAGAATTGGTCCCAGACGGCAATAAATGCGTTCCAGAGGCTGAAGGAAGCCTTTCTCCTTGATGTCTGTCTCCACCATCCAAATCCACAGCGTCAGTTCATCGTGGAGGTAGACGCATCTGATTTTGCGGTAGGGGCTGTCTTGAGCCAGTTATCCACGAAAGGCAAACCCCTACCATGTTCTTATTATTTCCGGAAATTCTCTCCAGCGGAGAGAAATTATAGTATCGGCGATAAGGAGCTCCTGGCCATCAAGCTCGCGCTGGAGGAGTGGCGGCAATGGCTGGAGGGGGCTCAATACCCCGTGATCATCTATATGGATCACAAGAACCTGGAATCCTTGTGCTGAGCCCAACACCTTAATTCTCGACAAGCCCGTTGGCCGCTCTTCTTTAGCCGGTTCAATTTCCTCCTCCAGTACAGGCCAGCCTCCAAGAACATTAGAGCGGACGCCCTCTCACGCATAGCTGAAACAGAGGATACCCCGGATCCGCCCCATTATATCCTCAATCCAGCCAAAGTCCTTCTTGCAGTTTCAGAGGTGGTTCCTATAGGTAAGACGGTCATACCCGCTCGCCTGTCCAAGAAGGTGTTGTCATGGGCTCATGACTCCTTGAGCGCAGGGCATTCAGGGGTCGCTCGAACTTTGGATCTGCTGACCAAATATTACTGTCGGCCTTAGGTAAGGAGAGATGTTCGTCTTTATGTCAACTCCTGCCCGACTGTGCTTGACAAAAGACGCCGACGGGTCGCCCGTGGCGGCTCCTTCAACCATTACCTATCCCCACCGAACCATGGACCCATTTGTCCACCGACTTCATCGTGGACTTGCCACCTTCAGAAGGGAAAAGAGTGATATGGGTCACGCTCGACAGGTTTTCGACGATGACCCACTTTGTCCCCCTCACTAAGTTAACAATGGCACCTGAGCTCGCTAGCCTTTTCGCCCAGCACATCTTTCACCTACACGGACTTCCTCTCCATATTGCCTCCGACCGGGGCTCACAGTTCATGGCTAAATATTGGAGAGCACTTTGCAAGAAATTTGGGGTCCAGTTGGACTTCACGACCGCCTTTCATCCCCAAGGTAATGGCCAAGCGGAGTGCACAAACCGGACCTTGAAAGCCTTCCTCCGAGCGTTCGTGGGAGACCTACAAGATGATTGGGTGGATTTACGCCCGTGGGCAGAATTCTCCTACAATCACCATAGGCATTCAGCCACCGGTAGGCCTCCCTTCCAGGTAGTCTATGGGAGACGTCTCCAATCTCCTTTGCCTTTACCATTAGCAGTCCCATCACCAGCCATGCAACTCACAGACCAACAGCTACACCGCCTCCGGGGCTCTACTTGGGAGAAACTTCAACGCACGGCAGTCACGGCAAAGAGGTATATGAACCGTCTGCGACATCCAGCTCCAACATTCCTTCCAGGGGACAAGGTATGGTTAAGTACCAAACACCTTCGCCTGCGGGTTCCTTCGATGTACTTGGCCCCGAGGTACATTGGCCCGGGTATGCTATTCGTGCCACTAGCATTAACTCTAAAGAGTTATTTTATACCAGGGATGGTGAACTCCAATCCTCGAGTGCCACAACCAGGCCAGGTTTTCAGGATATCTACAATGAATATGCATGAGATAGATTTGCATACAATGGAGGCAGTGCATGCAAATCTTTCTCATGCATATTCATTGTAGATATCCTGAAAACCTGGCCTGTTTGTGGCACTCGAGGACTGGAATTCACCATCCCTGTTCTATATAGTCACTAGGCTACCAAATAATAATAATAACTCGCCTCATTCTTCGTTGCACAACTGGATAATTTTGTATTCATTTTTCAAAAGAAAGTTGCCAATATAGCCTGATAACTTTCATGCTTTGCATTGCCAGGTGATCTCAGCTCGAGGAAAATGATTTATCATAGGTTTTGTTTGAGAATGTTACCAGTAATGATATAATTTATATAGTGAAAAAGATGAATCAAACTGTTTGTCCTCTCTCCTCACGCAGTATTACTATTATGAGGGTCCCTTTAACTGGTATAGTAAATATTTCATTAGCATCTGGAATGCTACCTTTATCTTTAAAACAGACTTCCATCCAACCTCTTTACAAAAAAACAAAACAAAACACAAGCCACTGACTCTGATTTAGCAAATTATTAGACTTATCCCATCGATACCTTTCTTAGCTAAAGTCATCAAAGCATCTGTTGTAAAACAGCTCCACTACAAATAATCGGAGGTAAATCAATCAATACCTCCGATTATTTGTAGTAAGGTTCACTGATGTTTTGGAGGACATGCATATTATTGTTTACCGTAAAACAGCTCCAGTCATATTTGAATGAAAACAGCCTATTAGTTAACTTCCAATTCAGTTTCAGGCCTAAATACAGTACTGATACTACTGAACTGCTGTCAAGAACTAGCACTGATGCTTTCTATCATGGATTCGATTGTGGATCAAACTTTTTGTTGGTCTCATTAGACCTTTCTTCCACATTTGATATCCTCGACCATTAGATTTTATGCACCCGCCTGTCCCAAAGCGGAATCAGGGATAACATTATAGATTGGTTTGTCTCATATTTATTTATTTTATTTATTTATTTATTTAGTTAACATTTTTATATACCGAAATTCATGTAGCAATGTTACATATCATTTCAGTTTACATTATAACGTTAAACACTCATGAAAGAGTGCGATTACATCGAACAGGAAGTTGTAACTTGGATCAAGAACTGGGAAAAGATAATAAAATAATCTATAATATAATTATGATATAATATAATTATAATATAATATATTATATATAATAATCTATAAGATAATAATCTATAATAAATAAGATAATAAAATAATCTATTTAATTAATAGATCTCAACAGATTAAGTATGGCCCTTCAACTTCTTCCTAGATTCCGCTAAATGCAGG
The DNA here is from genome assembly GCF_901001135.1 of Rhinatrema bivittatum. Classification (NCBI taxonomy): domain Eukaryota; kingdom Metazoa; phylum Chordata; class Amphibia; order Gymnophiona; family Rhinatrematidae; genus Rhinatrema; species Rhinatrema bivittatum. The sequence goes on from NC_042617.1 coordinate 304,200,701, forward strand.
CATTCCACAGGGTTTGTCTCTTTTGGCCCTGCTATTCCATATTTACCTAAGATCATTGTGTAGACTTTATTCAGGGTTGGGATTACACTAAAATCTATATGCATTTCCTTTCCCTTGTTCGTTTGACCCTAATTCTACCTTAGGATCGCTTTCTATTTTCTTGACTTCCATAAAAACCTGGTTATCCTGTAAGAGATTTTCTCTAAATTTATCCAAAACCAGAATTGTTTTTCTCAGTAAAAATATAGAAAAGCTATTTCCTTGAACTTTTTCTTTTTGAGGGACAAACCAATCCATTTGTGCAACAGGCAGACATTTAGGGGTTATTATTGAATCAAGCCTCTCCTTTAAAATACATACTAACATACTAGTACAACATTTTGTTTGAAACTCTACATGCTAGGTAGATTAAAACCATATTGCGATCTGATGAATTTCTATACTGAAAACATTAATAATGCCCATTGCCCAGTAATGATTATTGTAATTCTTTATACTTGGTCCTGCTTTACTAAAACATAAGGGCTTTACAAATAAATCAAAACTCTGCTGCCAGAATTCTGACTGGGACCTCTAGGAATGCTCACATCACCCCAGAATTAAATTCTCTACCTTGATAACCAGTAGAACCTCAAATTAATTATAAAGTTCTTACACTAATTCATAACGAGCGATTATTCTCCAGTTTGTATTAACTCTCTGCTTGGAATCCACCATCTTGTTAGGAGCCTATGTTCTGAGGGACAATGTCTTCTCAAGGCTCCCAGTCACAAATTAATTAGACTTGCAGAATCAAAGAAGAGATTGTTTTCTTTGGCAGGTGCTATTTTGTGGAATCGGCTTTCTTTCTCTTTACGCAAGTAGGCCTGCAGGAATACAACTGAAAACACATCTATTCAAACAGGTGTTTAATTTATTTTAATTACCCCTGGCTATTACTGACTGCTGTTTTCAAAGATTATATGAATGCTTTAGTTTGTCATAGCTATGCTGTTTTTTTGTTTTCGTAGTCTCTTATTGTTTTTTGGTTTTAATTTCCGTTGATCTATTTTTAGGAATGTTTTATTGGAAGCCACTTAGGACACTGGAAAATGCGGCCTACAATTATTTTAAATAAATAAATACTGACTCATTGTTCCTCCTTGCGGTCCATGTGGAGAAACTAGGCAATAGCACTTAGGAGTACACCCCTAGATCTCCAGCATCCATGACAGTACAGAGACAGAATTTTGGCAACCAGAAATCCTGGATTCAGGGCCGGTGCAAGGGTCTGTATTGCCCTAGGCAGACCCAATGTCACACTGCCCCCAGCCCTCCCCCAAACCCACCATGAGTTGAATGTGCCCCTCTGACAGTGGTCGAGATATAACTATGGTCTCCCTCTTACAATGTGGTCTCTCTGTATGTTATCTGTATTGACCTCACTGTTTTGATTCTGTTTTCTAATTTTGTATATATGATTTTATGTTTTTTATGAGTGTACTTTTCTAAACCCCATTTGATCTAACCCCATTGTATAAGTGGTATACAAACATTTTTAAGTAAGTAAGTAAATAAATAAATAAATAATTAAATATACACCATGTTGCATAAACCTAGGGGCCGATGCAATTATATGCGCTGAAAGTGGGCGCTGACTTTTCAGCACCCGCTTTTTTAATGCACCCATGGCGCCCACAAGGGGGGCGCCATGCAATATGAAAATTAGGGGGTCACGTTAGGAAGGAGGCACTAGGGTCGCTTGCGCAACCTTAGTGCCTCCTTCCTAACGCGACCCGTTGTGGCTGCCGGTTATGAAGACAGATGCCAGTAAACTCGGCCTCGGTTTTCATTACTGGCAGACAGGCAGGCTATGAAAACAGAGGCTGAGTTTACCGGTGTCAGTCTTCATAACTCAGTGGTCTGCCGAGTTTTTTGTTGGGTTTTTTTTACTTTAAAAAAAAAAGTACAGAAAATCAGTTTTTTCTGCTTTTCTGTACTTCTTTTCAATGCGCTCAGCTATTAATGCACATTTATCTTTTTGCATGCGGAGTGAATGAGTAATAGCCTCATTCACATGCATTTGCATGTGATGAGCGCTATCTCATTCACTCCACGTCGGACACGCGTTAAATAGGTGCTAACCCCCTATTGCATGAGGGGGTGGATTAGCGCCTATTTATCCCGCAACCGACTGCGGACTGCATCGGCCCCCTAGTGAGTACTCTGCAAATGCTGCCACCCCTCCTTTCACATTTGCAAAGTGACGCTCTGCCCAATGACGCCGCCCTAGGCAACTGCCTAGCAAGAACGGCCCTGACTAGATTGGAAGGCTCCCACAGAAAAATTTGGCTCCACTGGTACCTCAGCCCCATGTGTGTGTGTGTGTGTGTGTCCTCTTCTCCTTTCTGCACCTCTTTCTAAGTAAAGCACACACACACACACACATATATATATATAGTACATAATGTATATATAGAGAGACCCTTTGTGTCTCCACTACGTGGCCCTAGGTCCACCCTGGGGTTAGTGAGTTTAGGAGAGAGTGCACCTTTCGTAACAGCATCTTCCCTGATAAGCTCCTAGGTGAATAAGGGAAGAGGAGTTTAGGTAGTAGTGTGGCAGGTTGGAGTTTCCATTGGAAGGATCAGGAGCATTTTTGGTGTTCTCTCCAACCTACATCAGGAAAAGAGGCATTGCCCGACCAGCTCCTTCATAGGGCTGGAAGAGAGCATTGAGAGTGAGAGAGTTTATGCCTTTTTTTCCTGAGTTTTTGTGACTGTTTCCCAGCTAAAACCTGGACATGACTGAGAAGGTTTTTTCTTCCAGCCTTAGAAGGCCAGGAGGGTCCTGGGAATCCTGTCACATAGTCCAAGAGGGGATTACAGTGACTTGAAGGTGATGATAGAGACCAAGAGTATTTTTCATGTCTTAGGGGTTTTTTTCTACCTGAATTAGGGAAGGAAGTTTTTTTTTTTCCCATCCTTCCTTACTTTACAGCTGGGAAGAATTAAGAACCGTCTTCTCATTTAGAGGCCTTATCTCCAGGAAGATCTACTGCAATCTGTTTTTGGAGAGGAGCTTGAGAGAGAAAAACAGGAGCTGTGACATCTGGAAAGCCCTAAAGGAGACTTTACCCCGGGACCCAGGACACTGACCAGTTTGGAAGAGCTCGAATGCACTTGGACCTCAGATACTGTGGGGAAGGGAATCCATCTACCAGGATACCCCCAGCCATCTGGGACATTTATCATTCCACAACCTGGAGGGTAAGCCGGGCTCAGGACCCAGCACTGAGGGTAACTTCCATAAAGGTAGAGAGAACTCACACCTGTATTCCAAGAGATGTACAGTATGGATGTACAGTAACTGGCATTCATCTTGGTTATGCAACTTAATTAGTTTGCAACAAAATCACAGTAAACTTTTATTTTGAACACCCCAGCCTGTTTCTTGTCAGTGTACCTGACCCAAAGAGCTATATAGTAATACACAAGGAAGGGATTCCACTCATGCCATGGGCCTTGAAGGTCATTCTTCCCCATCCAATTCTCTGTTAATGTATTCTCTGTTTAATATATTCTTTATTATTTGTTTGTTATTTATTTAACCCCCAGTTTATTTGACCCAAGTTTAATCTCATGTTCGATGTAATTGCACTGCTTTTGGTCATGCCTGTTTAATGTTATAATGTAAACCGAATTGATATGTAACTTTGCTACATGAATTCCGGTATATAAAAATGTTAAATAAATAAATAAATCCATAGATCAAGAACCCACACCCTGAAGCAAAAGGACTAGTGACTGTAACACTGGGACTCAGCCCTGGGACTTTTTATGGCTCTATTAGAATCCAGCCCATACCCTGGGGGTTACTTATATTTAACTCTGTACTCGGGTTCTCCTCTGTGAGTTATGGCATAATTAATACTGGGGCTAAGTCTCTCCCAAATTACTCACTCTTTTTCTTTAGCCCTGGATTTAAAGGATTCTCTGTATGGGAGTGGATAAACCTCCAGGGCCTTGGCTGTAATTTCTTCCAAATGCCAATGAGCAGGCTGGTCCAATTAAACTTTACCGATTAAATAATTCAGACATGAAATATGGCACTTTCTACAAGTCTTTTTCAGGTAATATCCATACAAAAATTAAAAATAATAAATCTGAGGAAGATCACATGATACACTGACGAGGGAGGATGTGATCTCTCGTCGTGGTGCCTATGCCCTCGCTATCTCACTCCATCCCGCGGCTTGCGCCCTCATTTTTTATACCCCCCGGGCCAGTGAGTGATATCCTTGCAGGAGTGCTGTTATCCCTGCGCTCGATGGCAGCCCGGCCGGGGAAAAAGGAGAAAGATAGGGAGAAGGAGAAGGACAAGGCCCGACAGCCTGATCTTTCCCCGGATGACGTGGCGAGCATTGCGGATGTGGGCACATCATTGCAAAACTCTGACACAGCTGACTGCGGCGGTTTTGGCAGCGATCACTCCCGAATTTAAAAAAATTTCAGAGCAACTTCAAGAGCTGAATTCGGGCATGGCGGTGATTGACCGCCGCTTTTCTGAAGTAGAAGCGCGGGTCTCTGAAAATCAAGATGGCCTCCGGGTCGCTCAAACCGACATCGCGGTGCTCAAGATCGCCCTAGAAAAGCAGGCCATGAAGATTGACGACCTGGAGAACCGCTCGCGGCGAGCTAATATAAGGTTGGTGGGGTTGCCAGAGAGTATCGCGGAGCCTACCCTCCCTGAATTCCTTGAGGGCTGGCTCCCCGAGGTGCTGAACCTTACAGGGATCGCAGGCCCCCTCAGGGTGGAAAGAGCCCATCGTCTTGGCCCTAAGCGTGCAGACAATGCGAAGTCCCGGGTGGTGATCGCAAGGATCCTGAACTACGCACATAAAGCGGTGATTCTACACGCACTCCTGCAAGGGCCCAAACCTACCTATGACAACAGGCCTGTTTTAATCTTTCAAGATTTCTCTGCGACGGTTTCGCAGCAGCGCCGGGTGTTAGCCCCTTACTGCGCCCAGTTGTATGAGAGGGGCATTCGCGCGGTTCTGGTATATCCCGCGAAGATGCGGGTTCAGACCGCGGATGGCACCCGCTGGTTCACTGACGCTGTGGCGGCCCAGCGGTATCTTCAGACCCTACCTGCCCCCGGTGATACAGGCACCTGAACTCTTTGTGCTGTAGATGGGAATCGGGATTGCTGACCAGCACTGCCCTCTTTGATTCGGGGAGACCTCTTAGTTAACCTTCGGAGATATTTTGGTTTTGGTTTGTTTTGTGGACCTTCTGTGTGGTTTTTCTTCGTGTTTCAAACTGCTCTGGTCCACACATTTTGGACTTTCTATCTAGCATTGGGGGCCCAATGGCTGGTAAGTGGACCAAAGGATTTCTGCGAGAACAATACGGGCCAGGCAGGCCTATTTCAGATACACTGGTGAAGATATGTTAGCGGCCATTCCACTAGTAACCTTGGCAGGGACGGTGGAGCCTCTCCATGTGCAGCTCAATCTGCTCAGCTTGTGGTTTCTTTTTTGTCTGTTTTTTTACAAGTGGGACTGTTTTTTTTAATTTTCTTTCTCGAGGTTTTTTTTTAGTTTTTCACGAACGCTGAGAGCACATGGTTATTCCACTAAAGCCAGGGGTACCATTTAAAGTAGTCCCAAAAGGCAGGTTCATAGATCAGTTATCTAATTGGTTAAAGCTGCATAATGCCAGGGGAAAGCTTTTGAAAACTCTCAAGCCCTTTCTCTATATTTTGGTGAAAGGGTAAAAACCTGCCATTGTACAATGGCAGCCTGGGTGCTGGGTGCTGTGGGAGCCACTGTTACCTTAAACATTTACAGATAATTATCTACGTAGTAAGAATGGACCTCGCCATCCCTTCTCCAGGATCCGTTGCTGCTCTTAAACTGCTCCAGCTGTTCTCTCATGGCTTCTGACATCAGCAGAGCCCCAGCTGTGAATTACTGCCTGCCTTCATGCTGGAGGCCATCTGCTCCCCTGCAGATCTGCTGTCCACACGGCACAGTCTCTTTATAATCTCAGGCTAGTCGGATGGAGGGGGAGGAATATTTTCCCTATTAACTCACTTCACAGCCTTAATTTCTGCAAACTCAGCATCTCCTGTAGAGGGTATTAGAGTAGCCGTGCTAGTAAAAGAAAAATAAATAAATGATCGAGTTGGCAGTTAAACAAAATCATTAGCATCCTCCTTTTATGTTTTGACTTTTCTTTCATGCCTGAGGAGATTGGTGTTTAAAGTTTCAGAGAGTTCCTCCTAAGACTCTCCTGCTGTTGTTAGTCTAATTATTGAAGGGGTGCTGCAGTTCTGATTGTCAGCAGTGACTCCCATGCATCCATCATATTGATACACATTAAGCATGAATACACCATGGACAGCTGAAGAGTGGATCTTCACTAGATTCTTATGCAAGCATCATACTGACACATATAAGGCATGAATACAGCATGAACAGTTGCAGTGCGGATTCAGGGAAGGATTATTTTTTTTAATGAAGTTTTCTTAGCTTCCATTCAGATGAATCCAGAACATGTGGGTTTACGCTCCCCTACCAGCAGATGGAAAAGGAGCAAACTGACGTCACAATATATAATCCCCTCTAGTGGCATCAACCTGCCAGTATTCTCCGTCTCCAGCAGATGGTGGACGTGCATATTCCCTCTGGGGATTGCTCAATTTGAGAAAAAGGAGAAAAGAATAATTTGCCCCGCTCTCCATAAGGTCCCTTCCCCAGTTGAGAATTCCTAAGGTGATTTCCGTGGTCCCTCAGAGGTGTGCCTTGGTCAGGTAGCTGGTTTTTCAGCCAGCGGGGACTTAGCTGTTTGTGCAGCTGAAAGGCAGCGGGTGCAGGAAACCAAGCATGGAAGTGACGGCAAATGCCCTCTCCCCCTGCAGCCGGAAACCGTCTTTGTACTCAGCCAGGCAAGGCTGAGCTCTGGTAAGTGTTTAAAAAAAAAAAAAAAGAGACAGCAAAGGAGAGTTCTGCTAGGGCTTCCTTCCTCCCAGTCCGTGCTCGGTGCGCCATTCCGATGTTCGTCACGCTCTGTGGGAGGTCAAGGGACGTGGTAGCCTGGTGGATTGAGCAGCCTCCGTTGGCTAGGCCCTGCTCTTAGGCTTCTTCATTGCACGCTGCAAAGAAGGCCTCAACGGCTTTTTGCGCGCTTCTTAGGCTGCCCTCTACAGGCTTGTCAGTTCGTTGTGTGCAAATAGCTGTCCATCCAGTTGTGCGTCCAGTTTTCTGGACGCCTAGTTGGGCTTTGTTGTGCGTCCAGGCTCATGTTTTCTTGTGCATCCAAGTTAAGCGCTTATTCTACGGGTACCTAGGTATTGGGACGCCTAGCATTGAGATTCCTAAGTATCTGATGCCCAAGTATCGGACACCCAAATGTTGAACTCCTAGAATTTTTGAATGTCTTAAAAAAAACAAACCAACAGATGCACGTTTCCAGCCGCTGCTCATGGCACTGTAAGCCATAATGGCGCCTATACCTAAGAAGCCTAAGCGCCTTTCTCTTTGCTCTGCCTGTCTTATTAGGTCATTTCAGCCAGGAGTGCCAGTGCTGTTTGGAGTCTCAGAGAGATTTATCCTCCTCTGATTTCATGAAGCCTGGTTCTTCCCAGCCAGATGTAGGTGTGGGTAAAGACGACTTAGGTGGGGCACCTGATTTTGGAACTCCCCTAACTGGTTCCTCAGCAGGGGATGATAGTGAGTATGCCCCCAGGTGCCTCCTGGTTTGGATACTTCTACATTTTCCTGGGTGGAATTTTTCCAGGGGTTGCAATCCTTTCTTCAGGCGCATTCCTCAACTCAATCCACTGCTTCTGGAGTGGAAGAGCAGGTAAGAACCTTGCCTGGACCTTCTTTTAAACACTGGAGTCCTCCTAGAGTGGCAGTGGGTCCTCCTGATAGAGACTCGGATGCAGGGGCGGTTCTATAATGAGGCAGGGTGAGGCGGCTGCTTCAGGTGGCAGCATTTTGAAGTGGCAAAAAGTGCCCCTTCAAAATTCTGCCCAGCCCTTGCCTCGCCTCACCCTGCCTCCTATCGCTCTACCCTCCTGACTCCCCGAAGACTCACAAAAACCCTGGTGATCCAGGGTTTTTGTGGATCATTTTCAGTTTCAGGCACTGTCCTTGTTTTGGCCACCGCTCCAAGAACCTTTTCCAAGGTAATGGCGGTAGCAGTGGCAGAATTGAGAAAGGGAGATCCGAGCCAAGTTGCCAGAAGAGAACCGCCTGGTGACTCACAAGGAGATTTCCCTGCTGCAGGAACTTGGCTTGGTAGCCAAGAGCAGTCTTCAGCCTACTCAGTCACTGGAATACTTCGGGGTTCATTTCGATATGAAGCAGGGCAAGGTGTTCCTGCTGGAAGCTTGAATTCAAAAGATGGTAGTGCAGTTCCGTCTGCTGATGAGCACTCTGCACCTGACCGTATGGTCTTTACCTGCAGGTACGTGACTTAATGGCGGTGACCCTGGAAGTGGTACCGTGAGCGAGGGTCATATGCGTCTTCTTCAGCGCTCACTGCTGTCTCGGTGGATCCCGCAGTCTCAAGACTATTCTATTTGGCTTCACCTGCCGATGGAGGTTTTCTCCCAACTGCAGTGGTGGTTACAGGCAGAACATCTAAGGAAGGGCGTTTCCCTAATCCCTCCAGACTGGTTAGTACTGACGATGGATGCGAGTCTCCTTGATTGGGTAGCTCACTGTCAGGAGCTGGCAGCGCAAGGCTGCTGGAATGCAGAGGAGTCTCTCTGGAACATCAATCGCCTGGGAGCCAGATCAGTCCAGTTGGCATATTTACAATTCAGCTACAGGCTGCAGGGTTGATCAGTCCAAATAATGTTGGACAATGAACATAAGAACATAAGAAATTGTCATGCTGGGTCAGACCAAGGGTCCATCAAGCCCAGCATCCTGTTTCCAACAGAGGCCAAACCAGGCCACAAGAACCTGGCAATTATCCAAACACTAAGAAGATCCCATGCTACTGATGCAATTAATAGCAGTGACTATTCCCTAAGTAAACTTGATTAATAGCCATTAATGGACTTCTCCTCCAAGAACTTATCCAAACCTTTTTTGAACCCAGCTACACTAACTGCACTAACCACATCCTCTGGCAACAAATTCCAGAGCTTTATTGTGCATTGAGTGAAAAAGAATTTTCTCCGATTAGTCTTAAATGTGCTACTTGCTAACTTCATGGAATGCCCCCTACTCCTCCTATTATCCGAAAGTGTAAATAACCAATTCACATCTACTTGATCAAGACCTCTCATGATCTTAAAGACCTCTATCATATCCCCTCTCAGCAGTCTCTTCTCCAAGCTGAACAGCCCTAACCTCTTCAGCCTTTCCTCATAGGGGAGCTGTTCCATCCCCTTTATCATTTTGGTTGCCCTTCTCTGTACCTTCTCCATCACAACTATATGTTTTTTGAGATGCAGCGACCAGAATTGTACACAGTATTCAAGGTGCGGTCTCACCATGGAGCGATATAGAGGCATTATGACATTTTCCGTTTTATTAATCATTCCCTTCCTAATAATTCCTGTTTGCTTTTTTGACTGCTGCAGCACACTGAGCCTACGATTTTAAAGTATTATCCACTATGATGCCTAGATCTTTTTCCTGGGTGGTAGCTCCTAATATGGAACCTAACATTGTGTAACTACAGCAAGGGTTATTTTTCCCTGTATGCAACACCTTGCACTTGTCCACATTAAATTTCATCTGCCATTTGGATGCCCAATCTTCCAGTCTTGCAAGGTCCTCCTGTAATGTATCACAGTCTGCTTGTGATTTAACTACTCTGAATAATTTTGTATCATCCGCAAATTTGATAACCTCACTCGTCGTATTCCTTTCCAGATCATTTATATATATATTGAAAAGCACCGGTCCAAGTACAAATCCCTGAAGCACTCCACTGTTTACCCTTTTCCACTGAGAAAATTGATCATTTAATCCTACTCTCTGTTTCCTGTCTTTTAACCAGTTTGTAATCCACGAAAGGACATCGCCTCCTATCCCATGACTTTTTAGATACGATGGTGGCTTACATCAATTGGTGGGAAAGTACAAAGAGCCAACAAGTGTCACAGGAAATAGAACCACTTATGGAATGAGCAGAAGTGTATCTCCAAATGATCTCACAACGCAGGTAAAAACAACGTAAGAGCAGACTTTCTCAGCAGGGAGAGTCTGGACCCAGGGAGTGGGCATTCTCAGACAAGGCATTTCAACTTATTCGGGATCACTGGGGTCTTCCGTTCTTAAACATGTTGGTGACCTTGCACATTGCGAAGGTTCTGCACTTCTTCAGTCGCAGAAGAGATCCGAAGTCCTTGGGGATTGATGCCCTAGTGCAGGAGTGGCCAGAAGACCAATTGCTGTATGCCTTTCCTCCATGGCCCATGTTGGGCAGATTGATTTAAAGGATCAAATGCAAAAGAGGGATGGTGCTTTTGGTCACTCCGGATTGACCCACGAGACCATGGCATGCAGATCTGTAGAGGCTCCTGGTGAACTCGCCTCTTCGACTTCCAGCACACAGGAACCTGTTGCGGCAGGGAACTGTTCTTCACGAAAATCTGAATCGATTTTGTCTTACAATTTGGCCCTTGAAAGGGCTTGCTTGCTGAAATGTGGCTATTCCATGGCAGTGATTTCCACCTTACTAAGAGCAAGAAAGTTCTCCACTTCCTTGGCCTATGTGTGGGTTTGGAGAGTGTTTGAGGCCTGATGTGAGGATAGAGGTATTCTTCCTTCCTAGGTCAAGATTCTGCTCATTTTGGAAATTTTGCAGGATGGCGTGAATGAAGGCTTGACTCTCAATTCCTTAAAGGTACAGGTAGCAGCACTCACCTGTTTTAGAGGTCAGGTAAATGATGGATCCTTGTCGGCTCATCTGATATGGCCCATTTTCTGAGAGGCGTGAAACATCTTCAGCCTCCTTTGCGGTTTCCGGTGCCCTTGTGGATTCCTAATTTGGTATTGGACTTTTTGGCAGGCCCTACATCTAGACCGCTACGTACTCTCTCCTTGCAGATGTTGACCTAGAAGATGGTATTTCTTGTGTCAATTTGTTCTGCGTGTAGGGTTTCTGAACTGCAGACTCTGTCTTACCGGGAACCATTTCTCCAGATGACTTCAGGGGCAGTACGGCTGCGTACTGTTCCTTCCTTCCTTTTTATCGAAGGTGGTCACTTAGTTTCACTTGAATCAGTCCATCTTCCTGCCGTCCTAATGTAACCGTCTCTAAAAGTCAGAAAGGAGGCCCAGACAACTGATTCGTAAAGATAGGCTTTTATTGCTAGCAAGATGCAGCTAAGACAAAGGCTTAGTACAACTGCATGCCCCTCCCCTTCAGGAGCAGACTCTTATGCACTTTACAGTTCTTATCTTTTACACATGCGTTCTAAGCACTTAGACAGAGAGAGAGATGTAGAGGAGTATCATTTGTTGCGACCCTTGTATGCCAAGAGACATATTGTCCAATATCTAAAGGTTACTGAACCCTTGCGGAAGTTGGACTGTCTGTTAGTCTTTCACGGCGGTACTAGACAGGGAGAGCCAGTCTCGTGGGCTACAATAGCTCGCTGGATTAAGGAGGTAGCCATGGCTGCATATGTGGATGCCAGGAAGCCATTTCCTAGTCAGGTTAGGGCTCATGCCACTAGGGCTCAGGCAGTGTCATGGGCAGAAGTTAGATTGTTGTCCTCCATCAACATTTGCCAAGCTGTGATGTGGCCCTCCTTACACACCTTTTCCAGGTATTATCGTCAGGATGTGCAGGCTCAGGAGGTCGCGGCCTTTGTACGCGCGGTTTTGACAGGACCATGAGCAGCCTCCTGCCCTATTCGGGAGCAGCTTGGGTACATCCCACTTGTTCTGGATTCATCTGACTGGACGCTAGGAAATGAGAAATTACTACTTACCTGATAATTTCCTTTTCTTTAGGACAGTCAGATGAATCCAGCTTCCTTCCCTTGGCTGCCAAATGATTGTATTATAGTCCTCCTGTGTGGCTAGGTGTTACAGGGCTTACTGGTAAGTGTTTGTTCAGTCCCTACACTAGTGTTAATACATTTATGTCTGAGCTCAGTGTTTCATGTTAGCTGAGTATTGAAATGGTTATCTGTTTGTTTTTAATCAAATTTTTTGCTAGTCTGTCCACAGTTACTTTTGAAGAGAATACTGGCAGGCTGATGTCACTGCAAGGGTATATATACTGTGATGTCAGTTTGCTCCGTCTCCATCTGCTGGTAGAGGTGCATAACCCACTTGTTCTGGATTCATTTAACTGTCCTAAAGAAAAGGAAATTACCAGGTAAGCAGTAATTTCTCAATGGTCACAATAAAATAGGCACACCTTTTTAAAAATAATGCAAAAATATAAGAAGTGTGTGTGTTTGTGTGAGAAAAAATAAAAAGGAAACTTAGCAATTAGACTAAAAAGGAAAGCAAAGCATCAAAATAAGCAAGTTGATATTTTGAGAAACATTTAAAGATGCTCTATGAGAACCTCTTATGTGGATAATAGCATATCATTTGGTACCAGTAAGCAGTTCTGCAATGGATAGGATATAAAGCACACCATAAGAGTGCTTTACATAGCACTAATTGTATATGGGGATAAAAAAAAAAAAGGCAATTTAAAAACCATAAAAATAATTGTTTGATGTAGTTTTTTGGGCTAGTATACACTTTGCTGATAAGCGAGACCTCTTCTGATCATAATAGGGTCTCACACAAGGAAATGGTCTGATTGGATTACTGATTTCTTCCTATATTGGGCTTTAACCTCCTGATGCCTGAAATGGCTGCACTCTCGCTGGCTGTTTTTATAGCCGATCCTATCCCTACAGCCAATGGTGACCCCAAGCTTGACAGTGGGAAACTGAAAAACACAATAATCCCTCAGGAGAATCTTCTCTCAGAAACTGAGAATGGGCATGCATGCCAAAAAAAAGCTGTTAAAGATCCACAGTTTGATGTGCCAATAAAATTACATCAGCAATAAGAAACTCTGCAAAAGTACAAACAAATTCCAAGGAAAGAAAATATCACAGAGAGGGCAGACCCTAGTGATATATCCCAGCTGTCCCTCACGTTCTATGGGGAGCTCCACCTGACTTCCTCTCATCTACTTTTGTGAGTGTAGATACCATGTGAGATCTCCACTAGCAGGCACCCTAGTTTAGGATCTATAGGGCGTTTAGGAATGGAGCATATGACTTTGCTACGGTACCCCTTATGTGGTTGCTTCAGTGGTGGACTCCTGCCTGCTCAGGAACAAGTAGAGCTAGAGATTTGTGTGGTGTTTTTTGTAGTACTTAGAGGGAGCAGAACTGCAGCATTTTATTTCAGTTTTTGATGGGGAATGTTTTTAGGTTTTTTTTTGCTTTGCTTGCCTGTTCCAGTGTAACTGGGCCTTGCACTCCTGGCTATACAAAATAGAAAGTAAGATCTATCTAGTCAAAAAACAGGAGTCTGAGTGTTTTTGTACTGTTTAAGGATTTTTTATTTTTTTTGGGGGGGGGGGGGGGGGGGAGTTAAATATTTTCCTGGAATCTCTCATCCTGTTTCAGAGTGGAAAATCCCCTGCTCTGGAAAGGAAAGGAAGAGAGAAGGACCTGCTGATTCCAACTCACCCCCAGTGGAGAGACCAAAGTAACTCTGAGCCAGTGAAATTGATTTTGAGTATTTTGCTTTTTAAGGATGTGCATTTATTTTGAATGAATGAATTAAAAAAAACGTAACAAATGAGGCCATTTTCAGTTCGTACAAATGATATGAACTGAAAATAAGCCCCGGGAGAAAACACATAAAAATGTTTGTGTATATTTGTATTTGTTCGGTTAAAAAAAATACAAAAACGGCCTTGTGCCAGGTCCAGGCCTAGGCTTGCATGATGATGCTTGTAATTCCAAGCTACAGCCTGATTTCCTTCCTAAAGTTAGGAAAAATCTCACAGGCACTGATGGAGGGGTGAGATTCGATTATTTTATTTGTGGGGGGAAAATGGGATTAAATTGTTTAATGTTTCCTGCCTCATTTATTTTCTGAGATTAAACATCTTTTCCTTTACCTTAGAGGTGTTATCTTTCCAGAATTACTTCAATAAGGAAGAGAGAGAAGTATTTCTTTGATTTTTTTTTTATCCCTTACATTGTACTTGTAACTTTCCGTGGACCACACACTCCTGCCTTGCAGTCCAGGTCCTGCTGATGAAACCTGTGGCCTGTTGAGGTCTTCCAGCATGGCTTTCAGCATCTGGCTTCTGTTCTACATCCCACTCTATCTGGAGTGCACTACTGCTTCCGTGTTTTATACTTCTGACATCCTGAACTTCCTGTGGCGCTGGCTGATGATGTCAGTATCACTGGAAACCCATTGCACTCACTGGATGCCTTAGCCACTTCGCTCTTCCTAATCTGACTTCTTGTGACCTGGGCCTGGCCATGTTACTGACCTCATACTGCTTGCTGCCTGTCCTGACCTTGGACTGACTCTCGTCTGTACCTGAATGATGCCTGCCCTGACCTTAGATTGACTCTCGCCTGTTGCCTGAACGCTGCTTCCCCTGACCTTGGATTGACTGATCACACCTCCACCTCCTGCTATAACACAGTGCCTCAGGTCCTACTCATCAGCTATTACCTGTGAGGGCCTACCTAACTCCTTTGGAGGTTGCCTTGTGACTTGGATCTTCACTGCAGCTCTAGCCCCCCTCCAAGTATGCAATGGCCATGATGGTACTATTTCCACTCTGTTCCTTTTATTTCTCTTTCTTACTGGTACCAAAACTGCTATTAATCAATAGGGAATAACCACTGCTTGTTGCCAGCATTAGTTGCATGGGATCTATTTAATGTTTAGGTGCTTACGACTTGGATTGGCCGCTGTTGGAAACAGGATACTGGACTGGGTGGACCCTTGGTCTGACCCAGTATGACATATCTTATGTTCTTATGTTTATTGTCCAGGTAGGCGCTTTGTACATTTTTAAAGCCTGTTTATCCTTTTTGCAAATTTATCAATTCCTTATTTAACAAACAGTTTTAGTTCTTGTGGAGATTTTCCCCATTGAACATGGTCTGTGGATGTGTGGATTTTCCGCCCATCCACACAAGCTTTGAGCTTGTGTGGATGGGCGGAAAATAAATTCAATAAATAAATACATTGACAAGAAGTCTTATTTAATCTCCTAAAAATGATGTCATCCTCCCTATAGCAGAGCAGCTGCAGCCATCTTATTTTATAGCTTTTAAGAGAAATTAGTACTACAATTTAATAAAATTAATAGTGACTCAGGTTCTGTTTAGAGATTTGAGGAAAGGCTTGCTTTAAAAGTCCTTAGAAGCTTTTCAGGTGGTGCCTGTAACACAGCATGAGCTGGGTTGTAGAATTGCTGGAGGACAGAATATTCTGGACTTCAGCCTTTTCTCCATAGAACAGTGCTTTATTTGCAAGGTAGAAAACTATAGTAACTGAAGCAGTCTGCTTACCTCAGCAGCACAATTCAGAGTTATAACACTCATGGTTAGGACAGACTTGTAGCAGTTCACAGGTGTGGAGAGCAGGGTTTTTGTTTTTTAATGACTATTTTTTATGACTTCAGAGGAGAACATTACAAGAAAATGTACACATAGTAGAAAAGCATAGGTAGGTATAGAAATCACAAGCAAGATTGCCATAATAAACCTAATTTACTAACCTCACCTACAGAGGTTTAAGACATTGTAAAACCCTGGTAATGTGTGCACTTCTGTGCCCTTCTCTCCCCATACACACATCTATACTCATTCATACATAGCAGCTTTTAAGATCTCCAACTGTATTACATTTAACCCAAAGCCAAGCAAGTTGACTCTATTAATCATATAGCCTGCTGCAGCCTGACATTCTCCAGAAAATAGACATTAAATCAGCAACATCTTTGAGACCATTTGAATTTGCAATATGACTCAACAGTCGGTTGGGTTTCAGTTGGCAGGCTCATAATAAAAGGCTTTCAAAGGGAAATACATTTTTTAAAATCTTCAACAGTTCCCTGTTGGCATACCAATTTCTCAAGTTGAAAGATCTCCAAAATAAATTTTTTTCCACAGATCTATATCGGGCCCTGTTTCCTCTATCCATTTGATGAGTATACATTTTCTAGCTACCATTAAGGCCAAGTCAATTAAACGTTTATTGTTGTTGTAAGTACATTATCTTCCATCATTCTTAAACCCAAACATGCTCTTGTGCCATAACAAATCTCATCATTCTCTATATTTCCTCAAAAACCTCCTGCCAAAAAACAGTGTCTTGCTACAAGAGTAGAAACTATAAATAAACATACCTTTCTCTACTAGGTTCACACACGGTGGATTCCCCAATAAAGTCATTGCAGAAGGGTTAGAAGGAAAAATGTAACTATTTGTGGATTATACTAAGATCTGCAAGAGGGTGAACATGCCTGAAGGAGCAGAGAGAATGAAAAGTGATTTAAGAAAGCTTGAAGAATGGTTGAAGATTTGACAGCTGTAATTCAATGCCAAGATGTATAGATTTGTGCATCAGAGATGTGGTGATCCAAAAAAGCTGTATATGATGGGAGGTGAAAGACTAATGTGCAGGATAGGAGAGGGACCTTGGGGTGATTATGTCTGGCAATCTGAAGGCAGTGAAGCAATGTTATAAGGCGGTAGCTAAAGCCAGAAAAATGCTGGGCTGCATAGAGAGAGAGGAATAACCAGCCGGAAAAGGGAGCAGGGAGAGGGGGTCCTTGGTGAGGCCTCACCTGGAGTACTGTGTTCAAAATTGTATCTCAAAAAAGAAATATTCCAGAGGAAAGCAACCAAAATGGTGTGGGGTCTGTTTCAGAAGACCTACAAGAAGAGGCTGAAGAATCTAAATTTGTATGCCCTAGAGGAAAGGAGGAGCAGGGGAGATATGTTACAGACCTTCAGATACCTGACAAGTATTAATGATGCACAAACTTCAAACCTTTTCCGTTGGAAAGGAAACAGTAGAACTAGGGACCATGATATGAAACTCCAGTGGGGACAACTCAAAACCAATATCAAGAAATATTTCTTCATAGAGAGGGTTATGGATGCCTGGAATGCCCTCCCAGAAGAAGTGGTGAAGACGAGAACAATAAATGAAGTCAAAAGAGCATGGGACAAACACTGCAGATCCCTAAAGGCTTGAGGTTGAAAATGAAGAAAGGGGGTGGTGTAACATTTCTGTATGGGGATAATCTGCACAAGAGCGGCAGCTACTACTCTTAATGGACCGCATGGGGTAACCTGCAAGGAGCGGCAGCTACTATCCTTAATAGAATGGATGGGGGTAACTTGCATGGCAGAGCAGCTACTACCATAAGCAAATTGCTAGGCAGACTGGATGGACCATTTGGTCTTTATCTGCCATCATTACTATGTTATTATGTTCCTATGTGTCATAAGAGGAGAATTCTTCTAAATTCTTTGAATAGCAAGTACATAAGACCATCATAATAGGCACTCCCGGTTATTACACTTTCAATTGCCTTATGCATAATCATATGGTCAAAAGCCACAGTTAAATTATGTTTTTTCATTTCTTAATGCACATGAAATCATTTATCAGAATCTTTGGCAGATCATCCCATGTATTACCCTGATATGGATCTGTGTTTTGAAACTCAATCTGCATCGGGGGTAATCAGAAGAGCATTCCAGGAGTCACCCAACAGGTTTTGTGAGGTCTTCCTCAAATATTCATTCTCTACTAGTTTGGTGACTAGTTTCTTCATTGGTTCCGGTTTGAACATTTTGGCGCCAATGAAGAACCTAAATGCCGAGCTAGTAGAGAATGTATATTTGTGAGAGGCCACACGAAACTTGTTGGATGACTCCTGCAATGGTTTTTCTGAGTATCCCTTGATACAGATCGAGTTTCAAAACACGGACCCATGTCAGGGTAATACATGGGATGATCTGCCGAATATGCTGATAGGTGATTTCAAATGCGTTATAAAATGATAAAACATAATTGAACTATAGATTTGGACCATATGATTATGCAAAAGGCAATTGAAGGTGTAATAACCAGGAATGTATATTATAATGGTTTTATGCACATGCTATTTGAAGATTATGTTACTACCGGTATGTCATCATAGGTAACTATTGGACAAAGACCATTTTTTCTTCAAGTAATTCCAAAATAATCTAACTGGTTTAATCAGTGGGTGCATTTCAATTTCCCTAAGCAAGGAACCACCCACCCCATGAATCACAATAATAAGCCAGTATGAAACATTAAAACATAGAAATGACTGCAGAAAAGGACCAATGGTCCATCCAGTCTGCCCAGCAAGCTTCTTATGGTAGTATCTGCTGCGCTGTGCAAATTACCCCCATGTATCAGTCAGTGCTGCTTGACGTGCTTTGCTTATGGACTTGGCTATAGAAGCAGTCCTGTGTTTTTTCCTTAATGTCTGCACATTAGTACCCCAGACTTTAAAAAAGTCATGGCTCGTGTTGGTTGTCTCTGAATCCAAATTCCTCTTTCAGCCCCCACCCCCTCCTATGGATCCCATCATATCTTTTTCAGTATCAAAATTAGCATATTTGTATATTCCCAATATCCAAGCAGATATCACTCACAGGTGGCAAGCTTCATTATAAAGTTGCAAATCCAGCTTTATATCCCCTCCCCCCACCCCCAGCTTTATTTGCCTAAACAATTTCTTAAGCTCTACCAAGGTTTCTTCTACCACAAAATTATTTTTGTTAAATTGTTGAATATCATTCCTCAGCAACCAGCATTATTTTAGTTAAAAGAACCATTTTAAATAGAGCAGTTCTACCCATCATAGTTAAAGGTAGATGCTCAGGCCTGGATTTGTCAATAGGCCGGTACCTAGGGCAACCAAAGTCTGGGGGACAGCAGGTTGGCTGAAGATTTGCTGCATTTCAGTTGTACTGAATCTCACTCTGCAGAGAACAGCCCCCTCTGCTTCCTGATCCAGCGCCTCCCCTCCAGGCAGCATGCAGGGAACAGGAGAGCCCGCAGCAGACAGGGCAAAGGGGGATCATTCTGGGCAGATTAGGAGGGGCTGAGTAGAGATCATTGGAGGGTGGGAAGAGAGGGTGGGGAATGAATGGGGATTGGCTGGGGGTGTATGTGCTTGAGAGACAGGGGAACAAGGAAAGGGGGCACTGTTCATGTGTGGGAGAGAGGATGGATGTGTGTGTGTGTCATACTGAGTGGGATATTAAGAGAAGGGCTACAAGGTGGAGCAGGACCCCTCCCTCCTCACCTCCCCATCCACTGCAATTCCAGTCCTCTCTCCCTTTGATCTTGGATTCTATCTCCCAGATCCTGGAACCTCTCTTCCTTCCTTCGTCTCCCTTCTCCCCAGATCCTGGAACCCACTCCCCAACCCTTCCTACTCCCTCCTTCCCTTCCTCAATCCCAGAACCTCCTTCTCTCTCCCTTCTCTTCCCCACCCCAGATCCCTAATCTTTCCCAGCTCACATTTTCCCCATCCTTAGTCCTCTTTCCTTCTCATCCTCCTCCTCTTTCTCCTCACCCCATTCCTGATCCTCCTCCCTTCTTTCCCCCATTCCTGAGGTCTCCTCCTTCTACTGATTCTTGATATCATTTTTCTTTTACCCAATAAAAACTAAATACCACCAATAATTAGAGTGTAAAACTACTTCATTTTTGTAATGCAGTGTAACAAATGGAAATGTTTGCCAGTCTGCTTCAGAGTTTTTTTAATGCTTGCCACGGGATCTACCCCTGAGCTGCCACAGGAAACTAGGGCAGTGTGTCTTAGACCTTCTGCTCTCTGATGTCTGACCTGGGGGCGGATGACAGGGGGTGATAGCACCAACAGTGGCTAGGGACACCAAAATCATAAATCCATCACTGGGTAAGGCTGAGGGGAATGCAAAGGGATGAGACAGGAAAGAATGGAGAGATGCTATTTATTGCAAAAGGGAGCAGCACAAATGGAGTTTACAGATGCAATTTAAAGTGTGGTCAGAATTCTACCTGCAAGGCTTTCTTTGTTTATGGTTTGAACACGATTTGAAGGAGGAAAGAGCATTGTGTAACTTTCTGTAGGGAGGTATGGTTTGGGGCAGGCGTTTGATCTCTGTCTGCACTTCTTACATTTTGGTTTCTGGAGGAATTACTTAGCCTAATAGCTCAATGTAGACAGGTGCAGACTTCTCCTTTCTTCGGCAGGTTATGTGCATACATAGCTGAGAAAGGAAGGTTGGGGGTGGGGGGGGGGGGGAGGAAGGGGCTGCTACAGCATCCACCACAAGCCCACCACACAGGCAGAGCTGTGAGCAGAAAACCACCCCATTTCACACCCTGCTTATCTTATCTTGTTTCTCTGGCTAGGATCTCTGAGGTGGTGTCAGCGAACCTGTGCACCTGGCAGGATGACGACTCTGCAGTGTCGCATGAGGAACCCGCAGCTTTAACCCAATCCTAAACCCCCCACCCCCCCCTGCTGTCAGTCCCTCTCATCCACCATGGAATTAATGCTGTACCTTGGCATTTCTGGGATGGGAGGGAAGCTGGGAGAGCCTGGCACCGTGCATCTCTGGCCCTCTAGGTTACCTTCCAATTGTAAGGCCGGGAATGGCACACCAGTTAAGGGATTCCAGGGATTTTGTAGCCTGCTCAATCAGGATTCTCCATCATTGCTACAAACAGCCCAGTGATGCAGATTCATTTACAATAAGTTAAAACAGCACTCTGAGAACATCTTTAAAATGTTATTTCAGATTTTAAAAAATGCTTTATAAAATATATATTTTTTAAATCTACTACATGGTAAACTCAAAGCAAAAAAAATAAATCATAAGGATAACAGTCCAAGAATAATAAGGAAAATGAATACAAGGAGATTACAAATTCCTTATTTTCCCCCTAAGCATATTACATTATTCATCAGCTATTCTCTCATACTTCACTTACTGGAAAATCCTCTGCAGGGGCTGAATGGAGAAAGGTCAGGTAGTGTAATAATGGCTCTATCAAATATTGCTAAAGATACAAGCTTTCAACAGAGAACAAAGAAAGAATCCAAATCATTGGAGATACAGCAGAGGCAGCACTCACAGCCCCTGGGGGAGAGGAGTCATAGTCATTGCACAATGTTGACACCTAATGGCTGGATTCAGGGCTCAAAGCCTTAGCCAGGCAATTTGGCACCAATGGCCAAGTGAAAGAGTGCAGTCTCACTCTGTATGCAACACAGGACACCACAAGCTGGGAGACTGTCAATTTTTTATTATTTAAAATATAAGACTATTATTTTTTGTTTTATAACTTATAAGTAAAAAGGGGGAAATGTGGAAAACAGGATTTGCATTCAGACAACAACCAACAAGGACTGAACTTCACAATCTGGGTAAACAAATAAGCGTGGGGGTAGCTTGCTTATTACAGCAGTTACTACCCTAAACCAATTAAGCCTGATACATCACTTTAAATGCATATACAGTACTGCTCTTTGCTTCAACAGTAGGGGGAAATGTGGAAAACAGAATTTACATTCAGACAACAACCAACAAGGCATCGAACTGTGCAGTCTGGGTAACCAAGCATCGGGGTAACTTGCTTGATGCGGCAGTTACTACCCTTAACCATTAAGCCTTATGCTCACCTTTTATGCAATTCCAACATTACTCTCTGCATCAATGACAGGGGATGGCAGAAAATTTGAATCAGTTACCAACAAGGGCCCTGAACTTGGTGGTTGATGAAACAGATAAGTATGGGAAAATAATGAAACAGATAAGTATAGGAAAATAAGTGTGGGAGCTTGCTGGGCAGACTGGATGGGCCGAGTGGTCTTTTTCTGCCGTCATTTCTATGTTTCTAAGTAGACATAAGTGTGACCCTGATCCCAAAAGTACTACCCATAGGTCTATATAGATGTAATCCTTAATCTCTGCCAGAACTGACTGTTTACAATGTGTGGTCAAGATGTTCAATATTTCATTGAGGGAGGGAGTTTGCCCTGTGTGTTTGAAAAAAAAATCTATTGTTGGCCCTATTTTAAAGTAACCTTTGGTAGATCCTACAGTCTGTGCAAACTATCAACCAGTTTCTAATATTTCGTTTTTTGCCATGCTTTTAGAAGAACTAGCTTTACCTCACATCTCCTTGATGGTAGAGGATTTACATGAGCTGGATGATTTTCAAAAGGGGACATAACATTGAGACTAGATGAGGCTTAGAGAGTGATTGAGCATAATAAGTCTGTTCTAGGAGTGTTGCTGGATCTTTCCAGTGCATTTGATTTAGTTGATCATGAGTTGTTGTAAGACAGATGCCAGTAGCTGGACTTATGGAAAGGAAATTTCTAGCTGAATTCAGGCCTGGCTAGATTTAGGCAACATAGGCAACTGCCTCTAGTGCCAAATTTTTATAGATGCCGGAGCCAGGGCCAGTACATCCCAATAGGTGAACTAGGTGGTTGCCTTGGATGCCAAACATTGGGGGTGGCAAAGAGCAGCCATATGGGGCTGCGAGCGGAGACCATCCCACTCACGACCGAGAGGAGTAGAGACTCAGAGGGTCGTGAGTGGCAGAGACTCAGTGGGCTGTGAGTGGCACCCATCCTGCTTGCGGCTGAGAAAGGCAGACACTCAGCAGGCTGCAAGCAGTGCCCATCCTGCTCGCAGCTGAGAGAAGCAGAATCTTGGAGGCCATGAGCGGCGCCTCTGTTTGTGTGTGTGTGTGTGTGTGTGAGAGAGAGCAGGATTGTGTGTGTATGAGAGAGCAATGGTGTTAGTGAGAGAGAGGGAGGGAGCCTGTGTCAAGGTGCATGTGTGAATGAGACAAGGAACCTAAGTGTGTGTAAGAGAGGGGGCCTGTTTTTTTGAGAAGCTGGACAATACCAAGGGTTTTAATAGCAAAATGTGGAAGGCGTTGTGGATTTTGAGAGAGGAGGGCAGCTGGAGTTTGTAGGTGACTGGACCCAAACGGCGGAGCACCGTAAAGGGGCCAATGTACCTGGGAGCAAAGCGAGCCGAAGGCAGCTTGAGTCGGATAAACCGGGTGCTGAGCCACACCTTGTCGCCTGGTTTAAACTGGGGAACTTCATGATGATGCGCATCAAAGAATTTTTTTGACCTTGGGCTGCTTGCTGTAGCAGCTGCTTTGTGGTATTCCAATGTTGATGCAACTCCTGGGTGGTTGACTGGGCTGCTGGTGAAGGAACAGATAGTGGAAGTGGAAGCGGTGGCAGAGGCTGACGTCCGTAGACCACTTGGAACGGTGATGAATGAACTCCACCCAGGGAAGGAGATCAGCCCAATCATTCTGCCATAGGTTAACGTAGGCCCGCAGAAATTGTTTCAGAGTCCTATTCGTTCTCTCTGTTTGTCCATTGGCTTGGGGGTGATAAGCCGAGGTGAAATCTAAGATGTTAAACATTTTGCAGGGAGATCTCCAAAATCGGGCAGTAAACTGGACTCCTCAGTCCGAGAGGATATGTTTGGGAAGACCGTGGAGTCGGAACACATGACGGATGAACAATTTCGCGAGCTGTGGTTCCAGAAGGAGTCCAGGTAGAGCCATGAAGTGGGCCATTTTTGAAAATCGGTTGACGGTGACCCAAATGGTGTTGTTGCCTCCAGAGGAAGGAAGATCCACGATGAAATCCATCACAATATGGGTCCATGGCTCACTTGGAATAGGCAGTGGTTGTAAGAGTCCTCACGGGCATCCCACTGAAGGCTTATGGCGGGCGTAAGTGGGACAAGACTCTACATAAGCCTGGGTGGCTTTCTTCATAGTAGGCCACCAGTAAAACTGCTGGAGTGTGGAGAGTGTTCTAGACTGCCCTGGGTGTCCTGCAGTCAGGGAGTCGTAAGCCCAATGGAGAGCTCTCTGGCGTAATTGACGAGGGACCACCTTCTTCCCAGGTGGCACCGGAAAAGTGGCAGCAGGATGACTTTGGCGGGGTCAATTATATGCCATGGAGTGTCAGGGACATCCTCAGGAATGAAGGATCTGGGAAGAGCATTGGCACGGCAATTTTTGTTGGCTGATCGGTAGCGCAGCAGGAAATTAAATCGGGTAAAAAAGAGGGCCCAATGGGCCTGACGATTGTTCAAGCACTGAGCATAGTGCAAATACTCAAGGTTTTTGTGGTTGGTATACACTGTGATCTGGTGTTGAGCTCCCTCGAGCCAGGGACACCATTTCTCAAAGGCTAGCTTAATCGCTAGCAGCTCCTTATCCCTGATTGCATAATTCCGTTCCGCCGGAGAGAAGCGTCTGGAAAAAAAGGAGCACGGATGTAAGGTATGGGTGGTCGAGTACTGGCTTAGAACTGCCCCTACTCCCATATCGGAGGCATCGACCTCAACAATGAATGGGCGTCTGGGATCCGAATGGCGGAGACACGGCTCCCGAAGAAAGGTAGTCTTGAGGTCCTGGAAGGCGGTCATGGCTTCGGGTGACCACTGGGAAGGATTGGCCCCCTTGCGAGTCATGGCTATGACTGGTACAGTCAGAGTAGAGTAATAGTGAATAAAAGACCAATAATAATTGGCAAAGCCAAGGAATCTCTGTAAGGACTTGAGGCCCATAGTATGAGGCCAATCGCGAATACTTTTCAACTTCTGGGGGTCCATTCTGAACCCTTGGCTGGAAACCAAGGAAAGGGACAGACTCCTGCTCGATAGAGCACTTTTCGAGTTTGGCATAAAGCTGATTGTCCCGTAGACGCTGGAGAACACGAGAAACATCATGGCGTGGGTTTGTAGATCTTGGGAACATACCAAGATGTCGTCAAGGTACACCACTACACATTGGTATAACATATCCCTGAAGACCTCGTTCATCAAATTCTGGAAGACCGCAAGGGCGTTGCAAATAGGGATGTGAATCAGGCTTCGGACGATTGAAAATATCGTCGATATTTTCAAAATCGTCAGAAATCGGGGGCTCCCCTGAAACGATAGGAAAACCCCATGATATTGATCGTGGGGGTTCTCTTATCGTTTTGGGGGAGGGCGGGAAAAACGCCACACAAAAATAACCCCTAAACCCACCCCGACCCTTAAAACTAATCCCTTTGCTTCCCCCACCCTCCCGACCCCCCCAAAAAACATTTTACAGGTACCTGGTGGTCCAGTGGGGGTCCCGGGAGCGATCTCCCACTCTCGGGCTGTCGGCTGCCACTAATCAAAATGGCGCCGATGGCCCTTTGCCCTTACCATGTGACAGGGTATCCGTGCCATTGGCCGGCCCCTGTCACATGGAGGGAGCACTGATTGGCCGGCGCCATCTTTAAAAATGGCGCGGGAGGGTGGAAGCAAAGGGATTAGTTTTAAAGGGTCGGGTGGGTGTTTTGTTTATCGGCTCGGGTGCAGTCGATAAACAAAACCGCGATCGGCCTGATGAAAAAAAACCCACATGTGAATCGGAACCGGAATCCGAACCGATTCCGGTTCCGATTCACATCTCTAATTGCAAAGGCCAAACGGCATCACAAGGTATTCAAAGTGGCCGTCTTGAGTATTAAAAGCAGTCTTCCATTCATCGCCTTTGCGGATTTGGAGAAGATTTTTGCTCCCTGAAATCTGTCAAAGAGCGTTGAAATCAAAGGCAAAGGATAGCGGTCTTTTAGGGTGATCTTGTTCAGACTCCGGTAGTTGATGCAGGGACAGAGCGAGCCGTCTTTTTTCCCCACAAAGAAAAAACCCATTCCAGCGGAGGGGTCGAATGAAGCCTTTAGCCAGGTTTTCGCGGATGTACTCCGACATGGCCTGAGTCTCTGTGAGCGACAATGGGTAGATCCTATCCTGAGGGAGCTCTGTGTTAGGCAAAACGTTGATTGCACAATTGTAGGAATGATGTGAGAGCAAAGTGTCCGCAGCTTTCTTGGAGAACACATCAGTATATGATGAATATTGTGGAGGAAGGCCCGGAGGAGAAAACGAAGTGCTCAGGCAAGGCAGAGGCGAGACAGACTCCAGACAATTGGCATGGCAGGAGGAACCCCAGCGGGAAAGTTGTAAAGTGGCCCAGTCAAATTGTGGGGTGTGCTGTTGTAACCTCGGCAGTCCCAGAACTACAGGATGAATGGCTTTGTCCAGAATGTGGAAGGAAATGGACTCCACGTGCAGAGATCCTGTGCGGAGCAGGATAGGAGCTGTGGTGTGAGTGACCTCACCAGGTAGTGGTTCTCCATGGATGGACGAGAGAAGTAGAGGCACTGGGGAGCAGATGGTGGGAATCCGGAGGTGCTCAGTCAATTGTTTTAAAATAAAGTTCCTACCAGCCCAAGAATCCACTAAAGCCAGGGTATGGAACTCCTGGTTGTCCAGCTTGATGGCGATGGGCAATGTCAATGGAGGAGAAGGCAAAGTCAGACCTAGGAGTAGTCCTCCTGCTGAACCTAGGCCTGGGAGTTTCCCAGACAGACAGGGTATGTGGCTATGGCATGTCCGTATTTGCCGCAGTATAGGGAGAGACTGGATTGCTGGCGGCGGCGGCGTTCTTTGGGTGAAAGCCTGCTCTGGCCATTTTGCATAGGCTCATCCTCAGTTTTGCTCTGAGCCACATTCAGCCTAGGAGAAGACAAGCATTGAATTCGGGATGAGCTTGGCATAGATTTCTGGGATGTTCTAGTCTCCTGCGAGTGCTCCTGTAGACAACGGTCGATGCAACCAGCAAGGTCTATCAGTGAGTCCAGAGATGCTGGCAATTCATGAGCTGCCAACTCATCTTTGATCCGAGAACTCAGTCCCTCGAGAAAAATGGATCGTAAGCAGTCTGAGTCCCAACGAAGTTCTGATGACAGGGACCTGAATTCTGTGATGTAGACAGTTAATGGTTGGGTGCCCTGTTGGAGTTGGAGAAGAGCGGATACAGAAGCAGATCTTCTGCCAGGGTCGTCGAAGATGGAGCAAAATAAGGCAAGGAACCCAGGCAGGTCTCAAAGAACTGGGTCACCATGCTCCCAGAGGGGTGACGCCCAGGTCAAGGCCTTGCCATCCAGGAGGGAGAGGATGTAGGTAGTCTTGGCAACCACATCTGGGAAGTAAGCCGGTTGCAGGCAGAAGTGCATGCTACACTGATTCAAGAAACCTCTGCACATAAGAGGGTTCCCAGAAAAGCGTGGAGGTGCCGGCAAAGGCATGGTAGGCCGAGGAACTGGCATAGAGGTGGAAGGGTTGAGCTTGAGAGACGTAGTGGTGGTAATCACTGCAGCATCTAAACGAGTGTTCAAATTATCAATGGCTGCTGCTAGTGTTTCCAGGAACTTTTGTTGCTCACTGATTCTTTATGCCAGGCCAGGGATGGCCTGGATAGCTGAGACTTCTGCCAGGTCCATGGACTTGGCAATGTGTTAGGATTCGTGGGTTTCGTGGACCGTTTGCCTGAGGTGAAGGTTGATACAGCCTGTGGGGTGGAGCCCCACAGGTCCTCACCGTCTGGAGGCGAGGTCAGCTGCAGCAGGGGACACAATGGTAGTTCAGTAGAGAGAATGCCCTGCGTCACTGCCACGTGATCACAGGTGCCTGTGCAGAGACCGGGGGGAGCGCAAAGTACAGTCACTGGTGTAGAGTCGTAGGCACTGCCCCAAGGAGCGGGGAAGCACAGAGTCGAGTCTCCAATGTAGTAAGGTAGATACTACCCCAAGATGCGGGGAAGCGCAGAGAAGGGATCTCAGCTAGGCAGTTTGTGAGGCAACCCCGAGGAGCAGGGAAGCCAGCAGGCAGGACCTCTGGAAAGGCGCAGGAATTACCCCGAGAAGCGGGGAAGCCTGGAGACCAGGTCTCCCACAGGAAGCGCAAGCAGGCCTCCAAGGAGCGGGTACCCAAGCCAGAGTCCAGAGCCACAGAAGGAGATCCAAGGCAGCAACCACGGGTCCGAGGAGACAGGAGCATACACCAGTAGGCAAAGGAACTCATTGCCAAGTCAGCTAGCGTAGGCCAAGGGAGGTGCTTATGAATCACCAGCTTGTGATGTCATCAGTCAGGGATGCCCCTGAAGTTCCCACCATTGTGCCTTTAAGGTGAGACCCGGTGGCTCGTGCACCTAGGAAGACCTGTAGTCAGCATGGTGGTCAGCGACATCCCAGCAGCCACGAGTAGTCTTGAGAGCCAGGAGGTACGTGGCGGGAGCGGCTAGCCACAGCCGTGAGTTCAGCCGGAGAGGACAGCAGGGCAACACATGACATGAGTTGGGTCAGCCGCTGCCGCCCATGATAACAACTAAGAGGCTGATCCATGCATCCACTACCCTCTCTGTAAAGAAATATGTCCTAAAATTACTCCAGAGTCTATCCCCTTTCACTCTCATCCCATGAACCTTGTTCTACAGCCTCTTTTCATAGAGGCCAACTCCTGTGCATGGAAACCTTGGAGATATTTAAATGTCCTTGCCTTTCCTCTAGGGTGTATATGTTTAGATCTTTAAGTCTATCCCCCTACTTTGTAGAACAAAGTCCACTGACCATTTTAGTAGCCACCCTTTGGACCGACTCCATTCTGTTTATATCCTTTTGAAGGTGCGGTCTCCAGAATTGTACACAGTATTCCAAATGAGGTCTCACCAGGGACCTATACAGGAGCAATGTCACCTCCCTTTTTCTGTTAACCATTTGTCTTCCTATGCAGCCAAGCATCTTTCTGGCTTTTGTCAACACTTAAGACAAATGTTCGGCCACCTTAATGTGATCAGATATAATCCCCCCCAGATCCTGCTATTCTGGAGAGGAGCTGGGAGGTGCCATCCAGTTCCAATAGGAATGACAAAAGTTTGGGAAGTTGTAAAAAGTCTAACCAAGACATCTCGACTAAGGTATGATAAATTGGAAATTGAAGTATGTCACCTAGCCCACTCAAGTATCATATCCACATTTTAGGAGAAAGCTTTAAAACTGCCCGGGGGGGGGCACTGACGTCATCGAGGAGGATGGCTGCCTAACTTGAGAGCTCCTGCTTTAACCCGATCGCATCTATCGTGAACCCCCGCTATGTGAGCCATTTCTTGGGTTAACAGTATTGTGCCCTATTACTAACATCTCCCCGATGGCTTCTAAGAGGAAAACGGATGATCTTAAGTAGTTTTCTTATGCCAAAAGCGCAGCAGAGCTGCCAGAGGATAATGGCAAGCAGGCCGCATTGGAGATGGGAGACCACGTGATGGAAAATTATCAGCCTGCAAGACTATCTGAAATACCGACCCGAGATGCATTAAGGAGCTGGTTTATGGACATTCGATCCAATATGAAACATAAAATGGAGCTTTTAGCATTGATATCGGAAGTCAAAGAAGATTTGGCAGCTCTGGGATCTCAAGTGGATGAGATGGATGTCTGACTGGAGGGCCAAGAGGACTCTCTCAGAAAACTAGCAGCGCAACAAAAATCATTGCAAGACGAGCAGGTGTTGTTGGCTGAGAAAATGGAGGACCAGGAAAATCGCACACGAAGAGGTAAACCCGAGGATCCATGGCTTACCGGAAGCACCGGAATATAATGATCGTGTATCGGTGGCCACTGCGATTTTCCAATCTCTGCTTACAGCGGCCTCCAGTGCTCCAGATCCAGAGTCAATGAGGCTGAACAAAAATAGAGCAAGCGCCCAGGTCACTAGGCCCCAGGATAACCAATAGGGCCTGTGACATTGTCGTCTGCCTGCACAATTACAGTTCTAAAGATCAGATAGTGGAAGCTGCGAGGGGATGTGGGAAGGACATAAGCTCGCCATCTCCAACGATCTGGCACCCACCACATTGCGCAAATGATTCAAGCAGAAGGCAGTGACCACTGCTCTCCAAACAGAAACATCCGATATAGGTGGACATTTCCATTTGGTCTCTCTTTTGTGGTGAACAGCATGGCCTATTAAGTCAAGACGCTAATGGATGCAGAGAAGGCCTTCAAGCAAGCTAATTTGCCGATACATTTCTCAGCTCAGAAAGCAGGAGATTTGGTCAAAGTCGATGCTGTTCCGAGGTGGCAGCAGGATGGCAATCATTGCAGACTGGAGCGCCAAGCAGCTAATACCCTTTCAGCCCCCACTGAGGAAGGCTGAACTGCTTAAAACTATTATTACTGGTTTAAGTGTTTGATTTAGATTTTCCTATATGCTTTATTTTTGCTGGCACTTTGCTTAATAATAAAGGACCTAGGAATGGTTATATTTGCAGCAATCGCGATGAAGCTAGATCGCTCGAGTGTTATCTCATCCATGAATACCTTATGCATTTCTCAGATCCACTGGGTTGCTATTTGCTACTGAAGTTGAAGATTGGTAGGGAAATTTTTACTATTATTAATATCTATGCTCCTAATTTATTTATTTATTTATTTAACAGTTTTTTATACCGACCTTCATAGTAATAACCATATCGGATCGGTTTACATTTAACAGGGAATAACTGGAGTAACAATTCAAGTAAACGAGAGCTAAACAATAGGAGGGAATAAGTCAAAGTTACAATCAACAGGGAAAGAGAACTTGGAAGCTTGCGACAAGCTGGAAAGGAAGATAAGGCAGGAGAAATATAAAGTGTTACCGTAGGGTGTACGGTTAAATGCTTAATAGGTGCTTTAACCTGGAAGAGTCAGAGTCCATTCTTGAGTGTAAATGCCAGGTCGGGTAAGAGTGAGGTCAAACTAGTGAATGTCTGGTGGATCGGTGAAGGCTTGGAGGAAGAGCCAGGTTTTAAGTCTTTTTCTAAAAGTTAAAAGGCAGGGCTCCAGTCTGAGATTTGATGGGATGCTATTCCAGATAGATGGGCCAGCTATCGAAAAAGCTCTGTCTTTGGTTGTAGAGAGGCGTGAGGCTTTAGTGGGGGGAAATTTCAAAGTGCCTTTGAGAATATCCCTAGTTGGTCTGTTGGAGGAGTGGAGTTTGAATGGGATTTCCAGGTCGAGTTGAAGATGATGATGGATGGTTTTATGAATTAAGGTGATTGATTTGTATAGAATTCTGAAATGAACTGGTAACCAATGTAGGTTCCTGAGGATGGGTGAGATGTGTTCGCCGCGGCTGGTACTGGTCAGCAATCTTGCTGCCGCGTTTTGAATCATCTGCAGTGGTTTGGTAGTGGATTTGGGGAGGCCTAGGAAAAGGGCACTGCAGTAGTCTATTTTGGCGAATAGTAGCGCTTGGAGGACTGTCCTGAAGTCATGGAAGAATAAGAGTGGTTTAAGTCGTTTTAGAACCTGTAGTCTGTAGAAACAGTCTTTGGAAGTTGTGTTGACCATTTTCTTTAGGTTTAGTCGATTGTCTAGTATTACCCCAAGGTCTCTAACCTGCTTGCAGGTAATGTGAGAAGAGTGTGGTGATGGTGGGGCGATATTGTTTTCATTTGAGGAGATATGGAGCAGCTCTGTCTTGGAGGCGTTGAGAACCAGGTTTAAGCTGTTGAGTAGATTAGTGATGGAAAGAAGGCAGTTATTCCAGTGAGTGAGCGCTTTTGATATTGATTCTGTTATAGGGATTAGAATCTGCACGTCGTCTGCGTACAGATAATGAATTAGGTTGAGATCTGTTAACAGTTGGCAAAGGGGGAGGAGGTATATATTAAAGAGGGTAGGGGATAAGGAGGAGCCTTGTGGTACACCCAGAGTTGATTTTGTTAGGGGTGACTCTTTATTGTTGATTTTGACTTTGAAAGTCCTATTGTTGAGGAAGGACTTGAACCAGATGTGGGCAGATCCGGAGATGCCGATATCTGCTAGGCGATCCAGCAGGATGGTGTGGTTGACGGTGTCGAATGCCGCCGAGATGTCTAACAGGACTAGTAAAAAGGAGTGTCCTTTGTCTAACCCCATAATAATATGGCCTGTAAGAGAAATGAGGAGGGTTTCCGTGTTGCGTGATTTACGGAAACCATATTGCGAAGGGTATAGGATCTTGTGGTCTTCTAGATATTCAGAAAGTTGGGTGTTTACCAGTTTCTCCGTTAGTTTGGCAACGAAGGGGAGGTTAGAGATGGGTCTGAAATTAGCTAGTACATTCGGGTCTAAGTTGTGTTTCTTGAGGAGGGGCTTGAGTGAGGCGGTTTTGAGGCTGTCTGGGTAGCTTCCTTGTGTTAGAAGGCTGTTTATGATGCTGGTCAGAGGTCCTGAGATCGTGTCAGGGATGAGAAGCAGGAGTCTCGATGGGATGTTATCGGCTGGATGGCTAGATGGTTTCTGTCTTTTTAGAAGGGATTCAATCTCTTTAGTGGAGATTGATTCAAAACTGTCAAATTTGGGTCTAGTAAGAGACTGGTGATTCTCGCCTGACTTGGGAGGTGTAGTATTTGGAGGAAGGAGGGCGAGGGTATTTAAGATCTTCTGTTGAAAGAAAGAAGCGAGCTCATTAGCCTTGGAAAGAGCTTGTTCGTCTGGGATAGGTGGGGGGGTAGATTTAGTGATTTGTGTTACATAGGCGAATAGGGCCTGGGCATCATATTGGAAATGGTGTATTTTGTTTGCATAGTATTCCTTTTTTTGCTGTAGAATGGCAGTCCTGTAGTGATGTAAGAATCCCTTGTATGTTGCAAGGGTAGCTGTGTTAGGGGTTTTGCGCCATCTATTTTCTTTTTG
Source organism: Rhinatrema bivittatum (assembly GCF_901001135.1). Lineage (NCBI taxonomy): Eukaryota > Metazoa > Chordata > Amphibia > Gymnophiona > Rhinatrematidae > Rhinatrema > Rhinatrema bivittatum. The sequence continues at coordinate 304,233,295 of NC_042617.1, forward strand.
TCGTAAGTCCTGTTTCATCTGTTTAAGTTCAGTGCTGAACCAGGGTTGATTTCCCTTTTTTGTTGGGTTGATTGATTTGGAGACTATTGGGCACCATTTATTTGCAACTGTTTCTGTGATCTTTTGCCAAGAGGATAGGGCTGAGTCAGGGTTAGTTAGGTCTAAGTTAGTTAGGTCTAATTCAGACCAGTACACCTTTTAGAGACTGCTGGGCGGAGTATTAGAGCAGCATGTTCAGGGCATGCTAATATGGGGCGGGGACTTTAACTTCATCAGGAACCCTAGACTGGATACCTCCCGGGTTAATGTGAATCTCAGCTCTAAAGAGAGGAAGGAATTGACTTCCCTACTGACACATTGGGGACTTGTGAACATATGGCGGCAGCATTACCCTACTTCCAGATCTTATACTTTTTATTCAGCACCACACGGGACACATTCTCTTATAGACTATTTTCTAATAGATAATCTGCTACAGAATAGAATTCAGAAGGTTGGGATTGGCGATATAACCTGGTCAGACCATGCCCCCATATGGCTGATGACATGCCTTAGAGATTCTGATCCTGGGCAGAGAGTCTGGCGCCTAAATGATAGCTTATTACAAGATGAAGAGTTATGCAAAACCCTTACTGCAAAGCTTAAAGAATATTTCCAATTGAATTCTCTCCCATCATTTCTGCAGGAACTCTCTGGGAGTGCTCTAAAGCTGTCATGAGGGGTGTATTGATTGCACAAGGTGAATGAGACGCGTAGGCTTAAATTAGTTAGCAGAATTTCTGCGTTCTCACAATTACATATGAGGTCATAGTCTGCGTCGGTGCCTAAGTAGCTATCTGCAGTCCTCAATGAGTTAGCCCTTCTGGATTCAGACTATATAGCGCATAGGCTTGAGTTAACGATTTATTTTGAGCGGGATAACAAGGCTGGAAAACTTTTAGCAAGAAAATTGAAAGCTCTCTCTGCCTAGAACATGATTGCTAAAATTAAAGACATCAATGGCAAAATAGTAACGTCATCGACTGCCATAAGGAAGTGCTTTTCAGACTTTTATACTTCTTTATACTCTAAAGACTCCTCTATTGCCACTGCAGACATCTTAGGATATCTGGCATCTGTGTCACTCCCTTCTCTATCAGAGGACCAGCAGCAATACTTAGATGCACCTATAAGCACATTAGAAATCTCGCAGGCAATTAAGTTGCTTAAATCCGGTAAATCTCCTGGTTTAAACTGGTTTACTAGCAATTATTACAAGCAGTTCGCCTCTTTATTGGTGGGTCCCTTAACCAATTACTTTAACAGCATTAGGGATGGGGCCAGTCTCCCAATTTACTCTAACCCAGCTGGCATTTCGATTATAGCAAAGCCAGGCTGCAATCCCACCTTATGTGGTTCTTATCGCCCAATATCCCTTATTAATGTTGACCTCCTTGTTGGAGTGCTAGCGAGACGTTTGAATGGGATCATCCCAGGGTTGGTACATATGGATCAGGTGGGCTTCATCCCCCAGCGTGTAGCAGCTGATAACGTTAGAAAAGCTGCTGATATCCTCTGGCGGGTTAGAAAAGATTCCTTTTTTATTGCTCTCTATCGATGCGGAAAAAGCATTTGATATGGTTCATCGGCCCTTTCTCTTTCAAACGCTTGAGAATATACGGTTTGGCCCTTTCTTTACGACCTGGATGAAATCCTTGCGTTGCAGTCCCAAGGCCTGTGTTGAGGTTAATGGGGGTTATGTTATTAGTTTCCCAGCGAAGAGAGGCACGAGGCAGGGTTTGCTCCCTATCCCCGCTTCTTTTTGCTTTATTTCTTGAACCTTTTGCTTCCAGAACACGCGCAGCCGATGGGGTTTCTGGTGTTTGGTTGGGGGACCTACATGTTAAGTTATCGCTGATTGCTGATGATATTTTGTTTGCTTTAACTAATCCCTTGTCTTCCCTGAGGGGCGTCACAGCTGCGCTTAAGTTCTTTGGTGCAATTTCAGGCTTCAGAGTTAACGTGGACACATCTGAAATTTTAAATGTAACACTATCCGAAATTGAGGCTTGTCATATTACAGCAGCCTTCCCCTTTAAGTGGGCTAAAAATTCGATTAAATATCTAGGGATACAGACTGGGCCTCACGTGTGGGATCTTTTCTCACTAAACTATCGGCCCTTAGTGAAACAAAGGAGAAAGATCTACTAAGGTGGGATAGAGAACATTTTTTCCTGGCTAGGATGTATTGCCATTATCAAAATGAATATTTTACCCCATTTCTTCTATCTGTTCATTACTTTGCCGGTCTTTATTTCTTCTGCCATCCTTTGATCCTGGCAAAAGAAGGTTTTCCATTTTATTTGGAAGAGGCGCCCGTCCACCAAGGGGAGATCTGGGAGTCCCTAATTTGGCCTAGTACTATACGGCTGCTCAGCTTCGGGTGATACTAGACGTACATAGGAAAACGTCAACAAAGTAATGGGTTAGGTTTGAGCAACATCTGGTGGGAAGGAATGCCTTTAGCTGCGTTGCCGTGGCAGCCACGATGCACCTGGTGCCCATATAGTGCCTTGCCTTTCGCTCTACACACCAGGCTATGGGTATAGACCAAGTGGAAAATACATTTAGTGGGGAAAAGGGATTACTTCTGTACTTTCTACCTTTTCCACAATAGAGCTTATCCAGCTGGCCTCCAGAACAAGGCCATACAGGAATGGCAAACCCAGGGCATTAAGCACATTGCACATGTATTATCTGGAAGCTCTCTCATGCCAGTTGGTGAGTTGCTTGATACTTTTCAGTTGGAACGGCTAGGGAACCTCTCCCCTACATTAGTGCTTGGGAGGCTGACTTGGGGACTACTTTGCCCCCGGAAATGTGGGATCAGATGTTCCTATCAGAGGGTAAATGTTCCATCTCTGCCAGCGGCGGATTCCCGAGGAAGACCGGCCCGGGGATTCGCCGCCCAGGCCGGCCCAGGACGCATCACGTGGTCTGCCGAGCACGGTTCCGTCACGGCCGCGCATGGCAGACCACGTGACTGGAGCGACCGGCCCACTGGGGGATGCCCGATCCCCCGATAGGCCAATCCGCCCCGATCTCTGCTGTTACAAGAGAATTGTTACAAGCTTCTAATTAGATGGTACCTTACACCGGCCAGATTGCAACCTATGTATCCCTCAATTAGTGAAAATTGTTGGAGGAATTGTGGTGGAGTGGGCATTTTTTTCCATATTTGGTGGGAATGCCACAGGGTATCCTTGTTTTGCATACGAGTATTGCAGTGGCTGGGGACAGTATTGGGAGTGCGGGATATAGGTGATGTGGGTCTTGTATTACTCAATGTGCCCTCCCCACATTTAGACAAATTTCAACAGCAGTTTTGCCAACAAGAGTTCATAGCTGCCAGATGTGAACTTGCGCTGTATTGGAAGTGCAGGCTGTGTTGCAAAGATTAAGATTTTATTATCGAATGGCTGCTACTGCTGCCTCTAGATCATCAAAAATCATTTTGGCATGGGTGAAAGCAAGATCTGCTGTAACTGACTCTTTTCCCGTGTAACTCCTTCCTTATGTAACTGTTTGGTTTTCATTACAGCGTTGCTTTAACCCTAGAGACCATGAATCGAGTTTGCGCCTTTATACTAAACTAGCAACTGTACCCATTCTGCGCCCGGGCGTGAGCCTTTTTATTGGCACATATGCTCTTGTATGGAAGCGTTAGCTGAAAAGGAAAAACGAAATTGTTTTCACCCAGGGCAAGGGACGTGGAGGCACATTTGCTAAAGCCAGGACTGGCAAAGTTTATTTACCAAGCTGTCTCTTGCACTCCCCCACACCCCTCTCCTCTCTCACACACACATTCTCTCTCACCGACATCCCCCTCCCCTCATATAGGCTCCCTCTCTCTGAAACCCACACTCAAGCATCCCCCCACCCACCCTCTCTTACCTCCCATGCTCACTCTCACACCCTCCCCACCCTCCTCTCATCATCCATGCTCTCTGTCACCCCCCCTCCTCTCATACACACATTCTCTCACACCGGCATCCCCCCCCCATGCTCTCTCTCACACCCTCCTGCTCTCTCTCACCCTCCCCTCCCCGACACACATTCTCTCTCACCGGCATCCCCCCCCCCATGCTCTCTCTCACACCCTCCTGCTCTCTCTCACCCTCCCCTCCCCGACACACATTCTCTCTCACCGGCATCCCCCCCCCTATGCTCTCTCTCACACCCTCCTGCTCTCTCTCACCCTCCCCTCCCCGACACACATTCTCTCTCACCGGCATCCCCCCCCCCATGCTCTCTCTCACACCCTCCTGCTCTCTCTCACCCTCCCCTCCCCGACACACATTCTCTCTCACCAGCATCCCCCCCATGCTCTCTCTCACACCCTCCTGCTCTCTCTCACCCTCCCCGACACACATTCTCTCTCACCAGCATGCCGCGGGACCTGTGCCATTCACGGCGAAGATGAAGGCCCGGCGCGCCGTTTGCTGTGAAGATGAAGGCCCGGCATGCCGTTCACGGCACACAGGGGCCTTCCATTTTCGCCTTGAGCAGAAAATAGCAGTGGAGACCCCGGCATGCTGTGAATGGAGTGCGTCCCGCAGCACACGCTCTGTTCACGGTGAAGATGAAGGCCTGGGCACGCCGATCGCGGCACACAGGGGCCTTCCCTTTTCGCCATGAACGGCGCACCAGGTCTCCATCTTTGCCGCGAACGGAGCATGTGCCGCGGGACGCACTCCATTCACAGCATGCCGGGGTCTCCACTGCTATTTTCTGCCTGTCCCACGAAGCTGCTGTCCTTCTGGTTTTGAATAGTCTTCCGGTGAGGGAGGAAATCGGCGAGGTGAGGGAGGAAATCTGCAGGAAGGAGGAATTCAGTGCAAATTCTGCATTCGGCAGTAGTGCAGAATTCACCCCAGTTGGATCGGGGTGAGAGCTGACTCCACCCACAGGGAGGAGCCCTGTGGGGACTCACCACGATAGGCGTGGCCTCAGCTGAGACGAACATAACAGTAAAGAGACTTTACTGTACAGGAATGTAGAAAATCCCACCAAGTGGGAAGAGAGAGGCACAGTTCAGAGGAATGGGTAGCTCAATGAGGATATCCCTGGTAGTGGTCCACGAAGCAGGGCATGCCGGGGAATCCCTCCTTCGATGGAACTTCTCTGTATTGATCCGGTTATGGCCCGCAGCGCGGGGTACGCTGAGAATCACAGGAGAATGTTGAGAGTAGAGCAGGAGGTCAGTAGAGCTGAATAGCAGATGGTACTCACTCTGAAGTGCGCAAGGAAGGTTGCTGAGGCGAACACGGTAGTGGCTCGAGGCACGGGGTACACCGGAGTTTCCGTCAGCTGAAGGTAGCGAAGTCACAAGGCTGAACCAGACAAAGCCCAGAGTGGATGAAGAGAGAGATGCCAGACAGGAAGCCCCTCCGAGGAGCGGATAGCCAGAACTTGACAAGGCCCCCGAGGAGCGGGTACCTAAAGCGTTCGAGTCTCTGGGTCAGGAACGAGTTCAGCGTAGTGAAGTAAAGCATCTCCGAAGGAGTGGAATTCAGCAGGAAGGAAGTCCTTACTAACTCGTAGGTAGCTCAGACCGGCTGGCTCAAATACACGCAGGCAGATGATGTCATGCGGAGGGGACACCTCCGAGGTTCCCGCCATGACGTGTATAAGATGGGGCCTTGTGCGCGCGTGCGTGCCTTAGGTAATCTCCGATTCAAGATGGCAGATGGGATTGCCCACGCCGTCCCAGGAACGCTGAGGAGAGCGGCATGCAGAGGCAGAGGTCGCCAATTGTCCGAGAATTACTGATGCAGGAAAAAAGGAGCTGAGCAACAGAGGTCGCAGCCGTCTGCGACAGACGAGCACAACAATAGGGAGCAGGGGGGTTTGGGTGAATAAGTGGGATGGGATTTTATGTAACGTAGGAGGAAGCCAGTTGATGGTCTAATGTTTGAAGCAAAGCTATGGATGTATTTTCTATAACAAGTTTATTCATTATATATTATGGTGATGTATGTGGAGGTTATTGTCTATTTTCTGATTGTGCACCACTTCGAATGGTTTGTAACCAGAAAGAGGATATATAAATTAAATACATGTAACCCCCACTTTCGCCTGGGGCTATCTTTCCAGCCCTGGAAGGCCACTGGGTACACTCAACCAGGGTAGGGGAATTTACTCTGAGGTCTGTGGGTTGGGGGCAGGCTCACCTGCCAGGCCAAACTGGGCCAAGGATACCACAAAAAAACACAATGTCCAGGTTTGTGCGCCAAAAGACAAAAAATAACCAGCTCAGCAAGTTAAACAAAATGTCACAGTCCACGTTGCCAGAAAAAAAAATTAAAATCTCAAAATCACAGTTCACGCTCTCAAAAAAAACCAACTTCCCAACAATGATTTTCTCTTCTCCACTCACCAGATCCTCCGCGGTCACGGGAAGAACTCAGTCTCTCTTGAAAATCTCCAGTCTCTTGCCCCCAGGTCAGGATTGGCTCCAGGACAACTCATCCCTATTCCTTAGGCAGGTGCAGCTTCCCCAGCCCTACACTAAAGCTCCACACAGGCACACAGTGCTCTTATCTGGTCCAGCAGGCTCCCGACACAGCTCCCTCCAAACTCCAACTTCTCCATTTATTTATTTATTTATTTATTTATTTATTTAACATTTTTCTATACTGACCTTCATGGTTAAATACCATATCAGGACGGTTTACATCGAACAGGGGTAAAAAAATAACTAGGTAAAGGAAGAAACAAAGTTACATTAAACGAGGACATGTTTTCTCCATGTTTTCTTCACCAGATTTCCTTCACAACATACTTCCTTGAGGGCTTGTGGAAGCACCCCCAACTCCTCAGCACCAGCGGCTTCACTCTCAGAGGTACCTTTTATGTCTTTTCCCATTCTTTCTCCTAAAATCCTCATGGAAAGCAAATTTTATACTCCCTCTTAGTACCTACCACGTAGTGGCTGGAGCACTCTGTCACTCAGCTAAATGTCCCTCACGTCCCTTGTCCTGTTAGTGAACTTCCTTTTCCAAAAATCTCCACATTATATAGAATAAAACACATTGTAGAACACTTCTGCACTTTCAGTGACCTTCCCCTGCTGAAAAATCTTAATGTAGATATTGAGCCACTGTGCAGCTTGACTAGTTAGACAAATAAACTTATCCAGCTAACTCAGTCCATATATTCATGTTTATCTGGATAACTTTAAAACAGCCCTATACACTGACCAGACTTAGCAGGGTAAGTTATCCGGCTAACTGAATATCGGGCCGATACAGTAAAGTCCGCGGGAGAGTGGGCGAATGCCCGCTCTCCCGGTGCGCGCACAGGCCGCTCTCCTGTGCGCGCAATTCACTATTCAAATTAGGCCCGGCGGTAAAAACAGGCAAAAGGAGACGGTAGGGACAATAGCGCATCCCTAGCGCCTCCTTTTGGACCGGAGCGGCGGCTGTCAGCGGGTTTGACAGCCGACGTTCAATTTTGCGGGCGTCGGTTCTCGAGCCCGCTGACAGCCAAGGGTTCGGAAACCGGACGCCAGCAAAATTGAGCTCCGGTTTTCGACTCGCGAGCCACTGGCCGACTTCAAATTTTTTTTTTTCATTGGTAACTTTCGGGACCTCCGACTTAATATCACCATGATATTACGTCGGAGGATGCACAGAAAAGCAGTTTTTACTGCTTTTTTGTGCACTTTCCTGGTGCTCGAAGAAATTAGCGCCTACCTTTGGGTAGGCGCTAATTTCTGAAAGCAAAATGTGCAGCTTGGCTGCACATTCTGTTTTCTGAATCGCGCGAGAATACCTAATAGGGCCATCAACATGCATTTGCATGTTGCGGGCGCTATTAGGTTCGGGGGGTTGGATGCGCGTTTTCGGCCCCTTACTGAATAAGGGATAACGCTAGCGCATCGAAAACGCGCGTCCAATAGAGGGTTAACAGTGATACTGTACTGTATCGGCCCCTATGTGAGTTAGCTGGATAACTTATCCAGGTAACCCAGCTCCTCCCTGGAACACCCTCACCCCGCTGGCTAACTAGTTAGCTAGACAACTAATTATCTGGCTTAGTGGCAGCCATTCAGCGGGGTCAGATATTCAATCACCACTACTTAGCCGAATAAATCCTAACTTATCTGGCTAAGTATCATGGAATATCACGCACCCCCATGGCTAGAGATAGACCCCATTCTTTTATATAATCAGTATGCCATCTAGTGTCTATGGGGCCAGAAAAACATAAATCTCTACCCAACTAATTAGTAATCTCTACCTCAAGCACTAGAGGTTAAAAAAGGAGAGTGTGCCTTTAAGCCATAATGATATCATGCATTTTTCACTTCCATTGAATTATAGGATTTTGAATTATATTAAACTAATTAAGTTTTACATTTTATGTAACAGCAAAGCAAACTCTCTCTACTACCAGGTACATTTTGATGCACTACAAAACCTTGCCAAAAACACACTCAGAACCTTTGTAGCAAACTTCCCATACCATAACAGTACTAACACCCAGACTCACATAGTAACAACCTTTCCTATGAAAAGGCAGCATGGCAAACATAGCAACTCCAAAACACCTTCAACTGGGAAAACAGAATAAGTTGAACTGTTATAAATCCCTAGGCAGAAAATAAACTTCTAGTAAAATCCTTTACCTTTGTCACACATGCAGAACATGGACAGATCCTCACCATACAGAACAAGGACCCACAAATTAGAAACAGAAACATTCAAACAAAATCTGAAATGGAAATGCCCAAGAAGCCAAGCTCTATGAACACTGCAATGCTGGAGAATAAGTAACAGAAGTGCATGTCCTCTAGTACTTTGCAACATAAAAAACAGGAGAGATGCACATTTCCCAGAGCTGAAATATTCCAGTCTCTAAAAATTGAACATAAAGAGGTGAATATGCAGAGAAGTGGCAAGTGGTCAAGCCCCCCACTGAATGTATTAGGCTAAACTTATCCGGATAATGTTAGCTGTCAAGTAAGTTTAAATGGAGAACTTTAACCTTTACTGACTATATTCAACATATAGTACAACATTAAGGGCCGGATTTTAAAAGCGTTACACACGTAACCGGGTTTACACGCACCGGGCCTATTTTAAAAAGGCGCGGCGAAGTGCGGAAGCCCCGAGGCTTGCAAAAAGGGGTGGGGCAGGGCGGAGCAGGGGCGGGACCAGAGCCCTCCGTCAGAGCGGCCATTGCCGCTGTGTCGGAGAATCGCATGCCAGCAGGCTGCCGGCGCACGCAACTTGCGCCTGCCCGGAGGCAGACGCAAAAGGTAAAATAAAAATTTTGGGGGGTGTTAGAGTAGAGCCAGGGGGAGGAAAGGTTAGGGGAAGGGGTGGAAAGGTCAGGTTAGGGGGGAGGGAACGGTGGAAGGCAGCACGGCTCGGCGCATGCAAGGTGCACAATTGTGCACCCCCTTGCGCGCCGACCCCGGATTTTATAACCTGCGCATGCCTGCGTGCACAAGTTATAAAATCGGGTGTACATGTGCGCGCGCCGGGTAGTGCACGCACATGTACGCCTGGGCGCACCTTTTTAAAATCTACCCCTAAGTGATAAAAGAATGAGGATAACAAAATTCAAAATTCATAATATCCTTATATAAGCTTAATTATTACCATCAATGTGGCCAGTCAAAATAGACACTTCTGGCTGTAAACAAAAGCCTTCACTTGTCTTATATTGAATCATCAGCCAGAGTCTATTTTTTCTCAGTTTTGCAAATTTAAATACTCAAATACTTATCTTGATCTGTGCAGTGAATGTAGCAAAAAAACCTGACACGGAGCCGTGTTTCGGAAACCTGCATTAGGGGGTACACATTCTTATAATGAAGTCACAGTGTATCCAACAATCATTGCTAAAAAATGAAAAAAATAAGAATGTGGAAAAGAAATCATCAGAACTAAGTGACCAGATCACATTTATACTAAAGCACTGACATCATCGGACACTCCCTACAACAGGGAGTAAGATTTGCACTATGCTTTACAGCAAACCAGCGGAGAGAAACATCTTGCTTCACTTTTCTAGCTATCTTCCTCCTTCCCTTAAGAATATTTTACCAATTGGGTCAATTTCTCCGGGTCCGCTGGATTTGTTCCACTAAAATTGAATTTTTGAAACATGCACAAGACCTCAGTGCTTGTTTGCTAGCTCGAGGTTATCTTTTTAAAATAATTAAAAAAGCATTCAAGAGAGCCTATCATGCTGAACGAACTTGGCTTTTGTTGGACAACCAGCCTACTGATTCAGCACAGTTGATATGCACATTACAATATTCTCATTTTTCTTCCAGTATCATATCAATTATTTATAGATATTGCATGTGTTATCCCTGCATCCTGTGTTTTCGAATCGACCACTAATAGCCTTTAAGAGAGGCAAAACTATTTGGGATTATGTGGTCCATTCTGAACTTCCCCCTGAAAATCATATAGTATCAACCATCAATGTTGGCCACAAAACATGTGGCCATTGTATCTTCTGTATCTCCAGCATTACTGGAACACAGTGGATCCATCCTAGCTCAGGGAAGATTATAAAGTTTTTTGGAGCAACAAATTGCTTGTCTTGCCTCGTGATTTATTTTTTAGTGTGTCCGTGCCAGAAGATCTATATTGGACACATAAAGAATTCCATTAGAACTCGTCTCACTGAACATAAAAGTTGTATTTCTACTTGGAAGATGCAAGCCCCGATTGTGGCTCATGTATGGAACAGAACCATTCTTTCTCTGATTTGAGATGGGGGAATCTTGAACATGTTGGAGACACTATTAGAAAGAAGAATCGGATATCTCAGTTGAATTTATGTGAAAAATTTTGGATATTTTATTTAAATTCAGTTGCTTCTCATGGTCTTAACCTCGAAATTGACTGGTACATGTTGGTTTGAGTTAATCACATTGTACCTATCAATCACTTTAGAGAGGTATAAAAATGTAATACTGGAAGATACGCTTACTTCCGGTTGATCGTTTTCCAACTTTTTTGATCATTTTCCAACTTTTTTGGATCGTTTTCCAACTTTCAGGAAAAGACTCAAAACGTGGCTATTCAAAAAAGCCTTCCCAGATTCGGATTAAATCATAACTCACCTCTAACCATCTTCCAATCACTACCCATATGCAGAAAACCATTACTTCCTATCACTACCCTTACATAAAAAACTACAATAAGTTCAAATGGGCAAAACCTAGTAAATACCAAAATCTTTTGCAAATGTACCTGATCAAATCTTTGTAAATTTACCTTGTCAAATTTCGGTTAATATATTATGTTAATTTTCCTATCATTTTTCTCTGCTCCGAGTTGTACTTATCCCTGTTTTATTGTAACTGTAACTGTTTTTTGTTCAGCACCTGTTATTTATTTCGTTCACTATACCTTTTATCACTCCCCTGTTTATTGTAAACCGGCATGATGTGATACTCTCACGAATGCCGGTATAGAAAAAACTTAAATAAATAAATAAATAAATAAATAAATAAATAAATCGTTTCGCGCCAAAGGTTGGCGTCTGTGGGTATGATTGAACATCAATTTTTCAATACATTATTATTATTATTATGCGCTATTACCCCTTACTGAGTAAGGGGTAAAGTTAGCGCATCCAAAACGCATTGTACTGTATCGGCCTGACAGTATCTGCCCACTGATAGAGCATCTGACAGGGTGCCACACAGGAAGAACTTGTAAAGTTGGAACTAATGATGTGCTAACGATTTCAAAACTATTTGAGTGGCTGCTGGCTGGATGCACAATGCAGTGACTATTTTTTGCTGTAGAGGGGGGGGGGCAGGTTTGCAGGAGGTGAATCCATCTACTTTGGCAATGATTATTTTTACATCACCCGTGGGGTTACATGGCAGGTTGCTAAAGAAGGACCATCCTCCGTTCATAGCTCAGACCTTCCATTTGATCTTAGCCAAAATGCAGTTGGTACCAGTTGCGACTGACGGGAAGTGGCACGGCAGGATAATCTATTCTGGGACCCCTGTTCTTCTTTCTCTTTGTACACAGTTTAAAGAGAGGTGAGCAGTAGCACCCCAGTTTTTGCCGATGACACTAAAATTGGCAGTATAGAAGGTATTCCCTGAAGATGCTGAGCACATGCAGAGCAACATGGATAACAGTTGGGGCTGACAATATTTTTTTAATGCCTCCCTCTGCCTTTCTTCTCACTTCTGAACCCACAAAGGTGGCAGAAGAGCATGTAGCGGGTCTTACGTGCGTCAGAAGGTTCACAAGTGCCTCATGGCCCGTAATGAATCTGCATTTTCCACAATTTAAAATAATTCATGATAGCTCAAATCAGCTGTCTGAACTGGCAGAAAAACTTTGGATTGCCATTTAAACAGAGCTACTATTGTCTTCAAAATCAGAATAAAAATCTGACTCTGCATGAGCCCATCTGAGCCACAATGTCAACTGAATCACAGTGGACATTATCTGACAGAAAAGCAAACATACCCCCCCCCCCCCTCCCCCATACAGACAGACAGACAGACACACCTACACAGACAGACAGACAGACACAGAGCACTGCAGTTAGGCGTTCTGCATGGTGTGGATCACTGTTTTATTTCCTCTTGTTTCTGTTTACTTCTGGCTGGGGGTTTGTACAGTGAGCAGCCTGCACCTGCAGTGGGGAGGCAGGGCAGGCGGGAGCAGGGAGGATGTGCGGTTTGAATGAGTATCTGATAAGCACTTTCACATGTGTACCCCTCAGACTGGTGATAAAAAAACTTAGCTGCAATCTTTTGGGTTGCATCCGTTGATGCCTCATATTCCCTTGTACAGTAATTTTTTCTACTTTAACACTTCCCTCTCTTTTTCCAATGACACCAACTGAGCTCTAGTTCATTAAATGCTCAGTTCTAAGCAGTGTGCTAAAAGAGTCCTTACAACCTGTAGACTTCCAAGCGGAGGTGAGTGAGCTGCGTATGCAACGCACAAGATCAGCAATCACGAAGGGCGGCGCACACGTTTTAAAAATGTTTGCTGTCGGTGCCGTGCCTTCCTTAAAAGTGGGTGTAGCCCCGGTCCCGCTCAGGTCCTGGGTACAGGGACTCACAGGAAAGCTCACGGCCAAGGACTGGCCACATGACCTTGTGGGATTCCCGCAAGGTGGGAGGGGAGAAGAGAAAGCCCTTAGACGATAACTTTGAAACAGCTACCTGGGTGCGCATGTGCACGCGTTTGCCGGCTCGCGCCCAGGGACAAGGCCATTTGATAGCATATGCTCGTACATTTCATAATATATGTGCATATATGCGCGCGTGTTATAAAATAAGCTGAACGCACGCATGTGCGCGCAAATGCTGCCTCTACCACTTTAAGTGGGGGAATTTTATAAGGGACTCGTGCTGATGCCATAAGTAGTTTTCCCAGCTCGTTCCCAGTTTGCCCAGTTAAGGGACAGGACTTCCAAATCCCCCTAGTTTATTAGACACCCTTTCCCCCTGTTAGCCCCGACCCTTAAAACCCCACTGACTTGCCTAGATTTATTTTGTTTCATTACTTATCTGCCATCCTTAGCAGTAGTAAAGTTACACGGCAGGGGACCCTGGGGCACACTTGTGCGTGTAAATATTTGTGTTTAGATTTCAGGTTAAAGCCCCAGAATGCCCATGTCCCACCAGACCACACCCACACCCCGCCCCTTTTTTGGACTTTTCCATTTGTGTGCGTTCCAGGAGATGCATGTGTACACAGGCGGCTTTTAAAGTCTGCTCATCGCCGGCCCGACATGCTCGTGAATCTCCTGAGTTCTGGCGCGCGCTGGGCTTTTAACTTCACCTGTCAGGGTTTTACATCACTGAGGCTCTTCTGCTCGTCAGTCCACTCCAGGTTCAAAAACCCTACACAGACACCAGGACCATTGTTCAAAAATATTAATTCTTTACCGGCACCAATGGCAGATAAAACAAAGTCCAAAGATACAGCAATTGCTAGTGCACCAAACAGCAACACAAAGTCTGAAACAGCTCAAAAATAAAGCTCAGTCCCTTTCGACAGCAATACATTGCCCTTCCCAAACTGGTCAGCTCTTGGGACAGGTACCACTCTCCCTCTGGGCCCTCCAGAATGCCTGCTTTTTTCCTTTCTGTAGCTTCTCAAATTCTGGGGAGCTTCTGCCTGACTCCTTTTCAGCCAAGAACTCCTTCCTCAGAGGAGTGGCTTCTTCACTAAAATGTTTCCCAAGATAGATAAGGAATTTCAATCACTTCTGCATCCAGGTAACCTCTTCTCTTCTTCGGTTCCCTTAAGGTTCTCCCTGTTGAACCTCAGGAACTTTTTTCCTTCCTAGAAGTATGGGTACCCCTCCCTTGAGTTTCAGCCCCCTTCACTGGTCAGGAATTCTTCCTTCTCCAGACTCTCCTTATTTGTGAGAAGATTCCATTCCAGATACGTGTGTCATTTCTGTAGAATTGTAAAATAGTTTAAAAAAAAATTAATTAAAAAACCCCACATATTAAGCCTCTCTGTATTGGTGAGCAATAGCTAATGCCTTCATTAACAAGGGATTTGCATGGAGGAGCACTAAACCACATACTCATTTTTACTCCAGTTTTAATACACAAAAATGTGCACAGAACCATGTGCTGACATAGGCCTTTAGCCCAGTGCACTTTTACAACATCAGGGCCTGTGGCTGGTAACTCTGATTTCATGACAAGGTCTCTGTGGAGAGCACGGACTCAACTGTACGCCATCAAAGTCCATCATGGATGCTGACCTCTTCCTATCCCATAGCAGAGGCCTCTCTGTGGCCATATCCCCGTGGGGTTCTCTGCAGCCTTGGGGAGACTGCATGGTCAGTGGGGGCGAGGAGATGGGTCAGATTCCCTAACTGTGGTGTCATATTGCCTTCACATGGATGAGAGATCACTGAGCTCCATTGAGTATGACGTAGTTTCTCGCCATTGGTCAAGATCCAGCTGTGACCTAGCACTGGGAGGAATGGACTGGGAGCAGGGAGGCTTGGATTCAAATCTTGCCCCTGCCTGTGAAAGGAAAGTCCCTACTAGTACTACTCCGTGGAAAGGTGCCACTTTCAGACTACGGATGACAGACTGGCTTTTCCTCCAATTTCAATCTCAATTTACTTTTCCCCATCTGAATCTGTGTCACATGGGTACAGCAGGTTAATCAAACCTTGGGCATGCCAAACCTCCTAATATGCTCCCACACTCGCTGATCCTACACTACTGACACACCAGCTCTGTTGAGACCCTGTGACCATAAAAATTAAGGGCACCTACTCTAGCAAGGAGCAAATTCGGGGTCCCCCTGTAAAGGCATGTATATCAGGACCCCCCTTAAAAGACCAGGACCAGGTATTTAACCAGGTTCACCTTATGGCTCAGCTCAGAAGGGAATTCTGGTCCCAGGGCATTTCCCTAAGCAGGCGAATAAGAGAGCAGGCCCAGGAAGGAAAAGAAAGGTCCTGAGGATAAGGAGAAGGCAGCTCCTACAGCAGGACTATCTATTGCTATACATTTTGTATTTAGAACTGCTGAGATAAGCAGCCCTTTCTATATGTTTTCTGTTATGCAGTAAATAGTAAAGCTGATTCTGTGGAGAAAAGGCTGGTGGAATCCAGACTATTCTGTCCTCCGGCACTCTTATAAAGGCCACTCGTACATTATCACACTCCCTTAAATGGGTTTTCCGCCATTCCCCAAAATCTGGCACTTTAGGTGACTGCCTAGTTCATTCAATGGAAGAATGGGCCCTGTCCCTCAGCAAGAAAAGCTAGCTCCCTCAGGACAGAACCGCTAGGCCTATGAAATATAAATAACTTCCTCGGAAGGGACTCAGCCCCAGTTCAAATGCTCAGCGATACCACAGAGGCCAAGTTGATCCAAAAAACCATGCAGAAGAAAGCATTTCCAGACAGAACTTCCACAAAGTCATTTAGGGGGCAATTTTCAAATGAGTGCGAAGTTTCAAAGAGAAAGGTCCCAGGTTGCTTCTGTTTGAAAATCAGCATGAGATAAAGGCGCCTGCGCGCTTGGCACCCTACTATTCAAGCAGCCGACTGGGGGCAAAATAGCATGCAGGCAGTTGAAAAACGGATGCATGCACAGTGTTTTCCTTCCCTTACCTACACATGCCCACAGAAACTTTGGCTTCTGTTTCCCGCGGCTAAAAGTGCATGCACTGTGGAAGCCCACGCGTGCCTTTAGCTGCTCCCAGGGCATTTTTCAGTCAAGTCATTTTACCCAGGTAGCTCGCTGTTTACCCATGCAAATGGCTTTGATAACGGTCGTCTAAAAGACAGATTCCCCTCTCCATGCTCCCCCTTTTACTTTCTCCCAGCTCTCTTTAATTTTCCCTTCCTCCTATGTTATCGGTGACCTAAACATCACAGTTCTCAAATGAGCCGTCCCAATCACTTTACTCGTTGCAAATTTAGTGACTGCATGTGAAGAATAGCTGCAGAACGGATTCCCCTCGAGGGCCATCCGTGCAATCAAACTCTGCCTATTTTTTATTTTTCCCCCATCCCTCCTTAAAAGAACAATACACGCAACCCTCATCACCCATATTTAAATCTTTGTCTTCCCCCCTTCTTCCCTTCCCTATCCCCTTTTTTCACCTTTATCCTTTTTTCTCCTTCCTTCTTGTCCCCTGTACCTTAGTCTCCCCTATGCATGATAACTTCCATATCGTCCTCCTAACAGTGCATGAGGTGCAACTGGCTCCAGATTTTTCAGGACAGGTCGATCCAGTCCTGGTTTTACTCCTCAGCATGCAGGAACTTATAGTCTTGATTTTCTTAGGGAATGCAATAGGGAAATCAGAATAAGTCCCAGCCTGCAATGGAGTAAAACCAGGACTGGATCGACCTGTCCTGAAAATCTGGAGCCAGTCAACTAAATTGCTAACCTTCTAATGCCATTGCCCATAGTAACAGTTTGCTATCTTTGAACCCCATCAGTCTGGACCCGGCACGTCTTTCTCCCCTCCAAACCATCTTTTGCAGTCTACTTGATGTTTATGCAGATCAAATAATAAAAAGAAGAAACAAATTTAAAAAAGGGGGAGTAGTCTATTGTTTTCTCAATTGATGTTGCAGACCGTATTGAAAACCAGTGGAGCCCCTGCACCAACTTCTGATTGGCGACCAGGGCTCACGTGAGAGGTCATGGGGGAGGACAGTTGTTCCAGGGCCCTCCGCAGCAGGCCGCAGTAAGGAAAGCACACCACCATCACGGTAAGTGGTGTTCAAAATAAAATTCTTTACTGGTAAAACTTGATTGCAGAGAGAAACCACAGAAAGTACGCTTGTGTTTAGTGCACAGTCAATACAAAAAAAAAAAACCCGAAGTCCCAGAAAATCACAGTCTTAGTCAATAGCAGTTCTGCCTGTGCTGGCAGTAAGTACTTTTGGTAGGACCTGCAAAGCTGGCTGCAGACCCCAGGATCCAGCGGATTAGCTCGGGAGGCTCCTCTTCAGGAGAAGCTGATGAAGCCTCTGCCGATGCTCCCTCGGACAGCATCTACATTGGCTTCCTATTTGTGCAAGAAATTTGGACGTTAATTCGCCAAACTTTCTATTAACATAAAAACTACCTGGCTTGGGGCAGCTTAAGAAATAGACTCATGTCTCACATGCTTCGCTCTCAGAATACAGGTTTGCTGGAAATTCTCCTGATACAACATGGTACATTTGGGTGAGGTAAGGGACCGAGCATTGTCGGTTAATGGTCCGATCTTTTAAAAAGACCCTCAAAATATGGTTATTCCAGCAGGAATTTGGTGGTATAAATGCCAGAAGTTAATATTTTAGTGCAAAGACAGTTCTGGACTCATCTATGCTGGCAGTGGTGATCTGGTGGATGTAGCAGGAACATCAAGCGGATTTAGTGATATTTGTACAGTCTTGTTAGTTTATAGAACACGTACGCCTTAATTATGTTTATAACCTTCTCTTCTTATAAATCGCTGCAACCATTTTTTGTGAGCATGCGATATAAAAATAATTTTAAATAAATAAACAAACTGCAGGAGCGCTTTTTCCCCAAGTTTGGCAATGCTCCTCATGACTCCTAGGAAACCCCACTTTTTACTGAATTCAGTTCATCTCCCTGGGCAGCTGAGAAATAGGGAAGCATCTCTCTGTGTATACATGTAAACGTGTATACACAGAGAGATGCTCTGTTTCTTCAGTAAGTCTCAGTGGTCCCCCTGGATCTTACGATATGGTCTTTCTAATCTTAAAAGGTCTGGGCTCCCCAACCTTGGGTCCCGGCCACCTTCTTGGGAGAGGAGGCAGACAGGCAGTTCTCTGCTCTTTGAGGGACCACCCCGAGGAACCTCTTTCTCAAAAGAGAAACCCCAAAGAATCCTGAAATACAGGAATTTTGTTAAATGGATAACTCCCACCGGTGAATGTCAACCACTTCTACCACTCCTATTCTACTCTGGACACACACTGGGTCCGTAGAGACTTTAAGGCCTACTATTAAGGGCAATTTTGGTGGTCCCCTAACACCAGTTATACTGTTCATGTCGCAGTGTGTTGAACTCAAACAGCTAGCGGGGTATTGAATCTTATTCTGGTTCTTCCATTTTCATTCTTAATTCTTATACCCTTCTCTCGGTGGTGTATGAATGTAATCTCATTTCCCTGGGCACATTTTTGCAGGCTCATTCAATTTTTAGCTCATATTTCTCTTCTGAGGTCAATTCAGCATAGGAAAGTCATGCGTAGAAACTTGGACTCTGGTTCGCTTCTTGTTCTATTATTCGTATGATGTACTGTATTTTATTCTCTTTCAGGCTGATACAGTACAGTGCGCTCCAACGGAGCGCAAGGTTGACCCACGTTTGGATGCATGTTTTCGACGCGCTAGCTTTACCCCTTATTCAGTAAGGGGTAATAGCGCGTCGAAAACACGTGTCCAACCCCCCCCCCCCCCGAAACTAATAGCACCCGCAACATGCAAATGCATGTTGATGGCCCTATTAGTTATTCCTGCGCGATTCACTAAGTAAAATGTGCAGGCAAGCCGCACATTTTACTTTCAGAAATTAGCGCCTACCCAAAGGTAGGCGTTAATTTTTGCCGGCACCGGGAAAGTGCACAGAAAAGCAGTAAAAACTGCTTTTCTGTGCACCCTCCGACTTAATATCATGGCGATATTAAGTCGGAGATCCCGAAAGTTAAAAATAATCAAAAATTAAAAAAAATAAAAATTTAAAATTGGCCCGCGGCTCGCAGGTTGAAAACCGGACACTCAATTTTGCCAGCGTCCGGTTTCCGAACCCGTGGCTGTCAGCGGGTTTGAGAACCGATGCCGGCAAAATTGAGCGTTGGCTGTCAAACTCGCTGATAGCTGTCGCTCCTGTCCAAAAAGAGGCGC
This sequence comes from Rhinatrema bivittatum, assembly GCF_901001135.1. Lineage (NCBI taxonomy): Eukaryota > Metazoa > Chordata > Amphibia > Gymnophiona > Rhinatrematidae > Rhinatrema > Rhinatrema bivittatum. The sequence goes on from NC_042617.1 coordinate 304,252,706, forward strand.
TAGGGACGCGCTATTGTCCCTAGCGCCTCTTTTTACCATGGGCCCTCATTTAAATATTTTATTTTAGTGAATCGCGTGCACAGGAGAGTGGCCTGGGCGCGCGCCGGGAGAGCGAACTTTACTGTATCGGCCTGTTTGTTGTCTATTTATAGGTCTTCCTTTGCCTTTTCAGTACGCTCTAATTTCTTTTGCAAGTTAACTACAGTTTCATCCTGTTTCTCTGTCTCTTCCACCTTGTTTCCATGCTCAGTAATCTCTTTCCACATATCACCTATTTTACCCAAAAAGCTCGACTTTAACATTTTCATCTCTGATTTTAATGTTTGCAGCCATTGTTTCATATGATTTTTGAGACTGGGCATAGCATGGCTTCACTCCTGCTTCTTCTCCTTGAGCAAAAATATTTTCATATCTGTTTGTTTTTTTGCACACTGATATACCTAGTCAATTTCTAGTTTACAGATGACTCACATTGGCTTCTTTAAGGAGGTAATCTCATAAACCCGCAAAAATTAAACAGCAAATATGTACATAAGTTACCCCAATTTTCAAAGAGAAAATACGTTTACGTGTATACACAGATCTTCCACCTACACAGAATTATACCTGCGAAATTGTGCGCAGAAATATTCCCGGAAATTTTACACACATAGTTTTGAAAAATGCAAACATATGCATATAAGTGCAAACCCACCCCCAGGAATACCTCAGTCTAGTCTGCTTAAACTTATCCACAAACATGATACATGCGTGTAAGTTCACCTGCCTATTGGGACTGTCTTTTGTGATCTGAATTTGGCACCCTCTTGGGTCAGTCCCTGCTTAGAACCCTACATCGATGAGCCTTCCACCCCTTTCAGTCCCTCCCAACCTGGAGGGCTGTGGTTGGTTACCTGCTCCTATATAGTGCAGCAATTTATCTGTAGAGTCATTTTGAGTTTGCATCAGAGCAGTGAGGATGCTATTTTTCCATTCCCTGATCAGGCCTCCCAACCTTATCCTGAACTTTTTTGAATTAAAGATTTTTAGTGATCGTCAAACAGGTAAATAACAATAACAGTAAAGAAGAGAACACATATTCTGAATCGAACAATTGTTGACTCTCATTTTACACAAAAGAAAAGATAAAGCATACCCCCCCCCCCCCATGAGCTCACAACAATCAGAAAACAGTAATCAGTCATCGCCAATAAAATCTAGAGGAGGTTATTAAAACAGTAATTTCCACTCCCTGGTGTCATGATAATTCAATTTTGAATAGTTTCCTCCCAATGTAAATAAGGACCCCATATTGCTTGAAATTTTTATTTGCTTTTAGACAAAGCAGCTGAGATGGCTGCCATCCTGCAATAAGAATGTACTCATTGTTTTACAGTTTGTAAAGATGGAATTCTCGTTGATTTCCAGTGAAATGCTGTGGCTATTCTAGTTGCAATAAAAACTTGTTGACAAAATAGTATCTATTGTTTTGTCAATGTTGTATGGGGGATATTAAGCAATGCAAAACCAGCATCAGATAAATTTCTAAGCCCCAAATCCTTTCCAGCCATTGCATTACCACATTCCAGAACTCAAGAGATCTTCCCACAACTCCATCACGCATGAAAGAAGGTTCCCGTATGCCCACATGCCCTCCAGCATAATTCACTGATCTTAGGATATCTGTGGTGTAAGGTGTGGGGAGTAAGGTACCACCTAGTCAGCATCTTACACTGTTGAATTTTATGTATTTTATTATTTTGTAAAATAATTAGGATATGGTTTTTCCATGTTTTTAGGGTTATTTTTAGTTTATTTTTATTATTTTATTTTTTAATGGATGCAGTGTTATTTTTATTTTTTGAATGAATTTTTTGGACATGTCGTTAAAGACTGCCTGGTAAATTATGTAAACCGACTTGAGGTGTATACAATTTGATCGGTATATAAACCGTTTTAAATAAATAAATAAATAAATAAATAAATATAGAACATTTCCGTAACGAGTCATAAATCTGGTCCCTTGTTTCAGAGTTGTATGATTGCCCTAAATCGGCTTCCCAAGCAGGAATATGAGGGTGAGGCTGTTTTACTGGTCCATTTAGGATAGCGTATATTTTAGAAACCATGCCTCTTTTCTTGTCTGCATCCTCACAATAATGCTAGAATAATGTTTTCCCTTGATTTAAGGAAAGCATTATTTCTGGTGATCTCAAAAAATGCAATACCTGATAACCAGCCAAAAAGTCATTATTAGGTAAATTATAAATAGCTCGTGTGTCATTCCACTTCATAAGAGATCCTCCCTGAAGCAGATGTTCTACCCTAGTAACTCCCTGTATTTACCATTCCCTGAACGATTTATTATGTCTCCTGGCCGGAAAGCGGCTACTAGAAAAAAGGTGGGGTAAATGAAAATATTCCCTATTTCCCACCATCTGAGCCAAACTCTCAGGGTTGTCTCCAAAGAGATTGGTAATTCACCCACAGTAATCCAGGTAGTGTACTACATGGTTGCCACAGCATTGCTCGCAAGGGCATGCCTCTTACAATAGTTTCCTCAAAAGAAACCCACTGTTTCATAGAGGTTTCTCTGTGTGCATATTATCCAGTATGGCTTTAAGTAGTACCATTCTAGGTTTGGTACCCCTAATCCACCTCTGTCTCTGGATGTTGCGCCGGAGGTGGACCCTTAGCCCGAGGTGGAGTTGACGCTACCCGCAGGGCAAGCCCTACTGGTCCCCACCATCTTTTTCACTCAACGCACAATTAAGCTCTGGAATTTGTTGCCAGAGGATGTGATTAGTGCAGTTAGTGTAGCTGGGTTTAAAAAAAGATTTGGATAAGTTCTTGGAGGAGAAGTCCATTACCTGCTATTAATCAAGTTGACTTTGAAAATAGCCACTGCTATTACTAGCATCAGTAGCATGGAATACACTTAGTTTTGGGTACTTGCCAGGTATTTGTAGCCTAGATTGGCCACTGTTGGAAACAGGATGCTGGGCTTGATGGAAGGAGAGCTAGGGGAAGTCAGGGGGCGGAGCCCGAAGTCGGCGGTGGCGTTCCTGCCACGGATCGAGGCCTCCTGCCCCTGAGCAGACAGGGGAAGAAGAGCGGCGAGCTGCAGGCGGCTCTGGCGGCCCACAGCGAGACGGAGAGGCGGCCATCAAATCCCCCGTTTGAGTGTCTAGGCGAGCATTTAGGTGGTCAATGGATGTTGATAATGCCTCTAAGAATCGTTGTTGTTCCTGGCTCTTCTGGGCCAGGCCAGGGACTGCCTGAAGAGATGAGACCTGAGCTGGGTCCATGGAGTTAGCAATCTGTTAGGTTGAACTAGGTTTGTGGCCCTTGGGTCGTGGAGAAAGCTGACTCCACCCACAGGGAGGAGCCATGTGGGGACTCTCCATGACAGGCGGAGTCTCAGCAGTGATGGACACAGGAGTCAGAGAATATTTATTATACAGCAATGGAGAAACCCAAGGAGCAGGTTTGTAAATTCAGTCCTGGAGTAGGAAGACCTGGGATGGATTCTCCGGTAGTGGTCCGCAGAGCGGGGTAGGCCGGAGATAGATGTTGGCAACTGGCACAAGATAGTGTGGTTCCGGTAGGAAGAAATCCATCCAGCAAGATGGAAGTAGTAGTGTACAGCAGGTCTTGTACTTACTCCGTGATGTTGCAGTAGAGAAACGTACTCACAAATGGAAGTCCCAGGATAGCTCCGAGGAAGTGGGTCGGCAGAACCACAACAGGAAGGCCCTCCGAGAAGCGAATAGCCAGGAGCGAGAAGAGCACCCGAGGAGCGAGTACTCACAGTGCCGAAGACCCAAAGGGAAGCTGGAACAGGAAGTCCAATTGTAGTGTGGAATTAGGTAGGAAGGAATCCTTGCTAACTCAAGGAGCACGGAGCTGGAAGGAGTTTAAATATCCCTCCCTGAAGTGATGTCATCCGGAGGGCTGGCCCAGGGTTCCCGCCCTGGGCCCTTTAAATTCTCCCCTGCTGGCGCACGGTGCCCCGGTGCGCTGTTCACGGCGATGATGAAGGCCCCCATGTGCCTCAGGACGCGCTCTGCTCGTGGCGAAGATGAAGGCCCCAGCGAGCCGTTTGCAGCGAAGATGAAGGCCCCGGTGAGAGTGAATGTGTGTGTGTGTGTGAAAGGAGAAGGTGTGAGAAAGGGGAGGGGGTGTGAGAGAGGAGAGGGGAGGGGGTGTGAGGGAGGAAAGGGAGTGTGGGGGAGGAGAGCCGGTGTGAGAGAGAGGAGAGGGGAGGGGTGTGAAAGAGGGGAGGGGAGGGGATGTGGGTTAGGGGAGGGGTGTGAGAGTGGAGAGGGGAGGGGTGTGGGGGAGGGGAGGGTGAGAAAGCAGGGAGAGGGGAGGGTGAGAGAGGGGAGGGTGAGAGAGAGAGCAGGGGGATGAGGGAGGGTGAGCAGGAGGGTGTGAGAGAGTGCATGGGAGATGATAGAGTGGGTGGGGGAGGGATGCTTGAGTATGGGTTTCAGAGAGAGGGAGCCTATATGAGGAGATTGTGAAGGAGTGTGTATGTATGTGAGAGATTGCGAGCTGGTGTGTATGAAAAACGGATCATGTGTATGTGAGGGTGCTAGCCTGTGTGAAGGGATTGTGTATGTGTGAGACAGAACTTGTGTGAAGGGGTGCAAGAGAGAGAGACATAAGTAGCCAGTGTGAGGATGTATGTGTGAGAGAGAAAGGGAGCGAGTGTGAGTGTGTATGCAAGAGAGATAGACCCTGTATGAGGGAATGTGTGTGTGCAAGAGAGAGAGAGGGAGCCTATATGAGGATGTGTGTATGTGCACTAGAGAGAGGGAGCATGTGTGTGAAAGAGGGAGGGACAGAGGGAGCCTGTGTGAGGGGCAGTACTGAGAACGGGGTCAAACTCTGGGACTGGCAATAGAGTGGAAGAGGTTGAGCCTGGAGATGGTGGGGAGAGATACTGGCAGGTGGAGGAGTTGGGGGCCTGAGAGGGCAAAGTGGCCAGGGGAGAAGGGAGAGAGAGTGGAAGGGACACTCTTACAATGAATTTCTAGGGAAATTCTGCTCAAAATATTTAAAACTCTGCATCTTTAAGTAATAACTTTTTTCTGTATCAATTTAAAATGTAATTACTTAAAGACTGTCATGTAAATTGTGTTATTTTTGACCAATATAAAGTTTGCAGAATTTTAAGTTTTTGTGCACAGAATTTCAAAATTTTTTTGCGCAGAATTCCCCCAGGAGTAGTAAAGTGCACTTAGGCAGGTGAATCCTATGGACAATTCAATGGCACATTCTGTAGCAATTTTCAAAAGCCCACTTACTTGAGCAAGGTGCATTTACTCGAGTAAAACCCAGTTTTACACGTGCAATGCTTTTATAAATCAGTTCCACTGTGATGGCATCTCAACCAAGCCTCCCATTGCTGACCTCACACATTCCTGGCATGTACGTTTCCTACAAAATTCGGCCCATCCCAGCAAAAATGTGCTCTTTTACCCAGCAAAAACCTTTCTTGTAATGGGAATGACCGAAGGCAGCCGTGCAGGCAGCTGGGCTTTGGCACTGATAAAGCCCTGCCTGCAGTATATGGTCTGAATAAAGAGCAGCCCTATTAGAAAAGAGACTGTGAAACCTCCGAAATATTTCCTGTGTGCTTCAAGCCCCTTCTCCCTCTAGGGCTCTTCATTCTTCTTCTCTTACAGCTGTTCCTTGTTTCCCAACCACTTGTTCTTCCTGTTTTGCAGGAACGTTGGAGTCTGATACTTTCGGGGGGGGGGGGGGGGTGTAGTTCAGTGAGAGGGATGGCTATCTTACAACAAGCCAACAGCTGGACTTGATCCTCCCCTGAGTCTGCCCTTCTCTCCCCTTCTGCTGTATGAGGTTTGCTATATATAGCCTCAGACAACCAAAACAACAGCGTGGGCCTAGGGTTAATGACCAGAAAATCAGTCTCATGTGCTCTAGCCCAGAGCTCTGCCATGCCATGCCTTGCCAAGAGATGCCGCATGATTGCCTATTTTCCCCAGCAGAGTCTGGGCACTGGCAGCATGGGCAAGACAGTTCCCCCGGCACGGAGCTAAGCTGGATCACTGTCATCAGTTGCTGGTGGAATCCAAAAAATAACCAAGTATCAGCACTGGGAACCTTTGCAAAGTTTAATAAGGTCTGCTGAAGAGAGCAGAAGCTAGGGGAGATTTTATTTTGTTGGGGGAAGCAAGAAGATTTTACTTCTATGTCAGGAAAGGGGTCTTCACCCCTTCAGTATAAGGAAGAGGCCATTCATATCATTCCACCCCCTTGGTCACACCTAACAGAGAAAGAGAGAGAACAAACAATGACTTTAAACAAAAGTGAGAATGTAGTCTCCTCTCTCTCTCTCTTTCTGAAATTCATAAGTGCACCAGAGCAGTCCCATACGTTTTAGAAGTCCTGCAGATCCTTCCTCAGGCTTTACTGCCAGCGCAGGGGAAGAAAAAAGGAACCCGAGAAACCCAAAGGAGGAAAGACAGTAATGGGAAGGAAGCAGAAAACACAAATGCAGCTCTAGTTCATTCTTAAACGTGATGGGCACGAGGGTCCTTGTCCATTAGGAGGGAGAAAAATCTCCTCCGGTGGAGGAACAAATACACTTCCAAGTCCTGGTTTCTTTTGAATAAACACCACACAAATATTTGATGTTCCCAAAGGCTTTTATGGTATTAGCAGCAGCAAGTATGCTGCTCACGCAGGTGTCTGAGATGGACAAAGAACTGAAGGAGGATTCCGGTCAGCAAAGTGAACCCAAGCGTAGTGACAAAAGATCCCTTAACAGGAGCAGAGACCTTCTGAAGGAAGACTCTGTTATTAGAGTGGAACCCTTACTTGGGCTATTTTAAGTCCCAAGGGCACACAATCTAATTTATATTTTCTAGGGCTGCTCTGGCTAACCATTCACTCCCACGCTGACTCTTAATCCCTGGGGGGGGCGGGAGGAATCCTTTTTATGGGGGAAAGCTCTCGCTTATGGCCCAGACGATGAAAGAAGGTCGCCAGTGTGTGTGCTGTACCTTAGGTGCTTCCCATGTGGTGAGAGGCTTTAAGAATTAGACAGGACCAGGTCTGGGGGTTAAAATAAAGTTTACTGATTCATAAATTTAAATAAAGTCCATTTGTCCAAAATGATGAGTGCACCTCTGACTGTAGTTACAGGGTTATCTTTCTGTGCAGGTAGGTGTCCTTATTACAGACCTCTGGGTACAGCCCGTGCTGATTTTAAATGTGCATAACTCTCCCAGCGGCTGTGCTGTGGGAATCCTAGTGGAGGGGTCCCCTTTGCTTTGCAGAAATCCTACCTTTAGACATCTTCTTTCCCTCAGACCCCCAGCCTGTCCTGGTTCCGTCTTCTGCAGAGATCCAGGTGGGGTCTCCTTCTCTGATACGTCCTTCCTTTGGTGCAGCTGCTCTTTTATCCTTAGCTGTTACTTCAGGTGATTTCTCTTGTGGAAAAATCTGTAGGATCAGGCTATTTCTCAGCACTGCAATCCCAGCGGGAAAGGGGGATCCAAAAACCTCCCCACTAACTCTAAGTCCAAAAATACTTCATACATCTTCCTAAACTGGCATTCATGCTGTCACAGGTGCTTGCCACATTCAGGTTGCGAAAGGGCTCACTGGTCTTCAGCCTCTGTCCTTTGAGTACGGCCAGCGAGGGTGACTTTCCACAAAGAAGAAGGGGGCTCCTCTAGCCTTCACTGTCTCTCGCAGCAGGATCCACCACTGGTGCTGCCTACTTAGAGTTTAGAGAAGGCTCACAGGTCTTTGGTGAGAGCCCTTTTGCCCCTAAAGGGCACCAGGCTCAACAATCTATCTTTCGATAACTCAAAATAAGAAGGATCCTCTGGCAAGGTGTGCAAAATGAGGTGTCCTCTCTGAAAGAAAACTCCTTAGGGCAAGGCCGGGAGGCCTTACCAGAGTGTGGGAAACATACATCCTTTCCCTCTGTCTGCTTTCTCAGACTGAGCCCCCTGAGTTTTAAAATGGCTGCGCTAAATAACACTGAGTCATCCAATCCAAAGTCTCCTGGTGGGAGGGCCTGAAGGGATGGATGGCTCCTAAGTGTGTTCTAAGGACAAGGATAGTGGCATCTAGTGGCCAGACCGGGAGGGTCTGCCACAAAAGGAATTAACCTGGGGGCAGGTTTGGAGAGGTAGAACAAGATCAAATGCATACCGGAATCCTCAGCTTGCGAGGAGACAAACAAAATTATTAGGACTTGTAGTGAAGAAAGGGAAAAAAAAGAGGTTAATGTCATAGTTCACAAATAAACTCGCTAGAATCCAAGTTGGTATAATTTGAGGAGTAGATATTCAAAGACAAAGTTATCTGTCTAAATGGCTTAATTGACATATTGTTTATTTATTTATTTAATTTGATTTGTTAGGCTTTTATATACCGATGTTTGGACTTGCCATCACAACAGTTTATAGACATTTCAAACCTAGAAACACAAATTTCAACAATGCATAAAAATAATAGAAGTCAATAAAATCATGAGGGCCAGCATTAAAACATACACGTATTCCAAAAATAGTAATAAAATAATAAAATTTCAGTGGTAAAAAACATAAAAAACACATTATTAAAGTATTGTTATAAAACAGTTAATAAATCAGGTAAATAACTTAATCTATATGAACTAAAAAAATAATAAGCAAAGACATGGTCTTAAGAACAGTCCATAAAACAAAAACGCGTTTGAAGGTTGTGATTAGTGAGACTGAGATAAATTAGCTTTAACCAATGCCTTCCTTATAAGCCTGTTTGAATAATCAGGTTTTGAGATTTTTTTTAAACAACTTAAAATTGGTTTGTAACCTTAGATCAACTGGTAAAGTGTTCCACAATTTGGGACCTGCAAGTTATATTGCTCTTTGACCACGGTGAGTCTGGCTGAGGAGACTGAAGGTATTGACAGTAGACCCTTATTGGCGGATCTAAGATTTCGCTGTGGAGTGTGAAGACGAATGATAGCCTCTTAACCAACCAAATTATAGCTGGATATGTTGTTATACATCGGGTATATCTGCTAACTTAGCTGCATAACATTAGACCTGCTCGGAAAGTTATATGGCCTTGTGGGGCCATATAACTTTAGACTTGACTGGATATATTCAAAAAGAATATAACCATGTGGGAATGAGCAGTGATTCCCACAGGCCTGGAGACAAACTAGACTGACTCCAGCTTTTCTTAAAATATGTTCTTTATTCACAACTTCACAACTTCACAAAATAGTAGACTATCTTATAATCAGACAGGGTACTCTCTTTACTTACAGTGTGTTGCTTCGTCTCGGCTCAGTGTTTGGACAGTGTAGCATACAGGAGCTGCCTTCCTCCCGGAGACCTGGGCCTGGTCTGGTTAGCCCCACCTGAATCCCAGCGGTTATTCCTCCAATCTCTGGTTACGCCCTCTAAGCCCCACAGGATCCTGCTCATAAAGCATACTTTCCTCAGTGGATTTAAGGTGGACCAGGCATCTAGCCTGGTCCTGCACAGGAAAATAGGGGAATATTAGGAAAGCTGCCTCAATACCCCTCCCCTCAGCTTGGACCCATTGGACCAAGTGTCCCTCCTGGATCCCATCCAGGAGAATCCAAAACTTCCTGGTCCCCTTCTCTTAGGGGTACCCTTGACCACATTACAACTACCAGCCTGTGTGCCGTTTGCACATTGCACATCCCCAGTCCTTTAATTAAGTCCTTTGCTGGCTTTGGGTTTGAATTCCACCCCAATGGAGCTATAGTTGTTAAGGTTTGTAGGTATGTGGGCCCTTGTTCTGAGGTGATTGTTGTTTCTGCCTGTGGGGGAGGCCCACAGGTCTACTCCATCGGAAGGCGAGGTCTAGTTCAGCTGAGAACTCTGGGAGAGACTGTGGAGCGTCCCAAGGAGCGGGGCAAGAGACACAACAGGAAGGGGTTCCCACAGTTCAGGAGTAGGGTGGAGATCAGTACCTGGGGGAAGACCTCCAGAGGAGATGGTGCTAGGCAGGCCCGCGGAGTGGGGAGCGCGACACAGGCCGTGAAGGAGGAAGTCCGGAGAGACAAGTCCGAGGGGCGGAGCTGCACAGTGGAGGAGGTACTGGTGCGATGATGTAGGCTAACCCACGAAGAAGGGAAGCCCAAGTTAGGACTCCAGCTGATGACGTAACACAACCCAAGGAGCGGGTGGCCCTGTTAGTGTCCGGTAGCAGAACCAAGGGTACTACCCCGAAGAGTGGGGAAGCACAGATGTCCAGGAGTAGCTGTAGGCACTTCCCGAGGGCAGCGCAGATAGTCACAGGTAGACGTAGGCACTTCCCCGAGGAGCGGGGAAGCACGAAAGTAGAATTCCCAAGTGGTGAAGGTGTTCCCAAGGGCGGCCCCGAGGAGCGGGGAGGCAGCAGGATAGGACTTTCTGGAAGGTGCAGGGCTAGCCCGAGGAGCGTAGGAAGCCAGATGATCAGGTCCCCATAGAGTGTGCGCAGTGGCCCCCGAGGATCGGGTACTAGGCAGGGTCCAGAGTCCAAAGTGATCCGGTAGCGTCACCTCAGGAACGGCAGAGTAAGGAGCTCGAAAAGTAGTAGTGAACTTGTTGCCAAGTTGGCTAGCTGAGGGCGAAGGTGGAGCTTAAGTACTCAGATGCCATGATGTCATCAATCTGAGACACCCCCGAGGTTCCCGCCGAAGGGGCTTTAAAAAAGGGTCTGGTGGCATGCATGCACCCAGTAAGGCCCGGAATCGGCGTGGAGGATGGCGGCGTCTTGACCGCCACGAGGAGCCACATGGAACGCGGCGGCGGAGACTAGTCCACACCGCGAGCAGGCCTGGAGAAGGAAACAGGACAGTGCAAGATGTGAGTAGATGCAGTTGCATCTGTCTGCGACTGACGATCATAACAATAGGTATTGAGTGGGGAACTACCAGTGCTGATTCCTCTGTATCTTAAATAGGTGGAGTCTCCACTGTGCCATCCTCTGGGCTCTCTGTGGACTCTTCCTCCAGGTTCTCTGCAAGCACCTCCCTCTGGGCTTGCCACGGTTTCCACCTCTGTACATTCTGGCCACTTGTCCATGCCGGTCACTGGCTCCTCCGCAGCCTCACTCACTGGGGTCTCTGCAGCACCACCCTCTGGGCTCTCCATGGCATCTCTTGCTTTCCTTTCTGAGCCCTCTCTCTCTTGACTTCTCATGGGAGGTGTTTTGGGGCTCCCGGTAATGTTTGGATATCCTACAGGGTCTTCATCTGGACCACCTGAAGGAGCCGACTTCCAACTTCTTGCTACTGCCTCCTCCTGGGCAGTCATGTGTTGTTCTCCTCGATGCTGTCTGTGACCCCTCTCTCAGGCTTCTTCACAGCCCCCTTCTCTGAGCTTCTCACAGCAGTTATTTCTGGACTCCCGGTAGTGTTTGGGCACCATGACTTCCTGTAGCAGCTCTCAGCTGCTGGGCCTCCACCGAGTCCTCTGAGGTAGCTTCCTCAGCTCCCTGGCCATAAAAACTCTTCTCTAAAGAGGAATCAACAAGAGCCTGGTCTGCTTCCAAGTTCTTTTTCCCCTGAACTAAAGCAAGCTGGTGCTTTATGAGGCTCTCCTGTAGCATCCTCTGCCGTTCCAGGACTCTCTGCAACAGCACTTGCCAACCTTCTTCAGACTGCTACTTTTTGGGGCTGCACACCTTCCCTGAAGAGTGGCTTGCTTGATGGAAAAAGGCCCCGCCCGGCTTTCATTCAACGCACTCACAGCCCACTCTGTCAGCTTCCCCAGGGCCACGCCCTGCTCAGGACAGCCCTGCTACACCCGTGTTTCTTTCACTTTTCTTTTCAAGGCAAAAAAAAAGTTTAAAAAAAAAGCCTGCTTGACCAGCGATAACTTGCTCACTGTTAAATCCCTGTCTATCTCCCAGCAGGGCTTCTCCCTTTAGCCAGTTCAATCCTAAAACTTCCCGGCTGTCCCTGTACCCAGGCTCTTACACTGTTTCCTCTCTACCTGAAACCTTTCTTCTTTAGTGCAGCTTCTGCCACACCCTTTCACAAATTACCTTGCACTCCTGCACTCCCTGGGGCGGATTTTCATACTCCGCGAATAGGCCTACTTTTGTTTGCGCTCCAGGCGCAAACAAAAGTACGCTGGATTTTAGTAGATACGCGCGGAGCCGCGCGTATCTGCTAAAAACCTGGATCGGCGCGCGCAAGGCTATCGATTTTGTATAGCCGGCGCGCGCCGAGCCGCGCAGCCTACCCTCGTTCCCTCCGAGACCGCTCCGAAATCGGAGCGGCCTCGGAGGCAACTTCCTTTTGCCCTCCCCTCACCTTCCCCTCCCTTCCCCTACCTAACCCACCCACCTGGCCCTGTCTAAGCCCCCCCCCCTTACCTTTGTCGGGGGATTTACGCCTCCCAGAGGGAGGCGTAAATCCCCGCGCGTCAGCGGGCCTCCTGCGCGCCGGGACGCGACCTGGGGGCGGGTCCAGAGGGTGCGGCCACGCCCCCGGGCCCGCCCCCGGAACGCTCCCGACACGCCCCGAAAACGCCACGCGGTTCGGGCCCGCCCCCTGACACGCCCCCTCCGAAAACCCCGGGACTTACGCGAGTCCCGGGGCTCTGCGCGCGCCGGTAGGCCTATGTAAAATAGGCTTACCGGCGCGCAGGGCCCTGCTCGCCTAAATCCGCCCAAAACCGGGCGGATTTAGGCGAGCAGGGCTCTGAAAATCCGCCCCCCTGTGCGCTGTACATAGTTTTAGAGCTATAGGCACTCTGGTTTCTGTACAGCATTTAGAACCACAGGTTTTCTGTACAACTCTCTGCACTCCACACAGACACTTTCTTGGAGGTTGAGGTTTTCTGTGCAAAGCTTAGAAAAATCCTGCGCATGACACCTTATGTGGGTACGAGCGGTGATTCCCACAGGCCTGGAGACAAACTAGACTGACTCCATCCTTTCTTAAAACATGTTCTTTATTCACAACTTCACATGTACAAAATAGTAGACTGTCTTCTCCTCAGACAGGGTACTCTCTTTACTTACAGTGTGTTGCTTCATCTCAGCTTAGTGTTCAGACAGTATTGCATACAGGAGCTGCTTCCTCCCGGAGACCTGGCCTGGTCTGGTTATCCCCACTTGGATCCTAGCTCTTATTCCCCAGTCATTGGTCCTGCTGCCTGAGCCCCACTTGCCCCGCAGGATCCCACCCATACAGCATATGCTCCTAAGTGGATTTAAGGTGGACCAGGCATCTAATCTGGTCCTGCACAGGAAAATAGGAGAATATTAGGGTTGCTACCTCACAATGGGGTAGATTTTCAAAAATGGCGCATTGGCGTACTTTTGTTGGCGCTCCAGGCGCCAACAAAAGTACGCGGTTAGTAGATACGCGCGTAGCTGCGCGTATCCGCTAAAATCCTGGATCGGCAGGTGCAAGGCTACCGATTCCGTGTAGCCGGCGCGTGCCAAGCCGCGCAGCCTACCTCCGTTCCCTCCGAGGCCGCTCCAAAATCGGAGCAGCCTCGGAGGGAATTCGCTAACGCCCTCCCCTCACCTTCCCCTCCCTTCCTCTACCTAACCCACCCCCCCCAGCCCTGTCTAAACCCCCCCCCCCCTACCTTTGTTGGGGGATTTACGCCTCCCAGAGGGAGAAGTAAATCCCCGTGCGCTAGCGGGCCGCTGGCGCGCCTGGACGCAACCCGGGGGCGGTTCCGGAGGGTGCGGCCACGCCCCCGGACCGCCCCGGGCCGAAACCACGCCCCCGGGCCCGCCCCCGAAACGCCGCGTCCCGCCCCGAAAACGGCGCGCCGCTCGGCCCCGCTCCCAACACGCCCCCCTCGGAAAACCCCGGGACTTACGCGAGTCCCGGGGCTCTGCGCGCGCCGGTAGGCCTATTGAACATAGGCGCACCGGCGCGCAGGGCCCTGCTCGCGTAAATCCGGGCGAATTTACGTGAGCAGGGCTCTTAAAATCCGCCCCAATATGGTTAAGTTATTTACTTAAAAAAAAAATGGCGCCCTGTCCCTCACCTCCCTCCCATCCCAGTTGCAAAGGCCCAATGGAGCCGAGCTAGCCAACACCTTTAAAATGCCCCATTTAATGTAAATAAAAATGTATTTGTGCCAGGAATCCACCTCCTGCTCCGACTTCCCCTTATATGTGAAAATAGTAAAATTTGCAGCCTGAAGATACCTCTCCCCAACATCCACCCCGACCTTTTCCCTTCTCCCCTTCCCCCCCACACCCCGAACCTTTATTTGGGTCTCCTGCTACCACGATATGGGACCGGCACTTCTGGGGATACTTCTGCCGTTGTTAGGCTACTAGAATGGAAGCATACGCCGGCTATGGTTAGTCAGATAACTTTAATTGGGGAGATTTAGTGAGGCCTTTATCCCACTGAACATCCGGGACAAGTTATCCGGCTAATGTTAGCCGGCTAACTTGTCCACTGAATATGGACTTCAGAAAGTTCAAGAAATTAGTGAAGAGTCATAGCTGTGGACAACGACTGTAGGATTTTAAGAGGTGTTACTTGTATATGGTAAGGTGGTGATAGCTTATGTCACAGCAGTAACATAGCAACATAGCAAATGACGGCAGATGAAGATGAAATGATCCATCCAGCCTACCCAGCAAGGTATCCAGGGTTGTACCTGTCACTTCACGCAGGTTATCCCCTTGCTTTCTTGTTCAAAGTTGTAATTGCTAATCCATGCAGGTTACCCACATTCAGAAAAGTTACCCCATGGCTGAAGACCTGGTTTGAAGCTGGGGGGTGATACGTGAAAGGATACAGGTTTGTACTATAGTGATGGCCTGCATCTATCAGAGGCAGGAACCTGGACCTAGTTGAACAATTCAGATCATATATTCATTTATTTTAATTAAAACCATTTTATACCATATATAGTACTCACAGAAAAGGTTGCAGCGGTTTATAAAAAGAAAAAGATAATGTGTGCATTAATTAAAATATAAAATATTTACATGAAATTACCAACTGACAAAACTAAACAAATATCACTCAAGCTGCTTAAGTTTCTCTCTGTATCCTCCAGTTCACTGTTGCCAGCATAAGTGAAGCAAGACCCATCTCTACATTATTAGTTCTTTGCCATCACATCACCAAATTCTCGTTGGAATAGTCATAACTTAAGGACCTTTTATTTTAAAGGCCTTCGTATCAGTGGGAACATAAGAACATGAGACTTGCCATATTGGGTCAGACCATGGGTCCATCAAGCCCAGTATCCTGTTTCCAACAGTGGCCAATCCAGGTCACAAGTACCTGGGAGGATCCCAATGGATACATAGATTCCAGGCTGCTTCTCCAAGTAGATTTTCCCAAGTCTACCTTATTAATGGTTTATGGACTTTTCCTTTAGAAACTTGTCCAAACCTTTTTCTTAAATGCAGCTACACTAATATTTGACGGTTTATTCCAAAGAATTGGAGCAGCGACTGAAAGTGCTCAACTCCTCACTTCACCCAAATGTATGTGTCAGATCGAGGAAACCTCTAACAAACCTTACTTCTGAGACCGCAGAGTGCGAGATGGAATATAAATCCTCAGAGGCACACCGAGCCCAGGAGTCTTCATGCTAATAGTCATTTTATGGATTAACATCAAAATTGTATAATCATGCCTTGCACTCTGGTATTGAAAGCCTTACACTGGGAAGCCAGTGCAAGGCTTTCAATACCAGAGTGATGTGGTCCAGTTAATCAGCGGGCTGCCAAGCTCTTACAGAATTCTGCAATGGGCAGAATGCTGATTTTCATAGCCCCAACAATAAGGAATTGCAGTACTCAAATCCAAAGAATGACAGTAATTGCAGTACCGATCTGAAATTAGTGACAAGAATTTAAAGTAGACGAAGGGCATGTTGGACAGAAACTGATTAAATCAGGCTGTTACCCCCAACAGACACATAATAGTGGTGAACATCACCAATGTGTGCATCTCACAAGACTAGCTGTAAAGATGGGGGAGGGCTTTTATGAGGATAGGCAAAGGGAAGACAAGGGAAAGAGGAACATCTGGAAGGCTGTGAGCACAAATGCTTGTAGTCTGGGTAATAAAATTCTAGACTTAGCTGTATTGGCATATTGTGGCTTTCAAAAAAAGATGTTTCAATTGTCTCATGACCAAAACATAGCCTTACCTGGCTATCATCTTATCAGGAGGGGCAGAGTAGGCAGAAAAGGAGGAGAAGTAGCACTCTGCAAAAGAAAAATATTAAAGGAACAGAAATGCAGGGGGGTATAATGGGGAAAGGAGGAAGTGCTGTGAATAGCAGTATAGTCAGAGACATACATGAAACTGCAATGAGGTGTTGCTGCTGGGAGATTTTAATCTGCTGGATGTGGACTGGAGCAGCCCATCTGCAGAATCAGTTAGGAGTAGAGATTTCTTGAACTCTCTTCAAGGCATTCCTCTCAGGCAAATGGTACTGGAACCGGCAAGGGAAGAGGGCAATAGTGAACGTGGTGCTCGCAAAGGGAGAAAGTGTTTCTGATGTCCACGTAAGTGGTCACCTGAAGTCCCATGCTCATCAGATGGGCTGCTATACCAACTTTGTTAAAATGGGAGAGTACTTTAAGGAAGCGCTGGCAGGGTGCAAATCCGCTGTGAAAATTTGAGTGTGCGCACTGAACCGGTGCCCGCACACACGATCACAAAGTTACATCTTGCTCGGGAAATCTAAAACAGGTGCATAAATCATGTCCTCACCCCATGATGCCTCTGAATAGTGTGCGTAATAGTACGCACGAAATCGTGTTTGCACGTACCCCTCCAGGGTAATTTCTAAAGGGCCATCTAAGCCCAGAAAATCAGGCTATGAAAATGACCCCTGTGTTAGGAGAGTAAGCAGAAGTAAGAGAGAGAAAAACGAAACGAGCGGTCTTGTTTTCCAAAGAGGTGAATGAAA
The DNA here is from genome assembly GCF_901001135.1 of Rhinatrema bivittatum. NCBI lineage: Eukaryota > Metazoa > Chordata > Amphibia > Gymnophiona > Rhinatrematidae > Rhinatrema > Rhinatrema bivittatum. Next base: position 304,269,607 of record NC_042617.1, read on the forward strand.
AAAATAAGGTCTGGTAAAGCTGATAGAGGCAGGGAAAGCCATTCAGAATGTCAAAAGCACAAGCAGGAAAACTGTTGGCTGCGCTGGTTAAGTGAGATGACAATACTTTTCTCAGATATGTTGGTGAAAGGATAGAACTGTAAGACAGAAAGGAGAGAAGCGGTTATTGGGCTGTGAAGCTGAAAAACCTTTCCTTTGTTTCAAAGGGGAGGGGAGGTTCATTTTGTTTTATACTTTTTCAATTTAGTGCACACTAACAGGTCGATTTTAAAAGCGTTGCTCAGGCAAAAATGCCCACATACAGGCGTATGAGTCGCATGCGAGCAATGCGGGCTTTTAAAAGCCGCAAAATGCTAGCGTATGTACCAGTGCTTGCAGGAGGAATGAGAGGGCGGAAAAGGGGCGGGGCATGGATGGAGCATGGCCATTCTGGGGCGGGGTCAAGACTTATGCGCGTAACTCCAAATTTTAAAACCGAAAACCACAGCATGCATACGCCGTATATCCACATGACTTTACTGCTGTTCCTGATGAGGAACACGTCTGCAGATCTTGAGTTTTAGGGCTTATAGAAGAGGGTGAGGAGTCTGCAGGGCCGGTGCAAGGGTATTGGGCGCCCTAGGCAACCCTTGCGCTGTCGACCCCCCCCTCCGCCCCTCCGGTCGCCCCCCACTACCTGTTTCAGCGCCGACTGTATACTTCTCAGGGTACCAAGCCATAGGGGGGGCCGCAAGCGGGGCCTATCCCGCTCGCGGCAAAGAGAAATAGAGACTGTGTGCTTCTCAGAGCTGCTCGTGGCCCTGAGAAGCACACAGTCTCTATTTCTCTTTGCCGCGAGCGGGATAGGCCCCGCTTGTGGCACCACGTGGCTGCTCTTCGGCACCGCCTACGGCTCGGCACCCTAGGCGACCGCCGAAGTTCACCTAATGGACGCGCTGGCCCTGGGAGTCTGGGTCAATGGGGGGCATGTAGGAACTAGAGAGGTCTGAAAGTCCTCACTATTAACTGGACAAACTAATGGACTAATTGCAAAACTGGGAATGTGCCTCATGCGTGCATGTTTAAAATTCACTGACATACGCGCATAAAAGCTAACAAGGTCCTATGAAGACACACGCGTGATAGCTGTGCTCGAGTAACCTCTTAAAATTAGGTACGTACTTTGCGCGGTTGGTGCATTTTAAAACATATGCATTTAATTGCGCACAAGATTAAAAATTCCAGCGTATCCTTGCTTGCATGCCGATACACGCATGTATGGGCACACGGGCGCTCATTTTCAAATTGACCTGTTAATGTTTTAAGTGCACTTAAAAACCCATTTAGTTCACACTAAATAGATTTAGTACATGCGCAATCATAGGGTCAGTAACTTTGAAACAGCAGCATGGGCGCACATGGGCTCGCAAAGGACAAGGCCATTTTATAACGTGTGCATATGTGCGCAGGTTATAGATTGAATGCATGAACACGTGCGTACAATTTTCAGTGGATGTGACATGTGCGCACAAATCCCAAGTTACCTCTCCTTAACGTACAAGTCAAGTACAGAAAGGGAAATAAAGTTATTTTTAAATTCTTTGGCGCAGGGACCCTGACTAACTTTTACTTTTCCTCCCATCCCAAAATATAGGTCCTTCGGACTAGGGGTGGAAAGGAGTCCTCTCCGGTCCCAGTAGGGGGAGACTAGTGAGCTGTGATGGAGCTTCCTCATTCTGCTGTGAGCTGTGCATTGTGTGCCAAATAAACCACACTCGGACCATGCAGGCAGTGTCCAAAATATTGCTTTACTGATACAGTTTCCTTGAATGACACAATTAAATATGGTAAATCACACACCACAGTCTGTGCATAGATCTTTTCTCCTCTATCTGTGCATTAGTCTTTATCAGGCCAGGAATCCATGCACACTTCTGGATTAGATCGTGCAGGGGTCCCTCTGGGCCAGGCCCCCTTGGATGGTCGGTAAACCCCTCCTGATAGCACAAAAATCTATCTTGGCACAGAGCTAATGTCTCTATTCCTCAGGGCTCTTTGCGGATGCCAGATGGGCGTCCTTCCTTGAACGTAGATCTTTTACTCAGAGTTGGTAGACTAATCTTCTGGTGGAATCCCTGGAGGTAGGAATCTTTGCGGACTACAGTTCTTGCCAGTCCCCTTGATGGGCAGGAAGGGGACAGAAAAACACTTCCTCCCAGATGTTGGAAATGAATCTTCCCCAAATTAGATAATTTCAAGAATCTGCTGCAGTGGGTCACCACCTTTGTTGTGTAGGTCTTCCCTAAACACTGGGCGACTTCAGCCTAGGGTTCCCCATTCCCTGGGCTTCGGAAAGGCCCAGGCCTTCAGCAGGGCTCCTCTAAATGAATGTTCCAAAATCCCAAAAATAAGTCCCAGAGCAGCTACTCTGCATCTCGTGGGGAGAGTATAGCATTGGAGCCCCTTTGGCCTCCAAGATCCCTCCAGGTAGGCCCAAAATCAAACTTGGGAAAATGCAACCTCTCTTTATGACTTCCAAATAATACTCTCTAGATCCTATTGCAGAGCTCTGCTATAAAACCTCAGGACCAAGGGTATCCATTACAGCTCTGCCAGTGAGAAGGCTTTCCATGAAACATAGAAACATAGAAATGACAGCAGAAGAAGACCAAACGGCCCATCCAGTCTGCCCAGCAAGTTTCGCACTTTTTTTTTTCTCATACTTATCTGTTACTCTTGGCTCTTAGTAACTTTTTGGTTCTATTTCCCTTCCACCCCACCATTAATGTAGAGAGCAGTGTTGGAACTGCATCTAAGTGAAATATCTAGCTTAATTAGTTAGAGGTAGTAACCGCTGCAATAAGCAAACTACACCCATGCTTATTTGTTTACCCAGACTAAATAATTCAGTCCTTGTTGGTTGTTGTCTGTATATAGATCCACTTTTCTTCATTCCCCCTGTCATTGAAGCAGGGGGAATGCTGAATATGCATTGAAAGTGATGTATCAGACTTTCTCCCCTGCCGTTGAAGCAGAGATCTATGCTGAATATGCATTGAAAGTGCAGTGTCAGTCTTTCACTCTTGCCATTGAAGCAGAGATCTATGCTGAATATGCATTGAAAGTGAAGTATCAGACTTTCTCCCCTGCCGTTGAAGCAGAGAGCTATGCTGGATATGTGTGAAGTACCAGTCTTTCTCCCCTGCCATTGAAGCAGAGAGTTATGCTGGATATGCATTGAAAGTGAAGTATGAGACTTTCTCCCCTGCCATTGAAGCAGAGAGCTATGCTGGATATGCGTGGTGTATCAGTCTTTCTCCCCTGCCGTTGAAGCAGAGAGCTATGCTGGATATGCATTGAAAGTGAAGTATCAGGCTTACTTGGTTTGGGGTAGTAACCGCCGTAACAAGCAAGCTACTCCCCGCTTTTTTGTGAATGCAAATCCTTTTTTCCACATTTCCTCTTGCCGTTGAAGCTTAGAGCAATGTTGGAGTCGCATTAACCAAATGGATACTCCCCTAATTATTTCCCTAGCTACACTTGGCAGTTGAAAGACCTATTAGTGACCCAAAAAGTATATAAGTATATGTGCACATGTTATAAAATAGGTTGAATGCGGATACATGTACGCAAAATTTTCAATGGATACATGTACGCAAAATTTTCAATGGATATGCGCATGTGCGCACAAATACCGCACCTACCACATAAGTCGGGGAAATTGCCATAGGTAGTTTACCCAGTTCATTCCAAGTTCACCCAGTTTAGGGATAGGACTTGCAAACCCCCTTAATTTTATAGTCACTCTTCCTGCTATTTGCATCTACCCTTAAAACCCCACTGCCTGGCCTAATTTTTTTATTTTACTACTTACACGTTCTCCATAGCAGAAGTAAACTTACGCGGCCGGTGACCCCGACACGTGCCTGTGCGTGTAAGTATTTATATGCACATGTTCTGGCCAAGCCTCAACACGACCACACCCTACCCAATCCTCGCCTATGCCCTGCCTCCTTTTAGAAACCTTTGCCTTGTGCGCGCATCAGGAGATACGTGCGTTCATGGGCCGCTTTTAAGTTCCGCTCAGCACGCACTGTCCCAACTTGTGTGAGTATTTCCTGGCTTTTGCACACCAGGCTTTTAAAATTCACCCTTTAGTATATGCCTATTCGATTGTGTACATGCATATTCGATCACTGTAGCCTTTTTCGATCACATACACGCATTTTCAATTTAGCTTGCACTAAAAAAAATGTGTGCGAATGAAACAAGGCAAAACAAATGACAGTACATCCCTAGCGGCTTTATGCTATTTGCTACCACAATGTTCTGTGACAGTGTGTTCCACAAGTTAACTATTTGTTGTGTGAAGAAATGCCTCATTTTGTTTATTTTAAATCCGCTATTTGATTATTATGAGATGCAGGAGTTGATTCGTCCCCGTTTAGGCCTTTAAAAATTTCTGGCAAAAATGAATTTGCCATCTTGAACAAATAAAAATAATTGTAGATGTCCACTGCCTTGCCATGTTCCATATTGACTGTAGAGAGAAGCGTTCATAGTTTTCACGAAAAGGAAGAAAGTTATTGTTGCTAACCTTTGGAAATTATTTGTATATCACTCAGTCTTATTTAAAAAAAAAAACCATTAACATAAATAATTGTATCCCAAGTTTGAAAACTTCCACTCTATATTTTGGGCACTGTCCTATGTTGCATGCAATGAAAAATGTGTCGTCCCCGATGTGACTGCAGCTTGTTCTATCTTTTGTTGCATTGTCTTTTTTTTTTTTTTTTGGCTTTCTGTGGATTCTACAGTTTGTTTCCACCTTGTTTCATCTTTTTTCCCTCTCTTGTGATGTATTGTAGTTTTCCAATTTAGAAAGCCTAAGCAGTTGTCTCTCTAATATCCAGTCGGTGCTCTACACCCATGCACGCATGCCCAAGGTTTACCCAGCGGTGGAAGACTTGGCCTTTTTAGATGTGGAGCTGCGTGTGCCACCTAATACCTTACTTTCCACTTTTCTGGGCTTTGTCTGTGTAGCGTCTTTTCTCATTTGCCTTTTTTCTTTCAGCCCCCTGCTATGGCATGCTAATCCAGCTGGAAAAAGATGAAAACACCTCAGATAAGAGGAAGGAGGCCTTCTATACGTCCAGGAGACATAGGGAGAGACCTTTAAGCTCCCAAATCAAATGACGGGGAATGTTGTTTTGTGATGTGTAGGAAACAGATTCTGGCATATGTAGCAAGAATGTTAGGCTGGCTGCATAGGAGGCAGAGTGCGGCAATATCAGGTACTTTTAAAAAGTTTTTTGGGGGGGGGTCAGGAGGGTGGGGGAAGCTAAAGGATGTGTTTTAAAAGGTCGGGGTGGGTTTAAATGTGCCCTCAATGCAGCAGGTTCATCTAGCTGAGTCTTGTGAGAGATTCTATTTTTGTTGCCGGCCCAGTCCTCTGGAACTCAATGCCTATGGCCTTAAGGACCACCGAATGTCCAAAAACCTTTAAAAAGTTGCTAAAGACACAGCTTTTCTGCCAGGCTTTCGATTGCGGAGGGCATGAATTCAGGTTTGAATTATTTATGCTCACTGCTGTATGTTTCCAATTATTCTGTCTTCCAATTTTAAATGTTACGTATGTTCATAGCATAAGCCGCCTAGAACTTTGTATAGGCGGCATATACATTTCCGTAAATAAAATAAATAGATAAAGCACTTTAAAAGACTGCTGTGGGGAAGGTGGTGCTGTCTCTTAAAATTGGCTTTTAAAATGAATTTTTTTTTTTTCCACAGTGGAAGTTTTTGTTGCTTTTCCCTTCCAGGGCATGTGCTAGAGTAAAAAGCACGTCGTGTTTCAGGTAGGTTTCCTTTTGGAGCCACGAGAATAAAAGAAAATGAACATGACTGTAGAAGGAGCTGCACAGCTGCAAAAAGAGCCTTCTGGAGATGCTCCTCCCTTTGGCAGGAGTAAAAACATATGGGCCGATACAGTAAAAGTCGCGGGAGAGCGGGCTCCTGGGCGCACGATTTAGTATCGGCCCGCATGCAAATGAGGGCCCGCGGTCCCTAGCGCCTCTTTTTTGACAGGAGCGGTGGCTGTCAGCGAGTTTGACAGCCGATGCTCAATTTTGCCAGTGTTGGTTCTCAAACTCGCTGACAGCCACGAGTTCGGAAACCGGATGCCGGCAAAATTGAGCATCCGGTTTTCAACCCGCGAGCCGCGGGCCGATTTAACATTTTTTTTTTTACTTTTTAATTATTTTTAACTTTTGGGACCTCCGACTTAATATCGCCATGATATTAAGTCGGAGGGTGTACAGAAAAGCAGTTTTTACTGCTTTTCTGTAAACTTCCCTGGTGCTGGCAGAAATTAACGCCAGCCTTTGGCTGGCGTTAATTTCTGAAAGTAAAATGTGCGGCTTGACTGCACATTTTACTTACTGAATCGCGCGGGAATAACTAATAGGGCCATCAACATGCATTTGCATGTTGCGGGCGCTATTAGTTTCGGGGGGGGGGGGGGGGGGGGGGGGGGGGGGGGTTGGACGCATGTTTTCGACGCGCTATTACCTCTTACTGAATAAGGGGTAAAGCTAGCGCGTCGAAAACACATGTCCAAACACGGGTTAACAGTGCACTCCACCGGAGCACACTGTACTGTATCGGCCTGATACTTGGCTTTATAGGTTCAAGGGAGTAATTAAAAATCCTATAAGTAGAGGAGGAAGTAACATCAGCAGCCAGGATGGCAGCGTAAGGGAAGAGCTCTCCACGTTTTGTTATTATAATGACTCCTTTAGCTAGGGACAGGTAGTTTAGAATATTAGGGGAGGAACCACTTCATACAGCCCTCCCTTTGAGGGAGCTGGGATGGCCGTCCCCCTGTGTAAGGCAATAAAAGCAGCTCTACAGAGAGACTGGAGGCAGTGTATTTGAGTTTCAGAGTTAGGGGGCAGTGCAGGCATTTTTTCTTCATTGGATGTTTGGCCTGCTTAGAGGATCCTGGCAAGCCCTGCCTGGGGATCCTGAGCAAGGTCGGGAGGCTGCTCCACCAGTCCACTAACTGGCCTGCTGGGCTTGCCTCTGGGTTGTTTTCAGGTTTTGGACATTTTCATGGTAGGAAGCCTCGAGAGACCCCTGCCTGTCACCTGGGTAGAGGGCATGGGGAACCCTTTCCCTGGTGGTGGTGGTGGTGGTGGGGGGGGGGGGGGGGGGGGGACACCAGGATAAGGAAGACCTGCCCTTCTATAACTTTTTAAGGGACCAGAGGAATGGTGGTGACCTGATTCAAGGATATTCTAGTATTTTTCGACTAAGTTTAGGGAAAAATCATTTTGTTAGAAGAGCCAGGAGGAAGTGTTTTGCTGCCCCCTTCCTACCTGAAGAAGAACATTGAGAGCTGTTGTTCCTAAGAGGATCCCTTCCATCATGGGATTCGAAAGAGGAAAGAGAGAATGAGAGGGACATTTGCTAACTGTAATACCATCGTGACATCTATTGAGGACACACGCTTGGCGTCTTGACCCCCTGAGGAGAAAGGATGCATAGATGGTGTTGTCATTTTTGCCACTCGTAGAGGGGTTTTTCCTGCACGCACATGGATCCCCTATCCATCTGGGAGCTTCATGTATCCAAGCCAGTAAAGTGATGGTTTCCCATGCCCTTATAATAGAGATGCATGCAGAGATAGAGGGACGAGCTGTAGCAAGAGCTCCTCTGAAATTTAGAGCTGGTTTGAACTGTGCCATTACCTCACCTGATTCACCATCAGTAAAGGAAAATTGGTTCTTACATGCTAATTTTCGTTCCTGTAATACCACAGATCAGTCCAGACCAGTGGGTTATGCACTCCCACCAGCAGATGGAGTCAGAGAGCAAAGCTTCAAGGCACTGGTATCCCAAGTGTGCCACCTGCAGCTCATTAGTATTTATCGATACCCAAGCAAAGTATAATTGACAAAAAACCATCTAATTCCCGAAACAAGGGCGGACAGGAAAAAACTCCCTCAAGGGTCCAAACAAACGACCCCAATACCTGAAAACCAGGTTTGAACCATGGTTCATAACCAAACCCAAAATATTATAGAATCATTCTGATAGATTCCCTATGTATAGCAGCTAACCATTAGGTAAATCAGTCTTTCGGCAGTAGCATCTGGGTGGGATCCTGGACTGATCTGTGGTATTACAGAAACGAAAATTAGCAGGTAAGAGCCAATTTTCCTTTCCTGTACATACCCAGATCAGTCCAGACCAGTGGGATGTACCAAAGCCACATTACACCGGATGGGAACCCAAAAGACCCGCTCGCAAGACGCTCTCCCCAAAAAGCACTTGGTCCGGATCCCTGACATCCAGACGATAATGCCTTGTGAAGGTATGCAGAGAAGACCAGACTGCGGCTCTACAAATCTCCTCAGATGACAACAACTGACACTCCACCCAAGAAGCCGCTTGCACTCTTGTCAAGTGAGCTTTCAAACCAGTCGGGACGGGCGACCCTTCCTGATGTAGGTCCAAGCAAATTATTTCCTTCAGCCAGCGCGCCAAGGATGCCTTAGATGCCTTTTCACCCTTCTTCGGACCTCCAAAGAGCACAAAAAGGTGATCTGATTTTCAAAAAGAGTTAGTGAACTTCAAATACCGAAGGAGAACCCAGAGGACATCTAACAGATGAAGATCTCTTCCCATAGTGGGGTCACGAGCCCAATCAGGGAATCCGGGTACCTCCACGGACTGATTAACATGAAAGGCAGACACCACTTTAGGCAAAAAGGAAGGGACCGTGTGCAGGGACACCCTATCAGCCGAGATGCAAAGGAAGGAATCCCTACAGGAAGGAGCCTGCAATTCTGAAATATGCCTCGCAGAACAGATGGCCACCAAGAACACCGTCTTCAAGGTGTGGTCCTTTAAGGAAGCTTGTCCCAGAGGCTCAAAAGGGGGATCACAAAGCGCCCTCAACACCAGATTGAGATTCCAATCCGGGCATAACTTACGAAGAGGAGGACGAAGGTGCTTCACCCCTTTCAGGAAATGGACAATGTCTGAGTGGCTGGCTAGAGGCCTGCCACTTACCCACCCTAGAAGACATCCCCGGGCCGAAACCTGAACTTGCAGGGAACTATAAGCAAAACCTTTAGATAATCCCTGCTGCAAAAACCCCAAGACCTGAGGAATGGTCACCGACAACGGCACTACACCCTGCTGGTCACACCAGACTTCAAACTCTTTCCATACTTGAGCGTATACCATAGATGTCGAGAGCCACCTGGACTGAAGCAGGATGGACATCACCTGTTCCGAATAACCTTTCATCCGTAACCGCCGCCTCTCAAACACCAGGCTACAAGAGAGAAGTGATCCTCCCCATCCGAAAAAATGGGCTCTTGTTGCAGGAGGTTTGGCAGATAAGCTAGGCGTAGTGGGCCATCTCACCAACCGTACCAGGTCCGCAAACCACAGCCGCCACAGCCACTCTGGTGCCACCAGAATTACTGAACCGGGATGCTCCTCTATGCGCCGGAGAACGCGCCCGATCAGGGGCCATGGTGGAAAGGCATACAGGAGGATTCTGGTTGGCCACATGCAGACTAGGGCATCTACTCCTACCTCCCCGATTTCCTTCTTTTGGCTGAACAACCGGTCCGTCTTGGCATTGAAATGGGTCGCCATGAGGTCCAGTTGGGGAACTCCCCATTGGGCACAAATGTGATTCCAACCCTCCCGGGATAGTTCCCATTTCCCGGGATCCAGCTGTTGACGACTGAGGAAGTCTGCCTGCACATTGTCCATACCTGCCATGTGAGAGACTGCGATGTCTTCCAGATAAAGCTCGGCCCAAGCAAAGTGGAGGTGTGCTTTCTGTGCCATCGCTGGACTCCTGGTTCTTCCCTGGCGATTGAGATATGCCACCGTGGTGGCGTTGTCCGAGAAGACTCGAACCATTCTCCCCTGCACCAGGAACTGGAGTGCCAACAACGCTTTGCGGACTGCCCTTGTCTCTAAGCGATTGATAGACAATGACCATTCGGGTAAGGACCAGGTTCCCTGCGCCACATGACCGAGGCACACTGCTCCCCAGCCTTGAAGGCTCACATCCATTGTCACGATCACCCAATCCAGGACTTCAATGGTCATCCCCTTCTGTAAGTTGTCTTCCGACAGCCACCATTGCAGGCTGGACCTGATTCGCTGCGACAAAGGCAGGGGCAACTGGTATTGCTCTGACACTGGGTCCCATAAGAACATAAGAAAAAGCCATACTGGGTCAGACCAAGGGTCCATCAAGCCCAGCATCCTGTTTCCAACAGTGGCCAATCCAGGCCATAAGAACCTGGCAAGTACCCAAAAACTAAGTCTATTCCATGTTACCATTGCTAATGGCAGTGGCTATTCTCTCAGTGAACTTAATAGCAGGTAATGGACTTCTCCTCCAAGAACTTATCCAATCCTTTTTTAAACACAGCTATACTAACTGCACTAACCACATTCTCTGGCAACAAATTCCAGAGTTTAATTGTGCGTTGAGTAAAAAAGAACTTTCTCCGATTAGTTTTAAATGTGCCTCATGCTAACTTCATGGAGTGCCCCCTAGTCTTTCTACTATCCGAAAGAGTAAATAACCGATTCACATCTACCCGTTCTAGACCTCTCATGATTTTAAACACCTCTATCATATCCCCCCTCAGTCGTCTCTTCTCCAAGCTGAAAAGTCCTAACCTCTTTAGTCTTTCCTCATAGGGGAGTTGTTCCATTCCCCTTATCATTTTGGTAGCCCTTCTCTGTACCTTCTCCATCGCAATTATATCTTTTTTGAGATGCGGCGACCAGAATTGTACACAGTACACAGTATTCAAGGTGCGGTCTCACCATGGAGCGATACAGAGGCATTATGACATTTTCCGTTTTATTCACCATTCCTTTTCTAATAATTCCCAACATTCTGTTTGCTTTTTTGACTGGCGCAGAACACTGCTGCAGAACACTGCCGCAGAACACTGTACCGACGATTTCAATGTGTTATCCACTATGACACCTAGATCTCTTTCTTGGGTTGTAGCACTAATATGGAACCCAACATTGTGTAATTATAGCATGGGTTATTTTTCCCTATATGCATCACCATCGTGACAGTAGATCTCTCTGCAATGGTCTCAGGTGAGCGAAGGCTCAAGGCACCAATTCCAACGTCGAAGCCATGAATCCCAGAACTTGTAGGTAATCCCACACTCTGGGGATTGGAAGCTGTAACAAGAGACGCACTTGTTGCTGCAATTTGTACATCCTGTTGTTCGCGAGAAACAACCTGCCCTGGAGGGTGTTGAAACGAGCTCCCAAATACTCCAGACACTGTGACAGAGTCAGATAACTTTTCGCTTCGTTGATTACCCAGCCTAGGGACTGGAGACAATGGATCACACGAAGAACCATCCACTTGCCTTCCTCTTCCGACTTGGTTTGAATCAGCCAATCGTCGAGGTAAGGATGGACCATTATCCCTTCCTTCCGGAGGATCGCCGCCACCACGACCATCACCTTGGTAAAGGTGCACGGGGCCATCGCCAGTCAGAATGGCAGTGCCTAGAACTGAAAATGCTGATCGAGGATCTTGAATCATAGGAATCTTTGGTGAATGCTGCGAACCGGGATGTGTAGATAAGCCTCGGTGAGATCCAAGGAGGCGAGGAACTCTCCCTTTCGAACTGCTGCGATGACTGTTCGAAGTGTTTCCATTCAAAAACGGGGCATCTTCAAGCAGCGATTTACCTTCTGTAGGTCCAGAATGGGTTGGAAAGTGCCCTCCTTTTGGGAACCATGAAATAAATGCCGTACCCTCCCCCATTCCTCGGACAGCACAGGGACAATCGCCTTCAGGACCAGCGATCTTCGTAGAGTGTCTTCTACCGAGACTCGCTTGTTGCGGGAAACGCATCGCGATTCCACAAAGGCCGGCATGAGAGGCCGAGAAAATTCTAAGGCGTAACTTTCTTTTACCACCTCCAACACCCAGTGATCGGAGGTGATCCTGGCCCACTCCTTGTAAAATTGGGACAACCTGCCCCCGATTATCCCGTCCGAGGAGTGAGCTGGCCTGATTTCATTGGGCAGGCTTCCCAGTTCCAGTTCCCTGACCAAAAACACCTCTGGCAGGACGACTGGAGCCATGTGTATACGGGAAGAGGTCTATCTGGAACTAGACGGTGGAACACTCCTCCCCGACCTGCTTTTTTGGAAATCCTGAAAATGGGATCGAGGACCAAATGATTTCCTGTAGGGCTTTCTATCTTCCGGCAGTTTATTGCCCTTGGAATCCCACAGAGATTTCAACAGCTGATCCAAATCCTCTCCAAACAGCAATTTCCCTCAAAAAGGCAGACTGCACAGTTGCAACTTGGAGGAAGCATCTGCTGCCCAATTGCGGAGCCATAGGAGTCACCGAGCCGCCACTGAGGAGACCATAGTCCGGGCCACCGAACGCACCAAGTCATATAAGGCATCTGCCATATATTCTACTGCCATCTCCAGACAAGCCGCCTGAGAAGCTGACAAAGTCCCAGAAGACGATGGGTCCTGCAGCTTTTGAATTCAACATAAGCACACGCTTTGTATCATGCTGGCACACACCGCCACCTGAAGTCCTAAGGAGGAGACTTCGAACACCCGCTTCAGATGCAGCTCCAGCTTGCGGTCCTGCACATCTCTGAGAGCAGCCACTCCCGCCACTGAAATGTCATCTTCTTGGTCACCGCTGATACAGCCGCATCCACCTTAGGTACCCATAGGCATTCTAAATGTTTCTCCATTAGCAGGTAGAGTTTTTGCATCACCCGGCCGAACTTAAGCCCCGCCTCTGGGGATTCCCATTCCTGGCTGATGAGCTTTTGAATCTTCTTCGGGATGGGAAAAGCACTAGGTGGACCCCGGAGACTGTCCAGGGCTGGGTTCACTCCCTCGTTGTCGAATTCTTCCAGCGAGGGTCTCACCCCCAATTCCTCAAGCACCTGGGGAATAAGATGGTGCAATTCCTCCCTCTTACAAACAGCCAGACTACGCGGGGTCATCCCCCTCCGCACTAGGTTCTACCAGGTCCTGATCGTCGTCGCCCATATCTACGTCTGGAGGGACCTCACCCTGATCTGCAGCAGTGTCCCTCAGGGGCGGAGTGGAGTCATTCCCCTGCTGGTCGACTGCACCCGCTAGCTCATCCCGAGCCAAAGTTGTCCGGGATGGACGACCGTCAGTTTGCAGATGGGGACACTTGGGAACTCCCACGCTCCCAACCTGGGTTCTGCGTTGTGCGAGCTTCCGAGCCAGGAATTTGTGCATGAGCAGCACAAATTCCGGTGAAAATCTCCCCGGCACCTGTCTCGTCACTGCTAGAATCAGTGTCCGTGTCTCTCGATTCCTCCGGTCTCGAAGTCCGCGCAGTGGGGGACAGTGGGGGGGGGGGGATGTCATCCTGGGAGACCTTTTCCACAGGGTGCATAGTGAGGGTTGGGCTCCTTCCGTTAGACCCAGCCGCCGAGCCTGACCTACGTGCAGACTTTTTAGGTTTGGTCCTCTTGTCTGAGGCCCCTTCCCCACCCAGTGCACAGTCCGAGCACAGTGACAGGGGGTCTAAATAAGCTGACCATACCCCGCAAGCCTTACAGGGTTCCACCAGAGGAGTTTCTGCCATGTTCCTCCTGGAAAAAGGGGCAAATAACTCCCCCCCAGAAGAAAACAGGTGCTGCCACCCAGCCCTGGTGACTCCCACTAAAAACGCCGCAAAAATCGACCCCAGGAACGCTGGGGAGCCACGTGGGAGGTTGAAAAAGAAAAAACAAAATGGCCACCGTGGTAAAAATAGCTCTGGAGCCGGTGGTAAAAATGAGGCAGGGAGCCTAAAACGTCCTCGGAAGTTCTTACCAGGGCTGAAACACTCTCCCCTCCTCTTCAGGGGTCTGCCTGGCTCTGCACTACCAGGCAGACTGATTTACCCCAGGAGCTGCGGTGAACAGGGAACCTGGAGGTGGTTTTTTGGGGGTGTTTTTTTACAGAAAAACTTTGTTTTCTAGTAACAGAAAAAAAAATTAAAGCCTAAGCTAAGAATAATAGAAAAAAATCTCCAAAGGGGCTACTTCCCTGTACTGCAGACACTGAGGGGGAGCCTTCGGGTCGCTGTGGGAGCCAGTCCCCTGGCTATCAGGGGACCCGGAACCACATGGGCTAGCACCACCAGGGGTAACCAACCCTCCCATTTGCCCGGCTCTACCTGAAGGATGGCCCAGACACTGAACCTAGCACCTCAGGGAGCAATAAAAATCCATCTCACTCAGAGCTACAGGTATACACGACTACCATCTGCTGGAGTCAGAGAAATACTGATGAGCTGCAGGTGGCACACTTGGGATACCAGTGCCTCGAAGCTTTGCTCTCTGACTCCATCTGCTGGTGGGAGTGCATAGCCCACTGGTCTGGACTGATCTGGGTATGTACAGGAAAGTATTTTATTTGGACACTCAACCAGAGTCTTCTGTGTGTTCACTGGCACCCACAGCAGAGATAAAAGAAAGATTACCTCCTCAGGATAGAGATTATACAGTCACCCCCCCCCCCCCATCAATCCTGGCCCCAGTGCTAGTGCGTGGATGTCCTGCTACCCTAGGTGGCGATGTCATTAGGCCATCATGTGATCTCTCTCTCTCTCTCTCTCTCTCTCTTTCTCTCTCCCTCCCACTCTGATTGACAGTACCTCTCTACACCCGATTCAAATGGTCCACATCTCAAAAACTCGATTTCGCTAGCCTCCACGTCTCTAATGCCCAATTTCTCGCACTTCTTCATGCCTCGCGTCCCGCTCTCACTCCCCACCCACTTTCGGCACCCTAGGCAGCCACCTGGTCTGCCTAATACCTCCCACTGGCCCTGCCTTGTCTTGAAAGATGATCTCTTCCCCCATCAATAAACAGGGCCGGTGCTAGCTTTTTTGCTGCCCTGTGTGAACAATTACTGTGCTGCCCCCTACCCCTTGTTCATTCATTATCTGACCCGGGCTCTCCAAAAAACAATCCCAGCTCCCTTCAGTGATACAAACTTTGAAAACTGACACCATCTACCTGCTCCCCCCCCCCCCCCAGTATTAGGTTCTCTAGGCGAACCTGATAGCCTTACACAATGCTCCCCCTGTCCCTCAACCTCCCCCATCAGCCTGCTCTCCACACACACACACAGTTAAGAATTATGCATTTATAATAACATTTTACATGAAAAATATCAAAGTACAGTATTCTGAGGCAAAAATATCACTTACATTATATTTACATGCACTGCTGTGATGCCAACCAGAAATCCCAGCAGAAAAGGCACCTGGAACCCATATGGTGTTAGACCTATTATGATGTGTGTTGGGTGTGGGCTTGATCTTCAAAAGCCCTAAAGCACTAATACACTTCCTATTAGGAGAATACTTCACCTCAGTCACAATGCAGAACATAAACAGACCCTCACCGAATATACAATACAGCAACCATAAAGTAGAATTATAAATGTGACAAAACCTGAACTGGAAACCACAAGTAGCCAGACTCTGTATGTAGTGGAACAATAAAAGTCAGAACAATTACCATTCCTCAAACATCAAACAATAAAATCAAGAAATAAAATAAATACCTAATCATAATAGTAAAGGCATGCTAATAATAATCCAAAAATAGATGACAAATAAAAGATCAAATAATTAAAAACTCACATATACATTTTTTAAAATAACCCAAACATCAATAAAATATTTTAGAAAAGCAGGCATTAAATAACACCTGAAAAATAAAACTAAAAAGGATTTTAAAAATTCATGCTTTGGTTGGGATCTGCCAGCAGCCCCGGGCCCTCCTCTTCATTTCAGTTGCTGGAAGGCTGGAATCCACCTGCAGCCCCATTCTCTCTCTCTCACACACACACACACACACACACACACACCTACACAAAACCTAGGCACCTCCCAACAAAGGATCCGAATCCTAGGAAGGAAAGAGACATGTGGCGAGTTAGCCTGTGTGACCCAGCCCCGAAAGAGACAAATTCTTTCATGGTCCCATCAGAGTTAAGTCAGCATTGGGAGACAGGGTTACACTGTAAAACACCCCTTTTTTGAACTGAAATTTAACTTTTTCAAGCATCCAAAAACATAGTGGTAGAGAAGATATCTCTCTCACGTCTACTCGATGCAGAGGGATAAATTTGAAGCAGTTCTCTTACCTAAAAGAAGGAAGCTTGGTGAGTACTTCACGGAAAGTGGCAGTGAGTGGCACAGAAGACATCACTGAGGTGCAGACTGAATCGGACGGAGACTCTGTGGTTCAACACGGTGGCGAAAGTGCATTCAAAGCAGAAACGCGCATTTGGTTTAAAAAGCTCTAGTCGGACATCTTAGGCGTGAAAACTGAACCGTTAGAGATGGTTAATGATCTCTGAGGGGGAGGGGGGGATGGGATTTTAGAAATAGACCAGAGGGTGGATGAGGCCGGGTTCCAGCTGGATAATTAAATGGAGTTCACGATCTGCAGTGAGTAAACTTGAAAGGCTAATTTGGATCTCTCTCTCTGCAAAAAATTGAGGACCTTGATAACAGGTCCTGCAGAAATAATGTGAGGAAAAGGAGTGTGCCTGAATCAGGTGAATATAATGACTGTATGATGGTGGTGAAACAGAGTGGAAAGGCCATCTTGATGGCAGGTGAATATCCCAATAAGGGCGTGGAGATAATTGTGAACCAGGACCATATGGCACTGAGGGCACCCAGACTCAATGTATCAAGACATTTAGGGGTAGATTTTAAAACATGCACACGCGCGTCCATGTGCTTGTGGTTCCCAGCGCCCGCACACGGATGTGCTGATTTTATAACATGCGCACGCTGCGCGCTTCCCCGGAACAGTGGCTAATGGCTGCTATCCTGGCTGGCTTCCATCCCACCCCACCCAGACCATGCACCCCAGCCCGGCCCTTTTCCAGGGCCCGGCACTGGGTGTGTATTGGGACCTATGCGCGTGGCCTGGCCCTTTTGAAAATATGCGCAATTCGCTCAGGGTCCGGCCACACGGATAAGTCCCGATTTTATGCACATGGCCATTTTAAAATTCGGCCTTCAATGAATAAATTCTCTCTTACAGATAGATAAAGATTTTACTGTCTTCAAATATTATACTATCTTTTGAGAGGACGGGTTCTAGTAGATCTTAAGCAGGGTAGATTTCTATTTGAGGGTTTTTGATCTGCTCCTCAGACCTCTAAGGGCCTTATTTCTAAAATTTACAAGAAAATTATTCCTTACCTGCTAATTTTCGTTCCTGTAGTACCATGGATCAGTCCAGACGGTGGGTTATGTCCCCCGTCCAGCAGATGGAGTCAGAACAGAGCTCGAGAGTGCCACGTCATATGCTAATGCACCCTCTGCTGAAGCTCAGTATCGCAAATAGCAAAGCCCAAAAGAGCAGAAAATAATTTGGATCAAGCACCAAGAAACGAATAAAAATTCAACATCAACAACTATTACGAGAAAAAAAGACCTGAGAAGACAGGTCGTAACAGCCAACTTGTGAGGAGCTGTGAACCTCAAGAGGTAACGAGTGGAACAGAGAAATAAAGAACAGGCAAAAAATAGAAGCACACAGAGAAGTCCAAGCAGGAGCGCACAATCCCAGAGTGGTGGGCGTCTGGACTGATCCATGGTACTACAGGAACGAAAATTAGCAGGTAAGGAATAATTTTCTTTTCCCTGTACGTACCAGGATCAGTCCAGACGGTGGGATGTACCCAAGCTTCCCTAAACCGGGTGGGCCCCTGAGAGCCCTGCTCGGAGGACCTGATCGCCAAAGTGACCAGGGTCCGAAGGCGCCAGGTGTAACCGATAATGCCTGGCGAACGTGTGCAGTGACTTCCACGTCGCCGCTCGGCAGATTTCTTGTGGGGAGACGGAACGAGACTCCGCCCAAGACGCCGCTTGTGAGCGAGTAGAATGAGCTCTGACGTCCGTAGGTGGATCCCGACCTGCCCCGATATAAGACGCCGAGATGGCATCTTTGATCCAGCGGGCAATGGTCGTCTTTGATGCGGAGGCACCTTTCTTAGGTCCGGACCAGAGAACAAAAGATGATCAGAAACCCGGAAGTCATTGGTAACCTCCAGGTAGCGAAGGAGCACCCGCTTAACGTCCAAATGCCGAAGAGACCTTGAATCCTCTGGAGAGAACGCCGGGAGGTCCACCGTCTGGTTCAAGTGAAAGGAAGAGACCACCTTCGGAAGAAAGGATGGTACTGTACGGAGTGAAATTCCTCCTTCCGAAATGCGAAGGTAAGGCTCCCTGCAGGACAACGCCTGCAGCTCTGATATGCGACGGGCAGAACATATCGCCACAAGGAAAACCGTCTTCATAGTGAGATCCTTAAGAGAAGCCCCGTGGAGAGGTTCGAACGGCGCGCCCACCAGGGCTCGGAGAACTAGGTTAAGGCTCCACGACAGACAGGGATCTCGAACCGGAGGCCGTAGGTGTTTAACCCCCTTCAGGAAGCGGGCTATGTCTGGCTGTAAAGGCAGAGAGACTGAGGTATGCATCAAAACATTTAGGGCGGCCACTTGCACTCGTAGAGAATTGTATGCAAGGCCCTTATCAAGCCCGTCCTGCAGGAACTGAAGGATCAGGGGTACCGTGGCTGTCGTGGGTCGGACCCCATGATCGACACACCAGCACTCGAAGACTTTCCATACTCGACTATAGGCAACGGAAGTAGAAGGTTTGCGAGCCCGAAGCATAGTGGAAATCACCGCCTCCGGATAGCCCCTGCGGCGGAGGCGGCTCCGTTCAAAAGCCAGGCCGCAAGACAAAAGAGTGCGGCCTGATCGAAAAATACCGGTCCCTGGTGTAGGAGCCGTGGAAGATGACCCAGACGTATCGGACCGTCCACTGCCAAGTGTAGCAAGTCCGCAAACCAAGGACGACGCGGCCATTCCGGAGCCACCAGGATCACTGGGCCGCGGTGTTGCTCTATCCTGCGAAGTATCTTGCCCACCAGAGGCCAGGGGGGAAAGACATATAGAAGTTGATCTGTCGGCCATGGTAGAACTAGAGCATCCACGCCCTCTGCGCCGTGCTCCCGCCTGCGACTGAAGAAGCGAGGGGACTTGGCGTTGAGGACGGTCGCCATCAGATCCAGACGTGGACTTCCCCAGCGTTGAACAAGGAGGCGCATCGCTTCGTCGGAGAGCGACCATTCGCCGGGATCCAACCGCTGACGACTCAGGTAGTCCGCTTGAATGTTGTCTACGCCGGCGATGTGAGAGGCCGCGAGACGGACTAGATGAAGCTCCGCCCATGCCATCAGGAGCGTGGTCTCGGCGGAAACGTGCTCGCTTCTCGTTCCGCCTTGACGATTGATGTAAGCCACCGTGGTGGCGTTGTCCGAGAGAATCCGTACTGCTCGGTTCCGAACCAGAGGGAAGAAGTGTTGGAGCGCAAGGCGTACTGCCCTGGTTTCCAGACGATTGATCGGCCAGCTTGCCTCCTCCGTGGACCAAATTCCCTGTGTGGCGCTCCGTTCGCAGACGGCGCCCCAACCCACAAGGCTGGCGTCAGTGGTCACTACTACCCAAGTGGGGATCTCGAGAGAGACGCCACGGGCTAGGTGAGCCGGGATCAGCCACCACTGCAGACTCTCCCGAGCCAATTGAGGAAGGGGAAGTATCATCTGATACTCTTGGGACACCGGTTTCCAACGGGAAAGGAGAGAGGCCTGTAGAGGGCGCAGGTGCGCAAAAGCCCAGGGAACCATATCGATAGTGGAGGCCATCACTCCCAGAAGCTGCAGATAATTCCAAGCGGTGGGCTCCGACAAGGCAGAGAACTGACGTATGTGTTCCCTCAAGGAGAGGGCCTTGTCCGACCGTAGAAACACCATGCCTTGCTGAGTGTCGAAGGTTGCTCCCAGGAAATCCAAGCGTTGGGATGGTAGAAGAGAACTCTTGGAGAGGTTCACAACCCAGCCCAGAGAGCGGAGAAACTCCAAAACTCTGGCCACCGAGGCCTGGCCCTGAGAGAAAGACTTTGCCCGAACTAGCCAATCGTCCAGGTAGGGATGGACTAGAACACCCTCCTTTCGAAGGGCCGCTGCCACTACCACCATGATCTTGGTGAAGGTCCGAGGAGCAGTCGCAAGTCCGAAAGGCAGGGCCTGGAACTGAAAATGTTGACCGAGAATTTTGAAGCGGAGGTAACGTCGATGCTCCGGAAGTATGGGTATGTGTAGATACGCCTCCGTGAGGTCCAGAGAAGCCAGGAACTCTCCCTGGTGTACCGCAGCAATAACCGACCGCAGCGTCTCCATGCGGAACCTGCTGACCCGCAGGAACCGGTTTACCTCCTTCAAGTCCAGGATGGGTCGGAAGGAGCCGTCCTTTTTGGGAACTACGAAGTAGATGGAATAATGTCCCGAGCCCACCTCGGCGAAGGGGACGGGAGCAATAGCCTCTATGTCCTGTAGTCGGTCTAGTGTTTGCTGAACCGCCAGTCTTTTGAGATCGGAACCGCATGGAGAGAAGAGGAACCTGTCCCTGGGCTGACGGACAAACTCCAAGGCGTAACCGTGTCGTATTGTGTCCAGAACCCACTGGTCGGAAGTGATATGGACCCACTCCTCGAAGAAGTTTGTAAGACGGCCGCCAATGGTGGGACTGGAGGAGTGGGCCAGCCTGGCATCATTGAGAGGATTTGGTAGGGGGGTTCCCCTGACCTGAACCATCTCTTGCGGGCCTCCGCCCACGAAAGGAACGCGACCACGGCTGCGATCTACTGGGAGCTCCACGGGGTCCAGGTTGCCGGTACGACCTGTAGCGACGTTGTGCCCTAGCCCTGGTTCTGGAAGAGGCAAACGGTCGGTAAGAGCGCTGCCTATCTTCAGGCAGACGATGCACCGAGTTTTCCCCCAGGGACTTGATGATTTGGTCTAGATCATCACCAAAAAGGAACTTCCCTCGAAAGGGAAGGGATCCCAAGCTCGACTTGGAAGAGGCGTCCGCTGACCAATTGCGAAGCCACAGAAGCCTACGAGCTGCCACCACAGAAACCATGGACCGGGCCAGTACACGGAAGAGATCATACAGGGCGTCCGCCCCATAGGCAATGGCAGATTCCAGACTGTCAGCCTGCGCGGCCTCTTCCGGAGGTAACTGCTGCGACGTGAGGAGTTGTTGGACCCAGAGAAGGCTGGCCCTCTGAGTCAGTGAACTACACATGACGGCACGCATTCCTAAGGCCGAGACTTCAAACACCCGTTTGAGGAACGTTTCCAGCTTGCGATCCTGAGTGTCTCGTAGGGCGGTCCCGCCCGTGACTGGGATCGTCGTTCTTTTCGTCACCGCTGAAACAGCCGAGTCCACCTTAGGGACCCGAATGAAATCCAGAAAATCCTCCGGCAGAGGATACAATTTATCCATGGCACGGGTGACCTTCAACGACGCCTCAGGGGTGTCCCATTCTCTGGTAAGAAGCTGCAAGAATGACTCATGCACTGGAAAAGCTTTCGCCCTAGGCCGGAGGGCAGCCAAAACAGGATCCCCCTTCTTGGAGGACATAGCAATTGCTGGGGCCACTGGCGCTGGGGGGTCCGGCGGAGGGTCTAAATCCAACTCTTGTAGAATCTGGTAAATCAGGTCATCAAGTTCTTCCTTCTGGAAGATTCGCAGGGCGCGCGGGTCGTCTCCGTCCGTGTGACCTTCCGCGTGCGCATCCAGCGGGTCCGAGGGGTCAAGCCCCGTCGGCGAAGCCGTTCCCACAGCCCGTGGCTGTGGTGGCAAAACACTGGTCCCAGGTACTGCACTAGACGGATTCTGAGGTCCGGAGGTAGAGCCCGAGAGTTTAGGGATCTTGGAAGGAGAAGGGTCTGCTGTGGAATCCCCTGGGCTTACTAAGCCTTGTAAATATGCAGTATGCATTTTTAAAATGAAATCTGGGGAAAAAAACGGCAGGGTAGAAGCCTGACTAGTTGAAGGCCCTTCCTGAGGTAAATGACCACGGAGACCCTCGTCAGGGATCCGTAGTGGACGAGAGACGTCCCGAACTGCTCCTTCCTGCTCAGGCGCGCTCCTCGCGGAGTGGTCCCCATCCGAAATGGCCGCCTTTCCCGCCGACGGCAGAGAAGTGGCCGGCCCGCGCTTCCCGGGCTGAGGGGAGGGGGGCACTGGAAGCGAATCAGAAGTGCGTGCGGCGCTCTCTCCCTCAGGGAGACATCGAGGGCAAACCCCCTCCTTAGTAAATCGGGACCCCGAATCTCCACAGGTCTCGCATCTGGAAAAGCGCGGCATTGCCACGCTAGTGAAAACGCCACGGGGGGGGGGGCCAAAAAAGTAGCACGGCGGGAGGCCAAAAGGCCGTTGGAAACCGCTCAAAATGTCCCAAAACGCCGGCGGGAAAACCCCCTACCGGCGAACCCAGGCCCGAGAAAAATTTGTGCCGGGTCGCGGGACCGTTGGCCGTCACGTGTAGAGACCGGCTCCACCGGCGTACACGGGGCACCGCTAAGGCAAAGCAACTAGCTGAAAAATAAAAACTACACAAAATAAAGACACTTACCCCTGAGCCAGGAAAGTGAAACGACAAGAGAAGGCAGAAGAAAGTGAAGACACGCCTCCTCAAAAATTAAACTGAGAAACTTTTTTTTTTTTTTTTTAAATAACTTGATCCAAATAAGTACAGTAGAAATGACAGGTAAGAATTCAAGAAGAAAGAAGAAAGAAAAACAACGAAATCCTATCACTGTGGGGAAGCACTGATTTCCCCAACCCCATCTGCTGGAGTCAGAAAGATACTGAGCTTCAGCAGAGGGTGCATTAGCATATGACGTGGCACTCTCGAGCTCTGTTCTGACTCCATCTGCTGGACGGGGGACATAACCCACCGTCTGGACTGATCCTGGTACGTACAGGGAATTCATTTTAAATAAGGAGTTAACTGTAAAATCCAAATATATTTTGGCATGGAAGAATGATTTAGGGGTGGAAATGGATGAGAATGAATGGGCAGTGTGCTTTGTGAGTTCTGTTTCTTCCTTGATTGTTGAGATTGGCTATAAACCACTCTTTAGATGGTACACGACCCTTGAAAGGTTACATCAAATCTACCCTGGAGTGGAGAATACTTGCTGGAGATTATATGGGAGCAATGGTTCTCTTTTCCATAAATGGTGAGCATTCCTAAAGATTCCAACTTACTGGGATAAAGTGATTTTTTAAATTCTTGAACTAATGGGATGCACATTACCCAAGGATACTAAAGTGTTATTGGGCATTACTGATTCCACTTTAGATACTCGTACGAAAAAGTGGCAGTTGATTTTTCACATAATTTTTGCAGCTAGATGTGAAATAGCTCTTCACTGGGAAAACCCTATACCTCCAGGGATATCATCTTTGCAGTGCTGGATACGGGAAGTACATTTTATGTGCTATTTAACAGCAGTCAAAAATGGATATTCTTGCTACATTTCAAGCAATTTGGAGGCCATTTGAATTATAGCATGCTGAAGGAACTTACCAATCCTCATGGGATGGAAGCCTGTTTGCTTTATCTATCTCTCCTTTTCCTCTATTTATGTCTGGATAACCTGTTGGGATTGGGAGGTTTGGGTGGAGGAGGTGAGGGGGGGGGGGTGTGGGGAGGTAAATAATGGAAAATACTGGAAATCCAGATTGATTATGTTCAAATGACTTTTTGAAGACTTGTATGGATGAGATAGTTGCACTATTGATGGTGGTTTAATAAACATTACAAATTCTAAAAAAAACAAAAAAAATCATATACATGTGTAGATGAATAACCCAGTGTGAGATGGTTTGTGATTGGAAGGAAGGTCCTCTGTAGCGGTTTCTCCATCCATGTGCCATCCAAGTGCCCTAAAGATGCCATCCGTGTGCCCTAAAGATTCAGACTGAAAAAAAAAATGCAGTTTCATCTTGATTTTCATTTTAGTTGGATTTTTAAATTCAGGTTTAATTTCTTTTGATGACTTATTTCAGTTCATTTCTTTTTTATTTTTTTCAAATAAAATAAAAACAGCAAAGGAAAAGAAAACCAAGAAAGCAAAACAGCCAAAGGACAAAGGGGTTGGGATCCACCCCCATCTCTCCCAGCAAACCTTCTCCCCGGTACAGAAATGAAACTCCAGCTCCTGCTGACGCTGCCAAATCGAACCCCGGGGCACAGAACTGAAGAATCGGAATTCTCTTCCACCCCCCCCCCCCCATCCCTTCCCTACCGATGCATCCAACCCCAGCCCCAATCGGTAGCCCAAATGAGGCGAGCGCAATCCCCATTCGCTTCTGATCCACTGAGTTCCGATTTGAAAATGGCACTGGCTGACCCTGAGGCTGGCGCCATTTTGTTGTGTGGCATAAAGCATATGGGCTATACAACAAAATAGTGCAGGCCTCAAGGCCAGCTGGTACCATTTTGAAAATGAGATCCAAGGGGGCAGCAATGACTGGGGATTTCTCCGACTTCATTTGGACTACCAGAACTACACTCAAGGGCAAGGAAATTCCTTTTTTTTTTTTTTAGGTTCTGTGCACTGGGGAGGGACTTTTGGTAGTAGCAGTGGTGGCACTGGCATTCCAGAACAGAAAGAAAACCCCAAAGAATGTATTGAGTCGTGTGGAATCATTTTTTGAATACCCCAAGTGGGCAAGCCATTACTACCTATCCAGTTGGCATTCTACCCGCTTGATGGACATTCCACCATTAAAATACTGAGCAACTGAAAAAGATTTGGGGTTTTGAGAAATACGAACTTGTTAATAAAATAAGCCTGAGCAGAGTTTTGCCTAGAGAGGGAGAGGAGCACCCAGGATTATTAAATGAAAGGGGAGATCAAGTGTACAGAAGAGATCAGAAGGTTGGGAGGAATCATGATGTCTTAGTGAGCGGAAGGACTGAGGACATTTTGGTGATGGATTTGCTTGAGGGAGGAAGAAAAAGGGATAAAGCAGGAGAAGTTCAGAGTTTGTGGGGTTTTTTCTCCCCTTACTGTTATTTATAATTTGTTGTGCTTCAGATCTATAGCCAGAACATTGGATTCTCACCAAAAGAACCATGACCAATTGATGCTGAAATGTGGTCATTTCTCAGCCCAGAAGACAGGCTCCAAGGTCATTCCGAGGGCAAAATGACAGCGTAGTTGAATCACTGAAGTTGTAGAAGCCAACAGAAGTGATCCAGGAGAATGAATGAATCAGATGGTGAGAAAACGGTAAAGATAAATGTGTGAAAACACTGCAATGACTCCGGACAGAGATGCCTTTCCATTTCAAAAAGAGGAATCTTAGAAAAGAAGACCATTTATAGAAAATAAATGTATTTGTATCTGCTCAATAAAACAAGTTGTAGGCAATATCTATTTTATTGGACTAGCTTGCTGGAATGAGGAAAGCTGTTGCAAACTGTGGGTTTTTTTGTTGGGTTTTTTTTTTGCTTAAGCGATTATGCACACAGATCTGGAAGCTTTCAACAGATGCCATAAGATGTGGAGGAGATAAAGCAGACAGAGAGCCGAAGTTGCACAATACCTTAAAACGGGCTCCCAAACTTGGTCTCTGAGACACGCAGCCAGCTCTACTTTCCAGTGTAGACAAAGAATGCAGATTACCCTAATCCTTGGTACAATGTGCAGGCAAATATATTTTATGGGCATTCGTCCTGATTGAGGGTCCTCAGCACCCAGTTTGGGAGGTACTACCTTAAGACTTATTTAAGGTAGTCCTTCCTTAGCGAGCTAAGAAGTAAGTTGTGTTCCTGAAAAGGGGATATTTTCTAGCTGTCCTGTTTACATATGAGATTCTGTTTTGTACACAAATTTTTCATAGTTTTTCAAAAAAAGCTATTAATTTCTTTTAATCTTTCAACAATCAGATTCCTCAGCCTGTGAGCATCAAGAATGATTATAAGCAGGGGATGCATCTCTAGTCTGACTCTGAATATTCTGAGACACAAAGATTTCTTCTGGGGTACCTTTACTTTTGTGTGCTTTCATTTTTCCTCTGCCTGCTATCCTGGTTTTTCTTCCTAAAATGGCCTTCCCTCACAAATACTGAATCAAAACAAAATACAAAATCTATGGGCCGGATTTTAAAAAGGTTACGCGCATAAACGTGCGCCGGGCCTATTTTCAAAAGGCCCGGCGACGTGCATGAAGCCCCGGGACATGTGTAAGTCCTGGGGCTTTACTAAAGGGGCAGTCCGGGGGCGGTCTAGGGGCGAGGTCAGAGGCTCCAGGCACAACGGCCATTTGCCGCTGTGCTTGGGATCGCGTGCTGGCAGTCGGCCGGTTCGCGCAACTTGCGCCTGCCCAGAGGCAGGCACAAAAGGTAAATTAAAATTTTTTGGGGGGGGTTAGAGTAGGGCTAGGGGGAGGAAAGGTTAGGGGAAGGGCTGGGAAGGTCAGGCTAGGGGGAAGGGAACGGGGGAAGGCAGTGCAGCTCGGCGCGCACAAGGTGCATAATTGTGCACCCCCTTGCGCGCGCCGACCCCTGATTTTATAACATGCGTGCACCTCACCCTATTTAGCCCAGCCATTTTTAGAACTCAGTGTGATCAGTTTTAGAGAGCCTCCGAACAGTGAGGATGTTTTGGTTTTACTCTCTGCTGAGGCCTCCCAGCCTCCCTCTGCACCTTCAGTTTGAAGTGATACCTCATTGTGCACTCTCTGCACTGTCGTATTAATTGCAGAAAGATAGATTTTGAGCCGGATTTCCCTTTTGGAGCAAAGAGGGCTCTCTATGCTGAGGACTGAAGACCCGTGAGCTCCACTCAACTCTCTAAGTGGGCAAGACTGGTGACATCTCCTTCTGAGAAAGAGACAGTGATGGCTAAAGATGTATCCAGCTTTTCCTTTAAGAAGTATTTTTTGGACATTTGTCTTATGGGGAGGTTTTTCTGCCTGATCCCCTTTCTGACTTTTCCTGCAAGAGAAGTCCCCAAATAACAACTAAAGAGAATGCGTAAGACCGGAAGACCCCAATCGGATCTCCACCCTATGGGACCAGGACAGGCAGTGAGACCAAGAGTGATATGGATTCAGGTAGGACTGTTTTGCTGTGTTTGAGGGGACTCCTTTCAACTGGGTTCCCAATTAGCCGCTGGGTGAGCTTAGCGCATTCAAAATTACCTTGGGAAGCTCAATTCAGATGACTGAAACAAAGGATACCTACCTACAAAGAAATACACATGTACCAACAGTCAGATGCAACTTCAATCTTATGGACACATGGGCTTTAATTTAATTGTTGCTCAATCAGTAAACTTGAATTGAAACCCCAAAACCTGGTCCTGTTTGGTTTGTCCCGGCATCTCACACCTTGGGAGGCAGCCAGTATCCTCACACACTGGAAGCAAAAACCCCATTGTCTGGGCCATAAGCGAGAGCTTCCCCCCCCATAAAAAGAGTCCACCCCGGGATAGAGAATCGAGCATGGGAGTTACTTGCTAGCCGGAGCAGCCTCGAAGAGAATAAAGCCCTTGGAACGTAAACCCCTCCCCCCCCCTTAGTAAGGATGCATAGATATTCATTTGAGATGTTTGCTTTATATCTGTCTGGAAACAGGCCTTCTCTGGCTGGCTAAAAGGAGATGTGGTGTTCCACAGGGTGCAGACCTTCAAACCTGGTTTCAAAGAGGTGATCCTAGCAGCATATTCAGGTCAGGGGGAGGGGATTTCCAACAGGACGTGCGAGCAGACACGAGAAGTCCAGAAGGACGTCTGCTATTTTAGTCCCCCAGCCACAATAACAGGTGCAACGTGCTCAGGTGCTTTTGGCATACTTGCCCGTGGTTTAGTTACTTTACAAAAACAAACTACCCAAGCTGCAAGGCCCATGGGCTATTTGTAAATTGCCCCCCTTAATGTTCATTGTTACATGCGTTGGAGTTTTGTAAAACTTTCTCTATCCTTTTCCTTTTTCACTATCTGTTAAGTGCCCTCCCTTTATACTGATAATTTTTTTCTGGATTTATTAATGTCCTTATTAGTAAAATAAAAACTGCGAGTCTCTGTATGTAAGGGAGGTAAATAGGGGTGGCATCAATCTGTGCTTGAGGTCAGGGGGTACCCAAGGTACAGCGCAGGTCAAATCATCAAGAGGGCTAGGATGGGAGAAGGCTGCCCCCTCGGAGTCCTGCTCTTTTGGTGATTCCAGATGCTGCAGGGGTCAGAGTTTACAGGGGAGCAGTCAGCGGTAATATTTCTAGGAAGCTGGCAACCCTGCCTCACTCCCTGGAACCCTGCCCCCTGGAGAAATGGGAGATAGGTGAACGGTGAGGGTCTGTGTGTGCCAAACTCCCTCCAGGTTGGCGCAAGGGTATTAGCTGCCCTAGGTAAATTTCACAGCCTTGTGCACCCTCCTTCCCAGCTGTCGCGCCACACAATTAAAAACTGTGCATTTATAATAACAGATTTTACATGAAAAACAACATGTATATTATTTTTACATGCACTGCTGTGGTGCCAACCAGAAAACCCTGCAAAAAGGGAACCCGCATGGTATTGGGCCTATTGTAAAGTGCAATTGATGTGGACTTGGCCCTCAGATGCATAAACTGCATTACAATTATAATATAGTAAACCTCCCATACCAAAATAGCACTCAAATAGTAACCACCCTGCCTTTGAAAAGGCAACACTGCAAATATTACAGCAGGTCCTAAAACATCAATACACCTCCTTTTAAGAAAACAGAACAAGCCAGGCTGCTTTAGATCCTACACAGAAACTATATAGAAACATAGAAATGACGGCAGAAGAAGACCAAACGGCCCATCCAGTCTGCCCAGCAAGCTTTCACACTTTTTTTTTCTCATACTTATCTGTTAGTCTTGGCCTTTAGTAACCTTTTGGCTCTATTTCCCTTCCACCCCCGCCATTAATGAAGAGAGCAGTGCTGGAACTGCTTCTAAGTGAAGTATCTAGCTTAATTGGTTAGGGGTAGTAACCACCGCAATAAGCAAACTACTCCCATGCTTATTTGTTTACCCAGCCTGTGCAATTCAGTCCTTGTTGGTTGTCATCTGAATATAAATCCACTTTTCTTCATACCCCCTACCGTTGAAGCAGAGAGCTACACTGGATATGCATTGAAAGTGAAGTATCAGGCTTAATTGATTTGGGATAGTAACCGCCGTAACAAGCAAGCTACACCCATGCTTATTTGTTTACCCAGACTGTGTAATTCAGTCCTTGTTGGTTGTTGTCTGAATATAAAAATCATCTTTTCTTCATTCCCCCCTGCCATTGAAGCAGAGAGCTACACTGGATATGCATTGAAAGTGAAGTATCAGGCTTGTTTGGTTTGGGGTAGTAACCACCGTAACAAGCAAGCTACTCCCCGCTTTTTTGTGAATGCAAATCCTTTTTTCCACACTTCCTCTTGCCATTGAAGCATAGAGCACTGTCAGAGTCGCATTAACCATGTGTATGTCTATTGAATAAGGGTATTATCTCCAGGTAGTAGCTGTCTTTCCCGCAAGCCACCCTCTCTTCATTCACTTCCTCTAGACTTTATGGATCCACAGTGTTTATCCCATGCCCCTTTGAAGTCCTTCACAGTTCTCCGTGAAGAAATACTTCCTGACATTGGTTCTTTCTCCTTGGAGCTTCAAATCGTGACCCCTGGTTCTGCTGATTTTTTTCCAACGGAAAAGGTTTGTTGTCTTTGGATCATTAAAACCTTTCAAGTATCTGAAAATCTATATCATATCACCTCTGTTCCTCCTTTCCTCTAGGGTGTACATATTTAGATTCTTTAATCTCTCCTCATAAGTCATTCGATGAAGACCAACTACCTTTTTGGTCGCCCTTCTCTGGACCGCTCCATCCTGTCTCTGTCCTTTCGGAGATACGGTCTCCAGAACTGAGCACAGTACTCCAGGTGAGGCCTCACCAAGGACCTGTACAAGGGGATAATCACTTCCCTTTTCTTACTCAATATTCTCTCTCTATGCAGCTGAGCATTCTTCTGTCTTTAGCTATCGCCTTGTCACATTGTTTCCCTGACTTCAGATCATTTGACACTATCACCCCAAGGTCTCTCTCCTGCTCTGTGCTCATCAGCCCTTCACCCCCCATCGAATACAGTTCTTTCGGATTTCCGCACCCCATATGCATTGGACATGTGTATTCGTTTATAACGAGTGCAGGAGATCGCTCCGGACCCCCACGGGACCACCAGGGACTTTTGGCAAGACTTTGGTGGGACTTGGGGGGGACTCCTGACCTTCCCAAGACTTGCCAAAAGTCCCTGGTGGTCCAGCGGGGGTCCGGAGCGATCTCCTGCACTCGGGCCTTCGGCTGCCAGTATTCAAAATGGCGCCGATAGCCTTGCCCTTACGATGTCACAGGGGCTACAGGTGCCATTGGTCAGCCCCTGTAACCATCAGGGACTTTTAGTAAGTCTTGGGGAGGGATTGGGATGGTGGGGGGTTATAAGAAAGTAAATATGAAGGATTGGTATGGGGGGTTTTTTCCGATTTGTGTTTTTTTTTTTCCGATTCATGTTTTGTTTTTTTTTAATTCGTTTTCCCGGTTTCGGGTTCGGGTTCCGGTTTCGTTTTTGGCGAAAAACGATCCATGGGAAAACATGTTTTCCCACGAAGCGCCCGAACTGAAACCCAACCCGAGCCTGAAAAATGAAGCTCATCTATGCATGACTCTGCACTTCTTGGCATTGAATCTCAGCTGCCATATATTCGACCACTCTTCCAGCTTCCTTAAATCCCGTCTCATTCTCTCCACTCCTTCTGGCATGTCCACTCTGTTGCAGATCTTAGTGTCATTCGCAAAAAGATAAACCTTACCTTCTATCTCGCCCGCCATGTCGCTCACATAGATATTGCACAGGACCGGTCCCAAAACCGATCCTTGCGGCACTCCGCTTAACACCGCTCTCTCTTCAGAGTAAGTTCCATTTACCATCACACATTGTCTTCTGTCCATCAACCAGTTTGCAATCCAGGCCACCACCTCGGCACTCACTCCTAAGCTTCTCATTTTACTCACCAGCCTCCTGTGTGGGACCGTATCAAAAGCTTTACTGAAATCCAAGTAGATGACATCGAGTGCTCTTCCTCTATCCAATTCCCTACTCACCCAGTCAAAAAAGTCAATCAGATTTGTCTGACAGGATCTTCCCCTGGTGAATCCATGCTGCCTCTGGTCCAGCAATTCTCATGACTGTAGATAGTTCACTATTCTTTCTTTCAGCAGCGACTCCATTACTTTTCTCACCACCGAGGTGAGGCTAACCAGTCTGTAGTTACCAGCCTCCTGTCTGCTCCCACTCTTGTGAAGCAGGACCACCACTGCTCCATTCTCTCAGCACCACTCCCGTTTCCAGGGATCTATTGAACAGGTCACTCAGCGGAGCCACCAGCACATCTCTGAGCTCTTTCAGTATCCTGGGATGAACCTCATCAGGCCCCATGGCTTTGTCCACTTTCAGTTTCCCCAGCTCTTCCCATACATTCTCTACTGTAAATGGAGTTACATCTACTCCACTCCCCTCCGGTTTCTTGTTAACTAGCGACGATCCTTCTCCAGGGTCCTCTTTAGTGAACACCGAATTGAAGTATTTGTTTAATATTTCTGCCATTTCTTCGTCTCTCTCCACACATTGATCTTTTCCACCTTTCAATTTCACTATGCCACTTTGGACTTTTCTCCTTTCTCTGATGTATCTGAAAAATGTTTTGTCACCTCGCTTTACCTCTTTGGCAATCCTTTCTTCCGCTTGACTTTTTGCCTTTTTGATTACTTTCTTCGTCTCCCTCAGTTCCACCAGATATTCTTCTTTGTGCTCCTCCCTTTGGGATCCTTTATATTTCTTGAACGCTGTTCTTTTAGCCTTTATTTTGTCAGCCACTTTCTTTGAGAACCAAATAGGTTTCATTTTTCTTTTGCTTTTCTTTACTTTTCACCTTGGTCACACATACAGAACACAGATTGACCCACACCAAATACAGAATAAAAACATCATAAAGTATAAACAGAAACGTGCAGTTAAGTATAAATAGAAACTGAACTGGAAACTGTAAAAACATCATCATTCCTCATAAAACAATAATAAAATCAAGAAATATAACAGATCAATCATAGTAAAACTATACTTATAAAAGGAATAAATAGTTCAAAACAGCTAATGAACAGAACATCATTCAATAATTAAAATACAAAATGTGTAAAAGGTTCTCAAAAAACAATAAAATATTTCAAAATAAGAGACTTATCAAATAACACCCAACAATTAAAAATAACAAGAATATAAAAATTTCCCACTCTCCATATCTGGGAGCTTTTGATTTCTAGTGATCCTGAAATTGTTGTGGATTGTGGGAGGGGGTTTGCACAAATTTTATCCTTTGTCTGTCTCTCTCTCTCACACACACACACACACATATGCTTACATACGCCTCTCATACACAAACAAACACATGCTCTCTCACATAAGCTCTCTCTCTGCCTCACACACTCATACCCTCTCTCTCTCTCTCTCTCTCTCTCTCGTTCACACATACACACATACACACACAGGCTCTCCTGCTTACCCTTTTTTCTCTCTCACACACACATGCACACAGGCTCCAAACAAACCCCCTCTCTCACACACACGCAACAGGCTCTCACACATATATACATATATGCACACAGGCACCCGCGTCTCTCTCACACACACACACATGCACACAAGCTCTCACATCCTCTCTCTCATACACTCATACATGCATACAGACTCTCTCTCTCTCTCTCTCTCTCACACACACACACACACACATGCACACATGCTCTCACACAAACCCTCTCTCTCTCACATACATTCAGACATGCACTCAAACACATATGCACACAGGCACTCCCACCTCTTGCACATACATATGCACACAGACTCTTGCACAAACCCTTTTTCACTCAAACACATACAAACTCATTCACACATACATACAGGCTCTCACACTCACTTGCACACAGGTTCTCACTCACACCCTCTCACATACTCACACATGCATACAGGCTCTCTCTCACACACACACACACACACACATGCATATAGGCATTCACTCACACACTCTCTCTCACACACAGATATGCACACAGGCTCTTACTCACACACATATACACAGGCTGTTTTTCACATGCACACAAGCTCTCACTGACTGTCTCACATACACACACACACAAGCTCTTACTTACTCTCACATCCACACAACATAGGATCTCACTCTCTTACACACTCATGCACAGAGGTTTTCACACTCTCTCTCACATACCCACACACATACAGGCTTTCTCATATACCTCTCTCACACATAAACACACACACATGCATGCACACACACAGGCTCTCACTCTCACACACATACATGCACTCATGGCCTCACTCCCAAACTCACATAACACAGGCTTTCACTTTGTCTTATACATAAACACTCACTAACTCAGGGCCTCCCTTTCTCTTTCTTGGGCTATGGCTGGGCCTCTCTTCATGCCATGGTGGGAGTGGGTCTGCCCTAGCCCTGCCATTCTTCGGGACAAGGTGGCATGGGGTCTGCTATGGCTGGGCCTCTCTTCAGGCCTCACCTTGCCTAATGATAGAACCATCCCTGTGGGTATAATCAGAACTGGATCTGGCTGTCTTGCCAGAACAGAACCAGTTGCCAGACTGTCTTGTCATGATCTTGGATGAGAACTCTTGGGAGAGTTCAGTGTCTGTACAATATAGAATCTGTGCCAAATTTTCTATTCGCCTGCAGAATTTGGTTGGCCCACAAGGGCCATGGGAGAGAAGGTAAATTAAAGGTGCTGCTGACATCCTGATACACACAGCAGTCCTTCTCTCTGCCCTCCTCCTTCTCCCCAAACTCATCCCACCAGTCTTATTAATTCCCCCTTCCACACACTTGCTTCAATACTTGCAGCTGCACCAGCTTCTGGTTTTTGTGGATTTTAATTTGGCCACCACAGAGCCCAAGGGACAATGCAGGCAATGCCGACTCGTGGCAACTACTGGTATTTGTAGCAACAATCACGGACACTGTTGTGTTGCTGCAAATATTGACAGCTATTAGAAGCTGACAGTGCCTGCAACTCAGAACTACTTTCAGGCTCCACAGAGAGCCAAATTAGAATCCCCAAAATAGAGAGGTCCTGGTTAGGGTGTATTATTATAGTTCTCCTGGAGAAATTCTATACCAAAATCTTAGATTCTGCATCTTTGAGTACAGCTTTTTCATTATTTTGTGTTTAAATTACTATTCATAAGACAAGTATTATATTGTGTACAATATTCAGAATTTTGCAAAATGTAAAAATATTGAGGCTGATATTCAAATGTTTTGACTGGCTGCTTTTGGAGTTAGCTGGATAAAATCCAAGATCTGAATATTACCACCTGCTCTCCAGGCAGTTACATTTTGTCGCCTGTGCAAAATTTACCCAGTAAAAAAGAAGCAATGTAAGAGGTGTTTCACTTTATCCGGGTAGCACTGACATTCAGCACTGTTCAGATAAAGCTAGCTGGGTGAGTCTAGTCAGACAAATATTTGTCCTAAACTTACCCGGATAACTTTTGTCCGTTACATTTAACGATACACTTATTGGGTAAGTAGTGCTGAATATCCAGCTAAAGTTATCTGAGTAGCTTTAACCACATAACTTTCCTGCACACTGGCTTACTCAATATGGATCTCAAAGAGCCCAGAATTTGTAAAATTTTGGTACAGAATTCTCCCAGGAGTATATGATAAACTTGGTCTTATTGTGGAACCTGCTAGAGTGTCATTTGTGGGTTTCCAAGGGCTGGACTTGATTTTTCTAGCATTTAACCCTCTGTTTTAGCACATTATCAAATTGTCTATCTAACAGGCCGATGCAATATTGGGGTGCGGAAAACGGACGCTCATGATTGAGCGCTCGCTCTCCTAAAGTGTGCCGATGCACCTCTCTGGGGCGCCCGATGTAATATTTAAACGGGCCGCCACGGTAAAAAGGAGGCGCTAGGGGAAATTGTGCACTCCTAAGCACCTCCACGGCAGCAGGCACACGTGAGAAGGGTCTGTCAGCGGGTTAGGAAAACGGACGCTCATTAATTGAGCGTCCCTTTTCCTAACCTGACTTCTGGTTCCTATGATTTAATAGCGCCACAATATTAAGTCAGAGGAACTACAGAAAAACAGTATTTTCTGCTTTTTGGGCTCCTCAAGAATTAATGCCTGCTCTGGGGCAGGTGTTAATTTTTGAGGGTAAATGTGTGCGTCGGGTGCACATTTTTATTTTTTATTTTTTTTGCATCGGGGGGAAATAGCTAATAGCCTCATCAACATGAATTTACATGTGATGAGCGCTATTAGCTATGCACTTGGTTGGGCATGCGTTTTGGACGCGCTAACCCCCCGTTTTGCATCGGGGGATATGGACGCGCATCCAAATCGCACGCCCAATCGTGTGTTGAGCCATGCCCTGTGGCCAGTACCTGATATTGCATCGGCCTGTAAATGATTAAATAACAATGACTGTGGCTGACCTGCTAAATCAGGACATTTCCTGGAGATCCTGGGCAAAGGAAATGCTTGGAAATAAATCTTTTGCAGAGCACCACAGAAAGAAGTGGTGGTATGGAAGGGGGAAGGTTTGGGGGAAGAAGAGACTGTGGATGGACCGTGTCGGCCAATCAGAAGCTCAGAGAGAAGTGGCTCAGATGAATAACTTAGCAAGGGCGGAGCATAAACCAAGAATAACTGAGGAAGAGGGAGATTTTTATAGAGATGTTCCTCTAACTGGTCATTTCCCATCTGCCTGTTTATGAGGACTTAAGTGCTGGTGTTGCTAATTACTAGTTGACTGGCATTCATTTTTCCAGCATACTGAGGGGTAGGAAGATGAGTTTTTTAGGACAACACGATGCTCCCGTTCAAATTGGAATCTAAACTGAACTTGATATTTATGGAGCTGAGATTATTTTTAGCAGGCATGCCTTGGAGACATAACTCTTCCTCTGCTGTAGAATTAGGCACCACACACACGCACACACACACGCACACACACACACGCACTCCCATCTATGGAGAAAGCTTGTATTTAGCATCTCCCCTGCAGAATGCCAGAATTCTCACTTACAAGGGCAAACGTGAAGCCTTCTCTGGAGACATGGAGACCTGAACCTCAGCTCTCCCCTTCGCATCGGACCTGCCCCGGCAGTAACTCACTCTGCACAGAGCAACATCTCATAGAAGGGCACTGCGTGGCATGGAACAGCACGGCAGCACACATTTGGTTTTTCTAATCTAGCAAACGGCAGGAGGCAAAGGAGTTCCCATTTTCAAAGGAAGGGATGCCTTGCGCAACAAGAGATGACGTTATATAACATTTTGCCGATAGAGTGCCACAACACTAAATAACTTCAAAAGAAAAATGCACAATTTGGAAAGAAAAAGAAATATCAGTGGGTATGATGCTGTGGTTAGATTCTGGGGAGAAGGGATTGTCAAGGGATTCCATTTGGGGTTGGAAAGGATTTTTTTTTTGTATTACTGTGAAGGGCTACGGGTACAGGATCCCCCCCTGGTAGGCAATCAGAAGGCAGTACTCAATGCATCTCTGATCTTGTTTCCAACTAACCAACAGGACAACTACATATCAGAGCACTGCACATCATGGGAGGGCTCAGCACTGGAAAGCAGAACAGAGCATAATTGAAGATCCAGTAATGCATGACGAGAGCCCTTCTATCACAGCATGAGGTATTGTACAGAGCCCAAGATTTACAGAGTATATCGAGGCCCAGCATAATCAATGACAGCAGGTAACCAGTCCAGTCAGCCAAAAGCCTTTTCCCTTCGCTGCAAGGACTGTCAATAACATTCCTGCCAGCAACCACTCCGTGACTTAATGAGAATATGATCAGTATGCACACCCCCAGGAAAGTCTCATAGATCCGTTATCCATTATATTCTCATCTGGTTGCTTTAATTGCTCTGCCATTGTCAGATTTCATTTCTGAATTGATATTCCATTCCACTTCTCACTACACAGAGTCTCTGAATGCACACACCAGTTCATCATAGGCAGTGGAATGTAGACTAGAGGTTACAGCCCTGGACTATGATTCAGGAGTTCAAGACTTCCCTCTGCCACTGACTGTGTGACCTTGGGCAAGTTACTTTATCTCCTCATGCCTCAGTTCTAATTCCAAATCTGTCACTGAATGTCTCCAGGCCTGGATTTATGCATAGGCCTTTACCTAGGACAAGAAAATTCTGGAGGAAGCAAATTTCCAGGCCCCAACTTCCCCAGACCTCTCATGCCTTCCCACGGACTTCAGGGTTTCGACTCTGATGACGCTATCAGCAGAAGGCATAGAATTTGAGTCCATGCCCACAGATGCCACATTGGCTCCACCCCTCCCAGCTTCCACGTGGGAAGCAAGACCTATGAGTGTGGACTGACAGTCCCCATACTTATTGATTGCTCCTAATATCACTGCAACCAGAGCCTGAGATCTGCAGTGGATGATAGAAGAGAAGATGTCGGTGGTCTGCAGTTTGGGGGAAGGAAAATCAGATTGGATTGGAGCTCTATGTTAGGCCCCAGTAGGGTGCTACATTGTTTTCAACAGGCAATTCTAGTAGTCAGATGGGCCATGGGAAATATAGAATCAGGCAAAGTCAAAGGAATATTTATCCTCTGGTTGCAGGGAGTTAGCAAACCTGGGAACTTTTGATTTCCAATCACCCTGAGATTGTCGTGGATTAGCAGAAGGTAGGGACTGGGGATATGCACACAAACTTTCTCCTTTATCATACATACATGCTCTAACACATTAAAAGTTCACCCTCTGAGGTCACGTGATGCTGTGAGCAAGGGAGGACATGTTTCCTAAGGCTCTGGGCGCCTTCCCTCTGGATCGAATTCCATCTGGATTCTAAAATATCCCTTTTTGTCTGTATTGCCTTTTTGGTATAAGCTGCAACTTATTCTGCTCATAGTGGGTGAGAGAAGGCGAGATCGAGCACAACCAAGGGGAAGATGGCCGCCGTGAAGGAAGCTGCCTCAATGATAACATTGCTGCTGTTGCTGACCTTACCTCTGCAGTGGTGATGGCTTTAGCATCCCGATTCAATGACTTATTGGCCCAAATCACAGAAATTTGTGATTTCAAACCCTCTCTCACTAATTCCTGCTGAATATTTATCATACTATTACCATTCACAACTGTCATATTTATTCATTTGATTACCTATGTACCGTTTCATAGTCTTATTTTTTCACTTGCTATTCTAATGTATCAATAGGCTGAAATGTAAATATTGTGCTGTTCAATTTCTCCCCTTCCATCCCAAGTTTATTTTCCTTGTTTTTTGTAACTTTCCCTCTCCCTTTTTCTGATTCACTGTATTTAAAGTTCAAGGTTCTTATTGAAAATATTGTTTTTTACATTACATTATGCTTTACACTCCTTGTTATTTGTAAACCGGGTTGATGTGATGCCTATCATGAAACTCGGTATAACAAAAACAATAAATAAATAAATAAATAAATAAATTCGAACCTCCTTATCTGATTCTCGTGCACGTTTCAAAACTCTGGAAGGCCGGGTGGGCCTAGTAGAGGATGATATGCTGGCGCTCACTGCAAAAGTGGAAAAGTTAGAGAAACTGGTCGGAGCAAAGGAAAGCTAAAATCGACGATCTCGAAAAACGCTCCCACCCTCTGACTTACGCTTTGTGGGATTCGCCAATAACATTACCGATGGAAAGCTTCAGGAGAACTTAGAGCAGTGGTTACCAGGAGTTGGGCCTGGCAGATCTCCCTGACCAGTTATGGATAGAGCAGGTGCACCATGTGGGCTCAATTTCAGCAGATAAGAAACGGCCCCGAATAGTTTTGGTGAAACTATTGAATTTCTCCAATAAGAAACATATAGAAACATAGAAATGACGGCAGAAGAAGACCAAATGGCCCATCCAGTCTGCCCAGCAAGCTTCCCTCATTTTTTCTCTCATACTTATCTGTTTCTCTTAGCTCTTGGTTCTAATTCCCTTCCACCCCCGCCATTAATGTAGAGAGCGGTGATGGAGCTGCATCCAAGTGAAATATCTAGCTTGATTAGTTAGAGGTAGTAGGGATAGTAACCGCCGCAATAAGCAAGCTACACCCATGCTTATTTGTTTTTACCCAGATTATGTTATTCAGCCCTTATTGGTTGTTTATCTTCTCCCCTGCCGTTGAAGCAGGGAGCTATGCTGGATATGCGTGAGGTATCAGTTTTTTTCTTCTCCCCTGCCGTTGAAGCAGAGAGCTATGCTGGATATGCATCGAAAGTGAAGTATCAGGCACATTTGGTTTGGGGTAGTAACCGCCGTAACAAGCCAGCTACTCCCCGCTTTGTGAGTGCGAACCCTTTTTTCTTCTCCC
This sequence comes from Rhinatrema bivittatum, assembly GCF_901001135.1. Taxonomy (NCBI): domain Eukaryota; kingdom Metazoa; phylum Chordata; class Amphibia; order Gymnophiona; family Rhinatrematidae; genus Rhinatrema; species Rhinatrema bivittatum. The sequence continues at coordinate 304,309,058 of NC_042617.1, forward strand.
CTGCCGTTTAAGCAGAGAGCTCTGCTGGATGTGTGAAGTAACAGTTTTTCTTCTCCCCTGCTGTTGAAGCAGAGAACTATGCTGGATATGCATTGAAAGTGAAGTATAAGAATGGAGTGATCAAGCTAGTTGAAAGGCATCAGGAATAGAGGAAGGTGGAGGTAGTAATTTGGATATTTGGTTTGGGGTAGTAACCGCCGTAACAAGCCAGCTACTCCCGTCCTTGTGAGTGCAAATCCTTTTTTCCACATTTCCTCTTGCTGTTGAAGCTTAGAGTGATGTTGGAGTCACAGTAACCATGTGTATGTTTATTGAATAAGGGTATTGTCTCCAGGCAGTAGCCATCATTCTGGCGAGTCACCTACTCTTCATTGGCGGCCTCTTGACTTTATGGATCCACAGTGTTTATCCCACGCCCCTTTGAAGTCCTTCACAGTTCTGGTCTTCACCACTTCCTCCGGAAGGGCATTCCAGGCATCCACCACCCTTATCTTGCAAGAATATTGGAAACGTAAGGAGCTTATCTATGATGGCAACTGTATTTTGATTTTCCAAGATTTTTTGACACGAGTCTCAGCCATGCCCCAAGAATTCAAGCTGATATGTGCGGCTCTTGTGCAAAAACAACAGAGGTTTGCCCTGATCTACCCGGCGAAACTGAAGGTATGGACCTCTCAAGGGATTCACTAGTGCGAATCTATAAAGGCAGATAAAGACCTTCTGTTATCACTACCAGAGCAAGACAACAGGGAGTCTGCGCATTCACTTTTTTTCCCAAGGCACTATGGTTTCCATGTGTGCTATATGAGTGTCTTGATCTGGAATAGCTGGTTTCGGTTTTCTCTGCCTCTGCTCTAGTGGTGAACAGAATTCCCTAAAGCCTCTTTGGTTTGATAGATTGGGGCATTGAGATCATATGGATGGCACCAGCGAGACTTGCAGAAATGAACCAATGTGCCAGAGACATCAGTTCTGTAACTTACAGTTGGCTGGATTTGTTATTTTGACCCCTATTTTTCTTTATTATGGATACTGATCTATTTACTTTAACACTTTTATAAGGGTATAAGCTGTGTTACAGTTGGGAGGGGTCTATTTTTTCTTTTACAGCCTTCTATGCAATTTTTATTTTTTACTCCTTTTATTTTCATATTTTAGAGAATAGGAATGATTGACTCTTTAATTATATAGTAAGATTATTACAAACTAAATATTGAACAAATATGCTTTATAGGAGGCTCGTATCCATATGTGAATCTGTAGTGACCTCTCCCTTTTTCTGTATTTTCATATATGGCTTGATTTTTGTTTAAACTAAGCAGCAGAGGACTTTTTTTTTCTCACAATTTTTTCCTTTTGAAAGAAGGTGTCTATGTGCAGCTATGTGCCTCGGACTCTGTTGGAAGAGCGTATTCAAATGGTTTTTTGTCCGGTATTAGTGGGCGTGGTTTGGGTGGGGAGGGGGATGGGAGGTTTGGGAGGAAGGGGGATGGGGGGGGGGGGGACCGGGAGGAACGGAGCTATGCAGATCCTTTTCAAAATGGAGGGTATATGGATTGTATGGATAACCATCATCAAACCGAGCAGTCATTCTTGCTCGAGGGCTCCCAAGTTTGGGGGCTAAAATGGGAAGCTTTTTCGTTTGGTCGGTAGGAAGGTGTATCATGCTTTTAGATCTTACATATTGCATCATTGGAAGGTCTGGTTAAATTTATTACCTAGAATGTCGCTGGGCTGGGTACCACAATGAAGAGGGAGAAGGTAATATCCCACTTGAACAGACTCCAGGGCACTATAATGTTTTTACAGGAAATGCATATGTCCCCTTTGGAGCACCTTAAACTAAAGAAACGAGGTATAAATCAGATATTTGCTACTTTGGAAACCTCCCACAGTCAGGGGATGGCCATTATGATTCATAAATCTGTTTCTTTTCAATTACAATCCTGGATCAGTGATCCTACTGGCTGCTATGTAATTCTATGGGGCTAACTCGATAGAAAGTCAGTGATTCTGGGCTCCATCTATGGCCCCAATCATTATGACCATGTATTTTTCACAGAGTTCGTCTCCCATGTTCTTGGCTTGGAGAAAACCCCTGTAATCCTCGGCGAAGATTTTAACTGTGTTGCAGATCCGCTTCTGTACAAACAAGTGCAGGGTGGGAGTCGTCCATTAGCCAGCTCCAAGGGCATTTCCTTTCTTGTGACATGCTTTGGGACTGCTTGATGCTTGGAGAATATTACAACCCTGCTCTTAAGACTTTATCCATTATGCCTGTGCTTCTAAATCACGGCTCGACTATGTGTTGATCTCTGAATCCTTATTTTCTCAACTAACTGGGGTGCAGATTGATTATCCATGGTGATATCAGATCATTGCACAGTGTCCTATGTTTTTAAGGGACCGGGCATGGGAGGAAATTTCTCTAATTGGAAAATGCCTCACTGGCTTGTACAAGAGAAAACCTTTAAGGAATTTTTGATTTCTTGGTGGCAAGAATATGAGAGATATAATACCTCATATGGAGCGACTCTAATTTTATTCTGAAAACTGTGAAAGCGGTCCTTCGGGGGAATATCATTGGTTATGTCATCACCAAGAGACTTGAGCTGGATAGAGATATTCTTGATCTTACTAGACAAATAAATGGGATAAAACAGGAGCTGTTAGCCCACCCCTCTGAATTGGTTAGACTCCGTTTTTTTTCTATCTGGAAACTATTGAATGGCAATTTGCATAAAAAAGCTACTTCCTCTTTGCTATCATTGAAACATAAGCTGTTTTTATATGGCAATCGCTGGGGTAAAATGTTGGCAAATTTGGTTAGGGGGTACTGGCAATCAGCTTTTGTCTCTGGGTTATGTTCTAAGAGGGGGGACTTTGTTACTACCAACCAAGGAATTAGTGAGATTTTTCAGGAATATTATGCAACCCTATGTAGGGCGGACCAGGGGAACCTTTCTGTAAAGATAAGTGTTTGGAGAAAGCTACTGTTCCTTCTTTAACTCCTACAAAATTGGACATCTCAACTCTCTGCTCTCTGAGCAAGAGATTGCTTCTGTAATCATGCCCCTACCAAGTTTTAAAGCACCTGGGCCGGAAGGCTTAACATCCCATTTTTACAAGGTGCTGAATCCCTCAGTATGTATAAGTTTGAAGAACTTGTTCAATGTGATGATTCAGACTGGCATAATGCCGGACATTCTAAAGTTGGTGCACATTGTTGTGCTTCCCAAGCAGGGACGAGATCCACAACAGCTGTCCTCATATCGCCATATATCTCTTTTGAATGTGGATATCAAGACTTATGCAAAATTACTGGCTGATAGATTAGCGGATATCATGCCTTGCTTGATCTCTCATGATCAAGTAGGCTTTATCAAAGGGCGTAGGTTCAGTATAAATATCAGGCACATTCTTTTACTGCTGGATCTCTGTAAGTGAGGCGTCTTTGTGGATCCAGTCCTAGTAGGATTCAGTGCGGAAAAGGCATTTGACTGACCGGGTGTCGTGGGACTTCTTGAAGTGTGTGTGTTAAGGCTACTCGGTTTCAATGGCTTCATTACTCAAACGATTGAAGTTCTTTACAGCAATTCAATGGCAAAAATCTTGATTAATTGTATTCTTTCAGACTAGTTCCAGTTGACCAGCGGGACCCAACAGGGATGTCCGTTATCCCCTTTATTGTTTATTTTAACTCTAGAGCCCCTAGTATCGGTGGTGACGGCTGTCCTACAGGAGCATGCTGTGTATCATGGTGTTTCTTTGTTAACTTCGTTTTTATTCGCAGATGATATCCTTTTATTTATCCCCCAAGCTAAACATTTGCTTCCAAAGGTGCTAGATATTTTTAGCAAATATGAAATTATTCTCTGGTCTGAAGTTAAATTTGGACAAATCTAAAATGTTAGATATTCTGGGACATTTGCTGGGAACTAGGGACCTTTCTCTTTGAAATGGGCAACAACTTACATTAAATATTTAGAGGTCTATTTACATTTGGACCCAACTAAGTGGTATCAGGTCAATATTCCAAACATTATTTGGGAATTTCACCATCGAAATTTCAGCTGGATGAATTTCCCTCTATCTTTAATGGGAGGATAGCATTGCTTAAAATGTCTCTTCTCCCTATGTTATTATACCCCCTGCAAATGTTGCTGATAATATTGTCTACTAGGGATCTCAATACTTTGCTGCAGATCTGTGCCAAATTTGTGTGGAAAGATCATAAGGCCAGGGTGTCTCTCAAAAAATTGTTGGCCCCAGATTAAAGGGAGGTTGGAGGTTCCCTAAAATTCGCTATCACTACGTGCTTTAGGGGATTGGTTACTTGACAGCTCCTCCTTTGCAGATGTTACGGTAGAAACTTGCTATGTGCACCCATACAGTTTGAGTTTTCTATTGCATGCAGGGCCTAGGGATATTCCAGGCCCTTTAGCTACTAATACTCTTATCCAGTATATATAATACAGGTGGAGATCCTGCGGAAAATCCTACTCCTTCCTTAGAAGTTCACGCCGTGGTTGTCAATTGGGGGGAACCCATGGTTCCCCACAGGAGGGACAAATCTGTTTTTATTACAAGTATCCCAGCAGGGGAGAGGGAGTTTCATTGACTTTACTGACTTCCTGAATAGATTGGTGGTTGAGGGTGTGAGAAAGGTCTTTCCTGTTAAGTAGATTCAGATATGTTGGGGGGTGTAAACTTGTGGAGGGAGAGGTGATAACTGTAGGGAAGAGAACCTGTGAGGGAGAAAAGAGAAGGAGAAGAAAATAAAATACAGGCATGACTCTCAAAAGAAGCCTGAAAACGAAAATTTGGTACCTAAATGCATCTCTTCCTTTTTTCTTAGATTCCAACAGGCTGACTCTAAGACAGCTCTTTAGAACATCCCATTCCCCACACAGCAAAAATCCTCTCTAGAGATGGAATGGGACTGCCAGTTGAAGACATACAGCCCCAGATCTTAGATCTGCCTGTTTGGAAAAACTGTCAATGTCCAGATACTCAATGCAATCAATGAAGAAAGTGAAGATGCTGAAGTTGACCTTATCATCCATCTTGGAACCAATGACCTTGCTAGAAAAAACATCCAAGCTGCACAGAGATATTTCCAGACTCTGGGCAAGCAAATTAGGCACATGGTGAAGACTATTGCCTGTTCATAGAAAGGGGAAAGATATAGAGATGTGAATCGTGTGCCAGATCATCTTAACGATCAGGTTCGGCTGGGGGGGGGGGAAATCTGATCGTTAAGATATGTGAATTGGAATCGTTTCCGATTCCAATTCACACCGCTAACTGTTTTTTAGGGAGGCCCGCGCCGCTAAAAAAAACAACCTACCCGACCCTTTAAATCGAACCCCCCCCCTTAGCCTCCCCCACCCTCCCGACCCCCCCAAAACCTTTTAACATTACCTGGTGGTCCAGGGGGGCCTCGAGGGATGATTTCCCGTTCCCAGGCATCAGCTGCGCTAAAATGAAATGGCGCCGATGCCCCTTTGCCCTTACCATGTGACAGGGTATCCGTGCCATTGGCCGGCCCCTGTCACATGGTAGGAGCACTGGATGGCCGGCGCCATCTTTAAAGATGGCGCCGGCCATCTTTACTCATCAGCCCCTATTATACTATACTCTATTTCCCGTTCCCCGAGGCCCCCCTGGACCACCAGGTAATGTTAAAAGGTTTTGGGGGGGTCGAGAGGGTGGGGGAGGCTAAGGGGGGTTGATTTAAAGGGTCGGGTGGGTTTTTTTTTTATTGGGCCATCGGCGCCATTTTAATTAGTGGCAGCCAAAATGGCGCCGATGGCCCGAGAGCGGGAGATCGCGCCGGGACCCTCCCATTGGACCACCAGGTAATTTAACATTTTGGGGGGGTTCGGGAGGGTGGGGGAGGGTAAGGAATTGGTTTTAAAGGGTCGGGTGGGTTTAGGGGTTGTTTTGGTGTGCCGGTTTTCCCGCCCTCCCCCAAATAATTCCCGTGCCCTATTTAACGATTTATGACGATAAATCGGGGGCATTTGTATTGTATCATGCACTCTGACGATTTAGGACAATTTTAAAATTATCTGACGATAATTTTAATCGTTCAAAAATGATTCACATCCCTAGAAAGATAGGTTAAGCTGTATAAATAATTTCAATGAATGGCTCAAAACCTGGTGTAAGGAAGAAAGTTTGGGATATATTGGGAGCTGGGGCCGTGTAGGGAACAGTAAGAGTCTCTATGTCAAAGATGGCTTACATCTGTCTGTGAACCTGGAAGATGTAGTAGGCCAGATTGACAAACTAAAGAGTAGCAAATCGCCTGGACCGGATGGTATGCATCCTAGGGTGGAAGGAACTAAAAAATGAAATTTCTGATCTATTAGTTAAAATTTGTAACCTATCATTAAAATCATCCATTGTGCCTGAAGACTGGAGGGTGGTCAATGTAACCCCAATATTTAAAAAAGGCTCCAGGGGCGATCCAGGTAACTATAGACCAGTGAGCCTGACCAGTGCCAGGAAAAATAGTGGAAACTATTCTCAAGATCAAAATCGTAGAGCATATAGAAAGACATGGTTTAATGGAACACAGTCAACATGGATTTACCCAAGGGAGGTCTTGCCTAACAAATCTGCTTCATTTTTTGAAGGGGTTAATAAACATGCGGATATAGGTGAACTGGTAGATGTAGTGTATTTGGATTTTCAGAAGGCATTTGACAAAGTCCCTCGTGAGAGGCTTCTAAGAAAACTAAAAAGTCATGGGATAGGAGGCGATGTACTTTCATGGATTACAAACTGGTTAAAAGACAGGAAACAGAGTAGGATTAAATGGTCAATTTTCTCAGTGGAAAAGGGAAAACAGTGGAGTGCCTCAGGGATCTGTACTTGGACCGGTGCTTTTCAATATATATATAAATGATCTGGAAAGGAATACGACGAGTGAGGTTATCAAATTTGTGGATGATACAAAATTATTCAGAGTAGTTAAATCACAAGTGGATTGTAATACATTACAGAAGGACCTTGCAAAACTGGAAGACCGGGCATCCAAATGGCAGATGAAATTTAATGTGGACAAGTGCAAGGTGTTGCATATAGGGAAAAATAACCCTTGCTGTAGTTATACAATGTTAGGTTCCATATTAGGAGCTACCACCCAGGAAAGAGATCTAGACATCATAGTGGATAATACTTTAAAATTGTCGGCTCAGTGTGCTGTGGCAGTCAAAAAAGCAAACAGAATGTTAGGAATTATTAGGAAGGGAATGGTTAATAAAACGGAAAATGTCACAATGCCTCTATATTGCTCCATGGTGAGACGACACCTTGAATTCTGTGTACAATTCTGGTCGCCACATCAAAAAAGATATAGTTGCGATGGAGAAGGTACAGAGAAGGACAACAAAATGATAAAGGGGATGGAACAGCTCCCCTTTGAGGAAAGGCTGAAGAGGTTAGGGCTGTTCAGCTTGGAGAAGAGACGGCTGAGAGGGGATATGATAGAAGTCTTTAAGATCATGAGAGATCTTGAACGAGTAGATATGAATCGGTTATTGACACTTTCGGATAACAGAAGGACTAGGGGCATTCCATGAAGTTAGCAAGTAGCATATTTAAGACTAAGCAGAGGAAATTCTTTTTCACTCAATGCACAATAAATCTCTGGAATTTGTTGCCAGAGGATGTGGTTAGTGCAGTTAGTGTAGCTGGGTTCAAAAAAGGTTTGGATAAGTTCTTGGAGGAGAAGTCCATTAACTGCTATTAATCAAGTTTACTTAGGGAATAGCCACTGCTATTAATTGCATCAGTAGTATGGGATTTTCTTAGTGTTTGGGTAATTGCCAGGTTCTTGTGGCTTGGTTTGCCCTCTGTTGGAAACAGGATGCTGGGCTTGATGGACCCTTGGTCTGACCCAGCATGGCAATTTCTTATGTTCTTAGAGGAAAGCCTAAGTGAAAAGCTATGCCTTTGCTTATTTTTCTAAACTCTTTCTCTCTTGGTTGCTAATGCCTTCTGCTAGGCCTCCATCAGAGCTAGCACATCTGCTCAGCTACTTGGGAGTTTAACAGATGTTAAATTTTACATTAATGCTGGCACACTTTAGTACACAGACCCTTGGTTCTATTTCAGTGGCACTTTGACCATAATCAATTTACTGCAATGTCTTCATTCTTTTTCCTAGACAGCACATATGTATGTGGTGAGTAATAGTGTGAGGAAGGCTGGTTGAGAATTGTGGGCACATCGGAGGAGCTTCTGCCTTAGATGTTTGGTACCACCGTCTTATTTATAGGCACCGTAAAGGTGGCGATGAGCATTATTTGGGCTGGATCAATGTTATGATGAGGTGGATCAGGAGTGTCATCAGGAATAAAGCTTCTAGAGAGGGCGTCTGCACATAAATTCTTCTGTGCAGGTCGGAAATAGAGGTTGAAATTAAATCTGCTGAAAAAAGTGCCCAGTGAGCCTGCCGAGGATTCAAATGCTGAGCTTGTGACAGGTATGCTAGATTTTTATGGTCAGTGTAAATAGTAATAGTTTGCCTGGCTCCTTCTAAAGGGTGTTGCTATTCTTCAAGATTTTATAGTCAAGAGTTCCCGATCTCCTTTAGTGTAATTCTTTTCTGTCAGAGAAAATGTTTTGGAAAAGTATGCACAAGTAAATAATTATCCAGATTCTGATGGTTGTAGAAGAATGGCTCCTACTCCTTGAGCTGAAGCATCAACCTCTAAGATGAAGGGTTTGGTCGGGTAAGGGTGTCGTAAGCAGGGGTCTTTTACAAATTCCTCCTTTAAACTTTGGAAGGCATGGATGGCCTCAGACAGCCAATTATGAATAGAGGCTCCTTTCTTAAGTCAAGGCGGTGAGTGGAGCCACCAAGATAGAATATGCTGGGATAAATTGTCGATATTAATTGGAGAAGTCTAAAAATCATTATAATGCTTGGAGCCCCACTGGTTGAGGCCATTCCAGGATAGCTTTGAGTTTTTCTGGGTCCATATATAGACCTTTTCAGGCAACAATGTATCCCAAGCATAGTAACTCCTCCTCGTGAAATAAGCATTTTTCAAGTTTGGCGTATAATTTATTTTCTCGGAGACGCTGGAGAACTTGCCACACATGGTCCTGGTGTTGTTCTTCCGTTCTTGAAAAAATTAGTATATCATCCAGATAGACAAGAACATGGGAATAAAAGAGGTCTCGGAAGACATTGTTAATCATGGCTTGAAATATGGCTGGGGCATTGCAAAGCCCGAATGGCATTGCCAGATACTCATAATTTCCATCACGTGTGTTAAAGGCTGTTTTCCACTCATCTCCCTCCCGAATCTGGATTAAATTGTAAGCCCCTCTTAAATTGAGTTTAGTAAAAATCTGAGCCCCTTTTACTCGATCAAAGAGTTCGGAAATAAGTAGAATCGGGTACTGGTTTTTCCTAGTCTGTAGTCAACGCATGGTCGTAGAGTCCATCTTTTTTCTTAACAAAAAAGAACCCGGCTCCGGCTGGAGAGGAGGATGGTCTAATGAATCCCCGAGCCAAGTTCTCTTGGATATACTGCATCATGGCTTCAGACTCAGGCTCTGAAAGAGTATAAACTCTCCCTCTGGAGGGAGACTGACCGGGGAGTAGATCTATTCTACAATCGTAGGGCCGGTGGGGTGGTAACGACTCTGCTTGCTGCTGGCTGAAGACGTCTGTGAACTCGGTGTACAGATGTGGCATGCCGGAACACTTTATTGCAGAACTGACTTGGCAAAGTTTAACTTGTATTAAACAATTTCGATGACAAAACAGGCTCCAACTGGCTAACTAAAGGGATGGCGAATCCAAACAGAGTTAAGAACATAAGAACATAAGAAATTGCCATGCTGGGACAGACCAAGGGTCCATCAAGCCCAGCATCCTGTTTCTAACAGAGGCCAAAAACCAGGCCACAAGAACCTGGCAATTACCCAAACACTAAGAAGAACCCATGCTACTGATGCAATTAATAGCAGTGGCTATTCCCTAAGTATAATTGATTAATAGCCATTAATGGACTTCTCCTCCAAGAACTTATCCAAACCTTTTTTGAACCCAGCTACACTAACTGCACTAACTACCTTCTCTGGCAACCAATTCCAGAGCTTTATTGTGCGTTAAGTGAAAAAGAATTTTCTCCGATTAGTCTTAAATGTGTTACTTGCTACCTTCATGGAATGCCCCCTAGTCCTTCTATTATTCGAAAGTGTAAATAACCGAGTCACATCTACTCGTTCAAGACCTCTCATGATCTTAAAGACCTCTATCATATCCCCCCTCAGCCGTCTCTTCTCCAAGCTGAACATCCCTAACCTCTTCAGCCTTTCCTCATAGGGGAGCTGTTCCATCCCCTTTATCATTTTTGTTGCCCTTCTCTGTACCTTCTCCATCGCAACTATATCTTTTTTGAGATGCGGCGACCAGAATTGTACACAGTATTCAAGGTGCGGTCTCACCATGGAACGATACAGAGGCATTATGACATTTTCTGTTCTATTAACCATTCCCTTCCTAATAATTCCTAACATTCTATTTGCTTTTTTGACTGCTGCAGCACACTGAGCCGACGATTTTAAAGTATTATCCACTATGATGTAATCTTAGCCAGGGCAGACCTAGGATTACCTGATTGACAGAGGAGGGGAGTACATAGAACTGAAATCATTCCTGGTGTAACACTCCTGATATCATTTTGACCGGTTTAGTGATAAAGGAGATTCGGATCCCCAAGGGTTGTCCCGACACTGAAGAAATGGTGAGAGGAGTGAAAAGTGCATACGGCACTGATTTATTAAACCTCGACACTGCAGAGGAGATCCATTAAAGCGAGATGGAGGTGGAAGATGTAGGACAGAAGATGGTGGTGTGGTGACAGGTGGAATCCCAGGAGAGGCCGGTGCCAAGGCATCCATGAGAGCGGCTAAGCTTTCCAGAACTCCTGTCATCTGATCCAGTACTCCTTGCTGTTGTTGGATCCGGGTGGCTAATCCGGGTGGCTAATCCAGTTAGCCGAGGCCATGGATCTACAGGATCCATGGCCTCGGCTAACTGTTACAAATCTGCTAGTGGACCAAAACATAGAGGACAGCCTTACCTTACTTCGTATGATGGTTAGGGCTGATCTGGATACAGGAGGATGAACACCGAGGCTCAGTCCAGATGATCCAATCCAAGAGGCTAACAGAGAGTCCAAGTCATAGTCCGGACTGGGGCTGGCAGCAAGCAAACAAGTCCAAAAGGCAGTCCGGGTCAGGTCAGGCAGAAGACAATAGTTCCAGGTAATCCAATCGGAGAGGCAGGCAGCGAGCACACAGGTCCAAGAAGCAGTTCGGGTCAGGGCAGGCGGCAGACAATAGTTCCAGGTAATCCAATCCGAGAGGCAAGCAAGTCCAAGAAGCAGTCTGGGTCAGGGCAGGCAGCAGACAAAGGTTCCAGACAAGAATGATCCACCGGAGCTCCAGCACAAACAAGCCTGTAGCCGAGGCAGTGCTGTGCTGGAGAGATCCCTTTAAATAATGGTTTCTTCCCGCGCTACCGCGGGAACTTTCAGCCAGGCTGCTGACGACATCGGGGGCGGAGTCATGCCACGAATCGCATGGTGCCACGCCGAGCCGAGCGACGCAGTCGAGCTGCAACCCCGCGGGAATCTGCTGGAGCTTGCCGAACGGTAACAAATTTTAAACAATAAGCCACAATCAGGACACACATAATGGGCTAGATTTTAAAAGCCCTGCACGCCGGCGCACCTATTTTGCATAGGCCACCGGCATGCGCAAAGCCCCGGGACGCGCGTAAGTCCCGGGGCTTCGTAAAAGGGGTGGAAGGGGGCGTGTCCGGGGGCATGTCCGGGGTCCGGGGTGGGTCCGGGGGCATGGCGAGGGTTCGGGTGCGGGCCGGGAGGGTGATCCCAAGTCCCCCGGCACTGCGGCCTGTGCCGGGGGATGCCGAGGCTGCGCGCACAAGTTACGCCTGCTTCAAGCAGGCGTAACTTGCACAACAAAGGTGGGGGGGGGGGATTTAGGTAGGGCTGGGGGGTAGGGTAGATAGGGGAAGGGAGGGGAGGGTGGGGGGATGCAGAAGGAAAGTTCCCTCCGAGGCCGCTCCGAAATCGGAGCGGCCTCGGAGGAACAGAGGCAGGCTGCGCGGCTTGGCGCGCGCAGGCTGCCAATTTTGCGCAGCCTTGCACGCGCCAACCCTGGATTTTATAAGATACGTGCGGCTACGCACGTATCTTATAAAATCTGCGCCGGTTGCGCGAACAAAAGTACGCTCGCGCATACTTATTTAAGATCTACTTCACCGTGTGATAGAGGACAAATGCCATTTTCTGGGTCTAGATTCAATGCGTCATGTTTAAAGGAGAACTGACCTTTTTTTCCAGGCTGCAATCAGTATGTGTACTGTTAAAGAAGACCTGTCCTTGCCCCAAAATAGAATCAGTACATGTCCTGGAGAAAGAAAAACATCATAGGAAAAGTCTGTGCAAAGCAAAATGCCAGCATTAGAGCTGTGCAATCACTTTGCATTTAAATTTCTGTTTCTCTAAATTTTTATTGGATGTTATTGCACAAGCCAAGTGAATCCAAGGAGTGCCCTTTGGTTGATTGGTGATGTCATTGACGACTTTGTTATATGTAGCTGTGTTTTCCTTGGATCTGGGAAATGCATCATACGATGGAGGAGCTGAGAGTTCAGAGCGCAGCTGGGAGCAGGATTCTGATTTACAGTTCCGTTCGACTCTCTCTTCTTCCCCAGTGACTCATCGCATGCGGTGCTAGAGGTTTTCTGGTATCGCAGCACACCTGCCGATCCACAGAGCAAAGGTTCTGTTTCTCCAAGAGATAACTACAAAATGAGTCAGATTTTTTGTATCAAGCCAAGCCTTTACTGCCTGAACTGAATTTCTTGTAATTCCGGAGCTCAGAAACACTATGAAACACAATCATTAATGTCTTTATTATTTAGGGGAAAATCCAAGATGTATATAAAATAAGAACAGCAATGGCGTTATAGCTCCCCTGCAGAGCCACTTTCCTGAGTCCTTCCTATCCAGTTCTCATTAGACATCCACCAAGCATGAACTCTCTTTTAACCCTTACCATCTAGCTTTCATCAGGGATCCATCATAAAGAGTCTCTCTCCTTGCTCCTTCCCATCTGGATTTCACCTGGGATCCATCATGTGGAGCTGTTCTCCTTACTGTTTCCTATGTGACTTTCTTCCTGAAGACATAGGGGTGGATTTTAAAAAGCCTGCGCGCCGGCGGCCTATTTTGCATAGGCCGCCGGCGTGCGTAAAGCCCCGGGACGCGCATAAGTCCCGGGGCTTTTGAAAAGGGGCGGGAGGGGGCGTGTCCGGGGCGGGCCGTGGCATTTCGGGGGCGGGCCCGGGGGCGTGGTGCTGGCCCAGGGGCGTGGTCGAGGCCTCCGGACCAGCACCCGGGACCGGAGGACGGAGCAGGGCTGCCGGCCGGCGCGCGCAAAGTTACGCCTGAAAACTTTGGGGCGGATTTTCAGAGCCCTGCTCGCGTAAATCCGCCCAAAACCGGGCGGATTTACGGGAGCAGGGCCCTGCGCGCCGGGAAGCCTATTTTACATAGGCCTCCCGGCGCGCGCAGAGCCCCGGGACTCGCGTAAGTCCCGGGGTTCTCTGAGGGGGGCGTGTCGGGGGCGGGCCCGGTCGTCGCGGCGTTTCGGGGGCGTGTCGGCAGCATTTTGGGGGCGGGTACGGGGGCGTGGCTACGGCCCGGGGCGGTCCGGGGGCGTGGCCGCGCCCTCCGTACCCGCCCCAGGTCGCGGCCTGGCGCGCAGGAGGCCCGCTCGCGCGCGGGGATTTACGCCTCCCTCCGGGAGGCGTAAATCCCCCGACAAAGGTAAGGGGGGGTTTAGACAGGGCCGGGCGGGTGGGTTAGGTAGGGGAAGGGAGGGGAAGGTGAGGGGAGGGCAAAGGAAAGTTCCCTCCGAGGCCGCTCCGATTTCGGAGCGGCCTCGGAGGGAACGGGGGTAGGCTGTGCGGCTCGGTGCGCGCCGGCTATACAAAATCCATAGCCTTGCGCGCGCCGATCCAGGTTTTTAGCAGATACGCGCGGCTCCGCGCATATCTACTAAAATCCAGTGTACTTTTGTTTGCGCCTGGAGCGCAAACAAAAGTAGGCTATTCACGCGCCTTTTAAAATCCGCCCCTTTGCCGACAAAGGTGGGGGGGGTTTAGATAGGGCTAGATAGGGCCAGGGGGGTGGGTTAGGTAGGGGAAGGGAGGGGAAGGTGGGGGGAGAGCGAAGGAAAGTTCCCTCCGAGGCCGCTCCGATTTCGGAGCGGCCTCGGAGGGAACGGGCAGCGCACGCAGGGCTCGGCGCGCACAAGTTGCACAAATGTGCACCCCCTTGCGCGCGCCGACCCCGGATTTTATAAGATACGCGCGGCTACGTGCATATCTTATAAAATCCAGCGTACTTTTGTTCGCGCCTGGTGCGCGAACAAAAGTACGCGCGCGCGTATGTTTTTAAAATCTACCTCAATGTGTAGAGTCTTGTTTTACTACTTCCAATCCATCTCTTACCAGAAACCATCACATAGAGCTTCTCGCTTTACTCCTCCCTATCTGGCTTTCATCAGGGGGCCATCATGCTTGGCCTCTTTCCTTGGGCTTTGCTGGATGGCTCCTTGATGTGAGCTAAATGGGAAGATGTAAGGAAAGAAACGTGGAGCATGAGTCTCAGAAAAGTGCTGGATAGATAGGAGTAAGGAATTAAGGCATACACGATGGATCCGTGATGAAAACTGGAAAAAAGGGAACTAAGGAGAGGGGGACACTCGTGATGGGGTTGTGGATGAGATTCAGATGACAAGAAGTAAGGAAAAAATGCATGTGTGATAGCTTCCTGATGAGAGCAGGACAGACAAGGAAAGAGGACATGCATGAAGGCTGCCTGATGAGATCTGGATGTGGAGGGAGGGAGTGCAGGCCAGGCACAACAGAGGACAGACAACTTTCAGTGCTATGTCCAGCCACAACAATAGCATCTTGATGACAGCCCTGGGATGAGAACTGAGGAAGTGTCGGGCTGCAGCCTCACTGTGTTAGTCGGTGTGGTCAAAGCACCATTCATGGGCGGCTGGGGCTAGGGAGCAGAGACCCTGCAATCTCAGTACTGCAGAGGTCTGTTCTCCTTCTCAATAGCCTTTTCTCAATTGCCCTTTTCCCACGGGATAGTCTGAAATAGCGCCAGTGCCCCAGGGTCGAATAAAAGAAAGAAAGAGTTTGTTTTTATTTCTGGCTTATGAGTGGATGGGGAGATGGAGAGGGAGGGGACCTTGGATTAAGGTGGGGGTTTGGTAAATGGAGAGAAACATTGTACAGAAAGCATTGGCTTTCATATCACTTTCAACTCTTTCAAATGGGAATATGAGGAAAAATATTAGCAAGAGCTGCTTCTTATGCCCATGCGGAAATAAGAGAAGGAAGTGAAAAAGCTGAGAAGGAAAGAGCTATATTATAGAACATAATTAACAGTTGAAAATACTATTAGCTATGCATCATTAGAAGACAGAGTATGCTTCTAGCAAACTTGGAAAATCCTTCATATGCAAGCTCCAGCTAACGCTCTCTAATGATACAAAAATTCAGTGGCTTCTGATAGGCAAGCCAATCACCTGTGAGGTCTAGGCAGCTGATAGAAGAAGCCAATCAGCTATGAGCTCCAGCATGCTTTGATAAGAGCAGCCAATCAGCTGCAGGTTCCAATTGGCTCCATGTGATAGGCAAAGTGCCAATTGCCTTTGATATCCAGCAGGCACTGATAGGAGCTCCTATGGGATCTGATAGGGGAAGTTAGTTAATTACTTGCAGTCCTGTCTATAAAAGGTGAGGTTGCAAGACAAACCTTAACCATCCAAATTTACTTTTCTTTTTAGCTTTCAGGAATAATGAGGACTAGTGAAGTCTATTGTATTGTAGTCACTGCATTGTGTTGTGTTGTGGTTACTGAGGTCACACCTCAATGCTTGGCCAGTTAATGATACAACATAAATAGGACTTCTGATTTTAGGTTTTCACTGGTAAACCCTGATAGAACACCCCAATGCACAAAAAAAATAAAAATAAAATAGGTGTTGATAAGATAAATATAGAAAAACACCACTTCTCCTAGTACTCTCTCACCCCTCACCCCTTGCCTACCCTGGATCCTCTGCTTTATTTTTAGGTCTTTTCCTTGCTAACGACTCCTCCGCTGCACAAATGTATATATTTGGTTCAGCTGGAAAAGGTACCCAACAATAGTATCTGTGCCTCAAAAACACTGATAAACACTGATTTTTGGCACCCCCAAAGAACATCTATTTGGCTGGAAAATAAACACCTAAATTTACAATTTATAAACACATAAACACAGAAGCCCTAAACATTAAACCATGGTTGTGTGGACCAAATTATTTATTAAGATTACAAATTAAACTGTGTCAACATTTCAGAGAGCTGTTGCTGTGTTTACACTTTGGGGAATAAAAGGTGTTGATTTATGATTTTGTATATAATAAGGTGTGTTTGGCAGACCACACAGTTTAACCAACAGTTGTGCACTGTGTGCACTTTTTTTGTGTGTGAGCAAACTTTACTGCTGATGCAGCAAAACGTTTTGCACACCATAATGTGCATTTAAAAGTCACCGCCCGCACTTGGAAATTCCGTACAAACGATGGCATTAGCTATTACCCTTCAGTGCAGAGAGGCGCGCTGGTTTACTTCATGATTTCTTAGCACTGGAAACTTGACTCCTAGACCGAGCTGGAATAAAGTTTCCAGGGCTGATTAGTGTACAGATGGAAGCATTTCTGAATTTTGTTGTCTTTTCTTGAATAAAATGTTATTACAAAAAAAAAAAAGAATATTTTTTTTTAGATTCCCTGAATCAGAAATTGAACAGCTAGTAGATGAAGAAAATTTGAGGGGATTAATCAGTAGGGTCTTAGCCTCTAGTGCAGTGATGGGGGAGGCAGGTGATGATGCTGACAGTAGTGAGAGTAATCCCCAGGAAGAGCAGGCAGTGAAGGTAGAGAGTGGAAGTTAGCTATGCCCCCTAGCATTTTCTCTCAGGTTCCACCTTCAACCTCAACTCCAGTGCCTACATCAGCCCCAAGGATGTAGAGAAGAAGATCGTGGAAGACATTCCTGATCGGGAGGCATTTTAAAGTGAGGGAAGACCAGTGTTTTGCTCACTGCACTACATTCACTGCAGTAAGGATATCAGTGGAGGGGAGCAAGTGAGGCATCTGACCAAGGCTGATATGCAGCATTACCTGCAGAAGCAGCACCCACTAGCACTGGCATCAGGGGAGAGTGGCAGTACTAGCCTGGGCACCCCTTCTGCCAGAGGAAAAGAGTTGAAAAGGTGAAGACTTTTTTTCCCAAGCTGATCCCACAGCTCCTTCCAGCAGACAGCTGGCACACCAGCAGGCCCCTGCCATTCATCCAAAGCAGCAACCCACCTAAAAAAGAAACAGGGCGGGGTTCTGTAGTACTGTCCTGGGGGCAAGAGGTAGGCAGCATCCAAAGTGGTGATAAGAAGCATGGAGGATGCCCTGGATGACTTATCCCCTGCAGGTAGTGGAGAATGCGGGCTTTAAGTGCTTGCTGCAATTGCTAGCTCCCAATTACAAAATCTCCTCCAGGACTATATTTAGTAGGCCCGGCAGATTATCCCCATCCTGAACAACCAATGCTAGAGCTACATCCAGACACAGCTGGGTAAGGCAGAGGGGAATAGTGTGCATTTCACCAGTAATATCTGGACCAGTGCAAAAACTATATATGCTTACCCCTCCTTAATGGCACACTGGTGGAACCTGGCTGGGTAAGGGTAGGCTGTAGCTCTAGGGGGGGGGGGGACTGAGGAGCATCAGGGTTCAAGTGGGATGTGCTGCACATCCAGGTGACAGGTAGCTGCCATACCTCATGCTACATCCTATCAACCATAATAAACATGCTGGAGAATTGACAGCTAGACTGGAGAGGCAGGAATCTTCAGGCGGATTTCTTTGTGGCAGACAGAGGTACCAATATGACAAAGACAGTGGAAGATGTTTTTTTGGGGGGGATATCCATTGCTTTGCACAGTTACTGCACCTGGCATTGAAATAGTTGGTTCAGTGTGCTGCAGCAGTCAAAAAAGCAAACAGAATGTTAGGAATTATTAAGAAGGGAATGGTTAACAAAACGGAAAATGTCATAATGCCTCTATATCGCTCCATGGTGAGACCGCACCTGGAATACTGTGTACAATTCTGGTCGCCGCATCTCAAAATAAAATATAGTTGCGATGGAGAAGGTACAGAGAAGGGCGATAAAATGATAAAGGGGATGGAACAGCTCCCCTATGAGGAAAGGCTGAAGAGGTTAGGGCTGTTCAGCTTGGAGAAGAGCCGGCTGAAGGGGGATATTATAGAGGTCTTTAAAATAATGAGAGGTCTTGAACAAGTAGATGTGAATCTATTATTTACACTTTCGGATAATAGAAGGACTAGGGGCTATGAAGTTAGCAAGTAGCACATTTAAGAAGAATCAGAGAAAATTCTTTTTCACTCAATGCACAATTAAGTTCTGGAATGTTTTGCCACAGGATGTGGTTAGTGCAGTTAATGTAGCTGGGTTTAAAAAAGGTTTCCATAAGTTCTTGGAGGAGATGTCCATTAACTGCTATTAATCAAGTTGACTTAGGGAATGGCCTCTGCTATTACTGGCATCAGTAGCATGGGATCTTCTTAGTGTTTGGGTACTTGCCAGGTTCTTGTGGCCTGGTTTGGCCTCTGTTGGAAACAGGATGCTGGGCTTGATGGACCCTTGGTCTGACCCAGCATAGCAATTTCTTATGGTCTTATGAATGCACTGAAGCTGGGGCACAAGGACAAAAGGAATCTATACTTGAAGAACCTGATAGAGAGGTGCAGGAAAATAGCAGGGCATTCCATTAAAGCTGAAGAGTGGACAGCTTCTCCATGCGAAGCAGGTAGAAATCAGAATGCCTCATAATTGTCTGATTCAAGATGTTGGCACCTACTGGAACTCCACCTATATGATGCTGCAAAGGTTAGTGGTGCAGCAGACACCTTTCATGATCTATCTCTGGAAAAAGAGATAGGTGTTAATTGCCCCTGGAGCATTATAATTGGATAGAGATGAGGCATCTGAGAGAAATCCTGAAGCCCTTCAAGGATGCCACAGAGGATATGAGTTCCAGAAGTGTCATCCTGGGCAGGATCATCCATTATTAACTTTTGTAGACTTCCATACTAGGGATGTGCAGAGGGGCTGCATATGTTACATTCGGTATTCGTATTCGTCGGGGGGCAGATACGTTGCATTCGGCAAGGGGGGTCCCCGATCCATTCATGCGTTCCATTCTTATTCATTTCCTGGCTAAAATTTAATTAACTACAACCCCCCACCCTCCTGACCCCCCCCCCCAAGACTTGCCAAAACTCCCTGGTGTTCCAGCGGGGGTCCGAGAGCCATCTACTGCACTCGGGCCGTCAGCTGCCAGTAATCAAAATGGTGCCGATAGCCTTTGCCCTTACTATGTCACAGGGGCTACCGATGCCATTGGTCGGCCCCTGTCACATGGTAAGAGCACAAGATGGTGCCGGCCGTCCATTGCCCCTACCATGTGACAGGGTCCAGCCAATAGCATCGGTAGCCTCTGTGACATAGTAAGGGCAAAGGCTATCGGCGCCATTTTGAATACCGGCAGCCGACGGCGTGAGTGCAGTAGATGGCTCCCGGGCCCCCGCTGGACCACCAGGGAATTTTGGCAAGTCTTGTGGGGGTCAGGAAGGTCCCCCAAGACTTGCCAAATGTCCCTGGTGGTCCAGAGGGGGTCCGGGAGCGATCTCCTGCACTCTAGCCGTCGACTGCCAGTAATCAAAATGGTGCCGATAGCTTTTGCCCTTACTATATCACAGGGGCTACCGATGCCATTGGTCGGCCCGTGTCACATGGTAGGAGCACAAGATGGCGCCGACCGTCCATTGCTCCTACCATGTGACAGAGGCCGACTAATGGCACTGGTAGCCCCTGTGACATAGTAAGGGCAAAGGCTATCGGTGCCATTTTGAATACCGGCAGCCGACGGCGTGAGTGCAGTAGATGGCTCCCGGACCCCCGCTGGACCACCATGGAGATTTGGCAAGTCTTGGGGGGTCAGGAGGGTGGGGGTTTTGTTTAAATTCGCTCCTTTAGATGGCCGAATAATTCAGTGAAGATTCATTGTATTCGTGGAAAATCGCGATACGTTTCGTGACACAACAAATACAACGAATATGGCCCTATACGTTGCGGATTGCCATACGTTGCAAACGAATGCACACCCCTATTCCATACTGCATTACAAATCCTAATCTTCTCAAACCTTGACTACTGTAACTCCTTACTACTAGGTCTTCCAGCAAGTCACTTAAAACCACTACAACCATTACAAAATGCTGCAGCAAGACTATTATTAGGATCTAGGAAATATGATCACATTACACCCTCACTGATATCACTACACTGGTTACCAGTACAATCCAGAATCTACCATAAAGTATTAACAATTATATTCAACATTATTCATGCCAATAATGCCAGCTTACTAGGATTGACACTACAACATTACAATCCTCAGCGAACCCTAAGATCTCAAAATAAAGGGCTATTATCAATTCCCACAATACGGTGCACATATCTGATGCGAATAAGAGATCGAGTGTTTTCAATAGCAGATCCAAAACTTTGGAATTCTATGCCTGAGGCGTTATATATTTTACTGGATAGAAAGAAATTTAAATGGGAATTCAAAATATGGCTATTCAGAAACACATACAATTTAAGGTAAAAACATCAGAATATACAGAACCACAAGAACAAGGACAAAAATAATAATTGATTCATGAAGAATAAATCAAGTGAGAGAATGCAAGATTCTCAAAACAATTCACTGACTAAGATGTTAAAACTATCTTTTTGTTCAATCACCTGTACTCTTTGCCTATGTACTAGATCAATTGTAATATGCACTAGTGACTAGAAAATCTCTATGGACAGATATCAATGCCTGACTATAAAGACTCCCTCTGTAACTGATCTTCGTTTGTTTGTTTGTTTATTGAGTTAAAATTATGAACGTCAATTTTAAACCATTGTGATCTACACATGGAATGATGGCATATGAAATGTCTAAATAAATAAATAAATAAATATAGTAAATGCTGTATTCTGGAGGAAAAATTAGAGGGTTTCCATGCACATGAGGGATTGGAAGCAGAGGTGTTACAGTTTCTGAACTCCTTGCAACAGCAGATGAAAGAGACACTGAAACCTCTGGCACAAACGAATACATACGTGCTTGCCATACTTTGTGCTCCATGAGTGAAAGATTATCTCCCCCTCCAGCCCCAATGTCTTACGTCCATGAAGGAGATACTAGTGAACAGGCATGCCAGAGGCAGAGGCACAGTGGCGATGTAGCACAGGAAAAAATGGCCACCTAAGAGAGAAGAGCAAGCATGAAAAAGCACCCTCTCAGCTACCACTTCCTCAGACACCCCAATATGCCAAAATCGCATTGCCCGCAAAGAATCATCTCTCCTGACACAGGCCAAAGTAAAGCAGCTGGCATGAGAGAGCCTCAGCCCACTCCAGCAAAGAAGACCTCAGGAGAAATTTCTGTGACACGTTATCTAGCAGATCCCACCTAGGACATGGATACAGATGCGCTGACATATTGGGCACACAAGTCGGCAGTTTGGCCAGATCTAGCTCAGATCTGGCTCAGCACCATCTTTACTACTTGCCAACAAGCGCGCCCAATGAATGCCTCTTTTCAATGGCAGAAGACATCGTGAGCCCTTGTCATTCAAGGCTGGCACCAGAGTCGATGGAAAAGCTGGTCTTTTTGAAAATCAATCTGCCTTTGCTAGATTTTCCAGAATTTCCATGCACGTGGCAAGACAACTGAAAGCACCTTGAAAGACTTGCAAATGCTCTGCCTACCTGCCATGCCCTGGTATACCACCATAGGGGTTTTTCTATTGCTTTGCCTTCCTGTCACCTTAGGGGTCTTAATGCCACTGTGCCTAATTACCATGTTCCTGATGTACCACCTTGGGGGTCATACTGTTAATATGCCTACCTACCTACCATGCCTATGATGTTCCAGCATGAGTGTTTTGGTGCCTCCATGTTGTTTGCTGTTTGCATCTCAGCCTAGTTCTCCATCCTACTTCTTTGTTGGTTATACCATTACTAAGATATTTTGTCCTCAGAAATACAATTTCAAAAAAGAAAAAAAAAAACATATTTCTTCTCCCACCCCACCTCTTTTCTGGTTCTTCATTTTGTTCAACACATCACAATTCCAGCTTAGTTCTCCCACACTGATTCTTTCTTTGCTATACTGGAGAATTTCATCCCCAAAAAATAAATTTGAAAAAGAAAAAAATAAAGCAGGATTCTCTGCACTGGACATCTTGAAGGTTTAGACATCTTTGTGCTGTTTGCAATGGACTGCTCTCCAAGCCTTGATGGATAAGACACCTTTGTGCTGTTTGCAATTCCCCGCATTATATGCCTTGGGGATTTAGACACCTTTGCACTGTTGGTGATTCCCTGTACTGTACACCTTGGGGTTTTTGACAACTTTATGCTGTTTGCAATTTCCCGCAGTATGTCTTGGGGTTCAGCACTCATCAGTATGTATTAGCTCTACAGACACCAAAGTTATACATAAAACAGATGGAACCATAACTGATTTAATGAGCTATTAGAAGTTTCACTGTATTGGCCGTGTGTTTATAACACCTACATGGCTTAATCTTTACAATTTGATGGAAGCATATGGTAGGATCAACCACATTCCTCCTACTGAGACAAGCATCCTCCACTCTAACTGTCTTCAAGGTTCTTTTCAAATCCTATTCCCCTATGGCACTTGATGACTTTTTGTCTTGCCTTGGCCATCCATTGCTTTGAATGCATGCTACACCACCCTTGGGTCTTTCATGCCATCCTGGTGCCATTGGCATTTGATGCCATTCCTCCTCCTTCTGCCTCAGTCCTCAAGATACAATTTATGGAGTATTTAGCTATTCTTCTTGATGCATTGCTCTGCTCCTACTGTTTTAGTTTTTAATAATCACCATTATAGCTACTGCCACTGCCACTCCAAGCTAGTCTTTGTATCTTAGGGTGCTTCCTCTGCAGAGCCAGTGCAAGGGCAGTAGGTGCCCTAGGTGACTTCTGCCTTGCGCCATCCCCCCCCCCCCCCCCCCCCCCCTCCTGTTCACGCTGGCCCCAGCAGTCTCGGGCTGGACTCCTCCTACCTTGTTTGCACCACCCACTGTATGCTTCTCAGGGCCACAAGCACGGCCCGATGAATCGCTACTCGTCTTTGTCAAGAGCACCTCCGCTCACAGCACCACCTGGCTGCACCTTGGCGCAATAGGTGACCGCCTAACTTCTCCTAATGGACGTGCTGGCCCTGTTCCTCTGCTCCTCTTTGACAGAGGCACATGCTACTGGTAGGATCAACCAGATAGCCATACCTCCAGCTAGGAAAGGCATTCCCCACTCTGGCTGTCATTGAGATTCTTTTCAAATCCCCTGTCCTTAGCATACTTGCTGATTCTGGGTCTTGCCCTGATCATCTATTGCTTTGCATGCTTGCTGCATCATTCCTCAGGCTTTTGATATCATTCTTAATATATAGAAATGAAACATAGAAACATAGAAATGACGGCAGAAGAAGACCAAATGGCCCATCCAGTCTGCCCAGCAAGATTTCACACTTATTTTTCTCATACTTATCTGAGGTCAGGGCCCTTATTGGTAACTTTTTTGGTTCTAATTTCCTTCCACCCCTGCCATTGATGTAGAGAGCAGTGCTGGAGCTGCATCAAAGTGAAGTATCAAGCCTAATTGGTTAGGGATAGTAACCGCAATAAGCAAGCTACTCCCACGCTTATTTGTTTACCCAGGCTATGCAATTCAGCCCTTGTTGGTAGTTGTCTGAATGTACATCCTCTTATCTTCATTCCCCCCTGCCGTTGAAGCAGTGAGCTGCACTATATATGTATTCAAAGTGAAGTATCAGTCTTAATTGGTTTGGGGTAGTAAACGCCACAACAAGCAAGCTTCTCCCACGCTTATTTGTGAATGCAAATCCTTTGTCCTACATTTCCTCTTGCTGTTGAAGCATAGAGAATTGTTGGAGTTGCATTAACCGTGTGTGTGTTTATTGAATAAAGATATTAATCACCAGGTAGTAGCGATCATTCCTGCAAGCCAACCCCATGCCTCTTCTCTTCATTCACATCCTCAAGACTTTATGGATCCACAGTGTTTATCCCACGCCCCTTTGAAATCCTTCACAGTTTTAGTCTTCACCACTTCCTCCAGAAGGGCATTCCTGGCATCCACCACCCTCTCTGTGAAGAAATACTTCCTGACATTGGTTCTGAGTTTTCCTCCCTGGAATTTTCAATCATGACCCCTGGTTCTGCAGATTTTTTTGCAATGGAAAAGGTTTGTCGTTGACTTTGGATCATTAAAACCTTTCAAGTATCTGAAAGTCTGTATCATATCACCCCCTTCTCCTCCTTTCCTCCAGGGTATACATATTTAGATTCTTCAATCTCTCCTCATAAGGCATTCGATGAAGACCCTCCACCTTTTTGGTCGCCCTTCTCTGGACTGCCTCCATCCTGTCTCTGTCCCTTCGGAGATACGGTCTCCAGAACTGAGCACAGTACTCCAGGTGAGGCCTCACCAAGGACCTGTACAAGGGGATAATCACTTCCCTTTTCTTACTCGATATTCCTCTCTCTATGCAGCCCAGCATTCTTCTGGCTTTAGCTATCACCTTGTCACATTGTTTTGCCGACTTCAGATCATTAGACACTATCATCCCAAGGTCTCTCTCCTGCTCCATGCACATCAGCCCTTCACCCCCCCATCGAATACATTTCTTTCAGATTTCCACAGCCCATATGCATGACTCTGCACTTCTTGGCACTGAATTTCAGCTGCCATATCTTCGACCACTCTTCCAGTTTCCTTAAATCCCATCTCACTTTCTCCACTCCTTCCAGCATGTCCACTCTGTTGCAGATCTTAGTATCATCCGCAAAAAGACAAACCTTACCTTCTATCCCATCCGTGATGTCGCTCACGAAGATATTGAACAGGACTGGTCCCAACACTGACCCTTGCGGCACTCCGCTCTTCAACCCACCTCAGCCCTCAAGGCACAATTTAGGGGGGTTTCAGGCACTCTTCTTGCTGTGTTGCTCTGCTCTTAACATTTCTATTTATACTCGCCAGTGCTACTGCTGTCAGTTCTTTGCCCTGGCCATCAGTTGCTTTGCACATTTTCTGCTGCCACCCCTCCAAGCCAGTTTTGGTATCTTAGGGTGCTTCCTCCTCTACTCTGCCTGTCTTCAAGGTTGTTTCCAAGTCCTCTTCCCCTACTGCCGACTCTTGGTCTTTCCCTGGCCATCCGATGCTTTACTCAGGCCTTGTCCACTTAAGTTATCTTTAAAGGTTTCATGCCCTCTTGGACAGTGGATACCAGGTATCAACAAGAGGAAGCCTCTTTCAGCGGCAGATTCACGATGTCACCGTCCAGGCCGGCCCAGGACATGTCACGTGGTCTGTCGAGCGCGGCTCTGTCATGGCCGCGCACGGCAGACCAAGTGACTGGAGCGATCGGCCCACCGGGGGATGCCCGATCCCCCGATAGGCCAATCCGCCCCTGGCCTCTTTAGAAGGGAGAAACTTTGCAGCTACCATAAGGGCAGTCCTAAAGTCCAGGAGGGATCAGAGGGGACCACAATTAGAGATTCAAGCCTTCACAAATCCAAGGATTTAAGGTTTTATTTATGTATGATGGATGTTACACAGGAAAGAAATGTACAATATGCCAAATTATTTCAGTTGAGAAAACGATGTATTAAATTTCTATGCTGGAACACCCTCAAGGATTCCTACTTATTGGCACACAGAAAATAATGGCACAGCCAGTGCCTTGGGGCTATGAAGGTAAATCCTTCCCCAAACGGAGAATCCAAACTGGGGAACAGGGAGATTGAGTCAGGAATTCTTTGAGAGCCCCTTATTCTAATTATTGACCGGGGAAGGGGTTACACTAAAGGTGATGGGCTCTGTGTCCTTGCTCCCTGCACATTACCCCTCCCTGCTGAAGTAGATTGTTAGTGTGCCTGCTGGAATGCTAAGGATGCAGCTGGTGATCTTGCAGAAACATTCCCAGTAATCACTATTCTGTGAGACTGTAAAGGGTCTCTGCTGAGCGCTTCCCTACAGCCATGGAGGGAAATAAATCTCTTGCTCTCAAGACAAGCCATGGATTGCCTTAGAAGTCAACACACCGGGTCTCAGCAGTCCAGGCCTCAATGTCTGAGACATTTCGCCTTTCTCGAGGTACCTTCTGTTTGCTTCCTGCAGGTTTTTGAAAGAACCTGCTCTCTTTGTTCTGGTGGTTGCTTTTCTTTTCTTTTTTTTTTTTTTTTGCTCTTATTTAGAAAGACAGTGCCTGAACGGTACAGTTTCCGGCTGTTTTGTGTGCGATGGAAGGGGGTGGAGGAGCACTTGGGGAGTATCGGTTATCAGGAGCAGATTAACAAAACTTTTTCTTGAGCTCCTGTTATTCTCCCACTCCTGTGCTCTATGGGCAGGGCAGAGCCTGGTTGCACTGATAAAAGTGTTTCCTCCCATTGTCATTCTATCTATCCTCTGGGCCCTGCTCTGAAGGTGCCTCCCCCTCCCCCCACCCCCTTCTCCTTGCACAGCCTCCCCTCCATGTTTCTATCTTCTTCTGCCTCCTTCCCTCTGTCTCTCCCTTGTTCTCCCTTCTTTTCCCTCCCTTTGTCTCCTGCCTCCTCTTCCCCCACCCTCTCTCTTTTTCACCGCTCCTTCTCTTTCCTCTTCTTCTTCCCTCCCTGCTTCTCCCCTCTTTCTCCCCCCCCCCTCCTCCTCTCCCCTCCCTCTCTGTCTCTCCTCCTCCTCCTCCTTCTCCCGCCTCCCTGCTCTGCTAACTGCACAGAGCATCTTGTGGTACTGTGAAACTGACTCTCCCCTTCTGTGGGAGAAGCCTGGACAATGCGTCAGTGCCTGTCGGACATTTGATATTCCTGGATGTACGGCCGGACTCTCGGGGAGGGTGAGTACCCCTGCCGGGCTGGCTCGTTCGTCAGTAGTTCATTGTCAGGAGCAGACTTTACAGGGGGAAAACCCTGAATCCGGAAGATCCTTCATTGGGTAGCCTACCCCCTTGCCTTAGTACACTCTGTCTCTCCGCTTAAGGGCTTAAGCCCACTGGTCAGCGATGTGCTGTGCTCGATTATTTTATGAAAACAAGAGAAGTGCTTTACCGTGTAGAGCAGAACTGGCACCACGAGCTCCTTGGGAAGCATCACTGGCCCTGGGGTATGGAAGAGTAACACGCTCGCACTGCTTCGCTCTAATATCTGTAAGTGCCCCAGGCTAGCATTTCATTCATCGCGCTGTCCTGTTTATCCAAAGGAGTTGAGAAGAGGAGTTTTCTAATTGAAAATTTCCCTTTGAAGGGGGTGTGTTTGTATAATTTTGTCCACATAGCTGTGAAGTGTCCCAGTTCCGGCATTACAGTTATTTAAGTCTTTGGAGGCATTATATGAGTCCATCAGTTATGAAAGTGATACTATATCTCTCCATATGCTGTTGGGTTTTTTGTTTTTTTTGTATAAACTATGAGAGATGGGTATTTTCTCCTGTTAGGCGGTGATCACTGGTTATGTTGAATTGCACTACACGGCACTCAGCCTGCCACTGAGTAGTGTGACTAGTGTGTGTGTGTGGCTGTGGCAGAACAGAATGAACTAATTTTGTCATGACCTAAGGAAGGGGGGGGGGGGGGCACAGGATGGGGGTTCTTCTCACTCAGTGGGGGTGTTGTTCAGATTCAGATAACTTTATTGGCATGCCATTTTTTACATGTGCTGCTCCTGATCCTTCTGTCCCCTGTTCCCTCCTTCTTGTGCTGTAGTGCACCTGGCCTTGGGTTTGGTCATTTTTTTTTTTTACCTACAGAGAGCACTTGTGTTTTCCTCCTGGCAGTGTACATACAGGCAGCTGTGGCAGACACAGTAAAAATCAAATAGACAGATTGAGAGCAGATGTCAGGAGGTGAGGGGCAGATACATTTCACCAAATCTGTTATATCCTGAGGAGATACAGCCTGCATTTGTGTGAGTTTGTGAGTGTGTGCACGGGTGTGAGGGTGTATATGTGTGTGTCTTAGAGTGTGCACATCTGCATGGCTGGTGTGGGGGTATGTTTTTATTAAATCACTTATTTTTCATCTTCCCATAGAAATGCCCTCACGGCAAGTTACAATATCAAGAAATACTAAACAGTACAAATTCTGTGACAATAAGAATAACTCCATGTGTGAAATGCCTTTACAGTCAGAAAAAAAAAATAGACTGAACTGTGTACATTGCATTTGGGAATTTTTTTTTTTTTTTGCCTGCTATAACTAATTGCCTTCTGTAGAATTGCCAGCTGTAAGTGGCATGTACTACATTATCAAACTGTCTATAGCTTGTTGTACACGTTCCTTCTGTACAGAGTCTGGGATCTTCTTGGCAGTGGCAGTCTATGGGAGGGGTTGTACAAAGAAGGGGGCGGGATTGCTTATTACCCTCTACGCTCAGGTCTTTTCACCCATATTCTCTGTGGGCTGAGAACACTGAGCTATCCCCCTTCAACAGTTTAGGCGAACAACAGAAAAAAAAATGTGAATGTACCAAAATTGTAGCTATGGTTTTGTTTTTTTTAGTATTCTGTGCTATTACTTTTCATTGCTGACGGCAGAACCGCACGTGCAAGCAGGAGCTTTGTAAAGAAGTGGAAGGTAGACAAAGAAATGCGTCAGGCAGGATAACTCGTCTTGCGGTACAGCAGAGAGGCAACTGCAGCCGACGTCGGGAAGCTCAAAGACTGACTTGGTGCTGCTTTATGTGTTGTAACTTTTATAATTTATGCAGTTGCTGCAGGTTTTAAAATCCCCTCCCGCCCTACAAAATGGAAGATTCTCCTTTGGGATGGACAGCATTGCTCCTTCAGAACCGTTGGCTCTGTAGGGAAAATTATGATATCTTAAAATAGACAACTTGATAATAATAAGAGAACATTTATGAAAGTAGGCTATATTATAACTGGAAGAAAAATGAGTCCTAAAGGAGAAAGACAAAAACACAGTGTCAATGTAAATATATTTCTGTGTTTGGAGGCCCATGAAAAGCATTGTAACATACGCTAGCTTTACCCTTATTCAGTAAGGGGTAATAGCGCGTCCAAAGGCGCGTCCAACCCCCTCCCCCGAACATAATAGCGCCCGCAACATGCAAATGCATGTTGATGGCCCTATTAGGTATTCCCGCGTGATTCAGTAAGTAAAATGTGCAGCAAAGCCACACATTTTACTTTAAGAAATTAGCGCCTACCCAAAGGTAGGCATTAATTTCTGCCGGCGCCGGGGAAGTGCACAGAAAAGCAGTAAAAACTGCTTTAATATCATGGCGATATTAAGTTGGAGGTCCCAAAAGTTTAAAAAAGTAAAAAATTTAAAAAAAAAAATTTAAAATGGGACCGCGGCTGTCGGGTCGAAAACCGGACGCTTAATTTTGCCGGCGTCCGGTTTCCGAGCCCTTTGCTGTCAGCGGGCTCGAGAACCGATGCCGGCAAAATTGAGCGTCGGCTGTCAAACTCGCTGACAGCCGCCGCTCCTGTCAAAAAAGAGGCGCTAAGGATGCACTAGTGTCCCTAGTGCCTCTTTTTACCGCCGGGCATGAAAAGCATCAAGGCTAATTGATTAGCGTTTCAGATTTTAGGTTTTAACTGATGAATACCAATAAAACACCCCCCAATGCGAAAAAAATAAAATAGGTCTTTATTAGATAAACAGTGGAAAAACACCACTTCCCCTAGCAATCTCCCACCCCCTCCTTTGCCTACCCTGGATCCTCTGCTTTGTTGTTTGTGACTTTTCCATGCTAACGACTCCTCGGCTGCACAAATGTATGTCTTCGATTCAACTGGAAAAGGTACCCAGCCAAAGTACCTGCGCCTCAAAAACACAAGTAAACATCAATTTTTGGTATCCACAAAGAACCCCCTAAATTTACAATTTATAAACACCTACAATCAGAAGCCCTAATTATACTATAGCAGCCAGAATGAGCAAGAATGAAAGGCAATTTGCATCTGTAAAAGACATGGATAGCCGGCATCTAGATCAGGGGTGGGCAATTCCAATCCTCGAGGGCCACAAACCAGTCTGGTTTTCAGGATATCCCTAATGAATATGCATGAGAGTGATTTGCATGCACTCTGCCTCAGTTGTATGCAAATCTATGTCATGCATATTCATTAGGATATCCTAAAACCTTGACAGGTTTGTGGCCCTCGAGGACTGGAATTGCCCACCCCTGATCTAGATCCTTTATAAATTAACAGGGGAAAAAAAGAGCTGGGAGGGAGGGGCCGCTGCCGTGACTTAAGTCATAGTGCTGTGTGC
The DNA here is from genome assembly GCF_901001135.1 of Rhinatrema bivittatum. NCBI lineage: Eukaryota > Metazoa > Chordata > Amphibia > Gymnophiona > Rhinatrematidae > Rhinatrema > Rhinatrema bivittatum. Next base: position 304,339,681 of record NC_042617.1, read on the forward strand.
TTTGGCATGGAGACTCCGGTTTCAGTCTGCTGCTATCAGATCCAGCTGGGATCAGATGTACCGTGGAGGCAGCAGGCTCCATCCAGGGAGGGGGGAAGAGGGGGGCTGCTAGCTACTACTATGGCAGCCTCTGCCGGCCCTTGCGAGTGTTCTGATGGAGCCTCTCAGAAGAAACATTCCTGCAGCTCTCCCAGCCAATGAGATTCCTCGATGCTGCCCGGGCATGCCGTTTGAGCCGCGGGTGGGCATTAAAGAAGTTTATAGAAAAGGATAACAAAGGTAACGAAAACAAATACTTGCGTGAGTCGCCATCATTTACGCCGCGCAATAAAACCGGCAATTTCAGTCGTCGCCAGGTAGCATAAAGCAGAATTTGCTATTGATCCTAGGTGTTGAAGTCCTAGGATCAATTCATTTATTGGAGACTTGGACTGAGAACCCTCTTAAATTCAACACTGTTTCTTAACATCTGTTCACCATAGGAAAATGTAAAGTATTTTCCTTTCTCTATAAAGCCCAACTTCATTTTGGTATCCTGTCCACTGTCTCTCTTGCCCCATCTCTTCCATCTTCTCCATGCTGTCCTTTTCTCTGTCTCTTTTCCTTTAATTTAGACTATCTCCCTATTTATTTCTATTTCTCTTCCTCCCCAGTTACTGTTATGCTCACATAACTATAAAGATAGGCCAAACTTTTTTTTTGCTTCAAAATGCTAAAACATAATATACACCCATGCCTTTATTAATATCTATCTGTGATAGGCCATTGCTAGTGACCTACTCCAAACACCTGCCAGATCATTCAAAGACAGCAAACTGGCCAAGCACTTCCCCAAACAGTGCCTTTATTGTCTCCCTGTCTATGTTCTTTCCCAGATAACTGCACTGTTCCATGCCCTTGAGGCATCAGGGTCGCTTCATACGTGCACAGCAGGTATTTTAACACAGGCTGGCATAAACTCTATACAGCAACCAAAAAACACCCTTCTCTGTTGTCTTCTTTCACACTGCAAGCCCAAAGTTGCAGGCTCTCTAGCTCCCCCCTACTGGGATATCCTCATCTGGAGTGGCAGCTATTGGCCTACCATGGTCCCACTTTGACCAGTCCTTGCTTTTCTGGCTGCCCTTTGCCACCTTGGCAGTCTCTTTCTCAAGTGAGACTCTGCTGTCTTTAAGTGGCTCCTTAATTAGCCTCATCTGGATTGCCCAATTAAATGCCACATTTCTCTGCTATCAGTTCTTGTCTCCTTGCTGGATTTACATGAAACCTTCCTGGATTACAATTCCCAGCAGCTTCCTATTCTTTGCCCTTGTCTTCCTTAAAGTGGCATTATCTATGGGGTTCTCTTTATAGCACCCTCTATATCTCTGGCTGACTTAACACCTCCAGAAGATCAAGTCTGTTCTGGACTCCAATTCCCAAGAGTCACTTGTTCTCCACACCTCTCTTTCTTAAAGCAGTATTACTTCATTTTTTTCTCTTTTGCTCTGTTCTCTGATGTTGCCTATACTGTGCCCTCAGTATCTTCAGCTGTCTAATTCTTCCACACTGATAGAAGGTTTCTGGCTGTGCGGCATTGCCACTCCATCACACCATCTCATAAATAAAGCATGCACACACATTCCATGGCACCACATACAAATTTCTATGCTGTCAAGTCCAGGTTGACAGGGCCTCTAGCTCACTCCTGCCCAGTATTAATTAGGTAGGCTAGAAGTGAAAGGCCTGAAAATAGGGGGGGTGCTATGTGATTCTTGCCTTTAAACTGTCTTATAGAGGAATGGCTATGACCTATGGGGCCATATTAAAAAAATAATTTTTCCCATTCTGGGCCTATGGAAAAATCATTATTGACTAAGGCCCATGGGTATTTGCCAGGTACTTGTGACTTGGATTGGCCACTGTTGGAAACAGGATGCTGGGCTTGATGGACCCTTGGTCTGACCCAGTATGACATGTTCTTATGTTCTTATGTTCACTAGTTTGCTCCTCTACCTAGCCATGCCGAGCTTGATACATCTGAAACATACCCCTCGTCAATTTTCTTTTTCATTTTTCAAAATAACTTTTCTAATGAATTTTTTGAGTTTGCGAAAGATGCTGGATTGATAGGACTGGAAACCACAGTTCTCAGTTTATCTAAAGGACAAGCAACGTACAGACAGTTGCAGTGTATTCTTCCCCCATCGCGCTGCCAGAGTGCCCCAGACCTGCTCTGATGGGCCTCCTCTATTGGGTAGAGGGGACAGGGAGTGTTAGGAAATGTGGACCCTTGGCCCGAGGTGCGGTAGGTGCTACCTGCAGGGTTGACCCCCCCTCCCCCCCCCCCAGGTCCCTACCGTCGGGAGGCGAGGCTGGCCGGGAGCAGAGGCAGACAGGAACTTCGCCTGTACCAGCCCCTGTTCCCCGCAAATTGAGCCCTTGGGCTGGTTGGTCTTAGGTGGGCCTCTGTATAGCTGGTCCCGGAGAGAACAGGCGGCAGGAAGCAGGAAGTGTCAGAGGGGTTAGATTCAGTCCAAGGCTGAGGTGCCCTCAAGGAGAGAGAAGACCTCAATGGATGAGATGCTACAGCAGTTCCAGAGACAGCAGAGCAAAACCATGTGGAGCAGGTGCCGTGGAAAGGAAGTGCAGGAACATAGGCCTGTATGATGGGTATGTTGAAGCCGGCCCTGAGTGGGGAATCCGCTGTGACAGACTCTAGTAGAGTAGGAACATTGAGGCACTACCTAAGGTGTGGCAGCACAGTAACAGGAACCTGTGAAGTAGAAGCACTGAGAAGTACCCTGAGGAGCGAGGACACAGAGACACAGTCCTGTAAAGTAGAGGCGCTGAGACAGGTCCTGAGCGGGAGTGTAGAGATAGCGTCTCGTGACGTTGAAGCTCTGACCTAGGCCCTGAGGGGCGGAAGCGCCGTGACAGGTCTCGTGATGTAGCAGCGATGAGCCAGGTCCCGAGGAGCGGGAGCGCTGAGGCAGGTCCCAGATGTAGTAGCGCTGAGGCAAGCCCCGAGGAGCAGGACGTCGAGGCAGGGTCCCTGTTTCGGCAGGCCCCGAGGAGTGGGACGCCGAGACAGGGATTCCAACGAGTAGAGCGAGGATCCATAGCACAGGAACAACAGGTCCGCAGTACTGGAGCAAGCACCAGCTAGGAACCAGGGAACTCGTTGCCAAGGCGGTTAGTGGTGGAGAGAGGTAGTCCTTAAATATCCCGGTCCAATGATGTCATCAGCCGGGGACGAGCCTGAAGTTCCCGCCATTGGCCCTTTAAAGGGAGGACAGATGGCACGTGCGCGCGCGCGCCTAGGGAGGCCCAGGGTCAGAATGCTGGACGGCGGTGTCCCAGCCGCCATGTGGAGCACAGGAAGCCAGGAGGTCTGCAGTGGCAGTGACTGGCTGTGGCCACGAGAATACAGGGAGTAAAGGGTCAAGCATGACCGGGCCGTCGGCTGCCACTAATCAAAATGGCGCCGATGGCCCATTGGCTGGCTCCTGTCACATGGAGGGAGCACTGGATGGCCGGTGCCATCTTCAAAAATGGCACGGACCATCCAGTGCTCCTACCATGTGACAGGGGCCGGCCAATGGCACGGATACCCTGTCACATGGTAAGGGCAAAGGGCCATCGGCGCCATTTTGATTAGTGGCAGCCGACGGCCCGGGAGCGGGAGATCGCTCCCGGGACCCCCACTGGACCACCAGGTACCTGTAAAATGTTTTTGGGGGGGTCGGGAGGGTGGGGGAAGCAAAGAGATTAGTTTTAAAGGGTCAGGGTGGGTTTATGGGTTATTTTTGTGTGCTGTTTTTCCTGCCCTCCCTCAAAACGATAAGAGAACCCCCACGATCAATATCGTGGGGTTTTCCTATCGTTTCGGGAGAGCCCCCGATTTCTGACGATTTTGAAAATATCGATGATATTTTCAATCGTCCGAAGCCTGATTCACATCCCTACTCTTATCCCTGTGCCCATCCCCTGAGCCATCCAGTCCTAGAGGTGAGAGGCTCTGTATCCCTGCGCCCATCCCCTGAGCCATCCAGTCCTAGAGGTGAGAGGCTCTGTATCCCTGCGCCCATCCCCTGAGCCATCCAGTGCTAGAGGTGAGAGGCTCTGTATCCCTGTGCCCAACCCCTGAGCCATCCAGTCCTAGAGGTGAGAGGCTCTGTATCCCTGCGCCCATCCCCTGAGCCATCCAGTCCTAGAGCCATCCAGTTCATCCATTGCTGCCACTCTTTCATACATTTTTTTTTAATTCCTGTTACTGTTACTGTATAGAATGGCATCTAGATTAATGAAAGATGAGAAAGGCGTTCTAAAAGGGAGCTAATTGGAACAGGCCTCTTTTCCTTTGAAAAAAGGTTGAGCGTGGGCATGTGACAGCCAAGGAAGAATGAGCAAGCTTTGTAAATCTGAGATATAAGGAAGAAAGAGCCAACTTTGTGAGAGCGAGCAAGTTTTGTGCGTCCCCCGAGGTCTGAGATGCATGGAAGAAGTCAGCATCAGAGGGGGTACCCTAAGGGCACAAGAGCCGCCGATTGAAAAGGGCAAAGGGTAAATGGCAAGGATCCTAAGGGCAAACTGAGGATGGGTGGATTTATATACAGAAAGGCACAAGAATGCAGCACAGCTCATCCACTGTATACTGTATAAATACTATAGCACTGCAGTGCTGGAGAAACACTGGGATCATGACCCTGACAATTGCAGATAATGAAGACATTTTGATCACATGGGATATTTCCACACAGACCGATAAAAGGCTTGATGACAGAAAGCCAGAACAGAGGTAAATGAGAAAAACACAAGAACAGCATTGTTAATAGAAGTATCAGTACCAAGTGACTATTCTCTGCTATGTATGGAGAGACAGGAGATCATTAAGTGCCAAGAGATGCAATCAGAGACCAGGAAGATGTGGCAGAAAGATACAGAAATAGTTCTAATTGTATTGGGGGCACTACTGGCCTGATTAAAAAGAGCATCCAAGCGCACAGCGATATGTTTTCTGTACATATTATACTCTATGAGCTCTATATCAGTGGTTCCCAACCCTATCCTGGGGACCCCCCAGCCAGTCGGGTTTTCAGGATATCCACAATGAATATGCATGAGAGAAAATGTGCTTGTTATGGAGGCAGTGCATGCAAATTTTCTCTCATGCATATTCATTGTGGATATCCTGAAAACCCGACTGGCTGGGGGGAGGGGGGGTCCCCAAGACAGGGTTGGGAACCACTGCTCTATATGGAAGCATTCTTTAGCACAATACAAACATTAAGAAGAGCACTAGCAATAAATCTGAGAGATTCTGCTCATACCTAACAAAACATACCTTGAGTTAACAGTGAGATTTATTCCTATCATCATATATCAAAATTAATCTATTTGGAGACATTTGTGATAATCCTTGCAGAGGTCTGACAGATCAAGTATGTGCTATATCAGTGTTTCCCAATCTTCTCCTGAAGGCACACCTAACCATCGGGTTTTCAGGATATCCATACTGAACATGCATGAGATAGATTTGCATACATTGGAGACCCAGGGTATGGAAATCTATCTTATGCATATGCATTGTGGTAATCCTGAAAACCCGCCTGGTTAGGCGAGCCTCCAGGAGAGGGCTGGGAAATGCTGTGCTATATTATGCATGCTATGAGTGCAAATGTGTGCGTGCCTATAAGCAAACATGTGTGCATGTGTGAGGAAGGAAATGTCCTCAAATATCCCCTACAGACCTCCAAATTGTGATAAACATTGGTTTCAAGAAGTATAAACTATGATCCATATTGTTACAAGGTCTAGAGAAAAGTTATACGTGCTTGTTTCTCAGTCAGCCTGAATCTTGTCTGTTTCTCTCATGTTTTCTGAGACAGATTGGTGAGGTCAAAGTTCTTTTCGTAATGGGGTGCAGGGGGAGAAAAGTTCACAAAAAAAAACCAAACAGATGTTCATTAAGAAGTATCCATTGTGTCCGATTAGTGTCCTTCCGCGGACCTCTCCCTTCAAAGGTTAGTGTATCTCTGCCAATTGCCCCTGGTTTTGACATCCTACCCTCCCCGCCCCTTCGCACTTTACTAAATTCCGGGAAACTACAGACCGGTTAGCCTGACTTCAGTGCCAGGAAAAATAGTGGAAAGTGTTCTAAACATCAAAATCACAGAACATATAGAAAGACATGGTTTAATGGAACAAAGTCAGCATGGCTTTACCCAGGGCAAGTCTTGCCTCACAAATCTGCTTCACTTTTTTGAAGGAGTTAATAAACATGTGGATAAAGGTGAACCGGTAGATGTAGTATACTTGGATTTTCAGAAGGCGTTTGACAAAGTTCCTCATGAGAGGCTTCTAGGAAAAGTAAAAAGTCATGGGATAGGTGGCGATGTCCTTTCGTGGATTGCAAACTGGCTAAAAGACAGGAAACAGAGAGTAGGATTAAATGGGCAATTTTCTCAGTGGAAGGGAGTGGACAGTGGAGTGCCTCAGGGATCTGTATTGGGACCCTTACTGTTCAATATATTTATAAATGATCTGGAAAGAAATACGACGAGTGAGATAATCAAATTTGCAGATGACACAAAATTGTTCAGAGTAGTTAAATCACAAGCAGATTGTGATAAATTGCAGGAAGACCTTGTGAGACTGGAAAATTGGGCATCCAAATGGCAGATGAAATTTAATGTGGATAAGTGCAAGGTGATGCATATAGGGAAAAATAACCCATGCTATAATTACACGATGTTGGGTTCCATATTAGGTGCTACAACCCAAGAAAGAGATCTAGGTGTCATAGTGGATAACACATTGAAATCATCGGTTCAGCGTGCTGCGGCAGTCAAAAAAGCAAACAGAATGTTGGGAATTATTAGAAAAGGAATGATGAATAAAACGGAAAATGTCATAATGCCTCTGTATCGCTCCATGGTGAGACCGCACCTTGAATACTGTGTACAATTCTGGTCGCCGCATCTCAAAAAAGATATAATTGCGATGGAGAAGGTACAGAGAAGGGCTACCAAAATGATAAGGGGAATGGAACAACTCCCCTATGAGGAAAGACTAAAGAGGTTAGGACTTTTCAGCTTGGAGAAGAGACGACTGAGGGGGGATATGATAGAGATGTTTAAAATCATGAGAGGTCTAGAACGGGTAGATGTGAATCGGTTATTTACTCTTTCGGATAGTAGAAAGACTAGGGGGCACTCCATGAAGTTAGCATGGGGCACATTTAAAACTAATCGGAGAAAGTTCTTTTTTACTCAACGCACAATTAAACTCTGGAATTTGTTGCCAGAGAATGTGGTTCGTGCAGTTAGTGTAGCTGTGTTTAAAAAAAGGACTGGATAAGTTCTTGGAGGAGAAGTCCATTACCTGCTATTAAGTTCACTTAGAGAATAGCCACTGCCATTAGCAATGGTTACATGGAATAGACAGTTTTTGGGTACTTGCCAGGTTCTTATGGCCTGGATTGGCCACTGTTGGAAACAGGATGCTGGGCTTGATGGACCCTTGGTCTGACCCAGTATGGCATGTTCTTATGTTCCAGTTGCATCTAACAAGCCCTTAGTTTTCTGCAGTATGGCAGACTCCCATCTGACGGCGTGCCCTCCATAAGAAGCTTCGCCCAGAACTAATCCAGCCTGCTTTCCGGGACGCATGCATAACCTAGAGTCCGCGCAGATGTGCAGTTTCCGGCTAGCATCCTCCTGTGCCCCCGACGTATCCTCAGACCTCTGGGTCACTAGGACACCAAACAGGAAAGGTACTGGGGGAGGTGAGGGGGAAACGTGCACACACACACACGCATACAGACATGGCGATCTCACAAGCCTTTTTTTTTTTTACCTTTCAGAAAGGAGGTTACAAAATATCTTTTGTGAAGCCCAAACTTATTCTTCAAGCACCCTAGAACATGGGTATGATGTTAAGTTGGTGATCTCCCACCATGCGTGCCACCGAAGCCCATCCTGCTGGCACACCACCTCGTCATGAATGCCGGCACCACGAGCACTTTCAAAACCCGCAGGCCAGCTGTGCTACTCTCACCAGGCGCTGGGAGTGAGCGGGTTTGAGGGCAGGAGGGATCTGGCTTAGTACTAAAAAATAAAACCAAAAAAAACCTCCAAAATGTTTCTGTAGTCAGGGATGAATTAAATTTAGGATTTTGCCACCCCTAGAGTCTTTGGTGCTGTTACTGCCCCCATTTCCCCCCTCCCCTCCCCTGGTGAGGTCAGACAACCAGGAGCAGAAGGTCTAAGGCACAACCTCAGAGTTTCCTGCGGCAGCTCAGGGGTAGATCCTATGGCAAAAAAAATGTGAAAATTCTGAAGCACGCTGACAAACATTCCCATCTTTTATTTTACATTATAAAAATAGTTTTCCAATCTTGCTTGGGTCTGTATAATTTATTTTCTTTCTATTGGGTGAGGGAAAAGATCTCTGGGACGGGGAGTGGAGAAGGAAAGGGCGAGAGAACCAGGGATGGAAAGGGGAAAGGCGGAGGGCCAGGAATGAGGTGAGAAGAAGGTGAGAGGTGAGATGATGGGGGGGGGGGGGGGGAAGGGGGGGAGAGTTTGAGAAGGAAGGAGGACTGGAGATGCAGGGAGAAGAGGGAGAGGATGAGAAATTGGAAAGATTAAGAAAGGAGGGAAGATTAGGAATGTGGAGGGAGGAGGGAGAGAAGTTCTGGACGGGAACGATGGAGTAGGAGGAATTAGGGAGTGGATTCCAGGAATTGGGGGCAAGGGTGAGGTCCTAGGATCTGGGAGATAAAATCCAAGCTCAAGGATGTAAAGTGCAGTAGGGGGAGAAGGCAGGTGCCCCCACTATGCTCCAGTGCTGCTCCCCCTTACACTCCCACCCTAACCTCCCACCAACTCTGAGACACACACACTGAGCACCAAGTCCTTCTCTCTCACACACAGACAAGCATCCCCCCTCATCTCACAGCGTCTCTCCTCACCCCCCCCCCCCCCCCCCCCCCCAATGATCCCCATGCAGCCCTTCCTAACCTCTCCAAAATGCTCTGCCTGCACCTCCCCTCCTGTCCCTGAGGGGAGCCCGATTAGGATGCTAAGTAGCTCTGTATTCTGCTTATGTCCACTCCAGGCTCCCCCCCCCCCCTGCAGACTGCCTGGGAGGGAGGGAGAAGCTGGCTCAGGAAGCAGAGGGCTGTTTTCTGCTGAGTGATCTTTAGCACAGGTGGGAGGCAGCAAATCTTCCACCAGCCCGCTGCCCTCATATTTCCACCGTCCTAAGCACAGTCCTAGTGTGCTTACTGGCACAGGCCTGTTTATAGTGCTCTAAGGTGCTCGCGGAGCCACACGGACACACAGAAAAGAGCCACTGGTCTACGGAGCTTACAGTCTAGTTGACAGATGGATATGGAGGACAGATGCAGACTGAGGCCCTAATGACAAAAGATAGTATAGTGGATCAGGGATCTCTGCCCTCTCAAATCTAATGGAGAATGCAGTCGGAGGGATGCATGCCAAGTGCCTACAAATACAACTCCAGTTGATGGAGTGTAGTCAAGATGTTAGGACAGCATTTTGTACTTCTCCACATTGCCCTCAAACACATGGCTAGGGCGCAGTGCAATCTGCAATGGAAACTGTAGCAGAATCGGTAACAGGAACCTTTATTAGGTAATATACTTAATAAAAAAAAAAAAACAACTGCAGCTAGGGAAAGATTACTATTACCACTACAGACAAGAATCACCACAGATAAATATCTTAATCCTAAGGAAAGGGATCACCATAGATTCTTTATATATTTTCCCATTCCCTCCCCACCTCCCATGGATCTCCGCAGGCCCCACCCACGGTGCGACATCATCTTTAATAGCATTTTGGGGGGAACTTAAGTATAAAAAGAATGCCAACCTGTGCCCTAGAACAGTTTAAAACAAAAAAAATTCACTGAACATAAAACCATCGGTCATGAGATCATCGGTCATGAGATCAGGAGAACACTGCAGAGGTGAGTCAAAGCGAGGGTCCTACTTGCCCAGGATCATGGCTCCAGCAATGGCAAGCAGAAGGTGGTCCCCCTCCCTTGCACAACCTTACATGACCAATCCATAGTTCTGATTTGGGCATTGTTGGGGTATCCTTGAATATTTGAAAGCAGGTATCCCTTTGTGATCCAGCCGCTCGCTCTCTCCTCTCCAGTTCTGTTTCTAACTGGTGATCCCTTACTTCCGACTACATATCGACTGTCCCTCAGCCCTGCCCATCCCCTAGTTGCTCCATTCTCAGCCCCTCAACCTCTTCTCTCTTCCCCACACTGCTTCCCTTCCATCCTCAAGTGGGAATAAAACTTGGCGGGAGCCGCTCACAGAATGTGGTGCCCCAGGCTGTGCGTTTCCCTCCATCTGTCAGGAAGGATTCGGCCAGGATTCGGCCAGCTGTTAGCTATTACACAGCGGTGCCCTCTCCTCCTCCCCATGCCCTTCCCATCTCACATGAAACCAACCTCGGTCCAAGAGTTTCTCAAATCCTCTCAGCTGTCTCTCGCTCTCTCCATCTTAACTCTTCAGAGCTCGCTCTCCATCACATCCTGTCCCATGTCCCTCTGTCTCCATTATCCTCACAGCTCTCTCCAGTTCACCCTTTCGTGTCTTTCTCCAGGACAACCACTAATATCTCTCTTTCTTCCTCAGAATCCCTCCAGTATCTCCCTCTCCATCACAGTCTCTCATCTTTCTCTCCTTTTCCACCATAGCCCTTCTCGTTTCTCCCTCTCTCTCTCTCACACACTCTCTTGCATGACTCTCCGTCACACATCTCTCTGTGGAGCAGGGAGGAGAGACATTTAAGACCGAGCCGCGGTCTTAGAGAAAGGAAGCCTTGGCCTGCTTGGAAATGAAGGTGGACTTCCCTAAAATAATGATGCATAAGTCAAACTAGCAACGAAAACAAAACAAAGCTGACCAAAAACTCTTGCAAATACTCCATGGCTCTGTTGTATTGTGAACATTTTTAAAAAATCTGCATGTTTAACCCCAGCCATTCATTTCCCACTGGGATCCCATACATGCGTAAAACAGACTGCGCAAGCCAAAGAGTCATGCGCAAAGCATGCTGAAAGGTTTTTGCCCGATCCTAAATCTGGCTCCCAGTCAGGGTCCTGGCAACTGCAGGAGAGAGAAAATGCTTTTGGAAGGGAGGGGCCTGTAGAAAATGATTTATTTTTCCTACATGGTGTGTGCTGTTGCTCTCCCTTTTTTTTATGATTTAATTCCATACACAGCTGTCGTCTCCGCTGCGGAATGTTGTTCTTCACAAGCTGGGACGCTCAAACATTGCAGAAAAAAGTTTGGCCAAGGCGAGGGATAGGCTGGGGGGGGGGGGGGGGTTTGGAAAACAGGCTGATGGGAAACATTGTACACCGCCTCCTTCTCGACGCCTCGATTCCTCTCATTTTTTCTGGATGATCGCAATGCATTGGTGACTGATGAGGCCATGCAGTATTCTCCATCACTAGGGAGACCAATAATAATAATAAAAAAAAAAACAATTTGGAAATATATTACAGCACCTCTGATCCAGAGAGGATCCCCACTCACCTTGCAAACGCATCACTCTGGAAACGAGCACCCAGCCACCTTTGAGATGCAAGACAGCTGCAAGGAGGATGCAGCTATAATGATATATTATTTTATCCACTGGCAGTAAACTGACTGGCCTGAGGTTACTAAGAGAGTCAGGGGCAGAGCAGGGGACTGGAACTGAGGCACAGGGAAGTCAGGAACAAGGCCACAGAGAGTCAGGAACAGAGCAGATGAGTGGAACGGGGACACAGAAAAACAAAGGCCCTTACGCGGCCGATTTAATAAGCTGCGGTAGACCTGCTGCAGGTTTTTGCACGTGGCATTATGTGCTTTTTTATGAGCTAATCTTATTGTAATAATGCGGGTAGCACGGAAAAAGCGCCGCATAAACCCACTCAAAAAGCCGCAGCTGGTTTAGCAGGAGTCCATGCTAATGCCATGCAAAGGAGGCAATTATCTATTCATGGGCAATGCTCATTTTTAAGTGGGGATTTTTAGCACCTGGGTCAGGGCAGGAGTTAAGTGTAAGCGCCTGAATGGAGGTTGAAAAATTAAGCGGCAGAAGCCGGATGAGAGGTCAGAGAGGGAACAGGCACAGAGTCAGAAATGCTGAATGCTTTCATAGCCCCTTCCAAATCTCTGCTGCATTTCCCCTGCTCACCAGCATCCGCCATTATAGCTCCCACGTGGTCGGTGACAAATCATGAAGGAGTTAGGCATTGTTCTACCCACCTTCAGTCCCACACCTGGACCACTAAATCACTACTGCCTTAAAGGCTGTCAACTGAGAAGCAATCAAGGGTCACCACATTAGGGAGGCTTTATATACAGTTTATTGCATGGGGATTCCAGCACGCAGATATTTGTTTTGCAAAAATTTTCTGCATGCATCTCATTTGTTTGCCATCCCCTTATTATATCCCATGGAGGCAAAAGCTTTTGTCGTGCGCTAAAAAAATATATATGCAGACAACTAGCTCCAATGTTAATACCCTGGGGATGTTAACATGCTGCATCTAACACTGGGAAGTTAATTAGAGAGGTAAAGTTAACTTTTGCACCATAAGGTGAGCCACGTTAATGCAAATCAACAGGGCCATAAGGAGATCCCTTCCACTGCCTGGGCTGAAGAATCCTCACTCCCATCCCCACCTCACTCGGACCCTCTCTTCCCCCCTGTAGAATGGAGGCTCCTCTCCCCTGCCCTCCTCAGAACAAAGTCCCTTCACCTAGCCCCTGACCAAGAGTAAAGGCCCCCACCAGGAAGACCCCCCCATAGCAGGAGGAGAGAGAGAGAGAGGCAGGAGGAGAGAGAGGCAGGAGGAGAGAGAGGATGCACCAGGAAGACCCCCCCCCCCATAGCAGGAGGAGAGAGAGAGAGGCAGGAGGAGAGAGAGGAGGCACCAGGAAGACCCCCCCCATAGCAAGATGGCAGGAGGAGAGAGAGAGAGCCATCTTATTGCCTTCCCCTTCAAATCCAAAACTGCAGTGCTTCGGTGGCTCTCTCTCTCTCACACACACACACACACACACACACACACTTTGAGCATGTAACATGCAGTTCAAAGAATGACACTGAAAACTGCCATTTTGAATTCAAAAGAGAGGCAGGCCCCTTGACGGGGGTGGGGGGAAGGGGAACTTCTATGTGGCGAATGGCCGTGACCCTGGGGAGTGGAGGGGGAGGGCAAGTCAGTAGGAGTAGAGGTATTCACATGGGCTTAAGTGGCCCATTCAGTTAGGGCGGATTAGTGTGTGTGTGTGTGTGTGGGAGGGGTGAATACTACCACATCCATTCAGATGCAGAACGTGTGGTGAAAGGTTTACACGCTCTTTAATATGGGCCCTTCAGCCTAAAAGTGTTCAGCTTCTCGTTAGTTTGATACATTAAGCATTGCAGCCCAGTGTACTGTCTACAGTAAAACTGATAGGGAGCACGTGTTACCATGCCAGTTTCACCCTCGCTACTAGTACATAGCTGCCAAAGTAATTTGCCCACAGTTACACACGGAGAGGCAGTGGTCAGGGATTACAATCCAGAAATCCCGAAATGCAATTATAAATATCAATAAATTGGCAACTGCGATCCACACCTTGGTAGATAGCCAACTGCACTACTGTAATGCCTTATATAAAAGCATGCATAAGAAACAGATTATCCATTTATGATTAGTACAAAACATAGTGGTGGCTCATATTTTGTTTAAATTAGGGTTGAGGGATCACATAATACTGGCACTGGAAAAATTTCGTTAGCTACTGGTCAGTTTTAGGATTGACTTTAAATGTATGATGTTGCTTTTTAGAGCTCTTTTTAAAGACTGCCCAGTGCCCACTGCTTTTAAGAGAATACTCTTTCTATGTTTCAGGGCGAACTTTAAGCTCTGGATAGGATACATTGCTTGCAGCAGTGTCAGAGGTGAAATATGTAGACACATGTAAGTGAGCATTGTCGTGTTATGGTCCAGGGTTGTAGAATTCAGCACCACGATCACTAAGGCAGAACAGAGATTACTCATTATTTTAGAAGACTTATAAGACCTGGCTATTTGCAGAGGCTCTTATATCAAGGAACTGACTACAAGCAGGGCCTCCCACGATTCTGGAGCTGAGGAAGGGCAGCAAAATCTGCTTCTTCCTGCAGAATTTGAGGGTCCCCAAGGAATCACCAGGGAGCTGTGCCCAGCTAGGTCGGGTTAGGTTGTGTTGGTGAAGAGCGGCTCTCCAATGATGGCATTTTCAATCCCCGTCACTGCCAAACTCCTTCCTGGTTCCCTCCTCCATGAGCGTGGATCATGCGTCAAGAAGAAAGAGGAAGGGAGAGCAACAGCATGTTAGGCTGCGTCATCCTCCTCCACCTCCTCTGCCACCTAGGCCCAACTGCTGCTTTCAGCCGAGCGGGACACTGTACAGGAGGAGGACGCAGCCTAACTTGATACTGCTCTTCTCCTCCTGCTTGCCATGTGATCAGTGCCGGCAGGGGGGGGGGCAGTCAAGTAGGGGCTTGGGCAGGAGTTATGTTAGTCTGGAGCGGGGTGGTATAAGGGAAGGAGGAAATAAGGATGTGATTGAGGAAGGGAGATATGTGAAATAGGCCGGATAGACTGGGGGTGAGAGATAAGGGAAAAAGATGGGGGGGTTGTGTAAGATGGGATAGGAGTTGTGATAGAGCGGTTGGGAGTTATAGGAAAGGGGGGGCTGAGTGGAATTGAGATGGGGGTTGTGTGGTTAGGGAAATGGGTATATGTGAAAGGGGGCTAGGGAATTGGTTTTCGAGTGAAAGTGGAGTTGGGAAAGGGTGGATGGGGGTGTGTGTGTGTGGGCGGGGATGATAAAAGAACCAGGGGTGGAGAAAAGAAAGGAGAGAGAGAATATAGGATGAGGGTAGGGACAGAAGGAGGGAAGAAGGAAAAGCAGGGTTTTCTGATATGAGAGGGAGCAGGGCTGAAGGTAGGGAAGGGACCTTTCTTCCTCCTCTCTCCTGATTCTCCAACCTCCCCTCTCAAGATATCAGGACCTCCCTCCCCTTCCCGCCTGATCTTTCTTCTGTTCTTCTCCACCCCCATCCTGATCTTCCCTCCTTCTCTACCCCAGCCCCAATCCTCCCTCCTCCTCTCCATTCCTGATTCTCCCTACATCCCTCTTTCCTTCCCTGAGATCTCCTCTTCCTCTCCTCCTCCACATCGATACCTGAAACTCTCCACCCATTAAATATTAAACTCCAAAATGAACACAATAAGCAAGGTTGGAAAGTAATTTTATTTTTATTATGCAAAACAAATGTGCATTATTTATTATGCAAAATAATGTATACATATAAATATATATGCAAATGTGCCACAGAATTGCCACAGAGGTTCCTATTGCCACAGAATCTATCCCTGATCTGACGTAGGAAACTGGGGGCTCCAGCTACTAGAAGGGACTACTGGGAATGGTGTGCTGTTTTTTTTTCTTTTAAATATATTTTATTATTATATTTTGTTACATTCTTTTGTGTCATTTACTATTCTTTATTATTGTTATATTGAACTGTGTTATGTGTTGCATTTATGTTGCACACCGTACAGGGCTTATATCAAATCTGTGCAGCTAAAAAAAAAAACGAAATGTAAATAAATAAATAAATAAATAAATAAAGATCTGTATTTCAAAATACAATTCTTATAAATCCAGTCTGGGTCAATAGAGCTTGGATTGTCATGTCGGCCCTTCAGTGACCAATGTGAAATAATGCAGGTGTCTTGCATTCCCAGGGGAGAAGAGACTGTATCATTAAGATTACCATTAAGAGTGGACAGCGAGCTGGCAGCCTTAGCAGGAAGTCCAAGTGTACACAAGACAGGAAAAAAACTGCATGTATATATTAAATTCATTACCTGATGACGCTTTTTTTTGGGAGTGGTACCTTTGGGCTTCCAGATCAGTCAGACCCAGTGTTGGAATCTGGCGCCATCATCTTTCTTTCGTAACTATGTAGGGATTCCACCCCCCCCCCCCCACCCCCGTTTTATATATAATTTAGTCATTGCAGGGACAGCCTTCAGATGGAGGCCAGGCACCAGATCTCCCTCCAGAACCCTGCAGTTATGGGCCTTAAATCTAGTCATTGCGCAGTGACTATCGCTCCCTCCCTCCGGGGCTGTGAACGCTGCCTCTGTGGCATCCCCCAACCCTGGTCAGCCTGGGGAGTGGAAAAACAGAGTTATAAATCAAATTTGGATCCCTCGGCATGGCAGTGCACAGTTCTGCCACTGGGCCGGCCTGTTTGACTATTCGTACTGCCAGATTTAAGTTTTGGCCAAAATTAGGGCAAACAAGTATAAAAGGCCTACAAGTAAAGTTTGCAATTTTGAAGGAGCGCATCTATAGCCCAAAAATTTAAATTTCCTGTGACTTGAGGGAGAAAAATCAGTGCAAATTGTGGTGGTGTTTTCAGTGATAAAGATCAGGGCCAGATTTAAGAATTGTGCGCCCAAAGGCAGAGTGCGAAGGTGGTGCTCCTCTTTGAAACTGTGCCAGCACATGACCCTAAAGTAAAGCAGGCTGATCTTTGGCCTGGTTATTTGACACCTTCAAAATTTGGCACTCTAGGCAGTTGCCTATGTTGCCTATGCCTAAACCAAGCCTGATAAAGATGCACTTGTGCCCAACATCCAGTCACCTAAGGTTGCCTCTTTTTTACAGTTCAGGGAAAATGTCTTTTTCTAAATAGCTGCAGTCCATGTTTAGCTAATTCGCTGCCCATAAGATTGTTAGCTATGCCTGAGAAAAGACAGGAAACCGATGTCCCAGAATCATTTTAGCTTTCTCTTCTGGCTTTGAGTCAACCAACCTTTGGCGCATACTGTTTTTGAAAGTATCAACCATGGTGCAGACATGGAGAACCAGTTTTTACTGCACCGATCCATATGCTGTTTATTACAGAATAAAATGTTGAGCTTCGCAAGCATTGTGAGAAAAGCATCCTTGTTAAGTGTCCAGCTGTTCTGTGCAGAATCAGCAAACGACCGGGAAGCAGCTGATGCCAAAGCTGCCCTTTGAAAAGTTGGCTCCTGCCAACTATGACCAGAATGTTTCAGTGCACACAATGTGAAAAAAAACTTGCATTATCAAACAGAAACCCAGGATCTGATGGCAGATAGCAAATGTAAGGTCCATCTATTCTGCCAGTTCTCTCTCCTAACTGTGGTATCATAGACCCAAGTTGGGCTCTGAGCTTACCCTTAAGTCCCATCTAGGATACTCTGTGCTTGTTCCAGGCTTTCTTGAATTATGTTACTGTTTTTGCCTTCTGTGCTTCCCCTGAGGGGCCATTCCATGCATTCACCACCGTTTTAGTATTTAAGCTTCTGCAGGTTACTAATGTGTGTTTGGTACTACTGCTGTCAATGGCTTAGGCACACTATTAGCTTGTTTTTCAGGTCTGGTAGCTTGTATTTCAGGTCTGAGTGCTTCAACGGGCACCTGCCAGCTTCCAGCTGCTAGAAGGATCACTTACTGAGTACAGCCTGCTTTCTCTGGAGGCAGAAACAAAGCTGCATGCCTGCCTGCACCCTCTGAAATTAACAATAACACCGTCTGACACTTGCATGGCAACTGTGTAGAAATGCTATAGGATGGCATTTATTATTGGAGAGAAGCTGAAGGATTGCGTCTGACACCAAGACTTGAACTTCAGTCATGCGAAGAAGAAAAACAAGTTTCTGAGATAGAGAGGGCCCAGGCATTTATTGAAGACAGAAACATTTACAGCATTTACCAGAGATGGAAGGGTTCAGGACAATTTCGATTCATGTCGATGACAACGTAGATCCTGGGAGCCAACTGCAGCAAAACACAAACTACAGTGGCTGAAAAAATCTCAAAGACTTGCAGGATTAAAAGTATTCTCTAAAAATGTCTGGAGAGCAATCATTTTGTCTATTACGGAGGCCAAACAGGGCTGGTGCTTCCATGAGGCAAATTAGGCAGTTGTCCAGAGTGCAAAAATTTGGGGGATGGCAAAATCCCACCAGCACGAGATCCACAGAGAGAGAGAGCCGGTACTGTCAAAGAAGGAATGCTGTGCTGGAGCTGGCACTAACATGAAAGTTGTGAGTGGGGGTACATGAACAAAGGTTTGCCTAGGACACCAAATACTCTTCCGCTGGCCCTGGGGACGTTGTAATAAGCCATGCATTTGTATGCCGAAATTCAGTGCACAGTTTAATGCAGACGCTAAAAAACATTTAACTCCCAATATAATAAGCAAACAGTAAGCTAATGTATTGGGAGTTAAAAATGTGTACAAGCACAAAAATGTGCACAGAAACCCGTGGTGAAATGTGCACTCGCATTAAGTGCACATTTTAACTTGGGGGGGGGGGGGGTATTCTGTCGAACATGATTTATGCGTACAAAACAAGCACAACTGCTGTTTTACACATATAAAACTCTTTTGTGTGCACAAGACATAATTTGTGCTTGTTTTGCTTGCAGGAAATATGATTTATATGCACACAAAAATGCTTTCAGTGCAGTAAACACTTTTTCTAAGCATAAATCATATTTTGTGGGCAAAGCATGTTTTCTGCACATATTGTAAATCACAACTACAAACTCTGCCACCAAAACTCCTGCTTCTGCCCATAGACTATGAGTAGTGCCAGAAAATTTGTCACCTTTGAGCAGTAGTAAAATTTCCAGCTCTAAGAAACTATGTGTTAAGCCAGCGCATGTTTCTGCATTGGGAGGTAATAACTAATGACTTCATTTCCATGCATGGGTGCTAAGCTATGCACACATTTTTTTGTATGCAAAGTTCTTTGCTGCATCAGGAGTAAAGCTTGTACACAAGAAATGCATGCACAATTGTGGGTAAAACCATTCTCTCTACTGTGCACCTTATTATATTGAGCCCATAGTAATATGTTGTCTACACAAAATAAAAAAAGTAATGTGGAAAACTTCCCAGGGCCACATTTTGACAGGACAGTTTCATAAAGAACCAACAAAATCACAAGGCTTAAGGTTTTTCTGTTCAGAGTGGGATAGCAATGCAAAGGAAAACAGGAAGCGGGACTTTTACAAGGTTCAGAGGGCATTCTGGTTTATGTAATCTGTTTCCTGTAGGCCAAAAGCTCTTCAGCCCTTGGATATGTTCAGATTTAGGTGCCCTTATCTCTCAGGAATTCCTCTTTTCCCTCCTTGGAGGGCTTTGTTTGTGTAATGGAGAAGTGTTTGTTTTCTTTTGATTGGAGGCACTAGACGAGGAACTTCCTGTGCAGGCAGGAAGTGGCTCCCCCCCCCCTACCATTTCCTGTTACTGTGGCAACCGGCTCTCACTCACAGGAAGTCTGACTGCTGAGTACTCATTTTTTATCTAATGATTTGTTAAATGTTGTCTCACTTTTTTTTTTTTTAAGTCTGGGTCTGTTAGGGCAGTCTGTATTGTCCATATGTCAATAGGAAAAATAAAGAGGAAACTGTCGGCAGGAAGTGAACATACCCATAAACATACCTAGGAAGTCTCCGGATTTGGCCTGGAGACTCTGGAATTTTAAACGTATTGCCAGGTCTCCAAGCTGACACAGACAAACTCTGGTTGTGGTATGCTTTGGTGCCTTCGATGATGTGGCGACTTTCGGCACTTGAGATGGCACAGTAACCTATGGCACCTTTGATGGCGTGGTATTTTTCAGTTCCTTCAACAGCGCAGTATCTCTTGGTGCCTTCAACGGTGTGGCATCTTTTGGCACCTTAACCGGTATGGCCTCTTTCAATTTTGATGGCGCAGAGCCCTTTGAGTGTTTAGATGGCTCGAGGCTTTTATGGGTCTTGGGAGGTTCCATTAACTTAGGTGCATGTTTTGGCATCATTTCAGCTCGAGGGTGCCTTTGCCTGGAAGAGTCAGAATCCCTGAGACCCGAAGAAGATGCAGATGTGGAGGTCCTCAGTGCTGAAGCCAAAAAGAACCCATGCTCGCTCTCCGTGGTTTATGGGTGGGCCATTGGTGAATGATGCACCCTGGACAGGCCATGGATGAGGTCCACAACCAAGGAGAGGGAGGGGGACCTCTGGAGTCACTGCAGGAGTCCCTGTTGTTGGAGCAACAAGACTTGTGTTGGAGAGGAGGGGAATCAGCCGACTTCCTCTTGGAGGACTTCACCCACAGGAATTCATATTGACCTTAAGATCCCGGTAGCAACGTGCTCAGGATGACATGTGGCCGCATGCTTTGCAGTTAGAGGAGGCATGACGAGGTCCTAAGCAGAGGAGATGGACATCATGGAGATCCCTTGATGACATATTTTTGTGGCATCTAGAACAAAGTCGAAAGGGGAAACCCTTTGCAAGAGCTTGCCTCAGACATAATGAATGGGAGAAGATCGAACCCAACTGTTCGCAGCAGAGGACAGAACAAGACTGAGGAGGGAAGAGTGTACTGCAGCTACTGGCTTTGGCACCTACCTACTGCGCAGGATCGGAAAGATTCCAGACGTTTCAGCTACAGATCAGGCCGACTCGACACCATCAGATGATGTATCCCCTCGGTCACTGATGTCCTGCTTGTCCACAGAAAAAGAGAGGCAGTAACAAGCCCGTACTGGAGGAAGGAAGAGTTCTGTCAGGCTGTCCAGCCAGAAGAAGGAAGAGCCTGTGCCCTATGTAGCAAAAAGGAGGAAGTGAGCCTGAACCTTGCAGAAGCAGTCAGGAGGAGCATGGGCCCCTTCCTCCTACACCCCTCCCCCACCATGGCAGGAGGAGATCCGTCAGCTCATGGACCTGGAGGAGACAGGGTATGTTGCTGGTTGTGTGAAGAGAGAGAATGAATGGGTATGGGTTGGAGAGGAAGAGAAGGTATGTGTGGAACAAGGAAAGGAGTGAATGAGAGGAGTATGAGAGTGAACATGTGAGTGTATTATTGTGTGTGTATGAAAGACAGTTTGTATACAGGCTGCTTTCGCCTCCCTCTCCCCACTCCCATTAATCAGGGTGAGTGGAAAGGAGAAGTTCTCAGGTATGCCCATAAATTCCCTCACATCCCCATCATTTTAGTACCAGGGGTTCCAGATTATGTTGGAGTCTCCAGCAAGTCTCTAGCAGAATTCTGAATCTCCCCCCCCCCCCCCCAAAAAAAAAAAAAGAATTTTAATGATTATTACAGAGATGTCAAGGCTGCCATGACCAAAAGAGTAAGATTTACTGCTCTAATGAGAAAGATTTTTATATGATGGGTCTGGGGTATTAATCTGGAAAAATCTTGAGTATTGTATTACTTTGCAAAATGAAAGGAGCCATACAAAATTAAATTCAGCTTTTTTTCATTTTATCTAAATTGTAATTCTTTAATCCAACATGAAAAAGATGATTGAAACAGCATTATCTAGTTTCCAAAGGTTCCCAACCTTTTTGGATGTAGAGGTCCCTTTTCAACTTTCAGAGCTATGGAGGACTCCCAACTTGACCCTACTACTCCCCCTCATGTCCATCACCACCAGTTTCTATCTGACCCACCAATCTCTCTCGCCCCCAAGCCCACCAGTGTCTCTCTCCTCCCTAGTGCCCTGACACCTCTGGCCCACCACTATTCTCACTCTCCCTTTCTCCTCCATACCTAAGGTTTAAGGTTTATTTGTGCTTATATACCGTTGTCTCGGTGTGGCCTTCACAGCGGTTAACATAGCAATAAAATACAATAAAAGAAAATTACAAACAATAATAATAATAGAAGATAAAATTTAACAAGTAAGAATAAAAGATATCTTAATAAAATAATGTCTGAAGCCATAAATATTAAACCAATAAGTACTAAAAAACATAAAACATGCTTTAAGTATTGAGGTTAATAAAAGTCAGAGCCACCTGTGATTGTGCAGTTACATCGATGCCTATTTCTTATCTTCATTATATGCCACATAGAATAGCCAAGTTTTAAGTTCTGCTTTAAACTTATTTTTTTCTTGCTGCATTCTTAGTTGTGTTGGTAGTGAATTCCATGTTTCAGCAGCAGCAACCCCTGCTGAACATTCAGGTTCCGGGCCGCACTGAACTTCCAGCTTTCTACTGCTCCAGTCCGCCGTTAGCTGGTGGAACCTGGGGAACCCTGCCAGTCCTGCTGCTCTGGTCCCGCAGCTCCGATGTGCAAGAGGAGGGGCTTGCAACGCATGCGAGACCCTCTTCCAGTAACGTGAGATTCACGCAAAATTCACAAGACTTGGCATCTCTTGTTATTATCAGGGGCTGTACCCTACAACAGCACATCGGTCACTGAATATAAGTAACCAGACATGGCTCCATTTCAGCTGGACAGGCTGAGCCAGTCCTGGTCTTATGCTATTACATTTTTGGACCTGTAGTTTCAATTTCCCTAAGAAAGGCAAGAGCCACAAGTCCAGAGAGACGCAATGGGAGTAAAAAAAAAAATAAGGGACTGGCACAGCCTGGCCCTTATGACATGGAACTTGGCGGCAAGCTTATTGAAAACAAGCAAACTTGTTGTACCTCTCATGCACACACTCCTACTGCCATGTTCTGCATAAAGCAGGCACTGCTCGAGATGGACTCTTTCCATTCCTGCACACCAACAGAAGGTTTGCAGGGCATCCGCAGCCAAAGAAAACGTGGCTCCAAGCCCAGCTTTCTCACATGCTGTATGAAAGCATTTCACGCTGGCCTTTCTAAGCCTTGGATTAGTCTGTTCTGTGTTTCTGAGCTTTTCGAGCCTCTCTAATTGCTGAAGGTCTCTCCACAGCTCAGCTCCTCTCTTTCTGGGTGACACTAGCAGAAGCTGGAGTGAAGAGAAATATTAAGCCTGCGTTGACTCCATCACTTGGTCCAAACGCTGCAGGCACAGGGGACCCAGGCGAGTCAAGGAAAGGGGGAGTGGCGTGTGCAGGTGCTGCTGAAGAAGAGCAAACTGCAAACAGAGAGGGAATTAACACAAGCGTGCATGTAGGAGGTAGTGTATCCAGTTCAAAATTTTGTTGCTGATGGGAAAATGTGAGAGCACAGAAAGAAGGGGATGAATAGTTTTCCCTATGTGTTCAGTAGGTGATCGATGAAAGGTAAAGTGACCAAAAAGTCCATATCATGCTGAGCCAATCATAGTTTTATCCCCACTGTATCTATGGACTTGTGGTTCCTGCTTTTCTTAGCAAAACTGAGAATTACAAGTCCATAAATGCAATGGGAGAAAACCAGAAATGGTTCAGCCTGTCCCTTACAAGCTATTTCAGTGGGGCTGAGATGGGTGCATTAACAGAGTTTAGAAGGGCAGAGCCTTTCTGTACATAAGAACATAAGATACGCCATACTGGGTCAGACCAAGGGTCCATCAAGCCCAGTATCCTATGTCCAAACAGTGGCCAACCAAGTCACAAGTACCTGCCAAGTACCCAAACAGGGGTTGATTTTGAAAGAACCATGTAGGTGTCCATATGTGCGCAGTTCCCGGCGCGTGCACATGGACGCATTTATTTTATAACATGTGTGTGTTGGCTTTAGTCTACCAAAAATGTATTACCTGCACCTTGTTTGTTGGCCCTTATTTCCATATGTCCAAATGGACTCACACAGCAACCATGCAACCTTATTTTATGTTGGCGAGATGTCTGCATATTAAACAGGGATAAAGTTATAATGAACCAGTGAAATTCTGCAAAGCACTGTAGAATTCTGCAGAATTTATTACATTGGCATTCCATAGATGTTGCAGTCTGGGAAACTGCAGACTAGATGTGAACCCTTGAGCCGAACTACCCTGAAGGTAGGGTAGGTCGGGAGGCAGAGCCACAGGCCAAGGTCTTCACCGGGGAACCAGGAACCCCCACAGGAGGAGCCCGTAGGGTCCTAGAACCTTGGGACTTAGGAGCACAGTAACAGTCTCTATAGGAAAGGCCTGGGCAAGAGTAATCCACAGAGTCAGTAACCAGGAAGCAGGAAGGCCCAGCAGAGCAGGGTGGTCAGATAGAGTCTCTGGCTTGTGAAATAGCAGTAGTCTGCGAACAGGCCCGGGGTCTGTAGTATGCCGTGTGTTACGCTTGGGCTCCGGTCAGGAGTCGTGAACACCACCCAGCAGGGTGGCTCCAGGTGGAGAGAGACAGGAAGCTAGAAACAGTGTCAGGTTCCAGGCTGGGTCAGGGCAGGCAGCAAGTATCAGAGTCTGGGTTCAGGCTGGGTCAGGGCAGGCGGCAAGTAGCAGTGTCTAAGTACAGGCTGGGTCAGGGCAGGCAGCAGTAGCAGTGTCTAAGTACAGGCTGGGTCAGGGCAGGCGGCAGTCAGCAGTGTCTGGGTCCAGGCTGGGTCAGGGCACAGTAAGCAGGGCAAGGCAGGTCAGAAGGCCCGTAGGCCACACACACACACACACAGAAGGCCCGTAGGCCACACACCAATAGCGGGGCAAGGCAGGTCAGAAGGCCCGTAGGCCACACACACACAGAAGGCCCGTAGGCCACACACCATAAGCGGGGCAAGGCAGGTCAGAAGGCCCGTAGGCCACACACACACACAGACAGAAGGCCCGTAGGCCACACACCGTAAGCAGAGCAGGCAGGTCAGAAGGCCTGTAGGCCACACATACACAGAAGGCCCGTAGGCCACACACCGTAGTCAGGGCAAGCAGGTCAGAAGGCCCGTAGGCCACACATACACAGAAGGCCCGTAGGCCACACACCGTAAGTAGAGCAGGCAGGTCAGAAGGCCCGTAGGCCAGGTAAGAAAAGCGAGGAAGAAGGCCCGAAGGCCGCGCAGGGCAAGGCAAGGAAAGGCCCGAAGGCCGCGCAGGGCTAGAGCAGGGAGCCCAGGTGAGCTCGATGCCGAAGCACCGAGGGAACTGTCAGGCAGGGTTATAAGGGCCAACCCAGAACATAGAGTGGACAGGGGAGATGGCCTGGGCCTGTCAGGAGAGCCAGCACTAGAGGGACCCCTGGTGGTGAGGCGGTTGCACTGCAGCCAAAACTGTAACACCGTGGAGCGGAGCAGATAGATAACAGGAACAGAGTCTGTAGCGTATGGTGAACTGAGGCCAGCAGGAGGCAGGACTGGAGTCAGTAACGTGCAATGGAACTGGAACGGGTGGTGAGTAGGAACGGAGATGAACCCAGGTCAGGCTGGCAGCCAGTAGAAGCAGTCTCAGGAACAGGCAAAGGTCGGAGGCTGGCGGCAAGCAGAAGTGGAGTCGGGCACAAGCTGAGGTCAATGGCAGGCGGCAGGCAGAAGCGGAGTCAGGAACAAGCTGAGGTCAATGGCGGGCGGCAGGCAGAAGCGGAGTCAGGAACAAGCTGAGGTCAATGGCGGGCGGCAGGCAGAAGCAGAGTCAGGAACAAGCTGAGGTCAATGGCGGGCGGCAGGCAGAAGCGGAGTCAGGAACAAGCTGAGGTCAAACGGAAAGCAGAACTGGAGAAGCGCAACTAAGAACTACTAACAGTAGTGACCCTCGTTGCAAGGCAATGAGAAGGCAGGCGTTAAATCAGGCTTGGGGCGTGGCTTCGTTAACCCAGGCGGGGCCAGACTTCCGGCGGCCGTGCGTCCATAATGCGCGTCCTTGCGCGTGCGCGTGGCAGCAGCGAGATGATCTGGCAATGGCGGACGCCCTGGGGCCCAGCGGAGCCGCGGGAGCGGCGTTTCCCCCGTTGGAGGTGAGTACCAAACACAGCAGACAGAGGGGAAGCGGTGGAGACCGCAACAATAGATTATTTGTTTATTTAACATTATTTATAAATCGCTTTCCAGATTAAACTAAGTAGCTTGAAGTGATGTATACCATATATAAAAGCACAATACATAAAATGCAAACAAAATAATAAAAATAAAAATACAACTCAAACTTAAAATACAACTAACACACATAAAATTCTTGCTTCTGGTACAATAGTATTCTTTGGAATTCCGCTGAATGTTACTGTCAATTGGGCCGATTCAGTATGGTGCGCTCGGCCGAGCACACATTTAGCCCCGGTTTGGCTGCGCATTTTCGACTCACTATTTTTACCCCTTATACAGTAAGGGGTAATAGCGCGTTGAAAACACGTGGCCAACCCTCCCTCCCCTGAAACTGAGCAGAAAAAACTGCTTTTCTGTACACCCTCCAACTTAATATCATAGCAATATTAAGTCGGAGGCCCCAAAATTTAAAAAAAAATGTAATTAAAAAAATTTTTTAAATCTGCCCGTGGGTTAGAAGACAGACGCTCAATTTAGCCGGCGTCCGTTTTCCGAACCCGTGGCTGTCAGCTGGTTCGAGAACAGACGCCGATAAAATTGAGCATCGGCTGTCAAGCCCGCTGACAGCTGCCGCTTCTGTCAAAAAGCACCTCCTTTTACCGCGGGCCCTCATTTAAATACTCGATCACGCGCCCAGGAGAGTGGCCTGGGCGCACGTCGGGAGGAGCGGGCGCTCGCCTCGGAGCACCAGCTCTCCCGCGGTTTTTACTGTATCGGCCCAAATGAAAGCAGTAATCCTAATCAACTTGTGAATTTTCTTGGTGAAAGTGGGGCAGATTTGTGTATTTGGGAATTTGCCTGTGATGTGTAAAAACTGGTGCTTTTGCCTTTGCTGATTTTTAACAAATGGCTTGGGGTGTACTCTCCTGATTCCCCGCCTTGCGCACAGCCTATGTCCCTAGAAAAAGATTAAGAAACACCGTTAGCAGTTCAGAAACTGTCCAGCCAACATCTTGAATAGGTTCCTGGAGCAGAAGGCCAGAAACTGCTATTAAATCAACAAGGATTAGTAGCTTTGGATCTATTCATTTATGGCCGAATTTTAAAACTTGCATGCGTAAAATCTGGCAGATACATGTGTGGGCTGGGCCTTGCGCGCGCCAAGCGCATTTTAGAAACAGCCCAACCTCGCGTATATCTGCCGATATGCGAAGTGCCGGGCTAAAGGGGGGTGCCGGCCGGTTCAGCAGACATTAGGCCCTGTACCGGGGAAGTGTGCGCCAGTAGCTGGGTGGCACAAGTATTTAACGTGCACAAGCACGTGCCAAAATCCCCTGCCATGTAACTTTACTACAGCTATGGATAGCGTGTAAGTAATAAAATTAAAAAATTCTAGGTTAGTCGGCGGCGTTTTAAGGGTTGGTGCTAACAAGGTAAAGGAGAGGCTATTTAACTAGGGAGGTTAGGAAGTGCTGGCCCTTACCAGGGTGAACTGGGAAAACTTATAATTGCTCAGCACACGTGTCTACTAAAATCCCCCCCTTATGCGGTAGAGGAGGCATTTGCACTCATCCATATAAAATTGTGCACACATGTACGCGAGTACAGCCTATTTTATACCATGCGCACATAAGCGCGCATATTTTATAAATGGCCGTGTCCTTTAGCGCAAGCCAGCATGTGTGTGTGTACGTGTGCACCAGTATCAAAGTCACCGTCATACTATCCATTTGATCTTATTATTCAATCCATTAGGAATCAATGTACCCCAAGAAAAAAATAAATCACTACTCTAATCCCATAAAGCCCGGGGCAGATCCCAATCTCGGCCTAATTGGGCTTGACAGACCACAAAAAATGTTAATTCATTAACCGAATGGCCCATTTGTGTCCAGTGATGAACCAATGAAGCATTATCTCTTTTTATTCTGATGCCACTTCTGTGAATAATGTCTAATAATTTTATGAAGAATATCTATATTAAGTAGATTGTTTTGGCTTTAAAAATAAGTCCTGATCAGTGGCGACATAGGATATGCTGAACCATTGCGTTACGATCATGTGATGATGGCTTTTGTTGGCAGCTTCTTAGTAAGTGTAATAGTATGTGTTGTAAAAGCATATTATATACATATGATTTAGGATTATTTTGAAACAACACAGAACATTATCTCATTCTCTTATTCACCATTCCCTTCCTAATAATTCCTAACATTCAGTTTGCTTTTTTGATTGCCGCAGCACAGTGAGCCAACGATTTCAATGTGTTATCCACTATGATGCCTAGATCTCTTTCCTGGGCAATAACTCCTAATATGGAACCTAACATCATGTAACTATAGCATGGGTTATTTTTCCCTATATACATCACCTTGCCTGTGTCCACATTAAATTTCATCTGCCATTTAGATGCCCAATCTTCCTGTCTTGCTAGGTTCTCCTGAAATTTATCACAATCTGCTTGTGATTTAACTACTTTGAATAATTTTGTGTCATCTGCAAATTTTTTTTCTTTAATGTTTTATTTACACACTAGGATACACTATAAAATATTTTCAATATACAGATAACAGTATCTTCCGGATACAATAGTCACTGTCCCAAAGGAGATTATACAATTGAAAAATTAAACATTTAAATAGAAAACATTTTGCTAACTGTACTTGTGAATTGACATCTATTCTATCCATAAAGTAAATAAGTAATCCTGCGGGCAGTATTTTCCCTTTTTATTTCTTCTTATGCATACACAAAAACTACATTCACACCGTACTATCATATCAATTCACAGCGTAAACATGCCCAGCAAACGCCTCTGTCTCAATGTAGCAAGTATAACTATAAGCTAGAGAAGAAGGGTGAGGATATCTTTCCCAAACTCTCCTTTCCAATGAGTTGAATAAACAATAGATATTAGATTACGTCATAAGGGATTTGAGAGCAAGTGATAAGCTCTTTCCCATAACTCTATATATTCATCCGATATCTTCCTTTGGGCAAATAAAACATCCAGGCGCTCAATTTGTATCCAATCTGCAAGTTTTTGGTGCCACATCTGAGCATTTAGGACAATCTGTTTTGATCCAATGAAATAAGATGCCTGATTTAGCTAATAAAGTCACAATTCATATAAATGTAGCCAAGCTCTTGGATGCAGATGGGAGCCAACATAAAGAACCCAATAATACGGTACAAATTTCCCACAATAAGGAGGTTTGCAATGAGTGGCTGCTTCAGTGTCCAAAATGGAAATAATTTTTGCACACAGTACATAACTATGAACCGGCGTCCCTTTATACAACGTTCGATACACATATCCATGTCTCTCAGTTTCATTTTGTATGCCTTTATCCTGTCTATATACATTTTAGGGCAGATTTTAAAGGCCCGGTGCACGTAAATCCCGGCCTTTACGTGCAGCTCAGGAGCTGAAGTAAGTTGGGCCACAAAGGTAAAAAAAAATGTTTTTTTTCAATTTAGGGGTTGGAGAGGAGAGGGGAAGGAGAAGGGAGGGTAGGGTAGGGGGTAGGGAAGTTCCCTCCCAAAGGCTCTAACAACTCGACCTTTTCCGCATTAAACCTAAGTCTGTACCAGAAAGTGTGGTATTATTGTGTGTTACTTTCTTAAACATTATTACCATTGAATCATGTGCAAATATATCTGATATGATTTAGAGCTTTCATTACTGCATTAATTTGGGTTTGTGTATCAGTTGGTATAGTTTAAATATGCTGCTTTTTTAGGGTCTTAAGCTGATTATGCTGCTTCAAGATTTGTCTCTCTTTCTAGCTTGATGAGCTGTATATGCTATAATTTGCCCACAGATCATTGCTTTCCCAGCATTCCAAAAACAATCCCAAGTAATATCTGTTGTAAGATTAAATTCAATGTATTCTTTCCATTTGGCCTTGAGATATTCACAGAACTCTTTGTCATAGAATAATCCAGATTGCAACCTCCACTGAAATGCTGTTGTGTTCCATGTTTAATAATTATTTCCAACAAGATAGGTACATGATTTGAAACTGAAAATATATCTACAGATACTGTACAAATAGTGGAAAAGGCTCTCCTCTATTCATAAACCTTCGTTTTTCCTGTCAATAAGGTAGAATATCTCTATTCTTGTGATGTAATGAAAACCCGGTTACCAATTCAATGTTTTTGAAGCAGAAATAATATAAACCCATATGGAGCCATTCTCACATGCGACTTCTTAGCCTAATGACATCACTGGACGTCCTCATCTACAAATTTGATCACCTTACTCGTCTACCTCTTTCCAGATCATTTATTCATACATTAAAAAGCCCAGGTCCAAGTACAGATCCCTGAGGCACTCCACTGTTTACCCTTTTCCACTGAGAAATCTGACCATTTAATCCTACTCTCTGTTTCCTGTCTTTTAACCAGTTAGCAATCCACAAAAGGACATCACCTCCTATCCCAATGCTTTTTAGTTTTCTTAGAAGCCTCTCATGAGGGACTTTGTCAAACACCTTCTGAAAATCCAAATATACTACTTCTACTGGTTCACATGTATCCACAGGTTTATTAACCCCTTCAAAAAAAATGTAGATTTGTGAAGCAAGACTTCCCTTGAGTGAACCCATGCTGGCTGAGTCCTATTAAACCATGTCTATTTATATGTTCTGTGATTTTGATCTTTAGAATAGTTTCCATGATTTTTTCCAGCAATGATCACCCCTGGAACCCTTTTTAAATATTGGAGTTATATTAGCCACCCTCCAGTCCTTAGGTACAATGGAAGATTTTAATGATAGGTAACAAATTACTATTAATAGGTCTGAAATTTCATTTTTTAGTTCTTTCAGAACCCTGGGGTATATACCATTCAGTCCAGATGATTTGCTACTCTTTAGTTTGTCAATCTGGTCTACTTCATCTTCCACATTCACTGAGATTTTGTTCATTTTATCCGAACCATCACCTCTGAAAACTGTCTCCGGAAAGGGTATCTCCCCAGCATCCTCATTAATAAATAATGAAGCACATGATTTTAGTCTTTCTGCGATGGCCTTATCTTCCCTAAGTGTCCCTTTAACTCTTCGATCATATAAAAGTCCAACCAATTCACTCACAGGCTTCCTGCTTCTGATATATTTTAAAGAGATTTTATTATGAATTTTTGCTTGTACAGCCATTTCTTTTCAAATTCTCTCTTAGCCTGTCTTATCAATGTTTTACATTTAACTTGCCAATGCTTTGCTTTTTTCCTATTTTCTTCAGATGGATCCTTCCAATTTTTGAAGGAAGATCTTTTGGCTAAAATAGCCTCTTTCACCTCACCTTTTAGCCATGCTGGCAATCGTTTGGCCTTCCTTCCACCTTTCTTAATGTGTGGAATACAATTGGACTACACTTCTAAAATATTTTTCAACAATGTCCACACCAGTTGCAGCTTCATCCCCTCCCCCCACAGGACTGCAGGCAACCAGGAAATAGAATTGGAAGGCAGCCATATGTCCAGACCTGCATGAAGATTCAGAAGCTGTGTGCAGGTCCCCACCCGTGCAACTTGAGGAGAGAACATTAGTTCTGGACTGGTATCTTGGATGACCATAATGCACAGGCTGATTCAGATCTGGTTTTATTCTATTGTATGCATACAGATGTAGCTTTGATTTCCCTAATTAAGCCTGCATCTTCATTCGTGCAATGAGAAAGAACCAAAACTGGCTCAGTTTGTGTCTTTTGACATTACCCAAATGGCAATAGCAAATGACTTGTGCAAGCTGGAGTTCCACTGTTACGTAACCACAGCCATTTTAAAATTGGAAAGTATTTTTTTTCACACAAAGAGTGGTTAATGCATGGAACAATCTCCCAGTGGAGGCAAAAACGGTAACAAAATTCAAGCCTAGGTTAAGCTCACATGTGAAGAACTGAACAACAAGGCCAGAGATCAACTGGAATCCAAGACATAACAGGAAGGAATGTGGGCAGGTTAAATGGGCCTTAGGGTCCTTACTTGCTGTCATATTGTGTTTCTTTGTTGGGCCATAATCTTCTCCACTCTCTGTATCTCAGCCCTGACACATCCCCCATATCCATTCTCCCTTTCTGTATCTCAGGGTTATATTACATTACGGTAATACATTAATACTTATTTAGAGTCAGGAGTAAATCTGGAGTAGAAGAGGACCGGAAGGCTCATCTGCATACTGCTCCCAGCATCCCCCGGGAAACGACACCAGAGGTCACCGCGAGTGATCCAGGATTTGAACTCCACAGCCCCAACTTCCAAAAGCATTAGGTGTGTGAATCTCAAACCCTTCAAATCTTTGCGTCAATATCAATTTAATGGTGGTTGAAGAGGACTGGTAATTATAGCTTTGGGAAATCTTTGGAGTTAAAAATGTTTGGAGAAAGGTGAAATAGTGGGGTATATTCTTTAGAGTTTGTGTGTGTCTGAGATAATAAGCAAGCAAGAGGTAGTTAATTCTAGTATCTGTCTTTCCCACCCACCCCTATTCAACCCTTAATTTTTAGGCAGGAGACACTTTCTCATTAAAACTCAATCAGGGTCTTATCTAAATCATACAATTGCACCAGCCCTTATTGAGAGTTTAATCATCCTCTTGTAGGACACTAGCAGATTCACCTGTAAATTTAAAGTACTCTAATTCCAACTCCCTTAGTATCCTAAACTTAACTAGGAACTCAACAAAATTAAGATGAAGGCAACAATCCAGCAGCAAGAGGGGGGCTTTCCAGTCTTTTGCATTGAGTGTCACATGTATGATTTTTTACCTGCTGGTGAGAAACTGTATGTGTGCACTCGGTCCAAAGAGCTCCTGGCTCTCAGGGAATGAGTCCGATCTCTGGAGGCTAGAGTGGCAGACTTGCATAGCTGAGGGAGACAGAGAGGTACATTGATGAGACCTTCAGGGGCATAGTAGCCAAGTCCCAAATCCAGTCTAGCAGCCTCAGTGTTGCCTTAGATCAGAAAGGTCTCCGGTTGGAGAACATCACCCTGATGTAGCAGGAAGTGTTCCTGTAGCAAGGTCCTATTCTCCAGGTGATGTGTTGTCCAATCACACTGAGGACAAGTCTCCCAGGGCTACTGCCCAGGAGGGAAGGGCTAAGTTGGCCATCATAGCTGGTTATTCAATTATTAGAAATGTAGCTAGCTGGGTGGCTGGTGGACTAGAGAACCGCCTGGTAACTTGCCTGCCTGGTGCGAAGGTGGCAGTCCTCACACATCATCTAGTAGGATTATAGATAGTGCTGGGGAGGACCTGACTGTCGTGGTACAGGTGGGCACCAATGATGCAGGAAAATATGGGAGGTTCTGGAAGCCAAATTTAGGATTTTAGGTAGAAAGCTGAAATCCAGAACCTCCAGGATTTCTGAAATGCTTCCTATTCCATATGCAGGTCCCCAGAGGCAGGCAGAGCTCCGGAGTCTCAATTTGTGGATGAGACAATGGTGCAGGGAAGAGGAGTTCAGTTTTGTAAGGAATTGGGGAACCTTTTGGGGAAGGGGGAGACTTTTCCAAAAGAATGGGCTCCATCTTAACCAGAGTGGAACCAGGCTGCCTGCATTAACTTTTAAAAAGGAGATAGAGCAGCTTTTAAACTAGAACAAGGGGGAAAGCAGACAGTTACTCAGCAATGAATGGTTCGGAGGAATGTATCCTTGAAGGATACTAATGAAACAGGAGAGTTAGGGCATCCTAACAGAGAGGTTCCAATAAAAGCACACATAGTCCATGTGCCTATATGTAAAAAATCACCTGAGCTAAAGATTTTCAAATTATCCCTAACAACTGAAAAGCAGGTTATTAATGCAAACAAAAAACACACTTTGAAATGTCTGTATGCCAATGCCAGAAATCTAAGAAGTAAGATGGGAGAGTGTAGAGCAGTAAATGATGAAATTGATTTAACTGGCATCTCAGAGACCTGGTGGAAGGAAGATAATCAATGGGACAGTGCTATATCAGGATACAAATTATATTGCATGATAGGTAGGATCAACTTGGTGGGGGTGTGGCACTTTATGTCCGGGAGGGTATAGTCCAACAGGATAAAGATCATACAAGAGACTAAATGCTCAGTAGAATCTATATGGGTAGAAATCCCATGTGTGTTGGGTAAGAGTATAGTGAGAGAAGTATACTACAGTCTACCTGGACAAAATGGTCAGACAGATGATGAAATGCTAAGAGAAATCAGGGAAGCTAACCAATTTGGCAGTGCAGTAATAATGGGAGATTTCAATTACCCCAATATTGACTGGGTAAATGTAACATCAGGACATGCTAGACACAAAGTTCCTGGATGGAATAAACGACTGCTTCATGGAACAATTGGTTCAGGAACCAACAAGAGAGGGAGCTATTTTAGATTTAATTCTTAGTGGAACGCAGGATTTGGTGAGAGAGGTAACAGTGGTGGCGCCACTTGGCAATAGTGATCATAACATGATCAAATTTAAACTAATAACTGGAAGGGGGACAATAAGTAAATCTGCAGCTCTAGCACTAAATTTTTCAAAGAGAAACTTTGATTAAATGAGGAAAATAGTTACAAAAAAACTGAAAGGTGTAGCTGCAAAGGTTAAAAGTGTTCAACAGGCATGGACACTGTATAAAAATACAATCCTAGAGGCGCAGTCCAGATGTATTCCACGTATTAAGAAAGGTGGAAGGAAGGCAAAACGATTACAATCACGGTTAAAAGGTGAGGTGAAAGAGGCTATTTTAGCTAAAAGAAATCCTTCAAAAATTGGAAGACGGATCGATCTGAAGAAAATAGGAAAAAGCATAAGCATTGTCGTTAAGTGTAAAACATTGATAAAACAGGCGAAGAGTGAATTTGAAATAAAGTTGGCCGTAGAGGCAAAAACTCATTATAAAAACTTTTAAAAATATATCAGAAACAAGAAACCTGTGAGGGAGTTGGTTGATGTTCTTTCGTGGATTAAAAGACAGGAAATAGAGAGTAGGATTAAATGGACAATTTTCTCAGTGGAAAAGGGTAAACGGTGGAGTGCCTCAGGGATCTGTACTTGGACCAGTGCTTTTCAATATATTTATAAATGATCTGGAAAGGAATATGACGAGTAAGATTATCAAATTTGCAGATGAATCAAAATTATTCAGTGTGGTTAAATCACAGGCAGATTGTGATAAATTGCAAGAGGACCTTGCAAGACTGGAAGATTGGGCATCCAAATGGCAGATGAAATTTAATGTGGACAAGTGCAAGGTGTTGCATATACGGAAAAATAACCTATGCAGAAGTTACACGATGTTAGTTTCCATATTAGGAGCTGCCACTCAGGAAAAGGATCTAGGCATCATAGTGGATAATACATTGAAATCATCAGCTCAGTGTGCTACAGCAGTCAAAAAAGCAAACAGAATATTATGAATTATTAGGAAGGGAATGGTGAATAAAACGGAAAATGTCATACTGCCTCTATATCGCTCCATGTTGAGACCTCACCTCGAGTACTGTGTACAATTCTGTTCACCATATCTCAAAAATCCACTGGAGAATGTACAGAGAAGGGCAACCAACATGATAAAGGGGATGGAACAGCTCCCCTATGAGGAAAGGCTGAAGAGGTTAGGGCTGTTCAGCTTGGAGAAGAGACGGCTGAGGAGGGATATAATAGAGGTCTTTAAAATCATGAGAGGTCTAAAATGGGTAGATGTAAATTGGTTATTTACACTTTTGGATAATAGGACTAGGGGACACGCCATGAAGTTAGCAAGTAGCACATTTAAAACTTATCAGAGATAATCCTTTTTCACTCAACGCACAATTAAGCTGTGGAATTTGTTGGCAAAGGATGTGGTTAGTGCAGTTAGTGTAGCTGGGTTTAAAAAAGGTTTGGATAAGTTCTTGAAGGAGAAATCCATTACCTGCTATTAATCAAGGTGACTTAGGTAATGACCTCTGCTGCTACTAGCATCAGTAGCATGGGATCTTCTTAGTGTTTGGGTACTTGCCAGGTTCTTGTGGCCTGGTTTTGGCCACTGTTGGAAACAGGATGCTGGGCTTCTTGGATCCATGGTCTGACCCAGCATGGCAATTTCTTATGTTCTTAAGCTCATTGTCTGATTGTAAATATTACTAACCTTGACATAAGGCATGGGGTGTAACCAGCACAGAGCAGCAGTTACTACCATATTTAACTTCCTGGGCAGACTGGATGGACCATTTATTCTTTTTCTACTGTTGCTACTATGGAATCACCGCTAAAACAGAGGGTGGTGCAGTTTCTGGAATCATATGGATTGCATGATCCAAGGCAGCATAGTTTTACTAAAGGTTTATCTTGTCAGACAAATCTAATCAATTTCTTTGGTTGACCAGGGAGTTGGATCAAAGGAGACTGCTAGATTTAGTGTGCTTGGATTTCACTAAGACCTTTGACACAATTCCACCCTTGTATTGGAACCTAGAGTGGCTGACTGGGTTAGAAACTGGCTTAAGTGGCTGTAGACAAATGGTACTGGTAAATGGAGTTTACTGTGAGAAGGAAGGTATTACAAGTGGTTGCAGGGATCAGGGATCATTCCTGTAACCAGTTTTTTTTTTCAAAATTTTCATGAGCGACATAGCAGAAGGATTGTCAGGAAATGTATGGCTTTTTTTCAGATTATACCAAAATCTGCAACAGGATACATAGCTATGAAGGTGTGGAAAACATGAGGAGTGATATAGTGAAGCTTGAGGAATGGTCTAGAGACTGGCAGCGAAGATTTTATGCTAAAAAATGCAGAGTAATGCATTTAGGATGCAAAAAGCCAAGGGAGAGGTACAGTATTGAAGGTGAAATTCTAAGCACCAAACAGCACGATGATGATCTTAAGATGGCCAAACAGCTGGATAAAGCAACAGCAAAAGCCAGAAAGATGCTTGAGTGCATAGAGCGAGGCATGGTCATCAGAAAAAGAGGTGATATTGCCCCTGTGTAAATCCCTGGTGAGACCTCACTTGGAATACTGTGTGCAATTCTGGAGGCCACACCTTCAAAAGGATATAAATCAGTTGAAGTCGATCCAGAGGGTGGCTAGTAAAATGATTAGTGGTCTTCATTCTAAAGCATAAGGGGATAGACTTAAAGATCTAAAAATGCACACTGTAGAAGAAAAGTGAGATAGAGACAATTAATTATCTCAAAGGTTTCCTTGCACAAACTAGCTTCTTTCAACAGAAAGAGGGCTCTAATACGAGGGCTTATGGGATGAGCATGAAAGGTAGTAGACTCAGGAGTAATTTTAGGAAATATTTCTTTAGAGAGGATAGTGGATGCATGAAACGACCTCCCAGAAGAGGTGGTGGAGGCAAACACGGTATCTGAATTCAAGGAAGCATGGGATAAATACAGGGGATGTCTGAGTGAGTGATCGGAATTGTAAGCAGGGCCTGTGCATCCCATTAGGCAAACTAGGCTGTTGCCTAGGAAGCCAACCATTAGGGGGCACCGAAGAGCAGCCATGTGGGGCCCCAAGCAGAGCCTATCCTGCTCAAGGCAAAGAGTAGAGCTTCAGCGGACTGCAAGCAACACCCAAACTGTTCACGGCCCAGAGAAGCACACGCTCATCTGGCACAAATGAGGTAGGATTCAGGGCTGAGACCAGGGGGGTGGGTGCAAGGCAGGTTTGCCTAGGGTGCCTAATACCCTTGCACTGGCCCTGATTGTAAGGGCTAGATAAATTGGATGGATGGGAAAACTGGATGGGCCTTATAGTCTTTTCCTGGTCCACAGCTGTTTTTCTAACAACTAGGCCCACTCCTCCATTAATTTTGCATCAGTGGATGGAGTATATTGCAGTTTCCTCCTGTGCTCCAGACGTTGTAGCCTTCAGTTAGACTGTTGCAGTCCTGGGCACCATAATCATTTGGGGCCCTTAGGTGGCTTAATTGTAATGGCCTATAAGCAGAACAGGCTTTTTTTTTTTTTATTTCAATTTCACTTCACCTATCCATGAAACTGCAAAGAAAGTTGCATGGTGGGGACTGTAATATTCTTTGCAAGAATTAGATAAACAGTTGTAATAAAATGCAAACACAAGGGTC
Organism: Rhinatrema bivittatum; assembly: GCF_901001135.1. NCBI lineage: Eukaryota > Metazoa > Chordata > Amphibia > Gymnophiona > Rhinatrematidae > Rhinatrema > Rhinatrema bivittatum. The sequence goes on from NC_042617.1 coordinate 304,377,439, forward strand.
ACATCCTTGTAACCACGTCACCCCTACAGAAAGCAGCTGCAAAATCCTGTAGGCCTGGATGACTGCCCTCTCACCGCTCCCTGAGGACCGTGGGCGCTCCGGAGTCTGCTCTCTCTCTCTGCAGAGCTGCCCCGCTGCGATTCGCCACCGGACGGCGCTGCACGAGCGCAGCAGGGTTGCTCTCCGCGCCCCTCCCCTCCCGTCGGGCGCTACTCCAGCAGAACGTGCAGATAGGTAGGGCTTGGGGCTCCGTAAGCTGCTGCTCGCCCTCCCTCAGCGCGGATTCTGTTTGCCTTTTCACGAGCTCCCGGGAAGGCTTTCTCTGCTGGGTTTTGTTTTTTTTTTTTCTTTCTCTCTCTCTCTCGCCTTCTGAGACCGTGAGAACTACTCCCCCTCCCGCTCGCGCGCCAATGCAAGGGAGCCGCGTGCGCCCACGCACGGCGCAGCTCCTCGGAAAGCGGCGCTGACGCGTCCTTGCCGCGGAGGCGCCCTCCCTCGCTTCCTCCTCGCTCGCTCGCTCGTTTGCTCGGCCGGGAGCCTCGAGGTTATAAATAGCGCGGAGATTTCGGTTAATAATGCGTGGGAAGGAACTGGGTTTTTCCTGGGGGCCTAGTGTTTCCTCCCCGAGGTGCAGAGATGAGTCAGAAGCTAGTTGTTTACACACCACGCGCGCTTCCCCGGCTGCCGGAGGAGGTGGGAGAGGCCATGCACGTTCCCGGGAAGGGAGAGGACGGGGGGCATCTGCAGAAACAGCATATTCCTTCCCCCGATATATTTTTTAACCATTATTATGCATTAAGTTTGACACCACGTGTACAAATTGTCGTGCCAATAAAGTCACCTGGGAAATGTGCTGTGCAGGACTATTTCTCTTGGGTGTGTGAGTAAGCAAAGGTTAGGGGAGAGCGCACAGTTTAACTCGCAGTTGTGCTCACATACAGGCTGATTAAAAAAAAAAACCAAAACTGGGGGAGAGCAGGCGCCCACTTCTTTATTTAAATTAACGTCCCAAGCGCCTGAAGCGGTGGCTATCAGCTGGTCTGACAAACCGACGCTTAATTTTACTGGGGTCGGTTGTCAAACCCACCGACGTTTGGAAAACGGACGCCGGCAAAATTGAGCATCCGTTTTGCGGGCCGCCGGCAGATTTAAAAAACAAAATGATTTTTGGGCCTCTGACTTAATATCGCTATGATATTAAGGCCTGGATTTATCAAAATGCGGTAAGTACCGCATGCGATAGCAAAAGGGGCATGTTTTATGCTAATATAGCATTTATCGCAATTAGCGCTAATTACCTGTGCGAAGAGGTAAGTTAGTGCAAATTGCGATACCATTTTCAGATTCTGCGATAAGTGCCAGACCTGTTGTATTTCCTGCATTCAACCACTGGGGGACCATTGTTAATGGTCCCAGACACGAGAGAGAGAGAGAGAGAGTGCCATGGTAGGTCCACCTAGTAACTGGAGGTGGGGTTTAGGAAAGAGTGTAGGGGGTTAGGGGCCACTTTGACATTGTACGTGACACCTACGAACAGAACAGTGGTCTCATGAAGATTTGATGGCCTTCGGAGTGAGGAAACTCACTCCAAGATGAGATTTGGGCAATGTTCTCTCAACCTAGCTTGATGGACTGCCCAAATCTCATCTTGGAGTGAGTTTCCTCACTCCAAAGGTCATAGGTGTCACGTAGAATGTCAAAGTGGCCCCTAACCCCCTACACTCTTCCCTAAACCCCACCTCAAGTTACTAGGTGGGCCTACCATAGGGATACAAATACCTACCTATGGGCCATGATATTATGGCCAGTCTCACTCTCTCGCTCAACCCGTCAATTCACCTGAAATAGGCCTTACGGGAGACATCGCAAAGGGCGATGAAACCTTACCGCACGGTCACGGCAGCTATCGCACAGCCTAACGCAATTCAAAGAGGTGTAGTTAAAATCGGCGTTACGGCTGTGCGATAGCTCTTCGCAGACAGGCTAACCCAGCTCACTCTCCGCCCCTAACTCCTCCTATTTTCTGAATTTACCTCGCACCATACGATATGGTGCTATCGCATGCGTTAAACACGTTTTCGCATGCGGTAAGCCTATCGCATGCGAAAACGCCTTATCGCATTTTGATAAATGACCCCCTAAGTTGGAGGGTGTACAGAAAATCATTTTTTTCTGCTTTTCTGTACACTTGCCCAGTGCCGTCTGAAATCAACCACTGCCTTTGGACAGGTGTTAATTTCTGCGGCTTGGCCGCACATTTTACTTTCTGCATTTAGGGTGACTAACTAAGAACTTAAGAACATGCCATACTGGGTCAGACCAAGGGTCCATCAAGCCTAGCATCATGTTTCCAACTGTGGCCAATCCAGGCCATAAGAACCTGGCAAGTACCCAAAAACTAAGTCTATTCCATGCTACTGTTGCTAGTAATAGCAGTGGCTATTTTCTAAGTCAACTTAATTAATAGCAGGTAATGGACTTCTCCTCCAAGAACTTATCCAATCCTTTTTTAAACACAGCTACACTAACTGCACTAACCATATCCTCTGGCATGTGATCAGCGCTATTAGCTTCGGGTGGGTCGGTCGCGCTTTTTCCACGCACTATTATCCCTTACAGTATAAGGGGTAATCATAGCGCATCAAAAACGCACAGCCAAATGGGGGCTAAACGCCCATTCTGTATCTGCCTCATTATTTGTGTGCAAACTTTACTGCCGATGCAGCAAGGAGTTTTGTGTCCAAAAAAATGAGTGTTTAAGTTAGTGCCCTCTCATGCCAATCTCATATTAATGATACTATTAGCTATCATTCCCCAGTGCAGAGAGATGCACTGGTTTACCTCATGGTTTTTTAGCATTGGACATTTCACTTCCAGGGGCCTATGCAGTAAAAATGCATCGAAAGCGGGTGCTGAGTATTCTACGCCCGCTTTCCTAACACTCCCCCAGGCACTTCTCCTGGGGGTGCCATGAAATATTTACATTACAACTTGCGATGTCAAGAAGGCACCAGGATCAATTGCACGATCCTAGTGCCTCCTTGGCAGCGGCTCTCTGAGGGTTAAGAAAATGGATGCTGAATTTATCGGCATCCGTTTTCCTAACTGGTGCACAGCCATGGGTTCGGAAAACGGATGCTGGTTAACTGAGCGTCTGTTTCCCGAGCCTGACTACCGGCACGCTTTTAAAAATGTTTTTTTTTTGTACTCTTTAAAACTTTCGTTCCTCCAACTTAATATTGTCACGATATTAGGTTTGAGGATGTACAGAAAAGCAGTATTTTCTGCACGTGAAGTGAATAACTAATAACCTTGTGGACATGCATTTGTATGTGATGAACACTATTAGTTTCCTGGCGCGTTGGATGCACGTTACAGAGACACTAATTCCCTTATAGCATAAGGGGCTGTGGATGCGCCTCTAAAACCTACATCCAGCTGCTAGTAAACCAGTGCGCTTGGCTGAGCGCACTGTATTGCATCGGCCCCCTAGTCTGAGGTATAGTAAAGTTTCCAGGGCTAATGTTAGTCTGTAGGCATAAGCTGGTGTAGTTGGGATTTATGCACAGAAAATATTCTTTGAGCAAAAAAGTGTTTGTTTTTGTGTGTATAAATCATGAGTGTGAGTCTCCTTTTTCCCGCTGAATTATAACGTGTGCTCGAGCTATGCAAAAAGCTTCATGCACATTTTAACTTGGAGTTGCATGCTTTTTAACTCCCGATGCATTAGCATACAGTTGCTTACTTCAGCGGGAATTACATTTTTTTTTTTACCCCATGGATTAAAAAACCACTTAATTTCAGTGCACAGGTTTAATGCACTTCATACTTTAGTCTTTCATACATTGAGCCCATTGATAGGCATTAGGCTTGTCTGTGGTCACTTGTGGGACCCACTTGTCTGTAGGAATGAAGAGCAAGAGCTGCCACCATGGTCCTACGTTCAGAATCATAATCGCACCTAATCTTGAAACATGGAGAGGAGAGGGACATGTGCACCAACTTCAGTTAAGTGTATCAGAAGTGTGTTTGTCCTTAGTAGGAAGAGGGCTTGCAGTAACTGTAACATGGTTTCAGGAGCATGTCACACTGTGGCACTGTCTTTCAGTGGCTTTAGCGTCATGTTGTGATATATTACACACAACGTCATTGGCTTCAGAATCATGTTGTGATATATCAATAGAGTTACAATGGAACAACATTCTTGCAGGGTATAGTGTGCTACTATAGTGATACTGTGCAATGTGACACTATAGCACACTGACACTTTTTTTTTGCTCAATAGTGTCCTTTTTATTTTCTAACAGGAGGTTTAATCCTGTTTTGGCAATGGTTGTTGCATCATTGTGGCCCCAGAGAGGTTGTTTTGGCAGGGCCTTAAGCCCTTATTTTACAGGGTCTTGCTCTCGGCCAAGAAGGGACTGTCCTCAGCTCATGGCTCAGACATTTGCACTTGATCCTATCCAGTGAAGTCATAGCATAGTGTCACAATATATTTAGCCTGTTGTAGAGATCTAGTCCAGTCCTGGATGAAACTAAATTTTTTTTTGTAGACTGTGATACCTTTTACTGGACCAGTGTAAGAATTATCCTGAGATGATGCTGTACATGACCTTTCCAGACCACTAGGGTGACCAGCTGGTACCATTTGTTTCAGAACAGGTTGATTCTGCCCTAGTTTTGCCCTGTTGCATGCATACATTCATATTTCTGATTTCTCTAAAGAAAAGCAGGAGCTGCAAGGCCATGCCTGCAGTGGTGGAGTAAACCAGTACTGGATCTGCCTGCTCTGAAAAAAATAAAACTACCTGGTCACTCTCAAGCTATGGAGTTGATTTTCAGATTTGATTATTCTACTTTCCAAATCTGAGTTCAAGGCAAAGCAGAAATCAGGTACAGCAGGTAGTTCGCTGCCCCCAAAATGCTTACAAGTTTTAGTCCTGGGGGAATTCTGCGCTACTGCGGAGTGCAGAATTCCCCCCTGCGCAGAATTTGGCAATTCTGCGCAGAAAAATAGCAGAGGAGACCCCGGCATGCTGTGAATGGAGCGCACAAAGACGAATGCCCGCGTGTGCCGCGAGACACGCTCCGCTCACAGCAAAAATGAAGGCCCAGGTGCGCCATTCGCAGCGAAAATGGAAGGCCCCCATGTGCTGCGGAGTGTGCTCCGCTCACAGTGAAGATGAAAGGCCCTCATGTGCCGCGAACGGAGTGTGCTCTGCTTGCGGCGAAGATAAAGGCCCCGGCGAGAGAGAATGTGTGTGTGTGTGAGAGAGGAGATTGGAGGGGGTGTGAGAAAGGGGAGGGGGTGTGGGGAGGGGAGGGTGAGAGAGCATGGGAGATTAGAAGGGGGGGGATGCTTAAGTGGGTGCCAGAGAGAGGGAGCCTATATGAGGAGATTGTGAAGGAGTGTGTATGTATGTGAGAGATTGGGAGCTCGTGGGTATCAAAAAGGGATTGTGTGTATGTGAGGGTGCTAGCCTGTGTGAAGGGATTGTGTATGTGTGAGACAGCCTGTGTGAAGGGCTGCGTGAGAGAGAGACATAGGTAGTATGTGTGAGAGAGAAAGGGAGCTTGTGTGTATGTGTATGCAAGAGAGAGGGAACCCTGTATGAGGGGATGTGTGTGCGAGAGAGTGAGGGAGCCTGTATGAGGGTGTGTGTATGTGTATTAGAGAGAGGGAGCATGTGTGTGAGAGTGGGAGGGACAGAGGGAGCCTGTGTGAGGGACAGTACTGAGAACGGGGTCAAACTCTGGGACAGGTGATAGAGTGGAAGGGGTTGAGCCTAGGGGTGGAGGGGAGAGATACTGGCAGGTGGAGGAGTTGGGGCCTGAGAGGGCAAAGTATCCAGGGGAGTAAGGAGAGCAAGTGGAAGGGACACTTACAGTGAATTTCTAGGGAAGTTCTGCACAAAATATTTAAAATTCTTCATCTTTATGTAATAACTTTTTTCTGTATTAATTTAAAATGTAATTACTTAAAGACTGCAAGACTTTACAGATAACAAAAAGTTCTCTGATTTTTTCTTTGGAGGGTTCAGCCAATACACAATTATAGAAAAAAGGACCAAAAGCACCTCTCTTTTTTTTGGTTATGCAAGAAAATTCTTTTTGGATTTATCCACTAATATGACCTCATATAGGCATTTTTTGGAGCCAATTTGAATGAGTGTGCTGCATAGCAAGTAGTATATTTCGCACTACCACTCAATATATAATCATAGGTCATCTAACGTCAATTTTTTAATTTTTTCTGTGCTAGTTTCACCATTGTTGTGCTCATTTCATCATCATAAAACTTCTTATATTATTACTTTTCATGATAGTACTATAACTTAGCTTGTTCAAGACATCAAGATTGAAGAATCTGAGCGGCTCTGTGCCGTGAGGATGACTTGCCCAACACGGTCCGTGTTTCGGTTCTCCACCTTCTTCATGGGGCCATGATATTAGTTGCTCAGTCAATGTTCCGTCTTCTGAGAAATCCGTCTCTTCAAGCGGTTGAAGAGACGGATTTCTCAGAAGACGGAACATTGACTGAGCAACTAATATCATGGCCCCATGAAGAAGGTGGAGAACCGAAACACGGACCGTGTTGGGCAAGTCATCCTCACGGCACAGAGCCGCTCAGATTCTTCAATCTTGATGTCTTGAACAAGCTAAGTTATAGTACTATCATGAAAAGTAATAATATAAGAAGTTTTATGATGATGAAATGAGCACAACAATGGTGAAACTAGCACAGAAAAAATTAAAAAATTGACGTTAGATGACCTATGATTATATATTGAGTGGTAGTGCGAAATATACTACTTGCTATGCAGCACACTCATTCAAATTGGCTCCAAAAAATGCCTATATGAGGTCATATTAGTGGATAAATCCAAAAAGAATTTTCTTGCATAACCAAAAAAAAGAGAGGTGCTTTTGGTCCTTTTTTCTATAATTACTTAAAGACTGTCATGGAAATTGTGTTATATTGACCAATATAAAGTTTGCAGAATTTTAAGTTTTTATGTGCAGAATTCCCCCAGGAGTAAAGTTTGTACCTGAGGCCATGGTGAATGAGATGACTTGGGTGGAGATCACAAGGAGCATCAGCGGAAGTGGGATATGAACCCTGGCTTCCCTGGTGCTCATCCTGTCCTCTAACCACTAAGCTGTGACTTCACTTGGAAGAGCAGAAATGTTTTATTCCAGTTCCTCTTTCAAAAGCCACCTAGAAATTCATCAACATGGACAGCTCGGCAAATGAGTGGGAAAACCAGGACTGGTTGCATCTCTTTAAATCTGTTTCATTAAACTGGATGTTGAGTTCTGCTGCCTGCTAACCTTGCAGCGTGAGGCCTTGTCACTGCGTAGGCTGCAGAAGTACCTCTAGCCCCCAGTACCTATCCTTTGAGCACTTGGAATGCTGCAGGAAATGCACAGACTTGGCATTGGCTTCATTTTAAACTGAAGACAAATAACATGATAGGGTTAAATGTGCCTTTTCTTGTCTGGAAAAGGTTAGGACTCTTGCTGAGCATAAATAGGTCACCTGTCGATAAGTGCTGTTGTGGGACAGGTTATGCAAGACTTAAATTTTCCTCTCCGTGGCTTTCTGTTTGACTCACACCTGATGCCCTCCCCTCACACTCTTGAAAATTTGAATCTGTAGCGTTAGTCCAGGAAGTCTGGTTACAATTACAACCCACCTCGCCCCTAGGGATTCCCAGAAAGAGGCAGCCCTCCCGCCTCCCCCCTCCCCCCTCCAATCCCTTCAAGAGAAAAAAAAAACATCTCTAGACCGGACATCCTGAACCGAAAGTATAGGTATCAGAAACTAAAAATAACCACTTGCTGAAGCTGGGAGCGTTTCCCTTACAGAGTGATGTGAAACCTAAGCAAGGGCAGAGCGGGGCCGAGAAAGAGGTGACGGGATCGTCACAGTGCGAGAGAGAGAAAGGAGACCAGGGAGTTTGCAGCTGAAAAATGTTCATTTCTTTCGTCACATTCTTGTTTTGGTGCACGTTAAAACCCATTTGATGCGTGTTAACATGATTTAACGCATACTAAATCGATTAGCGTGAGCCAAAATAAAAAGTGAACACATGCCGGCCGAAACAAACATCAGCACATCCATAAAGGAAGGAAAAGAAAAGGAAAGCAGGAGAGACAGAACTACCCTCCCCCCCAAAACCTCTCTCCCTGTCTTCTTTCTCCATGTCAGCGTACCTCTTGTTGGAAGATATTAAAGCAATAGAAGTCGACAGATCAAGATCGTTTGCTCCACTGAAAAGTTGCTTGGACAAATCCTTTTTGAATATCGATCTCAAACTGTTTAGTTTGGGTAGCAGGCTGTTTCAGCTGGGATATAAGAAGTTATTAAGATTCGTGGCCTGCGGGTAGGCCCCGCGAGCCGCAGCATTTGACCTCGACGCCAGTCAGTATCATGGCAGCTGGGAGCCGCCCGAGTCAGTCTCCCACATCGCCTTGTTTCTCCTGTCTTCCCCGAAGTGACCTGGCCTTAGCGGGGCAGGGACGCCGCTAGACCCAGCATCCCCCACGCCGCCATGACCTGGCATATGCACACATTGTATGCGCACAGTGGCAGGAACCCCTGAGCGACGCTTCCAGATGACGTCAGTCTTTTGGACTATTTATTAAGCCAAGGCCCCGCAGCAGTTCCTCGCCTCAGCAGCGGGGCTCCTGCTTGCAGTACGTGTTGCTACTTCTTACATTCCTAGTTCCTGCCTTCCAACCTTGCTTTCTAGCCTTGCTTCGTCCAGCCTTGTCTCCCAGCCTCGCTTTGTCTCCCTTTTTTTGTCTGACACAGTGTTTTCGTCCACCTTTGGCTTGCCTCTCCGGACCTTGACCTTTTGCCTCGACCTGACTGCGTTTGCCTGGCGGTTGGGTCTGATCCCTTGCCTGACCCTGACTATTCTCGCTAGCAGCCTGCCCCGACCTTGGCCAGTCTCTGACTCTGTTAGCCTGTTGCCTGCCGGACCCTGGTGTGTCTCTGGCCTCTAGCTATCACCAATGCCCTAGGGACCTGCCTAAGTCCTGGTCAGCCGCCAGAACCCAAGCATTCAACCTGCTGGGGGAGGTGGCTGGCAAAGGTGAAGCTTCAGACTGTCCCACTACAGGGCGCATTCGCCAGCTGCCAGTGTAGGCTTCGGGGCTTCACTCTCAAGGGTGCATCAACTACGCTGCAGCTCTAAGGGCTCACACACACCCCCATCCCATTTTTTATTTCTGGGTTTTGGCAGCTATCATCTCTGCTGTTAGGTGATTCCAGGTATCTCCCACCCTCTTGGTAAAGAAGTATTTCCTCATATATATATATCCCCTTTCTAACATGGTATTGTGACTATTGGTCCCTGTACAGTGCAAAATTACAAAGGGGCTACATACATAATGCCCTTTCAGAGCCAGTGGAGAAAAATCAGACTTCCCACAAAAGAACGAGCAAGAAAAAGTGCACAGTTCTCTGCAGCAAAATATGTTGCTTGAGGTCAGATTCCTCCAGTACATGTTCACCAAAAGAACAGTGGCATGAGGTTACCAATAGAACAGAAGTCAGAAAATTCAGGATTGTAGTCACAAGGGTAATCATAACTCCGCAACCTTTTCAGTCGTCCGGTGATTCTCCCGCAGTTATTTCAGTGCATGCTAGTCTTTGTTTAAGGAGCCTTGGTCGCATCTTTCTCATACTTTATAAACAGGAAGTACAGGGGTGGTGGGCAAAGAAAGAAAGGGAGGCGGAGAAAAGCAGTTGTGCTCTCACCCACCCAGCTCCTTGTCATGTTTAGATGGAAGTTCACAATCTCCTTGCCCCATATGCAAAGGGCACGTGGAGTAGATTTGCCTGTGGGTAGGAATCAGAAAAGCTCAGGACACGGGTAGACGGGGGCGCACTGAGGAACCTGCATCTTGGAGAAATCGAAAATGAACACAGGCATCTTCCTCATCTCCTACTATTAAAAGGAAAAAAAAAGTAGGTGGAGGGGCCCCTAGGCTACAGCCGATTAAAAAAAACAAAACAAAACATGAGTCATTCCTGGTTTTTCATACTGAGAAGAATCCTTTCCAGAATGATCCAAAATGGGACATCAGGACCAATGTGTGATTAGCTTTTAAAAGTAATTTGAGTCATAAAAACATTATTGCATCTTAACTTGGAAAAGGTGTTCTCAGTTGCTTATAAACAAGGTTATAACCCCCCCCCCCCCTCGGCAATAGCTAAATGTCAAATTTAGAAGGGGACATCCTGGTGTGGGTAGGTTGGGGTTACTAAGTGGCTCCAGGCCATCAGGTGCCATATAGAATTGTCTTCTGGGAGTAAAATAACTTACTATCTACTGATTTATTGCCTTAACCCTGGTGCTAGTGGAGCCAGAATCTTGTGATCTGAAAATAGAGAAAAAAGGCCAGACACTGCAGATTTTATAAAAGTGTTGCTTAATCCAGTGTGTGAAAAACTGTTTTGGTCCTGTAACAGGACCTTCGTCAAGATTACAAATGAATTACTGCCTTCCTCTCCAGCCACCAGCGCCACCACACGTGCTCAGCACTCTTCTACATACAAGTTAAAGCTTGTCAAAATCCATATGTGGTGGCCAGCATCAGTTCATATTTGGACTGACAGGCCTTCCCTCTGTTTTACAATCATAATGGGATTCTGGCTCCTATTATGGCTGTTCCACTCGCTGGATCACTGTTTCATAATAAATTTTGTTTTATTTGATTTTATGACTGTAGCATTGTAATCTGCCTAGTGTTGGCAGTAGAGCAGACTAGAAATTTTTGAAATAAATATTCTCTCGGAAGACAATTCTCTATGGTATCTAAGAGATTGCCAGTACGAGATGTATTTTAAAGTTGCTTGATGGTGTAAAAAATAAATGTGGGTTTTTAGGAGTGGATTTTCCTGCCTTTATAATATTTCCAGTGCGACAGGGGATATTCAAGACATTTCAGCACGCATGGATCGTAGAGTAGAATTATATAATAACCAATAACTATGCGGACCAGATAATATTTAAACCTGATAACAAAGAAGCATATAGCAAAGATAAGAGTGATGCAGTTTTCAGAGTTGAAGAGACTGAAATAATGTGAAATAGACTGGTAACAGTCATGAATTCATTCCAAGTGAATACATTCCAAGTGAATATCACAGGACTAAATGGATTCCCTGGGGCTTTAGGATCAGGAATAGACTGATCATCTGCAGAAATAATCCTGATTTTTGTAAGAAGAGGTTGCAGATCTTGAAAAAGTACCCGCTTGATCTGATTTCACTTGCTATAGAAGAAGCAGGCAATTGAATTTGTCCGATTCTTAAGATGAAACATGAAATCCTTCAGTTGCAAACTAGATTAAAATGTTAAATTTTCCTCATTTATACAACAAAAAGAGTTTGAAGACCGGCTATCTGCAAAGATTGACAAGTTTATAAGGAGCGGGGAAGCGTGGAGACAGGGTCTCTGGTATAATGACACTGAGGCTACCCCGAGGAGCGGGGAAGCATAGAGGCAGGATCTCTGGTACAGTAGCGCAGAGGCTACCCCGAGGAGTGGGGAAGCACGGAGACAGGGCTCCAGGAATGGAAGCGCAGAGCAGGACCCCAAGGAGCGGGTACCCAGAGCCAGAGTCCAAGGCAGGAACCACAGGTCAGGAGAAACAGGAACAAGCACCAGGGAACTTGTTGCCAAGTCGGTTAGCGTAGGCCAAAGGAGGGGCTTAAATATCTCATGCTTGTGATGTCATCAGCCAGGGTCAACCCTGGAGTTCCCGCCATTGGCCCTTTAAAGGGAGGACAGATGGCGTGCGTACACGCACCTAAGGAGGCCCAGAGTCGGAGCATAGGTCGGTGGTGTCCCAGCCGCCACATGGGGCATGGAGAGCCAAGAGGAATGCGGCGGCAGCGGCTGGCCACAGCCACAAGTTCACCTGGAGTGGAGAGCCAGGCATGACATGACGTGAGTAGGGTCGGCTGCAGACGGCTGCAGCCGACGGTCATAACACGCACATAACCACTGATACACGCAGAAGTGCCAGGCCAGCTAAAAGGGGCAGGCTGGGGGGCATGGTCTGGGCGGGGCAGGTGCTGGCCAGGACAGTGGCCGTTAGGCCCTGTCCTGGGGAAGTGCACGCCGGCAGCTGGCCAGCACACGTAAATTACTTGTGCTCTGAAGGAGCAGGTAAGTTAAAAAAAAAAATGCTAGTTAGGGTTAGTTTAAGGGTCAGGAAGGACAGGAAAAAGGGAGGAGGAAGGGTAGATAGTGGTAAAGGAAAGTTCCCTCCCAGTCCGCTTCTTAATTGGAGTGGACTGGGAGGGAACTGGACAAAGACCCGATTGCATCGCCACGCATAGATTACAAAATCCCCCCCTCTGCATGCATGAGAGTTTCTTACAGATACACTCGCACGCTGCCTGCCTGCTGTAGAAGAGAAGTTCAGTCTTACCCTGCTGATGGTATACTGTTAACCTCTGACATTGTTTCTCCTGCTTGCTAATAGCACAGGTAGAACATAGTGACTGAAGGGCACATCTTGCTTTCTCTTCTAAATCTAAAGCTTTTTTCCTAATCTTTTCTTTAACTGAAACTTTGAAGCAAGGAACTTCAACATATCTACTTTCTCTGAGATCCAATAAAAGAATGTCTGAGAACAAACCGATCACTGGCTGCTCAAAATGCTCTTAGTTTGAAACTTGTTCAGCACTTATAGATAAATGAAATACTGATTTGTCCCTTGAACTTGATGATGATGACTGGGGTAACATTTGACATGCTACTTTACGACTGTCTAGATGTAATAAATTGGTATTCCGTCTCCTGCATAGAACATATAATGTATTTTGCAAAATTTAGTGCGGCTAACCCGCTGTGTTTGAGAGGTTGAGGTATACCAGCATCCTATCTACACATGTGGTGGGATTGCCTGCCCTTAACAACTTTTTGGGTACAGGTGCAAGATTCAGTTTTGCTTACTGCACCCTTTTGTTTATTGGGTCGATGGGAAGAAGATCCACCAAGCAAGCAGACTCGGACACTTATAGTGCATTTAATACGTGCTGCATGGATCACCATCGCTTACTTCATGACACATTAGGGCAATATGAATCCACTGGGCGACTTATTAGAAATGGACAAACAATTATTGGATGGATGAGTAAAGAGGTATTTTGTGTTTGGTATTTGCCCGACATACTTAGGTTTATGTTCTGTTCTGTCTGGGCTCACATGCTCTGTGATATGTACATGCTGTTCCTCTAATACCTGTTTTTTCATGTTTGTATCTTTAAATAAAGAGAAAAAATGCTCTTAGTTTCACTTTCACCTAAAAGAAAATGATAAAGGCAAATCCATGCATCTGCCAGTTAGGATAGGCTGGTTGAAAAACTACTGAAACATGATTGGTACTGCTGCTTTTTTGTCTCATTCCCAACCAGCTCTGCTCTGGGACAAAATAAATTGAAAAGGACTTATATTTTTTGGGAGGACTGCACCCATTCAGTTTGGATAACCTGAACCAAACATTGGCTCATTTCATATTCTGATCATTCAAATGCACATCCCTATGTAATATGCAATGATTATAAGGAAAATAGACCGTGGGTAAAAGGAAACAGAGAGTAGGATTAAATGTGGAAAAGGAAGTGGAAAAGGGTAAACAGTGGAGTGCCTCAGGGATCTGTACTTGGACCGGTGCTTTTCAATCTACCTTATAAATGGCCTGTGACCGACGGCCCGCAAATGCGCAGTAGAGCGCAGCTCTACTGCGCATGTGCGGGCAAGGATGTCGATCAGAAAAAAAAATGGCGGTGGGGGCCGCAGGAGCGGGAGGAGAAGCAGCGGCGCCGCGAGCGCGCGCGGTGCCGCTGCTTCTCCTCCCCAGATCTGCCGGCAGATCTCGGGGGGGGGGGTGTCGCTCCCGCGCCCCCCCCACCGAGATCTGCCGGCAGATCTCGGGGGGGGGTGTCACTCCCGCGCCCCCCCCCCCCCCCCGAGATCTGCCGGCAGGAGCGGGAGGAGAAGTAGCGGCACCGCGCGCGCGCGGTGCCGCTACTTCTCCTCCCCAGATCTGCCGGCAGATCTCAGGGGGGTCACTGCCGCGCGCGCGGGAGTGACCCCCCCCCGAGATCTGCCGGCAGGAGCGGGAGGAGTTAATGGAGCCGGGTGAGGGTTGCGGGAAGTTGCGCTTACGGCGCCGGGAGGAAATGGAGGTGGGTGGAGGGAGAGGGGGACTGAGTGAGTGGGAGGGAGAGGGGGACTGAGTTAGAGGGAGGGAGGGAGAGGGGGACTGAGTGAGTGGGAGGGAGGGAGAGGGGGGACTGAGTGAGAGGAGAGGGAGGGTGGAGAGGAGTGGGTGGGGGAGGGGGGTGGTGAAGAGTGAGGGGAGAGAGAATGAGGGGGAGGTGAGAGACAGAGGGATGTAGCCCGTTTTAACGGGCTTTACGGCTTGTATATTTATAAATGATCTGGAAAGGAATACGACGAGTGAGGTAATCAAATTTGCGGGTGATACAAAATTATTCAGAGTAGTTAAATCACAAGCAGACTGTGATACATTACAGGGGGACCTTACAAGACTGGAAGATTGGGCATCCAAGTGGCAGATGAAATTTAATGTGGACAAGTGCAAGGTGTTGCATATAGGGAAAAATAACCCTTGATGTAGTTACACGATGTTAGGTTCCATATTAGGAGCTACCACCCAGGAAAAAGATCTAGGCATCATAGTGGATAATACTTTAAAATCGTCGGCTCAATGTGCTGCAGCAGTCAAAAAAGCAAATTGAATGATAGGAATTATTAGGAAGGGAATGGTTAATAGAACAGAAAATGTCATAATGCCTCTGTATCGCTCCATGGTGAGACTGTACCTTGAATACTGTGTACAATTCTGGTCGCCGCATCTCAAAAAAAAGATATAGTTGCGATGGAGAAGGTACAGAGAAGGGCAACCAAAATGATAAAGGGGATGGAACAGCTCCCCTATGAGGAAAGGCTGAAGAAGTTAGGGCTGTTCAGCTTGGAGAAGAGACGGCTGAGGGGGGATATGATAGAGGTCTTTAAGATTATGAGAGGTCTTGAACGAGTAGATGTGATTCGGTTATTTACACTTTCGAATAATAGGAGGACTAGGGGGCATTCCATGAAGTTAGCAAGTAGCACATTTAAGACTAATCGGAGAAAATTCTTTTTCACTCAACGCACAATAAAGCTCTGGAATTTGTTGCCAGAGGATGTGGTTAGTGCAGTTAGTGTAGCTGGGTTCAAAAAAGGTTTGGATAAGTTCTTGGAGGAGAAGTCCATTAATGGCTATTAATCAATTATACTTAGGGAATAGCCACTGCTATTGCATCAATAGCATGGGATCTTCTTAGTGTTTGGGTAATTGCCAGGTTCTTGTGGCCTGGTTTTGGCCTCTGTTGGAAACAGGATGCTGGGCTTGATGGACCCTTGGTCTGACCCAGCATGGCAATTTCTTATGTTCTTATGTTCTTAAAAGGAGTACTCAGAGGATTTGAGGGAAGAATTAGACAGAACAAGCTCCGGTGGTGAATCTCAACAAGAATATTCAACTTCAGAAAAGCTGTTTTCTTGAAAAGGTTTTAACAGAAAATACAAGGAAAACCCAGCAACAAAAGAAAACATGTTAGAAGAGGGGGTAGAAAAGCAAGGATAGAGATTACAATTACGAAATTGTCCGAAAATGTAATTTTTAATTTATGAATCAGAAACTTGAATTCTGTGAAACATCTGTTTTGAGTAAGGGTCTCAACTTTGTTCCAACCAATGTGTTTAACAGTTTTAAATGTGAAGTTTGGCTATTTAAATTCTAGAGGCTGATGAAACTTAAACCTCATTTTTTTCTGGATCCGTGGATCCCTAGAGACCTCACGCTGTAACGTTAGTTCAAACGCACTCTTGCCCTGTCAATGAGTAATCCGTCTATTAAAACGTTTTTCAGAATGATGTGGAGAGATTATTTACCTTAATCAGAAAGAAACTATAGGAATTCGAGTGAGGGAGATCATCAATAAACCTGCTGATGAGGAGGTGGGAGGAAGGGTCGTGGTTTAAGATTATGCGGGCTGTTGTCGAAGCGAACTGGAACTTTTGCTATGCTCTGGGTTTTTGTATCGCTGCTCAGGCTAAGAAGGATAGATGTCATGGAAATGTGAGAACTGTGCTGATTTGCCACTGGCTTCGCTTCAGCTAGTCAAGAAGATCCGGTCCTTGTACGACTGCCAGCACATAGGTGAACTTTGAGTCCTGTTTTCTTAGAGAAATCAGAAGTGCAAGTCCCCGAGCAGTGGGGGGCAAACACAAGATTGGATCAGCTTCACCAAGAGAAACCGAGCCAGTTGGCAACCCTAAAATCGCTGATGCTAATTGTATTGACAAAATTCAGATCCCCATCACTTTTTCCTTGTTAAAAGGGGAGAGGCTATAAAATTGAAGCACCACACAATTGGCAAGTAACAAACCTCGCTGGGCCATAAAAAAAACAAAAGAAACGACAATCGGTGACCCTTGTCGATGCTTGCCAGCTCCCCCGCCAGTGATGTGTGGCTCAAGTATGTCCCCGCAGAAATCACATCCTCGGGCTGGGAGCCACGCAGCAACATCTGGAGCGGGCTTAAGTCTCTGGCTGTTCTGTCCTGTTGGCTGCAGGCTCCTCCGTTTAATTCTTTCAGCCTCTGCTCTTGTGCAAAGCCAACCAATGGAAAGATGGAACAGCAGAATTTTTTTGTGCTGGTTTGTGATTGCGTTATATATTTATTATTAATGTATTTATGTGAAACCGCATTGAATAATTTACTGGAAATTTGCAGAATATAACATCCTATAAATAAAGAAGGTTTGGCACTCTTGAGAAATGCAGTCACTGGGCAGCTCAAGGTAGGGATGCCAGCACGCTCCATGTCATAAGGGATAGGCTGAGTCAGTCCTGCTCTTACCCTCATTGAATCTCAGACTTGTAGTTCCTGCCTTTTTATTTTTATTTTTCTTTTGCCCCAGCAGTTTCCTCCTCCTCCTCCATTTGGGTTTTTAGCTCAGTTGGAGCCCAACCTCTGCTGGGTTATGGCACCATTGAGCCTTTATTCCTAGCTACCATGGTTTTCCTCTCCTAGTTTTATGTCCCTCATCCAATTCAGTCCAGCCATCAAAGTGAAGGTTCTTGGCTAGTGGCATCTTGTGGAACATGGACAAAGTTGACCCCCTAAGTCTGGCCACTAGGGATCGCTGTTGAGTGATGGCTAATTCTCTACAACAGCCCTAGTCCAGACCCACCTGGGGAGCAGAGTCATGACCCAGGAATCAAACTCAGGTCCTCCACATGGTAGGGTACCACTAACCTCTAGGTTAAATGAAGCAAAACCAGGACTGGATCAGCCTTTCTCTGACGGCCTGTTAGTAACCCTAACAACATATAATTTGCAGCTTGAAATTAGAGTTGGAAATTAGTTCCATTTCTGCTGATCAGGCATGCAGGGACTTGGTAGTTCCTGCTTTTCTAAGGGAAATTAGAACTACCAATCTCTGCATACCGGGGGGGGGGGGGGGGGGGTTGCAAAACCAAGACTAGATCTGCCTGGCCTGCAGAAATGGAGCTAGTTGCAATTCTACTTGAAGGAAAACTCCTATTGGTATCTTTTTATTTACTTACCCTACACATGGCTAAAAACAAATAAATAAGAGTTTTGAAAGTAATAAACCACAGCACCACCTCAACCCCAGTCTCCCAAGAGTGGAAGACGCTATCTCATTAAAGTCAGTGACAACACGGTTCTTGTACATTTAAACTGATTGTCATCAGCATGTGACATCTGTTTTGGGGCCTGAGGTTTGGTGACGCGGCCTTTTTATTATTTTTTTTTTTCCAAACTGGAACCATGATATGGTGCAATATCTGAGGAGAAATATTTGGAAAACATTAATATGTTTTCCAAATATTTCTCCTCAGATATTGCACCATATCATGGTGCAATATCATGACTACTTCAGCATGATGCTTTGAAATAAGTGTTAATATTACTATCTCCTCGGTGCAGGATTGAAAAAAATAGAAACCGAGATGCTGCGTTAGTTAACCCGCCTATTCCCCATCCATACATTTTTTCTTTGCTGCTCTTGCCTCCTTCCCCTCTGTTAAGCGATCCACTACAGCAGTGGTAATGATTGCCTAGAATCATTAAGAAGCAGTAGTGCTGAAAATGCTCTTGGTGTCTGTTGTAACTGGCTGCAGATGTTAATCAAACGTCAAGCTATAGTCAGGAAGGCATTGAGTGCAAGTTACATGAAAAGTGGAATTTTGAAAGTTAAGGCTCCAGTGAGCCTGCACCTGGAGTATGGTGTAAAATTTCAGTCTCCCTTAAGAGGGCTATAACAGAGCTGGGAAAGGTACATCAAACAGCAATTTATGTTAATCAGAGGACTGAGACATTTACAATCTGAGGAAGGACTTGAGCTGCTAGGAATGTCTCCCTTAGCAAGATCTGCTAATCCTACTAGCCTCGAACAGCACTAGATGCCTTGCAGCCTGTCATGCCGTTTATTGTGTGAAATTCCTCTATCTTGGGCCTTCCAGCTCCCCAGACAAAGGCTTGACATCCTGGGCTAGGTTCCCTTCCACCAGATTAGGATCCTGCTTCCCATGTCCCTTGACTCAAGTACAGCAAAGTAACTTGGGTTTTTAGAGTTTCCCAGTGGGGGAAAAAAAAAAAAAAGAAAACAATGAACTGGAATAGCTCTGGACGTCCCCTCCAGCCTAGCCAGCTGCAAGTCTTCACCGTCCTGCTGTTTTGGGCTAAGAATTCCAGTTTCAAATGCTAGGCCTGGTGCTTAGCCTTTTCCTCTGCAAGCTCACCCGTGTTGGTTTTTGGGGCGTATAACCCATGCAGCTGCATAGGGTGCCACGCTGGCACTCCCTCCTCCCCCCCCCCCCCCTTCCACATCATGCAGGCAAAGGGAAGGAGAGAGGAGGTTGGGGAATAATGGACTGGAGAGCTAAGAAGGGGATGCTAGACAAGAAAAAGGGGGAAGTGGTGCTGGAGCCAACAACGCTGCTGTGCCAGAGCTGCCACCAAGTGAAGGGGGGTGGGGGGGATAGGAGAAAGGCACCAATTTCAATTTTCAGTGCCAACCCTCTGCCTGCTTCCTGTAGAGAGTGAGAGAAAACAAAAACATTCAAAACCCTGACCTTCTTTGGGCCCCGCCCATTGTAGCTCTCTGCTTTCCAGTGAGGAAACCAAGAAAAGTGTACTCCCAAGATGGAGGTCTTACTTCTCTGCCTCTATTGTAGACTTCAGCCAGTAGGCATTTCTGTAGGGCAAAGTTCAGTTTCTCTATCTTTGGCTTTTTTTCCCCCCCCCTTCGTGACCTGGAAAGAAGAAAATCTACCCCTACCTCCCTTGGCTGCGTGCTCTTCTTCCTTTGGTTCCTCACCATCTTGGTAAGGTCATTGTCTCCATCCACTCAGCTCTCAGAGATTCCACCTCCAAAGCCCCATTGGTCTACCTTACCCTATGGCTTTATGGGAGTTGCAGTCCAAATTCTATATTTGCTGCTCTGGAGGCTTTGGTCTCCAGTTGGTGTCCCTGCTCCAAAGCTACTTTTCTCAGGACCCTCCCTAAGATCACTTGAGCTCGGAGTGAGAGGCGCCTCCCCTCTCCACCCTTTGTCACACTTGAACTAATCTAAGAGTTATCCTAAGGTATATGTGAGTTTAGTTTGTATGTTAATTTTATCTGTGAACGTTTATATGTAAACTATTATAATCTTGTGAACTTCACATGGAATGATGGTATATAAAACATTCAAATAAATAAATAAAAATAGATAAGGTGATGCAAGAGAAGGAGAATATAAGATGCTGATGCAATTTCAATCTGTGAATACTTAAAAGCTGAGAAAAGGATCAGTTTAAGCAGAATGTTTGCACTGAAACATACATAAAGAAACTGGACCCAAGGTTTTCTTTAATATGTTAAATGATGCCACATACACACTAGGCAGGAGATTCTGTATCCTGAACACTTTCAAAGAGAAAATACTTCACCTTCGTATGCTCATCTACAGTAGTAGAAATCCAGAGGAAGAATCTCAATTGGACAGACTGATTGAGCCAATTGGCCTTTATCTGCCATCATTTACTATGTTACTATGTTAAAATCAAATTGTATTTCTTTTGTTGCAGCTTTAAAATAATTGTATTTGCATACCAAGTAGTAATGGGGTGTGGTGATGTCACACAATGCTGAGCAGGATCCAAGGATCCCATAGATGCACAGTCTTAAAAAAATATAGAGAGAGAGAAAGAGAGTTGAGTAACTACCTGCGTTTAATTAGGTGACATCATTTTGAGTCATTTATTGCTCTATCATTTTTTTTTCTAATTATTGTAAACCAAAATAGAACTGAAGATAGATTCATTAGCAATATGTGGAAAGCAATCAGTCTGCAGAAGTGCATGATGGGGAAGCAGCCGACATTCTTGCTGTTGCGTGAGATACATTCCTTGCATGTTATAAACTCCACTACTCCGCGTATTACTGAAATATACGGTAGTGCATATGCACGGCACCAGAAAAGCGCATTGGGAGTTGGGAGAATTCTAAAAATGCGTGTGTGTAACCCAACTGTGCAGCTGTCTGAGAAGGTCTCAGAGGACAGGAGGGGACAGAAGGTATTGGAAGCAGAAGACACTTGTGAGGTGGAGAGGTTGGTGGAGAGGCTGGTGGTGGGAAGGAAGCAGGAGTGTGGGGGAAGTCTTTAGGAAACGGCGACAGTGCAGGGCATGCAGGAGGGAGCTGTACCTTTGGGTGCTGCTGCTGCTGCTACATCTCCGACCTTCGGAGAGTGGGACTTACAGCCCTGCCGCAGGGGAGAGCCTGCGTTTTGATGGAAAGCTGTTTTCCTGCTGGCTGGGAGGGAGCAAGGCCAAGGACGGGAGTAGAAGAAGAAGACAAAGGGAGAAGGGAGGGGGGAAGAAAATGATGATGGGGAAGAAGATGGGAGAGACAGGAAGAGGGAAGAAGGCAAGGGGGGGGGAAGAGTACCCCGATTTCCCCCCCCTCCCCCAGTTCATCCCCTGCCTCGACATGTTTTTTTTTTATTTTTCAAATTTATAAATAGTAATAAAGTATGTGGGGGAGTTTTTCGTGAGATGAATGAGCTGTAAATAAAGAAATGAGTTGTTTTTGCAGACTTCTTTTGGATTTAGGGGCAGAGCTTCGAAAGAGTCGAAATGCAACTAGTTTCCAACAAACGTCCGCCTGCCTTTCAAAGAGCTGCCACTTTTGGACTGATCAGGCGGCAGGAGTCTTTGCCCTGTTATGCAAGATATCATGAAGGAGAATCTAACCTTCCCTTTCAGGGCACAAAGCAGTTTGTTACAAGTTTAGTTATTGGGCCAGAAAAGCGATTAATCACATTAATATCTCATCAAAGCAATATAGTGCGAGTAACTAAATAGTTCCTGACTGTCCTAAATGAAGCGTAGACTCAGGATTAATGTAAAGAAATATATCTTCACAGAAAGGGTGCTGGGTGCATCAGCAGAGGTAGGTAGGGGAGAAGGGCAATAGGCAAAACTGGTATCCAAGTTCAAGAAGTCATGGGACAAGCACAAAGGATGCTTATTGTTGGAACAACAAGAGGAAAGCTGGTATTGCAGTAGGAAGGGAGAATAGGCAGATGAGATGGTCTTTATCTTCTCATAGTCAGGCTGGCACTTATTATTCTGTTAATGCAGCGAAGGCCAGGGCAAGCTTAAAGTGCCAACAAATGTTTCATAAGTTTTGCAGCCAAGCTGCCTGGCATCCTACATTAAGGGCTTGATTCGCCCAAATTTGGAACTTAAAAAAAACTCACAGCCAAAGAGATACTCATCAATTTTGGCAAATAAAAATATTGCGATTCTATGTAAAGAAAAAAAAAACAAAATAAAAGGGAACTTGAGGCCTCTGATTCTTGGGAAAAACAAATGAGCTCCCCTTACAGGCCAATCCCCACATGAAGTCTTTGTTTATGGGCAGGCCTGTTGGCAAAGCAGGGGTATCAATGCCATGGAGCATCTATGGCGGTGCCTCCTCCTGCCTGCCCAAATCTATGTTTTCAAACCAGGATCAACATCCTTTTTTTTTTTTTTTTTTTTAAATCTATCCTGAATATTTACTGAATATCTGTTTTTGCAACGATCGCCATTCACTAGAAACCCCCCCCCCCCCCCCCCAACATATCCTGCTCTTCACCTTCAGAGACCAAAATGATTGTGGATGAATCCGGCCCATGGAAACTGGAATAGCAAATCAAGTCAAGTGTCGTAATTTCGAAACCTATCACGGAAATTATACTGAGAAAGAAAATTCTGCTGAGAAAAGGAGAGAAGAGAGCAAGGTAGAAATAAGCCCTGACTGTAAATTCTCCAAACCACAAGAGGCAGAGAGAGCGAGGGAGAGCGAGAGAAGGCTGCCTGCCTAACCCCAGGCCCTCTGCAGACAAACCAGAGATTGGCACAAGATGAGACCATAAGCATGCGAGCATGAAATAATACTTGCAAAGAAAGCCCACTCTTCCAAGGTGACAGATGAATAGACACAACCAAGGTAAAAGCCTCTTTCATTTTGGGTGTCCACCTCTGTCTTTCAGATTAAAAGTGAGCAGGAAGGAAGAGCTTTGGAAGGAGGGTGCCACTGTTTATTACTGATACACTGCTGTGGCACGGTGGCGTTTGTGTTAGATGAACCCAGCCATGATTAGATATTTCAGACTCATTTTAAGCTCCTGCCTACTCCTAATCTCTCCCATACTCTATCTCTCTGTCTCTCCCTTTCTAATAATCCCACTTTCCCTGCCCATCAGCCTTCTCTCTCCATCCCCTCTTTCTTTCTGTCTTCCTGTCTCTTTCCCTATATGCTTCTACCCATCTCTCTCTAATTCTCTCACTCCGTCTCGCCCTAGAGCTGGGCTTATTAAAACAGATCGCGGTAAATAGGCAGCGCAGCTCTTAGCCATAGTATGTGAATGTAATCCGCTTTGAAATGCTGAAAAGTGTAATTATAAATCAGATAAATGAATACAAATAAAATTAACCGACCCTAAGGTGAGGAGATACCTTCACTAGATGCCTGTTGGATGGGGCATTACATCATTGCCTTTAAGTATTGCTTGTCTAAGAAGCCTATTTCCCTGATTATCTGGTGTAAATGAATTTGAAATTGAAAGAATAGATCTCTGAAAATCATTTTTGTTCTGGTAATTACAGGGGGATCAGCGATTCTCAGAGCTGCAATCGAAAAGAGCGAAATTAAAAAAAAAAACCAAAACAACTTTACCGCTGGTTTCAGCCTTCCAAAAAATAATTATGATATTGCATAATTAACAATTCCAGTGCAGACTGTATAGGAATTAGGTCCTTTTTCAGCACTAACAAGTTGTGTTGTTCAGAAGAGTGACAGATTAAATCAGCTAATTAAAGGGACTGATTCAGGGCTTTAGTACCCTTAAATCTGTTTAACTGGAGTCATATTATTTTCCTGAATGGTAGCTCGGGGTGAACACTCATTTAACTACTAAACTTAGTAATACCAATAATATTTTGAATTATTCATAAAATCTGATTGAAAATTTGAAAACGTAAAGTTTGCAAGCAAGCATGCCTTTAGCAGCGGCTGCACACAAAGGTTGGCCTTGCCGTGACAGATCTTTTGAAGTGGCAGGTCTAGCAGTGAAATAGCAGGTGCACTGGAACCAGGGAAATTACAGGATGCTATGGGGCAGGCAGAGCAAAGCTGTGGGCTGTGATTTGTCTGGCCCCGGTGCCAAACTCGCTGCAGATTTCTCACTGGAAATATCACACTGTTTATTTTCATAGGAGAAAGGACAGGGGGGGGCACAACTCTTGACACAATTTCAGCCCCAGGGCAAAACTGCTACACCTGTTGCTCCTGTCTTTCCCGAATGCCAGCGTTAGGGAGGGCTTCGTGTATAGCTCTTGGCGGAGAGTCAGTAAATGTCCTATCACATTGCTATGAGACCAGACAAGAGAAGACATACAGTATACCTATTGACTTCATGAAGACATTTATTCGCATGAAACCCGACTTACATCTTTTTTTTTTTTTGCATAGATTTTTTTCTAAAGCTTTTCTTTCTTCCCACAAGGCAGTGGCAAAAGAATAAAGAATGCTAGTGTACCTAGGGGTGATGTATGACCAATAGAGTAAAGAAGGTGGGGGATGCTTCTTTGCAGTCCGTTGAAGAGATCTCATCTGGAGTATTATGCCCTTTTGTAGCTAAGATCAAGTGAGAAGCCTGAATTACAGGTAAAGATGATTCTTTCTTGATTTTTTTTTTTTTGGTCTGAGATTGAGCATTCATAGGACTAATACCCTGCCACCTGCACCCATTGGAGACATGAAACCATGATGATCATCGGCAAAGCAGAAGGATCAAATGTCTTGCTTAAAAAAAAAAAAAGATTTCCAATTCTGGAGGCCACACCTCTAAGAAGACAGAAACAGGCAGTCTAGAGAAGGGCTACCTTCTCACATCTCCCTCCGTGATCTAATCTCCCCTGTTTTAGAGTCTGCATTGGCTCCCCGTGGTTTGAAGAGTGAAGGTCAACGTGCTCCCCATGGTTTTCAAGTCTATTCGTGGGCTTGCACCTTCTAGTTTGCAATCCTTCATCTGTGCCTGCCTCCCTGCTCATCCTTTATGCTCCTCGTTTCAGCATCACTGGAAATTCCCTCCATTAAGCAAGTTTGTCTGGCCACCCTAGGCAAAAGGATATTCAGCAGAGCTGGCCCTATCCTCTGAAACAATTTGCCCATGGCAGTAAGGGGCGAGGGTGATCTGCTTTGTTTTAGGAAGCTACTTAAGGCCTACCTTTTCACCCAAGCTTTTCCTGCCCTTGTTTTCTTTGTTTCTAGGCAGAAGGCACTGGCCTACAGACTTTGCAGGCTTAATTTGTTGTTTACTGTAGTACGGTATGTTTTCTGTCTTGTGCTGTTTGTTATTGTATGCTTAATTGATTTTATTATTGTTCTCTGCAAAGATTTGTGGATTGGTGGAATATAAATATTTTAAATAAATAAATACCTCAAAGATTACTGAGGCACAGGCCTTTTAAAGGGTCAGCATCTATCCCTGTTTCCACCAGTGTAAGAAATTTTAACCCCTGACTTAACTGTCCTCCTGGAAGAAGTCTGACTAGGTTGAAACTGGGGAGGGGGAGACCCCTTAAGCACCCAGGGGAAGGGGGGACACCCCACTGCTCTTTAGGGTTCTTCCTCTGAATCTTCCAACCAGGCAATCCACGTCAGTTTAGGACACGGTATCTGGTATCAAAAAGGATAAAAAGCACTGCTGTAGAAAAGAGGATAAAGATATGATAGAGACATTCATCTACCTCAAATGTCCAGATAATGCCTAAGAAGCAAACATTGTTAGTGGACAGGAAGCTGAGATTTTAAGATGTGCCATGCTGGGTCAGACCAAAAGTCCATCAAGCCCAGCATCCTGTTTCTGACAGTGGCCAATCCAGATCATGAGGAAGTCCCTGGCAGATCCCAAAGAGAAAATCCAGGCCCTTGTTGCTCACTCCCAGGGATCAGCAGTGGATTTCCCTAAGTCCACCAGGCTAATAAATGTGTATGGACTTTTCCTTTAGTTTTAGAATAAGAGGTTATGATATGAGGATCACAGTGGGTAGGAGTAACATTAAAAAAAAAAATCCTTCATGGAAAGGGAGGTGGGTGCTAGTGGAGGCGATGGAAGCCAAAACAGTTACAGAATTCACTAAAACCTAGAATAAGTACAGAGGGAACTGGGATGAGGAGAAGTGAAGGGTAAAGCCAGAGGTTGGGTGGATGCAGCATAGTGCATCAGGAATGGGTGGACCTTGCTGGCTTTATCTGCCGTGAGTTTCTCCATTTCTTATGTTTTCACTGGTTTTCTTTGTTTAAAGAAGTTCAGTAACAAATGAACAGCTGAGCTATCTTACCTCAATCATCTAATAACCAAAATGCATTACAAAGATCTGCCCAAGCAGAAGATAATAGTGAATAAATATTGTACTTAATTCAAACCCCAAAGAAATCCTAAACTTTTGCCTCTAGAGAGCATCACTGTTTGTTGGTGCAGAGAAGCAGTGCACAGCCTAAGAAGGCCGGGAGTTTCTATAAACGATAACTACATCGGACAGTTGACTTAGAAGAACAAATGGACCCATGTTGTCATCCCACAGCTGTAATACATCAGCTTAGCTGTACTCGTGGTGTTGGGTTTCAAGATTTTGAAAAAATAAATTCCTTACATTCCTAAATCTGGACTATCCCTGCCGCAGTCTGTTTATTTGCAAAGCTGAGAGGAAAGCTGAATAAAGCCTCGTAGCATAGGTCGTGCAACTGGATCTGCCTTTATATATAGGCAAATGAACTCTCCCTTTCCATGGAATAAAAAGGAACACATTAATGACCGAGTGGGATATTTACAAAATTTCAAAATGCTGTGGTAAAGGTCAGCTCCATGGTTCGTCCACAGCACTGCCGCCAGCAGGGTGCGGGGCGTGTCAAGGAGGTGATGCACGCCAGCCTTGGGGAAAGTGAGAAGGTGACCCTTACTGGCAGAAGAGTAGGTGCTAGGGCATTCCTCGGTGCTAGGGGAGACTTCCTTCCAACCGTTGGCCAGTAAGGGAGCTATAAGTTGCCCTGGGCATCTCATCTGGGGAGTGGGAAAAAAAATTGACTATTGTTTTAAAGGGAGTTTGTCCTGCTGTACCTGAATTGTAACTCACCTTGAGCCTGGGTTTGGAAAGATGAGGAATGAAATCCATTTCTGGCAGACTGTCAATGGAATAGCCCAGAGTGGTCAAAAAAATGAATCTGTGTTCACGATTTATGTTCTAGAAACATGGAAATCCGAATGGGTGCTTGTGCTGCACTCTTAGCCTGGTTTAGAGAATGTTAAACAGGACCTGGCTCATATAAGGTACCTGCTTTCCGTGCGGTGTGTAACTTCATTATACCGCCAAAGCATTGCAAGGTTCTGCATTAGACCCTCTGTGGTCCCTTATCTTCCCTGATAAGCAATCTTATAATGCAATGGGTTAATGCTCAGATCCAAGATTGGGCATGTAACGTGATTTTATTGGTAAGACTCATCTTCTGTTTCTTCCCTGCCAAGCACTCTACAAAAAATATCTAGGTAGGTGTCCAGTATTAGTATCTGAAAATGAAATTACTTCTGAGTGTTGGTGGTTCTTTATCCTAATTTCTTAAGAAAGGTGGATTCTAAAAATGCATTCTTTATTTGAGTTCCTTTATTTAGGTCCAGATTGCATACTAGCTAACAGGTTTTATCAGAGTTGGCCTTAGAGGTGGCCGACAGGACACTCATCCCAGGCCCCACACTCACAGGGGCCCTGTCTCAGTTGTCTTTTTGCTGGCCCATCTTGCCTGCTGGCACAATCAGTAGGTTCTGAGCTGGCTGGCTCCTTCCAGGAGGCAGGATCTATGAGCAGGTGATCCCCACAGGCACACCCTGGTGCCCTACAGCTGGACCTCTCCCCTCCAACCCACTGGTTCTCAAGTCACATTGGCACCTCCTTCTTTCTCAAGGCCTGGCACCAGCCCTGGGAGTTTATCCCTGACTACAGAGCAAACGTTTCACTTGTTGTGCCCACTGGAAGTCCGTAATGATAGTCAATAGATTTTATTCTTTATAAATTCATTACTGGATTTTTCCTGTTGCAATTAGGGCAGAAATCAAGATGGATTCCTCAAAATATAAACTTGTACTTATTTTGGCTCCTTTGTGTCTTCTTTGTATTCTAGGGATTTCTTATTTTCTTTTCTAATACTTTTTGTTTCTCTAATTTTTACAGGATTGTGGAATATATGGAGAATATCTTTAATTACATGCATACATCATTAAAAATACCCTTTCCTATCCTATCCATGCTGTATTCATTCTTCGGATATATCAGCACGACGCCTGTATGGGCCTCTGAGAAAGAGTCACATTTCAGAACTTTAAACAATAGTATCTTCTCAGGAAATACAACTAAAATAAAAATGTGGGTGGATTTGAGTTGGGCTTTTTTGAGGAAAGTTGGAGGGATAAATACACATGTAGTGCCGTCCAACCTCAATGTGTGTCATGATATTTCAGTCTAGTCTGGGTTTGCGGGCTCACATTTCAATGGATTTTTGTCTTGGTTCAACAAAATGCATTGAGATGAAAGTGAGGAGTAATTTCAATTCCTCCTAACTCACATTACAAAGGGACTACACTGGATGCAGTTACTTTTCAGTAACTAATGTACAAGCAGGTTGAGGTACTACGTAATTGCTTCAGCAAAGGACTGACCTAAAACCTTCTTTTAGAAACTGGGTCGCCTGATAGCTGTGTGAGGAGGGGAGAACAAGAGCAAATGAAAATGAAAAACACAAATCCCCAGATCTGACCAGGGCCCGCCATAAACTGGGATTCTATGAGAGGCTGAAACTGGCCTTTAAATTGAAGAATAGTACAGGGTTGACTCTGGACCTCTCAGACAGTGTTACTAAAACATACAGTGAAACAGATGCACCTCTCTGTGTGACCTGAAATGTCCCCTGTGATTTTCTTTCGTTCTATTTTTCTACCTCTTGCCTAGAAATGTTGAGCGCTTGCTGCACAGAAGCGCACAAAGCCCGAGGTAGTGAAATGGAAAAATGGGATCAGCTCTGTGAATTCAGATCCCTTCCTTTTCCAGCAGAGTCTGAGCTCTGAGGTCCTTGAGTGGCACAGCATGCCCCAATCCCTCTCTTTTCACTGCGAGTGAACCTCTTAGGTTTCGGAGGATCTTCACATGGCCGTGGTCTGCTGAGAGGCCTCCTGGTGCCAGTAGGTGCCGAGCCTAGTCTCTCACAGATGAGGGGAAGCTTAAGGTATCAGGACTAGCGACAGGGTGAAATAGAAGGTTATTAGAGCCGGGACCTATTTGCCTATATTTGACAATATGCAAATCAAGGAAAAGCAAAATTTTAGGGTTTTATGTCATTTAATTTTTATTAAGAGTAATCCAGATATACAAACAGGAATTACATTCTACAACATAAGTATATAAGGTATGCTGATTTTCTGCTTCACTTAAATCAAATACACTGACCCTTCGATTGTATGAGACTTGACCTCTTTTCCATTAATATATCTTTCCAATCAACTAATTAGCTAAACCAAACTTAAAATCTCAATTTTCATTTCCAAAATCTCAGAGTGACTGCTGATTGCTAGCTAACAATAAATAAACAATTTTCTTCAACTAAATTAGAAAAACAAAATATTAACATAGAAAATAGTCTCATCAGGGACACACATTGATTTTCACTGAGCAATCTCTCCCCTTTCATTCTGCAAAAAGTTTCTAAAGCATGACCATATGGATACAAAACATTCTAGTCTCCCCTTCAAGGACAGTGCCATTTTTTTTTTTCATATGCCATTAATTCCCCCACCTTAGTGTACCATTCATTATAAGCCTGGGCCCTTTTTTCACCTTCTTGTTCCATGCTAACACCACTTTGGCTGCCAGCAATAAATGCATTTTTAATCATTTACAACATCCCCACCCTACACGCCTCTCATTCCACAGTGGAACTGCCTGATTGATCTATCTTCTGCATAGTTGTATAATCCTTTTTTTAATCCCATTATAATTATTTGCCCCTCTGCCACCCTTCCCCAACATCCTGTGGCAATGTTTTCCATGGGATAATTATGCCATTGGAGGTAATTTACAGCTGGTTAGAAATAGGTGATTTCATCTTGGTATGAGGCTTTAGAAACAAATATATAGTTCTGAGTGCCTGAGTAGCAGAAGGACATGACGGAGAGAGAGGAGTTGACAGAAGAGTAACTAAAGCTTTTAACACAACACTTCCTAATAAAGAAACAATCATCTAAAAGTCATAAACATACTAAACCTCACTATAAAAGTTATAAATAAACTTAACATAATGATAATATCACCTGAGATAAAACAACCATTTTAAAATTATGTACATTGATTTGTAACCCAAAACTAAAAAACAGTAATATTAATAAAGTATTACATTATAATACTGTAAAAGTCTGCTTAAAAAGCAAGGTATTGAGTAAAAGGCTAAAGATCATAAGATCAGGTCTAAACAGAGTTCTCTCGATTCCATAAACATGGGGGCCACACTAGAAAACACTTGTGTATGAGTTCTAGTTAAACATATTTCCTCCAATGAAGGAACATGAAATAAAACCTCAGTCTCTAATTTGAGACATCAGCCAGGGGCACAGAGGGATAACCAATCTTTAATGTATCGAAGGCTAAGATCTTGACAGGCTTTAAAAGTTAGAATCCAAAGTTTAAGTTGGACAGGAAAGGCAATTAAAATATCAGTGTTGTGTGAAGTGAAAAAAATAAGTGTCCTTGACACTTAGGAGAGGACTGAGCCCAGTGGACAAATGTCTTTTTTCAAACTAGTAACTAAGACCTCTGATCTGCAAAACCTCTGCAAGACAGTGCCAAATATCACCCCAGAGTGATATACGCAAATATATCTGATGCATATTCACCTTGAATATCCTGGCAACCAGAACTGGCTTGTTAGAGAGAAGAGACATGAGGATGGTGGACTGTATTGAGAACAGCAGTAATAGACAAAACTGAATGTCCAAACCCAAAGATGTGAGAGTTTGCAGTGGCCCCAGGGTAAAACTTCAGGAGGATCCTTCCTCAGGAAAATCCAACACAGTCAGTAGGACAGGCTAAGACAGTTAGGGGCGGATTTTCAAAGGGTTATGCGTGTATATTACGCACGTAACCCCGAAAACCTGCTACTGCGTGCGCCGAGCCTATTTTACATAGGCTCGGTGACGCGCGCAAGCCCCGGGACGCGTGTATGTCCCGGGGCTTGAAAAAAGGGGCGGGGGAGGTCCAGGGCAGGGGTGTGGCCAGAGGCCTCGAAGGCCTGCTAGGCCGAGGAATCGCGTGCTGGCACTCGGCCCAGAGGCAGGCGCAACTTAAATAATAAAGGTGGGGGGGGGATTTAGTTAAGGCCAGGGGGCGAGTTAGATAGGGGAAGGGAGGGGAAGGTGCGGGGGGGGGGAGAAAGGAAAGTTCCCTCCGAGGCCGCTCCGATTTCCCTCCGAGGACGCTCCGATTTCGGAGAGGCCTCAGAGGGACTGGGGAAAGCCATCGGGGCTCCCCTAGGGCTTGGCGCACGCAAGGTGCACAAGCGTGCACCCCGTTGCGCTCGCTGACCCCACATACGCGAGGCTGCGCGCACATGTTATAAGATCGGGCGTAGATTTGTGCGCGCCAGGATGCCCTTGGTCAGGGGCCATCGCTGCGGTAGCTGGGCTGGGTGTCTGGGGAGGGGGGATATAAAAATAGGGGAAATACCCCAGGTAGCTGTGAATGACAATTCATGGCCATACCTCAGCAAAAGCTGGATTCTATTGAGCTGGAAGCTCCAAGGAGCAGGACAAAATGTCAGTCCCCCTCCGACAGATGTTGGCGTAACCCTCCTCTCTTTCGTTGTCAATATATTTCCATCGCCCTCATTTTTTTTTCCTTTCTCTTTCTTTCAAACTTCATATTGCAATTTTAACACTAATAGAAAGGCATTCAGTAGAACACAGCACGTATTACACATATCTGCTTCAGAAATATTTTGCATACATAGCTGTCTTTCAGATATTTATGGCTTAACTTTTAAAAGGAATTACACACATAAAACCCACAGAATGGTTGGGTCACCACCCTTCTGCACTCTCTGAGTCTGGCACTGCTCTTACCCAACTGTTGATGCCTTTCAGCTGGGAACAGGAGGAGGAGGGGGAGGGAACTTCTGCAGAGAAATTAACCAAAATAAAACTATGTCCGCCTGTCTTACTGGACTCTTTTTTTTTTTTTTTTGCATGATTATTATTATGGCTGTAACAATAAACAGACTTTCCAGGGCTAATTGGGGAGTTCGTTTGCCAGCTGGTTACTTTTATTTCTCTGACTTATCGGGATGACATAATACCTTCCACATCATTTCTCTCTCTATCCTAATGTGTACTTAGAAACCTCGCCGGTGATTCACTAGCACCAACCTCTGGTTCTAACAGAAAACACAGCCCCTGACAGAGGGCAGACCGTTTCACAGCTCTCAGGGCTGGAAAGATTTTAGCTCTGTGTGCTTACTGGTGTTACTGTTGTCTTGCCTAGGTTGGAAGGGAAGGGTGGGGGCGAAGCAGCTGTGTGTGTGTGTGTGTGTCTGTGTGTGTCTGCTTGTGTGTGTGTGTGTCTCTGTGTGTGTGTGTGTGTCTCTGTGTGTGTCTGTGTGTGTGTGTGTGTGTCTCTGTGTGTGTGTGTGTGTCTGTCTCTGTGTGTGTGTTTTCCCAGTTACAGCAGGATGTCTCTGCTGCATTGTGCTGCGGCTCGGAGAGCCTGTGGTTTGGTCCATGCTTGGCTTTCTGTGCGACTGGTACAGGAGCATAACCCACCATATTTTTTTTTACTCTATTGGCCTTCCTTTTGCAAAACCTGGTATAAAGCTGGAAGAGAGGTAGGCCCAGGATCACAGGCATCTCTAAACCTTGGGTACCAGCTCTGTGGATGTAGTGGGTGCTTGAGTACTGAGCGAACTCCTTTGCTGTGCCCAGGGAAGGGTAATTTGTGTTGAGTCTGGCTCCCTCAGTCATATGGAAGAGTTGGCTCTTATGCTGTAAGGCAGAAGTATGGGGAGGGGAGGGGACATTTCAGCAGGTCATCCCGAGTCTCACAACCCAACCCGTGCCTTCAAACTTGCTATAAAAGACACAATTAAGAAAACATCCCAAGGACCTTCTGTGGAAAAAAAATAAATAAATAAACAGCCGGTTTCAACCATCCAGTAAAACTACTATTAAAGTTATTTGATAGCATCATTCAACCGTTTCCTCTGTATAGAATAGCTATGAGAGTGGAGTGAAGCCTGGAGCTTATACAGGAAGGGATGTAAAGGTCTGTAACGCACTCGCCACATCCACAGGAATTCCCCCAATAATGGACCAGAATGTTTCAACTCACCACACAAGAAAACCAATACTCAAATTCTTGTGTCTCCTCAGTAATAGTCATCTACCGCTGCCCTACAATTTTGTGAAATAACACAAATCCCTGCCAAAAAAGACATTTAGAACCCACGGAGCAAACTTGACTCCCAGCAACCCTACCTGGGAAAGGCCACAGACCTCCCCCTCCTACTTGGAGAAGAAAGGAACAAGCCAGACTGCGAAGGATTTCCTACCTAAGGACATAAAAGCCGTGCTGGGTCATACCAAGATCCACTGAGCCCAGCTTCCTGTCTCTGACAGCGGCCAGCCCAGGACACAAGTATCCAGCTGATCCCAAAAATTAGATCTATTTCTTGCTACTCACTCCCAGAGTTAGCAGTGGCCTTCTCTGGTCTACCTGCCTAATCATGTTTTATGGACTTTTCCTCTAGGAACTTGCCCAAACCTCTTTTAAATCCCACTACGCTAGTTGCCTTGACCACATCTTCTGGCAACGGATTCCACAGCTCGGCTGTGTGCTGAGTAAAAAAATTACTCCTTTTGATTTTTTTTTTTTTTTTAATGTGTTAGTTTCATGGAGTGTCCCTTCTTTTAGCATTATTTGAAAGAATAAACAACTATCCTTTTATTTACACATTCCACCCATGATTTTGTAGACTTCTATCATATCCCCTCTCAGCTTTCCCTTTTCCAGTTGAAAAGCCCTAATCTGTGTAGCCTCTCATCATTGGGGAGCTGTTTCACCCCTTTATCATTTTGGTGGCCCTCCTCTGCACCTTTTCTAGTTCCACTTTGCCTTTTTTTTTTTTTTTTAGATGGAGCAACCAGAGCTGCTCACAGTACTCATGGTGCGGTCAGGCCCAGCGCCACAGGGTTTGCAAGCCGTCCAATTGCACAGGGCGGCACACCCAGTGGGGTGGAGTTGGGAGCAGGGAAAGGCCTGTGTTGCCACCGGTGGACCCGACCCTACTGGCGGCGGAAGAAGTGGAGGCCCGTGGTGCCGCCAGTAGAATCAGGTTCACCAGCAGCAGAAAAAGCAGGAGGCAGTGGCGTACCGAGGGGGGACGAGGGCAATGTCCCCGGGCACAGGACTATAGGCTGATGGCCAACAGGGAGGCCCATGTGGCTGCCGGTGGACTTCATCCCACCGGCGGCTAAGCAGGGAAGTGTATTTCTTCTATACTGTGTGCCAGCTGCAGACAGCAGGAAGATTGGCAGGGTCCATGGTAGAACTCATCCCACCATGGCCCGAAGGAAAAGCCACATCCAGGTGCTCCTCCTCCTTCCTGCCTGCGCAGCCCCAGAAGAAAAACGTTGCCAGAGCCACGCAGGCAGGAAGGAGGAGGAGCATCGGCCGCATGCAGAAGAGGAGCAGTGTTTGTGGCAGGGCCACTGTGGATCCCACCTCGCAGCGGCCTGAGAAGATCAGGGCTGCAGCGGAGCCCATCCCACGGTGACCCACGAAGAGGAGGCCCAGAGATGAGAGAGAGGCTGAGGCCCTGTAGAGTGTGTGTGAGAGAGAGTGAGTTGAGAAACTGTTTGTGGGAGTGGGAGCCTGTATGATCGGAAAGACAGCATGTGAGAGCCTCTGTGTGTGTATGTGTGTGTGTGTTGTGTGTGTGTTTGTGTGTGAGACAGCATGTGAGGGTGAGAGCCTGTGAGTTTGTGTGAGACAGCATGTGAGAGTGAGAGCCTGTGTGTTTGGTGAAACAGCATGTGCGTTTATGTGAGTCAGCATGTGAGAGTGATAGCCTGTATGTGTGTGTGTGAGAGACAGCATTTGAAAGAGAGAGACAGTGTGTATTTATGTATGAAGGAGAGCATTTTAGAGTGAGAGCTCTGTGTGTGTGTGTGTGAGAGAGAAAGACAGCATGTGAGAATGAGAGCCTGAGTGTGTGTATGAGAATGAGACCCTGAGTGTGTGTTTGAGGGAAGGAGGGAAGAAGACAGGTGAATAGAGAAGAAACATAAAAAAAGAGACCCTGTAAAAGGAATTGGCAAAAAAACAAAAGAGGGAAGGTGTGAAAAAAAAAGCCAGTGCCAGAAGCAGTGATCGATGCCTCCCCAATGGCCACGCAGCAGCAGTGACAGAGGCAACAGAGGAATGAGAGAGGCTCCGAAATTGCTAGCAAAAGAAAGAGAGGGGGGTCTGCCTTCAGTGTGTGCATGTGTATGAATGGGAGTCTACCTGGGGGGGGAGGTGAATGAATGGGTGCCTAGCTGGGGTCTGTCTGTGTGAGAATGGGTGCCTGCGTGGGGTGTGTGGGTGGAAATGGGAGCTTGTTTGGGGGCGGAGGAATGTGTGTGTGAGAGAGAGAGAATGGGTGCTACAGGTCGATTCCAACCTGCCAGCAGCTGAAATGAAGATTAGGGCCTGTCGCTGCTGGTCGATCCCAACCAAAGAAGATATGGAGATGCCTGGGAGTTTGTCTGAGAGAGAGTGAGTATGTGTATGAGCTTGTGTATGTGTGTGTTTATATAAGAAAGAGAGAAGAAGGTTTGTGCATCCCTCTACCTCGACAATCTCAGGGTGACTGGAAATCAAAGTTCCCAGGTATGGAGAGCAAGAATTTTTAAAATCCTGTTTAGTTTTATTTTTCAGGTGTTATTTGCTGTGTCTGCTATTTTGAAATATTTTATTAGTGTTTGGGACATTTAAAAAAACTATGAGATTTTAATTATTTAATCTTTTATTCATCAGCTTTTTAAAAAATATTATGAGCATGTTTTAGTATTATGATTATGTATATATTTTATTTCTTGATTTTATTGTTTGATGTTTGAGGAATGGTGATGGTTCTGTTTTTTCATTGTTGCACTGCATAGAGTGTCCGGCTTCTTGCGGCTTCCAGTTCTGTTTTTGTCTGCACATTTGTATTTCTACTTTATGGTTGCTCTATTCTGTATTTGGTGAGAGTAGATTTATGTTCTGCATGTGTGACTGAGGTGAGATATTTTCCTAATAAGTGTATTAGTGCTTTAGGTCATTTGGAGGGTCAAGCCCACACCCAACACACATCACAATAGGCCTAATAGCATATGGGTTCCAAGAGTCTTTTTTGCAGGGATTTCTGGTTGGCATCACAGCAGTGCAAGTAAATATAATGTAAGTGATTTTGTAACTCAGAATACTGTACTTTGATATTTTTCATGTTCAATATAAATGGATAACTCTTAACTGTGTGTGTGGAATGGAAGGGGGGGGGGGAGGGCACCTAATACCCCTTGCACCAGCCATGGATTCGGTGCGGGGATGGTGTCATTTTTTAAAGTTTGCATCACTGATGCCTGGGACAGAAAAGAAATGAACAGCGGGGGGGGGGGGGCAGCAGCAAGGTAATTGTTTGCACAGGGCAGCAAAAAACCTAGCACCAGCCCTGGGTGTGGTTGCACCATGACTCGATACAGAGGTAAAATGATATTTTCTGTTTTATTCTCTGTTACTTTTTTGATCATTCCTAATATTCTTTTTTTTTTTTTTATCACCATGCACTGAGCTGAGGATTTCAGTGTATTGTAGACATGGACTTCAAGGTCATTTCCTGAGTGTTGACGCCTAGTAAGCATTTTGCACCTGTAGTTGAGATTAGTTTTCCCTATATGCATTACTTTGGATTTTTCCACATTAAGTTTCATCTGCTATTCAGATGTCCAGTCTCTTAGTCTTTCAAGATCCTTTTGCAGTTCTTCACAATCTCCTTAATTGGAGCGGACTGGAAGGGAACTGGGGAAGGCTCGATTGCTTCGCCTGGTGTAGTTTATTAAAATTCACTCCCTCGCCCCCCCCCCGCACATGCCGCCCGCACATGCACGTGACCAACGGATTTTATAAGATGCGCGCGTATGTTACAAAATCGGCGCGTTCATGTGAGCGTGCCGAAAACTGTGCGCACATGGACCTGCATGCGCTCCTTTTAAAATCTACCCCTTAATACCTATATGAATCAAATTTGATGAAAAAAAATGCTAGGAACACAGGAATTTGTGGGAGAATATGCAAGTAGATTGCAAATTGGTTTGCTTGATATTAGCTGTGAATGATTGTAGATGGGGCTGACAAGGCAGATTTAACAAGTGGAATATCATTGTTGAACATATGCACAGATCAGCATAGTTTAATGGAAAAAAGCCAACATGGATTTAGCCAAGGGAAGTCCTGCCTTACCAATCTGCTACATTTTTTTGAGAGTGTAAATAAACATGTGGATAAAGGTGAGTCAATTGATACAGTGCATTTGGATTTCCAGAAAACATTTGACAAAGCCCCTCATGAGAGACTTCTTAGGAAATTAAAAAATCATAGGATAGGGGCAGTGAATTGCAAACTGGTTAAAAGACAAAAAACAGAGAGTAGAGAAAGGTGAATAGTGGAGTGCACCAGGAATCTGATCTGGGACCAATGCTTTTTAATATTATTTATTATTTATTATTTTTATATACCGACATTCATCTCAATTGAGATATCACACCGGTTTACATTCAGGTACTGTAGGTATTTCTCTATCCCCAGAGGGCTTACAATCTAAGTTTTTGAACCTATTTATAAACGACCCGGAAATGGGAACAATGAGTGAGATGGTCAAATTTGCCAATGACACAAAATTATTCAAAGTTGTTAAATCACAAGAGGATTGTGAGAAATTGCAAGAGGACCTTGCAAAACTGAGAGATTGAGCATGCAAATTGCAAATTAAATTTAATATGCACAAGTGCAAAGTGATGCACTTAGAGAACAGTAACCCAAATTATAGCTACAAATCACGAGGTTCCACATTAGGAGTCACCGTTCAGGAAAAGAATCTAGGCGTCATCATTGATATAGGTTGAAATTTTCTGCTCAGTGTGCAGCAGCAGCCAAGAAAGCAAATAGAATGCTAGGGATTATTAGGAAAGGACTGGATAATAAAACAGAGAATATCATAATGCCTCTGTATCGCTCCATGGTGCGTCCTCATCTTGAATGCTGTGTGCAGTATTGGTCACCAGATCTCAAAAACGATATAGCAGAATTAGAAAAGGTACAGAGAAGGGCGACCAAAATGATAAAGGGGATGGAATGATTCCCCTATGAGGAAAGGCTAAAGAGGTTAGGACTATTCAGCTTGGAGAAGAGACAGCTAAGGAAAGATATGAAAGAGGTCTATAAAATAATGAGTGGAATTGAAAGAGTAAATATTAATCAATTATTTACTCTTTCAAAAAGTACAAAGACTAGAGAACACAAAATGAAGTTACTAGGTGATACATTTAAAACTAATAAGAGAAAATATTTGTTTACGCAATGTCTAATTAAGCTCTGGTATTCATTGCCCGAGAATGTGGTGAAAGCTATTAGTGTAGCTGCGTTTAAAGAAGGTTTGGACAAGTTCCTGGAGGAAAAGTCCATAAACCATTATTAAGGTGGAACTGAAGAAATGTACTGCTTATCCCTGGGATAAGAGCTTGGAATCTGTCTATCCCTTGGGATCCTGCCAGGTACTTGTGACCTGGATTGGCCACTGTTGGAAACAGGATGCTGGGCTTGATGGACTTTTGGTCTGACCCAGTATGGCATTTTCTTATGTTCTTATCATGGGGGTAAGTTAGTGATTGGTCCATTGGCATATACGAATCATAAAATAAAGCCCCTTTGCCTTACTTAACACAAAAAGCATTGTTTAAAACAAGGTGTGGTGCATGCCAGTGCTCCCCTCTGGATTTATTTTAAGTGAGCCCTTCCAGTGGGAGCTGCACAAGGACCAGAGAGAGAGTTTAGTGCTCTCTGCAGCAGAGAAAGGAGTGAGAGGAGCTGATTTATTTGGGTGGTGGTATGATAGGTGAGGCTGTAGGTGCAGGCTGTTGCATTGTAGATTAAGCTTACCTAGATTCCAAACCGAGAAAAAGTGGGATATGTGAGTACATTCCATTATGGAACCAGCATCCCATAATGGTCTAGAGGGCTGCTTTGGGAAGAGAGTGAGAAACCTCAGGTATTTGGATGGTTTCCAGGTACTGACAAGCCTCTGCCAAATCTAACCTCTCGGGCTGGATGTAGATGGAGCATATTTTGCTCAGAAATGAAATACATTTTTCTTGGTTTTGAGTAAAAGGTGCCCCAAATGACAAACTGAAATAAGGGTGCATTACGGTAGGAAAGAAAGTACTGATTAATGCCCAAAGACTTCTTTGGGTTTTCTGGACCCAGCAGTTTCCTCCTGCTCATTTGGGCTTTGAGGTCAATTAGGGCTGGGGAGTTTTCACCAAGAATCTACATTCGCAACTGCCCGAGGATTTTATATGTTCCCTCATCCTCACCAGCATTACCCAGTGTGATCATCGTAGTCCTCAGAGGGAAGGGCCATGCTCCAAAACCTTGCAATCTCACGAGCCCTAAATCTGGCCACAAGGTGTCACCCTTAAGCAAATGACTATGACTCCCTCTGCCAAAGGCAGTGAATGCTACCTCTGCAGCATCCCCAGCCCTGGCCAACCCAGTGAGCGGAAGACCTGAGCCAGGAATTTGACCCAGGTCTCTCTTTATGGCAATTGAAAGCATTACCACGGAGCCACCCAGGCCTGCACTGCCCACCACTTTCTACCGACTGTAGATAAATAGACTGATAATTCTGCTTTAGATATTATCTACATTTCTACTGTTTAATAAAGTGCAAGTCCTTGGGAACACAACTACATGTGTGATTTCATAATCATGAGAGAAAGAAATGCAGGGTACAACCTTTCCCTCAGCAGAGAGAGGATCTTGAAGAGAAATCTTTCCCCCTAAAGGAAAGTTACCCAGTATCTGGGTCTAGGTTCAGAGCAAACATGGATGATACACATAAGGAAAATCTTTTTGTGCTTGCAAAAGATCATTGTGTAACTTGTGAGGTCTATGGAATGAGCTTGAAGATCAACAATACGAAAATTATGATAATCAGCAAAAAGAATACCCACACTTTAAATATATTTTCTGTATGATAGAAACTGGAGCAAATAAAAAATTATAGACACCTAGCTGATTTGATCAGAGAAGATGGGAAATGTTTAAGAGAAGTGGAAAGAAGAATTAGAGCAGCAAAAAAAAAAAATGGTTTTTGGGACTCTAAGGAGTTTCTTACGAGCAACTTAGATTTAAAGCTAAAGAAAAGGCCACTGAGTGCCCATGTCTTCTTGAGGGTAGGATACCAAAGTGAAACATGGCTTAGTAAAGAAATCATGGAAAAATCCAGGCATTTGAAATGTGGTGTTATAGAGGAATTCTGAAGGTCAGCAGGAAGTATCTGATCTCAAATTAAAGGGAGTATGAGATGTTGGTAGGAGGTAGAACCATGCTAGAAGACCTGGCCAAAAGGCACATGAGATTTGCTGGTCACATATTCAGAGGCTTGGGTGGCAAATCTGCTAATCTAGTACTAGATGGCAGGCTAGAGGGCACAGAAGATAAAGAGAAGCAGAGAGCAATCTGAGGGCCTGGAATGTTTACAATATGGCAGGGCTGGTAATGTCTCTCTGAGGGAGGAGGTGGTAGGATGATTGTCTCGAAATAATGAAAAGGCCAGTATGGGCATATTTGAGATTCTCCTCTGCGATCAGAGCTCTCTGTATTCCTGGGAAATGGCTGCAACCTCCATATGTCTCTGTAAAACAATCCTGAATCCTAAGTAGGCATATCAGTCTGTACTGTTAAACTTGACGAGCAAACCACTAAAGATTGATCTAGAGTCAACATGAGGTTGGATAGACGGGGACATCTTGGATGTCAATGTCGAAAGAAACAGAGAAAAATTCTGGGTGGCACTGCATTCTAATCCAAACTAAACAGGAAAGAGTATGAGAAGAAGATCGGCATGATGGCTCCCTAATGCAAGCTGAAAGATGTTAGGAGAGACAGCCTGCGTTATGGCTCCGTTTTGGGGGCTGTGTTGTGGCTCTGAGGAATCCAGGCCCCTGACAGTAAGACGTATGGCCCCCCCCTCACCTGAAGATACAGCTTGGTCCTGAGGGGATTCAAAAGGAACGCTGGGACACCAGGAAGGTGCTCCTGGCATTTAGGTGGCTCGGGACACAATTGACCGTCTGGGATCCTGGTAGAAGACTCCTGAGCAGGGCTGCCAGTAAGCAGGTATGGAGTACCCGTGAGAAACTCTCTGCTGGGGTGCAGTACAGGCAAGACACAGAGACACAGTTCAGCCCCTCTCCTTCAGTCAGCCTACATAACACCGCAGGAGAGGGGCTGGTGAAGGAGCAGAGCAATTATTATTTTTTCTTTGTTGTGTGCTCTCAGTTCTCACTTTCTTTCCTTATGTGTCCAGTCCCCAAGTCAACACCAACAAGTTTCTTGTAGACAGCCTTATAGATCAGCGGATTGTTTGAACTTGTTTGAGAAAGTGGTTTACAGTAGTTAAAACATTCAAACGGGGGGGTCTCTTCGCTCTTGCTCTCCTCACCCATGCATCCCATTTTCTGCTTTTCTTATCTAGATTCCTTCCGGAGCAAAGACTTAATTTTTGGGCTGATTCATCACCAATTACGTAACCTAGTGTGATTCTTTACCACTTTTACGTAATTAAAACTTCTTACTATGCACCTGTCATGGAGGAACAGCCAGGATACTAGTGATAGGTAATGCGGAGGCAACAACCCAATAGCATGTGCCAGGGGTTACTGATGTGAAGATAGTTTGAGAGAGCCGTAACATGGCATCTCCTCAGCTGTGTCACTGCACCGTGTGACTGTACTATACTTCAGAGCACCTGACTCGAGGAGCCAATGGGCTGAGGAGGAGGATGTTCAAGAAGCTCAGGTTCGCTGGGAAGAAGTCAGTTGGAAAGAGAAACAGGAGCCGATGCAATACAGTGCGCTCAGCCGAATGAGGCTATTACTCATTCACTCTGCATTCCAAAAAAAAAAAAGTGTGCGTCTCAGCCGCACATTTAGTGCATGTAAAAGAAGTACAGAAAAGCAGAAAAAAACCCAGCTTTTCTGTATTTCTTAAGTAAAAAAAACAAAGAAAAAAAAAATACTTTGGCAGACCGCTGATTTATAGGAAGACCGACGCCGAGGCAAAAAAAATACGCGGAAAGCGGGCGCTGAAAAGTCAGCGCCCGCTTTCTTAACACGCTCATGGTGTCCTCAAGGGGGGCACCATGCTATATGGAAATTAGGGGGGTCGCGCTAGCAAGAAGGCGCTAGGGGCGTGCCCCAGAGGCAGCAAGCAGGCTCTGCTCAGATCCCATAGCAGAGGTTTGTTTCCTAGAGTCTCCTGCTTGTGTGCAAGAGTAGATTAACAGGCAGTTGGGCTGCCTCTGTCTGTGCCAGGAGAGATGTGCAAATCTCTGCAGAGGACTGGACAGGAGTTTCCTGCTGAGTTTCGACAGTTTAAGCCGAAAACCAGCCAGACAGTGTGAGCAGAGCTGAAGAAAAGAATTGTTTACTTCCTTCCTACTTTAAATCTCCTCAGGCATGGCCCTGCTCACTTAATTCAAAACTTCTTCAAGGTTTTTACTGTGTGTCTCTCTGTCTTGAATAGATTGTAAATTCCAAGGAGTAGGGACTGTCCATTACTGTTGAGTGCTGCGGCCGCCCGCTACCGCGACCCCCTACCTGACCCGCGGCGTCGGGTCCGCCGCGGCAGTCGAGGAGGCCGCTGGAGTCCGGCTCTGTTTCCCCTGCCTTCGGCGCAGGTCCGGCAGTGGTTGCCGGCAGGCGAGGCGCCCCAGGCCTCCCCTCGCGGCGTGGGGCCGCTCTGCTCCACTCCCGGGATTCAAGATGGCCGCCCTGCCCTTAGGCGCGAGGCCGCGCCTCCTCACTACATTTAAAGGGCCCTCGTCCTCTAAATCAGCCTCAGCAGCACCGGATGAATTCTCACCCAGGATAGTACTTAAGGGAGCCTTGTCTTCAGCTTCTTCAACTTGGCAACTTGTTTGCCACGAGTCTGCTCGCTCCGGTGAGTCTCCTGGTGCTTCGGTTCCTGGTTCCTGATTCCTGCTTCTTCTCGGTGATTCCTCGGTGTGTGACTTTGGACTGGCAAGCGGTGATCCTTCGATGTGTGACTTCGGACTGGCACGCGGTGACCCCTCGGTGTGTGACTTCGGACTGGCAAGCGGCGATCCTCTGGTATTCGACCTCGGACTTCTTTCGGACCATCCTCCTTCACGGGCCCACCTAAGTCCCAGTGGCCCGGGTCCCTACGAGCTCCTCCCAGGGGGACCGCGGGCTTCCAGTGGCGAAGATCCAGCTGGCTCTTGCATCGACCTCATGCCTCGCTGACCTCTCAAAGGTCCACCTAAGTCCCAGCGGCCTGGGTCCCTATGGGCTCCTCCCGGGGGGGCCACGGGCTTCCAGTGGCGAAGATCCAGTTGGCTCTTGCACCGACTCCACGCCTCCTCGACTTCTCAAAGGTCCATCCAAGTCGCCTGCGGCGAAGATCCAGCCTGTTCCAACTTCTGTTCTGCCTCGTCTTCTGACAGGGGAACCTGAGGAGCCATCTCCTAAGGTCATACCAACTTCCCCGTCAGTCCAAGGGTTCACGATCCCTCCTGGTCATTACAATTATGTGCTGTGTGCATCTGATATCTGCTGTACAAATGATTAATATTAATATTAATAGTGAATGGCAGTTCTTTATGATGTGAGTCACTTATGTATGAAAGAACATAATGGGGTGATATAAAGGTGATAAAAACACTACCAGGGGAAGGAGCATCTCTATTGTAAGCACCTGTCTTCAGGATGAGCCAGTCCTGGTTTTCCAAGGCCTCTTTCAAGGCAATCTGAGCAAAAGTTGGAGGTGGAGTCGACAGGTCAGAGTTCACTATGTTATTCTGGATCTGGAGCTGCAGGTGAAAATG
The DNA here is from genome assembly GCF_901001135.1 of Rhinatrema bivittatum. Classification (NCBI taxonomy): domain Eukaryota; kingdom Metazoa; phylum Chordata; class Amphibia; order Gymnophiona; family Rhinatrematidae; genus Rhinatrema; species Rhinatrema bivittatum. Next base: position 304,421,336 of record NC_042617.1, read on the forward strand.
AAATATGGAGCTGCAGGGAGTTTAGACCAGTCCTGGGTTTTTGAACTTGCAACTTAATGCATTCTGGTATTTGATGTCTCTGCTTCTATTATTTGAAATTAGCACTGCAGGTACCAGAAGGCATCAGGATGGGGTTTGTCAAAATCAGGACTGACCTAAAATCTCCCTTTAGGAGCTGGGTGTCTTGGCTGCTGTGAACATTCCTTTTTCCCATGTATGCAATATCTTTAGCAATTCAATTTGAAGGACAGGCACTATGTAAGAGAGGCATCTTTTTTTGTGGTAACCCAGTAAATGATATATAGCAAAATGGTTACCATGTTAGTCCACTTCAATACATAAAAATAAAGGTTAGGTGATACCTTTTTTTAATTGGGCTAACTTAATACATTTCTTGACTTGCTTCCAGAAGCTAAATACTCAGTTTCCTTGGGTCAGAATAGAGTCTTTTAAAAGGTATTGCTCTATATATTTAAGGTTTTTATTTGTTCACCTTTATTCCCATAGAGTAAATGATGGCAGGTAAGGATCAATTGCCCCATTCAGTCTTCCCCAGGGGTGGGGGTGAGGGGAGGGTTAGAGTTAGGGACAGAATCAGGGTGGGTCCAGGGGCAGAGTCAGTACAATACCGATAAGAATTAAAATACACTTGCACCTGTGCCCATGAGCTCTTTATCTTCTGTATAGTGATGTTCTGCGATGTGACAGTATTGAGGTTTTGTGTTAACCGTGTAAGTAAAAAAAAAATTCACTGTATCTGTCTATGGAAAGGAATTACTGTGCAAACTGATCTGGACTGGATTTAAGATTTACCCCTTACTGTCTTTGCAGCTTCGATTGAAGTTACCTGTTTATTGATAGCTGCAGTACATTAAGACAGGGAACGTTTGTTCATAACTCGGATCTATTACTAAACCAGCATTGGGACACGATCCTCGGTGTGGTTTCCACTGCAGGAGCTTCCAGCCTCGCACTCCCTGCTGCCGACAAAACTCAACATTTGCCAGATGACTCTTTGGTGGTATATCTGCAGTGTAATAGCTGGCATATAATGTTTTAAAAACCTTCAGCCCCTAATGTTTGCTATATAGTTTCGCATAAACAGGCAAACTGTCTATAGTGTTTATGGGATGCCATGGGCTTGATGGGAGCATTGCACTGAAGGCACAGAAGGAGATACCACCGATGATGAACGAATGGTGTAAACTCCCAAAGACTTCCCTCCCATGCCTCACCTCCCAGGGGGACGCCTGACAAAGAATTAATCATTCCTCGAAGCTGCAGAGGCACAGCAGTTTTTCTTTGCTTGACAGCCAAGCTATATCCAGTCAGAGGCAGGGACAGTGCTGCAGGGGACAAAAGCTGTCGGAGCCGAAATTATCCAGGGCTCCCTGGGATCTCCTTACTGACATTAGACGTCAGGGCTGGAAAAGCATGATGTACGTGGAAACCACGATACTTGAGTTACAAGACTTATTAGTCTGGAATGCTCTGTGAAAGTGCCTTCTCATTATCAATGTGTCATCCTGCTGAGGCAAGCAGCTGCAGGGAGGTAGGAGAGGACCTGACCTTGGTGGGTCTCATGCTTAAGCATTTCTCTCTTGAGTTTGGTAGAAATATTAGGAAGTCATCACAGACAGATATTATCAAGAGCTGAACAGTTGGAATGTGACCAGAGATGGTGTTCTGATCCAGGTTCTAGCGGAGAATTGCCCACACCACTAAAACACCCCCTATCATAACAGATTCCAGTTGGCAGACTTCCAGAAGACAAATAGATCAGACATTGAACTCTTCTTGCACTGCTGTTGCTGATCCTTGAAGAATAAAGCATGACACACTCTGCTGAGTCTGGGTGATGGAAGAGTGCACTGCTGCTGCATGTGCTGAATCTGTTTTTGGGCAGTGTATGTGTGAGGGAAGCTTGCACTGCTGCTGCCCCTGCTGTACTTGTTCTATGGTGGAGCAGTTTGTGTGTGTATATGTGTGTGAGGGAAGCTTGCACTGCTACTGCTTGTGTTGTACCTGTTCTGTGGTGGGGCAGTGTGTGTGTGTGTGTGTGTGTGAGAGAAGGAAGCTTGCACTGCTTCTGTTTGTGCTGTATCTGTTCTGTGGAGGGGCAGTGTGTGTGTGTGAGGGAAGCTTGCACTGCTACTGCTTGGGTTGTACCTGTTCTGTGGTGGGGCAGAGTGTGTGTGTGTGTGTGTGAGGGAAGGAAGTTTGCACTGCTGCTGCTTGTGCTGTATCTGTTTTGTGGTGGGGCAGTGTGTGTGTGTGTGCAAGGGAAGTGTGCCGTGCTGCTGCCTGTGCTGTACCTGTTCTGTTGTCGGCAAGGGCATGTGCATGAGGGAAGCTTTCACTGCTGCTGCTGTGTGTGTGTTGTGGTGGGACTGCCTGTGTGTGAAGGAAGCTTGCCCTGCTCACTCTTGTGGCACAGGATTCCAGGCCCTTTTCTCTGGTGGTCTGTAGATCTTCCTGTAGAGCTGTAGACGAAGACATTATGCATCCTTTGGGTCTTAGTGAAAACAGTGCTTTTTCCACAATAGTTTAATTTCTGAGACCCTTTCTAGGTCTGCATACTGCGTCAACCCAATTTATCTTATTTGGGAGCTGGTTGTTATTATCTTAATAAGGAGAATGGGGGTGCGTGCAAAGGGAAAGCAGTCTGTAAAGTTTCAAATGACATCCAAGAAGTTGATGAACGGTGAAAATATTAAATATTTAATTGAAGTGTAGGCAATACAGATCACAATAAATGCATAAACAGCAAAGATTTTTAATGCCTTCGCAATACACACCTGTTCTTCTTCTTATGCTCTATAAGTGTGTTTTTACATTTTTTCCACATTTTTTGTGGTGGATACCTGTTATTTGTCTTAAGCCAAGAGGCTTCCAGCAATTGTTGGATCAGAAAATTAATTAACTATAAATGTAGACAGGGCTGGTGCAAGAGTATTTGGTACCCTAGATGAATTTTCAGTCATTCACCCTGTCCCTAAACTCAACTATTGGTGGCAGTTCCAGCGCAGCACAGCAGAATAGGCTCTGGCACAGCAAACCTCTGGGCTTCGCGCTGGCAGGATTTTGCCACCCACAAAACTTTGGCGCTCTAGGCAACTGCCCAGTTTTCCTAATGGAAGCACCGGTTCCATCTTAAGCTGAAATGCAATAGAGTAATAGATCCTGTACTAAGCACATTGATACTAGTCTGGCCCTGTCTCAGTATCTGAAGGAAATTCCTCTATTAAGGATTGATCCCCAAGGATCATTTTCTTCCTTCCTTGGAACTGAGGCTAGGCCGGTTGGTCAGAAGCCATGTTGGGGGGGGGGGGGGGGGGAGTGACATCACCCAACTGGTATGGCCGCTTGAGTCCTCCGCTCCGATCCTGCTATTTGAAATATGTGTAATCTGTCACAGTCAGGGCGCTCTGACCTCCTGATCGCGGCTCGGGTCTTATATTGTTGTTGCTATTTTGCTCCCCAATGGCTTTATGTAAGAAGAAGCTGGATATGAACCGTTTTTTTGAACTGGGAGGTAGGCCATGTCCTGGGCCTCGAGGGCGAGAAGGAGCCTGACTGTGAGGTGGTGGTGGTGGTATCCCGCGAGCCTGGGGCAGGGGAGAGTGCCAATGAAGGCCTGCCATCCCGGGGAGAATTCCGCAAATGGTTGGCGGACCTGCGCAGCGATATGGCGTCCCTCTGTTCAGAGCTGGGATCACTGATAGCAGTGGTGCAAACCGACGTTTTTGCCCTCGGGCAACATGTTGAAGAGGCCGAAACAAGTCTGGACGAGTAGGCCGCAGACCTTGTGACCCAACAGAAAGAGGTACGAGAGATGGCGAACTCGCTGCAGGAGATGGAAGAAAAAATCGAAGACCTTGAAAATAGGTCACGATGTGCTAATTAGAGCTTTAGAGGAGTGCAGGAGCTCTCTGATTTTGCTGATTGCATCCAGGTGGTGGCGAGCATCTGTGCAGTAGTGTTGGAGTCTGTGAAGGTCGCTGGACAGGCACCCGAGATCAAGTTGGAGTGAGCCCAGCCCATAGGGCTTTGGGGAGTCCGAGAGGAAATCTCCCTAGGGACATTGTGGCTTGTTTCCATTTCTTTGTTATTAAAGAAGAGAGGGTAACCCAGCTAGCAAGAAAGCAATGACACATCCTTTGGAAGGGCCAGAAAAAGGAGGTCTTTCAAACTATCTCTGCTATTACTTTTAAGAAGAGGAAAGTATTTAGGGCTGTCCTCCAGGCCTTGTGGAAAGCGAATATCAAATATCACTGGCTATTTCCCTTTGGCTTGCAGTTCGCTGTTCAAGGCAAGTCCACCAAAGAAGACGGTGGCTGCAGCTAGAGCGTTTCTGGAAGAGATGGGCATTAGCATGCTTGAGGAATCGGTGACAGGTTGTCCCTTTACCCAGCCCCGAAGGAGAGATGATCAGGCCCACTGGCAGAGGGAACCAGGTTCTGGCCACAGGTTGCAGAGGCATTTGGACAGCCCCTTGTCACCTGGAACAGCGAGTGGGTGAGGATTCCGCATTGGGACTTGATGATCTCTATACTGTACAAGCTCACTTTCTTTAATAAGGGTGTTAAATGGGATTTTCCTTGGCTCAGTTCCTGCTGATGGGGTGAGGGGCGCCTGTGTGTTGCTCAGATGGTTTGTGTGTTGGAGTGGGGAGAAGCGCTTTCATGCTTGGATGGGGTCATTCCACCAGGGGGAGATAATTGCCTGAGTAGGGATGTGGATTATGTGGGGGGGATGGGTTACAGCGGGGTTTTGGTTGGAGGTGGCGAAGAAGGAGTCTTTCTGGCTTTTTTGGTGGGGGATTCTTCTTTTCCTATTTGTGTGTATGTAGTAAGGTGCTGGGGTGTTTTTTCTGTTTGTAGCGTATCATGGGGGTGATCAATATTTTCTCCATTAATACTAAAGGCCTCAATACTGTGGAGAAAATGCCTTTTAAGGACGCTAACGCGTTAAAGGCCAACATAATCTTTTGTCAGGAAACGCACCTTAAGGCTCGATATACTGCCCTTATGTCTTCTCGGAAGCATCCACTTCAATATTTTTCTGCTGCCTCTAAGGAGAATAAGTATGGAGGGGTGGGTATTAATTCGCTCATGGCTTGCTGGTGGATGTGGAGAATGAATTCCAGGAAAAGCTGGGGCAATTTTTGCTTTTGAAAGTTGTAATACATGGGGAGTTGTTTACGATAGTTAATGTGTATGCTCCAAATTCCGGAGTGGGCCCCTTCTTTGAAACACTTTCTCATAAGTTGACTAGTTGGGCAGAAGGACATATCGTAATGGGGGGGGGGTGACTTTAATTTGACAAGGTACCCCTATTTGGACAATTCGGCTAGGGGGCCTGGTCAAACCAGCCTACCACGTCGGAAACTAAAGGCTTTAATGTCTGACTGGGGGCTGGTGGACGATTAGCATCTGCATAATCTCACAGTGAGAGATTACACATTCTACTCCAAACCTCACCAGTCATATTCCAGAATAAATTACTTTCTCCTTGATAAAGGCCTGGTGGGGAGGGTTACACTGTCCTCTATTGGAAATATATCCTGGTCCAACCACGCCCCAGTGTCTCTTGGGCTAATGGGTGGTAGGGTGTTGCCTAGGAAGACGTATCGGCACCTCAATGAAAGCCTGGTTGCGGATAACATTTTTGTCACTGAGCTTCAAGAGGCAATCGACGAATATTTAAAACTTAATGAGACGGATGATGTTAATCCTGCGGTGTCCTGGGAGGGACTAAAGGCAGTTATTAGAGGTAAGCTGATCTCCAGGGCTACTTTTGTACAGAAGGAAAAATGTAAAGCTTGAGCGCAGCTTTTGACCTGATTTTGGGATTTGGAGATACAGCATGAGCATTTTGGGGCTACCTCAACCCTTTCTGCAATGGAAACCACGTGTCAATAGTTACAGGAGCTGGATGCTGCTGAAGTGACATTTCATTTAGAACGCACAAAGCAGAAATTTTTTGAATTCGGTAATAAGGCCAGCAGACTCCTAGCTAGAAGATTAAAGGAGAAACAATTGCTCAATCAAATCCTTAAAATTAAAAATAGAGAGGGTTCCTTTCTTTAGGATAGCACTGAAATTTCTAACAGGTTTGCTCAGTTTTATAAGGAGGTCTATTCAAGAGATAGCTCTATTGGAGAAAAAGAAATCGAGCTTATCTTCACCAGGTGTCTGAGGAGGCCCGGGTAAATGTGAATGCCCCAATCCAGGAGGCGGAGGTTTTAGCTGCAATCATGGAGTTGAGGGTGAGGAAAGCCCCTGGGCTGGACAGATATACAGCCCGTTTTTATAAAGCTTGCAAACAGGTCCTGGTTCTACCCCTCACGGCCATGTTTAATTATTTGCGGGAGGGGGGGTCACATCCCGACGGGTACAAACATAGCCGGGATTACTGTTATTGCTAAAGCGGATCGAGATCCTACGCTATGTGGATCCTGCAGACCCATATCACTTATTAACCTTGATTTAAAGCTCCTAGCTAAGGTGCTGGCGCGAAGAATTAGCAGGGTGTCCCCATTGCTGATCCATGGGGCTCAATCCAGGTTTGTCCCAGGTGGGCTAGGAGCTGATAATGTACGCAGGGTCCTCCTTAATATTATGTGGCGGGTCAGGAAAGAACAGTTGCCTGCTGTGCTATTGGCCGTGGATGCTGAGAAAAGCGTTTGATAGGGAGCACTGGCCCTATCTTTTTCAAGTTCTCCATAGGTTGGATTTAGGGTATGTGTTTTTGTCCTGGGTACAAGCATTTTATCATCATCCCAAGGCGAGTATAAGGGTAAATGGAAGGTACTCAGATTTCTTTGAAGTGGAAAGAAGTACCAGGAAAGGGTGCCCACATTCTCCCCTGTTGTTTGCCCTATCATTTGAACCCTTCGCCTCTAAAATCAGGGCCCTTGATAAGGTGGTGGGCATTCCTGTTGGGGCACACTCTTATAAGATGTCGCTATTTGTGGATGATTTATTATTTACTGTTTCTAATACTGAGGCTTCCCTACCTGTTCTCTTATAGCAGTGGTTCCTAACCCTGTCCTGGGGGCCCACAAGCCAGTCGGGTTTTCAGGATATCCACAATGAATATGCATGAGAGAAAATTTGCATGCGCCGCCTCCATGACATGCAAATTTTCTCTCATGCATATTCATTGTGAATATCTTGAAAACCCGACTGGCTGGGGGGTCCCCAGCACAGGGTTGGGGACCACTGTGTTAGAGGAAATGTGGAAATATAGGAGAGTATCGGGCTTCGTAGTCAATGAGGATGTCAGAACTTTTGAATCTGACTTTGGGGGATGATAGTAGGAATAACCTGAGGAGAACTCTTCCATTTAAATAGGCGGCAGGTAGCGTTAAATACTTAGGTGTGAGATTAAATGCGGATTTTGGGAACCTATGTGGCCTCAATTATGATCCTCTGTGGAGGAGTATTCTCTCTGATCTGGATAAATGGGGAAGATTGCAGCTTTCCTGGCTGGGCAGGATTCATGCTATAAAGATGAATATCCTGCCCAGATCTTGCTATCTTTTCCAGGCCCTCCTGATAGCTCTCCCACCCGGTCTCCTTAAAGGTTGGCAGCAGAGGCTCTTCCGCTTCATTTGGAAGTGGAGGCCACCTAGAGTGGTGAGAGCTGTGCTCTATTGGACCACAAGTCAGGGGGCCTTGGGTGTTCCTAATTTGGCTTTTTACTATGCAGCCTTCCCCGTTGCGAGTTTTATTTGAGTGGCACTCCTTATCTAACCACAAATTGTGGACTCAGTTGGAGCAGGATTTAGCGGGATTGCATTCATTGGACGATCTGGTGTGGTCTTATGATGGCACCTCTGCTCTCTCGAGACGGGCTTTTCCCTTTCACATGGCTCATGTGTTCCATTTGGGAGCAGGATAGGAATAAATTAGCGAGGGACCATTCATTATGGCCCATGTTCCTCTTTCCCCCTTAACAGCCTGTTCTTTCCGGGTTTGAAGAACTCCACGATTCGTTGCTGGCAATGGCTGGAGATTGAAAGGCTAGAACGAGTTTGGGATGGGAACTCTGTTTACTCGTTTGAAACACTTTCTCGGAAATATCCATTGGCAGAGCGGGACAGGCTTTTATTTTTGCAAGTGTCCTCCTTTGTTCATTCTCCTGGTGTCCTGACTGCCCTTCGGAGGCCAAAATCATGTTCTGAAGAGTACTGCTCCGAAACGACTGCATTGTCTAAGGGTATTTCCAAAATGTATGCATTACTATCAGGGGAGGTAGTTAAAAAAAAACAAGCACGCTCTGGATTGGGAAAGGGATATGCAGGTTACGTTGGAACTTTCCGACTGTGACTTGTTCTACCGAATGATGGGCAGAAGTCTGATATCCTCCAGATTTATTGAGAATGGCTATAAGTTGCTAAACCGATGGTATCTCACGTCAGTCAGGTTATCTAAAATGTTTTTGGGGGTCTCCGACAGGTGCTGACGGGACTGTGGGGCATTTTTATCACATCTGGAGGGACTGTGCTAAAGTGGTTGTTTATTGGCAAATGGTTATATTTCTCATCTTTGAGGTCACGGGCTGCAAGACTGACCACAACCTTAGATTATTGCTACTTTTTATAGACCTCAGTGTGCTCCCAGAGTGATATTGTAGGCTGGTCCAGTTCATCATTGTGGCAGCACAATGTGAATTAGCTGCTTGGTGGCGTAAACTGGGAACTCCCCTTAAATCTAATGTTCAACTTAAGCTTGCTGCTTTGTATTCTATGTATAAGCTCACGTCTATAGTTCATGACTCTCTCCCTCGAGTTCATAAGACATGGGAAGCATACGTCAGTTGGCAGGAGGCCTAGAACTTGGGTTCATGTTGATCAGGAAGCCCATGAAGAGTTAGTTTGCTCACGCACATGTACTTTCTGGATTTCATTTTTGTAGTTTCCAATTTCTTTTCATGTCTTCTAATTGAGAGCCAGGAGGCCACTAGGGAAGGGGGGAGGTGGGAATGGTAGGAATGGTTTACAAAATGGTTTACAAAACAAAAGACAAGTCACACATTTTGTTGTATTGGTATTTTTATTTGTGCTTGTTAAACTGTCATATGGGTATATCACACTGTATTGACGTTCATTATCACTTGTTCAGTGGCTGTTATGCTCTGACTTTGTCAAATAAATATTACATTACAAAAAAAAAAGAAGCCATATTGTGGAGTTACTGCCAAAGGCAGAGGTCTCTTTCAGCCCTGAAGCATGGGTTGCCCTGCTGTTGCGAGCTGGAGCACAAAAGCTATAGTCTTTGCCAGCGGGACCTTTGATGTCTCTGGATAGTTCTCCGCTGCCTTCTCGCTTTGTCCAGAGTTAAGCCATCAGCAGGAGTGGGGGAGGGACTCCTCGGGCCCGATGGGAGGGCCTGAGCAGACCCTCCAGAATTCAGTGCTGTGGATTTGAATTTTGGAACTGTGATGGCAGCTGGAAAGAAGCGAAACAGTGAGCCACGGTGATGCAGCTGTACCCTCTGGTGATGCTGGTGTTTCCTTGACGGAATTGGATTCCAGGATAATGGGCTAGTAGTACTGAGACACTCACAAACGATTACTTTTGATTGTAATTTGGAAAGCCTTTTTGAAATTGGAGCAGATTGTTTCTATGGGAGTCCAGACTGAATGCACTTCCCTTCAGGCACTGGATTCCAAGATTGTTGCACAGGTTAAGCCTTTAAAGGAATGTAAGACACCTCTGCCTTACAAAAGCCATAACCAGCCCATAGAAAAGGACATGGTATAGTTCTGTGCACGCGGCCTTCCGGCTGCAAGCTTTTTGCATTCTGCTAGAGAGGAATGCTTGAAATACCCTGTGGAAAGAGTCTAGTTTTGTTTCCCATATAGTGAAGAGAGAAGTTTTGAGAATCGTTTTCCAGATAGGAAAATTAGGGAGAGGTCTGCTTCAATAGAGAGAAAACTCCCCTCAGGGGAATGGAGTGATCAGGATCTGAGAAGTGCTCCTGTACACTGGGGTTGGAGGAATCTGCGTTTCCTGTTGCTGGCTTATGAATTGAGTTTATTGAAGCGCTGAGATCACCAAGAGACAGGATCTGTGGGTAACCTCCATTCTGGAACCGGCGTTTAAGCCAATGGACTTGCTATGTTGGGAGAGGAGAAAGAAAGTGCAAGTACTTCTACTGGTAGCCAGACAGTGATCAACACCTTGGTCTAACCACCTGGGTTGGCAATAAAAAATGGAGCATGTTATGGTCAAGGAAAACATTTTTTTTCCTACTTGTTTAGAATCTGAATTGCCACAAGGGACTGAGCCTCTGAATAACAATTGTCCTTCTATTGTAGATGTATCAGAGGGAAGGCGTGGTCTGTAATATTTCCAACCAATTTGTTTTGGATTAATGTAAATAGACTTTCTCTGTTGTAAATACTTTCTAACTATCTGTTCTAAGTAAAAAAAAACAAACCCAAATGAGAAACAAGGACTTGATCAGAGGTCCTGTAAAAACAAACCTTCCTCAGGAAAGTTTGCGATGAAGCCCTGTGCTTGCCTCATGCTGAGCAAGCCAGGCCTACAGGAGGAACATCTGAAAACAAAATTAGGATTTGAGGGGAAGGTTCCTGACTTTTTTTCAGAATGTGAATGTGATGGCTAAAGACAATCATGCTCTTCATTGTGAGATTGCAAATGTGGAAAATGGATGCTGTGCACCTTTTGGATTGTTAATGTCCATAAAGTTTATAATGTTTCTCCTGTTGAATTATTCAAATGATATTTAATGGATGATCTTCAGGAACATCCTAGGGAGGCTATTCCTCCTCCCCAGTCTAGAGTAGGCTATCTGCCAGCTTTAATACCAGCATTTCCAACTTTAACTCACAAGAGTAGCTTGCAAGTTTACAGGGGAAGTAAAGCATAGAAAAAAACCCAAAACTATTGATTTTTAGTTTCAAACCAAACAAAAACTGAATCCAAAGATGGGGGGGGGGGGGGGGGGAGAGAGTAGTAATAAGGGTTAACTTGTTTTGGGGTCAAAGAATCTATTTATTTATTTATTTATTTATTGTTTTTGTTATACCGAGTTTCATGACAGGCATCACATCAACCCGGTTTACAATTAACAAAGTGTGAAAAGCATAACGTAGCGTAGTAAACAATATTCTCAATAAAAACCTTGAACTTTAAATACAGGGAATCAGAAAAAGGATGTGAGAAAGTTACAATAAAACAGGGAAAAATTAACTTGGAACTGGAAGGGGGGAGAGAAAAGAACAGAGCAATATTTACATTTCAGCCAATTAATGTAAAAAATTAGCAAGATGAGTAAATAAGACTATGCGAATAAATGTGGCGGTACATCACTGTGAGATGGAACATACGTAACCAGAAGGCTAAGTATGACACAGAATATGAATAAATATGACACAGAATTTGGATCCAATTGTGCTGTTGCGTGAAGTTTTATTCAGGGCTTGGAAATGCTTTTTTGAAAAGCCAAGTTTTTAGTCTTTTCCTAAATGTTAGAGAGCATGGCTCCTGTCTCAAATCTGGTGGGATAGAGTTCCAGAGAGCTGGACCTGCTGAAGAGAAGGCTCTGAGACTCAAAGATTTATGTTGGAAGGTTTTGGCCTTTGGAATTTGGAGTGACTCTTTGTAGTATTCCCTGATGGGTCTGACAGAAGTGTATTTTTTAAGTGGTATTTGTAGGTCGATTTGCGTGTGTTGGTTGATAGTTTTGTATATGATGTTGATGGTTTTGTACATGATTCTATAATGGATTGGTAGCCAATGGAGGTTTTTGAGGATAGGGGAAATGTGGTCGATTTTCCTGGAATTTGTGAGGACTCTGGCTGCAGAGTTCTGAACCATTTGTAGAGGTTTAGTATAAGAAGCTGGGAGGCCTAGTAGTAACGAGTTGCAATAATCTAGTTTGGAAAAGATTATTGCTTGCAAGATTGTTCTAAAGTCCTGAGCGTAAAACCTACCCCCGACCCTTTAAATTAAATCCCCCACCCTCCCGAACCCCCCCCCCAATGCTTTAAATTACCTGGGGATCCGGCGGTGGTCCAGAACGGCGGCGGTCCGGAACGGCCCCCTCAATAGAATCGTGTTGTCTTCAGCCAGCGCCCCCGCTGAACGACCTCCTGCAGTCGATCTCCTGTCGGCGCCATTTTCCGTACGAAAACGATTCGCGGCAAGAAATCGCTCCCGGAACCCCGCTGGACTCCCAGGAAAATTTTGGCCAGCTTGGGGGGGCCTCCTGACCCCCACAAGACTTGCCAAAAGTCCAGCGGGGGTCCGGAACGACCTCCTGCGTCAAATCGTTTTTGTCTATGGCCGCCGCCATTTTGCGGCGGCCATTTTGAAAAATGGCGCCGGCTGAAGACAACACGATTCTATTGAGGGGGCCGTTCCGGACCGCCGCCGTTCTAGACCACCGCCGGATCCCCAGGTAATTTAAAGCATTTGGGGGGGGTTCGGGAGGGTGGGGGATTTAATTTAAAGGGTCGGGGTGGGTTTTAGGGGGGTTTAGTGTGCCGGCTCATGATTTTAACGATTTTTCACGATAGTTTACTCACCCAAACGGCAACAATACGATTCCCTCCCCCTCCCAGCCGAAATCGATCGTTAAGACGATCGAGGACATGATTCACATCTCTATTCTGTATTATACTTGCACTCCACCTGCATTCTGTATTATACCTACACTCTGCACATGTATTGCATCCACCTGCATCTATTGTATTGTATCCACCTGCATATATTGTATTTTATCCGCTTGCATCCACCTGTTTTCTGCACATGTATTGTATCCACATGATAACTTAAATGACATTACAGCACCTCGCATGTATAACCTAAGTAAAGCCTTTCTAAACAGTCACGCTATTTACCTCAAAGGACAGATACACCGCCAGCAACCGGTCAGACAACTCCATTCACAACTACGGAGGACAGAGCACTCCTCCAGCCGAACCAACAAACTTACAAACACTCTCAACAATCTTCCCAACCTCTCTTCAATCAGACAGACACCTTCTTTCAACCATTCTTCGCAGACTAAACCTCCTCCAGAATTCCACGCATCATGCACATTTACAACATCCCAATCATCCACAACCAAAGGAGAATACCTTCAACTAATTCCACTAACGTCATACAAAAAATAATTATCCCTATCATGACATCTCCATTGAACCAACTTCTAGGCCTCACGCTTCTATCAGTTACCCTCTTCAATGCGCAATCCTTAACTAAGAAGACACATATCCTCAATGATTACCTTTTGGATTCCAACCCAGACATCTGTGCCATCACAGAAACCTGGTTAAAAAACTCGGACATAGCCTTAACCAACCAACTACCCATCCAGACGTATGACATTTTCACCTTCCATAGACACAAAAAAAGAGGAGGTGGACTCCTCATAGCCTCCAAGAAAGAACTCAGACTGACCGCACTCTCAATCAAGACAAAGTCCAAATTGGAAATGGGTCTAGTCAAGTCAAAACATCTACAAATACTCTTAGTCTACGCTCCCCCGGGAGTTCTAGAAACGGACCCGTCACCCCTCATAGAATCCATCGTGAAACATATTAACTCAGACCTTCCAACAATGATCATGGGGGATTTCAACCTCCATACAAACGCAACACCTCTTTCTGCAAACTGCGAAGCCCTCCTCACCACCCTCAGCGCTATGGGATTTACTCAGACCATCAACAGCCCCACACATAAAGCTGGACACACTTTGGATCAAATATTCATCAACTCCAATTTCACATGCACTATAGAACCTTCTTGTATCCCGATCCCTTGGTCAGATCATTTCCTGATAGAATCTTCCTTCTCCACACACAAACAGACACACACCGCCCCACTCCTTTCCACCATTCAATTTAGGAAAGCATGTCCATCGGATACTCTCAGCGATCAGCTCTCCAAAGAACTTTCTAACTTAGACCTAGCTAACCCCGACTCAGCCCTATCCTCCTGGCAAAAGATTACAGAAGCGGTCGCAAACAAATGGTGCCCTTTAGTCTCCAAATCAATCAACCCAACAAAAAAGGGAAATCAACCCTGGTTCAGCGCTGAACTTAAACAAATGAAACAGACCTTACGCCATAAGGAAAACAGATGGCGAAAAACCCCTAACACTTCTACCCTTTCTACATACATGGGATTCTTACATCACTACAGGACCGCCATTCTACAGAAAAAAAAGGAATACTATGCAAACAAAATACACCATTTCCAATATGATGCCCAGGCCCTATTCGCCTACGTGACACAAATCACCAAATCTACCCCCCCCACCTATTCCAGACGAACAAGCTCTTTCCAAGGCTAATGAGCTCGCTACATTCTTCCAACAGAAGATCTTAAATACACTCGCCCTCCTGCCTTCAAATACTACACCTCCCAAGCCAGGTGAGAATCTCCAGTCTCTTACTAGACCCAAATTTGACAGTTTCGAGTCAATCTCCACTAAAGAGATTGAATCCCTTTTAAAAAGGCAGAAACCATCAAGCCATCCGGCTGATAACATCCCATCGAGACTCCTGCTTCTCATCCCAAATGTGATCTCAGGACCTCTGACCGGCATCATAAACAGCCTTCTAACGCAAGGAAGCTACCCAGACAGTCTAAAAACCGCCTCACTCAAGCCCTTCCTCAAGAAACACAACTTAGATCCTAATGTACCAGCTAATTTCAGACCCATCTCTAACCTCCCATTTGTTGCCAAACTAACGGAGAAACTGGTAAACACCCAGCTTTCTGAATATCTTGAAGACCACAAGATCCTATTCCCATCGCAATATGGGTTCCGTAAATCACGCAACACGGAAACCCTTCTCATTTCACTTACTGACCATATTATCATGGGGTTGGACAAAGGACACTCCTTTCTGTTGGTCCTGTTAGACATCTCGGCGGCATTTGACACCGTCAACCATACCATCCTGCTGGATCGCCTAACAGACATCGGCATCTCCGGATTTGCCCACAACTGGTTCAAGTCCTTCCTCAGCAATAGGACTTTCAAAGTCAAAATCAACAATAAAGAGTCACCCCTAACTAAATCAACTCTTGGCGTACCTCAGGGTTCCTCCTTATCTCCTACCCTCTTTAATATTTACCTCCTCCCCCTCTGCCAATTGTTAACAGACCTCAACCTAATTCACTATTTGTACGCAGACGACGTGCAGATTCTAATACCGATAACAGAATCAATCTCAAAAGCGCTCACCCATTGGAACAACTGCCTTCTATCCATCACTAATCTACTCAACAGTTTAAACCTGGTTCTTAATGCCTCCAAGACAGAGCTGCTCCACATATCCTCAAACGAAATCAATATCTCCCACCATCTTCACACATCTCTCACATTACTTGCAAGCAGGTTAGAGACCTTGGGGTAATACTAGACAATCGTCTAAACCTTAAGAAAATGGTCAACACAACCTCCAAAGACTGTTTCTTCAGATTACAGATTCTAAAACGACTTAAACCACTCTTATTCTTCCACGACTTCAGGACAATCCTCCAAGCGCTACTGTTCGCCAAAATAGACTACTGCAGTGCCCTTTTCCTAGGCCTTCCCAAATCCACTACCAAACCACTGCAGATGTTACAAAATGCGGCTGCGAGATTGCTGACCAGTACCAGCCGCAGCGAACACATCTCTCCCATCCTCAGGAACCTACACTGGTTACCAGTTAATTTCAGAATTCTATACAAATCAATCACCGTAATTCATAAAACTATCCATCATCATCTTCAACTCGACCTGGAAATCCCATTCAAACTCCACTCCTCTAACAGACCAACTAGAGATACTCTCAAAGGCACCCTGAAATTTCCCCCTACTAAAGCTTCATGCCTCTCGATGACCAAAGACAGAGCTTTTTCGATAGCTGGCCCATCTATCTGGAATAGCATCCCTTCAAGTCTCAGAGTGGAGCCTTGCCTGTTAACTTTTAGAAAAAGACTTAAAACCTGGCTCTTTCACCAAGCCTTCACCGACCCACCAGACAATCACTAGTTGTCCTTCACGCTTACCCATTATGATGATTATACTCACGAATGGACTCTGACTCTCCCAGGTTAAAGCACCATTAAGCTTTAACCCGTACGCCCTATGGCATCACTTCATTTTTATTTCCTGCCTTAGCTTCTTTCCAGCTTGTTGCAAGCTTCCAAGTTCTCTTCCCTGTTGATTGTAACTTTGACTCATTCCTACTTACTGTTTATCTTTCGTTTACTTGAATAGTTACCCCAGTTTTTTATTCTTGTTAATTGTAAACCGATCCGATATGGTTATTTACTATGAAGGTCGGTATATAAAACTGTTAAATAAATAAATAAATAATATACAGGCTCTCTCTCCTTCATAGACATATTATATGATTGTGTGTGTGTTATGTGTGTGCCTGTGAGAGCCTGTATGTGACACATAGGCTCAAACACACACACATAGGCTCTCACACAGAGTCACATATATGCACACGGGCTCTCACACACATACACAGACTCACACACACATATGTATACAGGCTCTCACCCACACATGTAGAAAGGTTCACACATACACACACACACACAGGTTCTCAAACAGATACACACATACACAGGCTCTCACACAGATATAAACACACACACAAGCATACAAACTCTCACACAGACACATACATAGATTCTCATACAGACACACACACTCACACACATATTACACGCAGATCCTTACACACACACACATGGCCTCCTCTTGACTTCAGGCCATGGTAGGATGAGCTCCATCACAGCCCTGTGGAACTCCTCTTGACTTTGGGCTGTGGTGGGATGAGCACCACCATGGCCTGCCGGCCTTCCTGAGCGGGGAAGCGGAAGCTGTGCATGCTCACAAATAAATGTTCCCGCGGGTGCGCATAGCTTCTGCTTCCCTGCTCCCACAGAGAAAAGGGAATATCACAGCCTCTCCATGCTTTTGGTCGCTGATGGGTTGAGCTCCGCCAGCAGCCCACAGCCTCTCTTCCTCTTCAGCCGCCGGCGGGTTGGGCTCGCTGGCGGTCCTGCGGCTTTCTCCTGCTGCCGCCGCCCTTCCAAGATGAAGCTGCTGTGCCTTCCCTTAAGCTGGCACCTGGGGGCATTGCCCCCCCCCCCCCCCATTTGCTACGCCTTCTGCCCTTCGCTGATGTCTTCTGTGTTGCTCAGGCAAAGCGTAAAACGTTTCTCTCTTTGCAAAAAGATATAGTTCAGATTGGAAAGAAATTCATCTTGCTGTAAATATCTGGTGAAACCTGGGAAACTAGCTATATTTTCTTGGACCCTAATCACACTTTGACTTATTCTTGTAGTGCTAGAGTGTAAACTATGGGTGGTTTCCGTTTTCTAACAGAAGCAGGTCGCTGGGAGCCGGGAGCGGGTGTGTTGAGACCTCACTCTTTTTTGTAAGTGTGGGGGAGTGGGCAGAACTATTGACACTGTGGGTGGATGGGAAGGACTGGGTGGGGGGCCACATTCATATGTAAATGTTAACGGGAATAGGTCGGTGGGAGAGGGGGGGGGGCCGCAACATTGCCTACCATATGGGTTTTAAAGACTTTAGGAGGAGGGGGCGGGGGGTGCACTGCTTAAGAGGGCCATGTATGAAAATTTGGGGAGGGGAAGTGGAAGACTCGGGCCGCTGGCCCCTTTAATTTTTTTTTTTCCTTTCTCTGCTAGTGCTACTTACCCGGATATCTTTTAAGGAGATATCCTTTTTAGGGAGTTAGCCGGCCACACAAGGCTGGTTAACTTTAGACCTAACTGGCCATAGGTTTAAAGTTATCTGGCTCTCAGTGGCCAGATGTATTTAGAAGGATGTTTATCCTGCTGAACGGATGGGACAAGTTATCTGGCTATCTTTAACTGGATAACTCGTCCACTACCCGCTCTACTGAATAGTATCCCCATTGTGTGAATAAGTACTAAAATGATGATTTATGTATTATATACTTTCTTCTTATATAACAAGTCTGCTTTTTCTTAGACAGATTTCCTGTATTAGTTATTCTCTCCTTTTATTCTTTCCTATTATTTTTATATGTGATTCTTTCCTTTTTTTTTTATTTTTGTGTGTGATTTCCCTACCATATTTGTGAACTTAAGGACCAGAGAAAGAATGTATATATTTTCGTTATGCTCTTTTGTTTAATTAAACAAAGGTCTGACAATGTTATTTCGTTCAAGATTATGCTGTGGGTTATATATATTTAAAAATCATTAAATGTTAATTATTGGGAAGAAAAATGGAACGATCCTTGGTCTTGACCTGAGCAGTCTTTGCATTTATTGCTCCCTCTGTCTTACAAAAACCCTAGTAAGCCAGACAGGCAGTGGAAACGGGGGCCAAGAATGACTAATGTGTTAAAGCAAGTCTGTATTTCACAGCATTGTTCAGTGACTCCATTTCACCCAGGACAAGCTGATCCTATCTTGATTTTGCTCCACTGCATCTTAGAATTGTACCTTTTGTTTTGCATGCACTGTTCAATTTGGTGCAGATTCGGCTTCAAGGCAAAATTTGTTCCCTGTTTCCATTCACCCTGCAAACGGGCCGATACAGTAAACCACGTGGGAGAGCGGGCGAGCGCCCGCTGTCCTGTGCGCATGATTCAGTAACTTAATTTATTTAAATTAGGCGCTAGCGCGTCCCTAGCGCCTCTTTTTTGACGGAAGCAGCGGCTGTCAGCGAGTTTGACAGCCGACGCTCAATTTTGCCGGCGTCGGTTCTCGAGCCCGCTGACAGCCATGGGTTCGGAAACCGGACGCCGGCAAAATTGAGCGTCCGGTTTTCAACCCGCGAGCCGCGGGCCCATCTTAAATTTTTTATTTTTAACTTTTTTTAACTTTTGGGGCTTCCGACAATATCGCCATGATATTAAGTCGGAGGGTGCACAGAAAAGCAGTTTTTACTGCTTTTCTGTGCACTTCCCCAGCGCCGGCAGAAATTAACGCCTACCTTTGGGGGTATCCGGGTATGAGCCATGCAAGTGGGGGAATTTTATGTTCAAATCTTCTTATTTCATTTTTGAAACATTAACATTCAAAATGTTTGTGGGGAAAATTTTATAACTGGTGCGTCTCCATGCCAGTTTCATCAGTTTGTCCACCAGTTTGCCCAGTCTAGAACTAGGTCCTCCAAACCCCCCCGGTTTAATAGTCTGCACAACCCCCATTTACCCCAGATCTTTAAACCCCTCAGAGATGTCTTTTTTAAAATGTACACCTCCTCCATAGCTGAAGTAAAATTATGCAGCACTGGACCTGGGTATGCACCGAAGTGTATAAGTATTTGGGTGCACAACCAAGCCCATGCCATGCCTTTTTTTTGTATAGGAGTGAGAGTCGCGCATTGGGAAATGCATGTACTTGCCCTATATGTGCATACATCTCCCGATTTTGGTGCATGCCGAGCTTTTAAAATTCACCTCAAATTATTTTGTGTGTTTAAATCTTGCTTTGTGCACAAAATGTTCTCTGTGCCGAAATCATGTTTTATGCACTTAGAGGGCAATTTTCAAAAGCATTTACACGCATTAAAAAAACTGGGTTTTACACATGCAAATGAACTTTACCCGTGCAAGTGGGCTTTTGAAAATTGCTACAATATCTGCCATTGAATTGTCCATAGGATTTACACATTTAAGTGCCCTTTACGTTGGTAAATGGCTTTTGAAAATTGCTGTGATAGAGTATTACATTTATAGGCGTAACTCCTTTGAAAATTCACCTTTATAAATTGTATTTTGTGCGCATTAATCAGGTCTGCTGTGCACATTTTCAGATAAGCACGCTTTATTTTTAACTGACGCATTAGCATACCATTAGCTTTCTGCATCAGGAGTTTACTCAACTTTTACCACATGAGTAAAGAAAATGTAGCTAAATTTTAGCTCGCATTTTTTTTACCTGCAATTTATTATATCAGGTCCTTAGTTAATCTGTGTTTGCTGCCTGATTTTATTTTCTTTCACACAGGGAAAGATGGATTCAACCTGGAACATCTTCCCTGCGAGAAAAGAACAAGGAGCAATACCGGACTAGCTAATCTGGGACTGGAAGGGCAAATGTGTGTAAACAGACGAAAGAGAGGAACTACAAATGCATAGATTTATGAAGGAGGACTGGCTCAGTTTTAATTATGGCAGTGAGGGATGTTGCAGAGGGCACCACATATCACTAGTAGGCAGGTTACACAGGCTTTGTGATTTTTTTTTATTTTTTTATTGGCCTATATGAATGGGAGCCATGATTATGTCAGTGGAGGCAGCCATCACAGCTCCAGCACTACACACCATATGAAAAGCAAATTGGACAATTTTTTAGAGAGAGAGAGAGAGAGAGAGAGGGGATATTGATGTATGATCATGCGGTTAGACTGGAAGGAAGAGTGCTGATCCGGGGAATTAAACTGATCATCATGTTTGGTTTTGGGAAGGATTATTATTTTTCGCTGGCGTCCAATTGGTTACAGATGTACAGTGTTTTCTTTTCATCTTCCCCAGGATTATCTGTTAGACAATTAGGAGAAGATCAGACTCCACAGACCGCAGCTCTTTTTGCAGACCGACCAGCTCTGTAACTTTTTAAGAGTGCATTCTTACCAACCGAAGAAGTAAATCGGGCACTTCTGCCAGCAACCCCGCCCCCTCCCCCCCCCCCCCCCCATCGTCATACACATAAAACAGACCTTAATCAGAGCCCCATGCCAGTGACAGAATCAAGACTGATATTTTTTTTTTTGATGGGGTCCAAGGTTTAACACGGGCGGGCACGCATATATATTAGCTTAATTCAGCAGGGAATGGGGAGTGAGATGAACTTTCTCTCTCTCAATTCACACATGCGTGCACATACACCCCCCCCCCCCTCAGGCTGGCCCCAGCACTGGCTCCGCCCCCCACCTGACCCTAGCATTCTTTTCCCCCTCCTACCTCTGAGGCTTTGTCCCAGGCTGATTCAGCTGCCGCTTCATCCCTCCTCCATTCTGCACGGGTAGCTTCAGCCACCACGAGGGGCTTTCTCCTTCCTGCGGGCTGCCGCCTCTGCCTCCTTCCAACCGCATGGCCAAGGCCTGCGTTTTCTTCCAGCCTGAGTGGGGGGGACCCCCCCCCCCCCGATTCTGCCGCCTTCTGGCCGCATGCACCAGTACCTACCTGGATGGCCTGAGTTGAAAGCGAGTGGGCCAAGACCTCCTTGGCCCCACTCGTGGCTACGCCCCGCCCCGTGCAAGTGTCACGCCGATACACATAAAGCATGAAGACAGCACAGGTAGCAGAAGAGCGTATCTTTATCAGAGCCCCATAGAGATACCGCAATGATATATGTAAAATGTGAATATAAGTATGGACAGCTGAAGAGCAGATGCAGGGAAGGAGCTTCTTTTATAAAGAGAATGTAGTGATCCCCAGGGGTCTCCACTAGATGGCCCTAGTTCCCAGCCCTCGGTTAGACAGCTGCCAAGGGACTTCCCATTCTAAACAGCACCTCCCCCAGGATGACTGGAACGGAGAGGCCCTGAGGCACGAGAAGGGGCTTAGGGACAGGTTAGGGACAGGCAGAGATGGTGTAATTTTGGAAGAGGAGTTGCTGCAGTGTGCTCGCCAAGTTTAGGCCCCTTGCCTGGATACGGACGGGAGAGACACATCCCTGCCAGGTCTTTGTGATAAAGGCTGAAGGGAAGAGAGGCATAGAGCGATTGGTGTCCTTTTTCATAGGATTTTGGGGGGGTTTTCTTCCTTTTTCCTGTAATACCTGTGCCTTTGGTGAGGTTGAAACCCCCAGCAGGAGGTCAGGAGGGAGCTATTTATCCCTTTGCCCAATTCGAGAGGAGATGGCAGTAACCATCAGAGGGAAGAGAGGCCGTGTGTTTGTGGTTTTTGTGTTTTCTGAGTTGGTGAGGAAGGTTTTTTCTCTGCCCACTTCCTTGCCCCTGGCACAGGAAGTTTAAGAACTGCTTCTAGTAATGACCTTTCCTCCAAGAAGGTCCCCTGCTATCAAGAAGACTGATTACATCTGGAGACCCTCAATGGAGTTTCCACCCTGGGACAGTCGGATTTCGGGAATGCCATTTGGACATCAGGTACTGTGGGGAAGGGAACATTTGTCATGGGTAGGAGCCTGCCTGCTTTCTCAGGTTTATCTATTGGTGGGAAATCGATTGAATCGATCATGTTTGCGGACGACATGCTTCTATTTATTGCTAACCCGCAAGAATGTTTAGCTGATATTATGGCTGCCATTAATCGGTTCCCTCTGGATGCTAACCTCCCCTCTAGATGGTGCAGGGTGGTTCCTTTTAAATGGAGTGTGGAAGGATTCAAATATTTTTGGGTATTCATTTGGTTCGCTCAGCACGGGATCTGTTCATGCAAAATGTTAGTACCGCCTTGGGGAAAATCCAAGCGCTTTTGGTGCGTTGGCGCTCTTCTTTATCGCTATCCTTGATGGGACGGAGTGCAGAGGTAAAAATGGTTATCCTGCCCAAGATACTGTACCCACTCCAAATGCTGCTGATTTGGCTCAAGCAAGCGGACATCCGTCACTTCCGTTCATTGGTTTCATCTTTTCTATTGGGGGTGGAAGCAGACCTAGGATCCTATTAACAGTACTTATGCGAGAGAAGAAATGTGGGGGTTTAGCAGTCCCGAATCTGTGATTATACAATGTTGCCTGTCTCTTACGTTATGTTCAAGATTGGGCATCCAGGCAAAATGAGTATAATCCTGAGAGGCTACTAGAGGAGTGGGCCTCCCCTACCAGGGGATGTTTTTCTTCATCTCTCCCTACCTATGCTCTGCCGCCTTGGCTTTAACTCCTTTTGGATGGGGTTGGTTCAGAAAGCCTGGAAGTGGTGGAGAACTCTGGCCCACAGTGCACCCTCCCTGACCCCTTTTCTGCCACTTACAGGCAATAGGGATTTTCCCGCTGGCATGTATCCTTCTGTTTTTCACATCTGGCAGGAAAAGGGGCTGTTTTGCCTTGGACACCTAGCAGATGCAGAGGAGCATAGGCTGTGGTCCTTTCAACAGTTACGGGATCAGTGGGACATTCCTATGTCTCCGTTTTTTTGCTTATTTACAATGTAGGCATTATGTGCTGTCACTTAGCCAGGGGAGCTTCTTCTGTCTTCTGAGGCAGAAGACACTTTTTTGGAAACCACTCCCCGTTTTAATAAAACTGGTATCTGGGTACGCTTTTTACACGAGTCCCTGCTCTCTTTTCATTTTGACGGATTAGCTGAGCAATGGTGTGCAGGTTCGGGACTTGAGATTGTGGCGTCTGACATCAGCAGAGCATTTGACGTGCTTTATAAATGTCTGGTTCCTGCTGATCTGCGAGAAACTCAGTTCAAGATCATTCACAGATTCCGGGGGGCTAAGATAAGATCCGTGGGCCTCTGACGAATGTTTGAAATGTTCTCGTCTGCGTGGTGATTTCTGTCACACGTTCACTGAATGTGCAGAGTTGAACTCTTATTGGCAACAGGCGTTTATGGCGGTCGAAAATGTTTTGGGATGTACTGTTACATGGGCTGGTGACCTCTTATGCTTGTGTCTTTTCTCTGATACTCGTAATCTCCCTGGAAAAGGGGAAGGGGGGGGGGGGTTTCAACGTTTTATTGTTCTATCTATAACTTTAGCTAAAAAGATTATCTTATCCTATTGGAACTCTGCTGTCGCCCCTCCCTTTCGGGAATGCAACAGGCGACGCTGCATACAGCTGCCTTGGAACTTTTGAGGAAAAATGACCAGGGTGCCAAAAAGATGTTTCCATCCTTAAAGAATGACTGGGTGCGGGTATCTCGCTGGAAGGCTGGGTAACTGCAATCCTCTTTTTCCTCTTGTTATTCTGCTTCCTTGGGAGTTCTCGTGCCATTCTGGGTGGGTGAATGTGGGTTGAATGAGGTGTGTGTGTATGTATGGGGCATGGGGGGAGGGGGGGGGGAGGACCGGGGGGGGGGGGGGAGGGGAACGGAAGCGACTTGCAATCATTGAATCTGGATGTATTGCCCGATGCTGCTTTATCTCTTTTGATCTTGTCCCTTACTCTGGTGGTTTGACAATTGTTTCAGACATGTTAATAAATTTTATGTTTAAAAAAAAAACAAAAACGAAAAAGGGAGTAATACTGCCAAGGAAGATGCCAGTTGATATTTTTGCAGCTGTAAGCATGAAGCGCTCCATGCACCCATTCTAACCTGTGTCGCGGGCTCAAGTTGTTCCAACCCCACTGCTGAAGGTGGAGGAATGAAACAAGGAAAAAGATAAACAAACCAAACCAGTTGCCATTCTCCTTGCCGTTATCGCAGTCAGTTCAAGAGTGGGTTCTTCTGGAAATCTCTTTACCATAGGAGGATTTTTTTTTTTTTTTTACACAGCCAAGTGCACAGAAATGTCCTTTGACTGTCAGGCTTTACCTCTTTGTACTTCCTGTGAAATCCCCACCCTCTCTTTCGTTCCAGAGACGGGGAGCGTGATCACAATTGCAAGGCCTAACTCTCTTCATGCACAGGGCATCGTTGTATTCAACCGTAATGACCTGGATACCACAGATCAGGATATGACTGAGGGGCAAGGCCAGCTTGCTACTGAGGGGTTTTCACCAGCTTTACCTACCTCACTGAAGCACTTTTGTTTTTATTTTTAAATACATTTTAACAAGGGACCCCTGAGGAACCTGTTGAGCACATCACTGTACAAACATGACCTCAGAAAAAGACTGTATGGCCTATGAAGTCTGCCCATCCGTCTAATTTATGTAGCCCTTGCAATTCCCATCACTCCCTCAAAGATCCCCTGCATTTATCCCAGGCTTTCTTGAATTCAGATACCATTTTTGCCTCCTCTACCTCCACTGGAAGGCCGTTCTATGCGTCCACCACCCTCTCTGTGAAGAGATATGTCCTAAGGTTACTCCTGAGCCTACCCCCTTTCACTCTCATCCCATGACCCCTTTTTCTGGAGTCTCCTTTCCATTGAAATAGGCTCGCCTTCCAGGGCCAGATTTAAGATTTGGGTGCCCATATACAGGATTGAAAAGTAGAGGGAAGGAGACCCTGGAGATCAGTTAGGGGATGAAGTCCCTCTATTCCCATTCTCCTCCAGAGTCCCAGATTGCCAAAGCAGTGCCCCTTTGACGTGGATAGCTAGAGCAGGCTCATTCTTGGCACAGCTGCACTTCCCTTTGGCCTGGGTATTTGGCACCTTAGGCAATTGCCTATGCCTATGCCTAAATTCAGGCCTGTACCCTCCTGTGCATGGGAAACCTTTGAAATATTTAAATGTCTCTATCATATCTCCCCTATCTCGCCTTTCCTCTATGGTGTACATGCTTGCATATTTGAGTCTATTTCCATATGCTTTAGAACGAAGACCACTGACCATTTTAGTAGCCACCCTCCAGACCGACTCCATCCTGTTTAAATCCTTTTGAAGGTGCGGTTTCCAAAATTGTACACAGTATTCCAAGTGAGGTCTCACCAGGGATTTATGTAGGGGCAATGTCATCTCCCTTTTTCTGTTGACCATTCCGATCTCTATACAGCCAAGCAGCTTTCTGGCTTTTGCCATCACTTTATTCACCTGTTTGGCCACCTTCAGATCATCAGATACAATCACCTCCAGACCCAGCTCCTCTTTTTCTGCTTAGAAGAATTTCACCTCCATTACTGTACCTCTCCCTTAGGTTTTTGCAGCTGAAATGCATTACTCTTCATATTTCCACATTAAATCTTAGCTGCCTGTTGCTAGACCATTCCTCGAGCTTTGCTAGATCCTTCCTCATCTTTTCTACTCCTTCATGGTTGTTTACCCTGTTGCAGATTTTGGTATAATCAGCAAAAAGACAAACCTTTCCTGACAATGCTTCCGCTATGATGCTCACAAAAATGTTGAAAAGAACCGGTCCCAGGACTGATCCCTGAGGCACACCGCTAGTAACAGCTCCCTCCTTAGAGTGAACTCTATTTATCAGGACCCTCTGTCGCCTCCCACTCATCCAGTTTCTAACTGCAGTGTCCCAGAAATATTCAGGAACTTCAGTTAAAGGTGGATTACCGTAAAAGTCAGGATCTTCAGAGCATTCCAACTGTTGACGCACAATGACCATCAGATCAGGGAGGTATCACAAGAAAACCTGACAATATCAAGAGTCATTTCCACATAATAAAGAGTTTACCAATATACCATATGTGTGAATGTATGCATGTATGTACCTGTTCTATCTATATATAATGTACATGGTCTCCCAGTGCATTCCTTCCATATGTTGGCACATTTGTGGCAGTGGCTGTCAGAGAGCGAGATTTTAGCACACATTATTTCACTGACAGGACATGGACTTTACAACGAGCACATGTTATTTTACATAGTTCACGCATGGTCAATGAAATAGCATGCACTAAAACCCACACCCCATGCTGGCCAGTGCCAGAAACCTGTGGACCAAATGCCTGTGGACTGCCAGTCCACAGGCATTTGGACTGCCAGTGCAGGTCAGATGCCTGTGGACTGCCTGTGGACTGCCAGTGCAGGTCAGAGGATGGAGAAGGCCACTGCGCTGGATGTATAGGCGCAGGAGAGCCCGAGAGGCAGTCTGAGAGGTAGGATAGGGGCAAGGTGGGGACAGTGATGTAGACGGTCTGGGTGGGAGGAATGATGGTCAAGCTGGAGAGGGGGGAAAGAGGGCTGGGGGGGGGGCGGGCCCTGATTGGGGGAGAGGAAGGGAACAAGATGGCTCAAGTGGTAAAAGGAAGGGATGTGAAGAGGTGGACAAAGGGTAAGGAGGGGCGGGGGAAGAGACGTTTCAACACAGATGCCAGTTTGCAGATGTTCTGCGGGTTTCGGCTAGTACCGGTATGTGTCTTTAGAATATAGACAGATACAGGTACATTTTCAAAGGTTTAGGATCTATATGGGACAAGCAAGTGGGGACAGCGTTCAGAGGCATGGCTTCAGAACTGTTTTCCAATAAAGATCTGTAGACGGTGCTAAGGCACTTATACATTACATGCTGGGTGCCTCATTGTCATTTCTCTGGTTGTTGCAACATGCTTTTGTTCTGATTACAGAGAAAGGAAAAATCTGTTGAAAAAGAGATCACAAGGCTGTTTCTAAATAAAATATTTTAAGACCATATTTAGGTGTCCTGAACATTCGCCCTCCAGTGTATTGGTGGGAGAGCTGCGGAGGAAATGGGCAGCTCCAGCCCTTTGCGTGTTATAGGAGCTTCAGCCTTAGGACACAAGAGAAACAGAATAATGTTTCGGTAATGGTGGAGGTTATGCGGGGGGGGGGGGGGGGTGCGCTGGTAAGGAGAGAGGCATTTCAGAGGTGAGGTTCAAAGTTCGGCTCATACCTGTCATTTTAAAAACTGTATGTGCACAGCTGATTCATGGACTTTACACCCTCATTTGACGTGACTTAGAGTATGCGCGTGGGTACTTTGTGTTTAAATAGCAGGTTGGGTTTGTGCGGGTCAAGAAGCACACATCGGCACGGCCAGTTAAGGTGCCTCGCTGAGAATTTACCACAATGTCAGGCCAATGCAATATGGGGGCGCAAAAAGCAGGCACTCATGATTGAGGGCCCGCTGTCTTAATGCGCGCCCATCCACCTCTCTTGGGCACGCGATGCAATAGGCTAATGAGCTGCTGCGTTAAAAAGGAGGCACTAGGGGAGATTTTGTGTCCCTAGCACCTCCTCGGCATCGGGCGCCCAGGAGAAGTGGCTGTGCACAGGTTTGGAAAACGGACCCTCAGTTTTATGAGCACTCATTTTCCTAACCCATGCACAGCCACGGGTTAGGAAAATGGAAGCTCGAAAACTGAACGTCCATCTTCCGAACCTGACCTCCGTCAAGATTTTTTTTTTCCCATGTTGCTGCTTTCTGTAGTTCCTCTGACTTAATATCGTGATGACATTAAGTCAGAGGAACCACAGGAAAGCAGTGCTTTCTGCTTTTCTGTTAAACTTTTGGGGCTCCTCAAGACAACGCCAGCTCCGGGCTGGCACTGATTTTTGAGGGTTAAAATGTGTGTGTCGGGCACACGCTGATTCTTTACACTGGGGGTTCTAGCTATTAGCCTCATCAGCATGGCATTTTCATGTGATGAGCACCGTTAGCTACGCGCTGGTGAGGACGTGCGTTTTGGACGCGCTGATCCCCTTATTGCATCAGGGATTATTGATGTGCATCCCAAACGCACATCCAGCCGTGGGTTAACCTATGCGCTAGCCTGAATGCATCGTATTGCATTGGCCTGAATGTGTTTGGCAGATTGATTAAAGCAATTTGTAATGCACTCACTAGAAAGACCCTGTGTTTACAACCACTTAATCATTTAATATTCCCAAAAATTAATTTCTGAAACCATGTAAAAAGTGCTTTCTTCTTATTAATGCCAGTGCTTCCTTATAATACTTTACTCCTATTTGACTCAGACTCAGAGTGATTGCCTCCTGGGGGAATTCTCCATACTCATTCTTAACTTTCAAAGATTCAGATATGCAGTGGAGAAGGATTTCATAGATCTATTTGGACATTCAAGTCTCACCAAGATTAATGAAGGGGAAAATGCTGGATTTAAAAAAAAAAAGTTTCCTCTAAAGAGATCACATGGTTCATTGGAATGAATCAAATGGGACAAACAGCTCGATACTGTAAGGTGCGGTTGGAGATTAACTCGCTGTGGGCGCACAATTGGGACGCGTAAGGCGATCTTGCGATACAGTCTCCAGTTTCACGCGTCCTTAACGCTTCTTGAAACCGACCCGTAACCTTTCCCGCATGCAGCATGTAAATGATATGTAAATAAACGAATTAGCTATTTAATGAACGAATTAGCTATTCCCTCCGATACTGTGACGCGCGCTCCGACTATCGCTTTTTTTCCCTGCCGATTTGCCGCGCGTTTAACCTGTTAGTTTACCGCCTACCCCTACCCCTGCGTTAGAGGCAGGAGTAAGGGTAAGCGGCAAACTTTCCCCCAGCCCCCGCTCACCTGCCCTGGTCGCGTCCATGGGTGCCGGTCTCCGGGGTAGCCCCAGTCCTCCCTCCTCCCGAAGCAAAAAAAAGCGAAAAAAAAAAAATCCAATGCGGCCCCACTTCGGCAGCTCCCCTTCGGCAGCCCCCCTTCGGCGGAGATGGCAGTTTAAAGCGAGACGGACCTTTGGCGGAGACGGCACTGTAAAGCGAGACAGACCGCGGCGCGAGGAGAGAGAAGACGCAACTTACTCCAGCCAGCCCTCCTCCGGACAGCGGCTCCTCTGCCTCCCAGCTGCCGGCGAAGATAGACGCCCGAATGGGTAGGCCCCTCGTGCAATTTGACCTCAAGGCGTAAGTAAGGAGTCAATATATAGATGCAGGCTTTAAATTTCCCACCACTCTACGTGCCTCCGCCTTAATCTGGCTGAGGATGGAGTTACATTATCTGGATAAAGCTGGTCATGCCAGACAGCAGTCCTAATGTCAGCTGGATTAGAGGGCCTAATCGGCAAGGCTCTGCTGAACATTTGTGACTATTGCATAAACTGTCCGCTCACCGCACTGCTGAATATATTGAGCAGACACACCTATCACATGATTCTTTTCATCCAATCAATTTCATGTGTAACCCCCTGGAGGATCCCCCCCAAGGGCCATACCTCAACTGTAGTATCCGGTGTTGCTATCCATTGTTAAAATTATTTAATCTGAACGACCATGATTCCCTGATAGGGGAGGGAAGGGGGGAAAGATCTCTTCCTCGGCCCTTAGCATTGTTTAGCTCTTTACTCATACCTTAAACTCCCTCCTTCTGAACACGGCAGTAATAATCACGCTGGACTCATTGAGTGGTTTCCAACCCAATTTTCCTGATTGTTGATAGAAATTGATAAGGTCTCTTTACAGCTTGTAGTGTTTTACATTGTCCAGCTTTACAAGTTATGGTTATAATACATTCGTGACTCCTCTGTTCTGAATTATTTGACTGGATGATTAAAGTCTTTTGATCTAGTCTGTTTCTTACTGTAAAGTGGTTTCTTTAGCTTCCTTCCCAGCTCCTGATGGTACGAGTGTGTTCCAATTTAGATGTCATGATCCAGTCCTGGTTTCATACCTTTTACTCCTGTTGCTCTGCTCTTCTCCTCCTGGCCCTCTTGCAGTGCCTGAAGGGTACTCTCCAGACTCCTCCTCTTCCTCTGTGAATCTCCATGAAATGGCCGAGGTCCCCTTGACTGGTGCCACTGGTCTTTATCTTCTCAACATACTTTCCTCTCTCAAGGAATGAAAATGGAATCTTCATCATTGAGGACACAGATGGTCTTACGATTCTTTCTTTGTGAAGGACACCACCTCCTGTGATGTTCCGAACCCGAGTCCCTGGGTCCTAGGGTAGTCAGCGAACATAAAAGGGAACTTCTTACTCGAGAAAGGGAAACCAAAATAAGAGGCGGGAAGGGTGGAAAACGTCCTCGTCCCAAAAGAAAGGTGTCCAAACTATGGAGAATCTATGTCTCTCTTCCTTGCCTTTTCCAGCAAAAATAAACAGACAGGGAACAGCAAAAGACCACGCTGCCCCCAAGAGCGTCAACTGAAAATTCCATGGAATGAAATGGCGGGATGGGATTATATAGGCTAGGAATGCACCATTTACAGCCCCCATATGGAGGTGGGGGGGGGGGGGGGACGGACTAATCTCACGCTGAAGTTGTTCTCCCCATACTCAGTGGGTCATTCTTTCTGATAGAGATCCTTTAGCTTTTCTCCACGCATGCTTCTCAGTTCAACTACAAGATCCAAATGTTTTTTTTTTACTTTTTTCCCCCTAAGAAGCCCAATTTGTCTGGTTTTCTGAAAGACTCCTAATTGGCAATGAGTCCATGATGATGCCCCTTATGAGTGGACAGATGTTTTTTCTCCTCCCTTCTAGCGCCTCTGTTTGTAGTTCAGTCTGTACGTTCACGTCCTCCCCCTCCGCAACATTTCTGTGCATCCGTGTGAAACTGATATTCTTCTGCATCTCCTGTAACATGAGGCTCCTTCCTCCCTCACTCCCAGGGAAAACTATGCACCAAGAATGTGGCTGAGCTGCATTGTGACGCACGCAAGACCTGCTTGATCTTATGAATTGATGCATGGAGCTGTACCTCTGCTTTTCTTACGGATCAGCCTGTTCAGGTAGACATGGGGTGAAGCAGCAAACCTGGATATTGTAGATGAGTTTTTCAGAACATCAAAGGGATGAGCTACATCCAAAGAAGGGACCTCTGTGGTATGGAAAGCTTCATGTACATCAGGGCTCCCCAAACTTTTATCCAATGTGACCCCATTTTAGCCCTAGAAACTTTACATGACCCTAGAGGGTGACCAAAATAAATTAGCAGGGGTGCAGTCCTCCTCCAACAATCGCTCCCCTCACCGCACTCCAGCTGAAACTCTCAACTTGCATCCTCTGCAATCTCCACTCCCTCCAGTGGACCCCTTTCTCAACCTTCGTTCCCCACCCCAGCTGATTGTCTCTCACCCCCAAACCCTTCTTATAACCCCCAACTGATCCTTTGCCAACCCTCCCTCATCCTCCATTCCTTCTTCACCTCTCATCGCTCATCCTCTATCTCTCACCTCCCAGCCTCCCCTCCAACCCTTCTCTCACATCCTCCTATCTGATCCTCCTCACCTCCCTACTCCTCTTCTTTCATTCCCCCCCCCCCTTACAGCTTTCACAGCCAATCCCTCTCCTGCTGATCCATCCCTCAGATCCCTCCCTTTAAATAGCCCCTTCTTTAAACACCCCCCTGGGCCAGGGCCAGCAGAAACATTTTCCTATGGACCCCGGGCCAAAGGTGGATGACAGCTGGTGGGAAGAGAGGGCAGGCTGATGACAGGGGCAGCATTTTTCTCGTGGATAAATTCAGTGGTGGGCGAGGAGAGAGGAGCCGTGACTCTTCACCGGCCTGCGCATGCTGGGCCCTCGTCTCCTCCTCCCTTATGGCCGGTCCCGAGCCTGACGGCGATCCGTAAGTGGCAGCGGCATTAGTAATGAAGGTCAGCACGGGGCCTGTGAGCCAGCGCGAGCTCACAGGCCCTGCAACAAGTCCCAGCCCCTCCTCGTGCAGGGCTTCCCGTTACCACAGAAACTCAAGCGAGGGCAGGGCCCGAGAGGGTGTGTGTGTGTGTGTGTGTGCTGTCTTCTACTATTAATGCTGCTGCTGCTGCTGCTTCTGGCATCTGAAGGATACTAGCCATGACCCCCGTTTGGGGTTCCAGCCCACTGTTCGGGAAGCCCTAACGTACATCATCTTTGGAGAGTTTTAGGTTGCTCCAGTCCTGCAGAGGAGCCAGTTTACTCCAGGATCCCAGAGCTCATAAGGAGGTGAATGACATGAAGCGTGAAATTTGAGGGGCTGCTATGCCAATGTTTAACTACAGGGGGCGACAGCATACCAGGTTTTAACCACTGTGCCATGAATTGGCTCTTTTAGTATAAGAGCACAGGGCACATGCTGAAATAGGGAATGATCAGTATGTGGCCCACCTATTCTGCTGAAATTTTGTTGCCAGTGTACCAGCAACATCTTGCAGCATACACGTTCTCCTCCTTCCTGCTTTCCCCCCTCCCCTCCCGCGGATAGGAAATGCATTTCAAGCTGCTTTTCATTGCCTGATTAAACAGGATGAAAAAGCTGTGGATTCCTCTGGGAGGTGGTTGTTCATAGCATCTTCTCCCACTCTGAGATGTCAGTCTCCATCTAAATTTGCCAGAGAAGTGTACTGTCTTTCCACCTTCTCTCTCTTAAAACCTTCAGTTGATCCGGTGAATGTGTTTGGGGAGGTTCTTACTCCATCTCCTTACAAGATCTTCTTCCTGAGAACTGTCAGACTTTGACCTGTATGGGGGCAGGGGAGGACACTTGGTTGGAGAGTTTGCTGATTTAAAACAAATCGTAGAAAATACTTTTCCACTCAGGACACAATCAAGCTGTGAAATCCGTTGCCAGAGAGTGTGGCGAAGGCAATTAGCACAGCGGGGTTTAAAAGAGGTTTGGACAAGTTCCTGGAAGAGAAGTAAATAAAACATTATTAGCCAGGTAGGCTACAGAAAGCTATATCTATCAATCCCTGGGAGTGAGTAACAGGAATTAGATCTACTTTATGGGATCTGCCAGGTACCTGCGACTTGGACTGGTTACTGTCAGAGACAGGATGCTCTGGGCTCCACGGACCTTAGTCTAACCCAGCATGGGATCTCTTATGTTCTTATGCTGTTTGTGGATTTTCTGCTCCAGCACCCAGCATCTGGCTACAGGATGTGGGGAAAGCGCACCCCCATTCACCCCCATTTTTCCTGTCGAGACTGTGCCTGGGAATTTTGCAGCATGCTCCTCTCTTCCTGGTTGGGGGGAGGGGGAAGCTGTTACTCCTCCATCTGGGGGAGATGGAAGTAGGAGGGCTTTGGCACAGTGCCAGGGCACAGTAGTGTAATAGGGGGGGGGGGGTGTGTGCAGTCCGATCCGGGTGACCTCCAGGAAGGGGGTGCCAGCCAGGAGGAAGGTTGGCGGCCGCGAGTGGAGCCCATACTTCTTGCAGCTGAAGCGGAAGGAGGCCTGGCGGGCTGCGAGTGGGCCCCCATCCCGGTCGTAGCTGAAGATGAGGAAGGCGCCGGCGGGTCACGGGTGAGGAGCAGTTAACAGCTGACATTGATGTGGCCTGTGAGCGCGCGTGTGTGTGTGTGTGCACAGAATGACAGGCACAAGAGGGTGTGTGTGTGTGTGAGATTTGGAGCCCGTGTGCCTGAGTGAGGGTGTGTGTGAGAGGGAGCCAGTGTGAAGGGGTGTATGTGAGTGAGAGAGAGAGAGCCTATGTGCAGGGGTGTATGAGTGTGCAAGAGAGAAAAGGAGCCTGTGTAAGTGCCTGTTTGCCAGAGAGAGATGGAGCCTATGTGAGAGTGTATGCATGCAAGAGAGAAGGGAGCCTGTGTGAAGGGGTGTGTATGTGTGAGGGAGAGATAAATGGATGGAGCCTATGTGCAGAGGTGTGTGAAAGTGTGTGCAAGAGAGAGAGGGAGCCTGTGTGAAGGGGTGTGTATGTGTGAGGGAGAGATAAATGGATGGAGCCTATGTGCAGAGGTGTGTGAAAGTGTGTGCAAGAGAGAGAGAGGGAGCCTGTGTGAGGGAGAGGGGAACCAGAGAAAACTTGGGGGGGGGGGGGGCGGATAGAGAAGTGAAACTTGGGGGGGAGGGTGCCAAAGAAGGTATCCACCCGAGGTTGCCAAATACTTTAGGTACACAACTGCCAGGGCATGTACTCTGTATGTGGTGCCAAAGCTGCAGGGGCGATTCAGTTGCAGATTCTTCACAGCACCACCTTACTTGGGGTTCTTGTGAGGAGGCAATGAAAATTCTCTAGTTATTTCTTTAATCCCCATCAGTGTGAAGAGGAACTGCTATAAATGTGAGCTAGCATAAACCAGATTGTTTTCCAAAAATAACAATGAGGAAGCCGGCTGATTCACTAGAGTACTGTTGAAATTGAGGAAGCTTCGCTATGAGATGGGGGGAAGGGTAGGTTTGAGCCTGCTGCGTTCCATTCATTGTCGGACGTGATCCTAGGACGCTGCTTGTGTGATAACTGTTCAGGTCCCATCAGAAGAAATGTGAGATTGTAACCCAGAGCAGTTTACAGGGATTATTGCACGTGTGCCTATCTTGCCTCGAAAGAGAAGGCAACATCCTAAAATGCAAAGGCGTTATGTTTTCATGCCTTTCTTGTGCCTAACCATTTCCCAATCGGGAGGAGAACGTGCTTTTTCCTGCAAGGTGGATTCGGTGGGGATGGGGGAGGGAGGAGGGGAAAGGTGTGCACTGTATTGTGGCTCATTACCTGATTCTGGGTACCTGAGATCTAGAGATACTAGGCATTTGGGCCAATGGAATCTTGGGTGTGCGTTAAATGGGCGCTCATGATTGAGTGCCCGCTCTCCTAACGCTCGCCGATCCACCTCTTCTGGGTGCCCGTATTAATATTTAAATAGGCTGCCTCGGTAAAAAGGAGGCGCTATGGGTGCCCAATGCCTCCTCGGCATTGGGCACCCAGGAGAGGTGGCTGTCATGAGGGTTAGGAAAACGGATGCTCAATTTTTTTTTTTTTGTTCAATATATTTTTACATTGTCATTAACAAAGACAGACGAAATGTGTTGCTTTCTTACACACCTCGCATGCAACAAAGAACAATTAGCAAGAATAACCAAAATATCATCTGTGAGCCCCAGAATCCCTCCCCCTCCCCCTCCCCCTTCCCATTCCTACCCCCTCCCAATTATCATTAGAGAGACACAGACGGCAAAAATGTCCAATTATTCATGTGGCAGAGTTTAGGACTAAGCTCCTTGCGCTCGGAGAAAGTGATTGAGGATACAAGTTCCAGGTTGCCAAGAAGGATCGTTGCCATTTAAAAGATGTTAGCGCTGCTCTGCGATCCATTTGTAACACATCATGTAGTAAATTGCGCCATTGCCAAAAAGACGGGCCTTTAGATTCCCTCCAAGACAACAAAGCAGCTTTTTTACCCAGCAAACAGGCCTTTCTGAAAAATAAGGCCTCTCCCTTATTTTTAAAGGTCGATGGAGAAAAATGTTCAAAGAGAGCAAGCTCTGGGCGCTTTGGAATTGAGTAACCCGGAAGGTTAGAAACATAAGCCTGTTAGTCGAGACCAAAAAGATTGGGATTTCAGACAAGCCCAAAAGGTATGGATTAAGGTTCCTGCCTCCCGCTGGCCGCGTATACATAACTCTGAATCTGTCAAGCCGGCCCGGTATGCTTGAGCTTGAGAAATATATGCACGTCTCCAAAATAACGGTGATGCAGTTCTCGTAAAGAAACATTACCGGACAGCTCTCGGGGGCGAAGTCAGATCTTCTCTCGACAAGGAGACAGTGTAATGGTGCCAACTGAAAGTAAAAAAAAATAACTTATATCTGACAAGAATAAGTGTTCTGCAAGGAAGAAAAGGGAAGCAACAAACCACCATCCAATAAAACACGACAAAGCCTGAGTAAGACGGCACGCTTTCCATTTCAAAAAAATCTTTAGAGTTACTGCCAGGTAGAAAATCCATTGTCCCTTGTAGGGGCAACAACTGTGAATATTGAGACGACTGCTGGTATAAGGTAGTCAACCAAGCCCAGCTAATGGGGGCAATTAGAACACAACATGCTACCCCTCTAGGTACTTTAGTGGACGGAGC
Source organism: Rhinatrema bivittatum (assembly GCF_901001135.1). Taxonomy (NCBI): domain Eukaryota; kingdom Metazoa; phylum Chordata; class Amphibia; order Gymnophiona; family Rhinatrematidae; genus Rhinatrema; species Rhinatrema bivittatum. The sequence goes on from NC_042617.1 coordinate 304,457,593, forward strand.
ATGTAATACATATTTTAAATCTAATGGGGCCACTCAAGACCTATCTGCCTCTAAATTTATGCAATCAGATTTAGTGTAGAGCCAATCTCGTAAAATATGTAGATGTCTGGCAAAATTAATATTCTGCTAAATCCTGTGACGCTAAGCCTCCTTGCCCCCAATCCTGTTTCAGACACTCAAGGAGAATACAAGGCTTCTTTCCTTGCCAAATAAATACTTTAATCAAAGAATCCACCTTGCAAGGTCTCTCTTCAGCAATTTGAGGGGGCAATTGCTGAAGCACATAGAGCCAATGGAGAAAAAAAATCAGCATTTTATATAGATTTATTCTGCCCACCAACGAGAGAGGCAGGCCCCGCCACGAATGAAATCTCCCTTTAGTATAGTCTATAAGGCAATCCAAATTAAGGTGGTAACGTTCATCTGGATTAGTGAATATATATATCCCTAGATATTTAAAAACCCCATCTGCCCATTTAAGCGGAAAATCCCGTCTCCAACATGCCTGCAAAGAAAAAGGAAATGCCAAAGCTTCAGATCTTTACACCTGAAAAGGTCCCAAAAGTGGAAAAGTGTTCCAACAAACATTGTAAGGATGGTACTGAATCTGCAAAAGCTGCATATTTGAAGTGATATGACCCTAGTTGTAAGTCCTGTATTTGCTCATTCTCTTGCAAAGAACTTAGAAAGGGTTCTAAAAACAACAAAGGGAGATAGTGGGCAACCTTGCCTAGTACCTCTTCCAATGTTGAAAGTGTCCAACCTGGATTGATTAGTAGTGACATAGGCTTTAGGGTTAGAGTAGCGCAAATTAAATCACCTTCCTAAATTGACCATCCATCCCCAATTTAGCCATAACTGCCAACAAGTAACCCTACCCAACCCGATCGAACATTTTTCAGCATCAAAACTAAACACAAGGAAGGGTTTAAGTCTTCTGCAATGAGTGAGTGCCGTCATCACCAGTCGGACATTAGTCAAGGCATACCTCCCCCATACAAAACCCACCTGACCATGTCAAATTATCTTGGGCAGAAGCAGTGCCAACTGGTCTGCCAAAATCTTGGCTAACAACTTTTGATCAAAATTTAGGACAGATATGGGCCGGTAAGATGCTGGTGTGTTGGTAGCACCTTTACCTTTCTTAGGAAGGACAACAATCTGTACCAAGTTCTCCCTCAACGGGTATGATCCCCTGCTTACCAAGGCAGGAAAAACTTTAACAAGTATTGGAAGAAGCACATCCCACAGCATCTTATAGAATTCACCACTAAATCCGTCCGGCCCCGGGACTTTTAATGGTTTAGCTTGACCAATTTGGATGCGTATTTCTTCTTCAGTGATCGGGTGATTAAGCCAGGCCAATTCGGTGTCAGAAAACCTAGGAAGGTGAATTGTACTTAAGAAATCTTTCCCCAATGCAGGGACACTCAATTCTATGAGTGTTCGTTTTCCTAATCTGACTACCGGCAACATTTTATTTTTCCCGGTTCTCCTTTTTTCGGTTCCTCCGACTTAATATCGCTATGATATTAAGTTGGAGGAACTACAGAAAAGCAACATTTTCTGCTTTTCTGTTAACTTTTGGAGCTCCTCAAGAATTAACGCCTGCTCTGGGGCAGTGGATCATTTTTGAGAGTAAAAATGTGTGCATCGGGTGCAGATTTGGGGGGTTTTTTTGCATCAGGGGGTAATAGCTAATAGCCTCATCAACATGAATTTGCATGTGAGGAGCGCTATTAGCTATGTGCTGATTTGGATGTGCATTTTGGACATGCTAATCCCCACATTGCATGAGGAGTTTTGGACGCGCATCCAAAAGCGTGTAAAGCCATGCGCTGGGCCGAGCACACTATATTGCATTGTGCGTTATATAAAGCATATTGGAGAAAAGGCTTTCTAGAAATCCAAAGCAATGGCATTATTTTCTCTTTGCAAAAATCTTGTTTTTTGCTCATCTTACCCTTCCACCACCTTATGCGCTATTCTCCTTTCCAACTCCTCACCATTCTTTCATTTCTTTTGCCGCCTCTCCCTTTTTTCTCTTTTTCTTCTGCTTCTCTTAGATTCAGAGCTAGGAAAATTTATTGGCAGGATAAATATGCATGTGTTGCTAAAAAATAATACATAAAGGGGGCAGTTTTTGCCCAACAAAAGTAGGCCCCTTGAACATTGTAAGCCGTAGCCAAATGGCCATGCTGGCACCCCCTCTCTCCTGGAGGGTTCCCACTGATCAAATTGCGCACCTTGCCGTGAGTAACAACATTGACAGAGCACTTCTAGATAATATACCAGGATGTGCCCTTGTCTCCCTGGCTGAACACTGCAGAGAGAAAGAGAGACAATTGACTCAGACTGCGACTTCAACTGAGAACTGCAACAGAGCTTCAAACCTCAAACTACGATTAATTAAAAACAAAATGTTCCTTTTCAGCTCTTTCAGCATAGAAATAAACATTTTTAAAAAGAGAAAAATATATAATAATAAAAAGTAAAATAAAATTACAAAATACAGAGATGACAAATGAAAGAACAATCCCACGTTTTGGTGCTGGTCCTATTGTTCCTGGTCATGTTTCATTTGTGGCCTGGTGGCAGGGTGCTACATATTTTGTTGCTCTTTCTCCTGTTTTCCCTGGGATTATTCGGAGCTTTTTCTGGGAAGTCCTTGAGTTTCTCTGTCAGCTCTGGGAATGTGCATCCCTTACATCTTTGCATATTGCACATTTCTTGTTCTGCAGTGTCACATTGCATGCAGAGTCTGGCTTACTGGAGGTTTCCAGTTCAGTTTATATCCACACATTTCTATTTCTAGTTTGTGATCTCTGGTTCTGCATTTGGTAAAGGTTTGTCTGCTGTGACTGATTTAGGATTTCGCTGCCCCTAGGTACTGTTGGTGCTCTTGCTCCTTTCCCCCTTCTGGACAAGGGACAAAAGAGCAGAAGGACTAAGGCAGTGGTTCTCAATCTTTTTCCCCTGATGACACACCTGACAGACAACAAGCACACGTGTGACACACTGCTCATTACAATTCACGGTGGAAATAAAAAATAAAGGCCCAGTAATATTTTTATTGTTAAGAATGACACACGGTAAAGATACATATTCTGTCTGAACAGAAATTGCATAAATAGTAAACATCCCATACCAAAACAGCTCCAATTTCTAGCACTCAAAAAGTAACCACCTTACTTAAGAAAAGGCAACACTGAAATATTACACCAGACCTTAAGACACCAATACATCTCCTATTAGGAAAACGGACCAAGTCAGGCTGCTATAGAGCCCTACACAGAAACAACACGCCAGCAGAATGCCTCACTGCAGTCACATATGCAGACCCTCTCCTAACAAAGAATAAAGAGACCATAAAGTATAACTAGAAACATGCAGACAAAAGCTGAACTGGAAACCACAACAAGCCAGAGTTTCTGTATGCAGTGTAACAAAGGAAAAAGAGAAACATTACCAATCCTTATAAAACAAATCAAGAAATATAAAATCAACAGCAGTAAAACCATAATAATAAAAAGAACAGATTATTTCCAAACAGCTGATGAATGGAATATTCAATAATTAGAATCTCATATCAAAAATTTCTAGATATCAATAAAATATTTCAAAATAGCAGGCACATAGACCCAATAATGAAAAATAATAAGGATAAAAAATGCTTTGCTCTGCATACCTGGGAATGTTTGATATCCAGGTACCCTGAGATTGTTTTGAATTAGCAGGAGGAGAGATAGTCTGCTTGCAACTTTCTGCTCTCTCTCTGTCACCCACAAGCTCTCTCTCTTACACTGACTCTTAATCACACACATATACACATGCTTTTTCTCTCTCACTTATATAGGCTCTTAATCACAAATTTACACACATGCTGTATGTTTTTCATACTTACACACAGGCTTTCAATCACACTCACACACATACATTATGTCTCTTTCTCTCACACATATAGGCTCTCATTCACACACTTACACACATGCTCTCCCTTTCTCTCACTTACACACAGGCTCTCAATAACATACTCTCATGCTTTCTCACCTACACTGGCTCTCAATCACACACAGACACACATGCTCTCTCTCATACACATAGGCTCTTAATCATACATACACATGATCTCTCTCACTTACACATACTGGTTCTCAATCATACACTTACAGTCATGCTATCTCTCTCACACACAAAGGATCTCAATCACACACAGGCTCTCAATCACACAAAAAGGTTTTCAATCACACACTTACACATACAGGCCACTCACTTGCATACATGCTGTCTCTCTACCACACACACACACACATAGCATGTCAAACACACATGCTTGCTCACTCACTCACTCACTCACTCTCTCCCCCACTGAACTAGCAGCAGCAGCAGCCTCTTCCACTTCCAGCCCTTGCGGCCTCGAGAAAGGAGTCCCATCGGCCGCGGGGGCTGACGTTGCTCCTCTTTTGCTCCGTGCTATGCTACTCATTCTTCAGGCCACGCCTCTCCTCTTCGGGCAACATGGACTCTTTTTTCCCGCGCATGCAGCTGTTGCATACTACTTCGGGGGGAAGAGACCATGCTGGTACCGCTGACTCCAGCTCTCCTGCCACGTTCCGCTTGGGCTATCGGCATTTTAAGCCCGGGCGGAAGATGAGTTCCTATTTCGCTGGGGCAGAGGGAGCAGCTGGGTCAGCGGAGGACCGGGAAGTGTGGCGACACACCTGTGTGTGCTTGGCAACACATTGGTGTGTCGCGACACACCGGTTGAGAACCGCAGGTCTAAGGTATAACTTTCTTTGCTCTGCTCTAGACTCATCTCCTCTCCTCAAGGTCCTGAATGACAGGAGGAGAGGGGATGGAATAGGGAGCTGAGTGATTTTTCTTTCCTCTTTACTGTGTGATCTGGATCACCCCCTCTCCTCCTGTTCCCTACACAGGACAGGAGGGGAGGGGCTGGAATAGAGTAGAACACTTTTTCTTTGCTCTGTCCCTTCCAGCCTTATCCCTCCCCTCCTGTTCTCCGTACTGGAAGAGAGCAGGAAACAGAAGGCTGTTCTTTCTGAGTGAGATTAAGCACAGCTGGTAGGTAGCAAATCTTCAACTGGCCTGCTGCCGCCCCAGATTTTTGCCACCCCAGGCACAGGCCTAGTGTGCCTATTGGCAAATCCAAGCCTGTTTGTGTTCTGCATGTGTGACAGAGGGGAAGCAGTCTCGCTCTCCCATTTTCTCTTTATTTCTGTCTGTCTCTCCTTATTCTTGTTCCCTTCTCCTCAGCCCACAGTTGTTTTCTTTGTGCACCTGTGACAGGAGCTGGTGGCTGCTCTTGCGTGCATCATGGTGCGCACATAAGGTTGGCAGGAGGGTAGCTGCAGATGGGCTTCGGTTAGCAGTTATTTGTGACTTACATGGGAGCATAGCTCTAAGCTGTTGTTTTGAAGAACATTTAAGAGATTGACTTGCTCAGTTTTTTGTTCCCCCATAGACTCTGAATGGGAGAAAAGCCTTAGTAACTTGGGCCCTTATTTTAATCCTTCCAGGGTTGGAATTGCTCATTAGTTCTGGCTTTCTGGTGGTCTCAGTATGGTAAGTGTGTTCGGCTGGCTGTAATGAGTGACCCTTGTTATTGCTGCAGGGTTAGCACTCTTAATTAGTTTTGGTTAACCCTCTCTGCTTTGGCCAAGTTAGGGTGCTCGGTAGAGTTTGGTTAGCCGCTGCTGTTAGTCTGGGAGAGCGTGGGCTCTCAGTTGGCGCTGGATAGAGTGCCAGTGTGATTCCAGCATGGTAAGAGCTCTCTCTTGGCCTTATCAAGACGAGTTGTTCATTTCTGATGCACTTGGCATTCAGTATAAATAAAAAAAAAGTAAAAACATACACACATTATTTAAACTGGGTTCTTTTTATAGTTATTTGCTCTGTTTTCTTTACTGAAAACTGGTCCACAATAGGCCAATAGCTGCTGTAAGGCAGGAGAGTTCACCAGTTTGCAAGGGTTCTGATATTCCTTGCTTCGGATGAGCATGGGTGGACAGCAGTGTATGCTTGCAGCTGGCAGTGTAGCCTGGAGCAGGGGGATAAGGACCTCCAGTCCTCAAGAGATATTTTCAGTATAGCTGCAAGGAATATTTGGCAAGTCCACCTGCATACATTGGGTTTAGTTCAGCGCAGGTTGCCACCCTTTTTGTTATCCCCGAAAACTAGACCTGTGGCTCTTGAAGATGAGGTGTAAAACCATGGTCAAGAGGACTGGAGCAAAACTGGGGGATTCTCTGACAGCTTGAAAGTTCACCACACTGATTCCATGACTTAGAAGTTGAGTGAAAAAAAAAAAAAAAAAAAGGTTAAGTACTCCTTGCCGTTTGTTCCATTCGGGAACATTTCAACTGTCTGTGCCATACTGTGTACCCCTGTGCTTACAGAGGTGAAAATCTCTATATTTCTTAGACCTAGAGGTAAATTATTGTTGCATCTGGTGGTCTGCAGGCTGCTCCCATGAACCACCACACTCAGCTCCCCGGGCCAGCCACGCTGCCCGTTAACACAGTGAACACCACCAGCTAAACCACGTGGCAGAACACCACCCTCCGTCGTACCTAGATGCCACCAGCAGGACGCTGCCGACAGCGCGTGCTGCACCTTCCCCTAGGTGCATGTGCGCACCACTGCTCGAGATTTAAAGGGACTGCGGCGGGAAGCTCCCGGTGACCCCTAGGGATGACATTACCAGTATTGCCCTATATAAGGACAGCTCCCCAGAAGTAACTCGCCTCAGCAACAGGTCCAGTACTCCTCAGTAGTACGTGTTGCTTCCCTGCGTTCCATTCTTCATCCCAGCTTGTTCTCTGTCTTCCTTCCAGTCTGTTTCATCCTCGTTGCCCGCTTGTTCTTGCCCTGCTGCCTACCCTGCCTATTTGTCCCCCTTCTCCTCTTTTGGACACATACTTGGTTTCGGCCTGGACCCCAGATACACCTGACTGCTGCCTTCCCCTGACCACTGCCTGAACCTCGTATGCACCTGATCGCTGACTGCCCCTGACCACTGCCTGGATCTCGGATATGCCTGACCGCTGCCTGGTCCTTGGATACACTTGACCGTTGCCTGCCTCCGACCTCTGCTTGGATTTCGGATACGCCCAACTGCTGCCTGTCCATGACCCTAGCTAACTACAGACCTTCTCGTCTGCCATTAGCAAAGACCTCACCTGAGTCCTGCCAACCTCGAGACCCAAAGGCTCAACCTGAGGGGAATGAGGGCTGGTATAGGTGAAGGTCTCTGCTTTGCCTGGTTCTGCCTGCTGACAGTGAGACCCTGCAGGGCTTCTTCCTGCAGGTTGCACCGATCTTGCCTCATAAAAACATATGAAGTTGCCATACTGGGTCAGACCGAGGGTACATTAAGTCTAGCATCCTGTTTCCAATAATGGCCAATCCAGGTTACAATCACCTGGCAAATACCCAAACATAAAACAGATCCCATGTTACTAATGCCAGAAATAGCAGTGGCTATTCCCTAAGTCAACTTGTTTAGTAGCAGTTTATGGTCTTCTCCCCCAGGAACGTATCCAAACATTTTTTTCAACCCAGCTACACTAACTCCCTAACCACATCCTCTGGCAATGAATTCTAGAGCTTAATTGTGCATTGAGAGACAAATAATTTTCTACAATTTGTTTTAAATTTGCTACTTGCTAACTTCATGGAGTGCTCAAGGGTCCATAGACTCATCAATTATCACCCACAGATGTTATAGATTCTGCATTCCTGCATCCACATAGTGACAGGCAGTGAATCTCAGTGTCCCTAGTGGTTGAAGGCTCTTTCAAAGTGCTCCAGTGAAGTCCAGCAGTATTCTGCTCTTATTTTGCTCAGGTTCTGGTAAGCATTGGGTACTGATGATTATTTTCCTGCCATAGGAATGTAGGGGTCATGCATTGTTCATCTTGGAGCAGATTTCATTTTCCTCCCGCTGGCCAGGAACACAGTAAATTTCCTGTTTTTGAGTTGGATAAATAGACTAGGCTGCCCAGCTTTTATCACAGAGGAGTGTGTAGCCTGCAGGATTCACTGTTGGAAGGTGCAGTGTGGGAGGAAGTACTAGGAAAGAAAATACTTGTTATCAGTCATTCCTCTGAATATCCTGCATGGACCGCTTTTGTCTTCCCACCTCATAAACTGCAGAACAACACTGAACATCATCTCTGGATAATTTGTAATGAGGATGTCTTGCAGTGGATCTGAGTAAGAATTGTCCACTCGTGGCATTGTAAACTTAATTTTTTTTCAGATCATATAGGTACTTTCTGGTCACTTCTGAAAAAATGCAGGAGCTCAAGTTTATGTGTGCAAAACACTTGACTGGATCAGCCTGTCCTTTAAAGAATGGAGTCAACTGGTAACTTTTGCTGGATGGTATTAACCCATAATCAAGAAGTGCCACCAAAATGATAAAGGGGATTGAACAGCTCCCCTATGAGGAAAGGCTAAAAAGGTTAGGGCTATTCAGCTTGGAGAAGAGACGGCTGAGGGGGGATAAGACGGCTGAGGGGGGATAAGATAGAGGTCTTTAAAATCATGAGAGGTCTAGAACAGGTAAATATGAATCGGTTATTTACTCTTTTGGATAATAAAAGGACTAGGGAGCACTCCATGAAATTAGGAAGTAGCACATTTAAAACTAATCCAGGAACATTCTTTTTCACTCAATGCACAATTAAGCTCTGGGATTTGTTGCCAGAGGATGTGGTTAGTGCAGTTAGTGTAGCTGGGTTTAAAAAAGGTTTGAATAAGTTCTTGGAGGAGAAGTCCATTAACTGCTATTATTCAAGTTGACTTAGAAAATAGCCACTGTTATTACTGGCATCAGTAACATGGAATAGACTTAGTGTTTGGTACTTGCCAGGTATTTGTAAGCTGGTTTCGCCGCTGTTGGAAACAGGATATTGGGCTTGATGGACCCTTGGTCTGACCCAGTATGGCAATTTCTTATGTTCTTAAAATGTATAGGAAGCATGGACTTTTCTATATTCATGCATCTTACCTCTTGTTCAGAGATGTTTTCTAAAATCTACAAAAGGTTAATCTATTACATTGAAGCATAGACCATGATGGCCAATCTGGCCTCTGCCCATTTCCCTTTTCTTGTTGCAATACCACAGAGCCTATGTAATCTCTGGCTTTCCCCTTGCTTCTTCACAACTGAGGATCCTCTTTGCTTATTCCAGATGTTACTGTTATGGCTTCTCCTGGGAGGCCATTCCAGACACCCACCCGTGCTAGACAATGCCACTGCCAGATCCCATCTAACCACTGTGTCTGCTTGGACAGCACGCTGTCATGGGTACATGGAAGTCAATATTTATTGCTGGTTAAATATTTCAACAGTGCTTTTTAAAATTATTTTCTTTCACTGATAAAAATCTTAGTATTTCAAACTCCTATCTAGGGACTGTAATTATGGGTTTAGGAATGTTTCGGGTGTTGCTGTGACACGCTCTCTCTTCTCTGATTTATTGCGCTGTTATGGATGATCATCACTGATGCAAAAATCAATTTAAGAAACTGCCAAAAATAAGAACTATGATATAGAAATCAGGACGTTCTGCAAGCAGATAATTGCATTATGTTGCTTAAGGTGTGTGCTGTGATTGAAGCCCTGGAGGTGGAGGGTTTGGTGGAATGTTACCTGTAGTGGCCTGCAGGGGGCACTATGACGCTGTTTTGAGGGATTTCCTTCTGTATTGGGAGTTCACACTGTCCTTATTGGTGACCTGATCCTGGGAAAACATCAAAGCACTAACAAGGGCTTAAAGAAAACTAGACAAAAGGTGCCATCCTGCTATTGACAGAATTGTATCTATGCAGGACCATTCTAGAAGCACAGTCCAGATGTATTCCACACATTAAGAAAGGTGGAAAGAAGGCAAAACAATTACCGGCATGGTTAAAAGGGGAGGTGAAAGAAGCTATTTTAGCCAAAAGATCTTCATTCAAAAATTGGAAGAAGGATCCAACAGAAGAAAATAGGATAAAGCATAAACATTGGCAAGTGAAATGTAAGACATTGATAAGACAGGCTAAGAGAGAATTTGAAAAGAAGTTGGCTGTAGAGGCAAAAACTCACAGTAAAAACTTTTTAAAATATATCCGAAGCAGAAAGCCTGTGAGGGAGTCAGTTGGACCGTTAGATGATCGAGGGGTTAAAGGGGCACTTAGAGAAGATAAGGCCATCGCGGAAAGATTAAATGATTTCTTTGCTTCGGTGTTTACTGAAGAGGATGTTGAGGAGGTACCCGTAATGGAGAAGGTTTTCATGGGTAATGATTCAGATGGACTGAATCAAATCACGGTGAACCTAGAAGATGTGGTAGGCCTGATTGACAAACTGAAGAGTAGTAAATCACCTGGACCGGATGGTATACACCCCAGAGTTCTGAAGGAACTAAAAAATGAAATTTCAGACCTATTAGTAAAAATTTGTAACTTATCATTAAAATCATCCATTGTACCTGAAGACTGGAGGATAGCAAATGTAACCCCAATATTTAAAAAGGGCTCCAGGGGCGATCCGGGAAACTACAGACCGGTTAGCCTGACTTCAGTGCCAGGAAAAATAGTGGAAAGTGTTCTAAACATCAAAATCACAGAACATATAGAAAGACATGGTTTAATGGAACAAAGTCAGCATGGCTTTACCCAGGGCAAGTCTTGCCTCACAAATCTGCTTCACTTTTTTTGAAGGAGTTAATAAACATATGGATAAAGGTGAACCGGTAGATATAGTATACTTGGATTTTCAGAAGGCGTTTGACAAAGTTCCTCATGAGAGGCTTCTAGGAAAAGTAAAAAGTCATGGGATAGGTGGCGATGTCCTTTCATGGATTGCAAACTGGCTAAAAGACAGGAAACAGAGAGTAGGATTAAATGGGCAATTTTCTCAGTGGAAGGGAGTGGACAGTGCTGAGTACAGTGCCTCAGGGATCTGTATTGGGACCCTTACTGTTCAATATATTTATAAATGATCTGGAAAAAAATACGACGAGTGAGATAATCAAATTTGCAGATGACACAAAATTGTTCAGAGTAGTTAAATCACAAGCAGATTGTGATAAATTGCAGGAAGACCTTGTGAGACTGGAAAATTGGGCATCCAAATGGCAGATGAAATTTAATGTGGATAAGTGCAAGGTGATGCATATAGGGAAAAATAATCCATGCTATAATTACACAATGTTGGGTTCCATATTAGGTGCTACAACCCAAGAAAGAGATCTAGGTGTCATAGTGGATAACACATTGAAATCGTCGGTGCAGTGTGCTGCGGCAGTCAAAAAAGCAAACAGAATGTTGGGAATTATTAGAAAAGGAATGGTGAATAAACGGAAAATGTCATAATGCTTCTGTATCGCTCCATGGTGAGACCGCACCTTGAATACTGTGTACAATTCTGGTCGCCGCATCTCAAAAAAGATATAATTGCGATGGAGAAGGTACAGAGAAGGGCTACCAAAATGATAAGGGGAATGGAACAACTCCCCTGTGAGGAAAGACTAAAGAGGTTAGGACTTTTCAGCTTGAGAAGAGACGACTGAGGGGGGATATGATAGAGGTGTTTAAAATCATGAGAGGTCTAGAACGGGTAGATGTGAATCGGTTATTTACTCTTTCGGATAGTAGAAAGACTAGGGGGCACTCCATGAAGTTAGCATGGGGCACATTTAAAACTAATCGGAGAAAGTTCTTTTTTACTCAACGCACAATTAAACTCTGGAATTTGTTGCCAGAGAATGTGGTTCGTGCAGTTAGTATAGCTGTGTTTAAAAAAGGATTGGATAAGTTCTTGGAGGAGAAGTCCTTTACCTGCTATTAAGTTCACTTAGAGAATAGCCACTGCCATTAGCAATGGTTACATGGAATAGACTTAGTTTTTGGGTACTAGCCAGGTTCTTATGGCCTGGATTGGCCACTGTTGGAAACAGGATGCTGGGCTTGATGGACCCTTGGTCTGACCCAGTATTGCATTTTCTTATGTTCTTATGTTCATATCGTAGAGACCCCATAGTTACTCACAGGGGAAGGACATTCTCCCCCTCTAATAGAGAATACATAATTCAGTGCTGAAAATATGAAGAGGGATGCTACATTGGTGAGATGGGTCCGAAGATAAAGACAAAAATAAACCTTCACCAGGCACAAGATGTCACATCATAGAGAGAGGAGCAAGGTGACACCTCTGTGGGGATCATTTTTCCAGGTGAGGCCTCATGATCGGGAGACTAAAATTTGGACATTCAAAACTAAGAATATAAGACATTTGAAATTAAAATGGTGAAGGATTTTAATGCAAGCACAGATGGGCTTATAATTTTCTATTATTTTTATCGACTTGCAAAGAATACAATGAGAGGGACTTAATAGGGAGATTGGTTGCCTCACCATTATCGGGCATAGCCGATGCGCTAAGCAGGCAAGAACTTCACGATGTCTACTTCAGGCACCAAAGTGGCAGAGTGTGCATTGTGTGCCATAGTGTGCCCTTTTTTTTTCCCCCTTTTACTGCACAAAGCAGACTTTGCAATTTTTCAACTCTGCAATTACTAAAATTGTTCATGTCATTTTATGCTTGCAAAACTTTTATTTAAATAGTTAGGTTTCTGTGGTGCATCATTTTGTGCAGCGCCTTGTTAACTATTAGCACAGAATAAAACTATGACCGAAATTGGCTGCAAAATCTTTAACTGTACCTCCATTGAGGTACAGTTAGTTAGTTCTTTCCGAAATTTGCAGCAGAAAACGTACGCACACTCTTTTTCTACCATGCTTGTTTGTAGAGAAGTCCCAGTAGAAAAACAGTGCGTGCCAAGTTGCCCATAGTGTGCAAAGATTTGTTTTCCTCCGTTTAATACCTCAGCCACAAAGTCCTCCTGTTTGTCTCCTCCCTGCCCCCTGCCCCTGGTTTTCTCCCCCCTCTGCAAACACATTAGCACTCTCCCCTGGTTCTTTTACTTCACCATTTTTTTTTAAACTTTGAAAACTTAACACCACCACCACCGTCATCACGCAACCTGAATGTGCATTCAGGCAACTTCCTCACCAGCCTGAGGAAGGGAGCGCAGGTCTCATGAGAAGAGGAGGCAACGACTGGAAGGCCCATCTTGTTTGCCTATAAACTCCAGTGGATCTCTGGCTTTCCCTTCGTTTTCTCGCCGCTGTCTTGTTAGATGGCCGCCTTGCCTACAGCTGGTGGGCTGATCTTTTGTTTCTGCTTTATCCAAATGGACAAACAGGACACTCCTGCATCTTTGGCCGGCTTCCCTAAGAAAGTCAGGACTATAAATCCCATAGGGGGGGGTGTGTGTGCAAAACCAGGGCTGGTTTCGCCTGTTCTTTCGGAGCGGAGCTTGTTGGCAGCCTCGATTCCAGCGCGTGCACGTTCTGTCACACTTCGCCATACGTATAGCATGTGGCATCCCCACAGCCTGGCGTGTTCTGCCCTCTGTATTCTCCGGCCTTGCAGTGGAATTGTATTTTTTCTGTGGTCACTTTCTATCTTAATTAGGAGCTGGGGATATTGCATAAGCAACTGTCCTGACACCACATGATACCCTGTATTATTACTTTATTTCTATAATTACTGGATGTCAGTTTCTCAAACACATATTACATGTTTATCCTGAGGAAAGAGGAAGTGACAGAGAAACGCTATTAAGCCTCATTTCCTGGAAATATTACTCTCTGAGAATATTGACTCTTTTTGGTTGAACAACATTTTCAGCTTGAATCACTAACTTTTAAGGGGTTCCCCCCCCCCCCCTTCCCATTACATGTCTCAGGGTGAAGAGGTTGATGAGCCGGGTCCTTTTATTCTGTTTCGGGGATAGAGGCTCCAATCTGAGGAAACAGATAGAAGGAAGCCCCCTTCATGGCAGGCAACCCCTGCTAAACTCCGGATTAATGTTGAGGTAGTGGGAGAGAAGGACACAAACACAAATAAGAATTTGCCATTCTGAGTCAGACTGAAAGTCCATCGAGCCCAGCATCCTCTTTCCAACAGTGGCCAATCCAGGTCACAAGTACCTGGCGGCAAGATGCCAAACAGGAAACAGATCCCATTCTGCTATCATGCAGTGATAAGTAGTGGCTATTTCTTAGGTCTGCTTGGTTAACAGTTTACGGACTTCTCCATGGAACTTGTCCAAAACTTTTTTAAACCCAGCTTTGCTAACTGCTTTAAACACATCCTCTGGTAATTGTTCATTGAATGAAAAAGAATTGTATTTGATTTTGTTTTGAATGTGCTACTTGTTAATTTCATGGCGAGCCCCCCAGTCTTTGTGGGACCCATATTCAGCTGCGGAACAGCTAGTTAAGTTAAACGGATTCAGCTATCTGGCTTAACTTAATGGGGATATTCAGCGGCGCAGCAGCACTGCTTAAGATCCCTGGCTGCCTTAAAGTTAGCTGGAGACGTGTATCCAGCTAACTTTAGTACAGCTCTATGGCGTGAGCAGCATGCGGCCAACTCCAAATATTGGAGTTATCCACATATCTTCTGCAGCTAACTCCACTCCCTCCCTCCCCTTACTTACGTGGTTACATTTTATCCTCATAATATTGCCGGTTAGCCATTTAGACAGATAACTTTTGAAAGAATAAATAACTGTTTCACATTTGCCCATTCTATTCCACTCATAATTTTATAGATCTCTATCATATCCCCCCTCAGCCGTCTCTTCTCCAAGTTGAACAGCCCTAACCTCTTTAGTCTTTCCTCATAGGAGAGCTGTTACATCCCCTTTATCATTTTGGTCGCCCTTCTCTGTACCTTTCAGCCTGACTTCAGTGTGGGGAAAAATAGTGGAAACCATTCTCAAGATCAAAATCGTAGAGCATATAGAAAGACATGGTTTAATGGAACACAGTCAACATGGATTTACCCAAGGGAAGTCTTGCCTAACAAATCTGCTTCATTTTTTTGAAGGGGTTAATAAACATGTGGATAAAGGTGAACTGGTAGATGTAATGTATTTGGATTTTCAGAAGGTGTTTGACAAAGTCCCTCATGAGAGGCTTCTAAGAAAACTAAAAAGTCATGGGAAAGGAGGCGATGTCCTTTCGTGGATTACAAACTGGTTAAAAGACAGGAAAAGAGAGTAGGATTAAATGGTCAATTTTCTCAGTGGAAAAGGGTAAACAGTGGAGTGCCTCAGGGATCTGTACTTGGCCCGTTGCTTTTCAATATATATATATAAATGATCTGGAAAGGAATACGATGAGTGAGGTTATCAAATTTGCAGATGATACAAAATTATTCAAAGTAGTTAAATCACAAGCGGATTGTGATACATTACAGGAGGACCTTGCAAGACTGGAAGATTGGGCATCCAAATGGCAAATGAAATTTAATGTGGAAGGTGATGCATATAGGGAAAAATAACCCTTGCTGTAATTACACGATTTAGGTTCTATATTCGGAGCTACCACCCAGGAAAAATATCTAGGATTCATGGTGGATAATACTTTAAAATCGTCGGCTCAGTGTGCTGCAGCAGTCAAAAAAGCAATCAGAATGTTAGGAATTATTAGGAAGGGAATGGTTAATAAAATGGAAAATGTCATAATGCCTCTATATCGCTCCATGGTGAGACTGCACCTGGAAAACTGTGTACAATTCTGGTCGCCGCATCTCAAAAAAGATATAGTTGCGATGGAGAAGGTAAGAGAAGGACAACCAAAATGATAAAGGGGATGGAACAGCTCCCCTATGAGGAAAGGCTGAAGAGGTTAGGGCTGTTCAGCTTGGAGAAGAGATGGCTGAGGGGGGATATGATAGAGGTCTTTAAGATCATGAGAGGTCTTGAACGAGTAGATGTGAATCGGTTATTTACACTTTCGAATAATAGAAGGACTAGGGGGCATTTCATGAAGTTTGCAAGTAGCACATTTAAGACTAATCGGAGAAAATTCTTTTTCACTCAATGCACAATAAAGCTCTGGAATTTGTTGCCAGAGGATGTGGTTAGTGCAGTTAGTGTAGCTGGGTTCAAAAAAAATTTGGATAAGTTCTTGGAGGAGAAGTCCATTAATGGCTATTAATCAAATTTTCTTAGGGAACAGCCATTGCTATTAATTGCATCAGTGGCATGGGATCTTCTTAGAGTTTGGGTAATTGCCAGGTTCTTGTGGCCTGGTTTGGCCTCTGTTGGAAACAGGATGCTGGGCTTGATGGACCCTTGGTCTGACCCAGCACGGCAATTTCTTATGTTCTTACCTTCTCCATTGCAACTTTATCTTTTTTGAGTTGCGTTGACCAGAATTGTATACAGTACTCAAGGTGTTGTCTCACCATGGAGCGATACAGAGGCATTATGCTATTCACTTTATTATTCTCCATTCCTTTCCTAATAATTCCTAACATTCTGTTTGTTTTTTTACCGCTGCTGCACACTGAACCAAGGATTGCAAAGTATTATCCACAATGACACCCGGGTTCTTTTCCTGGGCAGTAACTTCTAATATGGAGCCTAACCTTGTGTAACCACAGTGTGGGTTACTTATCCCCAGGTGCATCACTTTGCACTTGTCCACATTAAATTTCATCTGCCATTTAAATGTCCAATCTCCCAGTCTTGCAAGGTCCTCCTGCAATTTTTTTAAATTCTATTTCCTGTCCCCATGTAAGCGATGGCCTGAATGGTGGGACAATGCTCATCTGATCCACTAATTAACTAACCACTTTAATAATTTTCACACACTCCACTCCAGTAATAGTCCAGGGAAGGGGTGGAGGGAGATCTCTTGGAACCACTGTCTTTTTATGAATGTGTTAGGGTGGGTGATCATCATATGACTCTGTGTCAAAAGGGACAAGTGGGGGTCCTGATTTTGCCCTTTTTACATGCCTGGAGATGTATTTCAGATATTCCTAAGAAAAGCAGGGGCTGCATCACCCATGCATGCAATGTGGTCAAACCAGTCCGTCCCTTTTATGAACATAAGAACATAAGAAATTGCCAAACTGGGTCAGACCAAGGGTTGATCAAGCCCAGCATCCTGTTTCCAACAGAGGCCAATCCAAGCTACAAGTACGTGGCAAGTACCCAAACACTAAGAAGATCCCATGCTACTGATGCCAGTAATAGCAGTAGCTATTCCCTAAGTCAACTTGATTAATTTAATAGCAGTTAATGGACTTCTACAAGAACGTATCCAAACCTTTTTTTGAACCCAGCTACACTAACTGCACTAATCACATCCTCTGGCAAGAAATTCCAGAGCTTAATTGTGCATTGAATGAAAAAGAACTTTCTCTGATTAGTTTTAAATGTGCTACTTGCTAACTTCATGGAGTGTCCCCTAGTCCTTCTATTATCCGAAAGAGTAAATAACTGATTTGCATCTACCCATTCTAGACCTCTCATGATTTTAAAGACCTCTATCAAATCCCCCTTCAGCCATCTCTTCTCCTGCCCTAATCATGTTGTAAGGGCAACAGAACAGAATTAGCAGCCAAGTGTCCAATCTGGATTCCTTTATTGAGCAGAGACACAAATTTGTGAACAAGCCCGACTCAGGCTGAGTTTCGCCCTATTACAATGGGGCTACATCAGGGGCTACAACATACAATAAATAATACATACTCATAAATAATAATAAAAATCATAAAAACATAACTAAAACACACATATAAAATGGTAACATGAATGTATGTGGTGTAACATATAAAATACAAAATGTAATTAACTTATATTAAATATGCATTACATTCATAATATTATTTATTCATTTGATTTTTCTGAAATTACAGACTATTTGTTGTACAGTCTTATTTAAGACCCGGATATTCACTAACCACATTACGATAAAGCTGAGGTAAAGGCAATATACATTGTTATTTGTTCTGACAGTTTGCCACATGCATATTTAATATAAGTTAATTACATTTTGTATTTTATATGTTACACCACATACATTCATGTTACCATTTTATATTTATGTTTTAGTTATGTTTTTATGATTTTTATTATTATTTATGAGTATGTGTTATTTATTGTATCCTGTGGCCCCTGACGTAGCCCCATTGTAAGAGGGCGAAACTCAGCCTGAGTCGGGCTTGTTCACAAATTTGTGTCTCTGCTCAATAAAGGAATCCAGATTGGACACTTGGCTGCTAATTCTGTTCTGTTGCCCTCACGGCTTTGTTAGACAGCCTTCCTTGCTGTTTCTTCAGCTAATCATGTTGTAGCCATCATCACACACTTTGTCAAGCAACCTGCTCACCACTGCGATTCTACTGCTGTGACTGGCGAGACCTTTATTGTAAGCTCGCCAAGGTGAGCCAGTTCCCTCTGACCCCAGATTCTGACCTGCTCTAAATTTAGCCTCTGTTACTGCAGCAACCAATACCGAGCCGCACTGTACGTGTTCTCCGTGCCCTCAGGTAACAGGAAAAGAGAAGCTTGCCTTTTCCGAGTGACCTAATAACTGCAGCTAGGCAGCACTGCTCGAAACCACAGTGGTGCAAACCAAAAACCCTTGCAGAGTGTCAGCCACCTCTGATAGCAAACCATTTATTGGACCTTTTCTTTTCTGTGCATCCAAATGTTTCTGGAATGCCCTCCAGGTTTTGCCAACCTCTGAATCATTGATCTGAGCAAACAGGGGTGCTGCCATACTGTTAGTCATGGCAGTGCTGCTCTGATTACAGGCCCCGATTCTGGCATAGGCAACATAGGCCACTGCCTGGGGTGCCAGATTTTGAAGGCACCAAATAGCCAAGCCAAAGAGGAGCCTGCTTCTGCTTGCTTTAGGGCAGTGTGCTTGCACAGCTTCAAAGGGCTGTCACTGTGACACTCTGCCTGCAGGCTCCAGTCCTTAAATCCAGCTCTATCCGATAGCACCCATATTCTGAGTGTGCCACAAGCCGCTGAAAAGCGACCCTGAGACAGAAGGGAAAGAGTTACAAACACTGAGGAAAATCAGTCCAGGGATGCTTTTTGTTTCTTCAGGGTTGCGTCCTTCACCTGAATTCTTTGCAGGCTGGGACACCTTTTTCTTGGATCGACTTGAGAATTATCCAGAGAAGGTGCTGTACATGAGGTTTGGCAAGCACACAGGTTCCTTCTGATGTCATCTGGCAGTAGCTGTGCTCATGATGGAAGGCAATATAAATATACTCTCTATACACCATGCTGTACAGCTAGGTGCAGAAAGGGATAAGACAAGTTTGTTGATTTGTCAGTCAGAGGCTATTTAACCTGATACTCAAGGTTGTCAGCCCAGGGTTGAACGCATCCCTAAAGCATGACAGCTAGAAACTGGGGAGGGTCTGACAGGGGATGGCCCTCTCTACGCTTGCCCTGTAGCCTGGATTGTTCTTGAAGAGGCTGAAGTTGGGGGGAGGGAAGAAACAAATAGGGGCAACTATCCTGGGCCTTGTGCTGCCCCAGTAGCTTCACCCCCTCGGCGTTCCTGTCATTTTGAAGGCAGAATCACACGCATCAGCATTCTGGGCTCTGCCACGGCTGATTTGTTGCAAGCCGCCAACCCTTTTAAGGCCAGCCCCTGCCTTGTAGCTTCCTGCTGCTGGACCTGTGTGTCTGACCTGCAGTTCAGAGATCACTCCGAGTCACCAGGGACAAGCTGAGCCAGTCCTGCGGGCTAGGCTCGTCTGATAATCCAAAGACAGGGATTGTGAACGCCAGCCCAGGAGTGCTGCAGACGAGCCAAGGATAACCAAGTCAGGCAAAGTAATCTGGTTCTTGGCTCAAACACACGTGGATATATCTTGTGCATTTTTCATTGTGGAAAGCCTGAAAACCATACCCTTTTGTGG
The DNA here is from genome assembly GCF_901001135.1 of Rhinatrema bivittatum. Classification (NCBI taxonomy): domain Eukaryota; kingdom Metazoa; phylum Chordata; class Amphibia; order Gymnophiona; family Rhinatrematidae; genus Rhinatrema; species Rhinatrema bivittatum. The sequence continues at coordinate 304,477,421 of NC_042617.1, forward strand.
GGCACAAGGCCCGGAGTCTGCCGTCCCTGCCACAGTGTCTCTCGTCCCTTATGACAGCTCTTATGGAAATAATCTGTGAGGACACATTTTGACATGATCTGCTTCATCTCTACATTCCTGGTATGTATTCGATTTTATATTACAACAAGAAAGCAAATGCTGGGACGGGTCCATAGCAGCAACCAAAGATCAGCCTTCTGAAGGAGTCGGAGTGGGCCTCAGAATTGCCGACTGTGCTAATTCAATCACTGAGACCCTGTCCCTGGACTACGAGCCTGTCACAGGAATAAAGGGAAAAGTACCACGTTTATTGTACATCACAAGGCAGGACCCGTCCCAGCACTCCTCAGGGTTAATCAGTAATGCACTGGTAACATTACTGGAGATAGTGGATCCCAGTTCCTTATTATCTGGGGAGCAGGTGATCACCAATGTCAAGAGAGTTATTGACCTGTGAGTCAGAATTCCTGGAATGAAAGTTCAAATCCTTACTGTGCTGCTGGCGCTTTCTCTGACCGTAGGGCAGTCGTTTTGCGCCAGATTTAAATTTTGAGCAAAAAGAAACAGCCGCAGGCCAGCTTCTTTGCACAATTTGGAAATGGCGCGTCTTTTCCCAAGGAATTACCTTTCCTGAAAGGAAATGAAAGGGAAGATAAGCACTACAGAAAACACCGTGCAAGCAAAAACTTGTGTCCCAAGTATTGCAGGACCTTTACCTTCTTTTGGGCAAAAATGTCCCATTGAGCTATTTTTTTTTGGGGGGGGGGGGCTTGGGGGCGGAGAGTGGGAAAGGTTTGCTTCCACAAGTTCTTCAGTAGAGTATTTTTTTCTCCAGATGTTGCAGGAAATTAAAACCTTGAGTAGAAGATGCACTGTTTCAGCACTTTGCAAGCAAAAGGGCAAGTGGCACTTAGCATTGTTTTTTTTATTTCTAAAAAAAAAACAAAAAAAAAAAAACCCAACCCCTATCTTTTTTTTAAATATATGCCACAAAAATATGGATGTGTTTTATTACTTTAAACACTGTGGTGATGGTGTGCAGAATCAGAGGCTGTGGGTACCTTCAAGCTAGGAACTACAGGAGCCTCCTTTATGAGGGTTACTGAGTCTAAATATTCATTTACGGGCAGATTTTAGATGCCCGGCCCGCATAAATTCCAGCACCGGGCGAATTTTCCAAGAGGCCCGGCCAGGTGCGTAAAGGCCGGTACGCGCTCAAGGGCCAGGCCACTTGGAAGGGGCGGGCCGGGGGGTGGGGAGGGGAGGGGCAGGGGGCTGGGACAGCGCCATTGTTCGCTGTCCTGGTGCGCACAACTTCAGCTTGGGAGCTGAAATAAGTTGCTGGGGGTGAGGAGGAGAGGGGAAGTGTGGGGAAGGTGAGGTAGGGGGTTAGGGAAGTTCCCTCCCAGTCCACTCCTTAATTGGAGAGGAGTGGGAGGGAACTGGGGAAGGCTGGGATGCGTCGCCGGGCCGGAATTGCCTAAGTCCTCCCCCCCCCTTGCGTGCGCCACCTGCACATGTTATAAAATCGGTGCATCCCTGTGCGCACCTTTTAAACTCTACCCCTTAGCCTTCAGTGAAAAATGCCTGTCTGCTTCAGGAACCTTTGACATCATTTTCTTCCTTTCCTCAGTTTGATTATATGGAGCAGGTAACCTAGAGGAAGTATTTTGGACTTCAGTTTTTCTTTGTTTTTAAATTGTATTTTATTTTATGATTTATTTATTTTTTTTATGTTTGCTCACCGCTTGGCTCCTGGTTGGAGCGCTTTCGTTAACACTTAAAGAAATCTTTTTTTTAAATGCAGAGGCTGGGTCACTTACACCAGGCTTCACAGCCACAAAAGCAAGAAAATTAGACCCTAGGCCAAGGTTTTTCATGTGTGGAGGAATAGCTTAGCAACTAAAGCAACAGGCCGAGAACCAGGGACGCCGGATGCTCCTTGTGATCTTGGGCAAGTGGCTTCACCTTTTATTGTTGCAGGCATAAATCTGGATTGTAAACTCTGTGACGATGGGAACATGTCTATTGTATGTGAATGTAACATGCCTTGAACTCCTATCTAGAGAGAGAAGTAGTTAAATCCAAACCAGCCGTGAAGTGTGTGGATGTGGCCTATTGGCACATAACTTTTGCACAGCTGGAGGGGGTGGGATGGGGAGGGAAAGGCTGATTCTACCATACCCCTAGAATTTATCAAAATAGCCTGTGATAAAGATGTGAAAGCTTTTACCCGGAAAAGCTTTTTAACACATATGCCATTCAGGAGGCAGGGGGAGAAAGAGAGAGAGATGGGGGGAGAACACCCTGTCACTCTACTATTTATACCACTGTAAGAGGGGGGGCACTTTTAACTTGGAGTGGGGTTTAGGGGGTGGGGTAGGTTGGTGGGGGGGGGGAGCAGTTTTACATGCACAGTAGGAGGTACAAACAGCAAAGTTGACATCACACTGAAGATTTTCTGCTGTTTGAATGGATGAAAGGTACAAGAGGAGTTGATTTGTACAATGCACTCTCTACCTAGCTTGTTTCCTCCATCTACGCACCATCCATCAGCCATGGAATGCCTTCATTTCCATGCTCAACCTTTGCCACCAGCAAGCTTCCATTTCCCTCATCCCTCATCCCTAGCATCTGCCCTCCTGCCTTCGTCTCCCCTGTCCCCAGCATCAGCTCTTCTTCTTTCCTCCTGATACGACATGGCTTAATGGGGAAAAGGCAGCATGAATTTAACGAAGGGAAGTCTTCCTTACCCATTCTATCAGAATTCTCTGAAGGTATAAATAAGCATGAGGATAAAGGTGAGCCAGTCAACATGGCTTACTTGGATTTTCAGCAGGCATTTGACAATTCCTTCATGAAAGACTCCTTAGTAAATAAAAAAAAGTAGTGAGTTAGGAGGCAATTGTGGACTGGTAACTGGCTCAGTGACAGAAAATGCAGTGGATTATATGATCAGTTTTCCCCAAAAGACAGAGGTAGAAAAAGGAAGGCACCGGGGATCTGTACTGGGACCAGTGTTTAACAAATTCATTAATGATCTAGAAAAGGAAGCAATGAGTGAGTCCATGAAATCTGCAGAGAGTGCAAAATTTTTCAAAGTAGTTAAAATACAAGCAGATGATGAGGAATTGCAGAAGGACCCTGCAAGACTAGGAACTGGAAATCTAAATGGCAGATTAAATGTAATGTGCCATTAAATTTAATGTGCCATTTAGACAAGTGCAAAATAATGCAAATAGGGAAACATAATCCCAACTATATGTACCCCATCCTGGGTTCTAAGTTAGGCGCTACCATTCAGGGAAAGGCCCTTGGATCAGCCGAAATCCTCAGCTTGGAGTACAGCAGCAGTCAAACATGCAGATAGAAAGTTGTGAATTATTTGGAAAGGAATTGATAATAAAACTGAGAATAATATAATGTTTCTGTATAAATCTATGGTATGACTACACCTTGAGTATTTTGTGCAGTTCTGGTTCCTCCTAGAGATATAGCAGAACTGGAAAAGGGACAGAAAAAGGCAACAAAAATGATAAAAGGGATGAATCTGTTCCTTTATGAAGAAAGGTTAAACAGGTCAGGGCTTTTCAGCTTAGAGAAGAGATGAATGAGGTGTTGTAGATGTTTATAAAATCACGAGGGGAGTGGAACCAGTTAATAGGGAATTACTTTTTACCTTTCAAATAGTACTAGGACTAGATGATATTCCAGGAAAATAACTGGTAGCAAATTTAAAACAAATATAATTTAAGAAAGTTTTTTTTAGTTAATGCAGAATTAACCCGTGCAAGCTGTTACCAAAGGAAGTAGTCAAAGCAGGCAGTATAACTGGACGTAAAAAAAAAACCATTTGGACATATTTCTGAAGGATAACTACATTAGCGGTGGGGGAGAGGCTGGGGAGGGAGAGAGGAGGAGAAAAGAGATTTTGAGAAGGGGAGAGACGAGAGATATACTGGGGAAGGGGAAGAGAGAGGGGAAAGATGCTGGGAGAGGGAGAGAGAATGGAGATGCTGCTCAGGGACTGGTGATGAAGCAACCCATTGAGGTGGAGGAATGAGATGGGACAATGGAGGGGAGAACTGCAGGGTAAAAGAGAGGGAGGATGGTTGAAATTTACTAGTAAATATATAAAGAGGCAGACAGAAATGTGGCACAATGAGATTAAAAGTGAAAGATCAATGACAGATGGAGGGGAGAAAGTGAAGAAGGCAGGGAGAGAGAAGAAACAGAAAATGGACAGGAGACCCTGGAAAGGTTTAGAGGAAGATAATGACAGGAAAGCAGAAACAATGAGATTGGGACCAACACGATTAGAAAAACAAAATGACCAGACAACCAAGGTAGAAAAAAAAAAGGTATTTTCACTTTAGTGACTGAAAAGTCAGCTTTGGGAATGTGCATCTCTTAATCTTTGTGCTTTACTACAGAGATAAGAAAGTGCATTTCTATTTGGTTTTCTCCAGCATTGCACTGCTTGCAGATAATCTATCTTCTCAGGGTTCCCATATCAGTGTTTATCCGAACACTTGAAATTTGTGGGCCCTTTTTCTGTCTGTGGTAAAGACATCTGTTCTGCATGAGTGACCAGATGATGGAGTCTGCTAGTGTGTATTCTGTGAAAGGATTTTTTCCCCCTTAGATGGGTGTCCTGGTGTTCTAGGGCCTGGTGCAATATTTGCAGAGCTACCCTTTTAAGTAGGTAGAGTTGTTGCTGGGAAGTAGTGGTGTTTTTGATATGACAGGTTTGATAAATAAATGCTGGACACAATATTCACCAGTGACCTTTACAGTGGAATGATCAATTCTTTTTTTTTTCTTGCTAGTTATGCCTCACCTTGTGCATCCCAGCATCCCTCCGGCTTTAGCTACCGCCTTGTCACACTGTTTCACACTCTGTTTGTTGGGGGGGGGGGTTCTGGGAGACAAGAGAGTTATTGGCCTCTAGAGGGAGGGGCACAGGGCAGGGTGCCTGGGGAGAGGGAAGGGGGATGCCGATGATGGCTGAAGGACAGGAGTGGGGATGTTGATAGTAATGGTGGCTGGGGGAGGGCAAGAGGAGACAAAGAGGAGGGATGTTAGTGGTGGTGGTGGTGGCCTGGAGAGACGGGGAGGCAGAAGAGGGGGCACCTTTTCATGTGGTCATAGGTGCCAAATTGCTTAGCTATGGCTCTAATTTGAAACATTTGAGGGCTGAGCCTTTGATATTGACGTCTTCCAAACACTGTAGTAGGAACAGATGGTTGACAATATTGAATGTGGTGGACAGTTCTAATAAGATAAGGAAGAAGATGCTGCCTTGGCCTGCAAGTAGATGGATTGCTGCTGGTTATCTTCGTGTAGCATGTATCTCATGCATATTCATTGTGAATATCCTGAATGCCAGAACGTCTGGAGGTATTTGAGGATCAGCTTGGAAAAACTCTGCTTGAGCTAAGATTCTCCCTGGAACATTTCCCTGCAATTGTATTGTCTAAGATGTCATTACCTAGTTTCTACTGAGGATACAAGACAGGGGTTCTTAGCCAGGCCTGCCAACAAAGTCTGTTTTTTTATGATTTCCACAATAAATAATTATCAGATTATATTTACATTCACATCTAAGAACAAGGCTAACTTGCATAGCTTGATTACTCTATGTCTAGGGGACACTACATGAAACTAAATGGCAGCAGATTTAAAACAAATTTTTGAAAGTATTGTTTCAGGCAATGCACACTTAAGTTGTGGAATTTTGTTGCTGGAGGATGTGATCAAGAGTAAAATATAGCTGGGCTTAAAAACAGTTCGGACAAGCTCCTGGAAGGCAGGTCCATTAGCCAGAAAGATTTGGGGAGCGTCACCTCTTGCCTCTGAGAGTGATCAACAGAGGAGGAGTCTTCCTCTTGGGATCTGCCGGGTACTTCCAAGTCACCCACATTAGCCACTGTCATAGACAGGATGCTGGTTTTGTTGGACTATTGGTCTGACTCAACATGGTGCTTCTGATGGCTGTATGTACCCTGAATATGAGACCTGTTTGTGGCCCTCAAGAACTAGAGTTCAGAACCTCTGATTTAAAATGAGATTTGAAGGGATTTTCTGGAAGACGTAAGACACCAAACTTTAATATTTTTTCTGGTGGTAGAAGAGTCATGATATGAACTGGAAGGAGGGAGGCTCGGCAGAAATGGTAGTGGGCTGAGGGCTCCCCCAGACAAGAAGCTTCCCCTCCTCCCTACAGTCAGGCCGGCCCACTTTGATTGGTGGGGGGGGGGGGGGGAGAAAGGTACTTGGCACTTGCCCACCCTGAAATTCACCTTGCCCCTTCTAGGCCCTCCCCATTCAAACATTTCTTTGTTTTTTATAATGTGAATTGTTTTCAACAGAATGAAAATGAATCAAATATTAGACAGTCATCTCTTCATAATCTACGTCAGCATGTTCATTACTGCAGTACAATAAGAGATTTTACTTAGAATTCTGTATTTCCTAAATTCTAAGATTTCTTACGATCCCCCATACACGGCTAACATCTGTAACATCACTAAGGGTGTTTACGATATCTCCTTGAAATGGCAATTAAAATGATAACAATAACTGTGGACTAAACCCTTTTACCATAGCTAGCCACTGCATAGCCCCTTCCTCCTCCCATTCCTCTACCCCCCCACCTCCTTAACCTTCGCCTCCCCCCTCCTCTCACCCCCTGTCCTTCTTGTTACTTTTCCATCTAACATATGGTTCCCATGTCTTCCCAAAACGGTCCAATTTGTCATTTTTTATAGTTGATTTTCTATATAAAACACTCTTTTAAGACTGATACATACATTCCTTATAGATCGAATCGACCATGTATGCCACCAAAAAGCCACTCACATCTTCTCACTATTATTAGCTGAATCAAAAATCTTTGTTGGTACTCATGTTTTAGGAGACCTATTCACTTTCATCCCCGTCATAGTAGCAAACAGAGACGTAAGTCCATCCCACAATATACTGACCCTTGGACACTCCCACCAAAAAGGTTCCCACCTTGCCACAACCTTTTCAGCCTCTCTACCCACCAATGAGTTTATTTTATGGATACGTACCAGAGTTATATACCATCTGTAGAACAATTTATATCCATTTTCTTTTACTTCGGAAGAAACTGAACTCTTACCAATTGAGATAAAACATTGATTCCAGTCTGTTCCTTCCATAGCCTCCTTCAAATCGCTCTCTTGTGCCTTCTGAAAGGCGCTCAATATTCAATAACACATATATCCTTGAGATGGGTTTCTGTAACTTATCAGCATGGTCACAAAAAATGTTCAAATAAGGTTTTACCCTTTTTTAGCTCCAGTCCTATCTTTTTCCTGATAAAAAAAAAAAAAAGGGTTAACTGATTATAGGGAAACCTATCTATTTCTGCTGCAATTTATCAAAAGGAATCAGTCCCTGAGCCCACCAGACCTGCTCTAGCTTAGTAATACCCCTCTCCTGCCAGCGCATAATCCCAGACACTTCACTACCCAATGTGAACTCCTTAGTATACAAAAAAAAAGTACGATGATAGAATAATCTTTCCCCCATCAATTTCAATTTCCACTTATTCCAAATACCCAGAGATACTCTAGAAAAATGTAACAATCCATCTACTAAAGACTTTCCCCCCAGCCATGCCCTCGTTTCCAATTAAGGACCTCCCGTCCCTATCTGAGCTATTCTAACCCATGGCTTAACCTCTCAATATGCGTAACTGGGAAGAACATAATACCATATAAGGTTGGGAACACTCACCCCCCCTCCCCCGCAATTTTGTTTGAAAGAGCACCTTACCTATCACCCTCGGAGGTGTCCTCCTCCATATGAACCCAAACACCTTACGTTGCCATAACTTCAGTGTCCCATCTGGTGTAGCCACCGGAAGTATCTGAAAGTAGTAGCAGAATCTGGGTAAAACATTCATTTTTATTATTGACACTCTTCCTAACCAGGAAAAACCTGATCTATCCCATCTATCCAAGTCATCCTGTTTTGTTTTTTTTAATTATTATTAATGGATCATAGTTAAGCTTAAATAGTAAATCTTCTTTTGGGCTGATTTTGACCCCCAGGTACTTCGCCCATTCTTTGGGCACTTTAAATGGAAGTTGTCACTTCAGCGAGTCAAAAAGCCCATCTGGCATACCTAAATTTAATATCTTTGATTTATCCTCATTCACTTTAAAACCCAACACTCTCCCATATGTTCTCATGTCTCTCAACAAAGCATTCGGAGAAGTTTCTGGCTCCAAAATTGTAAATAAAAGATCATCCACAAATAATGATGTCTTGTAGTCAGTCTCCCCTACTCTTATCCCTTGGATTCGATTATTATCCATTACCCTCCAAGCGGAAGACTCTAAGGACAGGGCAAATAACAAAGTTGACAGGGGACAACCTTGCCTAGTCCCTCTTTTCACCTCAAAGTAGTCTGAATATCCCCCATTGATTTTTATACACGCTCTGGGTCCCTTGTATAATTGTCGTATCCAATTAATAAAATCATCTGCCAGTTGCAGTCTCTCTAGTACCCTGAAAAGAGAAGGCCAATGAACCTGGTCAAATGCCTTTTTCTGCACCTACCATCAGGAACACTGATGAAATACTTCCCTGTTGTGCTCTAGCACTCGTCTTACATTATCGGAGGCCAACCTTCCCGGTATAAACCCTGACTGCTCATTGTGAATTATCATCGGGGCAACTACTCCAAGTCTTAATGCCAAAACTTTCGCTAGTATTTAGGTTTATATAGAATCAGTGAAATGGGTCTATAGGACCAGCATAAGGTAGGGTCCCTTTTTCCTTTTGCTAAGAGAGTTATCCTGGCCATGTTTGGCACATGGGGAGAGTGAGCCTCCAGTCTTTAAGGAATTGAACATCTCTACCATTGGGGACAAAATAACTGGTTGAAACGTTTTGCAAAACCTAGCAGTAAATTCATCGAACCCTGGCAATTTACTCGTTTTTAGATCTTTAATGACCCGCAAAACTTCCCCAGCAGTAATATCTTTATTAAGTGCTTCTCTCTGTTTATCCCCGAGGACCAGTATGGCAACTTCCCTCAAGTATTGTTCAATATCCTGTTCTGCAACCACTTTGTCAGAATCATACAGTTCTTCATAAAACTGTACTAAACATTAATGTCTCCGGTATCATAAACAAACTTGCCTGATCTTTAATTTTCATAATATGGTTTTGAGTTTGTCCCTCCTTCAGATGTCTAGCCAGCATTTTGCTTGCTTTTTTATTAAATTCATAATAACTCTGCTTCACTCTGTCCATTTGATAGGCCACGCTAGCTACATCCAGGGCCTGCAACTCTTTCCTCGTAGTTTCCAACCTGTGAAACTGGAGTTCTCTTGTGGCTCAGTTCTAATTTTGCTATTTTTTGTGCAATGCGCAATCGTTCTGCCTCCTCTTTTTTAAAGTAAGAAGCACATGAAATCAATCTGCTGCGCACCACCACCTTTAGACACTCCCACAATGTTCCCAGGGATATACCCTCTGTATTATTAATGTCAAGATACTCCTGTATCGCTTCCATTAGTTCCGTATTGAACTCTTTATTGCTTATTAAGTTATCATTCAACTGCCAAGAACATTTACTCTCATGACTGTGATTAGGCTCTATGGATAGCCAGAGTGGAGTGTGATCCAACCATGTGATATTACCCACATCCACCTCCATGACTGCCCCACTAATGTTTGTTGATCAAGAAATAATCTATCATGAATAGGACATATGCACTTTGAAAAGAAGTATAATTACGACAAGTTGGGTTACATAACCTCCATACATCTACTAGGTTTTGAAGAGACATCAGATTTTTAAGAGCTATCCTATGTCTGCTAGTCCCCATTGCTCCAGTACCCATGTTATCAAGGGTACCTGATGATATTGAAGTCACCCCTAAAATTATATGCCCTTCTGCCCATTCAGCCAGAACCTCCGAAACAAGGTCTAGAAAAGGGACCTGATCAGTATTTTGAGCATAAATATTTGCCAACGTGAACCGTTCGTTATTTACCAACACCTTCACTATGATATACCTTCCCTTTGTGTCTTGTATAACCACCCTTACACCCACCACCATGTGCTGTGACAACAGAGTATCCACACCACTATATTTACTCTTAACTGTTCATGAGGACAAATATGCTGGAGATATGTCTTTGCCAAAAGGAGTCGTTCTTTTACGCTTGACCAAGTGGGTTTCTTGGCAAAAATTTACATTTGTCTTTAATCCCACTGCTTCTTGGAACAGCAGCCTTCTCTTAAGAGGTGAATTTAAGCCCCTTGCATTTATTGATACTATTTGTAGTCTACCCATCTCTCTAACAATCTATACTCCAGTTTCCATATTTTTCCCATATCCTTGGCTTTCTCCCCCCTAAATCCATGAGGAGCTCCGTAGTAGAAGACCCTCCCATCTATAACCTTCCCCTCCTCTGCCTTCCCTGGCCCCCTCCATTCTCCTCTCCCCCCAAACTGTGTCCACCTGCTTTACTTGTGGACCCCCTCTTGTATGAGGAGTGCAATCATCCTGCTAGACTGCCACCCCCCCGCAACACTCCACCCGAACTGAACACTATAACTTTCAACTGTAAAACAAGAACCCACCCGTTCCTCTCCAGATACGTCTGTCAGAACTAATGTTCATGCAAACGTTTCTGGAGCTGCTGCTGTGCAATGGATGCCTATGTGAGTGAGCTGCTTAAGTAGTGCCCCTTTAAAGATGAAAGGGTCATTCTGTAATCAGTTTTATTGGAAATGTGGCCGATTATAACACTATGTCAATAAATAAAAAATAAGTCTGCAGCTGCTTATAGGCTGAGGGCATTGGCTTTTAAAGACCCCTCACTCTCATCCCCACCCCTCTGGCCCCCTTCGCTCATCCAAAGGTAGGACTGAACAGGCAGGGTGACACACTTAGTACTTCGCATTCAGGAAGTCCTGAGTTTCACCCACCCTGCAGATCCAGCAAAATGGCATAAAACATTTTTGTGTTGGTCTGGCATTCCAGTAATGAAACCATACATTTATTTTTGTACTCCGGCCCCCGGCTCTGCTTTAATTAAATGCAGCTTTAATTATGTGCTGCAAAGAAATTCCATACTGAGAGATGGTCATCCAAGGAGGTATTTTTTTTACAGCAGAAAGCCCTGGAGCATGCGGAGACAGAGCCCTGGAATTTTGGGAGACAAAGGCAGCAGGCTTGCAGGTCAGACTCATATCTGTCTAGGATGGGTTAGGCTGGAGGCAGGAGCAGGACCGGTGCTAACATTTTTGCTGTCCTGTGCTAACAATTATTATGCTGCCCCGCCCCCCCCCCCCCCCCTCCTTTGTTCATTCATTGTCTGTCCCGGGTCCACCCAAAAAAAATCCCATCTCCCTCCAATGATACAAACTTTAAAAACTGCCCCTCTCCCCCAGAACTCATGGCTGGTGCAAGGGTATTAGGTGCCCTAACCAAGTTATGCATTCATATTTTAATGAAAAATATCAAAGTACAGTATTCTGAGATAAAAATATCACTTACATTATATTTACATGCACTGCTGTGATGCCAACCAGAAATCCTGCAAAAATAGATATTAGGCTTATTGTAACCATGTGTTATGTGTGGGCTTGACCCTCTGAAAGCCCTCAAACACTAATACACTTCCTATTAGCAGAATGCCTCACTTCAGGCACACATGCAGAATGTAAACAGACCCTCTTCAAATACAGAATAATGCAACCCTAAAGCAGAAATATAAACATAAGAAAACCTGAACTGGAAATGACAAGAAGCCAAACTCTCTATGCAGTGCAAAAATAAAAAAACAGAATCATTACCATTCCTCAAATATCAAACAATAAAATCAAGAAATAAAATAAATACATAATCATATTAGTAAAAACATATTAACAATAATATTCTGAAAACAGATGACAAAAATATGATCAAATAATTAAAAACAATTTTAAATGTCTAAAACATCAATAAAATATTTCAAAATAGCAGACACATTAAATAACACTCAAAAAATAAAACTAAAAAGGATTTAAAAACTTCATGCTCTCCATACCTGGGAACATTTGATTTCCAGTCACCCTGAGATTATCATGGATAAGTGGGAGTAGATGTATAAACTTTCTCCTCTCTTTCTTATATATATATATTTTTTTTTCAGTCTACCCATCTCTATAACAATCAATACTCCAGCTTCCATATTTATACATACACACAGACACAACACACACACATACACTCAAATACACACTCCCTCTCAGACAAATTCTAAGGCGTCTCCAGCTTTTCTTTGGTTAGGATCAGCCAGCAGCCCTGGGCCTTCTTCATTTTAACTGCTGACATGTTGGGATCCACCTGCTGCCCCATGCTCTCTCTCACACACAATGCAGGTAGCTCCCATTCTCTCACACACCCACACACCCCAGGCCAGCTCCATCCAAACACCAGGCAGGCTCCCATTTTCACACACACACTCCCTGCCCAGCCCAGGAAGGCTCCCACGCATGCATGTGCACACACACACATCCCAGGCAGGTTTCCATTCACGCACAAGCATGCATCCCAGGCAGGCTCCCATTCACACACATATGCAGCCCAGGCAAGCTCTCATTCACAAACACACACACAACTCAGGCAGTCTCCTATTCATATTCCCAGCCCAGGCAGGCTCCCATTCACACACACCCACTCATCCTAGGCAGGCTCTCAAGGTTTTTTCAGTCAGGATCTGAAATATTATTTAGAGTACCAACAGTAAAGGAGGTGTCAAGAAGTGGAACTCAGCACCAAGAGAGTTGCAGATGGAGCTGAATTATTTGCCCTTTTGAAAGAAGGTGAAACAGTGGCTATCCCCGTAATAGAATATTTTGCAATGTGTTTTATTGATTTTATGCTGTAATGTATTTTTTTATTTTTATTTAAAGAATTGTTTTAATTTATGATGTGTTGCTTGAATTAAGGTCTGATGAATACGTTGTACACTGCACTGATCAGGGTTTACCTGCGTGTGCGGTTAATAAGAATGAATAAATAAATAAATTCACACACACCCACTCATCCAAGGCATGCTCCCATTCACACACACATACCCATCCCAGGCAGGTTCCCATTCATACATCCACTAATCCCAGGCAGGCTCCCATTCATACATCCACTAATCCAAGGCATGCTCCCATTCACACACACATACCCATCCTAAGCTGGCTCCCGTTCACACAACCACTAATCCCAGGCAGGCTCCCATTCACAACATACACACATACCCATCCCAGGCAAGTTCCCATTCACACACTACTCATCCCAGGCAGGCTCCCATTTACACATTCACAAGCATCCCAGGCAGCCTCCTATTTACACACACACACACATGCAGACCAGGCAGTCTGGGTCCATGGCTCATTCCTCCTGCACTGCTGCTGCCGCCAGCCTGTAACTTCTTTGTTGGGGAGAGCAGCCGTTCTGCAGCTCCTCCTTCATGTTGGCCCCATGGTAATTCAGCACTCGCGAGATGAGAATACAGGAAGTGCTAGCACTGCAAGTGTTGAATTACTGCGGGGCCAGCACATGAGGAGAAGCTGCAAGACAGACTTTGTCTTCTGCTCTGGCCTCCTGCTTCTTCTACCGCCGATAGGATGGTGTCCAACAGCAGTTACACGTACTTCCTACTTCTTCTGCCGCTGTTGGTATGGAGTCTACCGGCAGATTCATGGGCCTTTCTTTGCTTGCAATGTCGTCGTTCCCCCCCCCCCCCCAGTGTGCCGCCCTGTGCAGTTGCATGGTTTGCACACCCAGTGGCACCGGGCCTGGGCAGGAGGATGGTCGCTAGATACCCTCTTGAAGTTCTTTCCATCCCTGTCTTCCTCAGATTCTAGTTGAGCTCATCAGCTCCCTTCCAGCCCCATCTTGCTATGATTCTTTTGTCTCTCAACTTCCTGGGTCCAGCTTCTCCTTACCAGGCTGAATGGGACAGAGGCTGCTGCAGAGGCAGCACAGTTTACAGTTCTAGACAATGAGAGGAGAGTCTTGGCTATCACTCAACAGCGATTCCTGGTGAAAAGATGTAAGGTCTACGATAGGTTCCAGAGGGAGCCACAGTTTGTAGCCCCTGGACCTGATTTCTCAGCTTGCCAAATCTGAGCTGAAGGTGCGTTACAAATGAGGTATAGTAAGTAGGCCCCTTCCCTAGAGGGCTTACAATCTAAGGCCTAGATTTATTAAGCCACGATAGAGGCTATAATGCACATTAAACAATGGTTAACAATCACCAAATTGTGGCAATATCATATGATATTTCCAATAGAAACATGATGGCAAAAAAAACCCCCATATGACCCATTTAGTCTGCCATTTATTTATCACTTACAATTCCCATCACTCCTTCAGAGATCCCCTGCATTTATCCTATGCTTTTTTGAATTCAGATACCATTTTTCCTTCCACCACCTTCTCTGCGAGGCCATTCATTGCATTCATTATATAAAGAAATATTTCTAAGATTACTCCTGAATCTGCCCTGTTTCACCCTCATCCCATGACTCTTTGATCTAGAGCCTCCTTTCTGTTCAAAGAGGCGAGTCTCTTGTGTATGGAAACCTTTGAGATATTTAAATGTCTCTATCATATCTCCCCTATCTCGCCTTTCCTCCAGGGTGTACATGTTTAGATGTTTAAGTCTATCCCATATGCTTTAGAACAAAGACCACTGATCATCTTAGTAGCCACTCTCTGGACCAACCCTATCCTGTTTATATCCTTTTGAAGATGCGGTCTCCAGAATTGTACACCAGGGATTTATACTGGGGCAATATTACCTCCATTTTTCTGCTGACCATTCCTCTCCCTATGCAGCCCAACATCTTTCTGGCTTTTGCCATCGCTTTATTCACCTGTTTGGCCACTTTAAGATCATCAGATAAATCACCCCCAGATCAGGTTCTTTTGTGCTTAGAAGAATTTCGCTTCCAATACTGTACCTCTCCCTTGGGTTTTTGCAGCCGAAATGCATTACTCTGCATTTTTTAGCATTACATATTAGCTACCAGTCTCTAGACCTTTCTCCGAGATTCATCGATCCTTCTTCATGTTTTCCACCCCTTCCTGGCTGTCTGCCCTGTTGCAGATCTTTGTATCATTGGCAAAAAGACAAACCTTTCCCTTTGGCAGTACAATACTAATCGGAGATTTCAATTACCTCAATATTGACTGGGTAAATGAAACATCAGGATATGTTAAGGAGGTAACGTTTCTGGATTAAATAAATGACTGCAACATGGAGCAGTTTGTCTGAGAAACAGTGAGAGGGGGAACACAGCATTTGGTGCGAAATGTAAGGATAGTGAGGCCGCTCAGCAACAGTGATCATAGTGCAATCAATTTTAATTTAATGACTGGGAGGTCATTAAGTAAATCTACAGTTCTAGCATTAAACTTTCAAAAGGGAGACTTTGATAAAATGAGGAAAATAGGTTAAAAAGGTTGAGTTTACATGAGGCGTGATCATTATTTAAAGGTACCATTTTAGATGTCCAGTCCAGATGTATTCCATGCATTAAAACATGTAGAAGGAAGGCCAAACAACTGCTGGCATGGTTAAAAGCTGAAGTGAATGGGGCTATTTCAGCCCCATAAATTATAAAAAGGATCCATCTGAGGAAAATAGAAAAAAGCATAAGCATTGGCAAGTTAGATGTAAAACATTGTTAAGGTGGGATGAAAAAGAATTTGAAAAGAGGCAAAAACTCATAATAAAAACTTTTAAAAATATATCCAAAGCAGGAAGTCTGTGAGAGAGTTGGATGGACCATTAGATGATAGAGAGGGTTAAAGGAGCACTTAGGGAAGAGAAGGCCATCTTGGAAAGACTGAATAAATTCTTTGCTTTGGTGTTTTCTGAAGAGGATGTTGGGGAGATACCTGTACTGGAAATTGTTTTCAGTGGTGAGGATTCAGAAGAACTGATACAAATCAATATGACACGGGAAGATGTAATAAGGCAGATTGACAAAGAATAGCAAATCACCCAGACCAGATGATATACACCCCAGTGTTCTGAAAGAACTAAAAAATGAAATTGCAGATCTATTGCTGGTAATCTGTAACCTATCATTGGGATCATCTGTCATGCCTGAAGACTGGAGAGTGGCCTATGTAACCCCAATCTTTAAAAAGGGCTCTAAAGGTGATCAGAAACCAAGGACCAGTGAGTCTGACCAATGCTGGGAAAAATCATGGAGACTATTCTAAAGAACAAAATCACAGAGCATATAGAAAGACATGGTTTGATGTCGCACAGCCAGCATGGATTTACTCAAGGGAAGTCTTGCCTCACAAATCTACATTTTTATGAAGGGGTTAATAAACATGTTGATAATGGTGAGTTAGTAGATGTAGAGTATCTGGATTTTCAGAAGGCATCTGACAAAGTGCCCCATGAGAGACTCCTGAGAAAATGTAAAAGTCATGGGATAAGAGGCAATGTCCTACTGTGGATTGCAAACTGAGTAAAAGATAGGAAGCAGAGAGTAGGACTAAATGGTCAGTTTTCTCAATGGAGAAGAGTAATTAGTAGAGTGCCTTAGGAATCTGTACTGGAACCAGAGCTTTTTAATATATTTATAAATAATCTGAAAAGGGGAACAATGAGTGAGGTGATCAGATTTACAGGCAATACAAAATTGTTCTGAGTTGTTAAATCACAAGCGAATTTAATTATGAAAAATTGCAGGAGGATCTTGCGAGGCTGGAAGATTGGGGCATTTAAATGGCAGATGAAATTTAATATGGACAAGTGCAAAGTAATGCACACGGAGAAAAGTAACCTACACTATGGTTACTCAATGTTAGTTTCCATACTAGGAGTTACGATCCAGGAAAAGGATGGGGAAACCATGCTGAAAACCGTCCAGTAATTTCTTTGCTGCTTTCTTTCCTCTTGGGGTATCTAAGCTGTTTGAGCTTATAGTACCCTGAAATCAAAACGTCTGACAAGGTTTACCTCTAGTAAAGCTATGCTGCCTTGGATCTTGCAACCCACTGAATTCCAGAACCTGCATAATCCTCTGTTTTTGCAGTGATTCCATTAATTTGCTCACCACAGAGGTCAGAGTAACCTGCATACAGTTTCCAGCCTCTTTCCACTTTTATGAACAGGAACCACATCTCCCCTCTCCAGTCCTCCGGAATTGCTCCTGACTCTAAAGAAGCATTGCTTTATCTACTTCCTATCATGCAATATTTTGGCCAGAAACCCACCCCTATTAGAATAAACTGCTTTGCATGAGATTTGCATATATGAATTTTGCAAATCCATGCAAAGCAGCTCTTGCATAGTCAAACCTATGCAAATAAAATAGCATAGCTGAATTAGAAAAAAAGTCAACTGCATTATTTTAACAAACCTTGAGGAGGTGTAATTAAAACATCACCGAGGCAGAGTGACACTAATGTGTATCCCGATGGCCCCATGATGTTTCTTAAAGGGCCAGGTGGCCCAAATCTAAACCTCCCGAAACTGTAAAATCCATCCTGGGGGTCTAATCAGACCCCTGTCCACCTCCGCCCGCTGCCTATTGAGGTGGCACCAAGGCAAATTAAAAAAAAGAAAAAAAAATGCAGTGATGCCCTGCCCGCTTCTCTAACTCCTCTCCTTTTTTGAATCCCCCCCCTGCCCCAAGCAAAGACCCCCCCTGTTAGCAGGTCCCCCACCCCACTGCCCTTCCAAAAATATTAGGCCCTAGTGGTCTAGGATGGCCCTCTCCCCTTCCTTACCTCAAAACCAGACCCTGCTGGTCTAGGATGGTCCCTGGAACCTCCTCACTAAAAGGGGTATAGACGTGGCCCAGAGCGCCCACTAGCTCCGGGCTGGTTGACACCATATTCCAAAAATGGCACCAACCGGCCTTTGCCCCTATCACCTACCGGCCTTTGCCCCTATCACCAGGGTCTATTTTTGAGGTAAGGGGAGGCCGGGGGTCCGGGGGGGGGGGGGAGAAGGGGGGAGAAGGGGCTGGAGGGGTACCAGGGTGGAGCCTGCTACCAGGAGGGGCAGGTCTTTGGTTAGTGTGGAAGGTTTTTTTTCAACCAAGGGGAGGTGTTAGGGAAGAGGGCAGGGCATCGCTCTGCGATTTAAAATCTTTAAGAAAAAAACCAAAAAAAACCTTTTGCCTCAGTGTCATCTTGGCGCACAATGGAAAGCCTGAGCACCCATTTATATAAATTAAAATTAAATGGCAACCAATCCAAGACTAAATTCAAAATGCAAGTACTTTGTGTAGAAAGGGGAATCATAACTGGCATAAAGTGGTGGCATAAAGAGAAGTGCATGTACCAAGTCAGAATCATTTCTTACCCAATCCAAAAACTTTTCAAAAGTAAATCCGAGCAATACATTTTTTTTTTCTCCCTCACGCTGGAGACAATGGCAGGGCTGGTGGAAGCACACGGTGAACCGGGCAGCCACCTGGAATGCCACAGTGCTGGCGGTGGTGCAGCAATAGCATCTCTTCCTTCCCACCCCTGCAGTCCAGAAGAACTGGCGGGCCGCAGGGGTTGAGAAGGACGAGATTGCTGCAACCAGTAGGCTGGACTAGAGTGGCTATCGGCTGAAGCTGCACAGAGGGCTGGGGCAGCGGGGCCCTGCAGCTGTCAGGAGCATGAGTGGTGGTGGGGGGGACGACACACCGCCTGGGCTGACCCCATCACGGCTGGAGCAGCGGGACTGCATCTGTCAGGAGCAGGCTGGGGCAGCTGCCATGGGGCTGCTAGGAGGAGATGGAGCAGCAACGTTGCCCATGCAGCCAGAGGAGTAGGAAAGGTACCTGGGTGGGGTTGGGACTGAAGTTGCTGCTGCTACTAATTGTGCTTCTAGAGGGGAAAAAGTGAGTGAGTGAATGAGAGAGGCAGAGAGAGAGAGAGAGAGAGAGTGTGTGTGTGCGCGTGCGTGTGTGTGTGTATGAGAGACAAAGCCCCCTCCCCCCCCCCCCAATCCTGCTACTCCATGGTAATCTCAGAGCATATGGAAATCAAACATTACCAGGTATGAAGAGTGGGGAAAATTTAAAAAAAAATAACCCATAGTTTTAATTATTGGGTGTTATTTGTCTCTGCTGTTTTTGAAATATTTTATTGCCAATTGACAAATTTTTATACGAGTTTTTAATTACTGAGTGTTATTCTAATTGACAGTTGTTTTGAAGCTTTCTTTTACGTAGTATGGTTTTTACCATTGATTTATATATTTTGATGTTTTATGAGGAATGATAACGTTTCTGTTTTTTTTGCTGTTGCACTGCATATAGAGCAGGGCTTCCCAAACCTGTCCTGGGGACCCCGCAGCCAGTCAGGTATTCAGGATATCCACAATGAATATGCATGGTATGGAAATTTAGCTCATGCATATTCATTGTGATATTCTGAAAACCCAGCTGGCTGAGGGGGTCCCCAGGACAGGTTTGGAAAGCCCTGATATAGAGTCTGACTTCTTGTGGGTTTCAGTTCACTTTTTGTCTGGACATTTCTATTTATAGTTAATGAGCTCCTTAATGTGTATATTGGGTGAGGGTCTGTATTCTGCATGTGTGACTGAGATCAGGTATTTGCTAATTTATAGTTTCTGTGTAGGGGGCTATAGCAGCCTGGCTTGTTCTGTTTTCCTAATAGGAGGTGTATTGGTGTTTTAGGGCCTGGTGTAATATTTGCAGTGTTGCTTTTCCCTAGGTGAGGTTGTTACTGTTTAACTGTACTTTGAATGACCTTTTTTCATTAAAATAATTTTTTTTTATAAATACATGACTTTTTAAATTGTGTGTGGAATGAGCACAATGGGGAGGGGGATGTGGAAGCCGCAAGGCTTGCCTAGGGTGCCTGGTATCCTTGCCTGGGCCCTGCAATTACCCTCACCAAAACTATCCCCACACACATTTACGCCTGCTAATTTGTGCCCAGAAATGTTTTTTCTGAGAAAATTTACATGCATACTTTTGAAAAACACAAAAGTATCCATGTAAGTGCAAACCTCTCCCCTAGTTCTGAACCTGGGAACGCCTCTGCTCACCGCGGGTAAAACAATGCGCATGCAGGCGCTACATGTGTTAAGCTTATCTGCGTGTCGGGCGGGCCATTTTCTGTCGGTAAACACCGTTTTTACGTGCTTAAATGCCATGGAAAATGACCCTTGCTCTGCTTAAAATAAAAGTAGAAAAAAAATGCGTAATAGTGATTATAACAGTCAAATAAAATTACAGGCTACAGAAATAACAATAACAAGGATAATTCCCAGGTTTTGTTGCTGGACCGTGTCGTCCCCCTGGTCAGATTAGGTTTCTGAACTGCTTGCAGGATCAACATATTTTGCTGTTTTTCCTGATTCCCCCAGGATTGTACTGAAGTTTTTCTTGCTCCTTCTTTTCTAGGACTTGGCATTTCTCGCTTTGTTTCTCTGTGAGAGGGGGGTAGTCTGTGTGTACCAGTCTCTCACGTTCTGGCTCTGTGACTGCCAGTCTCCTCTTCCCTGTGTGTATGTGTCTCACTGTCAGTCTCCTCTTCCCTGTGTGTATGTGTCTCACTGCCAGTCTCCTCTTCCCTGTGTGTGTCTCACTGTCAGTCTCCTCTTCCCTGTGTGTATGTGTCTCACTGCCAGTCTCCTCTTCCCTGTGTGTATGTGTCTCACTGTCAGTCTCTCTCTCCTTGTGTCTCTGTGATTGTGTGTCCGTTTCTCTTTGCCTGTGCGTGTGTGTCTTTTGTCTCTCTCTCTCTCTCTGTGCGAGTGTGTGTGTGTATGTGCCTTGCTCTCTGAGGCTGTGATTGTGTGTCAGCCTCTTTCTGCCTGGAAGTGTGTGTTAGTCCCTCTCACTCACCCTGTGAATGTGGCACAGTCGCTGCCTGTGTGACTCTCTGCCTTCGAGCTTGTGCCTTTCTTACAGAGTGCGTCCGGGTTAGTCTCGCCCTCTCTCTGTGTGTGTGTGACAGTCTCTCTGTCCCACACGCTTCGTGGCTCTGCGGGACCGTAGCAGTCGCTGCCTGTGAGTGTGTCGGCGAGCGCTGAGCCGCCTTCAGGCCCAGGAGTTATTTTGGGTTCGCTCCTCCCCTCCGGATCTATTTCTGTCGGAGCCCGGGGCTGGGGGCAGCAGTCAGTGCGTGAGAGCCAGGCGGCACCTCCTCCTCCTCCCGCAGCGGGCCCTGCTGCAGACAGCCCCAGCCTCCTTCCTTCCGCCTCTCTCGGCCCGGGGAGCATGAGCCCGTGGCCGGCCGCCGCCGCTCGGGAGCCGCCTGTGCCGGGGAGCCGAGCGCTGTGAGCCCCGGCGCCCATGCCCGGATTACAGCAGATGTTAAGGACTATTTACGAATCGGAGTCTCCTTTCTCCACAGATGGAAGCCGAGGGAGCCCGGAGGGTGTGAGCCCGGCCCGGGGACAGCGCTCCTGCAGCCCAGGTCAGTGCGGAGGGGCTTTACATGGGGGGGTGTCCGATCGCTACGTGCAAAGCCCTTAACGGCTTCCTGCACCGAGCCTGCACGGCGGTGGCCCCCATGCGCTACTCCCCCCGAAGGCTGCAGAACCGGAGAAACCAGCCCCAAGGCATTAACAGAACAGTCGGCGGCGCACCATCTGCAGGGCTGGGGGACGGCAGGCTCTGCATTTTGCCACCTGTCCTCAAAGGGAGAGGGGGGTGTTTGGCTGCAGTGTCAGAAGGTTTATTTACTTAAGACACGTAAGAAAGTAAACGGTGACCTGTCGTAACACGCTTTGAGATCTCCGGTTGGAAAAGTGCGAAAGAAATACATGAAGGTGATGCCGCCTTTTGCTCACACCACGGAGCAGCGAGCTCTGACCCTAGATGCGGTAGCAGGGGATGGACTGTGCACAGTGAACCCACCAGGCCCCCAGCATTTCAGGAAGGTCGCTAAAAGATTTCTCCAGCTTAGGGGAAAGTTAGCTTCGAAATTAACATCTACAGTTCCTTCTCACTTCCCTCCCCACCCCCTCCCCCAACATCACATCCTAAATAGCCACAGGCACCCTCTGGCCTTGAGATGAGATTTGGAAATAAGTAAATCCAAATCCAATCCTTGTCCTGATAACTAAATAGAAGAAAGTTGTCAGAGATAAACACTTCAGCCGTAACCCCCAGGCTCTCGCTGCCTGCAGGCTTCATCAGTAAAGGGCTGGGGGAGGAAGTGGGGCGGGGGGGGGGGGGGGGCAGTCAGGGATATGTTTAGCTGACTTTTTCCTGGAAAATGCATCAGAATCCCAAGTAAATCTGTTTGGGCTTTTATTAATCAAGGAAGGGGAGAGGAGTCAGACATCTCCTGCACTTGGGGAATTGGTGAGGCTGGGATATACATTCCTTGCTGAGGGTAGTAAAGAATACATTTGTTGCCCAGGTTTTATTGCTGATGTTCAGTGTTGCCACCAGGCAGGGGTCAAACCAGGGTGAACCTATTCTGGTGTTCTTAAACAGCATTCCACTGCTTTTCGGGTCTTTGTAGTTCTATTAAAAATAAAGAAAAGGATGAATCCTGTAAGGCAGTGGGATAGGCTTAAGGAAGCCAGGACCGGTTTGACTTGTTTGACTGGGGGGTCAGGTGGTAATGTTCTGTTTCTTCAAGCCCGCTGTGGCCTTTATGTAACAGCTGAGCCTAGGATAAGGCCAAAGTGACCACCCCTCCCCCCTCCCCGAGGGCAATGGACCTGTTACACGTTCTCAAGTCTTCAGGTTTCTATTCACAGTGCAGCAAAGGAGCCCAAGGTATGTCTTGTTGGGATAGATTTTTCAGGGAGCCCTTTGGCTACTTCTTTGGGCTGGCTACACCCAAAACAAGCTAAGCAAAGTCTACAGAACCGCAAAATGTATGTCTTGAGATTAGATGTGGTGGTGAGGTGACACGTCCTTTTTGTTTCTGGTGCATCTTGGAGAGCGAGGTATTGATAACTCTGTTCCTTTTGATTAATTGATCCTTTGGGTGGAATGACATCAGCGCTAGTGAAAGGGGTGGCTGGTGGCTCTTTCTGCTCCCCTGGAATTTCTCTTCTCTTCTGACTCTGGTGTTAAAGCCCTAAGATTTGAAAAGTCACTTTTACCAACCTATACTTGGCCCATATAATAAAAAAAATATGGTACTTTTATGTATTTATTTTTACATCACAGGATGCTGTGGGAGGGAATAGGGATGGGCACCTGGCTATGCTATTTCTGGAAGAATGTGCATACATCTGAAACCGTGCACATACAGCTTCCTGTACTTTCATTTGCTACGTTTGGAGACCGCTCTGCTATAAGTGCAGGAGGTCACTGGAGTGCTAAGAGCTGGAAGTTGAGTGCAATTAGCTGCACTACCGATGGTAGCAGCCAATCGGTGCTGTTCAAACTATTCCCAAGGTGTGGAGTGTAAGAGACTCCAGGCGTACGGATGTGCTTCCTGTGTGTACAGTAGGTACGCAGTGCCTTGGGTGATCAGACTAAGAGACAAGCTTCTCCCTGCCGCAGTTCAGCAGCAAAGCCGCCACTTCCCATGTAACAGGGTGTTGCCCGGGCTGAATAAATCACTTTCAGTTGTGATGTCATGCCTTCTACCTGTTGTGACATCATGTTGAGTCACAGAGTGTCTGGTATTGTCAGAAACGGGGCACCCTGCCAGCAGTTCCAAGAAATGCTAGTCTGGTGGGTTTGGATATTATACAGTGCCAGGGTAAGGGAGCTCCGCCAATCAAATTGCTCTGTTAGCTAACACGCTGACTACCTCTTATTCTGCTTACAGTGGCACCTCGCACAAGTTATTGTGGTTGCCATATGTTGGTCCACTTGAATATGTAGAAATTAATGGTCAGCGAACAAGTTGTAGGCAAGATCTTTTTATTGGACTAACTCAATACATTTGTGACGAGCTTTCAAGAGCCCTGTTCCCTTCATCAGGTCAGTGAAGAGACCGTGCTTTTGCACTGGGTTTAAATAGTACAGATTCAGCTGGGGCATAAGGTGGCCTGCATATGCCAGGAAGTTGCAGGTTACAGTTACAATTACAGCCTTGTCAAGTGGTGGCGGGGGGGTGACAGAAACAGTAAAGCCAGTGTCCCTTGCAGGAGGGAATGACAGTTGTACCTGTGTCTCTGTCCTCCTGCGGGAGAGCTGTAATCCTCCCAGTATGGTCTTTAAACATCTTAGAATGATCATAAAGGGTTAAAGTGGAAAAGTTAGCAAGTGCTGTAATGTGTCTTGCGTAGGACGGATGTGAGGGAAGCTCTTAACTCGTCTCCCTGCTCCACTTGTCCCAGGAGTGAATGATTACAAACATAAGATGCCTCACTTAAAGTGCTTGGTGATACGAAGGCCGCAGTGGGCACGAGAGTCCTTTTCGCCCGGCTGGGTTGGCCAGGAGACCTGGTGACCTTCAGTTTCATGATGATTTTTTTTTTCTTGGATGTTTAAATCCACCTATGTTTTATTTGCTCATTGAGCAATTAAAAAAAAGAGTGCAGATGTTGGGAAGCTGTCTGCATATCTGTTCAGGGATCAGTCTTCAGACTCGTTCACTGAGCAAGGGGGTGTGGGGGATGGGGAGAGTGATTTTTCTGTTGCTGGTTTCCAAGGGATAGCCTGTATCTTCTGAAAGCGTGCAGGCCTCCGTAGTGGTCTACACCTGTTCTGCCTGCATTCTTCTGTGGTTGAAAGAAAAGTTCATCTAACCTGCACAGTTCAGTTTTCTGCCTTCTTGAATCTTGTAAGATGGTTCTTGGAACAGTTTTTTTTTCTCTTGTTGCTTGTGGAGTTTGCCCAGCCCTGTAATTATATTTAATATGAGATAGAGAGCAGGTGCATGGGGGGGTTGGTGGCGGAGGGAGGATCAGGCGCTGTCCAGGTGTGCACTGGTAAGCCATAAAGATGCTCTTTTATAGAGTTCCCACAAGGCCGGGCCCAAAAATGGATGGCAGGGAAGAGAGGGTCATGCTTTAACCTAGTGATGTGGCACTGTTCCCAGTGCGGAAATGTCAGCTTCAGGTGCTTGCCATGATGGCTGCAGACTGGGGTTTTTTTGTTGTTTTTTTTTCCAAATATTGGTTTTGTAGCCAGTTCATGTTGTTGTGGGTGGGACCAGAACTGTGCAAGTTGGCAATTGCCAAATTGCAAGCCTGGTGTCTTCCCCACCCCACCCTGCCCTCTCCTCTCACCCCTTCCACAGCTCCCCCCAGCGAGCAGATTTGCATGCAGAGTGCCTTTCCTCCAGATGAGATGGCTGTCTGGCCCAGGTCAACCCAGAAAGACAGATCCAGTCCTGGTGTTGCATCCAACATGTAGGCCAGTTGATTTTATTTATTGTTGTTGATTTTCAAGGACAAGCAGGCTCTATAAGTCTAGAGATGCATAGGACAACACCAAAATTGAATCAGTCTTATCAGCGCTGACCTGGGTCAGACGGCTGCCTTGTCTGCAGGTGAAAACACCTGCTCCCCCTTCCCCCCCCCCCCCACTCACATGCCTGCTGTCTGACACACCTTTCTGAGCCGCAGCACCAGCAATCCTAGTAGGTCGTGTGGCGCTGTGCGGCTGCCGTTGCAGCTATATTTACATGGAGTATTGCTTGCCCTCCACTTCGTGCATTGTGAACAGGATCGACCAGAGTCCAAAAGGGAACTGTGCCGGTGACAGCTGGGCCATCGAGAAGCGTTCTTTTCCCCTCCTTATATTTGTGCAGCAGGGGATCCAGGCGAAAACCTGAGAGGGGATAGAATAAACAGTTGACGTTGGCAGGCGCTGGTCCCATGGTTTCTGTATGCTTTCACGTAGACAGCAGCTTCCTGCTGGAGGATACAGTTTCTCTCTCCTGATCTTTTCTGTCCTCTGGTTTATTTGTCCATCATAGACTGCCCCACAAAACCATATCTAACCATCCTTGCACATCCCACTAGCTAGTGCCGATAGACCCCACAAAGCCATCATGCCCTTCATGCCCTCTCCCAGCTAGGACCAACACCCTTCCCCTCCCTCCCTGACTTCCCCTTGGCTGCGTATGCTGCTCCCCCAGCTATCCCCATCCCAGCTCATCCAAGAATCATTCACCAAACCCCGTATCTTAGGTAAAGAGAGTGAATGGCCCACTCAATGGTACAGCAAACAGCTGCTGATAAAGACAGAATTAGCTCTGTCTTGCAGTGACAGTAATGACGGCAGGAGAAGTCCAAATGGTCCATCCAGTCTGCCCAGCAAGCTTCTTCTGCTAGTAACTGCCACGCCGTGCGGTTACCCCCATGTTTCTGTTAAGGGGTGTCACTGCTGCTCCCGTGCAGGTTACCCCCAAGCCTTTTGTTAAGGGTAGTAATATTAAAAAAATCAAAATAAAGAAACTGTCAGATCCATTACAAAGTTACTGCTGGCAACATTTTTACAGGGTGAGCAGCCTTCCTGATAATTCAGACAATGCTGCTTAAATGTGCTTTGCTTGTGGACTTGGCCGTAGTAGAAGCCGTCCTGTGCTTTTTTCCCTAATGTTTGCGTATCAGTACCCTGGACCATAAAAGTCAGGGCCCAGCTGCTTTTTTTCCCCTCTGCTGTCGAAGTGGAGAGAAATATTGCAGTTGCATCAAAATCATGAAAGCTAATTGGTTAAGGTTAGTAATCCCCATTCCTTCCGTTAGGAGAAGTAGCTGCCGTTTTGTGCAGGTTACCCCCATGCACCCTTTCATTCATTTCCACCTCTCGTCTTTAGGGATCCACAGTGTTTATCCCATGCCTTTTTGAATTTGTTTACTGTTTTTGTCTTCACCTCTTTCGGAAGAGCATTCCAGGCATCTACCATCGTGAAGAAATATTTTCTGACATTGGTTCTGAGTCATCCCTCCTGCTTTCCTATGGAAATGTTTGAGGAACATCTATATAAATAAAAATGTAAAATAGTTTGGACGTAATTGATAATCTCAGAAACTACTGCACCAATTGCTTTCAAATTTGGACACAACCTTGCTTTCACTTTTGGCAAGGTTCTTCTCTGTCTAGATTACATAGATGTCACACGGTTACAGAGAAAAACATATTTTTACATGTGTGTGGGGAAAACAGCGACATCTGTTGGACAGACATGCAATACATGCTATCTACCTTGGGAAATGAAGCTGCTGTACTGCGCATGCGCGGGCGGGACCGCACGTCTGGCACAGCGGGACCAACATGGCGCTGGGAGGAGCAGCAGCGGTGCACGTCGGGCACAGCGGGATCAACATGGCGCTGGGAGGAGCAGCAGCGGCGGACCGGTGGCGATATCTGGCGTGGTGGTGTCGGCCGGCCAAACTTCGACACCTGGGAGGAGCTGCGGCGGCGATCTGGTACGGCTCACGCGCACGACAGGGAGGGATCCTCGCTGACCTTGCGTCTTCGGGAGCGGGCCGCGCAGAACCACACAAGAGGGAGAGGGATGGGGGGGGGGGGGATCAGCTGGGAGGGCATTGCGAGCGGGAGGGGATCTGAGTCAGGGAAGGAGATTCAGAGAGGGTGCGGTGTCACTGACGAAAGGGTAGGGAGTAGGCGGGGAGAGGTGACAGTGATGGGAGGGAGAATGAAGGGGGCGGTGAGTGTCAGGGGAGAGACACAGAGGGGAGAGGTGAGTGTGAGGGGAGAGAGTTGGAGTGGGGACAGGGGAGGAAAGGGGGGGTGAGTGACCAAGGGGGAGGACGATGTGTGACTGAGGTATATGCGAAAGGGGAAGGGAGGGGGGGGGGAAGAACCTGACTCTGCCACTGCAACGCGTGGCGGGACACCGCTAGTACATCATTAAAACCATTCAGGTATCTGAAGGCCTGCATCATATCTCCCCTGCACCTCCTCTCTTCTAGGGTATACACATTCTTCAGCCTCTCCTCATAAGTCTTCCAGTGCTGACCCCACAGCATTGTAGATACCTTTCTCTGGACCACCTCCATCCTGTCTCTGTCCCTTTTAAGATACGGTCTCCAGAACTGAGCACAGTACTCCAGGCGAGGCCTCACCAAGGACCTGTACAGGGGGGTATTATCTTTTTTTTTCTTATCGGTTATTCCTCTCTCCTGGCTTTAGCTATCGCTCTGTCACATTGCTTTGCAGCCTTCAGATTGCCAGACACTATCACCCCAAGATCCCTCTCCCAGTCCCTGCACATTAGTCTTTTACTCCCCATCACGTACAGCTTGTTTGGATTACCGCACCCCAAATGCATGACTCTGCACTTCTTGGCATTGAATCCCAGCTACCAAATCTCTGACCACTCTTTAAGCTTTCTTAAATCCCGTCTCATTCTCTCTACTCCTTCAGGCTGTTCACTCTGTTGCAGATCTTAGTATCATCCACAAAGAGACAAACTTTACCTTCTGTCCCTTCTGCCAGGTCGCTCACAAAGATATTGAACAGAACCGGTCCCAATACTGATCCCTGTGGCACTCCACTTAACAGGGCTCTTTCTTCAGAGCAGATTCCATTTACCATTACTCGCTGTCTCCTGTCATTCAACCAGTTTGTAGTCCACCCCACCTCCTTGGCGCCGACTCCCAAGCTTCTCATTTTATTCATGAGACTCCTGTGCGGGACTGTATTGAAAGGACATTCAGACACATGTGAGAGGGGCTCGGAGTGGTGTGTGTTTGACAGTCTACATACTCTGCCTGATTCTGCAGAGTAACCCAATAGACTTTGTTTCAGAAAATAGCTACTAATCTGTATCAAACTTTCTATTATGATAGTAAATAATTTCATATAGGGTGGCAACTATCCTGTGTTTTCTATAGGAAAAGTCCTAGATGTTAGTTTAAATGGACTGATTCTGAGTGAAATCCCCAGTATAATACAGGAGGTTGAAAGCTGCTTATCTTGTGTTGGTCAGCTTGTGTTTTCGTGTATGGTTGATCGTAAAGTTAGAACTGCTGCTGAGCTAGAAGGTTGATGAAAGCTGTTGGGGCCTTCTGACTCTGGTGCATTAACAGCTGTGTAACAGCTGGCAGTTGCCTGAACCTTAAAAGTTCATGAAGGCATGGGATTAAAAGATTTTAAACTTGATGTGTATATTTTTTTGTGTTATATTTTAAATCTGTATAGTTCTCTTTAAGTTTTAAAGTGTTATAACCATGGATGTAAAAAAATGTGTGCTTTTTTTTTTTTTTCTTTAAAGCACACCTGTAGCATTCTAGGCCTTTTCAGTTTTTAAAAGCAGGCTGTTACTGATCCAGCACCTTTTTTGAGGCCTCTAGCAGGAAAATCCTCTGAGCAAGTTGTTCTATATAAGTAGGGTCCTTCTTTTTCAGTTTAAACTAATTTTCATCCATAAATTTCCAGAATTTTTTCCAAAAGTGACAATCGGTCTAGACCGATATTCACCCTAATTTTAAGCTGATTAAAAAGCTGCTTCGGAGCTGCAGATGCAGTGTTTCAAGGCCTCCAGCCACAGCTGGAAGCCAGTGTGGGCCAAAGCACACATGCTGTGTTTCAGGTCCCGCCCTCGCCAGTAAAAGGGCTCCCCTTCCAGTGCCGCCCATGCTGTGTTTCAAGTCCTGCCCTCACCAGTAAAAGGGCTCCCCTTCCAGTGCCGCCCATGTTGTGTTTCAGGTCCCGCCCTCACCAGTAAAAGGGCTCCCCTTCCAGTGCCGCCCGTGCTGTGTTTCAAGTCCTGCCCTCACCAGTAAAAGGGCTCCCCTTCCAGTGCCGCCCATGCTGTGTTTCAGGTCCCGCCCTCACCAGTAAAAGGGCTCCCCTTCCAGTGCCGCCCATGCTGTGTTTCAGGTCCCGCCCTCGCCAGTAAAAGGGCTCCCCTTCCAGTGCCGCCCATGCTGTGTTTCAGGTCCTGCCCTCGCCAGTAAAAGGGCTCCCCTTCCAGTGCCGCCCATGCTGTGTTTCAGGTCCCGCCCTCGCCAGTAAAAGGGCTCCCCTTCCAGTGCCGCCCATGCTGTGTTTCAGGTCCCGCCCTCGCCAGTAAAAGGGCTCCCCTTCCAGTGCCGCCCATGCTGTGTTTCAGGTCCCGCCCTCGCCAGTAAAAGGGCTCCCCTTCCAGTGCCGCCCATGCTGTGTTTCAGGTCCTGCCCCCGCCAGTAAAAGGGCTCCCCTTCCAGTGCCGCCCATGCTGTGTTTCAGGTCCCGCCCTCGCCAGTAAAAGGGCTCCCCTTCCAGTGCCGCCCATGCTGTGTTTCAGGTCCCGCCCTCGCCAGTAAAAGGGCTCCCCTTCCAGTGCCGCCCATGCTGTGTTTCAGGTCCTGCCCCCGCCAGTAAAAGGGCTCCCCTTCCAGTGCCGCCCATGCTGTGTTTCAACTTCCACCTCCTCACCCCCCCCCCCCCCAAGCAGCCCAAGTGCCTGCTGTCTGGTGCCGCGAATTCGTTTGAAGCAGGCCCTGTCCACCAGAAGCCCTTCCTGGCAGGCCCCCTGACGCTGCACAGAAGCAGAGGTGCAGTGCCGCAGAGCAGGGGAGCCTCGGTAAGCTGCTGCCGAAGGAGAGGTGAGAAGCCTGGAGCTGCCCACACAGGTCATGATACCAGCGGGTCACACATGGTTTTGGTTTTGACCCTTTCATCTCAGTTGTGTTTTTATTAATTTGGGTCAAGAGGTATTTGTTTGATTTCCTTGTCACAATCAACCCTGATAAATTCCCGGGAAAAATAAAACCCAAAGATGAAGTTCCCTAGGTGACTGAAGCTTCTGGGCGGGGTTTAGTGGCCACAGCCTGAACAGGATACTTGGATTTTAATAGCTTGCTCTGGTAGCTGTGCTGGATTCTTTGCAGGTAGTGTGTGATGTCTTTTACTGGGGCCTATGTAAGAATTACCAAAGAGGGTGCTACGTGTGAGCTTTTCAAACGGCATAGGTTCCAGTCTGTAGGTTATTCTGGAAGAGAAAAATGTGGTGCAAAATCACTGTTCCCAAGGGCAAGAAATCAGGGGAGGGCATGATCCATGGTGCTTTTACTACAAAACTGTAGGCGTACAGGTTTGTGTGGCTGGCTTTTTTTTTTTTTTTCTATTTAAAGATTGTTATTGTTTTGCCTTCTAAAAGTAGCAGGAAATTGAAGCTGTGGGCAAAAGATGTGCTTCTGTTTCAGAACTGTGCAATCAAATTGACTTGCAGGCCTTTTGAGCATTTGTCCTGCCCCCATCCTTATATCTGACCCTTGAACTGGAATGTGCAGAGCAGTCTCCTAAAGACTTAAGAGTTACGTTCATCAACTTGAGGGCCTCTGTGGCAAAGCTCTAGAGACAGCAGTTTAGACACTTGCCAGAGATGCAAAAAAACTGCACCCATTGTGCGCTTTAGGTACCTGTCATCAGTGCAAAATGCCTATTGGAGTTTGCATCGTACGCATGAATCGGAGCCACCTCCATAGACAGAACTGGCTAAATTTGGCAGGAGAGTCTTGCCGAGATATCCACTTTCTTGCCGAATCTACCCAGGGGCGAGCCCCAGAGAGCATTTGGGAGCATCCAAAACGGTGGGAACTGGAGCATGAAACACAGAAAGATTAGGAAATGTGCCTGCTTTGGGTTAACACGTTGGCGATGCGGAGGTGCCTATTGTTAGGAGGAAAGTGACCCAAACACTGCTTTTGAGGGGATTGGCTTCCTGTGATCAGGCTCAGGAGCCCAGTCTGACCCCAGCAAGTGTCTTGTGGCCTTGCATAGAAGACTCTTGCAGCCCATTACTTTGAACTTTGCCCCAGGCCGCGGCAGCAAATGTAGCAAGTTTCTGTTGTTGCTGGCTGGCGTGACCTCAAGAGCTTTTCTGGGTGCAGTGAGGGTCCTTCTCACAGATTCCCACCATCCTGGATGGTCAGGGCAGTAGGGAAGAGTGGGAAGACGCTGGAGACTTGGTGCAAACTTGTTCTCTGAAAAAAACATTCCTGAAATAATTTGGAAAACAGCAGACCAAAATAAGGTGTAAGGAAGTGACTTAGTTTCATGGTATGTGACTTCCCTGTTGCTACTATCAGAGCCTCAGTCTCTCCTTAACCTTTTGTGTCAAAGCCTTATTCATGAAACCAGCCAAATGGGAATTATTTTGCTGGACATTCCACCTACCCCCCCAGCAGAGCAGTGTTTAGTGCCTCCCCCCATCAGAGCTGGCTGTTCATCTGGTCTTGGGGAGGCCAGTGAGTATGGTGATTCATATTGATCTAGGCATCGGCTTCTGGAGCGGGGGTGGGCCTGGGTGCACCTTTCTGATATGCGGACAGCTTGTCAAAGAAAACAGGGACAGTGCTTTCAGAGCTGGAAATATATTTAGGAAACATAGGCATCAGCCACATATTTTTGTCTTTTTTTTTTTTTTTTTACACGCTGTTTTGCTTATTTTGTGTGTTTGTTGTTTTTTTTTAACTTTTCTTTTAATATATGTTTTTCAGTCAGTGCACAATGAAGCTATTGAATTTGTTGCCAGAGGATGTGATCAAGGTTAATAGTATAACTGAGGTTCGGGCAAGGCCCATTAAGAGTTATCTATTAGCCAGGTAGACTTGGGTTTTTCCACCTCTCACTTCTGGGCGGCAGAAGCATGGGAAGGACTTTCCTGTTGGGATCTGCCAGATACTTCTGAGTGACCCTGACTGGCCACTGTCGGAGACAGGATGCTGAGCTCGAGGGACCATGGGTCTGACCCAGCCTGGCACCTTGTGTTTTCATATTTTTGACTTGTCTGAATCTTAGGCACCAGGTCCCAGGTTTTAGGTGTCTAGGTGACATGGCTTCTGGGATTGTTTTCCAGCTCAGATTGTTTTTTTTATTACCCAATTGCAGTTGGGTATATTTAGCCTTAGGCAGGACTAGACCCCATAGGCTCCACAGACCTGCAGCCTCCAGATCCACTTTTCTTTCTTATTTGCTACATAGTCCAGAAACAAGGCAATGAGTTTCATAAAGAGAGAGAAGTTAGCTATTTGCTTTGAAGACAGGGGATTTGAGCATCTGCAACTCTTACTTGTTTAAGATTTTTTCATAAAGGTATTTTTATGGTACATTCCTGTATAAAATTATTTGTAAACTGTTTATTTCATCTTCTTGAGCAAGTCCCTTTTATTTCCCAACTTTTGTGACCTTGGGTAAGTCACTTTTGTCTTCCTAAATTTCAGATTGCCTCTCTGAAAAATCTGTCAAGCAAACTAATGCTTCTGGCTGTGTCTCGGAGATGGTTGCATGTATTAATGTGCATTTCCAAAGCTTTTTAATTGCAAAGCTCAAAATCCCAGCTGAACTTCCTAGAACCTGGAACATTGCTACATGGGGGGGGGAGCGGTAGCAGCAAGGATGTGGGCCTGATGTGCTCATGATTTGCTCTTCAAGTGTGTCGACCTGGACTTAAGCTGAGGCCATCAGAATGGAATTGGTTTTGCCACTTGCTTCTCTCCTCCGTGGTTAAAAAGTCGGAGGCCGAGCCTGGTCAGGTGTGTTTCTTGCACTCGGGGGGGGGGGGCGATGTAATAGCGCGCGCGGTAAAACGGGTACTCGTATTGAGCGCCCTTTCCCTAACACGTGCACAGCCACCTCTCCTGGGCGCCCGGTGCTTTATTAAAACGAGCTGCCGCATTAGAAAGGTCGCGCTAGGGGAAAATTGTGCGTCCCTAGTGCTCAAATGCATGTGGGGGGGTGCCCAGGAGATGTGGCTGTGGACCCCTAATTGCAATGGATGCTCAAACCGAGCATCCGTTTTATCCCACGTTGGAAACCGCATCGGTAGATCCAGTGATTGCAGTGATCTTTTCAGGGCTGGAGCCTTCTGGAGATAGTGACCCAAGCACTCTTTCTTCCTGTATTCTTTTCGCTGTTTTTCATTTTCTTTCCTGCTTTCCGTGCATCAGCAGGCGTAGTGTGATGGCGATGTTTGCACATTCTCCTCCAGGGTCATTTTCCCCCTCATTGCTTATCCTGAACGCAGAGAGGTTCAAGGAAACCTGAGATACTGCCACTCGCGGAGCGACTTAACGCTAGCTCCGGGGCCGGAGCTACATTTTGGCGCGTTAACGAGTGTGCGTTGGGCACGGGAGGGATTTTTCTGCATCGGGGGGAGGGGGGGAGGGGGTAATAGCTCATAGCCTCAACTACATGGAATTTACATGCGATGAATGCTATCGGCCAAACAGTGTAGGTGCGCGTTTTTGGGGGCGCGCTAAATCCCATTATTGCATTCAAACGTGCGTTAACCTGTGCGCGAGGCTGGATGTCAGTGTTTGGCATGGACTGAAACTGCCTCGTCTCGCCTAGAGACCAGCACAAGCACAGTTTTGAAGTGGCTTCTCCCTGCGGACGTGGTGACTGGCGCTGGGGCTGGGGGGGGGGGAGGGGGCTTGGTGCTGAAGAGACGCAGTCAGCTCTGCACTGACATTATCACACTGGAGTGCTACTGTAACCTGAAAAAAGACCAGGGGATGACAAGGCAAGAGAGATACCATAGGTACAAATAAGCATACATCGTATAAATGAAGGAATCTGTATGTACCTATGGTATCTCTCTTGCCTTGTCATCCCCTGTTCTTTTTTCAGGTTACAGTAGCACTACAGTGTGATATTGTCAGTGCAGAGCTGTTCAGCGCCACGCTCCCCTCCTCCCCCAGTGCCCCATTGGAATTGTTCAGCATAACTTGGTTTTTAATGAGATTTACTTAGTCAATTATTGGACTGGCTCCATGAAATATGATTTTTAATGTATGTGTGAATCTGGTATGGTGTGTGAGAAGTATGCAGTATTATGCTGAATACAGTGCAATTCTTTATTATGTTGTATAACAGTCACTTTATACATTACATGTTTTCAAATTTTGGAATAAATTCTGTATAAAAATGTTTTTTCAAAAGTTATTGTGATTTACTGTGATGCAAGGCAAGATAGATATCTCCCCCTTCCACATTGATACTGTAACTTGAGTTAACCTGTGAACCCTGCAACATTCTGCAGTGGGTCTCACTAGCAATAAATGATCCATTGTTTTAGAAATTAGTTTCAGGAGGGGATTTTGGATTTTTGGAGGAAAGTTCAGCGTGCGTCTAAGTGAGACTGGCCTTTTTTTTTTTTTTAAACTAAAGTAGTCAGGTTTTTATCAGGTAGGTCATGAGCCACTTTTTTTTTTTTTTTGGCTTTGCCAGATTTGAAAGAGTCGTAGCTAATTCCTAGCCAAGGGAGTGGAATTTGTTCTCCAGGCCTTAGATTCCTTGCAGGCTGCGATGCCAAGAACCTTCCAAGAATGGCACAGGGCATAAGCTCTTAAGAAGGAACTTCGCATGTTCTCAAACGCTCCTGCACAACACGATCTTTGGAAAATACCTGTGTATTGGTTCTATTAAAGGTGTCTCGGCCTGGAGAATGGTTTTCTTATGCGGTGGCTGAAAACAGCCAGCCGGCTCTGGATGCACACGACCTGCGGATCCGAACCACTGAACAGCAAGCATGCTGCATTATTCATGTTGGAAAGGAAATCCAGAACTGGCAGGGCCCGGCACTCACTCAGCCTTGGACACTTCCCACCTTCCTGTCTCAGGAAAGGCAAAGAGAGTGGTTTAACCCTCTGCCAGACTTGGGGGGTGGGGAGAGGGCGGGTCAGACGTCCACAAGGTCCCACTGCTGCTGTGTAAGCAGGCATCTCCCCCCACTTCCCCGCCCCCCCCCCCCTAGCATGTCTCCTTCCCTCTGACCCGTACAGTGCCCCAACTGGCACACACGCACTGCTCCAGGCCCTGATGTAATAAGACGTGAGCCAAAAAAAAAAAAAAGTGTGTTGAAATTTGATGCGCATTTTCTCTACTTGCACTTAAAAAAGAGTTGACTCCTGACGCACTAAGCTAATGGTATGCAAATGCATCTGGAGTTTAAAAAAAAAAAAAAGATGCTGACCGAAAATTGTACACACAAAGGTATGCTTAGCATGCACAAAACATGGTTATGTGCATTGTTCTGTTCAGAAAACGTTTCTGCAAAAAAAAAAAAAAAAAAAAAAAAAGTTTTATGGGCATAAAACATGATTTGTGCACTGAGCATTTCTCTACACATAAAGCATGATTTGTAGAATATGCTTTATGTGTATAAAATCCAATTATGGATCCCCACGTCAGAAAATTCAGGGTCAACCCCCGCAGACTAACACTGGCTTCAGAAACCCAACTCCACCTCTGAACAAGAGTTACATTTCCAGGGTTAAGAAAACACGAGTTAAGCCTGCACACCTCTCCATACTAGGGAGTAATAGCTAATGCCTTCATTAACATGAGATTTGCATGGAGGAGCGCTAATTTGTGTGCACAGTTTTGCTCACATTTTGTGTGCACCTTTTTGGCGTTCTAAAATCCTCATTTAAATCAGGAATATGCCTCAGCCATTGTACTGGCTTTCCTTGCCAACTCCCGCTGTTGCTTTCCCCCTCATCTCCACCACTTCCCCTCCACCATTCTTTATTTCTCCCTCTTCAGTCTTGTGCCTGGGCCCTGTCTGATCCCCTTCCCTCCATATCTGTGTGGCCTATCCCACCAGTGCGCCTTTTCCCTATAGCTGCGTGTCTGTAACTGCCTACTACTTGACACACCTAAAGCGGTATTCAAAACACACAGCGCCGTACAAAAACGCCTGACCTGGTTCCTGCTCGGTGGAGCTTAGACTCCAATCAAGGCAAACATACAGGGCAAAAGAAACTTTGGGAATTTCATTTATGAAGAAAATTGTTAAAATCAGTAAGGCTGTGAGCCGGATAATCGGGGAGTAAGATGTGAAGGCAGCCGCAAAAGGATTTGGATTTGAATAAGGCCAAAGAGAAGAGAGCATGGCACACCAACTCAGGAAGTCTGTTCCAAGCATACGGTGCAGCAGGAAGGTGGAAAGCATGGAGTTGGGAGGTGGTGGTGGTGGAGAAGGACATAGATAAGAGTGATTCGCCCAGTGAGCAGAGTTCCCGAGAAGGGGTATAGAGAGTGAGGAGAGGTAGCGAGGAGCTGCAGAGTGAAGGCTCTTTTAGGTGAGCAAGAGGAGCCTGGGGAACGCATTGGGAGCCAACGGAGTGACTTGAGAAGAGGGGCTATATGGGTGTAGCGGCTTTGGTGAAAGATAAGTCATGCGACTGAATTTAGGGTAGATTGTAGTGGAGAGAGATGGCTCACTGGGAGACCTGTGAGGAGCAGGTTGCAGTGGTCTCAGTGGGAGGTGATGAGAGTGTGGAAAAGATTTCTGTTAGTGTATTCCGAAAGGAAGGGACTGATTTTGGGGGTGGTATAGAGAAAGAAATGACACATTTTAGCAGTATTTTGGTTATGCATAGAGAAGGGGGGGGGGGGGGGGGGGGGGGGAAGAGAGAGGAGTTGAATATGACCCCAAGTTTACAGACTGAGAGCACTGGGTTGATGACAGTGTTATCCACAGAAACAGAGGCAGGGGGAAGAGGGGATGTGAGTTTGAGGAAATATAAGTTCTGTCTTGGCCATGCTGAGTAAGGTGGCGATGGGATAACCAAGGCAGCAATGTCAGATTTTGGGATTGTATTCTTGATGAAATTTTGGGTGTAAAGAGGTAGATCTGGGAGGTGTCAGCATAAAGCCGGCACTGAAAGCTATGGAAGGAGATCAGAGCATCAAGGGAGTTCGTATAGAAAGAGAAAAGAAGGCCCAGGTCAGAGACCCGAGGCACACCAGGTGATGGTGAGATGGCGGTAGGGGAGGATCCACCAGAGGAAACACTGCTAGTGCCATGGAGAGGTAAGAAGAGAACTGAAACAGAATGGAGTATCGAATTAGGTGATGATCAGCCGTTTCAAAAGCAGTAGATAAGTCAAGGAAGATAAGGATTGAATAAAGGCCTCTGGTTTCTGCGGAATGTAGAGGGTAAAAACCAGACTAGAGTGGACTGGGAATGTCTTGAGATGAAAAAGTCAAGACTATGGCAGTGAATAACAGGTTCAAAGAGCTGGGACGTGAAAGGAAGGAAGGAGATGGGATGATAGTTAGCAGGGTAGGTAGGATGATCCAGTAAGGTTTTTTTTGAGGGATGGTGTTAGAAGGCAGTGGGAACAGTGGAAAGCGAACGACTGAGGATGTGACAGATGGAAGGGATGACTGCAGAGGAACAAGAGCTGAGGAGCTGGGTGGGAATGGGGCTGGAGGAGGAGAGAAGATGGGCAGTTTTGTCTTCTGAGATCAAAGCGCAGGAGAGAGGGGGTCAGGGGCCAGAGGAGGATTGAAGCGGGAGAGGGGGATGCAGATGTGATCTGGTTAAGAACTCAAGACTAAACTTTGTGAACCTTGCCCTGAAAGTAGTGAGCCGGAGTGAGGGGGAGGGGGAGAGGGAGAGGGTGGGGAGGGGGGGGTGACAGGCAGCAAAGCCATAGAGGCTGCTCACTTGGGAGCGAGATTCTTGAGGACTAATTCCATCTGTTACGTAGAAAGAGTTGTGGCCTTTCAAAGAAGAAAGCAGTAGTCCCCTGACCGGTAGAGCAAGAGGAAGCTGCAGTCTTGTAGTGGAGCCAGGAGAAGGCCTTGGCAACCAACTTTGTAGCCATTGGCTTCAGCAGTGTCTGTGGTTTATGGACAGGATTGTAGGTTTCCCCTCATATCGGGAGTTATGGCCTTTACACGCTCTCGGGGTGCAGTGCAGAGTCTCGTGGGATGAGAGGCACTATGGCATGCTACTGCTTCTAGTTCAAAATTTGCATATCCGGGCACGTTTGGCCACACTAACCAGCAGTCGCATGCCTTGGCTCAGTAGGTGGCCTCGGATTAATTGGGATTGGAGCATTATGGCGGGAGCCCGAGTTGGAAAGGATTCACATATTTGTTTTAAAATTGACCCATGCCATTGGGTTGTATTGGCAGAGCTGTATGACATAGTGGGGGGGGGGGGGGGGGAGCACCTTGCCTGGCATCTGCCTACACTGGACCTGTAGCTAAACTTGCAAGGCTCTCATAAGTTTTTGTTTTGGTGGCTCTAACTAGACGTAGCGCAGAAGCCCCAGGACTTGCCTGGGTGTGCACATGAGGGAGCCAGCATGCACCCGTGGCACCTAACATTACCATGAGAGAAGAGACTGCAGGGGCAGATGTGCCCACGGGCATTGGCCGTATCCATTCTCAGCAACCAGGCTTCCTGGGAACGGTTACTAACTTAATTACTGTTCCTTGCTGGTGAGATCTGGGCCCCTTGTTGCGGGATCTTCAGTTTTACCATGGGGTGGGGGAAGGGCCTCAAGTGTATCCATGGTGTCTTGCAGAGTTGCCTGCAGTGTCAGGGCCCTGATTTAGTGAATCTGTGTTTTATTTATTTTGCTTCAATCTGCCTCCCCTGCTCTTAATTACTTTAATTAAAATCAGAGTGTGTTTGACATGGGGCGGCTCCTCCCTTGCCTTTTGGTTTGGTGTACAGAGAGAGTTCTTTGCGTCATGCTTGCTTGCAAGGAATTTGCAGTTTGAATAAATGAACACAGGCTCTGCCCCTAACTTGATATAGATAGATAGATAGATATATATATATATATAAATATAATTTTTTTTTCTGTTTTGTTGTTTTTTTTGGGGGGAGGGGAGATACGTGTTCATTTTTTCCCCACTCTCTCTCCCCCACTTGCTGTTGCCCTGCCCCTTGCTTTTTTTTCACTGTCACTGCCTTTTCATCCAGTTCCCATCAGGGGTCCATCGTGCATGATCTCGCTCGTCACTTGATAGTCAGGGGTGTCAACCTCAAATCCTTAAGATCAGTACACTGGATTTTTTTTTTGAGTTTTGGGATAACAAAACTATTTAAATTTAGCCGTAAGCTAGTGCCACAGTGTGCACATAGCTTATGGCTAACTCTGGAGCAGTGCTTCCCAGCCCTCTCCTGGAGGCTGGCCTGTCCAGTCAGGTTTACAGGATTGCCCACAATGAATATGCATGCGGTAGATTTGCATACGCTGGGTCTCCAATGTATGCAAATCTACCTCCTGCATATTCGTTATGGATATCCTAAAAGCCTGACCGGTTAGGTGCGCCTCCAGGAGAAGGTTAGGAAACACTGCTGTGTGGAGGGACCAGTGCCTGATGCCTGTCTGGCTCAGTGTGGCAAGAGTAGCAGAGTACCGCGGCATCGGAAAGAGTTTTGGCAGAGTTCGTTCCAGAAGAGCCTTGCTTCTCCACCTCTTCCCAGAGATGAGCACGATTTGAACAATGAAACGGGCTTTTCTTGCCGTTCCATTGTCTGTTCCATTGTCTTGTCTGTTGGTGATGCAGATTGGGCCTTGCTGGATTTTTTTTTCTTTTTTTTACCTGGTCTCCTTTACTTTCTAAGGCTGATCATGCTTGAGTATAACTGTGCATAGTGATGGCCTTGCCGCCCATACTTGCCCTCCTCCAGTTTGGTTGTATGAACAAGTCCTGTGCTGTGGATGGTAGTCTACATCTGGTTATGCTTGCGTATGTGGTGGTGTTTTTAATAATCTCTCCGTGCAACCATTTGGAATGATCCTGTAGTTTTTATTTCACTAAAAAGGAAGTTTGAGAGAGTGCCTGGTTTACACACTATCACACACAATATTACGTACCTACAGTACCTGATTTTAACCTGCTTGTGAATATAAATCAAAGAAATAAAAACAGAGGCTGATAAACTGAAGGGCAGACAATGACGGAAAGGCCCATCTCTGCCTGTTCTCCACGCAGCACCCGCACAGCCCGGCTGATCTCAGGCTTTACCCTCACATCCCTGTATCTGAGGGTCCTCTCTGCTTAAGGTCCTGCCCCTTTCCAGACAGAGCAGAATTGGAATGCCCTAGATACAATGGGACCATTCCAGAACTGGCTCGCCCTGTCCTGTCTTAGCTTTATCACGGGCTTGCTTGCATTTTGTTACTTGCTTCGGCCCTCCCCTGGAAGGCTGTCCATGTGTCTGTCAGCCACCCTTTCCGAACTTACTGGAAGTGTAGCCTGTTTTGAAGGTAACTGTTGCTTTTTATAACTCAGTACAACAAAAATACCTTTTGCTTACATTATTTTTTACACTGTTTCTATTTTAGCCTTGCCTTCTGCACAATAGGGCCTAGTTACTGCTGTGCCAATAAACCCCCAAAGCTCTCTACAGGGGGTTGTCCTGCATGGCTGCTACTCTGTGGAATTTAATTGAATCTTTATTAATGGTACCATTCCCACACACACACACACACACACACTATAAATTCTACATTATTAATCTAGGCCTAATGTCCACGATGCCACAAAGAGACGTATGCTTTTAACGAAACGTAAAGCGAGCTCCGTGTTAAGCCGAGGAGGGCCACCATCGGCGCTTAGTAAGCGGTTCTCTCCTGCCCAGTGGCGGCCCCTGTCGTGTGTTTTTTTTTGTTTTTTTTTTTTTTCCTCAGGGCTGTGACGTTCCTCGGTAACCACAGGGTATTTTTAGATGGGGGTGAAGGCTCAGTTAAGCAATGCTTTTGTGGGCAGCTCTCTCCTCCTGTAACGCACGATAGCAGGAAGGACAACCTGTTTTCAGAATGAGATTTACTAACATTTTCCTGGAGAAATGCAACTGTCAGCACTCGACAAGCTGTCTCTGTATTGAAAGGCCAAGCTAATCCTGCCTGGAAGCCTCAGTGCAAATCGAGGCATGGGGGTTGCCATTTTCTAGAGCCACCCGGAGGTGGAGGTGTGAGTGGGGCGGGGAGCAGCAGGAGGGGGGGCCGCTGTTGTATGGAAGACCTTTGTAGCATCCTCCGAGGAAGTATCCAGTGCTATTATGGTTCCCAATTGAAAAAAAAAAAAAGTCCAGTTTAATTTTAATTTACAAAATAATTTAAAGAAAATGGAGAGGCAAGTGTATATTGGTACAGGACATGCAGGATGCAATACTGAAATGCAGTTGGGGATGCCACACAGTATTATGAAAGAGGTTTGTGTCAAAATCTGAAAAAAAAAAAAAGGACAGGCTAAGAGTATACAGAAAAAATGAAGACATGGGGGGGGGGGGGGGGGGGGGCTGGAGAGATGGTGAGGGGAGCAGCAGTGCAGATAGTGATGATCTGCCCAGCAGGTATTTGCACTAGTGATCAGCAGATCTGAAGGGGGATGCATGATGGCAGAACTATATCTCAGTCCAATCGGAGGAGGTGGGATTCCTGACACTGCAACAAAATCTTAAGCAAAAAAGTCAAGATAGGAGTTTGGAGAGCTGGTATCACAGGCAGTGAATGCAATTGTTTTTCCCCCCCCCCCTAACAAGCTCTTAAAATTTGAATTATTTGGTTGGATTGCTCAGTGCCTTTATTTAAAGAGGTCAGAGGATTCAGTCGGGCAGCTCTTGGCCTAGGGCCAGGCGGAGGCAGGATCGCGCTACATGTGCTCTGCCTCGGCACCTGCGGCTTGCCACTTATCCGAGGTGGGATGCTGTGCTGGATGGGCCTTTCGCCTGACCCAGTATGGCAGGCGTTTATGTTTTCATGCCTGTAACCGGATAAACTTTGGAGTCCATAACGTGGGAGGTGACCTAAGGATTTCAGAAGAGAGAAACAAAGAGAAGGATTTCAGGCCAGATTTTGTCCCGCTGCAGAGATCTGATACACTGTTTTAAGAAAGGAGCAAAGGGCATTGCAGACAATAGGATTGTTGACCCCCGTATCCTTGTGCCTCCCGGGATGTGTTGGGAACATGTGCTTGGCTCCTATGCTTCGTGTGCTTTTATGGACTATAAAATTCATAAAAGCCAAGAGGCTGTAACCACCTCCCTGGTGTCTCCAGTGCCATCGCTCGCCACATTTCAGTGAAATTACAAAGGTCTGAGAAATGCACTGTCTTGGGGAGGGCTGGTGGTGGTGGTGGTGGTGGGGGATCGTAGTCTCTCGCTGTTTTGTTCGTTGCCTGCAGTTTTCCAGCAGCTACAGGAAAACCGAGGGATTCCAGAGCTGAGCCAGCCGGGACAGTGAGCGCGGGTACCTTGGGGAAGGTCTGCTTGTATTTCTTATATAGGTCAGGAGTTCTACCCCCTCTCTCTTTTTTTTTTTTTGGGGGGGGGGGGGGGGGCAGGGGTTGGATACCGGTTTATTCCGGGAGCAGATTAGGTAGGTGGATAATTGTTGGTCGGAAAAGCAGGAAGAGCCTTTCTATGTGCCAGTGGGAGGAGAGAGAAGCTGGGAGGAGGAATTTTTCCAACCTGTTGGCCTGGCAGTCAGCTCAGCATTTAGCAGCTGGCTCCAGAAAGATTCAGACCTGACCTGCTCTTGCCTGAACCTATAATCCTGCTTTTCCTGGTGAATTTTGGAACTGCGAATCACTGCATGCAGTTGGGATAAAATCAGTGGTACAGCAGCCCGTCAGGAAAGTGTCCAGACAGATGGCGACCTGGTTTTGAGACGAATGAGCATTCAGTGCACTGGTAAAATCTTTCATACCAAGGAGCCAAAGAGAGGATTTCACCTTTCTGTCTGTCTCTTCCCTCACTCCCGTGTGGGAAATTTTTTTTAATTAATTCTTTTTTTTTTTTGGCATAAAACCTGACTGCACTGAAATGTTGCTTTTTTTTTTTTTCATTTTCCCCCCTACCCCCAGCTAAAAAAAAAAAAAAAATTTGCTGCTGCTTGCAAACCTGCCAAGTTTGTGTCCTCCCGAGGAAATGGGTACGCCTTTTTCTACTTGAAACCGTTCCGCTCCCAGCATGCCTGGC
The DNA here is from genome assembly GCF_901001135.1 of Rhinatrema bivittatum. Classification (NCBI taxonomy): domain Eukaryota; kingdom Metazoa; phylum Chordata; class Amphibia; order Gymnophiona; family Rhinatrematidae; genus Rhinatrema; species Rhinatrema bivittatum. The sequence goes on from NC_042617.1 coordinate 304,521,019, forward strand.
TTGGCCCCTTTGAACTCCCTTCCAAGGTTTTTCTGTATCCTGTGGGGTGCTGTGCTTTCACCCCCCCATGCCTCTTGCAGCATGCTTGCAATGTGGTTGAGCAGGTAGATCCACATTGGTGTGTGGCAAGAGAGCTGCACAAGCAAGGTCTCAAATCCTGGCTTAACTCTTCACTTGCCAGAGAGAATACTGAGCCCAGAGGTTGGGTGCCTGGATGGTTTTTTTTTCCCCTGGGGGACCTATTCAGTAATGAGGCCTTTTGCATTTGCTCCTGTCTCCTTCTCTTACTGTTGCCCTGTGATATTCCAGTCATTTTTAAATACATAAATAAATACATTTTACATTTCCCCCCCCCCCACCACTTAGCTTTGAAAGTTACTAGTATCTCTTAGCAGCAGGCATCTGGGGCGCCATTTCAATTAGTCCCTTTTGGTATGTCTTCACAGGAATTTAAAAAGATCACAGAACAGACAACAGGGGTCACAGGTCATCTTGCACAGGTCAAAGACCACTTTGTTTTTTTTTTTTTGCCCTGCCCAGTTCTTCCTTAAGCCCAGACATGAAATAGATGTCTCCTCCCATGTATGGCTGTTCCCTTCTCTGATTTATGGGCATACCTTCCATCTAGACTGGTCTGGAAAAGTCTGTGTAATGTTTTAGGTCACAGGACACTCTGTACCTCTTTTGAGTGCTCTGTGGACCATCAGCAGCTGAGCTGAGCGAGCGCTGGAGGTGTTCTCATTGGAGAACAGTGCACTGAAGTGGTTTGAGTTGGTGGCCTAAAACGAGTAAATCCACCAAAAGCATGTGAGGGAGCAGCGGCAGAATGGCTAGCTCCTATGCTAGAGTTCAAATCCTGGCTCTGTCGCTGACCCTCGGCCAAGCCAATTTATCTCATTTTATGCCTCTGCAGTTACGGGGGTAATATAGACCTTGTTACTCCTTACCACCCCCTCTTCCTCCAAACAGGTTGTCTCTGGGGTGTGCTTGGAAACCTGTGCGAACCACTTTATTCTAAAGCTGTCTGATTTAGTTAGCTTTTAGTGTGTGTGATGCCAGCGTGGCACCCTGATCTCTAGCTTACAGAAGAGAAGGAGCCCCGATCCCAAGAGCTGAATGGCACAGTTTTCTGCCTCAGGGGACACCTCCCCCTCTGGTCATGTCTCGAGCTGCCTGGCTGGCAGACTTCTGCGCTGATGTCACCTCACCTGGCTCACCTGCTTGCATTCGTTTTAAGGAGAACGTGTGCCCAGACACCTGAAATCTGTGATGCTGTGCTGTGGGTTTGACTATTTAATTTTCCTGAGGCCTTGTAGTTTAACTTTTATCAAAGCCTTAGTCATATTTGTATCATTTTATTCCCACTCACATCTCCTTAAGAATTTTTTTATTGCCTCTAGATGCTTGGCCCTCCCCGTCTGCTGGGAGTTTATGGAAGGGACGAGATGCAGAACAATGACCAGTAGACTTTACAAGCAATGGATATACTGTATGGGATATATTGACAGCTCAGCAGATGCTGTGGTGGCTGTCTGAAATTTTGAAATGCAGTAGGATCATGCAGGATTTGGGTCTATTTGTAAGCATCACAGTAGCCCTGGAAAACCACAACAGTAGCAAGACGCCTTTATATGACATGAGCTGAAAACTCCCCTCTGAGTGACCTTGGGGCCACAGGTCTCTATCTTCCTGTGTCTCTGAACCCATTTGAAACAAAGTCACATGTTTTAATCTGGTTTTCCCAGTCAACATATAAAAGAGAATTGCTGTGAGTGAGAGGGATATCTTTGCATGCTGGTTTGGGTGAAGTGCAGCTCTGTACCACTGACTGTTCCCAGCTAAGCATTTGTCTGAGTGGCGTGGAGCATTTAGCGCACCTAGGAGGATGATGACTAAAGAAAACCAGCTACAGGCAATGTGATATCACTGTGCAGGCATTTATGTGGAGAGCCTGGGCAGGATCAATGGAACTAGCAGAACCAGAGAGAAAAGTGTTTGAGCTTTGTATTTTTTTTAACGTTGATTAAGAATATTTTTACTTTCAAATCAAAGGAACACTTATTTTTAACGCTCTGATTGAGCAATAAGACCAGAGCACTCAAAATTAAGTTAGGTGGCTTGGATAGAATGACGTATTGAAGAGTAAATCAGACATATTAGCTGGACGCACTAATGAATGGTGGCAGTAGGACCTCAGAGCAAGCAGTGGGATCATCTGCTTTTTGTGTTCCTTATACCAAGTGCGGTCAATAATTCCTTTTGTTGGGCATAGGACCTCACATGGTCGGTAACTGTGATAGCTTACTCCTGAGCCATATACAGCTGACCATAACAACATAGAGATGAGCGACTTTTACCAATGCCAAAAAAAAAAAAGAATTGTTCGAAAGGTTACAAAATATATCCAGTCTATCAGATATGCAATTTTGATTGTTTACAAATATTTGATATTCCACCTTTTTCCAAGAATGACCTCAAAAGCAGAGTACAATCAAATTAGAGTAGACTAACGCGTACCTTACCAATAATATTAGTTGTAGGGTCACGTGCAGTCATTGAATCAATGTCAAGATATAATGGATGTTAGTTCTTTACTAACAAACAGGCTGGGGGGAGGCTTGGTTGAACAGCCATGACTGTTTGTTTTTTTTCCAGAAAGTGAGGTAGGATGGTTCAAGGCGAAGGGGTAATTGTATCTCGTTCCAGATTTTGGGTGTGTAGCAGAATGCCCTCAGTCTTGGGCAGGCCTGTCTCACAGAAGTCAGAGTGGGGGAAGATAGAAAGGCCTTTTGGGAGGATCAGAGTTCTCTTGTGGCGTTGTAGGAGGCAAGAAGAAGGGAGGAATACTCTGGGGTTTATTCATACATTTAAAGATGAGACAGAGAGTTTTCAATGTTATTTTGACTTCTGCTGGGAACCAGTGCAGTTTGTGTAGAATGGGCTTTACGTGGTCTGTTGCTTTGGCCTGTACCAGAACTCTTCCAGCAGTATTTTGCAAGAGCTGGAAGCACTTCATACTGTATTGAGAGATGCCATTCAGTAGTGAATTATAATAGTTCGGCTGGTGATTAGCGTATGAGTTACGGTAGCTATGTTGTGCTGATCAAAGTAGTTGCACAATTGGTGGATCTGGCGTAAGCACATAAAGGAGGCTCTTACTACCTTTTGAGGGTTTCATCGTGAGATTTCTGTCAAATTGAACTCCAAGGCTTTGTACTGACTCTTTGAGGTGAAGAGGGGTTGAGGTGAAGAGGGGTTCCTGGCAGAAAAGGTAGAACTAACAGGAATGACTTCAGCGGTTTAGCCAGAGGAGTTCTGGTTTAGAGGGATTTAGTTTGTAGTTATTGAGCTATTAGGATTAGCAGTGGAAGCATCTTCGTCAGATCCTATTTTGATGCAAAGTTGGATGTCATCCGTGAATAGGTGGCATTCAATGTTGAAGGGACTGAATAAGGTCGTAGACTGGATGAATGTAAATATCGAAGAGAATCGGGGAGAGAATAGAGCCCTGTGGCATTTCACAAGTCAGGTTGTTAGGAGTGGATAGTTTGGCCATGAGATAGTTTGTGTTCTGTTGGATAGAAAAAATTCAAGCCATTTTGAGGACATTGCCTTCGGTGTCAATGTTACTAAGCGCTGAATCAAGAGTCAGCGATCAACTGTGTCCAAGCAGTAGAAAGATCCAATAGGGCTTAGGATGGAATCACCCCCTTGTTCTGCATTTAGATGAATACTGTTGGTGATGACCACTAGGACGGATTCAGTTCTGTGGCCTTTCCTGAAGCCTGATTGGTATGGGTGCCCTCTTCAAGGAAGTTGGAAGTAGACCACTTTTTATACTAGTTTGGATAGGAAGGGGAGTCTGGGTGATAGTGATCAGTTATTTTCCAATCACAGTCTGGTTTCTTCAGGATAGGTTTGATAACTGCATTTTTAAGTGAGCTTAGTAGGGAGCCTTGAGATAAAATTATATTAATTATGATGGATAGCCATGGGGCTAGGTCTTGTTTTAGATTACACATGAATCTTGGGGGGGGGGCGGGGGGGGGGATTGGCTTATGGATTGGCTGATTCTTTGAAGAATTTTCTCCATCTCTTGGGGGAGTGATGGTTCTGAAGTCAGACAGTGAGGTGCTGTCTGAGGGAGCTGAGGTGATCCTGTCAGGAAACAAGAAGGAGTAATAAAGTTAGTGGGGGTGGAGGGAGAAATGTCAAAGGAGGAGCATAGAGTTGGATTTTATCTTCTGTGTGATTCCCCTGGGATTCTGATTTAGAGAGCTTCTGTACTAGTTCAAAGAGTTTACCTAGATAATCCATAGGTAGTTCTAGTAATAAGCAGTAGTAGCTTGAGATTTATTTAATGTTTGGGTACTTGCCAGATTCTTGTGACTTGGATTGGCCACTGTTGGAAACAGGGTACTGGGCTTGATGGACCCTTGGTCTGACCCAGTATGGCATATCTTATGTTCTTATGAGATGTAGTCCTTTTTTTTTTTTAGCCTGTCTAATGGCTGCTTTGTATTTTTTGCGTGACTGCCTGCAAGAGACCCATTTTCATTAGTCTGATTGGTTGAGTATTCCATGGTACCTTGACGGTGTTCTGTTCAGCGCCTGCTTAACTAAAGACAGACTAGGTGATTGCCTAGGCTAGGGCATCTACTTTTGGGGGGAGTGGCAAAGAATAGCAATAGTTGCAACACAATTTAATTCTGTAAGGACTGTAGTTTATCTACAAAATGAAATGAATAAATAAAACAATAGATCCTGACATCCCCAAAATCTCACATATCCATCAGTATTTTTAATCACTGTCTTAACATCTTTATTGTCGGCAAATAAACAGCCATACTAACTATTGCTTTTCACCATGGCTTTGTTTATTTTTGTGTTGTAGGTTTTGGTTTTTTTTTTTAAAGAGGTTTAACTCATTCTCAGGCCAATACAATACAGGCGTTAATTTCTGATCTGCCCAAAAAACTGTACAGAAAAGCAGAAAATACTGCTTTTCTGTACATCCTCTGACTTAATGTCATGGAGATATTAAGTCGGAAGAACTAAAAGGTTAAAAAAAAAAGTGTGCCGGCAGTCAGGTTAGGAAAAGGGACTTTCAATTAAGGAGCGTCCATTTTCCTAATCTGTGGCTGTGCACAGGTTAGAAAAAGGGATGCTCGTAAAATTGAGCATCCATTTTCTTAACCCGCTGACAGCCACCTCTCCTGGGCTCCTGCTGCAGTTGTCCCTAGCACCTCCTTTTTATCATGACCCCCTCATTTAAATACAGGGTTGCGCGCCCAGGAGAGGTGACTGGGAGCGCATTTGGAGAGCAGGCGCTCAACACTGAGTGCCCGTTTTCCGTGCATCTTTACTCTATATCAGCCTGCTTGTGTCTATACCGCTGACAGGACGTGAGCTTTCAGCTTTGTTCCCAGGGTTTACCTTGTGGTGCAAGGAACAGGAAGGGAAGGGATGAGGCTGGAGCAGACAGACCAGAGAAAAACTACTTTGCTCCCTAATCCAACCCATCCCTTCCCAGACAACTGCAGGGAATAGGAGGGGAGGGGGTGAGGCTGGAATGGATGGTAGAACAAATAATTCAGTTTTTGTCTACAGATTTCTATTTCTAATTTGTGGTTCTATAATCTGTATTTGGTGAGGATCTTTCGGTGTTTGGCATGTGTAACTGAGGTGAGGTATTCTCCATAGAAGCCACACAATAGCAGAAAGCTATAGCAATTCTGTTTTCCAATAGGAAGTGTGCTATATATGCACCTAACACTTTTTTTGTAGTTTTGTGCTATCATTTTATGTCGTCATTAGTGTGGCTAATGATGACAAAAAATGGTCCCTTTTTCAATTGTCTTATCTGTCTTTACTAGATTGAAGTCTGCTTGGAAAAGGGACTGTGCCCTATGTGTATCTCTACTGCACTGTATACACCTTGCAGCTCTATATAAATGTTCACAGATAGTGGTATTGATGTTCTAGAGCCTGGCGTAATATTTGCAGCACTCCTTTTTCAGTAGGTATGTTGTTGCTGTTTGAATTCTGGGAGTTAGTGCTGTTTTGATATGGTAGGCTTGCTGCATAGGTTCTGAGTGGGGGTTTTTTGTTGTTGTTGCAGGGTCTTGTGTTAATGGCACACAATATCTGGTAAGGGAATGAGTTTGTATCACTATTACTAGGGTGATGACAGGATTTTAAAAATCATTTTGTATGGTGAGAAGTGAAAAGAAATATCCTAATTCAGGTTGGCCAGCCAGCCATTTCAGAGACTACCTTAAGCCAATACAGTATGGATTTCTTTTAATTTATATATGTATGTTATTTATTTTTTTGCTGCTTGTATATATATATATTTTTTTTTGCAGCCTACTCCAACAATCACAGATGACACATTCATCAGACTCTGTGACCTGATTTCTAGAAGAGGTGGTGGGGGTCATCTTTGGGAGTAGAGATTTGTCTGTATGTCTATAGAAAGTTAATTGGAGAGGTAAGGAAGGCTGAAGGTTCTCCTAGGGGAGTCTAATACCGTGCGTCAGCCCTGTTTCTGTAGCAGTATTTCTTGTATTTTTTGTTTGCTTTGTAGAAAGAACATAAGAGCGTGTGGTGTCATATCTGTGTGTTACTCACCTAAGTGTGTGGTTCTGAAATCTGGTTTATCGGTGGGGACATGGAGGAGGCGGGGTGTCACCATTTGTTTTCTGAGATTAGCTGCTGGCCTCTCAGACAGAGCTCCTCTCTGCTCCTGGCAATGTCTGCACTTTCCTTCCTGCGTGGGGGGGGGAAGAAAGATCCTTTTTTTCCCTTCTTTTGTGTGGTGTTGGTGAAACGTGCACAGCCGTCTCTGCTGAGGTGGGGGTGAGGGGGGTGTCCCCATGGGCTGCTATTTGGGGCAGCGCCAGCCATGGCTCTTGTGGTGTGTGAGGGCAGTGAAAAGGCGCTGCCAGGGATGACTCTTCAACTCTGATACCTACAAAGTAATATGGCAATTTTATATATGTCACACCGCTAAAATACCAATATATTATAGTGACATATCAAATAATTATTTAGAAAATTTGCATCTTTATTTTGTACAAAACACCAACTTGTTTAAACATTATATATATATATAGAATCTCATTTGTTTCACAAGATATACATTAAAAAAAAGCCCAGGAACAGTATATACCCCACATTACACATAAAAAAAACAAACACTCATACAATCATCCATACAATTTAAAAAAATACAACTTTCTTTTCTTTTGTTTCCTCTCTTCTAAGAAACTTCAACTCTGGGGCATCTCGCACTGGGCCCATATAGCAATAAAAGCACAGAGAGAGCTTTATAACAATCATTTGAGCAAGCAAAGTGTGGCCAACTTTAAGATAATTTTGATGGGGCTGAGAATGGCCCAGTCAGCGTATTTCTAGGCATGTTCCTGCGTTGATCGTGAAGTGATCGTGGGTGAGGGAAGGAGGGGCGGTGGAAGATAATCTTTTCTGCCAAGCTTCCATGGAGCACCATGAGATGATACAGAAAAAAAGCCTCTTGCTGGAAACCAGACCGCCGTGCAGGGTTCTGAAACTAGGAACATGGTTTTCAAGTGGACTCGGGTCTCTGGGCTACTGCAGTCCAGATCAGCTCTCCCAAAGCCAAAACCATATTCATGTGTGGACTGTACATAATGTGTGAGAGTGAGCCAGGGCTACCAGGGTGCTAGTTGTGGTTTGGGGGGGGGAAACAGCACCGACAGTGGATATTATGCCGTCAGTGTGCATCAGGCTAGGAGCGGCTCCCGATGTCCCTTCACACAGCCTTGCTCCGTAGTGCCTGTGTCTGATGCAGTGTCTCGATTGCTTTGTTTTCACATGACAGTAGAATTATGTGTTTACCCTTTTGGAAGTGTTACAGATGTGGTTGAGCTGAGGTGACTGTGGCACCAAGGCCAGGATTTCTTTCTACTCTCCCACCTCTGCTATCCAGCTGCATAGCTCTTGGTGCTCGCTTATCCCTGCCATGACTAATTCCCCCAAATCCTCTTTCTAATATGCCATGCGCAGCAGTGACTTGGTTTCGTGGTGAGATGGCAGAGCTGGGCAGGACAGGCCCCACTTCCTGGATTCATCCATTTAACAGTTCATATGGGTTGTAAAAGCTGCTCAAAATAGCACCTCCCCTCCCCCCCAAACTACCATCCCTCCATGGTAATTCAAGATAGCATAACAAAGAGGGATCAAAGAGACAGAAACACCTGGCAGTGTCTTTTATTCCCTACAGCAGGGATATGGTGAGTTAGAAGGCATTGTAAACCCGAATACTACAAGAGGGCTTGAGCTTTTATTTGTTTTGTTTGGGGGAGGGGAGGAAGGCCAGGCTCCCCATGAATGGATCACACTTCCGAAGAAGTGGGGGTGAAGGGCTGAGCGATCCTGCTTTGTGTTGGTAAGGCAGAGGACAGGAATTCCCCCTGCTTGGGGGGGGTGTTTTCAGAAGACGCTCCCGGGGGATGACTGCGTTATCCCTGGAAAAGTGGGCCCCGGAGTCCCGCCTGGTCTTTTACTTCTGTATGGTCAAGGCTCGGGGTGACCCGTGCCCTCGGGGGTTTACCGAGCTGCGGAAGTTCAGACCCTGCATGTACCTTGTACCTTTTTTGTACCAAAAGGCAAATCTCTGTACTATGTTCGCACATTGGGCCTAGAGAGGCATGGGATGGACTGAACGATTTAAATAGGAATGAAGAATACAGGCTACAGTGAAGGAAATGGAGTTTAGGCTTGTGAACGTCTGGAAAAGACAAAGGCACTGTCCTTTGGGACAAACTGGGAACGTTCGGTGCCAGACAGTGTAAAAGCAGCAGGCACAGTGTCCGATTCAAGGGCATGGAACCAGGCAGCTTTACCTCGCCCCAACCAGTGACGGATTTCACTTTGTGCCACCCCTGATCACTGCTGATGCCATCCGCCTAGACCTCCAGTGCTGCTTCTACCTAAATCTCAATTCTCCTCCCCTTTTGGACCTAATGGCTTCCAGTAGCTGTAAACATGGTGGCAACAGCTCCCCTAGTATTTTGCTGTCCTAGGTGCAGGTCTGCTAGACCTGAGCGGAAAATGCAAGCCTCAGGACGACTCGAGGGACCATGAGTCCGCTTGAGAAGTTGTGCAGCACGGCACTCTGGTTCTGATCCAGCTATGTGTTTCTTTCTCATACAGTTTAGATGCCAGTATTCACTTCCAGGCCTTGGGGGCTGCAAATGACTCAGATATTCAGGCTCTCTCTAATGAGTATGCATGAGACTCATGCTTATTCATTAGAGAGACCCTGAAAACCTGACCCGTTTGGCTCCCAAACTGGAAGTGAGTACCACCACTCTAAAACTTGCAGAGTTTCTTTCCTTTGGTGGGTGCTGCTCCTGGAAAAACAAACAAACCCAGAATGCTCTGCTGTAATGCTATCTCCTTTTCCTTCCTGTGAAGAAGACCAGGCCAGTCCCACTGCCCCAGTGCCCTGGGCTGGGATTCCTATTTTGGTCTCTTTCTAGGGAAGAAGACATGTTTTTCTCAGGGTCAAGGAATCTTGAATTTAGGCCTGTGCCTAATGGCAAAGGTCACTCTGTAAATAATTTCCCTTTTAAGATAGTAATTTTGGATTTCCTGCCAGCAGGATTCCTACACACATCAGTGTAGTACTTTAGTAAAGTTGCATGCAGGCACTGCTGAGCTGGGTGGCCTGCCCTGGATAGTACGAGGTCCATATTCAAACGTTATCTGGCTAGGGAAGTTAGCAGGATGAATATATATCCAGTTAACTGCTGAATATATCAGATAGCTTTCAGTTAATCAGATAAGCTTGTCCAGCTAACCACCCTTAAATGTTCCTTTCCGCATCTGGGTCATTTCTTTACTCTGGCCCCCCTGTACATAATGAGGCCTGGAATCTGGGGCCAAGAGCCTTTCTTTCCAACTACCGGGGGGGGGGGGGGGGGTTCCTCTGTTTTATCTCGTTCCCCTCCCACCTCCAAAAAAACCCATAGATAGCTTGGTCATTGTAGCAATGGTCCTTGGCCAGAGGCCATCTACCAAGGCTCCTTTTGGGGCCTGAATCCATTCACTAATTGTTACTCTTTGAGCAGTGACCGAAACTTGTCCTCCCCCCCCCCCCCCAACCTCACAGCACCCACCGCCCACCCTGAGCAGAAGACCCAATTCAGGGACCTTCCACAGGGCAGATTCTTTTAAATTTAAAATCTAGTATTCAAAAGGAAAATGCGGCTAAGTGCCATTAGTATGCGTGCGTGATAACTGTGTAGTACGCGTGGGATTTCTTTGGATATTTAAGGTTATGATCCAGGATTACGGTTTCCTTGCCATTCTGTAGTTGGGGGGCAAGGTGTGCTCCTTTGGCACGTTCATCCCTGTTCGGGGTTATCCGTGCAGTCGGCACTTCTCTGCCAGTCTGAACTGCAATGGCACTGAAATAGCAAACGTTAGGGTCTTGATTTACTAAGCATTTTTCCATAGACGCAGAATTGGGGGGAGGGGAACTGTAGTAAATCAGCCCCTTAGTTTGTCTGTCTTGAGTAAGTAAATTTAGCAACATCGCTCCGATTTGCCATGAGCAGAAGAGCGGATTTACATTTCTGAATCTCTTTCTGGTTACAAGTAATCCTTGACTGACTGCTATGGCTATGTGTAAAAAAAATAAAATAAAATGTTTTAACAAGATTCTGACAGCAGCCATTTATCCCCTCTGCACAAGCCATGCGATGCAGCACGCCAGCAGCCATGCCAGTCCCAGAGGAAACATAAACCCTCGCTGTTTAACCCTCATGAAGAGGGTATGCGGGTCCCTTCTTCAGATCCACTCAGCCATCAAGGGCCTTTCTGCTGTTGCAGCAGATCGACTTTAGGAAAAGTCACCTTTTTCAGCAGTGTTTTAACGATGTCCCTGTGCCCTCCGGGTGGAAGATTCAGCTACACTGGGAATAAATGGGAAGCAAAATCTGGAGTTCTGGCTTTCTGTGGGTGGCTGGCTGTGTTAACCCATTCCCAGGTGCCACCACCACCACCACCCCCGCCAGAAGTCTTCCGCCTGCAGGTTTTAACTTGTGTTACTGCTGACGCAGGCTCGGCTTTTTATCTGCCTAAATAGTCCAGTTCTTCCCAGAATAACCTGTTCCTCCCACTAGCTTTTGTACTTTTTCTGCCTGAGCTGGGTCGGGCGGGTGAGTTAGCAGCGCCGGCAAGGGCTCGCGTGGGATGTGGAGGAAGCCTGCAGCACTGTCCCAGTTCCCAGTGGGTGTTGCCCCTTCCTAAGAACAGGGAAGAGAGATGGGTGGCATGCAGGAAGGGCAGGAATATCCTTGCGTCTTTTTTTTTTTTTTCCCCCCCTCCTCCTTCCCCCACCCTGTCACTTTTACTGCCGTTGAAACTCGGCTCTATTGTTCTAAGTGTTTGTTTCAACATTTTACAATGCAGTCGTTATCTACCTGCATGAACTTTTACTTTTTTTTTTTTTTTTTTTTTTAACTTGTCTAGTTACGGAAATGTGTCAGAGAATAGTTGTCACTAAAGTGTCGTCAACCGCTGTGGCTCACTGTGCACTGGGATGTATACATGCCTCCACGGTACGCAAATTATTGCATCCTGCATGATGTGCCTTATGGGTGTGCGAGCGTTCCTCTCTGTTTTGGCGCGAGGCTGATGTGGAGAAACTTACGCCTTTATTTTTTTGGCTGCCTCTGTCTGGCAAAGGATGACTTCCTTACACAGGGGTCCGATGTAATAAAGCAGGCATATCTGTGCACACAGGGCAGCGTGTGATTTGTGTGCATAGCTTGCTTCCCAATGCAGCAGGGATTTCTATGCACAAAAATCTGTGCTTGTCAAGAGTGTGTACAACGGTTACCGCGCTTGTATGCAAAAGCCATGGAAATGAAGGCATTACCTATTACCGTGCAGGGAAGTATACAGAAGCCCTGAAGGTTTAACATGAGAGATTTTATTTTTTACACTCACTCCATTAGCTCACTCCATCTCTGACCCAGGAGTTGAATGTCCAAACCGTGAATTATAATTTAAAAATTATGTTGTGTGCGCATAAAGAGAAATTTTTACCTGGTAATTTTCTTTCCATAAGTACTGCTACAGCAGTCCAGTTCAAACAAACGGGTTATGTCCTCCTACGATCAAGGCAGTGCGCACCGATTTCTCCAGTGATAAGATTGCCACTTTGTATAGCTGGTACAGCACATTGAGAACCCAGTATATCTGTCAAAACACTGAACACCAACAACATGAAAAACACGATATAACATAAATCCAAATAAACAGAGAGAAAATCCCCCGTAGTTCCAAACAAAGGAGCAGGTTAGGAAGACCCACAAAAAACATGATTGAAGTACTGATGTCTGCAAAAAAGATAAAGACCTGAATCGTATACACTGAACCAGAGCGGCCCTACTTCCTGGGCGGGTCCTGGACTACTGTAGCAGGATTTATGGAAAGACAATTAACAGGTAAAAAATTCTCCTTCCATTTCGTGCTGGTACACCAGTCCAGTCCAAACAGTCTGGAAGTACCCAAGCTTCCACTAACCAGGGAAGGAGGAAGTAAGGGGCATCTTGATAACCCCAACTCCATAAGCTGTGTCCTCCTTAGCCGCAAAGTTTAGATGGTAATGCTTGACAAAAGAATGGAGAGATGACCAAGTGGCCTGCAGATATCTTCTGGACCAACAGATATTGCCTCTGCCCAAGAAATAGATTGCACTCTTGAATGAGCTTGAATAATCTCAAGGGTCTTTAACCCTTGAGCAAATATGCTAAAGCGATAGTGTCTTTAATCCATCTAGCAATAATACCCTTAGAGGCCACTCTCTTTGCGCAGCCCTCCAAAGAAAACCAAAAATATGTCCGTCTTACAAAACGATTTAGATATCTCCAGATATCTGATGAGTACTCAATGAACAATTTAGGATTTTAGGTAGAAAGCTGAAACCCAGAACCTCCAGGGTAGCATTCTCTGAAATGCTTCCTGTTCCACGTGCAGGTCACCAGAGGCAGGCAGAGCTCCGGAGTCTCAATGCATGGATGAGACGATGGTGCAGGGAAGATGGATTCAGTTTTGTAAGGAACTGGGGAAACCTTTGGGGAAAGGGGAGACTTTTTCAAAAGGATGGGCTCCACCTTAACCAGAGTGGAACCAAGCTGCTGGCACTAACTTTCAAAAAGGAGATAGAGCAGCTTTTAAACTAGAACAAGGGGGAAAGCTGACAGTCACTCAGCAGTGCATGGTTCGGAGCAATGTATCCTTGAAGGATACTAATGAAACAGGAGAGTTAGGGCATCCCAACAGAGAGGTTCCAATAAAAGAAAACATAGCCCATGTGCCTATATGTAAAAAATAAAAAAAAATCACCGAAGCTAATGATGTCCAAATTATCCCTAACAACTGAAAAGCAGTTTATTAATACAAACAAAAAACACACTTTGAAATGTCTGTATGCCAATGCCAGAAGTCTAAGAAGTAAGGTGGGAGAGTTAAAGTGGCCAGCAGTAAATGATGAGTGACATAATTGGGATCCCAGAGACTTGGTGGAAGGAGGATAATCAATGGACAGTACTATATCAGGGTACAAATTATATCGCAATGATAGGGAGGATCAACTTGGTGGGGGTGTGGCACTTTGTCTGGGAGGGTATAGAATCCAACAGGATAAAGATCATACAAGAGACTAAAGGCTCAGTAGAATCTATATGGATAGAAATCCCATGTGTGTTGGGTAAGAGTATAGTGATAGGAGTATACTACCGTCCACCTGGACAAAATGGTCAGACAGATGATGAAATGCTAAGAGAAATCAGGAAAGCTAACCAATTTGGCAGTGCAGTAATAATGGGAGATTTCAGTTACCATATACTAGATCCAATCACGTTGTGTCAGTAAATTTTTAGCTTTTGTGAAATTAATTCATAGGTTAATTTATCTTAGTACAAGCCGTAGCCCGTTAAAACGGGCTAACATTAACATTTTTTTTTTTGGATCATTCCTTCCCCCCTCATGCTCCCTCCCACCTCCCCCACTCTCTCCCCTCAGTCACTCCTCTCTCTCCCCCCTCCCTCACTCCCCCTCCTCCCTCCCTCAGTCACTCCCATCTCCCCCTCCCCCCAGTTACTCCTCCTCCCTCCTCCCTCTTCCCCTCAGTCACTCCTCCTCCCCTCAGTCACTCCTCCCTCCCTCCTCCCCCTGAGTCACTCCTCTCTCCCCCCTCCCCTGAGTCACTCTTCTCTCCTCCCTCCCTCCCCCCCCCTGAGTCACTCTTCTCTCCCCCCTCCCTCCCTCCCTCCTCCCCTCAGTCGATCTCCGCTGAAGACCGGGAGCGGCGGCCCGAAGACCCGGAGCGGCAGGAGCGGCGGCCCGAAGACCCGGGCTGGAGCGGCAGTGGCGGCCCGAAGACCCGGAGCGGCAGCGGCATGCGCAGCGAGGGGAGGGTGTCCCTCCCTCGCGTGCAATGCCGCCGCCGCTCCGGGTCTTCGGGCCGCCGCTCCTGCCGCTCCGGGTCTTCGGGCCGCCGCTCCAGCCCGGGTCTTCGGGCCGGTGCCGCCGCCGCTCCCGCCGCTCCGGGTCTTCGGGCCCGCCGCTGCCGCTCCGGGTTTTTCGGGCCGGTGCCGCCGCCGCTGCTCCCGCCGCTCCGGGTCTTCGGGCCGCCGCTCCTGCCACTCCTACCGCTCCTACAGCGCCATTTTTATTTTTAAGAGGCACACTATGACCGACGTGCTCGCATGCGCGGTAGAGCTGCTCTCTACTGCGCATTTGCGGCACGTCGGTCAAGCTTCGTTTATTAGCTAGGATATTGGACCATCATACTACCCACGGTTTGCAAATATGTGCTTGCAATTTTTACCGCTATGAGTTTATTTAATCATCGGTCCATAACCTTTTTTTTTTGTTTTTCCTGGGTCTTTGCAATTTTTTTGAAACTTCTTATTTTTTCATAAATATGTGGAAAAGGTACTTCCCTTTGATAGCGCTGTGGCGCTTCAAGAGTCCGGAGTTAGAGAATGCCAGTCCGACGTGTCCACGTTTCGTGGGGCTGCTGCTTCAGGGACTGCGGTGTACAATATTCTCCGGTTATTGCTTATCGGGTGGAGCGTATCTATTAATTCCACATAACTTCCTGAATTTCATTCCAGGTCCAATTTATTTATTTCGACCTTGCCACCATTTTCTCTTACTGGTTGGTACAGCTCTAACACTAAATTTTCAAAAGCGAAACTTTGAAAAAATGAGGAAAATAGATAGGAAAAAACTGAAAGGTGCAGCTCAAACGCTGCTAAGAAAAAATGGTGGCAAGGTCGGAATAAATAAATTGGAGAATTTTTCCGATCAGAGAGCAAGGAGGGAACACATATAGAAGCTCTTCTGGCCAGGGCTGATCCAAAATGTCAATGTCTTGGGAGCCTGACTCTTTGCAGTGACTGAAGAACTGTGGAGCCTTGGTATTCTTGTGAGTTGTCATCAAATCCATGTGAGGCATGACCCACCTGAGGACGGTATAGTAAAAATTTATCCTTGCTGAGTTCCCATTCTCCAAAATTCAGAAGATTCCTACTTAGAAATTCTGCTTATATATTTTCTTGTCCAGCAACATGATTCACCAACAGAAGCTGCAGGTTTTCTTCTGCTCAGAGAAACAGGAGATTCGTCTCTTCCGATACTCCCTGATTTTTTGTGCCACCCTGCCAGTTCACATATACCACTGCTGTAGCCTTGTCAGACAGCACCCAGACTCCTTTCCTTTATATCAAAGGAAGAAAATGAAACAGTATTAACTGTATCACCCTGGTTTACAGCTTATTGAAAGACCAGGCTGCCTCCTCCAGACACCATGATCCCTGTGTTGCCTGTTCCAGACAATAAATCCCCCAGCTGGATAAGCTCACTGATCAGAATCTAATATGCAGTCTCCAGACTGATGCCCCACAAAAGGTTCTGAGGGACCGTTCACTCAACTCTTTCACCTCAGCTGATTTTGGCAGATGCACCTTGTAACTTTGGAATTGAGGAGACCACTGAAGAGGTCTCATATGAGCCCTGGCCCAGGGAACCAATTCCAGAGCAGCCACCATGGATCCCAACAGCTGAAGTTAATCCCAAACTCTTGGAGCTAGAAGGGTAAGAAACCAGTGTGTCTGAAGTAATTTGTCTAGCCTCATCAGAAACATTTTGCTCTCCTTTGTGTTGAAGCGGGCCCCCAGGTTTTCCGACAACGGAAAAGGTACCAAATTGCTCTTTGCAAAATTGACTACCCAGCAAATGTTTTCTAAAACGTGGACTACTCTGTTGGAGGTTTGAATATCATCTTGATATGAGTTGGCTCTGATCAACCAATCGTCCGGGTAAAGTTGAACCCTGACCACTTCTCATTGCAGAAATGCTGCCACAACCACCATGACCCTGGTGAAAACCCGTGGAGCTGTAGCCAACCCAAAGGGAAGCACCCTGAACTGAAAATGTACTAGGAAGACACAAAAACAAAGAAATATCTGATCCTCTTTCTGGATGAGAATATGAAAACAAGCTTCCAAAAGATCCAGGGAAGACAGACACTTGCCCTATCGAACCACCATTAGCACCAAATGAAGCGTCTCCATCCAGAAGCTAGAGATCCTGAAGTTTTATTTACACCTTTGAGGTCTAGGATAGGTTTGTAAGATCTGTCCTTCTTTGGAACCACAACTGGAGCTGAGCCCTCTCTCTGAGCAAGGCACTGGAACCATGGCTTGTAATAACTGAAGTCTCGTCAGAGTATTGCAAACTGCCAGTCGCTTGATGGCAGATGCACAGGGGCATCCAAAGCATAACAGAGACAAATCATTTCCAGTATCCACTGATCTAAGGTTCTTCAGGTCCACTCCTGGTAAAACAAAAAGCTGTATGCGACCGCCCACAGGAAGAAGTAATGAATAGACTTGCCAAACCTCATTGAGAAGCCTTACCAGCTCCCGAGGTGGAGGCTGAATCAAGTTTTAGTTTTCAGAAAACCCAAAAGAACTGACCTTTGCCTCTCAAGGTCTGGGAAACCCTGAAAGAATAAAGCGACTTTGTACATAAGCCTTGGCAGCTTATGTAGAAAGCAGGACAAAAGCCTGAGCGCACGTTTTAACCTGGGTTTGTGCGCACATTTTCCAGTCAGCACACTTTTTTAAACTCCTGATGCATTAGCATACAATTTGCTTAGTGGATCTGGAGTTACTTTTTTTTTTTTTTTGCTCGTGCTTTATAAGCAACTATGTGCTGAGTTTCAGTTCACACTCTTAACACCCTGCCCTTTATGTTGACTTCACATTAAGACATCGCTGACAGAAATGAGTTGCTTTTCAATCTGAGACTGTCAGAGAAGTTTAGAAAGAAAGTTGGGCTGTAGCGTTTGGTTTTTTTAAGTGTTTAAAGTGTTACAAAATGTTCCCAACTGCTGAGCAGAAAGATGCGGAAGAAACCCGGGAGTGGCGTTAGCACTGCGTACGTTAGGCACGCTGCCATCGGAGCTGCTTTTTGGGTGGCCAGGTCTCCTGCTTTATACAGGACGGTCCTGAGAGTTAAGATGTTTGTTCTCTGCCCTGCTCAAGCAAGAGCAGGATGTACGGTTATCCTGTTTTTTTTTGTTTTGTTTTTCTTTTCAATTATGTTCCCCACAAGTGAAAAGATAGAAAGATAAGTGAGAGGGAGGAAGGAGTAGGGGGTGGTGATTGCAGCATACCATCTGCACCCCCATCCCCTCCCTGCTTCCCCCCCCCCCCATTTCTAAAATCCTAGCTCTGCCCAAGTGTGTCATGTATGAAATTGTCAGCTTTCAAGGTATGGCCAGATTGGAAAATGGAGCAATTATGAATCCTCTTCTTGCTTAAGCAGGACATAGGCATAGGTCAATTAAAGAAAACAAACAGGACTGCCCTGTATAAAGCAGGACATTGGACACCCCCTCCCCACACACACAAATACACCTCCCTCTAGTTCTTTTCAGTCTTTCCTTCCTCTCCCTCTCAGGATCCTCTTTAACCCCCTCCTCGCCTTCAGGTTCCTCTCAGTTTTGAGGGGGGGGGGGAGCACAGTACAACAGGCAGAGAGTAGTGTTAGGATATGGTAAGTGTCTGCTCCCTGTCATCTCAGGCATGCATTTTCTTTATAATCAGGACGCACAGGAGGAGGAGTGCATGCTTGCTATGTCCCCATGTGGTTGGCTTGCTGTCATCGCCAACTAGTCTGAGTGCCGGGGAGGTGTAGGAGGGTTGGCCTCTTAAACCTGGTAATGTTTTCGGTGTGCTTTTAACAAAGGGGGATGTCCTGTATTCTGGGGATGCATCGATGGCCATACTATCTGCTTTCTGTGTACTGAAAATGGCATCTGTGGATGTCACATCTGCCCACATGATTTATTGAAGAGGGGTTAGAAGGAAGTTTGTCTTTTATTGGATGATGCTAAGATGTGCAACAGCAAAACCCCTAAAGGGGTAGAGAGAATGGAGTGATCTAAGAAAACTTGAAGTGGTTGAAGGTTTGGCAGCTAGGATTTGATGCCAAGAAGTACAGAGTCGTGTATTTGGGGTGCAGAAATCTAATGTAACTGGATGTGATTGGGGCTGAAGACCAATGAGCACGGATAGAAAGAGAATCCTTTAGGGTGATAATGTCTGATGATCAGATGGTAGCAAAACAACAGTGTGACAAGGCAGTGACTAAGGCTGCTGTGCTGCATAAAGAAAAAACATAACCAGCAGGGAAAAAGAGGTGATAATACCCTTGGTACGGGTCTTTGGTGAGCCCTCACCTGGAATACCAGGTTCAGTTCTGGAGACCTCATCTCAGAAAGGATAGAAATGGTCCAGAGAGGAGACTTGAGGATCTAAATATGTAAACCTTAGAGGTGAGGAGAGATGGGGAGACTTGGTACAGACTTTTAAGTAGAAGAAAGGTATTAAAAACATATTTAAAAAAACAAACAACTTTTCCAGTGGAAACACTCCGGAACAATGTCAGGAAATATTTTATTTTTTTCACAGAAAGGTGGTGGATGCCTGGAATGTCCTCCTGGAGTAGTTGGTGGGAGACAAAAACAGTGATGGAATTCAGAGGGCACGGGATAAACGACAGAGGATAGAAATGGAGCACCGGGGTAACATTTCATAACTCTTTTTTCTGAATGTGGCTGTGATGCTGGATTCCTCTTCAGCTTTGCTGGCAGCCGTGAGAGAGGATGAGCTGATCTGGGTTTCTAAAAGAGACGTCTGTCCTCCAACGCTGGCTCAGAGGATTCTCAACCGGTGTGATGGGCCCAGTTATAGGAGCTAGGGAAGAATTTCTTTCCCTCCTTAAGCCTTGAAGACAGAAGAGGGTGATTAGAGCCCCTCCTGTCCAAGATGGAGGACATTTTCTCACATAGCAGGGCTGTTTTGTTCCATGAAGGTGCATACTTTACTGCAAGAGCTTCCAGAGTTATGAAGAATTCCTCCCCATGAGGTGATGGATCCTTTTCCTCTGGGGAAGTCCCTTCACGGACTGGAGGGTGAAGAAGTGGCTATCTGCTTTGAGTTTCTCCCAGATATTATCCCTCCGAGCCAGCAGAGGTCGCTCCCTTGATTGTCACTTTCATCATCAGAGTCATGGCTTAATCGTTCCTCCGTGGTCTGGAGGCAAAAAGGACTCAACAAAGATTCAATCTTATCTTTCTAGATCAGATTGAATCTTTCAATCTGATCTCTTTCTGGACTTGCTGCAGCATACCTTCCCTCTGGGGATCCCTGCTACTCCAGGTTTTTGGATAAGTGGGCAAAGAACTCTGTCTATCAGTGTCAGGAAAGTAAAGGACCTGAGAACAGGTGACTTCAGGCTCCGTTTGTTTCTTCCACCTCCAGCTGGTTCTGTGGCTATCCAGGTTCAGACTTCTACAGATGAGGATGTGGCAGATGCCTACATCATGCCTTTTGATGGCCCCAAAGCTGGAATTGAAATATAGAGTGCAGGCCTTCCCAGGGTTTGAGGTTGTCCAGTTGATGCACCACTCTGTGGTGGTAGAATCAGCATACTTCTTCAAAAGAACCAGAAAGTACTGGATGCTTTTGGGAAGATCTTCTGAGGTTTCATGCTTAATGTCTGGAATTGTGGCTCCCCATTTACATAGTACAGTATTTGTATGAATGACTCCAGAAGCTAAAACCTTTGATAAAGTTCTCAGACCAAGAACAGGTGGACTTCTGTTGAGCAGTGGAGGAATGTGAGAAGCATCTTATCTGTTCCATACATGAAGCTTTTGACACAGAGGCCAGGACTTAGGTAACTTCCATGGGGGCCTGTAGGCTTGAGTGGCTTTGGATCTGGGTGAGTGGCCTCTGACATGGTTATCTTGCAGATGTGCCCTGTACATCAATGACAAAGTTCAAGAAATGGTAGCTCTGATTAAGGAGCATCAATCAATCTTACAGTCGTTAACAGCTGTGACAGGGAACCAAATGGCCCCTACCTGACTTCAGTACTTCTCTTCCAGAGATGCTCTTTCAGCATCATTGAGTCCCTCCCACTCTCTATCAGCAGTAGCTGCCTGCATGAGGTCAACAGAAAGAAAGGTGTCAGGTCAAGGCTCAGCTGCAGATGTAGCCTGAGCCGGGTACCAGTTTTTGACAACTCCAAGGTCTGCCTCCTCACCTCCTCTGGTGGGAGGGAAGAGTTCCTTCTTTCCTTCTGGAATGGCTCCACATCACCAAACACTAGTGGATCCTGAAAATTGTAGACTACCACTTACACTTCTCTTGCCCTACTCTGACTCGACGGTTTTCGGTCTTTACCTCTGATCCTTCTCAATCTGTCCAATTGTAGTTGAAAGTGAAGTCACTCTTCTGGCAGAGCTGGTCAAATCTGTATCTTCCCTGGAGTGTGGCCAGGGATTCTGTTCCCAGTATGGCGACTTCAGTGGCTGATCTAGGAGCCATTTCTGTTGAAGACATTTACAAAGCTGCTATGTGGTTAGTCCTTCTCATCTTCACATACCACTACTGTCTGAACAACATGTCCCAAAGAGAAAGTAACTTTGGGCAAGTGGTTCTATACAGCTTGGTCATCCAGTAGTCCACTAGTCAGTTAGTGGGGCCAGGTTGTATTAAGTAAGTGTGCAACATTGCAACCCCCAGCTTGAGCTTCGCCATGCAAAATGGTTAATTCATGTCTGCTTGTTGAGGGAGAAAGCAAGTTTTTCTGACTCCAAACAGGATGGTAGTCCTCAAACATGGAGCTCCGGTCCGGAACTTTGATCTCAAAGATTCTAGAACTTTCAAACATGCCCTACTGAGCATGTACAGCTGTAGTTATCACCCTGCCCCTTAGGTAGAGTCCCTCAGTCTCTTTTTTTCCGTGGAGCTGTGTGGTTGCGGGAGCCATGTGTGTCACGGTATTCAGCTTTGCTCTCTCCTCATGGTTTTTGTAAGTGAGTTTTTCTAGTTTTTCTTTCCTTTCCCTTATGGTAGTTTAGTTTTCTTTTCCTTTTTCCTCTTCTTTGCATTGTCTGCCAGCCAAATGATGGGAGTTAGTTGCTGTGCAGTCTGGTAGAGTCTATTATTATCCCTTATTAAATAAATACTGCTCCTGCAGTTTAGTATCTGTGTCCTCTCCTTGCTCTGTGTGTCAGTTGCTGGTAGGACTGACTGAATGCAGTCCGTGGGATCTGTGTAGGCCGCTGAGCCTGGGGACTTGCCTGAGTTCTATCCGGGCAGGTGGTCCATGTCATTTCACCGATCGATCGACATCATTGGAGGTTCAGACAGTGAAGAGATCGATGACCGCATTGTTTCTAGTTGGGGGGGTGGGGTGGAGTGCTCATCATCCCCACATTCAAAGAAACTAGTCTCCATGGGCAGGAGCCCTGGACAACGTAACCTCCCCTCCTGCTTGCCTGTAATGGCAGTGCAGTCTCCTTGAGAGAGAGGGTAAGCAGGAGCCTGGGCAACACACTGTCAGTGCCATGCCCAGTAACAGTTGCCCATGCACATCTGTGACCAGCGCACCATTGATCTGACCACTCAATGGCAGTCCTGTGTCCAGGGGACTAGGACTGCCATTGAGTGCCATGGTCACCCTGGATGCTGTAAAGGTGCCGGGACGCCCTCAATGTCGCAAGGCCCTTCTGTGCCATAGGCATCTTCTTGATGCACCAGAGTCATTGAGCACCTTGGGCCTTGATGTGGCGGAATAGCGCCACCGACCTCTGGTGTCAGAGACCAGGACTGCCATTGAGCATCATGGTCCCCCTCGATACCATCGATACTGCTCTTAATGCCATTGATGCCACAGTAATCAACAACAAAGAAGCAAAAACCCTCTCCAATTAATTATTGATAAAGCAAAAAGAGAGGAAAAAGGATACAAATCCCATATACTAGAAATTCTTTACAATAAACAACTTATATGCTAGCAGATGACAATATAATCAATGATTGCCTCAAAGTTTCACTCTGCAGCCTCTCGCCACTCAATGGGCCGCAAGCCGTGATCGGTCACTGAAGCAGTTTGTTATTTGTAATCATTTATTGTCATCATGCTGCAAAGTCATTGCTTTCTTTTTATGTATAACAAAAAATATTTTTTATTTTTTATTCTTTTGAAAAATGTGATAAACCACCACTAAAGAAATGCCAAACATGTCGGGACAGCTTTAAATGAAACGAGATGGTTGCGTTTCATTTTTCATGAGCCTTTTTTGGGCCATATTAAACTAAGTGGCTAAGTATATGTTTCTTCAACATTTGGGTATTAGGATTTTAGATTTGGGGTAGTTTAATGTGGGAAATTTAATATATATTTTGATTTAGGTTTCTAGATTTCTTTAGTGGTGGTTTATCACATTTTTCAAAAGAATAAAAAATAAAAAATATTTTTTGTTATACATAAAAAGAAAGCAATGACTTTGCAGCCTGATGACAATAAATGATTACAAATAACAAACTGCTTCAGTGACCGATCACGGCTTGTGGCCCATTGAGTGGCGAGAGGCTGCAGAGTGAAACTTTGAGGCAATCATTGATGATATTGTCATCTGCTAGCATATAAGTTGTTTATTGTAAAGAATTTCTAGTATATGGGATTTGTATCCTTTTTCCTCTCTTTTTGCTTTATCAATAATTGATGCCACAGTGCTATCAATGTCCTCGGGGCCTTCAATACCATCAGGGCCTTTGATTCCATGGTGGTGCGTGTGTGGCCACCTTCGAGGCCGTCAAGGTGCGTGGTCTCAATGTCAAAGCCACCCTCAAGGCCATCGCAGTGTGGAGCTGCCTCAATGCCATCAAGGTGCAGGACTGCCATGGAAGCCATTGAGCGTGTTGGCCACTGATGTCATTTGTTGCTGCTCTTGATAAGGGCAAGCACCATTAACGAAGCACTGGGATCGTTATTGAGCGTTCTGGATGTCCTCGAAGCCATTTACAACTGGGGCTTTTGCCACTGAAGCCCTCAGGTGACAGGGGTTTCAGCCTTGGACACATCGAGCGCTGAGGTCGGTATTTACTCAAGGCACCCCGGGATGCCGAGGCATCCAGGCACAGTGGTCCAATGCCCTCCATGCTCCCTGTGGTGTCCTGTCGGGGCACCGAGGTGCATCCTGCTGTCCTATGGCTATTGGGCACCATGAATTCTGATGATCTTGAGGGCGTGAGCTGCTGGGATTGAGGGGCATCGGAGGCCCTGCTTGGATTCATGCTTTATTGGTGCTAATGAGTGCTAACGATGCTATCGTCAGCCATAGCCACTGGCGAGGGACGCCATCGAGTTCACAACATCGATGTCCTCGGATGGATAGCTGAGCTGAGGGGAACCATCGATGGCATTGGCAGTCATCTGTTCCTTTGGGCACCATGAGATGTGTCGGGGCCGTGTTGGGGCTACAAAGCCACTGCCTGCAGGCGCCCCTGGCATCTTTGGTTGCTGCCAGTCCATCGATGCCTTCGGGTACCGGGGTCTCTATCAATGCCACCAGGTTGTCGATGTCTGCAGGCACCTGTGGCACCGGGGATGGTACTCTATACCAATGAACTGATCAAGACATGGTCAAGCGCTGCTTGGAGCCCCTGATGTGATCCATTGTTGGTGACCGCAAAAGCGCTATTGGCTCTATGGGCACCATCACCATGGTGGGCACCAGTGGATGCAGTCTGATGCCTCAGGACACAACCGCAGAGCACCATGGGCACCGTCAGTTGCAATGGACTTCGCTGCTGCTGTTCCATGAGGGAAACAGCAGTGAGCCATTCCCAATGCAATTTCAAGGGCTGTGTCCAGTCTCTTGGATCATTATAAGGTACTGGAGGGGGCAACGCCATAGAACGCCACTGACCACCATGCCATAACCAGAGCCCGCAGTGGTACTGGGGACGCCATCATCACACTGTTCCTATTCACTCCACTGGGAGTTAGTGTGACAGTGGAGCGCAGCATGCATGATCGGGTATGGCAAGGCATCTGCTCCAAGCACCTCAGGCGATGGCAGGTGGCATTCTCCCTCTCTGTGCAGTACTCAGCCATGCCAGGGTTCTGCCATCATCGTATCAAGGTATCATCCTCCTTGTCAGTTCTGCACCACAAAGTGCTGGGGAGCACTGTTGAGAAAGGCATCACATGCTCTGTGATTGCTTTTTAGCAGCACGCAGCCAATGACTCAACAGGTGGTGCTCAGTTCTTGCTATGCCGTGGGATTCTACCCACAAGCATGGCGAGTGGGTTCGTAGGTGGGCCGCCATCCACAGGATGGGATACCGCTGTATGAGTACTAGTCAATGTGCTTTTACAGTGGAGAGCTCTATTTTTCCAGCTGCCCTCTACCTTATGGGGATGTGTGTGTGTTTCCCTCGTGACGAGCACAACAAGCTGTGCGCTGCAGCCACAGGAGTGAGCTAGGACTGTGTTCCTGGTCAAACCCTTAGGGGAGGAGACACCAGGAGTGTAGTGTCAGGAGTCGTCTTCTTCTTCCTCAGAAGAGGAGTAGGTCTTTCGACCCCTCCCGGGTCACAAATCCCCTTTGTTGGGAAGCCCCTGGTGCTCCGAACCTTGCAGGCTATAGCCGAATTGGAGCCTTGATTCTTTGAATCAGTGCCTCTTCTTTGTAGGCCAGGACCGGGGGCAGCAGCAGTGGTCATTGGACCGTTTTTCCTGGGGGTCCCTCTGTTGATTACTGTGGTGGCCTTCCCCATCTGAAGGTAGTTGCCAGTGGCAGATTGGTCGTTTTTGAGCCTCAGCAATCAGTGATTGTAACTCAGCTCTCAACTGGAAAGCTGAAAGGTTTTTCAGGATTGGGAGGCCCCGATTCCCTTTGCTTTCCTGTCCCTCCAGGAAGGGGAGATTCGACTGGGTTCCAGGGCAACCCTTATGGGTTCCCCTCTGGATGCCTGGTTGTCCACCCCTACAAGGGGTGTCCCTCATTCTCTTGTTTCCCAGAGAAGGGATGTCACTGCTTCTGACTGGTGGTCGCTCTCAGTTCCTCATGGGCTCTGAGAGCCGGTCGAACAGTAGTGCTCTCCTTAGGTCGTCCTAAGGCACAGCAGGTCTATTTCGCGAGGGAGCCATTCCAGAGTAGCTCCCCTGTGAAGATTAGAGGTTTCTCCCATCCAGGAGTCACCTTTGATACCTGCTGAGCTCAATGGGCATTTTTTGATGAGGACAACTATTGCCAGTCATTCTCGCCTCAGGGACCCTGCCTCAGTGAGGAGGAGGGTTCTAGTCCATCTAATTGACAAGTTTGCCTTTCAACTGTCACCATATCCATATCTGAGGGAGTTGGGGGATGAGGGACCCCGCAATAGAGGTGCTTCTCTTTGGTTGCAGTGACTTGTAAGCTATACTTCCCCATTTTAGGGATAACCCTATCTGCAGACAGGAGAGTCCTGGTTCATGCAACACTTGTTCCATTTACTGGACCAAGTGCTTCCTTGGGGGGAAGTATGTGTAATTATGGCTGTGGTATTAATATTTAACCCAGGTTCGGGGCAATCTGTTCCGAGATCATACTGACCCTGCCCTGGTACCCTTAGGGTTTCCAGGCTGGTGAAGAAATCCTGTTCGACAGGGGTCTGCATTTGTCACCCCGGCTTCCTGTCTCTTAATGGAGTGTTTCTGGATTTCTTCCCTGGGGGATTCGCTCTCAGTTTCAGCTGTTCCAAGCAGGCTGAGGGCTCTATCTCGGTGGGTAACTCCCTACTGGAATTAGCAGTGAGTTATTCATTTGAGGTTGAGATATACAACCTAGCGACTTGTGCTTACCCCAACAGTTTGCCTCCTTGTGTTCTTTGCGCCTTCTGACTTCCAGTTGGAATGTCGAGGAGAGGGGAGGATAAGCTAGGGCAGTCATGGTAAATCTTAGTGTATACCTGCAGGGAAAGATCCACCACTTTTCCCTATATTTTCCCCAAGTTCAGGCCAGGACTGCCTTTAGCTTTTCTCACTTCATTAGGTTGTCTAAGTGCCTTCCTGCTCACCTGAACTATGGATAGCCCTGCCCTTGACAGGGTGCAGTGTGGGTTAGCTTCAGGCCTAACTTAACTCCTTGCTCAGAGGTTTGGGCTAGCGAACCCATTCAGGGATTGCCTTTTATCCCCTGAAACTCTTGATGCCGTCCTGCTGGTCAGCTATGTCTGGTGCTTTGGCTCGTAGGGTCTGTCACAGACCCTGTCGTTGTTGCTGATTATTCTCCCAAGCATTGCTTGGGTTTTTCTGCCCATTGTGCCTATCAGCCAAATATAGGCACACTTCTGCAGATGCATTCTGTACTTTGGATGCCAGTGGATTGCAGTTTCTTTCTGGCGAGCTGTTGGGCTCCAGTTGGTTTTTCGGTTGTCTTATAAAATCAAAGGAAACTATGCAGTCTTTGTCCAAGGGTCCTTCCTGTGTTTACATCACTAGACTTTTTTCTATATCCAGGAGGTTCTTGACCTACTGTTATTATCGGGGTTTACTGATCTGAAACCCTGCTTGTAATGTTTTTGATGATGCAGAGTATGTTTCTGGCTGCACTCGCATCACTCCCCTGCCTTAGGCACCCCTGCTACGCATTGTGGTTTTGTCTCAGTCTTTTCTATGGTTTTCTCTTTGTAGAACCCAACTCTTTTCTGCCTAGACCCCTTTGTGGGTCAGGCCTCACAGGCAAAAGGGAGAGAGGTAGCATTTTCAGCATGGTGCGTTTTCCCATTTTGTCCTGCTGGGACAGCCTATAGCTTGGGAATCACCAATGTGTGAGGACTACCATACTGCTTGTCCTCGGAGAAAACAGAGTTGCTTACCTGTAGCAAGTGTTCTCAGAGGACAGGAGGATGTTAGTCCTCACGAAATCCACCCACCTCCCCTGGGAATTGGTTTCTTCATGTATGAGCTATATCATGGACTGAGGGACCTTGTCTAGGGGGCAGGGTGATAACTACAGCTGCACATGCTCAGTAGGGCATGTTTGAAAGTTCTAGAATCTTTGAGATCAAAGTTCCGAACTGGGGCTCCATCCAATGATGTCACCCATGTATGAGGACTGTAAACATGGTTCTCTGTAGATATGAGGATGAATGCTTATTTTGCACAAAATGCTCAACATAACATTGAAAAAGGACAATGGCTATAAGAAGAAGATGAAAGGAGGACGATTTAGAGAACGTAATGAAAACAAGTTTGCTTACCCATAAACAAGGTTCTCTGTTATTCAGTAGGATGAATTAGCCATTATGCGTGAGAATATGTCATCCAATGGCGCTGACACAGACCCAGCTCTCAGAACACCTTAAGACTTTACTGAGCATGTGTGGGAATTACTCATATGTGCTGCCTCATGAGCACCACAGTCTCTTCAGAGCTTAAGCTTTGGTGAGCTAGTCAAATTTCCAGGCAGGCAGGTGGGAATCAAAAATGGCTAATTAGCTGCTACAAAGAAAACATGATACAGTTTGCCAGAAATATCAAACATTGAAGAAACTTAAAGCAGGATGAAAAGGAAAACAAAAATTAAGATAATTTCAGTTGAAATGTTCTGGTTTTTAAATTTATTATGGAGGAGATTTATTAGTGTTTTGAAGTTGTTGAAAGCTCTTCATATATGCTACGAGCAGGGCTTAATTTGTTGAGGAATGGCCTGGAACCAAGTTCCTGCACTTCTTTTCAGTCTTAGGGTTCTGCTCTAGCCCCTCTCCTCCAGGCAGCCTACGGGGAAGAAACAGCTTGGAGGAAACAAAGCAGAGAACAACCACTCTCCTCCCTCATCCAACCCCATCCTCCTGTAGGGAAGAGGAGGGAGTATATGTGATCCTGAAGCAGAGCAAAGAGCAGACAAAGAGAAGTTGAATGAGCCCAAGTCTGAAACTTGTAAGCAGCAGTGCCAATCATTAAGGTTTCAACCTTGACATCGATAATTGACACTACTGCTCACAAGTTTCAAACCTCTGTTAATTCAAACACTTTTTTGTGTCTGTTACTCAGATCTTAATTTCTGTCAGAACGACCTAGCCTACTTTTTTTCCAGGACCTGATGAAGGGGAACAGAGCTGGCAGTGTAAATCAGTTGTGGCTCCCATGCAGAAATGGAATGTGACGAGTGTGTTTGCACATATGTGGGTGCATGTGTGTGAGACAGTTGGTGTGAGTTTGGGAGAAAGAGAGAGAGAGTGTTCACACCCAGGCCTGGCCCCTGCACTCTCCCCCCTCTCTCAGCCACCCGCACGCCACAGTTCCACTTCCTTTTTGTCTACGGATTTAAGCCCTGGCCACGAGCCTGTGTGAATTGAAATGGCGCTGCAGTGCTGATCATCATCATCAGTCTTCCACATGGGCTTGATACTTGCACATTGAAAACACAAACACAGTTGAAGAGAGGACTCGGGAGAAGCAAGGGATTGTGTGTGTTTAGAAAGAAGGGGAGGCTTTCATAATAAAGGATGCACACCTTTTTGTTGAAAAGTGTAAACATGTAGGACACACGCACTAGGACAAAGTTGAGCAATTACAAGAAACGAGGAAGGCGAGAACCTGGCAAGCCGATGCTTTTGAAGCCAGCGTCGCGGCTTTAAATGAGGTCGGCTGGGGATATTTAGTGAAGGGCTACATTTCCCTTCTAGGTGGACTTGTGACACACTGTCGGAAGGCAGCAGATTCTGGGACTTTTTTTTCTTTGCTTTATGGGAACTTGCACTGTGGTTTCCAGTCTTTACCCACCCATCCCCCATTTCTTTTTAACAAAAGAACTTTTTGCTTTTGTATGATGGGGATAATAGGCAGTCATCTGATCTCCCACTGGGTGAGATGCCAGCTCAGGGGGGTAGTAGAGAGAGAGAGCACGTGTTAAGGTTTAGTGAAATTCCATCTTGGGTTGGGGGGGGGGAGGGCATCATCTGAAGAGTGGCAGGGAAAGTTGTATAAACTCCCCCTGCCCCTTCCCCACCCCCAGCATCTGAGGTCACCACAGCGATCAACAACGGGATAAAGGAAGCAGAGCGTTGGTTTTTTTTTTTTTTTAAAGACACTTCCTGTTACTGAAGGGCTTTTTTTATTTTGTTGCAGATCAGATGGTTTCTTTCTTTAAATCCCGGAAGAGGGCCACAGCTAATTATATACAAAGGATATTGTTATGTTTACTAGGAATGAAGAAGTTTAGAAAAAAAAATATGCATTAGGCTGGGTGAAAGAGGCTGGCTGGTGATATAGAAGCAGTGGCCGCAGATCATAACCAAACTCTGTTACAGGAACTTGTTTTCACAGTCTGTCCAGTCCTTCCCAGGCCTCCTTGGGCAGAGTCCCTTCCACCCTCCACTCCCACTAGTTTCCTCTTGCTCCCTGTTCTTCCAACTCAATAAGAACTGGCCCGAACTAGGGACACAGCGACATGAGCCTTCATTTACAACTATCCAGAGATTTTGCCCAAGTTTTATATTCCTTCTCTCTCTCCTTCCTGTCCCATCTGGCCCAAGATGTCCTTTTTTTTTAAAATTTATATTCCACCTTTCGTGATACTTCAGTGCAGATTACATTCAGGTCCGTAGGTATTTCCTTCTCTCCAGAGGGCTTATAATTTAAGATTGTACCTGAGGCAATTTATTTATTTATTTATTTATCGTAATGGTAGGTGAAGTAACTTGCCCAAGTGTCAGCAGGATTTGAACTCTGGCTTCCCTGGTTCGCAGCCTGCTGTCAGGGCGTATTGCCGGAATTCTGACCCCAGAAGCGGAATGGACTTAGTCGAGGCCGGCTTGAACGGGAACGGGCATGAGGTTTCTTCTGCCAATACTGGCCGCCTTTCCCTCGGGTTGAGCCCTCTGGGGCTGGTGGCTGGCAGACAGCAGGAGCAGGAACGCTCGCACCAGGGTACTTGAAGGCACCTGCAGGAGCAGGGCAGAGCTGCTGCAGAAACACGAACCAGAAATCCTCGGTGAGGTAGGAACACAAAGGCAAAGCAAAAGCAGACAGGAAACACAGAAATCGGACTAGGATAAGCAGGAGCAAGGGCAAGAAGAGCTCAGAATATGCGAGCCCAAGAGGAGGAACCATACAAGGCCATAAATTAGAGCCACAAGAATAAACGAGCACGAGAACAAGAATAACAAGAATTCAGTGTGCATGAGCCCAGGGGGGACCCACGTAAAGCTGCAAATTAGGACCACAAGGCCAGAGGCAAGAGCAAGACTAGGACACAAGACAAGACCATGAGTTAGGTCAAGGCTCTGGCAAGATACATGCTGAGAAGCTGGGATATGAAAAAACAACAACCCAGGAACAGCATGGCCACCAGCTGGAGGTATAGGCTATAGTGCTGGGAGAACTATGCAGGCAGTCCATGAGGCCCACTAAGGCCCCCTGCTGGCTAGAAGCAAGTCCTGCAGCTCTAACCACTAGGCATGGACCGCAGTTCTGTCTGGAGCCTAGAAAAAGCATGTTGTTGAGCCAGCCCTTGGGTGGAGCAGTTGGGCGATGGTTGGTACTGTCCTGCCCTGCCCAGCAGGGAACTGAGATTCTGAAAACCAGAACTGTCTGAAAGTCCCAAGGATTGAGTTTGGGAAAACTCTGAGCAAGATCACTCAAAAGTATCAAGATAGTTCTTAACTGCTGCTTCCTGTTTTGGTCATATTCTTGGGTCTGCCTTCCTTTTTGTTCTGTGTACACAGGCTAAGACAAAAGGAATATTTTTTTTTCTAAAACAAATAGGTATGTTACCTTCAACTGTCACATCACATTTTTTAAAAAGCTTTCCATGAAAGAATCTCCTTTTTAGCTGCCCTTGCTATTCATGTTTTACTTCCTATCAGTGTAACGCCCACACAAAGCTGTTACGAAGATCTGCCCTTCAGCTGTCCGTGCTGTATTCATGCCTTGCATGTATCTGTGATGCCTGCATGGGGTTCTGATGATAATCAGCACAGAAGTATCCCCCAACCCACTTAGATTCATAATGGTAACAGCAGTTACGTACTGCAGTCTTTGAAAAATGTTAAACAGTAATATCTCCTTAGGAATTAAATAAAGGAACAGAGACAGGATAGATCTTCGATGCTTTTTTCTTAATACTTGACTGAATTATTTGAAAATACATCTGCTAGTAGTTGCTGCTTGTTCAAAGCAACAGCGTTAGCAGTAATACAAAATTAGATGCTCTGTGCAGAGCTAATGGGACCTACACTTGTGCTCATAAGTTTACATACCCCTGGCAAAATTTGTAAGATTTGTAGCATTAAAAAAAAAACCAAAAAAAAAAAAACATGAGTGTTCAGACAAAACACGTCTGTTATTGTAATGTGTTTCAAATTAAAACTATTATGCATCAAAGAATAGCACGATAATTAAACAACCACAGCAATAAGGGAAATAAAATGGTCCTGTTCAAAGGTTTACATATGAATGAATGTTTGGGCTGATAATATACACTCAAGTTGACACACACAGGTGGAGATGGCAATGCGTGCACCTATGCCTTGTTTGATGGTAATTAGTGTCTGTGGATAAATCAGTCAATGAGTTTCTTAGCTCTTGAGAAACCCTTATGCATTTCATCCAGGGCTGCACTGACGTAGGTGGTTACTGAAGCATGGGGAAAGCAAAAGAACTGTCAAAGGATCTGCAAGCAAAGGTAGTTCATCTTTATAAATCAGGAAAAAGATATCCAAAGATTTGAAAATGCCAGTCAGTATAGTTCAACCTCTGATCAAGAAGTGGAAAATTATGGGGGTCTGTTATTACCAAGGTAGACCAAGAAAGATTTCAGACACAACCCCCAGGAAAATTTGTCAGGGTGCAAAGAAAAACCCACAAGTAACTTCTGCTAAAATACAGGCTTCTCTGAAACAAAGTGGTGTGGATGTTTCAGCAATCACAATAAGGAGATACTTGAACTGGCCTAAATATTTGAAGCAGAATTTTGGCAGTCCTTTGGGACACCTTTTTAATAGGTCTGATCCTTTCTTGGGCCAGCCAGGGATTTGGGGTAGAGAGAGAAGATCGAGGAAGGGAATGTGCAGACGACATTCTCATGTTGACACCTATAGACAGTCTGCTATGAGAGGGTCTTCATAGATGTTCCTGGTTTTCCTTGCTGTGAGGATGCAGCTAATCACTTAAAATAGGATGTCTGGCACTCTCCCCCTAGGTCTCCATAGCTGAGGTGGGCTTGAATGGGTGAAAAAAAAATATGATTTGAATAAAAAATAATGGTCTGGGTCACATTCTGTTGTATACCTTTTTCCCAGAAGGAGAGTTTGACTTTTCTGCTCGAGTTTTTGAGTGCTTGTATGATGAGGGAGGGTATGTGGCATTCTCCTGCTGCTTCCATCCATGGCGGGTTGGGGGAGAGGGACAGGATTACTGACCTGTTCCTAATTTTCACACTAAGGGGGAAATCTCATGGTGCTGCAGTTTATTTTCCATCTGATGACTTCTAGATTTCCCCATTTCCCTCGATTACCAACCCCTACCTCATGAAATTTGTTAATCTGTAAATACTGTAATTCTTGGTCATGTAATCTGTAATCTCTTGGCCATGTAATCGGTAAATTTTTTGTCATGTCATGTAATCTATAAATAAGTTTTTTAAATTTCTTGTACTCTTTTAAATTTTTGTACTCTTGTAAAATTAGTTCCGTTATCGCTATCCTTTCTCGCCTATTTGTTGCAATTTTGTGCGATGCTCTCTACTTTTAGAGCCTCAAACCGTCTTCTGCCAACTGTCCAATTTCCCCCCTCCCCGTTTATTGTAACTTTCCCCCTTCTAGTTGAAATGTAAACCGATATGATGTGTACTTTAATGTCGGTATAGAAAAGCTGTTAAATAAATAAAATAAATAAATAGATTTGAACCTGACGCCTTCTGAGTTCAAACTAGTGGCTTCAGGAGATCTCAGTCTCTCTCTGGTTGCTCATGCCTCTTCAGCAAGCATTATTTTTATCACTTAACCACAGCTGCAGCACCCAGAAACTAAAAATGGCAATTGGCTAAAAATGCATGTTTCAAGCTTAGCACCCGGCAGTCTGTTCTAGTGTAATCACTGTCTAGTTTGTACCACCTGTCTTTCCATAGCCGTGCCATCAGAGCAAGGACTCTGTGTTACCTTGCTCTAGGCCGTGCCTTTCCTCTGCCGGGATACGCTGTACGTCGGGGGGGCCTTGAGTTCTCGAGCTCGTTGGGAGGCCTCTTCTGTGGGACTGAGAACAAATCATGGGAAATTGGTGGTTGGCTTGTGGGAGTGAATCTCAGGCTGCCTTCCATAATTCTCTGGTTTGGACCCATTCTGTGTTGTGGGAATGTTGGGAAAGCTGTGCTGTGTGACCTCTGCTAGGGAGTACCAAGGCCTTCCTGCTATCCCAGCATCCCAGCAAGTGTCAAATGCCACTCCTATTGCAGAGGAGCCTTATATGCAGAACTTGGGTACTTGTTAAAAATCCCCGGGATGTCCGTGTAGAAATACAATGGATCTGTGCACGAGTAGAAATACAGCGTGCCTATATTACTTAGGTACGGTGAGTCGGTGCCTGTGGGAACCGTGTCACCCTGTTTTTTTTTGTTTTGAGGACAGGAACGCCAGCACAATAGCTCTGGAAAATTCTTTGTTTCCTTTCATCTCGCCTGCTTTTTATCAAGCCATCCAAAGAGCCCTGTTATGGGTTTCTCGGGGGCTGGAACCAGCTTTGCTGTGTTTACAAGGTAACCAGACTCTGGCAGGGCTGAGCCCCCGCTGAGGGAAGGCAGGCCGGGCTCTTCTGTGTGAGGAGTGGTGGGGGGGGGAGCAGACGTCATTGTTCCCCTGAGGTATTCAGACAGGATGTTTTTGGAGTTTAAAAAAAGCCTCCCAAGATTTGAGTCTATTTTTTTTTTTCCCCCAAAAAACTTTGAAAAGTCTCGTTTTCAAGACAAACGTACGGATCTGGAGTGTTTGACTTCCTCCCGTCTCCTCCTCCCTGTACCCTGGTTTCCTTTCCACGAACTGGCCTCTTTCTCGCTTTCTTCCCATCCTGCCCACCCTTGCACAGAATCCCAGAGCTACATTAACTCTCCTTCCCAGTTACAGATGAGCCGGCGAGGCCCTTCCCCCCCCCCCCACCTCCCCCCCCCCCCCCCCCCCCCCCCCTCCTGACATTTGTTCTGGACACAATTCGAGGTGGTCCTGGGCAGAACTTCAAAACTAACATTGAAAGCAGCTGTTGGCGAGCGCCATACACAGGAGACTGGGAGGAACAACCTGGCTTCCCCCTCACTGACGGGGATGGGGGGGGATGAACGCTTTCGCCGGAGCCTTGCTGCAGATTCTGAGAGATGCTGAAGGCATTTTAGGTCTAGTGTGTGTTTTTTGTTTTTTTCCCTTCAAATTTCTGCAGGATTTATCGGAACACAGAAACTTGATGGCAAGCAAGGACCTCTAAGCCCATTGCATCTGCCCATCCTTGTTCTGTGGCATGGCTGATGGCTGCCCAGCTCTGGTCGGCAATTGAGACTCCTACGTTCCCTCTCAAGGGAGATCTCCTCCTTGGATATTGACGCTGGGACTTGTCGATTTTAGTGGAAAAACTTGGGGGTTCGCATCTTCTTTGACCCCTCTGTGCGACTGAGCAAGTTGCTTGTTTTTCACCTTCCTGTGCTTCGGTGTATCCAGCTTGTAACAGGACAATAGTAAAAATGCTAGATCGGGTACATGAAATTTTTTTTTTTTTTCACTATGGCATCCGTCTATCTTTCTGGCAGTCACGTAATGTGCCCCAGGTCGCCTGTAGGATCCAGTCCACTGAAGCCTTTATCTTGTACAGAGAAGGGTGTGTGTTGTGTTCTAGGTATGAGGCTCTTTTCTAGGCTACTTTGTCTCAAAGTGCGCTGCTGCAGTACAATAGGTGCGTAATAAAAAAAAACAAACCAACCTTCTATGTCTGATAGGGGAAACAAACTTTTATAACTTAGGACCCAGGTTAACATAAGAGAAAAATAGTGAGAGGTGTGCGAGCTCGAACAGTACCAGGACAAGCTTGGTACTGGCTTGGTCTGACTTTGGAGAAGTGGCTTTAGACCTTTTAAAAAGCATGTTGGAATCCTACTTTTGGAGTCACGTAGGCACGCCAACTGGGATTTGCCTGGACTCAAGCCTGCAGATGTTGTTTAGATCCGTTTCAGTTCAGGGGGGTGCAAGTTCCTTCCCTGCTGATCTTACTCCAGCACAGAGCGACTATAAGTGCTGCTGGAGCTTTTGCTTCTTGAGTTGCCCTTTTCACTTAAAGAATAAGAATTGCTGTGGCTTCCAGCGTGGCACGTGGTCCATTCTCCGTGTCGCCAGCAGCATGGAATGCGAGGGAGGGGAAACGCCTTCCCACCTCCAGTTTTGCATTTTTACTCTCAATAGGTTCTCTCCTTTATCCCTTCCCGTCTGATTCCCGACCCCGGATCCATCACACCTCTCCTCGCCGCTTACTGCTTCTCACACAGTCCTCATCAGAAAGCCTTAAGGAGGGCCCAGCTGGCTCTTATCAGAGAAGCCATCATGCGTAGCCTGCACTGGCTTTTTCTTCTGTTTCGCATCTTTTCCGTATCCTGGTTGCTCGCTTCAGAGACCACCTCTGACCAAACACAGGATGCAAGTCTCTTGAAATGGCTGCTCCCAGTGATCCTTCATTTTGACTGGTGTCGCTGTAACGTGCCTCCCCCTCTGAGAATGCACATGCTTCTTCAGTGGGAACCAGCATTCCCGCTATGGCTGTCCTGGTAAGAGACAGTCTTGAGGTAGAATGACATGAAATTCTTCGTGTGCTTGATCTCTAACCATCAGGCCATAGGATTCTTTATCCCAGTGTCCCTCCTGGAGTCTCCAGCTCTGAGCAAGCATTTTGGAGTGGGGGAAAGAGGACCTGCGAGGTGGTGCTGCTGCTGTCACTTCTGGGAGGTGTTTGGTTTTGAGCACTGTAGTGAGGAGGAGATGGGTGCCTGACCCTCAGTAGATGCTTATGACAGCAGGGAGGAAAATCTCTCGCTCTCTTCCTCTCTTGATATATATATATATATATATTTTTTTTTTTTTTTTGTTGATGTAAGAGTTTTCCCAGCTGTGAAGAATGGACTGGATGTGCCGTCTCGACCTCCATGTAACAAGAATACAAGGGACATAGATGAAAACACATTCCGCTGTTGAGACTTGTGGTAAGGGACATAACTAATCCACTCAGCCGTCCCCTTGCCCCTAGGGAAGTGATCACTGCATTTTAAATTTATGGCGTGTCTGGGTTCATCGGGCTGCCGTTGCCACCAGAGAATATTTTGTTTAGCGTTTCACCATGACTGGCTTCCGGTTGCCATTTCAAAGGTGCTTCAGCAAATTGATAGGTTCCAGAAACATTATTGGCGCGACAATTCATACATCTTGCCAGAGCAATGTGTAAAGTGGTAGGAGGAAAGAATTAAAAACTACAGAGGAGAAAATAACGAGGACCGTTCTGGGGTTCTAACGCTGGTCAGTGTTTGGGTATATCGCCTTTCTGGCTGGGTGGCCATATTGGTAGCTACAGTTGCAGTTTCTCTGCTTTCTTTCAGGATTATGCAGAGGTTTTCTTGCTCATTCTCTTGTGGGAAATGCTATTTTTTTCTATCAGTCGTGGGTTACGTGAGCCTCAGATCTTTGTATTTTGCACAGTACAGACAGGAATCTTACTGTACTAGTGATTTTATTTATTGCGGTCATCTTGGACATCATTAGGTGTATCAAGTTGAAAACAACAAACAGTTTTGACTGTTTGTGGCTCACTGGCCCAGTTATACATCTCCAGCATTGCTGCCACCAACTCTGTCATCTTAAGATTTTGATTGAGTCTCATTTTCTAGGAAGCATCCCAACATATCCTCCTAGTGAACCAGGCTACAGTGAGTTATTTATTAATAACTTCAGTTTGTCCCACTCATCTGAACAAGCTCAGGGTCGATTACAGAATAAAACAAATTAGCATATGTATTTCACCCCTCCCCCCAGCCAGTGCTACTGGTCACCATCAGGTGCTGTTGACAAGGTGCACCACTGGGCTCCATTCAATGCCCTAGCATACCTAGCACTATGGGGCAGTGTGTGTGGCACCGAATGCAATGAATCATCACAGGTACTGGCAGCATAGTTGCCGGTCCACACCATGGCTTGGAGCATGCTGCAGTGTGGGCTGCCATGCCAATGTGGAACCAGGGGCCTGTGCTGCATCATCGGGTGCATAGGTGCCACCGAAAGTAAGATGGAGCATGCAAGGCACCACTTTTGCTGGTGTCCCTGTGGCTGGTTCCTGTTGTGTCATATTGCTCGACTGTTCGACCATCAGCGACTGGCTCTGTCTCCAGTGGAATACGGGTGAAGGGGGTGTCCGCCATGTCTCCATAAGTCAGCAACTGTTTCTCACTCTTGTGTAGAGAGTAGGGGATTCCGGGATCAGGGTTTTGTCACCCAGACCCTGATAATGCCACTAGATTGATTCCATTTTGGTCGACTTATGTCTCAGGTATGGGACAGGGATCTGGTCAAATATAAGCATTGACGCGGTTAAAGTTGAGCTCTTCATCCACCTTGGGATGTAGGTGGTTTGGCTTTGGCTTCTGAAAGACAACATTAGTAGGCCTTGTTTTCTGCATAGGGAAGGGGTTGTTTCCACTCTCTCTTCTCTGGTTGGCTTTACTTCTGAATAGCTACTTTCTTCCTTGGCCACTTCTCTGTATTCCACTGAATCCAGGTACCCGTTGGGGAGGAGCACTCACTTTGCATTACCACGCAGCCTGGATACTTCATGGCATGCGGGGAGCTGTCATGAACTATGGCTTCTCGCAATATTGGCATTGGATTCCCTCTCGTAGGAGTCCGCTCTCCCAAGTGAGGGGAGTGCCTTTTCTGATACCTGCTGGGTGAAATACCAATGTTTTGCTTTCTCACCACTTCTGCCAATCAGTTTCATGCTTGAGTGGTACTCTAACCACTGAGGGGAAGGTTCCATCCCCTCTGCATCTCAAATGGCATATATTCATTCAGATATGAGAGCCACACTGTCCCGGCAACCGAGTTATGCAGAGTTTCTTTGGCACAACTTACCCTGTCCATGCTGCATGCATCCTAGGGTTGGGAATCATGCATAAGAGGCTCCACACCCAAATTGCTTGGGAATTGTCATCGCCTGTCAATGGAGGGCAATATGTGTTACTGACAGTATGAATATTCGTTGGCTGACAAGGCAATCCTTGTCCATGCAGATGTTTTTTCCTACCTTGTATAACACAAGGTTATTCTCTTGGAGAACGAGATATCTTAGCAGTAGGTCTTGACCCTATCCCAAGTGAGTGCGCAGACTGATCTGATGGTCAGACTGAACCTGATCTGAGACTCTCGGGGATCCCAGGTCAGAGAGGAAGTCCAGTTTGGCACGGATGCTGGCTCCTGCATCATTCCTCTTCCCACCTCTTAGTGGAGAGGTTTCTGGACTTCTTTCTCAGGACATTCACACCCTTGATTAGGATCTAGGATTAGTATTGAATTTTATTTGACTCTCTCAGTTTACATTGTCAGACTTATGGCCAAGTCAGATTCGGTCGAAATTCCCTGACTGGATATTCATCGAGGGATTGGCATGGTTGAGGTATCGCCCAACATCGATCTACACAGCTTAGAGGCTGTTCCTCTTCCTTTTAGCCCCGGGGTCTGCCTCCTTTTAGTTCTTCACTTCTTCTAACTTCCATTTAGAATGTCGGGGGTGAAGCCATAATGTGAAGAGGAATGCTTTTAATGTATAGCTTCCAGGAAAGGTACATGATACTTTTCCTTGCTGTTGACCAGAATCCTGATTGAAATGACTTTGGCTTTACTGCAGGTCGATTGGCCGGTCAATGTGCTTTTCTGCTTAGATTGGATGAGCTTCAGCAAAGCTCACTGCTACTCTCAGGATTTCATCATGGTGCTCCCACCTGGTGAGTAGCTCTTTCGTGCCCTCCATCTAACCTGGGAGGTTAGATCTTTTGTTGTCATTTGGCAGGAGGAGTCTGCCAAATGCCTTCTTCCACTTCTTCGAAGCAAGTACTTGTCTTCTATGCCCATTGTTCATCATGGGCCAAATATCGGGTGTAGCTATGTGTAAGCAATCTGAACTTGTTTGTCAGATGCTAGTGATCCACAGCTTTCTCTCTGGGGGGCTCTCTAGCCCCAGATTGCCTATTCAGCTGTCTTTCCAGCAGCACAGAAAGCTGTGCAGTCTTGGTCCAAGAGCTCTTTTTGTCTTGGTTAGTGACTGGTGCCCCTCCCTGCTCCCAGGGGCCTCTAGATCTCTTGGTACATGTCAAAGCTCATTGTGCCAGAGGTCTTACTGCATTGGTTTTTGTGCGGTGAAGTGGGCTTCTCACAATGAATTCACATCACACCCTTGCCTTCGATGGGGACTATTGCCTCGTGGTTTTTCATTCCATCTGTCCTATGAGTGCTTTTGAGGTTTAGAACCCAACTTCTTTCTTGCCTAGAGCCTGTTATGGGTCCAGTTATCTAAAAAAAAATCAAAAAAAAATCATGCTTTAACAGAAGAAATGGGGAAAAAGTGGTTTTTACTGCCAACCTTTTCCTGGAAGGAAAAGTCCATAAACCATTATTAAGGTTTATGGAATCTGTCTACCCTTTGGGATCCTGAGAGGTACTTTAGACCTGGTCTGGCCACGGTTGGAAACAGGAGACTCTGCTTGATGGACCTTTGATCCTGACCTAGAATGACAAATCTTACTTTCTTATGTTCTAACCACTCAGGTGGTGCCCTTAGCACTATGGGGATTTCCCCCCCTTTTTGTGTTTTAGGGCGGCCTGTAGCTTTGGTAACCCCTCATATGCGAGTACTGCCATTGTGCTTATCCTCAGAGAAGTTGAGGTTACTTACCTTTAACAGGTGCTCCTCACTGGTCAGCAGGTTGTCAGTCCTCAGGAAGCCCTCCCGCCTCCCCTGGGAGTAGATTTCTTCATGCCTTAGCTATATCATAGACTGAGGGGGCTCTGCCTGGGAGGCAAGGAGGTGACTGCAGCTGCACATGCTCTAACTCTAGAATCATTGAGATCAAAGTTCGGTATCAGGTTCCGTTGGATGACGTCACCCATGTGTGAGGACTGACATCCTGCTGTCCATCAGAGAACACCTGCTACAGGTAAGTTAACCTCATTTTACATCTAAACCAGAAAAACAAATACAATAAAGAAGATGATTTAGACGAGCATATATTGTATAATAGCACATTAACATAGAAATGTAAATAGTGCCTGGCCATCACCAACCTGCCAGACTGACCTGGGGTTCTAGGGTGTTACAGCCTGCTGGTACCAGCCTGGCGACTCCAAAACCTGCAATGTGTCTAAACTAAAAAAAAAAAAAATCCTCATTCCTCATCTTCCTGTTTGGTGCAGACCCAGAATAAGCTCTGGATCTGCTTGTAGAAGGCCTGTGTTTTGTACTTGTGAAATGACAGCACATTGGTGCAGAGAATTTAAATACTTGTCTTTTTTTTTTTGGCCTTCATTCTGAAGGGTGAGGTCATCACCTCCAGGAGTGGTGGCTCACAAAAGCACTGCCAGGCTCTTGAAATGCCGTGTCCTCTAATGTACAGGCAGTGACTACTTCTCAGGCCATTATGGGGCTGCAGTCCTGTTAGAGGACTGCTGCCCCAGTAACCCGGGACACAGCTTGCCTTTTTTTTTTTTTTAATTCTGCAGAGACTCCCAAAATGGCACGTGAGGATGTGTTTAACTTTTAAAAGTCCCCTGTCTCCAGAAGCCACTGACTTTTGTGGGGGGAGAGGCTTCTGATAGAACTCCAGATCTTTCGATAGCAGAGCTGGTACATCATAAGGGAACCTCAGGGACTGCTGAATCACATCAGAAACCAGCTTCCAATATTTTGGGGAGTGACGCTATGTAGTACTTTGCTTCGCCTTCTCCTCCCCCTTATATAATGCAAGATGGCCCCCTCTTAGGCTGTGTGTCTCATAGAGTTTGCTGAGCTTAACCATTGGCAGTCCATCAGCTGAGCTGATGGGAAAGAACAAATGAAGTTGTTAGAGGGCAATCAAGAGAGCAGAAGATGGTAGCCTCCACAGACTATCTCAGGATTGTTATTTTGTGGAGAATGCAATGTAAAAGGCATTGTTCTTGCCCATCTCCCGTTTCCTGCAAAGACTGGGGGCTTAGTGGTTTCCAGCACCATGCCCCAGCTCACCATTGGCTTCGAGGTAGTTAGCATGTGCCTCCGATTGTGCACACTGAGGTACGAGGACCACGGAGAAGACTCGTGTTCCTCCTCCTGACACTTGCTTCAGTAAACAATGACTCCCATGAGAGCAGGAGCCATATAAAAATAAAATTAAGGGCACTGTCCTAAGCGTCTTCAGAGGTCTGTGCCCGACCCAGGACCTCCGTTGCCGCGGACCTGGACGGTATTTATTTATTTATTTATTTATTTTTCCTTTGCTGCTGTCATCTGCCTTGCTTGATATTGTTGTACCTGCTTCCAATGAAACGGCCTTCCCGTGCTGCCTGTAATTGTGTGCTAATTGTACAATTAGGTGATTAAAGTTGAACTAGTGAAAACAAAATGAAGAGAAAAGGGCCTCCTACTGAAATCCCCTGCTAGAGGAAAAATTACTGTGCGACCAAGAACAATTGCATAATCTGAACTAAATTGCTCTCGCTTTTTGCTGGGGCTGCTGTGGGGAACAGGCTGTAATTGCTGTAAAACTGAAGCAGGGTTTGTTTGAGAGCCAGACTGGGGGGGGGAAGGAACCCGACTGCCACCTGGAAGCAAGCGTTTGCATGTGCGGGGCGCGTCCAGTCCTTCCAACATCTGGCAATAAACAGTATCTGCAGGTACTGGTTTGTTTAATATACCCCCCTTGATTTCTGGAGGCGACGGGGAATGAATTATTGTTCTTTGCTGCGTGGCGGGCTTCTGATGTAATGCAGCGTATGAAAGGGGTTGTGCACCTGTGTCCATCAGAAGAATTTATACTCCGCACCCCTCAAAGCTGAGCAGCTGCTTAAGGCTGCTTGGATTACTCCAGCTACTCCCTCTCCTGGGCAGCGAGGCTCCTTCTCCCCCCTCTCCTGTTAAACGTAGCCGGTGCCTCCGCCTGCACAGGCACGGTGCTGAATGAGTTAGCCAGAGGCTGCCGTCTGCCGCCGCGTTGTAGCGCCCAAGGGCATCCTTGAAGTGGACTTTCCTTTTTTGGAGAAGCCCGAGTTTTGGAAGTAGGATCTGGATGTCAGAATTGACAGTAAGAGGCTCTTGTTCTTACAGTAAAAACACATTTTTTAGAAACCTTATTTTTGGGTTGTTTTGCTAATATAGAAACAGACTGTTACGCATGGGGCAGGGGTTGGGTGTTGGATTAAGTCTAGGATCTTGGTATGCCATCTGCCCGGGATGATAGAAAATCAATAAAGATGACGACAAAGACTTGACTTGGATGAGGAGCAATATCCTACAAGCGGCCGGGATTTTACGGCTGGCAGCCGGGCAGTGTGAACTTGTATATAACTGGGCAGGCTGGATGGACTGGTTGGTCTTCCTCTACTGTCCTCTACAGTGCTACACTTCCATACAATGATGGCAGGTAAGGACCTCCAGGTTCATGGGGTCTCTGCTTATTGTCCTTCCTGACCTTACGCAATCTCGAGCTTCTTCTCTTGCTTCCACACAACTGAGGGTTCTCAGTTATCCCAGGCTTTCTTCTTCTTCTTCTTCATTATCATCATCATAATCATCATCATCGTTTACGCGATGTCATGCTTTTCCATCTGGGAGCTCAAAGTGCATTACAGCAAATCAAAAGATGTACTTTGCATAAATCAGCATAAGTAAGACATGGGGTAGGGTAGATTGAAAGTCAGTTGGGAGTGGCTGCAATAGAGTAGTTGGTTAATATATGCTGCTTTCCACCTTGAATAATCATTAGGCACTGTCTGCCAAGATCAGGGGCTAAGGTCTACGAAAGCTCAGGTTGGAGGTAGAAAGGTACCTTAAGGATCAGTTTGGAGAAGACAGCCTGCTGATGCATTCCGAAAGGCATTCCCAGAAAGCCATGTTTTCAGTAATTTTCTGAAGAGTTTCAGCTTAGCTTCTGTCCTGATGTTCAGTGCCAAAGAGCTGGTAGTTGTGAGTCGCAGATCTTCAGTCCATGGGACAGCTAGTTGCGCTTGTGGCCGTCAGCATAGTGGCTGAAAGGACCTGTCTGGGATCAGGTGGGCAGCTCAACTGGAGTGA
Source organism: Rhinatrema bivittatum (assembly GCF_901001135.1). Classification (NCBI taxonomy): domain Eukaryota; kingdom Metazoa; phylum Chordata; class Amphibia; order Gymnophiona; family Rhinatrematidae; genus Rhinatrema; species Rhinatrema bivittatum. Next base: position 304,564,765 of record NC_042617.1, read on the forward strand.
GGCATCACCACTGATGGGCCTTAAAGATTTTGAACTTGGGCTTGGTTGATTATCGGGAGCCCACACAAGGATTATAGGGTAAACATAATCCTTTCAAACGTTTTTCCACTCATCAACATTTGTACCCTTTCTTGAATCTGTAACTGTTTTTGCTTCCACCACCTGCACTGAGAGGCCATTGTGTGCACTACCCCCATTTTCTGAGACAAAATATTGCCTAATGTTATGAATCCCATCAAAACAGAGGCTCAAGAAACACAAATATGTTCCTGATTTTCAGAACCCCATTTCTAGGGTTCTTGTCATCATGTCTTGCTAGCAGTTGCCAATCAGATGCCCATTGTTCACTGCTGTAAACCTGCTCCGGTACCCAGATTTGCAGATTAATGTGTTCAAGGCTTGGACATATCCAGTAATTATGAAGTCCATGGAAACAAGACTACCAGTGTGCCCTCCTGCTTCTCAAATCTTTGCCTTTTATTGATTAAACCATGTATTTATGATTTTCTTTGTCAGCCAATCAAATTGCCGCTGTAGACAAGTGACGGAAAAGAAATGTGAAACTAATATTCTGTGCTGGGTACTATATGTGTATGTGTGTGTGTGTGGAAAGCTTGTACTTTTGTTGCCTGGGCTGTACCTGTTCTGTGGTGGGGCAGTGTGTGTGTGTGAGGGAAGCTTGCACTGCTGCTGCCTGTTTTGTACTTGTTCTGTTGTGGGAAGCTTGCACTGCTGCTGTCTGTGCTGTACATGTTCTGTAGTGGGGCAGTGTTTGTGTGAGGGAAGTTTGCACTGCTTCTGCCCATGCTGTATCTCTTCTGTGGTGGGGCAGTGTGTGTGTGAGGGGAGCTTGCACTGCTGCTGCCTGTTTTGTACTTGTTCTGTTGTGGGGCAGTGTGTGTGTGTGTGAGGGAAGCTTGCACTGCTGCTGTCTGTGCTGTACCTGTTGCTAATGGATAAATGGAGTAGTTGAGATTTTAGTATTATCATTTTGGCATGTTTTACAAACACTAAATGAGAAAGTAAAGATTGCTGTATAGGCCACATTTTTAGAAACTTTTTGGCAGGGAAAAAAAATGCAAAGTCAGAGATAAAAGGTCAGAGATTTGGTGGAACTTTCTGACCTTGATTTTGTGCTTGTGGCTTTTTAAAAGAAGCCTTTTTTACCTCCTTCCATGCTGTCCTAATGCTGGTGAGATCACAGTGAGATGGTGGTAGTGCAGCTAGATAGGGCCAGGTTTTATTTTCTCATATAAAATGGCAGGCGTGGGATGGAAATCTCTATATACCTGTCGGGGTGGAGAACACAGTGGGTGTTGCTATACGGTTTAGATTTATTGATTCAATGAATCACTTTACTGCACATAATCTAAGCGATGTACAGTAAAATGAAATATACATAATACTATGTTAAATTCAAATCACAAACTAATAGACCACTAAGCAACAAATAAAGACTAAGTCTAGGTTTTGGGGTTTCTACATGCAAAATTTTCTGTCGGGGATATGAGAATGTCCAGAATTCTTCTTGACCACAGCCCAAGCACTCAGGGATTTGTAACTTGTATAAGATGTCCCCCACCCATTGCTGCTGATCTGTGAAGCATGCCATTCTACCATGGTGCAGTTTATAATACAGCCAATGCTGTAGGATCTAGGATTATCCACATAGTTCCCATTTCATCTTCATAGCAGTTGTGGCTCTGCCTATAGCTACCTTGCTCATTGCTGTATTGTTCCCGTGTGTGTGTGTGTGTGTGTGTGTAAACAGAGAAGTAATAATGTGCCTCTCCCTCCTGTGCCTGTGGCTCAGCTCAGCCAAACAAGTGACTGGCTGACTCTCTCACAGGCTGGCTGGCGGTGCTTTTGGCATAGCCTGTAATTCCCTCGAATCCTGGAGCTCTGCTGTTTCCACTCCACCCTTGTGCTGTTCTAGATTTTATGTCATTGTAGATGGGTCACTTTTATGTACTTGGGCAACATGAAAATGTCATGCTTAAATCGGACTCTGAAAGCAAAGCTGATTTTGAAAAGCCTTCAGTTATTGTGTCTTCACTATGCATTTCCTCTATGCACAGCTTAAATACTTAACTCTGTCCTTATAGACAGAGGAGGTCACTTCTTCAACTCCTAACTTTATTAACTAGCAAAACAGATAAAAGTCTTCCTGTGCATAAACTGAAGATAACAGTGAGCAGCATAGTGTGGGCCACAGAAATAAGAATAGGTAAAATGAGAATAATTCTGCAGGGTTTGCCAGGTTAGCTGGTGATGCACACAGACTGACCAGAGATGACTAAAAAAAAAGGAGGCAAAAAATTCCCAGGCCCCCTTGCTTCTCAGTCAGAGGTTAACCCTTTAGAGACAGCTGCACGGAACACAGAAAAATCTGGGAAGGTGCAGGCTGACCCACCAGTTGGCAGTATAACAGAAAACAAGGAAACTACAGAATAAAGGCATGCACACAGCACTTGCACAGAAACAGAAAAGCTACTGTGGAACCAGAACACCGTGAAAGCAGGACATCAGTGGAGAAGGATTTCAACTTTGGCATCCTCTTCCCCACCCACCCAGCTTTCTGCTGCTGCAGCACATTTGCCTGTTTGTCGTTAACGGAAGGGCTGACAGGTGAATGGTCAGCAGTAGATGCCCCACCCCCTGGGGACAGATTCTGAGCAAGAATCCTTATTTTCCTTTCTGTACCATGTAATTTTATGTTTACTGTTGGTAGAACTGTTCTGTTTTGTTTCTCCTCTTCTCCTTTTTATTTTTAACCACATTGTAGGACACATTATGGCATGCACCCACATAAATGCCAAAGACTGCAGGTATCTTTGTACTAGTTCTCAAAGAGGAAAGTACAAGCGTCCTTTTTCCTTTTTGAAAACTGCCCTGAGGCAAAAAGTACCAGCAGAGATTTGTACCTGTTTTTTTCTGTGGGTATTCTTTGCCTTGGAAAGAGCACATGTAGATTTGAAATGTCATATTCTAGGTGCATTATTTCACTTCCTTGGCCTAAATGTGCCCAGGGGCATGCCTGATGGTTGTTGTTTTTTTTTTTTTTTACCTGGCTAAACGTATGTTCACTGTTGTTCCCTGTATGTTATTTTTAGTCTGGTCAGGGCTGGTTAATTTTCTGCCAGCTGCTGTACCCGGAAAAATAGCTTTTGAACATTGCTCTTCCCGTGGTCAGTCTTGCTTGGAATGTCCTTCTGGGGGAGGTGGTAAAGATGAAAACAGTGAAATAATTCAAAGAGGCATGGGATAAACACTGCGGATCCCTAAAGGGTAGAGGACAGAAATGAGGAAAAGGGTGCAGGGTTGTAACCTTTTCGGTGTTCCCTTAACAGAAGGCCCGGGGATTAATACCTTTAGCCTATAAGCCTTGATGCTTTTGACTCAACTGCGCTGATGCTTTCCACTTTAACGGGGGGGGGGGAATTGGATTCAGACGACAATTTTCGAGAGCCCTGACTTTTACCATCTGGGGTACTGATATGCAGACTAAGGGGAAAAGCTCAGGGCTGCTTCTACGGCCAAGTCCAAATGCAAAGCACGACCAGCAGCATTTTCTGAATTTTCAAGAAGGCTCCTCACCCAGTAAAAATTTCTAGCCGAAACTTTGTTATGAGTTTGACAGTTGCTTGGTTTTGATTGTAAATATTACTACCTTTAGCGTAAGGCATGAGGGTAACCTGCACAGAGTGGCAGTTACTACCCTTAAAGAGAAATTTGGGGGCAATCTGCCCGGCACAGCAGACAGTACCATAAGCTTGCTGGGCAGACTGGATGGACCATTTGCTCATTTTCCGCTGTCATTACTATGTCACTATGTGGAAAGGCTGGATAATTAACTAGATATACTTATCTGGCTAACTTTTAGACCTGCTCAATAGCAGGTTTAATTTAGCCCACTGACTTAGCCAGATAAGCGTGATTATCGCAACTTATCCATCTCTGAGTTAGCTGGATAAATACCTTCTTCCTGTTATACCCCCATCCTGCCCTTCACTTAGCCGGCTAACTAGTTGTCCAGCTAAGTGGCGGCTGATAAATGGGGCTGGATATTCGGATACCGTAAGTTATCCAGCTAAGTGCTGCTGGATACCAGCCTGGCCACACGTGTGCTAATAAAGTGAAATGCTGCCACGTGGTAGGTGTAGAGACCTTGCACATTTACATGCTTCATCTGAAGACTGGCTGCCGAGCTCAGGCATTTTACAGGCTTTAGAATTTACCTACATTTCCCGCCCCCCTCACCAGTATCCAACAGTAAATTTAATGATAAAATGTAGGTTCTGAATGGGAATGGAAAAACACAGGCAGGAGATTTAATGTTGGATTTTGTGCTTTTATGTTCTCTTGCACTGCTCTTTGCCTTACTCCTGCCCACACTACTGCCCGCTGTTGTAGGAAGCTATCACACATTGCCTCATCCTCCATTCCTTGGCAGCTAGCTCTCATCTGGGAACCATCATGCATGGATCTGCAGTGTTTGGTTTTTTCTGTTCTCCCATATTCTGTGCTAAAAGTAGCATGAGGTACTCCGCTGACCACCTTGGGTGATCCCATTGCGTCGCTGCATTGCTGGTTCTGCCCAAGCAGCCCGAGACGGAACCCAGGTCCAGTCACATTTGCCACCATAGTGCACTGGCATATTTTGTGTGCCAAAAGGAGAAGGGATGGTGTCTCCTTGAAAGAGCTCTGGGACTGGTTTCCCTCGTTCTTGCATCTTGTTCCTCTCATTGAGGAGACAGTGGCTCTGTAATGCAGTTTCCAAGTCCTCCTCCCGCCCTTGGTCCCCTGCTGTTGATTTCAGCATTTCAGCATCGTGCAGGAAAGTTGTTGCCCCAGTTTCTTCCTGCTGCCTTGGAAGGAATAGCAGGGAGGAGGATTAAGAGGTAGGCACATTTAAACAGCATTTGGTGGATTCAAATCCACTGTGCATATGCCATGGTTTTTATACCCTTCATCGGAGCATACAAGGCTTGCTGGATCTTTCGGTCTGACCCAGTGTGCCTTGTCTTTTAATTTTCCATTTTTTGTTTTTTCTTTATGGGCCCACTCTGAGAGGAAGTGTTGCCCGTTTCTAGACATTTTGCATCCAGGTGATGGAGCTCTGAAACGTTCAGGACGTCTGTGCTCTCCTTGGAAGAATGTGTCTTCCTTTTTTTATTCCTTGCCTTCCCTTGTCTTAGGGAGAATGCCCTCTGAAGAAGATTTCCATCATCTTGTGCCGCCTGTGATGGTAAGAGACGGTTCCCGCTTCTTCCTGAACTGAGGGCATTTATCTTTCCGAGCTGGGGTTCTAGTCTTTGCTCTGGCTCACACACACTCCCTCTGACGTAGCAGTCCCATGCATCCCCCCTGCCCTCGAGAAGGGCGCTGCGCCAGCGTGCGTAGGCGCGTGACTCTGCCTGTGAGCCGGAGCACTACAACTCCAAAGATGTGGGAACAGTTGCATGTGTAGTGCAGGGGGGAACATGCTTTGCAATTACCCTGATTAGCTGCGTCTTAATGGAAGGCTTCAGGAGCGGGTGAGTCATTCCACGTGCTTTCTCGGCTGTTTCAGCCACAGGCTGAACTGGAAGCAGTTGGTACCATCCGGAGTCCTTGATTCCTCACATTTGCTCCGTGTGACGAGGGCCATGCCTTATTCGCACAGATGCCCTTCTTTATACCTTTTCTAGTTCTTTAATAGCCATTCTGAAGTGTGAGGCCCAGAATTTGTACCTATAGGCCAGGTGAGGCCCAACAACAACTTACACAATGGAGAAATAACCTTATATCTTGACGCCTTCCCGGGTTCACGCCAGCAGTTGCCCAGCCTGGTTTTGAGACTTTGATGCTTTTGCCGTCCCTTACAGTTTTCAGTTCTTCCGCTGGTGTAGTTCAGGCTGGCAGCGCTAGGTGTGCCCTGCATTTAGTTAGCCTCCGGAATATTCCAGGGAACTGCTGGTAAAATTGCAATGGATAAATCCATTGTCAGACCCCCAACGAGTTTTGCACTTTAATTCTCATGTGTTTAGAAGCTGGGAAAGTAGGGTGGGAGATGTTCCTGGAAAAGCTGAAGCAACAGTGGTGGCCTGAAAGGACCGCAGTGGCCTAATGAGGCTCTCTCAGATTTTCTTTTCTTACTGCCTGCTGGGGGGGGGGGGGAGGGATTTTCAGGTTGCCAAGGGAAGGTTTCGGCAGGCTAGCTAGGTTTTCCTGGCGTCCCGTTACTGTGTTTCTAATTTTCAAAGAGCTCACATGGAGCTAAAACGTCAGCAGGTACTTTGTACCCGAAGACATCGGCCCAAATTTTTAAGGCAAACTTAAAGCGCACGAGTCACTCTGAAACTTCCCGGGTGTCCCCCACCCCCCGTGCGCGAAGGCAGCTGGAACTTCGTACATGCGGCTTCACGTGCACACTTTAAGAAACCAAAAGGTCAGTGCAGAAATCCGTCTGCGCGTGTAACCGAGTTAACGCTTGCATTCCTGCTGGCGCTGCATCCCAGCTGATTTTCAAAACGGGCATTTACACTCAGAAGCCATTTTTTATACACATGAATCTTTTTTGAAAATCAACCCCCCCCCCCCCCTAAAATGTATTAACCCCATAATGTCCTGGGGCTCCTGGGGCTTCAAAAAACAAATTCCGAATAAACTCGGTTTCCAGAACCCCCCCCCCCCAAAAGAACTATTATGGTGGAGGGACTCTGCAGTTCTCACTTCTGTTTACTGAAAGGTGCTCCAGTGGATCCCCCCCAGAGGTTTGACCTCCATGCATAACCCTGGAGGGAAGAAAGCTCGGATTTTCATGCTGTACTTTTTAGGAAGCGCACAGCTCTGCTAGTCGAATTAGACCGGTAGAAAACTAGAACCTTGGCAGACAGAAAAATACCAAAAATGTATCTAAAAAGTATTTCTTCCATATGCACTTGGGGGGGGGGGGGGGGGGGGACTGTGTAGTCTTGAAAGCTTCAGGACAGAATGCTTAATGCATCTGTGGATAAATCCAGTTCACGTTTACTTTTATGAATGGGGTTTGTGTTTGCAGCTGCCAGGAGGCAAGAACTCTCCTTCACCCCCTTTTCACCTGCCCACGCAAAGTCACTAGTTTTGTTTGCAAACGGTGGTTTTACCTTTTTTTTTTTTTTAAACCATCCACCTGCTGAAACCGAGATTTAATTTGTATGTGATGTGCGTTATTGGGCTACTTGCCAAGAGGGTGGGAACGCTTGCCAAAGCCTGGGAATGGCCTGCGGGCAGGCAGCGAGGGCGGTGTGAACACGGGGCCGCGTCTCTCTCTCTCTCGCCCCGCCTCGCCAGCTCCTGCCGCGCTGACTGAGGCATGAATGACCCAGCTTGGGAGTTTCCCCCTCCAGCTTCCAGAACACAGTCCAGCCCCCCCCCCCCCCCCGAATGAATGCAGGGTTATTTATATACAGTGTTGTGCATGGGACTGAAGGGAGGTAAATGGAGACTAGTTTTGAAAGCAGGACAGAAAGGCGGGAGTGTTGCTCGGGCCCCTCCCTTGCTCCCGTAGCAGGCTGTCTTTGAACCTTACGAAACCTGAAATCGTGATTTTGGGCCTTATGAAATGCCATGATTTTTTTTTTTCCGTTTGACAGTCTTACCATACCCATTGTTCAGAAAGTGCGAAAGCTGGGCGTGCTTTTAGCACAACCCCCCCCCCATGCCAGAACAAGTGAGATCCGTTGTGAAACCTTCTTTCTTTAAATTAAAACTCCTCCAGCACTTGAAGCTGCTGCTGCTAGACCCCCTTACAACTTCTGAACCGTTTTACAATCATCAATGCTTCCTTCCCTAGACTACTGCGATTCCTTATACATCGGCCTTCCTCGCTTTAGACCACTGCAGTTCTGTTCAGAAACACTGCTGCACGGTTGCTTTCTTGGTACCAACATCCTTGATCGTATTTCCCCCATTCACTGGCTTCCAATCCAAGCACGCATTCAGTATAAACTTGCCACCTTAATTCATAAACTTGTAAACCAAGTTACAACCCTCAGACTCTTTATCCCCTCCGATCCGCCTCTCAACAGTTCCTTCCGGCTCCGCGTTTGGCTCTGTTATCTACAGCGGGTCCCGTTTTTGTAAAATTCTCTTTCACAACTGCGCAGTTAAAAGGATCCTAAAGAGTTCAAGAAAGCGTTAAAGTCATCTGTGTACGGCTGCCTTCTTTAAAACACTGCAGCTCCTTTATCAGCTTCACTGCCCTTAGGTGTTAAGTCTGAAAGATTTAGTACCCTCTGTTCTGATTTTGTTTGATTCTATTGTTGTGTGTGGTTTGTTTTTTTTTGTTTGTTTGTTTTTTTATAGCGTGTCTGATTTTTATGTTCCCACAAATTCAAACAACTCATACAGCTGGTCAGTAATTCACTTAAACTGGTTTTTGCCAAGTATATATGTAGGCCCCTCACTCTAAGGGTCTGTAAAATGTTTATGTACTACATTATGTATGTTTTTGTGTCCCCTCTTTTGGGGAACTTTGGAGAGTGCAGGATATAAGTAACTTTAAAAAAATAAAGTTACTTCTACAGTTGGGCTGACGGGAAGACGGCGGGTGAGATGGAGGTCGGGAGAATCTTGCTGGGTGACAGTGGAATTTGGGTCCAGCCTGATGAGCCTCGCTTGGGATCTCGTGGGCTCCATCCTCAGCTCAGCTCAGGCTTACCCCTCTCTCTTTTCTGAGATGGCTGTAGCTAGAAGTGCTGAGAGAGAAATGGGAAGAAACTGCTTGAGGGGGTGAAGAGAACTGGGTCCCTGATAAGAGACAGAGCACCTGAGAAGGCAGAAGTGGGAGGCTCCTCCTGGGGATAGGGCGGGGGTATATTTTGGCACACCTTGATTCTCCAAGATTAAACATGGCTCTTTGATCGGTTTGCGGCTGTTACTGATAAGTGAATCTGAGGGTCCTTCTCCAGGGGGGCCTGTGTGTGTGAGTGCTGCCTCTGCAGGTCATGGGAGCAGGAAATCAAACCTGGGCAGCGCCATCCCAACTTGCTGTGGGGGTGGGGAGAGTGGGTGGCTCCTGCTTCCCAGGCACACGCTGAATTGGGTTGTGAATTTTTCCCCTCCCGCCCTCTTCCCATGCATGGGCTCGTAAGTCCTGCTTTCCCTAAGGCAGGCAAGAGCTGCGAGTTTACACTTGCAGCTGGGCAAAGCCAGGACCAGCTCCGCCTGGCCCCAAGTTGTGACCTGAAGTAACCTGGAAAGCCAAGCCCCAACCTGTTGGTGACATTATGCAAGCCTGGCACTTGCCATCAGGTCCCTGCTTGCAGGAAACTTGTGAAGAGAGAAGTTGCTCTTTGCTGAGGCTAGCATGGACAGAGGGGGATGACTGTGGACAGTGGGTGATGCCTTGCTCCCTCTGCCCTGTACGAATGAACACTTAATCTACGGAGGGGATAGCAACAGCAGAGCTAAGAAAGCAGGCATGAGGTTAGGGGAGGGGGAGGGGACAGGAAGTGCACTAGCGCTCAGTGCCATGCGACCCATGTCGGCTAAGGTCATGGTGTGGGAGTGAAGCGAAGTTCCTGTTGCCAGGGGGACCATGGCCTACTTCAGCATTTCCAGCCCTCGCCACTGCCTCCCGCCTGGAGGAGATCTGCTGAGGTGTCTGGTTTGGGTCTTGTAAAAACAGCACATTTTAAAAAAAGGAGAGGGACTTTTTTGCACAAACACGTGCAGGCAGCCAACTGGAAGCTGAAGCATTCATTAACTTGGGTTCAGAGTACCGCTGAGATGTGCCTGACCTCCCCCCATTGCCCCCACAGCCTTGGCCTGCTAATGGCCCACATGGCAGTTTCTCTCCTCCCCCAGCCCCAGTGAATGTGGGATTTTGCTACAGTCTGTTTAGTTGCCGGGCATATATTAGGCGGTAGGATCTTGAGTCTCGGCTTGCACAGGTAGTAGGTTTTCTTTCCAGATGCTGATGCCCTTTCATGCTTCTCTGGCTGAGCTTCAGGTGCCCTGGGGACCAAGGAGCCCTTTTCTATTCTATATTTCAAATGCCGTCAATAATGTCGTTTTTGAGGGAGGGAATGACCTAGTGGTTAAAATAATGGATTAGGAACTTAAGAGACTTGGGTTCAAATCCTGCTTCTGATGCTCATTGTGACCCTTAGGTAAGTCGCTTTTGTCTTCTGTGGTCTCGGGCTGGAAGTTCTTTGGGGCAGGGGCTTGGATATCTTGTGTAGTTTGTTGTAGAGAGCTCTCTGTGTATGCGTGCATAAATAGGGTCTTTGGGGAAAAAGTCACCAGGGACCCTCACAGGGTGAGTGTGAGGCTTTTCAACCCCTGTCATTCCCATATTCTTCCATTCCACTCTTGTGGCCACAGATCCATAACCTAGGGACTCCTGAGGTAACTCTTATCTTGAGCAACTTCCTTCCTCCAGCAGGGGTGAAATTTCAAGCATCCTGAGCAGATAAAGATCATCAGATGGAACCAGATTACCCCTTCCTGCAGACCCTGCTCACAGCCCCTGCAGGATGCCCAGCTCTGGCAAGCTCTTGGGGGTGGTATTTTGCAATCTAGAGTCCCTGCTGGTCAGCAAGTACCTGATACCCTCATTCTGTGCTGTTCCTGCTTTTTTTAGCTGCAGATTTCCTCGATAATTCTGGAGCTTAAGTCTTAGGGGAATTCTGTGCAACTGCACAATGCAGAGTTTGTGCAGAATTAAATCTTTTTTTCCTGCTGAAGTTGATTTGAGGGGGGGGGGGGCAGGGAGGTGAGGGGGGCCAAGAGATAAATGTTGCTGGTCTGTGTGGGCAGGAAGCAACAATGTTGTCCCATATGGGGCTGGAAGGAGGCAGCGTTGGCCTACACTAACTAGAAGAACACAGCAGTGGTAGCTGCTGCTTCAGTGACCCCCATGGGCCGGGGCGGGGCGGGGGTGTGGAGGAGAGCTGTGGAGTTCAGCCTGTGGGAGAAAGAGCCAGGAGTGGAGAGAGATGTGGGGGGGGGGGGTGTCAAGCTTTGGGGGGTGGGGGCAAGAAGGAGAGAGAGCTGGTGCGGGGGGGGGGGGGAAGGAAGGATGAGAGCTGAAGGGGATGGAGTCAAGTCTGTGGAGAGAGGGAGGAGTAGTAATAGTAGTACAGTTGGGGAGTCAAGAAGGGCAAGGCGGAAGAGTACTGGGGAGGGAGAGAGGGAGAGCTTTGGGTAGGTCAAGCCTGGAAGGGAGAGTATGAGTGAATTATAGGAGGTCTGTCTTGAGGGAAGGAGAGAGCAAGCTGTGTGTGTGGAGGGGGGGAGAAGAGAAACTTCAGAGTTGAGAATTTGTGGGGGTTTCAGCCTGTGGGGGGGGGGGGGGGGGGGGGGGAGGAGGAGGGAGGTGTGAGTTTAGGGGACTACGCCTGGGAAGGGAGGCAGGTACTGGGGAGGGGCTGAGGCTGAGCCTTTTGTACAAGACTTTTGGGGGAATTCTGCACAAAATAAATTAAGAATTAAGAACATAAGAACATGCCATACTGGGTCAGACCAAGGGTCCATCAAGCCCAGCATCCTGTCTCCAACCGTGGCCAATCCAGGCCATAAGAACCTGGCAAGTACCAAGTGCCTGATCTGCATCTTTGAGTATTGTATTTTAAATTGGTTATTTTTCAGTTTTTATATTGTTGTTTGGAGAATGTTAAACATTAGCTACCGAATTCCCACAGGACTAGGTGCTTGCTGTGCTAAAGTACAGATGATCTCTGTAGACTAGAGGCTGCTCTCTGGAGGACATTTAAAGTCTGGGGCACAGCCGCACTGGGGCACCGATGGCGCTGCCCGGATGGGATTCTTAGATGCTAGGGGTTTCCTTTAGCGATGTCAGAGTCCTTTTCCAATCGGAGCAGAACCTTGAAGCAGAGTGTGAAAGGGGAGATAGCTTGCTGGGGGGAATCTAATCAAGTGTAGAGGCTTTTCATAGTAAATGAATGCACTGGTTTATGGCAGAAGTGCCTCAAAATGCCGCAGCAGGAATGGCGCTGCTGGTTCTGGGATGGCTCGGGTAAGCCATGGCCCAGATTTTCTCTGACATCAGGATGCACTCCAGACTTGCAACAAAAAAGCAATTGGAGGCTGCCAATATCCTTACATACTGTTATGAAATTGTTAATAAATACCTCACAGTTTGCTTTAAAATGCAGTGTAAACTCCGGGCAAAGCTGCTGACAACAGCAATAAAGGGGTAACAAAGAGTAAGCAGGTCTGGAGAGGAACTGGGCAAGGTCCTTGCGGGGAAGTGATAAATCTTGGGCAGGTGCAAGAGTATTTGGTTCTCCCTAGGTGAACCTTCAAGTCATGCAACCCCAGCTCCACCACAACGCTCTCTGCTTTTGGCGTTATTGGCTTTCCCCCTCTGGGCCTCATGGTGAGATTTTGCCGCTCCCAAAATTATGGTGCTCTAGGCAGCCGTCTGGTTCGCCTAATGGAAGCACCGACCCTGGATAAACCGGAGTGCTAGTACTAACCCAACCTGAGGGCTGAGGAAAGCATGAAGAGGTTTTCTCCTGTCCCTGTCAGCTGCTGGGCTCTGCACCTCTGCTCTATAAAAAAAAATAGAAGAGCTCTGCCATGCTTCCTGTCACCTCTTGGCCTATGCTCATCTTTCACTCCTATACTGTAATAGAGGAGATCCCCTGTGATCCCTGTTACTTCCTGGGCTCCGCGCTTCCCTGTTAGTCTCTATACCGTGAAAGCAAGCGAATCGGCAGCAAAGGCTGCTGATGTAAAAACGAGGTGGTGCCTCTGTGAACGCAGAAATCCTGATGCTTGGGACAATTTAGTGATCCACATCTCATCACTGAGGCGGCAACGTTCACTTACTTGGACCAGACGTTATGGGGTGAATTTTCCAAAGATTTAGACGGGGATTGTATGTGTAAAATTGGCATGTCCTGGCATAAGCAGCCTTTATGCATGGTTCAGAAGGGTGAGAATACAGGCGCACTGTCACGTGCACAAAGAGGGCGTTCGGGTTTGGAAGCACGGCACCCAATTACGAGTTTTATAAACGGAACGCAGTCTACATTATCAAACATGCGCGTGTACTTTTGGGGCTGGTGGTACATGGTATATGATAAATACAGTGAAAACGTTCAGGACAGGTGTCAAGGCAATGCTCTTCCGGGAGGCCTATGGCTGTAAACAATTTGGCATGGGCCCGATCTGTTGTTTCACACTAACCTGATATGTTTTATTGTTTTAAGTGTTTGACATGGTATGTGTTATTTTATTATTAGTATTATGTGGGTTATTTCATGGGATCCGCATTGAATATACTTTTGTAGAAGATTGTGGAATACAAGATTTTAAATAAACAAACTACATTAAATAAATACAGCGTGTGGCTCCCGCTGCGCATTTTATGAAATACAGGCTTAACTTTAGGAGCCCTTAATTATGCGTGCATGTGCTAAGATAAGAACATAAGAACTTGCCATACTGGGTCAGACCAAGGGTCCATCAAGCCCAGCATCCTGTTTCCAACAGAGGCCAAACCAGGCCGCAAGTACCTGGCAAGTACCCACTATTGAAAATCTCCTTCTGTCAGCCAAAAAAAAAAAAAAAGGTATTTGGTGCATTGATCTTACTTCCACACATTCCAGTGGAGTGACACGACCAGTGCACTAACTTCCTCAGAATGAAAGGCCTGCATCTTCCGTTCACACCTGGTTTTTTTTTTAAGTCAGCTTCTCAGTTTGCTCTTCGTCTGGCCATTCTGAATTCATGCTTTCACCTGCCTCAGTGGGATGTCTGCATGGCTTTCTGAATGCTTAAATGATGCTTCCTATTTATTTTTTTTGACCTAGCAGCTATTTTGTACTTCTACTCAGTTAGAACCAGGACTGGGATCCGGCCCCGTGAGCCTTCGTTCAAAATTATCCAGGGATTTCCCCCCCATTTCTATGGCCTCTGCCAGCTCACTTTAACCTATTTGTTACGGTGACTGGCCTGAGCCCTGCCATGATGGGGCTCCTAACATGGCTGCTAGGCATCGCTCTTGAGCAACGATGGACTCCCAGGGGGCTGGGAATCAAGTATGTGTGTGTTTATAGGAACCTGTGTGACCCGTGTGCTTTTAGCATGCAGTGTGATTCCACCTAATTAGAGAAGCCAGTCAGAAGGATGCAGGGAATCAGAGTTTTGTTTTTTTTTTTTTTAAACTGAAGGTAGTTGATCAGGCTTCGGCTGACCCTTGCACCAGCAGAGTGATCCATGCTTGAATGTCCAGGGAAAAGGCCTGTAGTGTCCTTCTACTGCTGTGCTAAATGACTCTGAGGTTTGTGCCGTCGTATTAGTACATTCTCTGGGCATTACAGCATGGGCATGATTGTATGGGAGGCGGGTTATAAAACCAAATGAATGAATGGGTTTAAAGCAGTGAAACATCCGCAGTCACCTATTGGGATAGGCTCTTTACTCATCAGGGTCTAGGATTCCGTTGCAAATGGCCATGTTTTATCACAGCCGAGTAATTTTATGTGGAGGAGCAGAATCAAAGTACAGATGAGCAGCTGTGCTGTGCCTGGCATTTCTTTCCTTGGAGACTTTCGGTGGAATGATGGGTTTGCATTTATTTCCGTATGGTGATTTTTTTTTTTTTTTAAGTATAACCACATGCTTATTGAGATTTCTGAATTTTCAGTGTGTACTCATTTGTATGTGTGTGTGTTGTGACTCTTGGCACCATGCTCCACATCTAATCCCAGAATGTGTTTCTCATCGCAATGGCAGAAGGTCAGGGATGTGTTCTCTCTCTGTCAGCTCCGTTCACTGTGTGGCGAACTGGGGTGGGTGGGGGAGGGGGAGGATAGGGGGCCCGGAGAGGAAGTCCATTGACGTCAAGGCCCTGGCTGATTCCGCAGTCAGGCATGGCGGTGATCCACAGTCTGGTCTTACACAGTTTCCATTCCAGAGAGGCTGGCCATGGAGACGCTCTTCAAATATCAGCACTCCGGTCATGCTTACAGCAAGTTTTCTCTCGCCTTGTAGTTAGTGTGTGTGTGTGTGCGCGTGTTTGCTTGGCTGCACACTCTGTATATGGGTAGTTTTTTGTTGTTGTTGTTGTGCTTTTGTTTTACTTTTAAACAGGAGGTTTAATCCTCCTGCTTTGGCAATGGGTCATAATGAATATCGTGTCCCCACTGGGGTTGAAGGTGGCAGGGCGTTAACCCACCCTTATTGTACCGGTTCTCAATCTCAGCTAAAAGGGACTGTCCTTAGCTCAGAGCGCAGACCCCTCACTTGGATCTTAGGCAGAAGTTACGCTCAGAAGCACATATTTCCATTTAAAAAGCAATTTATTTGAGCAAGCATTGAATAAATGTGAAAGATTTACACATGCTATGACAGTCGGAACAGGCTTTTGGATAAGTGGGGCAGGGTTTAATTAAGTTAACAGTAAACAAATATATATATTTGTATGTTCTCAGAGTCTGAAAGTAGCAGCTGGGAGTGGTCGAGAGCTAGAGGGGAAGGAGGGGAAATCGAAGGGATGGTGGGGCCTCGTTGAGGTAGAGAGCAGCAGGGAACATCACTGAGGCTGAGAGTTCTGGGCCTACCAGGGGGTGGATCCAGAAAAATGAAGGTATCTTAGCACAAGGAACAGCCAAATTCTACTCTGTCTCCTTAGGATTTCAATGAAAATTGAAATGCAGAAACCTTGGGTGACCATAGGGGATTTTGTTGTACCTCCCAACTTAATTATGTATTAAAAATGAAAGATTCAAATGTATCCAAGTTATGAAACGCACTTGTTATGCCACTTTCTCCTTCTAAACCAGCGTGGCGTGGTTTTCGCAGTGCTAGATTATAACTGGGGGTGGATGACGGAGGATTTTTATGTTGTGATATGGACTTTTGTACTATCCCGTTTTTTTTTGTTTTTTTTTTTGGCAACCCTGCCACCCTGGGACCTGCTGGATCTGCGGTGGGAAATCACAAATAAATGAATACACAAATAAATAATGGTTGTGATTTCTCCCCCTCTCCATCCCCTGGTTCCAGGAATTGCTTTTTGAATGTCCCTGCCTAGGGTTTCTGCAGTTGGATGGATGCATTTCCAAAGGCTTATCTGGCATCTTGTACGGGTGAGAGGCAGGAGTTATGCGGGTGGGATGGCTGAATGCGTGTAAGTAGGCGCACTCACTTATAGGCACGTTTAAACAGTGCGTCCCCTGGGAGGGGAAGGGGGACATTTCAGAGGCCTACTGGAAAAGCAGTTGTACTGCATTTAGTTTTCAGAAATGCCCGTGTATTCGTTATGCCCTCCATTTGACACAACTTAAGTACACGCGTACTTTTTATCCGCATAACCATCAGGTCTTCAGACACAATCTGCACGGGTGCTCTCTGTTCCCGACTCAGCGGGGTTTGTGCAGGCTGAAAAAGAACCTGTGGGCAGCGGAAGCTAGAAAGCCCTATTGAACCTGACCATGTAATTCCTTCTCTCTTCCTCTTGGGTTCTTGAGATCATAGAAGCTTCTGAAATGGAGGATGGGTGAAATCAGTCTGGGAGCAGATATGCCTCGCACTTTGCCTATCACCTCCCTCCCCCTAACCCAAACAAGCCGAGCTGGGAACATGAGTTTTTGGCTTGCATTGTGCCCCTTGTTTGCATGAAGATGAAAAACATTGAGTCACCCAGATCCTGTGTATTAAGGACATGTCTGTATGAAGGATCTGTCTTCTGTTCTCTGTGGCCATCGATAAAGGTTCGGGTCCTTGAGAGAGCTCTTATGGCAGCAGTAGCTGCTAGAATCTTGGTCCTTGCCTCTGCCCCTGCTTCTTTGGATATTATTTTTCTAGGTCTGGTTTCTATTGTTGGCATATTGTTTTTTATTTTTTAAATTTGGGGGGAAATAAAAGGTGAGCGCCTTTTTTGAAATTGTAGCCATGCCCATCGCTCCATCTTCAAGCAGCCAGACCTGTCCATAGTAACCATGAGGTCCATATTCAGCCACTGTGCTAGTGTTAGCTGGTGAGGTTAACAGGCTGACCCCGATATTCAGAGTTATCCGGTTACCTTCTGCGGCTAACTCTGCTCTTCCCCAGAACACCTCCTGCCCGCCCCCAAAACTCCCCAACTAGTTACCTGGTTAGAATTTAGCTAGATTAAGGGCTGAATATAGCCAAGTAAGCCATGTAGACAGATAACTATTATGTTATCTATCTAAATGGCTTTTGAATATGGACCTCCTAGTTTTTATGTCTAGAAGCACTTTTTGTCAGCAATGATATAAGGTATTTATAATGTAGGGTTTTAGGGCTTAGTGGTATGTGTGAATGTTTATGTTCATAATATGCTGTTTTGTACTGAATGTTATCGGTTACTTGTGTCATCAAAACTTCTAGATAAACAGTTTTGTGTTATTTCAATAAAGTCCAGAAGTTTTCATGACTCGGGCTGAGACATTTTAAGTATCAAAATGTTACATTCTGTTAATTTTACATCTTGATTTTGCTTGCTTGTTTAATTTCACTAGATCTACGGAGGATCATTGTTTAGATGAGTATATTTTATTGGCTGTTTTTATTTTAATATGGTTTTTCGTTAGTCGCTCTAAGCAGTCAGGGAAGTTGAAGCAGGCAAATTAACGAATGTTGCGTCTCCAAAGGGACTGTGGAGGGAGGCGGGCGGGGAACGTATTAGCAGCTGGTCACGCAGGCCGGGCCCTGGGCACACGGTGAAGCTTCTGCCTGGGTTGTGACGGTGAGAGGGAGAGGTGGGTCTCGGGCTGCATCCTATGGCACAACCTAATCCTTAAACCCCACCCTTTTTTTTTTCTTCTTTTTTACCAGCCACCCCTCCGCCACCACCGGTCTCCCTGCCCATCACGCAGACTGCCCCCATGGATCTCCGCATGAAGCCCGGCTCGGACACCACCTTGCTGGCTCTGAAGCAGACGACGCAGCTGCAGCATCAGCTCTTCCTGGCGGGCTTGCACCAGCAGCAGCAGTACGGCCAGCAGCAGCCTGCGGCCTACGCCCACCAGCACCTACGGGTAGGTGAGATGCGCACAGCCATTTGGCGAGCAGCTCGTACTGGAGAGGCAGGAAGCATTTTCCACAACCAGAAGCAAATAGGCAAATAGTAGGGGATTTTTTTTCCCCCCTTTTTTTTTTTATTTTGCAAACCGATCTTGTGAAAAACAAATGTGGCGGTTACATTGTCCTAAACTGCCCCCACTGAACTTTTTTTCTCTGTTTTCAATTAATTCTATGAGATTTTGCCATCACCTGTACTGTGAGGTTTTGCCATTTTTTTTTTTTGCAGCAGAGCCTCTGGCCTTTAAATTCCAAGATGAACTTTTTTGTTTTATGCGAAATGGCCTGTTCTCACCAGATCCTTAGCAAAAAAAAAACCAAAAAAAGAAAATTGACTTTATGCAAATGCTTAGTTAATATTGTGCCTGCAGGAGTTGAATAATTGCCCTGTTCATGGGGGGGGGGGGGGGATTCTTCCTGTTGTAAGGTTAAAACGTGTGTATTTTTAGTGGGGATACCAACTGACTCGGTCCGATCCAGTACTGGGTTTGCCTGATTGTCTGCAGGAAGATGGAGGTTCTAGTTTCCCTAGGCAAAGTCCAGGACTACATCTCCCTGCATGCATCAGGCCTGTCCTAGGTGACATGGAGCCTTTCTGGTAACAGTAGGCTTTAAGGCAGTAGCGAGACACACATTTTTGCGCAGTTATGCTCATAAAATAGGAGGCCCCCCCCCGGGGTCGGGGAAGCTTTAACGTCCCAGTGGGATTGTTCCAAATTAGACCCCACCCATTAACGTATAGGTTGGTAATGACTCCCAGTGGATAAGGCAATGAATATCCCAAGTGGAGAAGGAGAAGCTGGAGAACTCGCAAAGGACATCCAGGCCCGCAGCTGCCCTTCTCAGATGTGGCATGGTTAAGTGCAGGATAACTTTTTTGGGGTGGTCTTGGAGTTTCTGTAGGGATCAGCTTGGTGGCCGTGCCATGCGGAAGACTCCTGGGTTAAAGTCCGGAACTGGGTGCCCTCCTCCCATCGCCTCTGGGTGGAGGGGAGAGAGAGCCTCAGTGGCGGCACCCAGTGGCCAGACTCAGGGTGTGCACCCATTGGGTTTTGAAGGGAGCAAGAGCCTTATGGCTTAGCCCTGGTTCTCAGATATCTGGGAAAAAGGGAAAAAAACCGTGAGTAGTTATTAAAAAAAAAAAAAAGCTTATGGTGATTGAACTGGCAGAGCTTGAAGGAGCAGGAGGAAATTGCTGAGCCTTAAAAAGTAAATAAATAAAAAATAAAGGTGTTTCTCTTTAAAATGACACATTCTGCACAGGTGAAGGTAGAACGGTCAGGCCTTGTCGAATGGCACTTTGAGAATCCCAGCATTGTTTTATTGTATGTATTTATTTTTTTAAATGGCTGCAACAGCAGCAGCAAAGATGTGCAAATGAAAGCGACAGGGTTGGCTGCTGCTCGGTCTCTGTTCGTTCCATCAAATGCCTAGCACTGCGATGTGGCACACCTCTGCCTTAGGGCACACGCTTTTCATCTTCAGATTTTAACAAATAAGTGGCAGACGTGGAAGCTGGAAGTAAAGAGCTGGCAGCACTGAACGCTGGGGAGATGAGATTTCTCTTTCCAAGGTTTTTACAAGTCTCCCGTTTTTCGCCAAACCTTCTTAATGGGATTCTCATGCGGTGCAAGCTGGTTGCCGTGTTTGGAATCTCTCTGGGCACATGCATGCATTTTGATTTTGGAGTTAGGCAATAATGCCCACGGCAGCAGGCTTTAGCAGCAAACAATTATTCTGATAAAAGTCAGATGTTCCGAGGCAAGAGCAGCAATTATCTGATTAAAGCTATCACTGGGTCAGAAGATGGAATTGCAGGCAAATTTAGAAAAAAATAAGATTCAGTGGGAATCCGCCGTCAGCTAATGCCCGCAGAGCCTTTAACACCCCCCACTGCCAACCGATACAAGAAACACAAGGACACACTTCGAATTTCCAAGCTTGCTGCATTCATGCATGCACACATTTTGGCTCTCCTGAGCAGGATCAAACCAGGTTGCTCCTCTGAGAGAGAGAAAACGTGACGTAAAGTCTTGCCCGCTCTTTTCCCGTGTCCCCAGCGTCTCCTGTGCTTAAGAATTTCCTCCCCTCTTTCTTACTTCCCAGGGAGGGCCAGGACAGTTCAGTTCAGTTGACATCAATGGGAAGGCTCAGCATACTATGATGTTATCAAGGATTTGAAAAGCTGCCCTGCTATTGGTCAAACCACATGCAAATGTTTGAACAAAAGAAGGAAACTAGGCAGCAAGAAATGTTCGCTCATCCTCTTCTCGTGTGTAATGATTTCTGATTGCGGAGGAGAGGATGGGAAAGAAATGCTGCTGGGTGGAGAGGGGTGGGGGTGGGTCTTATGACTGGCATTCATCTTGGGGCAACTACTCATGGATAATGCCACAGAAGGAAATCACCAGGTCCAGATTAAGGTGGCAAAACAAAAACTCCCCCAGTAGTTCATGGAAGGTATAGTTTGCAGCTCCTTGATGCTGAGTGTTACAGAGGTGATTTTACCGTCTATGAGTGCATATGAATTCCCACTGCTTTTTGTAAGAATACTGTGAAAACTCAGTATCATCTTTCATCTTTCATGTGATGGAGGCTCTGCGCAGCTGGTAAAAAAAAATGGTTTTGGTTAGGTCACATGACATCCCCTACCTGTGGCCCTGGAGCAGTCCGTTAGGGTCACAGATTCTGTCACATTGGTGTGGCTCCTTTAAGAGCTGGGCCAGGGTGCTTTTGTCTCCCTGTTTCCTGAAAGCTGAGTTTCTGTTCCTTCTCTCTCTCCCAACAACAGCTGGCCATGGAGTCCTCGAACCGTGAGGTGGAGCAGGGAAAGCAGGACCAGGAGCTGCGCCACCTGCTGCATAAGCATAAAAGCAAACAGAGTGAGTATAGCTTGCCAAGTAGGCCGGGGGGAGGGAGGGTGAGAAGAAAAGAAGGGGGTCCCAGCCGTGGGCACAATTCTCTGCAGAAATGTTTGAATATTGGTTGTGAAATTCACAGACTTTTCACCCATTTTCATCTTCTAAAAATTAACAGAGAACGTGATGTAAAATAAAATGAATTTCAAAATTCAGATTGGAAGGTGTGGTGCTTT